>NC_142168.1:8707550-10035050 GCF_029865625.1 Vigna umbellata | reverse complement strand
TCGAAGGGGTTAGAGGGTAGCAGCGACTGGCGGTGAGGAGTTTGACGACAAGCGTCGCGGCGGAGACGACGGAGGGCTCCGATCTGGAGCGGTGGATCTCGCCGACCTGGAATGGCGGAGGCAGCAGTGCGGAAGCAGCAACGGCGGATCTGGAGCGGCGGATCTGCATCTGGAGCGGCGGATCTGCATCTGGAGCGGCGGATCTGCATCTGGAACGGTGGATCTGCATCTGGAACGGCGGATCTGCATCTGGAGCGGCGGATCTGCATCTGGAGCGGCGGATCTCGCCGACCTGGAATGGCGGAGGCAGCAGTGCGGAAGCAGCAACGGCGGATCTGGAGCGGCGGATTTGCATCTGGAGCGGCGGATCTGCATCTGGAGCGGCGGATCTGCATCTGGAACGGCGGATCTGCATCTGGAGCGGCGGATCTGCATCTGGAGCGGCGGATCTGCATCTGGAGCGGCTTGGCCCTTTTCTATTTCCGGCTGATAAGTGTGAAAAAGAGTTGTTTTTATACTTATAAATGAACTCAATCTTGTAATTATTGATGTTGTTCCTCATTGAAAAGTTGTAATAGGTAGTAGATTGTTATGTAAAATATTGTACAGGGAATGGTGTATTATTTAGATTCTGTCAGCCAATTTTCGCAAAGCGAAAGCCAAAATTCGCACTGCCAGGAAATGGAAATTCGCATAGCGCACCATTACTTGTGCGCTGTGCGAATAACATCAGTTGAGAGGCAGCGGTTACACAAAATTCGCATAGCGCACCAATACATGTGCGCTAAGCGAATTAATGAATTTAAGTGGCTTTAAAAGATGTGACAGAGCGACAGAAACATTCTCTTCGAACAGAAGTTCCAGACAAAAGAAAGAAACGAAAACATCTCAGGAACTTCCGGAGACTACTTCAAGGCATCAAGACACCATTGTTGCAAGGGATTGCTTCAAATGTGTACGTTTTAGATGATTAGGAGTAGTTAAATTTCTCTTTCGTTGGGATTGGATGTAATGAACTCACTGTAATTTTCCTGCTCAATATATCGTTGTTTGTTCATATGCTCTTTCTTGAATTTATTATCATTGTATGAAAATATAACTTCTTTTAATGTCTTTGATTACTGGAAAGTAACTTTGAACATGAACGAACGTAGATAGAGCACTTAAGTGATTTGGGATCTAGGGATAGACTCAATAACTTGATCATTCTTAACATCGGACTTAATGCAAATTGTATGTTAAATTGACTAAGGGATTAGCATTTTAATATATTAATTTAGAACTAGTTACTAAGGGATTAGGACTAGTATGCCTTGATGTGAATGTTTGAATGAAGTAATGATATATTGAACAGAGTTTTATCTTCATATGATTCATGAAACCCAATTCCAACGAAGTTTCATTTAAATATAAATTTCTTGCACACCAACTGTTTGATAAAAATACCAAAAAAGATTTTCTTGTGTTGTTTTGTACACTTTGATGTCTAATTGAGTTATAAAAGGAAGAATTGTCCTATGTTGCACAAGTCCCTTGGGAGACGATACTTTGAACTTACTCTATATTACTTGGAACGATTTGGTATACTTGCCAAAAAGTTATCACCGGCAGAGGCAGCAGTGAGGAAGCAACAACGGCGGATCTGGAGCGGCTTGGCCCTTTTCTATTTCCGGCGGAGGCAGCAGTGCGGAAGCAGCAACGGCGGAGGCTCAACGGCGGCGAAAGAGTGGAGTCGTTGGACGAAGCACCACAGGCAGCAGCAGCGAGGCGGGGCACCAATGGGTCGAGCACTGGCACGCGGAGAGCAGGAGGAAGAAGAAGCACGCGCAGAGGAAAAATGGGAGAATAAAGGAAGGAGAAGCGCGGATTAGGTTAAGTCTGAATAAAGTGGAGAGGTATAGGCCTCGGTTGCCTAGTCACCCGAGGCAAAAGGGCCTTTTTTCTGAACTGGGTAGTGGTATATGCCTCGGGTCTTGAATTAACCGGTGCCATATCATTATTTTACCTCAGCTCTTACATTAAACGATGTATAAATCCTTATACGCTTCGGTTCTCACATAACCGAAGCCTATATAGCGAATTAAAAACCACATTTTTTACTAGTGTCTATAATATTATAGACGTCCGTCCCCTCCCACAATGGACGTCTAGAATTTCACATATTTACGATTATGCCACCGATCAATTATTTACGTTGGAGCTTTGATGGAAGGACGTCTATGGGGGGACATTAAAAGTCAATTATGCAATAGTGCGAACTTTAATAGATCAAAATTTAGGCTAACAATTAATCATGTTTACGTTAACTTGATGATGATTGAAATTGAAATATATATATATATATATATATATATATATATATATATATATATTATGAAAATTTTATTGTATGAATTGGAATACCATATTAGTATCATTTCTATTGAAATTTTAGTTCAAATTTAATTTCATAATGTTATATAAATGTATTTCAATATTATTTTGAATCTACAATTTTGATAGAATATGTTTCAAAATAATTTTGTTAACAGTTGTAATAATTTCAAATCAATTGATTTACGTGTTAATAGTTGTAATAATTTCAAATTAGATTGACTTCAAATTAATACTCACTCATTTATTTCTTGAACCAACTCAAATTTAAACATCTCATGAGACTATAACATCTACTTACTATCAAGTACAACCTCAAGAGAAAATCAAACAATCACACAAAACTAATTAATATTTGAGTTAATATATAATATAATCATAATAAAACAAGATTAAAGATACTTTATTTAAAACATATTTACACACTATAAATCTATAAGTAAACCTGAACACAAACAAACACAAAATAGAGAACAATAAACACACGTCTTCAAAATACTTGTATTAAGCATAACTTATAAAAACATTAACACATTATCCATTCTAACATCTTTCTCGTACCATTTCTCTGGCGCCACCACGTCCCTCTTTGCATCCAGGTTAGTTCTTAATTTACTTTTATATTTAATTTTATTATAGTTTAGTTCAATTATTATTATAATGTTAAAATTTATCATTTTATTATACTTAGTGATTACTGTAATTTTACCATTCAAACCTGTTTAATTAAATTAAAACGAGTTTTAAAATTTTATTATAGATTATGTTTGTTAGATATTATTATAATTATAATTTTTATTATTTACATATTAACTAGTGTTAAAGATGCTAATTACCTGATTTCAAAATTTCGTAGGTAAGAGTCAAATCTATTGTTAATTATGATTTATGCATGAATTATCTATGACAAAAAAATCTTTAAATAAATCTCTTATAGATAATAATTACTTATAGATTTTACATATATGGATCTTACTTAAAAATCAGTAAGTATTTACATATAGATTTGATTAGTGAATTTATGAATAATAATTGAATCTATAAGTAATATGGTACTGAACTAATATGTAAATAACCTATTCATATTGTAAATTTACATAGATGTTTTTAATAGAATCTGAAAATGTAGATAGTTAATTAAATAATGTATAAACAACAAGTAAATAAAAGTAGAAACGTAATTACAGATAAATATAATAAAAATACTCATATATAATGTTTAGTTTACTTACCAATTACAATCAATAGATAATATTCAATTTGAATATAAATTACAAATCAATTGGTAATATTCATATATAATGCTAAATTTATCTACGAATTTGTTTCCATTGGTAATAATTAATAAGTAAAGCATGGTTTTCTTGTAGTTGTATTCTCATTCAAAAAATTCTTATAACACATATTAGCAACATCTTATGGAAAAAAAATTAGAGAATTCATTATTTATCTTTGAACATTCTTCAACGTTATATGCAAGAAAATAATGGTCCTAATATGTTGGGAAAATTTGAAAAAGAAATTGTCATTTATCTTAGGACAAATAAAGAGTAGTTGTCATTACTTAGTTAATAGTTGGGATAGACCAGGGATGTGTTTGATATTTATTAATTATTACATTTATTTTTTTATTTATGAAAAATAAAAATTAATATGTAATTAATCTTGAGAGAATTAAGAGATGGTTTTTGTTTGAATTTACAAAAAAGAGTAAAAAGTAAAAGGCTATTTACATATTAATGACAATTTCTCTTTAAGAAACACGTGACGATCAATAAAATTTAAATATATTTATTTAATCATCTCAATCATTATTGAGGTTCAAATGATTGAATTGTTCTTTTCTTTTCATTATTATATTAAAAGCAAAACATATGAATACTAAAGTGAAGTGAGTGACTATGAATCTTATATATTCTAATGTTTTTATGATTTATACATTCGTATTATGTAAAGATGAAAAAGTTTAAGAGTAGTTACAGTAGGAGTTATAGTTTTCAACCATAATGAAACTTTTACTTTAATCAGATTTGTCATTTGTTTGGGTGTTAGTTATCATAATAAATTCTACTCTAACTGAAAAAAACTTAAAACGCTAAAACAGTTTTGTCGGGATGCATGTTCCTTTCTTTCTGCTCTGTTTCCTCTGTTTCCTTGTTGTATCTTCTCTCCAAACGTTGTTCGAAAAGGATACTATTGTCCACGACTTCCCCATTATTTTATTAAAATAAATATCACTAACCCGTGGTTTAGTTCCCCTCTACGTCGTATCCAAAAATAAAATAAAATAAATTAATAATAAACAAGTCGCCAACTTTCTCAAACTCAAACCTTTTTTAAAATAAATAAAGTAAAATCATGTGAAATTAAAAATGATGAAAAGTTGTTATTGGTTAACCATATAGGGCGACATTGAAGCTGGGAAAGCCCATTGAAGGTGAGTGACGTAATCGAAGTGTCACCCAATTTCACGGTCTACTCTTTAGGAATTTTTATTTCTCACACCTACTTACTCACCATGTGGAATACATGAACCAAGAGGTACTCGCATTTCTGGCATTATAAAAGGACCGATTATCATCCACTTCTATCATAGATAGCTAACATACACTTCACTTCTCTCAGATACTAGCCTGGTCCATAGTAACCAACAATGGAAGGTACCAGCCAAAACACGTTTACCTTCGTCACCACCACCATCGACGCTCCAAGTCCAAGCACCCCCGAGATATCACCATCTCCTTCCGCTCTTTCAGGACTCGCACAAACTTACCCTCCTGGTTTTTCCAGAAAGGTAACAGTTAGTTAACCCATCTTCGTTTCTCTTTATCATATCATACTTTCGTTGCTGTAAATGTGATTACGATTATCATTAATTTGGAGGGATTGGATGTGGCAGGTGTTTGCGGAGGTTATCGGAACGTTTCTGTTGGTGTTCGTGGGAAGTGGTTCTGCGGGTCTCAGTGTTATTGATGAGAGCAGAGTGTCAAAGCTCGCAGCTTCGCTTGCTGCAGGACTCATCGTCACAGTGATGATTTACTCAATTGGACACATTTCTGGAGCACACATGAACCCTGCGGTTTCCCTTGCTTTTGCTGCCGCGAGGCATTTTCCGTGGCCACAGGTGCGTCCGTATTGAGATTTTTGTTTTTCTCGACAACCGTGTCCCTATAATTATAAAATAATTCATTTTACTATGTTCTTTCTATAATATAATAATCTTCTTCACCATGCTGGATTCATTAAACATTGATATTGGTTTCCACACGTCTCGATGGACACAATTATGTGTTAAGACGGAGTTTGTTTTCCTTGTTTTTTACTATCTCGACGGAGATTGGTAACTACAGTTTGAAAATATTGCTGATTAAGAGCATGTTGAGCTTAGTTTAATTTAATTAATTCAAAATAGTTCATTAGAGTTGACATGGACTATTCGCCTGAGTATTCAAATTTTGTTGTCATTATCGTTTTTAAAAAATGTTTAATCTATAAATATCTGTTTCTATGATTTTTCTTTTAGAGAATATGTTATCCTTACCAATAATAATGTTTTAGAAAACCAATATATCTTCTGTGATACTGTAAAATGCAAAATAAGTCTTTTATATTAGTTCTTCATCACTGCTTTAAGAGGAATTAGACAGGTTCCCATACAGTTTTCACCAAAGCTCTGTTTCTAAACTGGAATGGAGTTTATACTTGATTTATTAGTTTAATTTCATTTTTTAGACTCTGCATCCTACACGTAACATGTGTAACTTGTGTAGCTGAGCTAAATATGTCATTCCTGTCTCCAATTTTGTCACTAATAATTGATGGTTAATATTACATTAAATCTTCAAATGCACAGTGCACACTGATCGGTTTGATTGACCAAGAGATTCAGGTCTCACCACAACTTCTATTTCAAAATGTTCTCCAATAGAAAGGCCTCATTAATCATAAACCAGTACTAATTAACACAATAACAGACTACAATGATTAAAAATAACTATATACCGGGTGGTGTGACATAAATAATATTATATTATTTCTTATGGTTGGCGTATAAATAATCAGAAAATGATAAGCATAAACATTTCATTACTCTGAACACCTCATTGATAATACACATTATTTTTATATGTTTTTTCTTCTTATCATATCATAGATTATATATTTAATCCTATCTCATCTCGGGAGTATTTTATTAAACTCTTCACAAGATCTTCATAATTTTTTTCTGTAAGCTGTGGTGTAATAGAAATATCTGTCAGGCCAGACTGATTTAAAAAGGTTCAACGAATTTACCATGGAATATATAAAAAAGAAATTGTAATAGTAAAAGGGGGAAATATCTCATTCAAGTGATCTTGAAACCAAGCTGACTCTGTGTGGTTGAAGTCATCACCAAAAGGGTTCAGCCAAGAGAAAAAAAGAAGTAATGGTCAATTTCAAGCCTCACCGTGGACCCACGGTAATGTGTGTGTATTTGCAGCCAGAAACAATCAGAAATGTTCAATAAATGTGGTCCATAAATCCCTTATGAATCTATACCATATGTGATGGATTTGAACCACTCTTCTGCCCCCAAATAACGCGGAATAAATGATCGGATACTCATTGTTTACAGAACTAACACAAAAATAGTGAAAGAATCCTTATGCCCTGTTTTTAATCCTGAATGTTTAGTAAGATATATTAGATATTCTTCAACTAACGTTCTTAAGATATTTTTAAGTAAAACGTGATAAATAGTTTATATTAAAAGAACAGATACCTCCCCCTGTACTTCACAATGATTTCAAATTTTGTAAGCTCTGCATTATTTGTATTTGAGTAGAAAATTAATAGGTTTAATTCAATTTGGAGCCGACACAAGATGACAAGAATGACAATAGAAACGGTCAACAAGTAGTACTTGAATTTAGAATAAATTCTTTGCAGATAAAGGTCGATAGGGTAAAAAAAAATTTATAAATTTAACAGTTAACTAACCTCTCCTCCTCCTTACATACACTCTCAACTTCCTATCAGATTCCTTTTCTCATTTTTGATCAATTTGACACTTTGTACCCATGAATAAATAATCGAATGGTTTTGTTGCAGGTCCCATTTTACGTAGTAGCTCAACTCACTGGATCCATTTCTGCTTCGTACACATTGCGAGAGCTTTTCCAGCCATCAAAGGAAATTGGGGGAACAACACCTGCTGGATCACATATCCAAGCACTGATCGTGGAAATGGTGACTACTTTCACCATGGTGTTCATTTCCATGGCCGTGGCCACTGACACAAACGCTGTAAGAATCAGCGTAAATTTTTTACAACTTTCAATTACAGCATCCAAACATGATGGTGTCCCTAACCTTAACATGTTGTAATTTGGCAGACAGGACAACTATCAGGAGTAGCAGTAGGTTGTTCTGTTAGCATATCAAGCATTGTTGCCGGGTAAGTCAAAGGGAAAAAAAAAGTGTTCCTCACTCACACACACACACGCACAAACACAATTTTATGTTACAGGAATTGCATGAGCACAGGAAAAATAAAGTTAAAAAGGGAGAGTCACAATTTGGCAAGGCTATATGCACATACATGCATGACAGAAGGAAATGTTTTGAAAATTATTGTTGTTGTGATGTCCATGTATACAGACCAATATCGGGGGGATCAATGAACCCAGCAAGGACATTAGGTCCTGCAATTGCAACATCAACCTACAAGGGACTTTGGGTATATTTTGTTGGACCAATTACTGGGGCAGTTTTAGCAGCATGGTCTTACAACGTGATTAGGGACACGGAACACCCTGGTTTTCCATTTTCACTATCCTCCCTTTCATTCAAGGTACGCCAAAGCGTTAGTGGAACCAAAACCGACCAACGAAGCTTGGTTTGAAAACAACCGTGTAATGTTTTCCACACCGCCCAAATCAACGTCACCTTGAATGTCTTGTCATCGAGGATCTCAAGTTCCACATGTAGTATCATCAATGCCATACTACACCATGGTATTATTAGTTTGTCCATGTATGAACTTTGAGGGTTATGATGAGCCATGTATAATGCAAAAATGTGTAGTGTGTTTATCCTACATTAATGAAATGTCAGTTTCATATGAAATGCAATGCAGACAACAAATCGGATGCTATTAATGCTAATTGAATGCTCGCCCAAGCTGGTTGTGTGTGTGTAAGAGATTAATATCACATAATATTCTCAAATTTAACATCAATAATACACCTACACAAATCCATATCCATCAAGTGCTTTGCCACATATACCATAAAGCTTCAAATCGATCGATACATATTAACAGACTCTATCCGTCAATTCATAAACGTATTATTCCCCAGGCCGCCGGAAAATAAACAAACATGGGACCATATACGGTAACCAACCAGACCGATTAACCACCACTCTTCTCACATTTTTAAGATTATTAATAACTCCGCTAAAATATCAGTGTCTTAATCTTATTTATTAATACAATAATAATTGCTGGAATTGCATATTTTCGGGTAAAACTAGATGTATTCAAATTTATTAAAAAAAATTATAACTTTTAACAAATTTCAACGAATATATAATGTAATTATGTTTAAAAGAATATGTTACTGACATGTTTCCAAGTAACAAGAAAGCAAACAGCACAAATTATAATGGAAAAATGGTCGACCAAACATAGTGGGAAAATGGTGGTTCAGAAAGTAGCAATATAAGTTCAACTTCTATGTTCACGTTCATGACACTGAACCTATTTTAGTGAACACTTTCACAAATTCGGAGGTGTGTGAATGTATATAATAGATGTAAGAAAACTGCTCAAGAAAAAAAGTGTACCCTTAGAAGCTAACTTTTTTCTGATAATATGCACCTAAACTTGGTTGTGGCCAACTTTTTAAGCTTTTCTTTCCATGTATAATAAAAGGATTAAAGTAATATACATGCATTTAGCGGTAGGTTACCTTACACTAAGAAGAAAACCGAACAAAGACATTGTTAAAGCTGGCAAAATTATTCTTACGTGTATTTCCACTCCAACTTCCATGCTCTTTTTTCATATATTGAAAAACTCTCATCCGCTAAAAATAAACATCAAATCATATCATAATTATCAAACCAACTGCTGTTGAACTATTCACAAACTACGAGTGGAATCTATTGAAAAATTCAATAGAACTTGTGGATCCAAAGTCTACTTGCTGTCACATACAGGAAGATTTTATCTTTATCCTTTTGTATTGTGAAATGTACATAGTTTAAAATTTTAAAATGAGCCATGTATTAAAAAATACAATTTTTATGACATAGAAATTTGACAGCAGAAAGGTACATGCACTCACGTACACGAACCCGATTTCGTCCATTATCTGAAGCAGGTTAGGCTTGCAATGATGAAAAGAAGCACCACGACCTACTTAAGATTATGACGAATTGACCATCCTCGATCCTGTCTTCCATAGCTATAGGTACCATCTTATACAGTCTGGCACAACACATGGTGTTCAGGGTATTACAAAACTAAAATAGCACTTACGATAAACCAAGTAATATGGCGACCAATAAAGTTAATACCAACATAATAAAGTAGGTGATTGTTTTGGTATATATCTCAAATGATAAGAAAGTATTGATATTTTTCTTTATTATAAATCAATAAAAAAATAATTACTCACATATCAAATTATTATTAAATTTTATTCGAGATCAACTTCATCATTTACCTAAAAGTAGGTAGGACTAACTAAGATTGTGAGTTAGTAAAAAGAACACTAAAGAATAGAGCCCAGTTTTAAAGGCCGAACAATGAGTGCCCACAAAGGCACTTTTTTGATTTGCCTACATAAAGAACACGACCAAGCACTAGGGATGGCAACGGGTCGGGTCGGGCACGGATAGTGCCTACCCGCAACCCGACCCGACAAAAAAAAATTCACCCGCTACCCGACCCGCTACCCGCACGGATATCCGCTTAAAAAATATCCGCGGGTATTTTAAAACCCGCGGATATCCACGGATACCCGCAAATATTAAAAAAATATATATTTTAATAAATTAATAAAATAAAATTTAAATAAAATTATAAAAAATATATAAAATATAATATAAATTAAATTAAATATAAATTTTAATTAAATTTAATATTGTAAAATATAAATTAATGTTAATTTTAATTAAATTTAACTTAATAAAATATAAATTAAATTTTTATTTTTATTTTTTGCGGGTAGCGGGTATCCGCGGGTACGGATAGTATAATATCCGCACCCGACCCGATTATAAGCGGGTATTAAAATATCCGCTACCCGCGGGTTGCGGGTAGTAAATATCCGCGGGTATCAACTATCCGTCGCGGATTTTATCCGCGGATATCCGCGGGCGCGGATTTTTTTGCCATCCCTACCAAGCACATCCGTTTGTAATTTTCATTTTAAATATAATCACTTTACCACTTTCAAACGGTCAAGTTGTCTGCAATGTACCAATAACTCCAACATAGGAGGTAGGCATAAATTCATTCTAAATTTAAAAAAAAAAAATTGTAAAAGTAGGGAGAACAAAAAGATGAAAAAGTAAGATAAGATGATCCATACGATGAAATAAAACATACGATTGTAATAAAGTATTATATAATTGAAACTTTATAAATTTGGGTCATATGTTCATTCTATTGATGTTGATATGTTGGTTTACGAAGCGATTTAGATTATTTAGCAACTTAGAAATATAAATTTAAGATAATTTTAGTTGAAATTTTCCAATCATATTCTTATGTCGCTTATTAATCCTAGTAATTCATTTTTTTCTGCATATAAAAGGATCAAAATATAAGAGTAGACTTATCAATAAAATACTTATCCACTAGTATCCAACTATTTATAAAAGTTCAATAAGAAGTTTAAAAATTATTTAAAAAGTATATATTTGTTTTATTATTTTTAATCTATATGTCACAGTTTATACTATAAATAAATAAGTGAAAGAAATATTTAGTTGAAATATTCTAATATGTTTTGTTTAAAATATACTTTACATATTAAATACTTTTATTTTTAGAACGTTTGTACTAATGCACAAATTTTTTTGTTTTACTAGAGTAAATTACCTTTTAAACTTTTCATTTCTCATCAATTAAAACTAGCTACTCTAACATAGCTTTGCAACAAAGTATATTTTGGTAATTCTTTAACAAGAAAAATAATTCTGAAAAAGACGAAACTTTATAAATATAACTCAAGATCTTTTACTTTAGAAAGAAAAAAAGACAAACACCCTTTAGATCTGAACTGCAGGACATGCAGCCTAAATACTTATTTTAATATAAATTTATTTTGAAATATTATTTTTTATTTATTAAAGTTGTATAGTAATTTTATTTTAATTCAAAGTTGGTTTTAATTTTAATTTACGTTTTAAAAAAATACATTAAATTATTTTTTTAAATTAAAATATTTGTTTAATCTATTAAAGTAATTTCATCACTCAAAAATTTTTACAAACTTTCTTTTATTCTTATGAATTTCTTATCATATTTCTCTTAATCCAAAATAACCTCTCTTTCTCTTAAAAATTAACTCACTTCTACTTTTTAAATTCATGATGCAGTCCAAACAGAAGCTTATACTTTTCTAAATTCATGATGCAGTCCAAACACAAGCTTATACTTTTCTAAATTCATGATGCAGTCCAAACATAAGCTTATACTTTTCTAAATTCATGATGCAATCCAAACATAAGCTTAACAACTTTATTTTTCCCTCACTTGAAAAATATTTTTTAAATATAATGCAACACTTACATTTGCTAGGAAATAATTATGTAGATATAGATCGATAATATGTTTTAAAAAGTTAACGAAAATTTAGTGGAAAATTAAAAAAATAGTGCCATCACGTTTAAATATTTAGAGAAGATAAATACATATTTTTAACATAAAAAGTATGTCATATTTACATTGCTCAATAAATGAAATTATATAAAGTAAACCTATAGTAGAAAAATATTATAATTTTATTATTTCTACAACTTTTAACATTAAAATAAGTAAAATAAAGGCTTTTCAATTTTTTTATCCAAACAACTTTTCTTTCCTATTAAGTACTTAAGATTGCAAATGCAATTATAAATATTTATTATTCTCGCCTTATTATTTTATTCAAAACATCTCATTTTTATCGCCTTACGAACTTATAAGAAATAAATATTCTATTAATAAAAATATGTGATTAAATTACTAAATGTTAATTTATGATTATATACATTCTAATTTTATTTTAGAAATATTATTTATCATATCAGTTCATATAACGTGATATTACGTGAATTGTATATTTATGATACATTTATAGAATATTCATATAAATTTACATTAAATTTCAGATTTGATTTGATAAAAAGAAGAAAAGAAGATTAAAGTTAAAATAAAATAACTTAGTATAAGTTACAATACTATTGTGATTAAATTTTACCAATTCAACTTTTATTTTATTAAACTACCTTAAATCATGCTTATTTAAACGTTTTCATCGACTATTATAGTATTATAAAGATAGAAAATTATGTGAATGATATTGGGAGAGCATAGGTTTGATAGACGTTATTATTAGTAACAGAGCAGCAACACTAAGAGTAAGAAAGCTGGTTTTTTCAAATCTTAATGAGTTCTAATTAATCTTGCCCCACGATGGTGCCACCCTTGAGAACCCTCCACCACATCTTCAAAATAATGCACCTTCCACTCTAACACCACCTCAATTTCATTGCTTCCACCGTATATATGTTTAAAGGACGACAACCAAGATGTTCATTCCATCAATGCTTTTAATCTTTATAATTAATTACCTGCTTTATCTCTAATTAACGTTTAACTTCCAACTTCTACAAATTTTAGTTTTATGTTTAATACAGTAACAGAATAATTATAATAACTATGTTAGGAACCACTACTCATCGATTATTGACCCTCAAATACACATAATCATATCAGCATGCAACACGTATCAGCATCAGGTTTGTAAGATCCATGAAAAATATTTACCTTAATAGTAATAATTTTATTATTAGTAGTAATAAATTTCTTTGTGAATGGAAAATATGATAAGTTTATGAAAAAATAAAATGTGGAAAGCTAAATAAGAAATTTTGGTAGCTTAATTGGTAGAAAATTGTGGTGATTTCAAGAACATGGATTCAAACTCTTTTCTACCTTTTTGTTAAAAAAATATTAAAAATATTGATAGTGGATAAAGCACTCTATGTTTTAAGGCATTATTGAGGAATCCATTATGTAAGTGGTGATTAAGATATTAATATAATAAAATAATATTAACATAATAAATAATATTAAAAAATTGTTGAATAGTAAAATTTTTGGACTATAAATAGCCATGATAGGGGAGGCTATTTTGCACAAAGAGAGAAAGAATCAAGTGAGAAACCTTGAGAAATAGAGAAGAAAGAGTTAGAAAGAAATTTTTAGTTGCAGGAAGAGTAGAGGTTCTGGAGGATTTTCGGGGAAACAAATTCTGAGCAAGAGAAGTCTGGAATAGAGGTAGGGGAGCTAACCTTTCTAAGCTTTTATATTATGATTTAGTATTGTTTTATTACTATTCATGTCTTGAAATTCTGTGTGAATACTGTTAATGAAAAACATAGGTGCTTACTGTATATCTATCTATAGCGAATTTCTGTGCTAATATTATATGCTGTTGTTTTGAATCTGTAAATAAGAAATTTGTTAAAAACTAGTTGAGGAACACTTTGGCTAAGGAAAGACTTGGTACTTAAGTTGTCCATTGTGACGCACCTCTCTTTCTTGGAAGTCTACTCGAATAGTTTTTAACTTAAATCCTATTGAACAGATTATGTACTGTTAAATTATTGTGCAATATATCTTGTTGGAATGGAAATTTCTGATGAATTCATGTTATTGTGGTAGATATGGAATTATGAATTATAATTGTGATGGTAGGATAGAGGAATCTTAAAAACCAGAGTTGGTACATCCCTGATCATAGAGCAGTCCTGGTCAAATCCAGTAAGTTGTGACTAGTCATATATACTGACGTTTATGGTGAGTTTGATTAGTCAAACATTTGATTCTTCTCCAGTGACCATTTATGGTGATATTTTAGTATTGTTAATTTATTTTGTGATATATTCATTTTGTATGATTTCTGTTATGATTGTAATTTATTATATTGGATTTGAATTTATGCATCTGAACATGATATGAGTATTATGGGGAGATTTCGTAATGGTATAATATGAGTTGAGGAATGTGAACATGGTATGAGTCTAGTGGAGAGATTCTGTAATGATATGGTATTTGTGTATATGTTGATGTTGAGGGTCCTGATGTTGGAGGTTATCCTGATACTTTAATAATCATCTCGTCTCAAGTAGAGAAGGATGAATTATGTGGTGAGAGGGGTAGGAGGTCGTGGTCTATGTGCCGGTTTTGGACATAGTGTTGAGGACTAACCTTGTGGATGGTATGGAGGGTAGGAGGTCCTGGTCTATGTGTCGGTTTTGGACATAGTGTTGAGGACTAACCTTGTGGATGGTATGGAGTATTTTGGAAGTGTATTTGTAAGAAGAAGTAGAAGTCATCACAAGTGCATAACCTCCCGTGACCGCTCATCAACATATCATTGGAATAAGTGTCTATTGAGTATTATGGAAATGAGTGTCTATTGGGTATTCTAGGATGAGTGTCTATTAGTAATTGTGGTATTGTGGTATGAGTATCTATGATGCGATTGTTGTATGATGGTATGAGTATCTATAATGCGATTGTTGTATGATGGTTTGAGTATCTATGATGCGATTGTTGTATGATGGTATGAGGGTGTCTAACATAATTATTATATGAGGTTTGTTGAGTGTATCAAAGTAATGGATGAATATCTATGATGTGATTATTGTATGATGATATGAGGGTGTCTGACATAATTATTATATGAGGTTTATTGAGTGTATCAAAGTAATGGATGAATATCTATGATGTGATTGTTGTATGATGGTATGAGGGTGTCTGACATAATTATTATATGAGGTTTGTTGAGTGTATCAAAGTAATTATGCATGTTTTGTAAATGATTGGTTGCATGTTAGCTCACCCTACTTGTTTGTGTTTGTGTTTGTGTTTGGATATATGCGATGATCATATAATTCGTTATACGGGAGCAGATGGAGGAATGTCGTCTGACTCGGTACCAATGAAGAAAGAGATAGAAGAATAAATTAGAAGAATTCGAGTTATATTTATGAGTTTATAGTTGAAATCTGAGTTTAAAATATATATATATATATATATATATATATATATATATATATATATATATATATATATATATATATATATATATATATATATATATATATATATATATCAGATTAACTCAAATTTATGTAACATAACTTTCATAAATTTATAAGGACATTAGTCAAAAATCAAATATTATCCCGATTGAAACAGCACATTAGAAGTTGGAAAAATAGTATGCAACAACAAGTTTCTCACTGCTTATTTATCTTTCAGGAAACTAGAGATGGTGATATGAAGTTGTGAGAATTTCTATCAAATTTGGGACTGGTGAGGGATTCTACTAGTTTTACTATAAATAATTTTACAAAAGAAAATATGAAATTGTTTTTTCCACGTGTTAATATTAATCTATATATAAGTTTAAAATAAAAAATATTATGAGAAAAGTTCTACAAATTAGTTTTATATATATATATATATATATATATATATAT
This sequence comes from Vigna umbellata, assembly GCF_029865625.1. Lineage (NCBI taxonomy): Eukaryota > Viridiplantae > Streptophyta > Magnoliopsida > Fabales > Fabaceae > Vigna > Vigna umbellata. The sequence continues at coordinate 10,018,925 of NC_142168.1, read as the reverse complement.
ATATATATATATTTATTTATTGTGTAATATAGACACGTTAAGCTTAAAATTTTCGAATTTACTAAGGATTTTACATTGGTTCACCAGTGATTGATATAAAATATTGTCTAAACTTAAAAAATAAAATTTTATTTCGTGGATAGTTTAGCACAAAGAAAAAAAATATTAAATTTATGTTAAACCTTAAAAGATATTATTGTTGTACACATTTATTATCAGTATACTGATAATAAACTGAAAAATACCTTATATACACCGCTATTTTCCAGGAGAAGAGATATTTAAAACATTTTATATGAATTGACAAAAATGACATTATTAATATTTTTAAAAATAAAAGAATAAAAAAATATAAAAAAAAACATTAATTTTAGAAAATATTTCCTTTTCTTATCTACCAAACATGTAACAAATGAGTTCTATTTCCTTTCTTGTATTAAAGTTCTTTCTCTTTCAACCAAATATATATAATTCCTCTTCTCCCTTCTCATCATGTTTTCCTTTCTTCTCCTCTTCAAACAGTTACTTATATTACATTTATTAACTTACTTTGTTTATAATAAATTTACCCTTCATAGAACACTGAAAAATCAATAATAAACAAAAACAAATCATAAAATTTAAATTCAAGATAGATTTTTTTTTTTTAGAAATCTCATGAGTGTATATCAAAAAGAATAAAAATAAGTTAATAATTTGTTCATTTTTTTCTCATAATTTGATTCCTTATTAATCAAATTGTTTGAAACGTTAATGTGTTTTAATTTGGTGATATTACTCATCTATATAAAATCTTTAATATTGGAGTGTGAAATTAACGCAATTTAGCAATTATAAATGATTTGGTAATCAATATTTTGATGAATTTAATTAAAATAACAAAGATAAATAAAAAATGTGAAATTGATACAAAAGTTAATTAAACTTTAAAATATACATATGTAGAGTAAAATAACTATCCATTTATATAATTTTATTTCAATCATATTAGTAATCAAGATCTGACACACATGTTACGTTATGGTAGAAGACAAGTGAACTTAAACCCAAAATCCATGAAAGACAAAACGGTTTCAGTTGTCCACAATGACAACATTATCTTAGTATAAATACTTAATCATAGATAAAAAAAAAAACCTTAAAACAAGAAACACCTACGAATTCTAGGTATAACATCTATCTAATTATTATAACATTATATGTGAAGTATTAATGATTTGAACATCAAAATAACTTTACATACTCTGTGACAAAAACTCTCAAGATCAAGTTCAGCTAGACATCTCAGTAATTAAAACGAACACAATCGGAAACATAGGCCGGCAATATACAAGTTAGCTTTGGCAACTACATTTGACTTCAGTCCCACGCTTTCCAAACATTTTTCAAACTCAAGTCTTTTCTTCTTTAATCTGTGGAACCTCTTATTAAAGTCAGCACACAGTGCCACAAAACGGGGTGGAACTTGCTTCAACTTCTGTTATTTTCTATCTATTTTTCTCTCAGTTTACGTATATTATCTGTTATTTTACATAAAACTTCAAAATATTGCAAGTAGCAGCTGATTGATGTCATGCTGATTTCAAGTTCTTCTTGAGTCAACAATGGTGCCGTTGCTTTCTAAATCACCGACACTGTTATTTATTTCAAGTCATTATTATGGCTCAGCCATTGCTGAGTTTTGTCAGGAGCTACTACCATTATTTCGAAATGATATGTTTACACATTGATTTTGTTAGGTGAAATTTCATTTCCCTTTCATTCATTATGCTTTACCCCAGCAAATAATTTTCATTTCATTCAATTCAATTCAATTCATAAACTTGTGGATGAAATTGTACTTTATCTTTCTGCAGTCTGGCTGTTGAATTTCTTACTACCATCTTTCTATTTCATATCATACACTTTCCATTCACTTTCCAATAGATTAAGACTATTATCCACTTCATTTGAAAATTAACAACGATGATAAAGGTTGTACAAGACTTTCTCACTTGCATAGCCTATAATTTCAAAATGTACACTGCACCATGATAATTTAGTTTTAAGTTCCAGAATATATGGCAGCAAAAGTTCTTTTTTTGTTTGAAAATATGAAGAATAAGAAAACGAAAGATTCTATCATGCTTCACAAAACACTTAAATGCGTCTTTTAATTTTCCTCTTGTTAACCATTATTGATCACACATTTACTATAAACCTAACCTAAAGTGCAATTGATATCTTACTGGCAATCCAACTATTTATTAACATGGCATAAACAAATCTAAAGCATGAGGAAAAATATAACTCCACTTGTCTAGCTGTTAATTTATTTTAATAACTGAGAACAAATAATTAAGTAGGGATAACGACATATCTGTAAAACTACTAATAAGAATAAGAGATCGTTGATGGAAAAGCATGAGACAAATGGTGGTGTCCAATTCTTAAACCAATATCGTGCTACATTTTGCTTTTACCTTGTACATGGATATTGTGATATAACTTTAATGTGGCTTCTTTATCGACACCTAATTTTATTACTTCTTATATCATGAATAAGGGAAAAAAACTTAGAATAGTGAAACTAAATTTACTCTCCATGCTCATCAATTTATACTTCATATACATTTATTCAACTATTTCATATATATTCATGTTAATAAAACATTTATCACAAAAAAACATTCACAAATGTGTTGTTTGAGTGACTTGTCTTTATTAATAGTGGAAGATCGGGTGTAATTGTTTTTGAATGGATTTGAAGAGATAAAGAAGAAAAAGTGGTAATATTGTTTGTTTTAAGGGATAGAGAAATGATAATGAAGAAATTTGAAACAAGAGTTTGTGAAACTTTGTGAATGATTTTAATAGATGAACGTCATAGATAGAAAAATGTTTTAATACATGAAAAAGAAATATTATAATGAAATGTAATTAGTTAAATTTTATTTAAAATAAAATATGAATGATTGGTTTTTAAATAAAAAATTTCAATTAATAAATTAATTTGAAATAAAATATGATTGGTTGAAAATATTTTAAATTAAACATCACAGTATGAAAAATTAATATCATTATTAATTACTTATTATTGTTATTATTAATTTTATTAGTGTTGTATTTTTTTTATTAACATTATTTTTAAATACTCTCGTTTCATTTGTAAAATCTCAAAAATACAGTGTAAATATAAGAGAATAATCACATATTAACAATACTACAGATCAGTTCAACACTTAGCGAGATACGATTTCGGCCGAACGACCTTACATAACAGCAGTGAATTTAAAAATGTATGCTAACTACCACTAGACCGAACGGTGTACAAAATACACTATTACCGCACGGTCTTTCAAAAATTAAAGCTAACAACAGACCGAACGTTCCTAAGGTTCGGCTTTCACTTCTAATGTGTCTTCCAATACTTCTTCCAGCAGCTCTTCTTCTTCTGTTCACATTCACACGGATGATCATTACAACAGGACAACGACAGGACGCACAACACAGACAAAATGATAAACAGGGTAAGCTTATGTAATTTAATTTATTCGATAACAACATACAACATTCATCATTAAACCAACAACAACCACATCATAATTCATACATCAATGCATGCAATTAACGACCACTTGACTCTGACTGTGAATCCTGTGTAGCTACGACGTTTGTGCACCCGGGTGATGTAATAATTGGGATACCCTCAATAGTTGCCACCAGAGGTTGATCCGTTCCGTCCAAGTTAACCTTATGGACTAGGACCTCCTGTCATTCCCACACATGACTTATACTCATCTCTACATGAGAACGAGTAATCATGGAATATCAGGATGAACGCCCGCTAAGCTTTTCCCACATTCATACTTTACAAATCAATAACCACTTTCTGAGATATTCCTCCCTGGAATACTCATTCATAATCAAACTATTTCATTCACATCACATTTCAAATTCCCTTACAATTCATCCTTAATACATTCAACTGAAATACGATCACACTCTCTCATCATCTCATAAGTTCGACTGGAATAACACTTCTTAGAAGCTAACATGAGTGAGCGTTACTTATTCACTTCAATAAACAGACCATTAAGAGTTCAAAACGGACGCCACGAAGCCTAGGCCGAGTACTAAGACTCTAGGCCAAACACCTTTTAAAGACCAACACTGTTTGACACACAATACTAATACTGATGAGAAACGATGAGTAACGAACGCTATCGATTTTGGCTGAAGACCCTTATTCTAAAACGGTAATAATAGATTACTGAAAACTAGACCCATCACTTGGTTTAAAACCGAGCTCTGTAGAAACCGAACACTATCGAACGAGCGCTGGTCCAAGACCAAGTACTTATCAGGAACGAGCGCTACTGAGATTGAACGCTTGGTCCAAGACCGAGTACTAATAAACTTACATAAAACGAATGAATATATATATATATATATATATATATATACACACACACACACACAACTGCGCCACACTTATTTATACATATCTAATATTATAACACGATCTTCATTAACGAAATTCCTTATAGAAAAATAACTTAATATAGACGGACGCTCAAAAGAAAACTGAAAGGATAATACGAACTCTCGGTCACAGTTTACCTAATCCTATATAGTATTACAAAAAGACTCTTAAACACTATCCCTAAAGCATGAGAAATCAAGTAAGACCATGTACTCCCAAAAAGAACCGAACGCTCGCTAATGACGCTCGACCATACTATCCCCTCTACTCATAATACTACAGTTTGAAGATCAAACCCTATCTCAACTCAATTCACAACATGTATCAGTCATCCATCCACACGTCCAAACAAGCAGTACACGCATATTTCATACTCATCAAATAATCAAACAACGTATCATGCAAACATACCCACGTTCAAAACAAGAATTTAATCAAATTATATAAGCTTCCCTTACCTCTATACGTAACTGAACGCTCAACGATGCAGAATAACGCTCCCCACTACCAAAGACTTAACGTTCGACAGTCACGTTTTAGGAATACTAAACCAAAGAGAAAACCAGAAACGCTCAGAATAATACGACTCGCTCAGGCGACCAGGAATAGAGGTTTGCATGTGAGACTAAACGAACGTGCTCAAGAGAAAGAAACTCACCAACTCAGAATCACAAACCGGTCGGTTTAAACGAAATCTCTTGACGCTGGGAGGGTTTAGACGGTGCTTGAGAGGTGATCGGAAGATGAAAATGTGAGATTTTCTTAGAACGAAGGTGGAGATTTTAGAGAGAAGGAGGAGAAAATGGTTTTCGCAGTTTGAAGAAGAAGGAAGGGATGCAGAGAAGTGGCACGACATTTGAAATTTGGCATTAAACATTGTCGTCACCCAAAATCGAACGGTCGCTCTCTTGCCGCCACCTGTTTTCCACTAACTGAAACGTTCACTTTCTTCCTGGCACATGGATCCCACTACTTGGGGTTTTTCAGTGGGTTTTTAAATGGGGTCTGACATCATTAATATTTTACTTTTTATTTTTTTATTGCTATTATTATTATCATGTCCAATGAAATTTAGAAAAAGCAAAGGGCATTTTGGTAACTAACAATTGATGAGTTGTTAACCCTTAAATCCCTTCAGGTTCGTGAGGATCAATCATTCCTCTCATATAGTAAATTATTTCCCTCAAATAAGTGCAAATACCTTAGAACAAACAAGTTGCACACTCTTCCTTTCATTACCTGAACAATAAACATGTTGAAACAAACTCACTTTAAATTCTGAACTCAACAATTAGACGACTTATATAATAATATGAGTTCTTGAAAATAAATAATGTTTTTCATTTGAGTGTCCACTCATTATCTAAGCGACCAGAATTGTAAGGTTTTGTTCCTTTTAAAAAAAATTATTTGAGAGATTGTGAGTAGATGAATTTTAGGAAGATTAAAGGATAAAGCGGTATTGTTTCTTTTAAAGAATTTGGAAGTGAAAATTGAAATATTTGAAGGTAAAGTCTATGAAAGTTTGTAAATGATTGGATGGATTGTTAAATTAGGTACAACTAATATCCTGATAAGGAGAGAGGTGAATTGGTTCTTTTTCAAAAACTTTTGATGTTTCAAAATAATTTTGAAAACTCTTATTTAATCAATTAACAAGATTAGTATGAGTTGCATTACTAATATCCAAATCAATCACAAAGAAAGACAAAAAAATATTTACATTAAGAAAAAGAACAAGACATAAGGATTTTTATACTCGCTCGATTCTAACAAATCTACATCCAATTTTTCTACCCACTTTAACTATAAGTTTCATTAAAGATCAAAATTTTCAAACTATAAGTGCACGGGTATAATTTAGAAACCAATATTTAAGCAAAAACTTGAAGAAACCTCTCAACAAACAATAGATTAAGAGATGCTTCACATAATCATCAAGAGGTGATGGTTCACATAATTACCACAACCTTCTACACAAAGGTGAATTAATTACAAAATAAGAAATGAAATTACAAAATAAAGATGCAAGAAAGATATCACATGTATAAAGATATTACAATTAAAACCTATAACTAAGATAAAACTCCTTTAATCTTTTAATCTTCTATAATAAAAACGTTTTCGGCAAATACCGAATACTCAAAACTCTCTAACACACATTTTGTTGATTATAAAATTTCAAAATGTTAAAATAAAATAAAAGAATATCTAAGATTTAAAGAAAAAATAAGTAACTGGCAAAATTAATCAATTATATTAGTGATAGATTAGATGGCTTAACCACATTTTTCACATTTTTAAAGGAAAACTAAGGGTAACTTTCAACTAAGATATATGAAAAATATTTTTCAAATTTAAAAGTAAAGACGTTGTGAGGATCAATAATAATGTTTATTTAAGTATATAATTTATTATTTTTGTTTGTTTGTTTATTTATGTATATAGATGGAGTACTAAATATATTAAAAATAATCATTTAAGAAAATATAGACATTTTAAAAAAAATAAAAAAGCTTGCTGGTGAACAATTTTCTTGTTCTAATAATAATTAAAAAAAATTGTATAACTACTCATCAATAACAATTAAAAATAATGATATTAATAAAACTTGAATTTCCTTACTAAAAGATGGGTGGACTAGTAAATACACATCAAATTATTTCAGAAAAATAATTCAATCTTTAGAGAAAGGAAAATATAGAAATGAGTAGATCTTTATCAAAAGGCAAGGTGTACAAAATTATAGTTCAAATAAATAAATAAAAAGAAGTAAGAAAAGCCTTATATCGAGTTTATTTTTTTTCAGATAAATATTTTATGTAGTTTATTTTTTATTTTAAATTGTAAGAGAAAGTTATTTATTTTGTAGTTTATTTTTTATAATTGTTTTATATTATTTCTTTAGAAATAAAGATAAAAAAAATGAGAATTCTTACAATAAGAAAAAATTTGCAAGTATATAATGTAACATCCCAAATAATGATAATTACCATTAACCAGAACTGATCACATTTACAGAGATAAACAGTGCAGTCTTAAGAATATTACAGTAGCTCAGAATTTTAAAACTTAAAATACAGCACGTACAGTAAAATCTGCAGTGTTCAGAATTCATAAAAAAATAAACAGAAACCAGTTCTGATTATCCATTCTGTAGAATTTAAATACAGAATATCAAAATACAGTCCAGCACTTGACAGAATTCCAAATTTTCAGATAAATACAAAACAGATCTGCAGAACTATATATATATATATATACAACTGCCAAAAATACTGCACAACACACTAGACTAAAACTGCTACGGAATCGCGCCTCTACTGTTCAGCTTTTACTTCAACTTCAACCAGGTTTGCATCTTCCAAATTTTCTTCTTCCAGTAATACTTCAAGAGATGCATCACCCTCTGCTCACATCCACAACGGATGATCATTGCATTTTGACAAGACGGATTATACATGGACAGTAAACAGCACCAGGAAAATTGCAAGGGTAAGCTTATATTGTTTAATTAATACAACATACATACAGTTCACAATTTAATTCACAGATACATCAAACAACTTAATCATAAAATTTAACATATAAATCTATATAAAACAGACTGTACTGAACTGTATGAACCATGTAGTTACAGGCGTCCTTGCACCCAAGTGGTGTGGTAGCCGGGATATACCTAATCAGCTTCCACATGCGGTTAATCCTTCGCCCCTGCTAAGTGAGGGATACGAATGACCTCCACTTGAGGTTAATCATTCGCCCCTGCTAAGTGAGGGATACGAATGACCTCCTGCCATTCCCACGCATGACTACCCCCTTCTACGTGAAGATGAGCATCACGGAATATCAGGATGGACCAAGCCATCAGTAACTTGTCCATGTTCATACTTTACAAATTTAGCATTTAATACAACTGAGAAGCTCCTCCATGGAACGCTCATTCAAGTTCAAAATCATATAATCATATCATGTCGTGTTCAACCATCATATCCTTTCATAATTATAATATCTCCATTTTGTATTTCACTCTCTTAATATTAACGTCATGCATTCTTTAATCAAATAAAATGAACTTATCACAGAACCTTTGATTTCACGTTTCTGGACAAAAGAAACGAGTCATTTATTCACTTAATATGCTTCAACTCTTGATAATTTGAAAATACTGATCTTTAGAAGAGATGAATAATACATTGAAAGATTTTAAGTGTAAAGAATCTAGATAGAACCCAAGGAATAAAACCAGTGATAAGTGTTTAGATACACCAGCAATATAATTGATTTCAGAAGAACAGCACTGGCAGTCCAAGTACGAACGTAATTTAACAATTTGGACGAACGCCAGTTATGTTCGCTCAAAATTCAATAATAGGGACGAGCGTTCAGTTTAGAAACCGAACCCCGCTTTGGAACGAACGCTAAGTCAATGACCGAGCACAATCAGAACGAACGTTGGTATAAACCGAACGTTGGGTAGGACGAACGTTTAGGTATATGACCGAACACCAATTATGAACGAACGTTCAATATAGAAACGAACGCTCTGTAGACGAACGTTCAACAGAAAGTCGAACTTCATTTAGGAAGAACGTTATTAAGGACGGACGCTCTACTTAAGGCCGAACGTCACTCATTTATAAAGTTTTAAATATTTAAATATTACTGAGCTAGACGAACGCTCAGATCATCAACTAGGGACGCTCATTCTCGGGCAGAATTCTTTCCAAATGAAAGAATTCTAGTCTAAGTAAGCTTAACTGAAAACCGAACGGTTTAAGACCGTACAGGGACGAACGTCCTTTATCAGTACAGAGACCAGATTTCTCAACTCTTAACAGAATTTTCCAGATTTCGATTTTTATGAACTTGACAACTTTCCTTTCAGATTTAATACATCAAATCATACAGATTTCAACATTTGGATCATTCCAAATATACAATCACCATACTCCATTTATACAGAATCAAATCAATATACATTTAAATCAAAATCAGCAACAACATATATAATACAATTAAGCAGTGTTCATTCATGACAGATTCAATCGATCTAATCATTCCAACTCTATAACATTCACACATCTTTCATGCGTATCCAAAACAACATGCAAATGAACCAGAATTTATATCTCATATCAGTAAACGTTCATAAGGTTCAAATATCAGATTTCATATACATGCAACTCAGATTATAAAATCAAGCAGTATGAATTAAACATATAAGCTTCCCTTACCTGTTACTGCAGTGAAATTCCAATTGTTTAAGGTTTATCTTGATCACTCACAGTTCTCTACCCAAATGAATTCACTCCACGACTTTCACTAAATCTAAAATACCAAAATAACATAAAGATCAAACCTATAACTCATTCATGCAACCAGAATTTTGATTAGCATGAACTCAATGGACAATTATGCAGAATGAGAACTTACCAGTTCAGTTCTCAATTCTGTTCGAATCAAGTTGATGTTCACGGTGCAGTGACAGTGTTTACAGTATCTGAAACAGAATTTGAGGAGATGATGAATGAGTAATTTTAGAGGGAAGATGAGAGTTCTCAGAAACTCAGATTTTTATCCTTGCATGCAACTGATACAGTGTTCCTAGAAATTTTAAGATTAGATTGTGGTTTGGAGCTTACCAGTTACAGAATCAAAAGAGGTTCGGATCAAAATGGAGCTTGCTGGCCCGTGAATGTTCCTATGGTTTCAGAAAACGGATTGGAGTTGAAGGAAGTGAGTAATGGCAGAAGGAAGATGAAGGTTCGTAGAGAAAAGTTTGGAGAAGATGAAAGGTGTGATCCTTGAGGAAGACGAAGTGTGAGTGTGAGTGAAAGAGTTTTCTCAAAACTCAGAATTTTGAGTGGATTCCACATCAAACAAGAGAGCGTTTCACAGTCTGCCACTTGCACACCAACCCTGCTTGGAATTCTCTCCCGTGACACTTGGCGTGTGTGCATGCACAGATTGGTGCGTTTTTAATGCACTGAGTGTGTGTGACGTGGTGCAGTTTCCAGAGAATGGTGGAGCTTGATTTCAGTGCATTGCAGGAAGAGATTTAGCAGATTTGAAGTAGGATTAAATCAACTCAGAATTATAGTGCACTAATCTGGTTTAACACAGAATTATCATTGCTTAATTATATAGGGTCTTACATTCTCCCTAACTACAAAAATTTTCGTCCTCGAAAATTTATAAATTACAAGCAAATAAGTGTGGATATAATTCCTTCATTGCACTCTCTACTTCCCACGTTGAATCTCCAGTCTTAGCATCCCACACCACCTTCACTAGACGAAGGTCTTTTCCTTTATGCAGCTTGGTGCGTTCATCTTCAATGCGGACTGGTTGCAGCTCCAATGTTCTGTCTTGACGCAGTTGGATGTTTTCCAGCTCCAAGATATGAGAAGGATTAGATATGTATTTCCTAAGCTGAGACACATGGAAAACTGGATGTAGATTTGATAATTGAGGAGGCAACGCAAGTTCATAGGCTACTGGTCCAATCTTCTTCAATATTTGATACGGCCCTATGAACTTAGGAGACAGCTTCTTTGGACGAACAACTCTTCCCACTCCAGTGATTGGATTCAGTCTTAGAAACACATGATCACCTGTAGCGAATTCCAGTGGTCTTCTCCTCCTATCAGCATAGGATTTCTGCCTGCTCAAAGACGTTTTCAACCTGTCTTGAATCAACTTAACCTTATCGGTTGTTTGCTGGATGAGCTCAGGTCCAGTTAGCACGTTCTCTCCCTCTTGAAACCAGCAAAGTGGTGTTCGGCATCTTCTCCCATAAAGTGCTTCAAAAGGCGCCATACCAATGCTAGACTGGAAACTGTTGTTATACGTGAATTCCACCAGTGGCAATACTTCATCCCAAGCGCCTAAGTGGTCCAGGACGCACGTCCTCAATAAGTCTTCTAAAGTCTGGATTGTACGTTCAGACTGTCCATCCGTCTGAGGGTGATATGCTGAACTCATCTGCAGCCTGCTTCCTAATTCACCTTGCAAAGATTGCCAAAACCGAGATGTGAATCTCGTGTCTCGGTCAGAAACTATGCTTGAAGGCACTCCATGAAGACGAATTATCTCCTTGATGTACAACTTAGCCAAATTTGTCATTGACATCTTCAGATTCACGGCTAAGAAGTGTGCGCTCTTCGTTAATCTGTCCACGATCACCCAAATTGAATCATGATTTCGGACCGTACGTGGCAGATGGGTCACGAAATCCATAGAAATGCTGTCCCACTTCCACTCTGGGATCTCCAATGGTTGAAGCAATCCTCCTGGACGTTGGTGTTCTGCCTTAGCACGTTGGCAAGTCAAACAAGATGCCACAAAGCGTGCAACATCACTCTTCATCCCAGGCCACCAGAACGAACGCCTGAGATCTTGGTACATCTTAGTCATACCGGGGTGTATGCTAAGACGACTATGATGAGCTTCTTCCAATATAATACGTTTCAGCTCTCCATCATTGGGAATGCAAGTTCTTCCCAAATAACGCAACATACCATCCGTTCCAGCATTAAACTCCTTAGCTTGTTCTGAACCGAGTGCATCAAATATCTTCAACAGTTCTTCATCCTCACGTTGCTTCATCCAGATTCTGTCAAACACATCACTAGAAATTCTAAGATTACAGCACCTTATTACGTTCTCTCCTAATTCAAATTGTAATCTTAGATCTCTAAAATTCTCCACCAAGTTCAGCTCCTTCACCATCATCAATGAGACTTGTACTGTATTCCTGCTTAGGGCGTCTGCCACTACGTTGGCTTTCCCAGGGTGATATAGCAGTTCAAAATCATAATCTTTTAAAAATTCCAGCCAACGTCTTTGCCTCATATTCAGCTCCCTCTGATCAAACAAATATTTGAGGCTCTTGTGATCACTAAAGACTTGGAACGTTGATCCGTATAAATAGTGCCTCCAAATCTTTAGTGCAAAAACGACAGCTGCCAACTCCAGGTCGTGTGTGGGATAATTGCGTTCATGAATCTTCAACTGGCGAGACGCGTACGCTACTGCACGTCTCTCTTGCATGAGCACACAGCCCAAACCTTGGTGAGATGCGTCACAGTACACTTCAAATGGCTTGGACGTGTCTGGAATAATCAAAACTGGCGCGCTCGTCAATTTCATCTTCAGCTCCTGGAACCGTTCCTCACACAGATCAGTCCAAGCGAATGGCTGATCCTTTCTAGTCAATCTAGTAAGAGGAGCCACTATCTTGGCGAACCCCTCTATGAAACGTCTGTAATAACCAGCCAGCCCCACAAAACTCCTCACTTCAGTGACTGAACGCGGGCTCTTCCAATCTAACACTGCTTGCACTTTAGAGGGATCTACTGAAATACCTTCAGACGATATCACATGCCCCAGAAACTGCACCTCCTTTAACCAGAATTCACACTTGGACAGCTTTGCGTACAACTCTTTCTCCCTCAACACGGTTAGTACTGTTCTCAAGTGTTCTTCATGTTCAGCATTGGTTTTGGAGTAGATGAGAATATCATCTATGAACACAACTACAAATTTATCCAAATAGGGTCTAAATATCCGGTTCATGTAATCCATGAAGATGGCTGGAGCGTTCGTTACTCCAAATGGCATTACCACGTACTCATAATGCCCATAACGTGATCTGAATGCTGTCTTCTGGATGTCGTCCTCCTTAACCCTTATCTGGTGATATCCTGAACGCAAATCAATCTTAGAAAATACTGTTGCTCCATGCAGCTGATCCAACAAATCATCTATTCTTGGCAACGGGTATTTGTTCTTGATGGTCAGCTTGTTTAATTGCCTGTAATCTATACATAACCGAGAGCTGCCATCTTTCTTTTTCACCAAGAGTACCGGAGCTCCCCATGGTGATACGCTCGGTCTAATGAATTTCTTCTCCATAAGCTCTTCAATTTGCTTCTTGAGTTCAACCAACTCTGCAGGTGCCATTCGGTAAGGTTGAACAGATATAGGAGCTGCCGTTGTCACCAAATCAATGGTGAATTCGACTTCTCTAACAGGAGGCAATCCTGGTATCTCTTCTGGAAAAACGTCCAGAAATTCACTCACCACTGCTCGTTCCGTACTGCTCTCATTGGACGTCCGTGCTTCCGTCAACCCTCCTAACTCCTTGTCTTCATGTGTCATAATGAGAAAACAGCTTGCACCTTCCATTATATCCTCCCTTAACTGACCGAATGTAACTCCCACACATTCTTCATCATCTTCAGGAAACACTAATTCCTTCTTGCCACAATCTATAATAATATGGTTGGTAGCCAACCAATCCATTCCTAGAATTATTTCCAAGTCCTTCAAAGGTAAACAGATTAAGTTCACCTTATAACTATGCCCCTCAACCACAATAGGACATCTAATGCACACGGTAGATGTTCTAAGCTCTCCAGCCGCTGGTGTTGATACCACCAAGTCAAACTGCAGATCTCTCTCTACTATTCCCAGCTTTTCAACACACGCCTTCGAGATGAAGGAGTGCGTTGCCCCAGAGTCAAACAACACACAACAAGGCACTCCAAACAGCAAGCATTCACCAGTTATAAGATTACCTGCGTTCTCTGCTTCCGCTCCAGTGATAGCGTACACTCTCCCCACTGCTTGTGCACGTCCACCCCGTGGCTGATTTCTGCCAGTGTTTGGTGGTCTCATCACTGCTCTTCCACTCATGTTACACTCGTTCTCCACGTGCCCATTTCGTCCACATCTGTTACAGTGCTTTCCTCCTACCAGTTGAGGGCAGGATGAACGGTAATGAGGCCCTCCACAGTGAAAGCAAGTTACACTGCCTTGTCCAGCTTGTCCTACAGGAACCAGTGCTTGAGAACCACTTGTATTGGCTGATTGATTTGGACGAGCGTAAGGTAGTCTCCTCTGAACAGAACTTCCCCTGGACACAATTGGTCCCCTACTAACTTGCGGTTGTTTCTTCTGTCGTTCAACCTCTGCCATATTTTTCTCCAATACCTTAGCTCGCTCAACCATACTGGGAAAAGACCGGATACATAAGCTGGATATCAACACCTTCAAATCACTCCTCAATCCGTTCTCAAACTTCCTACACTGCCATTCTTCATTGGCTGCCATCGTATAGAACCGAACAAGGTGCTTGAACTTGTTGGTATACTCTGAAACTGTCATCCCACCTTGAACTAGTTGTAAAAACTCCACTTCCTTCGCAAACCTTACGCTGTCAGGAAAGTACTCCTCGTAAAATTTACCACGAAATACTTCCCAAGTGACAGGACGTTGAGCTTCTATCAGAATAGCTCTTGTGCTCGCCCACCAGTGGCTTGCTTCCCCAGTCAGTAAATATTCTGTGTAAGCCAACCTATTCTCGTCCGGACACCTCTTTGCATTGAAAATTCTCTCCATGTCTCCTAGCCACTGATCCGCCTCATCAGGGAGGCCCTTTCCATTGAATTTAGCTGGATGATGCTGGAGGAAACTCTCCAAACTCCATTCAGCGTTTGGTTGAGCAGCGTGTGGAGTGGCGTTTGAAGAGGATGCTCCAGGCGTACCTCTAGTGGCAGCAAGGATGTCCATCAATTGTCTCTGTGTGTTTTCAGCAGTAACACGTGAGGCTTCTAAACCCTGCATGGCTGCCTGATTCTGCTGCATCAGGGTGGTGTTCTGTTCCATAAGGGTGGTATTTTGTCGTTGGAGTCTCTCAATAACGTCCTCCAACAATCTAGAGCGGTTGGAAGTATCAGGTTCATTCGGTTGAGGAGGGGGAGGCAATCTAGGTGCCATTAGTTCTCTGGATACAGAGAAAACGAGCGTTAGTTATGTCCAAGAGTTAAATAATAATAACTCATTAAACATACAATAAGCACACAGCAAAACACAGTGCACTCATAACCCTACAGTGTCCTTAAGAGAACAAAACTGCTCTGATACCACTAATGTAACATCCCAAATAATGATAATTACCATTAACCAGAACTGATCACATTTACAGAGATAAACAGTGCAGTCTTAAGAATATTACAGTAGCTCAGAATTTTAAAACTTAAAATACAGCACGTACAGTAAAATCTGCAGTGTTCAGAATTCATAAAAAAATAAACAGAAACCAGTTCTGATTATCCATTCTGTAGAATTTAAATACAGAATATCAAAATACAGTCCAGCACTTGACAGAATTCCAAATTTTCAGATAAATACAAAACAGATCTGCAGAACTATATATATATATATATACAACTGCCAAAAATACTGCACAACACACTAGACTAAAACTGCTACGGAATCGCGCCTCTACTGTTCAGCTTTTACTTCAACTTCAACCAGGTTTGCATCTTCCAAATTTTCTTCTTCCAGTAATACTTCAAGAGATGCATCACCCTCTGCTCACATCCACAACGGATGATCATTGCATTTTGACAAGACGGATTATACATGGACAGTAAACAGCACCAGGAAAATTGCAAGGGTAAGCTTATATTGTTTAATTAATACAACATACATACAGTTCACAATTTAATTCACAGATACATCAAACAACTTAATCATAAAATTTAACATATAAATCTATATAAAACAGACTGTACTGAACTGTATGAACCATGTAGTTACAGGCGTCCTTGCACCCAAGTGGTGTGGTAGCCGGGATATACCTAATCAGCTTCCACATGCGGTTAATCCTTCGCCCCTGCTAAGTGAGGGATACGAATGACCTCCACTTGAGGTTAATCATTCGCCCCTGCTAAGTGAGGGATACGAATGACCTCCTGCCATTCCCACGCATGACTACCCCCTTCTACGTGAAGATGAGCATCACGGAATATCAGGATGGACCAAGCCATCAGTAACTTGTCCATGTTCATACTTTACAAATTTAGCATTTAATACAACTGAGAAGCTCCTCCATGGAACGCTCATTCAAGTTCAAAATCATATAATCATATCATGTCGTGTTCAACCATCATATCCTTTCATAATTATAATATCTCCATTTTGTATTTCACTCTCTTAATATTAACGTCATGCATTCTTTAATCAAATAAAATGAACTTATCACAGAACCTTTGATTTCACGTTTCTGGACAAAAGAAACGAGTCATTTATTCACTTAATATGCTTCAACTCTTGATAATTTGAAAATACTGATCTTTAGAAGAGATGAATAATACATTGAAAGATTTTAAGTGTAAAGAATCTAGATAGAACCCAAGGAATAAAACCAGTGATAAGTGTTTAGATACACCAGCAATATAATTGATTTCAGAAGAACAGCACTGGCAGTCCAAGTACGAACGTAATTTAACAATTTGGACGAACGCCAGTTATGTTCGCTCAAAATTCAATAATAGGGACGAGCGTTCAGTTTAGAAACCGAACCCCGCTTTGGAACGAACGCTAAGTCAATGACCGAGCACAATCAGAACGAACGTTGGTATAAACCGAACGTTGGGTAGGACGAACGTTTAGGTATATGACCGAACACCAATTATGAACGAACGTTCAATATAGAAACGAACGCTCTGTAGACGAACGTTCAACAGAAAGTCGAACTTCATTTAGGAAGAACGTTATTAAGGACGGACGCTCTACTTAAGGCCGAACGTCACTCATTTATAAAGTTTTAAATATTTAAATATTACTGAGCTAGACGAACGCTCAGATCATCAACTAGGGACGCTCATTCTCGGGCAGAATTCTTTCCAAATGAAAGAATTCTAGTCTAAGTAAGCTTAACTGAAAACCGAACGGTTTAAGACCGTACAGGGACGAACGTCCTTTATCAGTACAGAGACCAGATTTCTCAACTCTTAACAGAATTTTCCAGATTTCGATTTTTATGAACTTGACAACTTTCCTTTCAGATTTAATACATCAAATCATACAGATTTCAACATTTGGATCATTCCAAATATACAATCACCATACTCCATTTATACAGAATCAAATCAATATACATTTAAATCAAAATCAGCAACAACATATATAATACAATTAAGCAGTGTTCATTCATGACAGATTCAATCGATCTAATCATTCCAACTCTATAACATTCACACATCTTTCATGCGTATCCAAAACAACATGCAAATGAACCAGAATTTATATCTCATATCAGTAAACGTTCATAAGGTTCAAATATCAGATTTCATATACATGCAACTCAGATTATAAAATCAAGCAGTATGAATTAAACATATAAGCTTCCCTTACCTGTTACTGCAGTGAAATTCCAATTGTTTAAGGTTTATCTTGATCACTCACAGTTCTCTACCCAAATGAATTCACTCCACGACTTTCACTAAATCTAAAATACCAAAATAACATAAAGATCAAACCTATAACTCATTCATGCAACCAGAATTTTGATTAGCATGAACTCAATGGACAATTATGCAGAATGAGAACTTACCAGTTCAGTTCTCAATTCTGTTCGAATCAAGTTGATGTTCACGGTGCAGTGACAGTGTTTACAGTATCTGAAACAGAATTTGAGGAGATGATGAATGAGTAATTTTAGAGGGAAGATGAGAGTTCTCAGAAACTCAGATTTTTATCCTTGCATGCAACTGATACAGTGTTCCTAGAAATTTTAAGATTAGATTGTGGTTTGGAGCTTACCAGTTACAGAATCAAAAGAGGTTCGGATCAAAATGGAGCTTGCTGGCCCGTGAATGTTCCTATGGTTTCAGAAAACGGATTGGAGTTGAAGGAAGTGAGTAATGGCAGAAGGAAGATGAAGGTTCGTAGAGAAAAGTTTGGAGAAGATGAAAGGTGTGATCCTTGAGGAAGACGAAGTGTGAGTGTGAGTGAAAGAGTTTTCTCAAAACTCAGAATTTTGAGTGGATTCCACATCAAACAAGAGAGCGTTTCACAGTCTGCCACTTGCACACCAACCCTGCTTGGAATTCTCTCCCGTGACACTTGGCGTGTGTGCATGCACAGATTGGTGCGTTTTTAATGCACTGAGTGTGTGTGACGTGGTGCAGTTTCCAGAGAATGGTGGAGCTTGATTTCAGTGCATTGCAGGAAGAGATTTAGCAGATTTGAAGTAGGATTAAATCAACTCAGAATTATAGTGCACTAATCTGGTTTAACACAGAATTATCATTGCTTAATTATATAGGGTCTTACATATAACATGAGTAATTTAAAATTGATTTGAAATATAAGAGAAAATTGATTTATGTATTGTTACTATTACTATTTTGTGGATATAATTGTGGTTAAAATTGGATAAGAGAAAAACATGTGATAATTATTCATTTAAATGTTGAGTTAGAATACACGGAAAGGTAACATATGAGAAATTTTTGTTTTTACATAACTTTCTCATGCTTGAAACATACATTTCCATAGTTTAAAACAATACTAATTGCTCTTTTTATCATTAATATCTTTAACTTTTACTTAATTTTCAATTAATTTACATATATACATTAATTATAATGTAAAGATGAGAAAGATAAAATAGAAAAGGCTGTAAATATTTTCTAAGAAATTTATTTGATTTTTTTTATTTTTTAAAATTAACTCTAACCAACAACAGAAGTAGAGAAAATAATAAGTACAGGAAAGGAACGACAAAACTTGGGCCTTGAAATTGAGAGGATAAGGAAAAGTGGGCCAGATTCAATCCGAGGCCGAAAAAGGACTATGGCTAACCATGTACACACACCTCCAAGCTCTTCCCTGCACTTCAAAATTTTTCAAAATACCAAAATTACCCCGTAATTAAAATGGTTTGAATATTTAAAAAAATTAAAGTGTTCAAAGATTTTTTTGCAGCAGCAGTGCATGGAGACGGCCGGCTTCTCTCTCGCGTCTCATTTTTGTGTCGTATCTCGTTATTAAGTTCTCTCTCCCTCTCCCCTTGCTCTCTTAGAACACTGTTTTCCATTCTCACACAACACACAACACTTTCGATTTGCTCTTTTTCTCTCCATTCCCTTATATCTTCCCGACTTTGATTGCATTTTGCAGACACACACAAACAGGAGCAGGTTGAAATAGATTTTCTCCTACAACCACCCACCCAATTCTCGCTGCAGCCATCCACGTCGTCTGCAACCACCCACACAGTTCTCGCTGCAGCCACCAGCGTCATCCCAAAGTAGATCATCTTATTATTTTTTTAAGCATTTGATTGCATTTGAGCATTGGTGTGTTCTGACATTTTTTATAGCATGATGAAAGATGAAAAATAGCATAAGAGTGGATTTACAGTGTTGTGGTGTAGATCGGATTTGGAGAGGCGATGGGGCTGAATCGAATGTAGATAACCGATTCAGCCTCCATCATCGCATTTTGACATCCGATGTAAATCGGTTTTCTTTTTAATGTTATTAAATTTATATTTAATGTTTAGTAAAGAGGTAGTTATATCTTTTGCCATTTAGTGTTCTGTTTTTTTTAAGTTATTTTGAATGTTTTAAATTAATTAATTAATAATTTATTTGAAATTTTCGATTATCCTATTTTTCAATTTTATTTTAATTAAATTGTTATATTTTAATAATTGATTTATTTATATAAAGATTTTAATTAAATTTATTTATTTTTAATGAAATAATAAATTTTATAGAATGTATAGTTATTTATTTCAAATAATATATTAAGGAATTAGTTAAATTCATTAATTTTTTTGTTTTTAATTGTTTTAAAGTTTTTTATTTTTTTTTATAATATGAAGCTATTTTGGTATATTTTTTCTAAAATATTAGATTTTTACCGATAGAAAGTAATAAAATAATTAAATAAAAAATATTATTAAACTTTTACATAAATTAGTAAATATTAGTCCGATGTCCACGTCCGAACAGGTGATCATAGGATTTTTACATCCTATTTTGGTAATTATTCTCATATATGATATTTTTATTTTAAGTTTTTTTATTCAAAAATAATTTTATTAATTTTAATACATTCATAAAATTAATTTATATGTATTAGAAATTATATAATACATTATAAACTAATACATAAAATAAAAAAAACTAATATAAGAAGTATTAAAAAAAATTTAAACTAATATAAGAAGTGTCATAACTCATTAAAAACTCCAAGTAGTGAAAGTCAGGTGTCAATGAAAGGGTTCGGATTTTCAGATAGTGGAAGACAGGTGTGCAGTGCTGAGTGGCCGATCGGTTTTAGTGACGGTAGTATTTAAAGCTAAATTTCAAACTTTGTGCCACTTTTCTGCATGCACCCTTCATCTTCAACCTTCTGAACCTCCACTTTCTCCTCCTTCTCTCTACAATCTCCATCTCCTCTCTATGATTTATCATCCTTTTCTTCTTCCGATCATCATTCAGGCAACGCCTGAGTATTCCTGGTGCCAAGAGCTATACTTTACACCGATCAAGTTGTGATTTAAGCTGGTGAGTACTTCTCTTCTTAGACCGTTCATTTTTCTGTAACATGCAAACCCAAATTCTGGTTGCATGAGTGTATTATCTCATTCTGATAGCAATTCTAGTCTGGTATTTGGTTTAGTTTTTAAATCGGTAAGCTCTGAGTGTATAAGATTGGTAGTGGTGAACCATATCCTGCATCTGTGAACGTTCGGCTACTTTTAGAGGTAAGGGAAGCTTATATAATTTGATTATGATTTCTTGTTCTGAATGGTTGTATGTTTGTTTGATCCATGGATGAATATGAAGTGTTGCTTTCAGTGCATGTTTTGTATATATGAGTGTATGAGTTAAAAATGATGGGAATTGGATGATATAGGGTTTGCTCTTAAGTATGTAAAATTTTGTATAATTATGTATAATCCTGTGGTTGTCACCGAAAGTCATCATTAACCGTTCGGTTTTCCTTTGGGTGTTCGGTCTGGACTGGAATCTTCTTCTGTGGAAAATTTCAGTTAATGATCGATCGATTTTCTCTTAGTATATTTGTAAGTAAGTGTTCGGTCTAAGTATAGTTTCCTCTTTATGCTTCCTAAATAGTTTAGTTAATGTATTCTATAATACTTAAAGTCGTAGATGTTACCTTTATCCTTCAATGAAAATAAGTGTTGTGTAATTGTATATATATATTCCTTCATTTTGATTTAAGTTTAGTAGTGTTCGGTCTTGAACCAAGCGTTCGGTCTCAGTAGTGCTTGGTTTTGAACCAAGCGCTCGGTCTTTATAGTGGTTGGTCTTTAACCAAGCGCTCGGTATTTTTATTATACCCCATTATGTACTCTATTTGAACTAAGAGTGTTCGGTCTAAGTCAATAGTATTCGGTCAAATCTTGTAGGGTTTGGTTTAAGTTCTCAGGTTCCATCAATAGTTATTATAATTTTTGGTTAAGTCTAAATTATATGTATTATTTAGTATTCTGTACATTCTTAAGAGTTATGTCTAGTAAAATATTGTTCTGTAGTAAATGTTGAGTAACCAGTAAAACGTCCAAATATAATCACGAGAGTTCGGCTTATTATGAGTCTTATCTAGGTCCTGTTCTGTGTATAAGTGGAAGATCGTTCGGTCTTACACTAAGTGTCCAGCTGTGTTAGTCTAGAATGTATTCAAAAGGTTCGGTCTTGTCTCTGGAGGAATGTTATTGTTCAGTTTTGATTTCAGATGAGATCTGTTTGTATTGGTTCGGTATGATTGTATTATTGAATATGAATGGAATAGAATGGAAATGAAAGAGTATTCCAGGAAGGAATATCTCATGAATGGTTATTGAATGGTAGAGTATGAATGTGGTTATGCTTAGCTGGAGGTTATCTTGATATTCTGTGATTACTCATTCTCAAGTAGAGAGGAGTAAGTCATGTGTGAGAATGGCAGGAGGTCCTAATCCATAAGGTGAACTTAGACGGAACGGACTAACCTCAGGTGGCAGCTGTTGAGAGCATCCCAGCTATTACATCACCCGGGTGCAAAAACGTCGTAGCTACACAGAATTCATACAGTCCGGACAGTCAGAGTAAAGTAGTCGGTCATTGCATGCTTTGACTTGAAATTTTGATTGGAAGTGCATGATTGGATGTTACATGATTGTATATTGAATTATGTTAGATTTATGTGAAGTATAGGTTTTACTGAATTAATTAAATTACATAAGTTTACCCTATTTTTCTGTCTTGTCTGTATTGTCCGTTCGGTTGTCTTTTCCGGTTTGAATGATCATCCTGTGGATGTTGACAGAAGGAGAAGAGTTGCTGGAAGAGGCTCTAGAAGAAGTGGAAGTGAAAGCGGAACCATAGGACCGTTCGGTCGTTAGGTTGGGTTTTATTTTGTAAAACCGTTCAGTGTAAGCTTAGTTTTGAAACCGTTCGGTCTAGACTGTAGTTCTGTAAAGTTTGAATTCTGTAGTATTTTCGTAAGGTCGTTCGACCATATTTATACCTTTGCTTCTCAGAACTGAACTGTAATATTATTAATTGTGAATATTCTAGATATGGTTTTATGCTATATTTTTTAGATGTTACAATAAGTAAACGTAAACATACAAAATATGAAATGGGGTGCAGCGATGTAGAGGTGGGTGAAGGGATAGAGAGGTACAAAAAATACATGTTTAGTGATTGGAGGAAAATAGAGGTAGAGTCAATAGTGTGTATAGAAATTCTCAATAATAAAAAAATTAAACTTCTAAACCACTTATTCATTAAAGACATTTTAAAAAATTATAAGTGGAGAATGAAATGTTTGAAGTTACATAATGAAACACTCCCATGTAAGACATATTAGACCAAAACATTTTTTAAAAGATCCAGTAATACCTGAATCAACAAAGTATAAACCCAACCTATAACACGTAGATGGAAACCAAAAGCGAAAAAAAAATATATATATATATATATATATATATATATATATATATATATATATATATATATATATTCCAAAGAAAAAAAAGTTTTATGTTTATGATAAATATTATCTGTCTACACATTTTTATTGATACAAATATTTGGCTCATATTTTACATACTTAGATAAGATATGTACAACCGTAGTTTCTTAGTGAATACCAATTTTATGGCTATATTTAAATAATTTTTTCAATAAATCCATATATATATATATATATATATATATATATATATATATATATATATATATATATATATTTAATTCATGATTGGATAGAAAATGGATCAGTTAAGACCTCGAAAATAAAGTTTACACTTTACTTGGTTACACATCCTTTACACTTTTCTGAAATGTTTAAATTGCATTAAAATTTGACTTGACGCAATATGTTTAAAAGCTTGTTTCATTATAATTTTTTTTTAAAATATTTATTTATTTATTATTTTAAATAAGCTCGTTAGTAATTATTTATGGTATTATGTAATATATTTATATATATTTACATGTGATAATATATTTATAATATAATAAACAATTTATCTAGAAAAACTGATTTTATAATAAGGTTACTAAATAAAATAAATTTTATCTTTCAATAGTTTTATTAATTTTATTTTTTATGTAAAGTAACATACTAAATTATTAAAAAGGTGTCCCAATTAGAAGTATAATTAAATGTTGTTTTTAATAAATTGAAATTTTTACTATAGACAAATCTTTTAATAATTTATGGTAGAACCACTGAGAATAAGTATTAGAAATAAATTAAAAAACCAGTAAGCAATAAATTTTGTGTCATTTCATGCAATTATTGAATATATTTATTTATTTTATCTGTTTATTTAATGTAAAAGTTGCGTACAAAAATCTATAAAAAAATTTATAACTATTGAACTAAATAAAAATCAATATTACAAATTATGACTCAATACCAAAATAAAACATTTTTAAACGTTTGAACAATTTATTGGTCAAGATTTTGTTTATTCTTTTTCCAATTTTAAACCACCATAACATTTATGTTTCCTTCTTATTTTCGAGATAGAAATAGCTAACCATACATGAGTAATCTATACAAGTGTTATGGCTTAAAACAACACTAACACCTTACTAAGCCAAATTTCAAATTACATTTGAAAAAACGGAGCTTGTCGTGCTTGCAGAGTCGAGTTTGCCGTGCTGAGCTTGTCCAGTCGTGTTTGTTTCTCAAAGCTATTCTCTTAAATTTGTAACATCAATATGTTTTCTTAAACTTCTAAATCAGTCATACTTCAAAGTCTTTGTTAGCATATCTGCAAACTGCACTTCTAATTTAGAGTGTGTGATATCTAAACTTCCATTACTGATCTGTTCATGAATGCAGTGAAACTTTGTTTCAATGTTTACTTCTACCATGAGAAATTGGGTGCTTGACAAGATCAATTGTTGACTGGTTGTCCATGAACAACCTTATTTTTTACAATTAAACCTTCATTTCCAAGCTTTCCTTTGGCAGCAGATTTCCAAAATGGTATGTTCCTTGTACATAACGAAGGATACGCTTCTTCTTCAGGTTCTTTCTCTAACCTCTATCCAACCTCGGCTGAGGTGTTCACAGCATTGCTCTTGTGCATCTCAAATTTCTTCACCATGTCTTGTGCATATCATGACTGATACATCATAATACAACACTCGGTTTTGCTTCCCGTGATCGTACTATTATGAAGTGTTAAGAAGTGAATTTTGAATTTAAATTATAAAAATAATTTGTAAGATATATAAGATTTATACTTTCTTATATACTTTAAATTTACTATATCTTCAATAAATATGAAATTTCCAATATATTGTCGTTACACCAAGGTATACACGATGTGACACTTCCAACACAGTGAAGTTGCCTTTAGTTTTTCACCTCATTATCTTTATAAAGGATTCACTCATTTCCATAAGGTACTGCATTTCTCATTATGTGATTTCGTTCTTTTCACAAAGCTTCTTTTAGCCAACTAGCAATCATCCAAATTGTTTGACATTCTTTTCCTCCGCACAGGAACTGAGGTTATTATTAATTTATATATATCCAAAAAATATTATACTGCATTATACGAAATCAAATTAGTGTCCTGTTACCAAACTAACCACAGAAAGAATTCTTCTTGTTTTGGCTGCTGCAAAAGGATGATATTTTTGGAACATGAAGTCAATAATGCTTTTTTTCGCAGTGATTTACATTAAGAGATCTTACATGATTCCTCCACTTGGTTTACTAACTTTAAATTCTTCTAAAGTTTGCATTCACGAGTCCAACTATATTAAGCTGGTCAGCTGCCAATGGTATTATAAACGTTCTTTTACATTAATTTTTTTGAATTATCACCAATCATTTGCTGATTATTCCCTCTGTGAAAGTCAATTCATCTTTATTCACAGTTTTTCTAGTGTATATTTTGATGATCTTGTTGCTAGTTGTATGGAAAAAATTAATCATGTCTAACAGTTTCTGCATAATATCTTCAAGATATTTGTCCTCTTAGATATTTCATGGGTCTCGAGATTCCTCTGTTTAAAGGTGGTATAGTACTTAATCAAAGGAAATATGTCTTAGAACTTTTTGGAAGACAGTGTGATCATTGCTTCTAAACCTGTCACCACACCTTTTGATATCCTTCCACTAAATTGCATTATCATCAAGTTACTCCTTTCCCTTTTTTTCTGATATATACAACATCATATAGAAGATTGATTGAAAGGTTACTCTATTTGATCATTACTAGACCTAATACTTCTTATTCAGTTCAACTTAGTCAATTTGTTTCCAAGCCTTTTGGATGGATACTTGTGGTAATGCAGCAACCAGAGTTTTGAAATATTTAAAAGGATCTTTTCTTCCCCGCTTGTTCAGGTCTTAAACTCTATTGTTTCGCCGACTTTGACTAGACCTGCTGCCTTGATAGCCACAGATCTATCATTAAGGATCATTGTGTGTTAATTTCTTAGTTCTTCCCTTATTTCACAGAAATCTTAAAAGCAGAATACAATGTCTAGGACTTCTTCAGATGTTGAGCGCAGGACATTGACTAGTATCAAACGTTTATGCATTCAATTACAGTTCAACACATCGAAAATCTTCACAATTTCACCAAACTGATGTGTAATGCTAAACCTTCATATCCCTCTGTGCATTTCCAATCGATGCTAGCGAAATCTACATGTTTTTCATGGTTTTGGTATCACTTTTTTTCTTCCTTATGGGATGAAACAGCTGAAGGAATCCTTAATATTTTAATTTCCACCGAAAGTGGGATTAAGTATCTCCATCTTGTTACATGGTCAGCGTCACTACTTTTTACTTTTGTGGCATCTTTACTTTGTAAAAAGAAAAGGAAAACAAAAGTACACGTCTTGAGTAAAATGGGCCTACAGACTTTGAGAGAAGGGTGCATGACAGAGCAAGAGCATCACTTTGCCTTATCACATGCACGCCTATCTGGTAATAAATAGGGACCTTGTAAAGAAGAAACTACACTGAAAGGGAAAAAAATTGCTCTTTTGTAAAGACAGTGAAGTAGCCCAATTATCTATTCAATGATTCCAAATTATAAGTATGTGATAGTTAGCTGGCCAAGACAAGATATTAAGCTAGAAATAAGTTCCACAGATGATGTATTGATATAAGTAAGCCACTCACATTAAAGGAAAGCAAGTCCTAAGGAGTGATACTACGGATGTGGTCCTTAGAGGGAGGACATCCCAAAACTCATAAGAAAACATACATCATAGTGCCACCACAAGGGGCTATATATCATTTAGTTAGGACATGTGAATAGTAGGGAAGTAAGCTAGTGCCTTAAATGGAACAATGAAGGAAGTGATAAATATATAAGAAAGCAACATCTGATGTTGAGGTTGAAGCTCAAGGGCACTTGGGTCCTCCCTCCTTGGTCTTCCAGTTGTTGTAGCAAGGGCACACAGCCTTATTACCATAATAACCCGGAGGAACACACAGGCACTTCCTGCAGCACTTCTGACAGAAAAACATGCAGGGCTTGTGGTATTGGGTCTTGTTGCATCTCCTCGAGCATTGTGATGGGCATTCTGGTCATTTCACATTCCCAAAAGAGACATATTCAGCATTGGTAAGAAACAAAAGAGGCAACCGGTATGGTCAATCCAATAATCAATAGCTCTTTGACTCCTCTCTTTTCACACATCAGTCAAAAACACTAAAAAAATGCAGCTTTTATGGGGAAAAATTGACCACAGTCAAACTAAAATTGACAGTGAAGAGAGACGTAACAATTAATAAAATTTTAGAACTTTTTTTTTTAATTTATAGAGAAAGTACAGATAATATTATATGTCGGTTTGGTTAGTTAAGAGCTTTCAAAAGAGAGGTACAGAATCATGTGAGCATAAATTGGCTTAACTGAAAAAATAATAGGAAAATAACAATCCAAGATCTGCACTGAGAGCTTTTTCGGAATGTTCTTAAAAATTTTCCTTCTTCCATTCTCAGTGTCGCCACCATTTTTTATGTACAAAGTTTGGAGTTGGAGAAATCTCGAGACATATATACATTGCTTGATGCCATAAAACGACAAGTTGAAGAAAAGAAGTTTACTTACGGTAACTCTTGAGACTCCCACTTCCATATTTGCTCTGGGGAAACAAACAGCATAAATCAGCACTGATTCAACCCTTAGAAAGCAAAAATCCCAAGACCCCATTTTTCATTCTTCACAAAACCACAAAGAAAGAGAGTAAAGAAGAGATGCAGCATACCTTGTTATCATTCAGGTGGTCTCCATGCCCATTTGCAGCCATGACCTGAAAAATAAAGCCATTAAAAATGTAAGAAGCCTTCAATTTCTCAACACTAGTACGCTAGTGGTATCAAAACATGAAAACATTATATGTGTCTGGTTCTTAGACATTGTTAAAGACCAACCACGGTTTGAAGCATGGAAATGGCAATGAGAGCCAAGATCATAGCTGCAAGGAACTTAGCCATAGCCATTGT
Organism: Vigna umbellata; assembly: GCF_029865625.1. Taxonomy (NCBI): domain Eukaryota; kingdom Viridiplantae; phylum Streptophyta; class Magnoliopsida; order Fabales; family Fabaceae; genus Vigna; species Vigna umbellata. The sequence continues at coordinate 9,990,643 of NC_142168.1, read as the reverse complement.
TGCACAACACTATGATCAGAAAACCCCTCTTGATTTGGCAGAACCTTCTGTCTGAATCACGAATCGAGACCAAGAAACAAGAGGGATGTTTGAGGAGATGCTGGGATCCGAAAGCAAATGATGGTGGGGTATTTATAGAAACGTTGAAGGGTGGGGATTGGATGCAACATTTATTGGGTGCATTAAGAAGTAGAAAGTTGTCCTCAATTTGGAGAACCAACGTCTGACACGTGTGTCAGCACAAATATCATGACGGTGATGCAAATTACACTAGATCGGATCGTACGGTCTACGAAATACATTAATTTAATTAGGAAATGCTAAGCAACTTGGAACATAGCCGCATGTTTGCTGCTCCTAAAAACTAACACTCTTAAAAGACATGCACGCTCCATAATTCGTATCGATGGATGGGAAAAAAAGAATAAAGAAAACAAAACAAAATAATACCTAAAGTGAATTTTTAGATGATAATTTACTTTTATTAAGAACTTAAATTTATAAGAGGAATTCAATAATCTAAAAATGAAATTTTAAATTTCATATAAAAAAGTTAAGAATTTAAAATTAATGTCATTTTTCTCTTTCTTGTTTTTATATATAATCTCTTTATATCCTCTTGATCTCGTTAGGACATTACTTTTTCCACCTCTAACTCAATGTTTTCACATGATAGTTTTGATCTCATTATCTTTATCCTTATAACAAGATTTTATCCTCATCATTCTTCTTATATTAATAGTTATATATTTTTTCCATCCTCATCTTCCATCAAATAATAAGTATGCTCATATTCCTTTATATAATTTTAAAAATTAATTAACTAACTTTTTTATAAAAAATAAAAATTACAAAAAAAAAAAGTAAACACAATATTATATAAAATTCAATGTTAAAAAGATATTCTTTTTAATGTTAAATAAAAAAATTATAATTACATAAATATCAATTTAGATTAATAAATAAAAATTGAATAAAAGTAAAATAATTAATATTAGAATTGTATTTATTGAAATGCAATATACTATTTAAATATATAATTAATATTATTATAAGAGGTAAAATACCTCTAAGACATGAGTAAATTTCACTAGTGCAAGGAAGGGCTATTGTTTCTATTTGTTTTGGGTTTATGATCATGGTTACAAAATCGAGGTATATTTAAGCGAGGTAAAAAGTTTGAATTTTTTACTTCGGTTCAAAAACCGAAGTAAAAAACTTATGATTATTGTCTCGGTTCTGGTTTAAACCGAGACCGTAAACCCTTAAAAATAATTAATTTAAGGGTCTAGGACCTCGGTTGGGGTCCAGAACTGTAACTTTCCAAAATATAATATAAACTATAGTAGAGAGTCATCACATACATGATAAGGTAGAACAGTCATCCATCTAAAATATAAAGTATTAACTTTACAATTATCCAAAAACAACTATAAATTTAAAGCTTTATATACATACGATAGGATACTCAAACATATATATATATATATATATATATATATATATATATATATATATATATATATATATATATATATATATATATATATAAGATTCTACTAATCTAACTACTCCGCAACATCACCTTCATCCAATGCCTACTCCAGAGACACCTCTTTTACCGCTGCTCACACCCAAAGGATGATCATTGTAGAAGAAAGAACACCAATACATACAAAACACAAGCACACAACAGGGTAAGCTAGTTTAAACAAAGATTAATCATATACTCATTTACTAAGCTTCATACAATCATACTTATTCATTCACATCACATAAACTCTTTACACATGACACTAAACTGACTTTGACTGTCCGGACTTAGAATGATTGTCGAACTATGGCGGATTGTGCACTCGTGGTGGCTTCTACTACTTTGCAAAGTCATTGCCAATGGGTTTCACCCTACCATACTCACGAGGTTAGTCTGTACCACACCTTGGAGCATACTAGAAGCCTCCAAGACTAAGACCTCCTGCTACTACTCATGACATGGATCAATCCTCTCTACTTGAGAATGAAAGACCGTTAGAATTTCAGGATAACCCCCAATATTGAGCTCCTGCATTCATTCTAAACATACTTGAATCTCCACAAGAGAATTCACTTTGAATCACAATATAGGGCACCACCATGTAACCTCTCCTTGAGGTTCATGGACTTACGTCCATCAACCATACCTTGAACTTACAACTTTGAAAACACCAACTTTCACTTTGAAACACAACTTACAACAATAACCAATGATATAAAATAATACAACTCAAACATACTTCGTAAGGCACTCAAAAGTTCTTTTTAAAATAACTTAAGACCAAAAGAAAAGAGTGAACTGAACCTGGACCATTCGCACAACGCACACATTCACAGAGTGAAACAAGAGCCTACTCGCACAACGACCAAACTCGATGTGTGAATCCTTAGATAGAGACTCGCCCCTCAAAACCATTCGCACAGCGGTTAAACTCGCTATGCGAATAAACTGTGACTTGTATGAGACCTCAAACCCCTCGCATAGCGTCCCAGCTCGCTATGCGAGAGACTTAGATAGTGGCTTAGGCTCCTTAAGCACTCGTAGAGAGAAACCCATTCGATATTCGAATAAAAGTGATAATAGTCTCATACCCCAACCAGTCGCATAGCGACCTGATTCGCCATGCGAATCATCAAACAGAGAGCAACTCTCTCAACCCATTCGCACAGCGCACCCATTCGTTATGTGAATGCCTTGGTAGAGAACATCTTGCCAAGGTGACTCGCTATGCAAATCCATTCGCACAGCGAGTCTACATAATCTGCAGAACAAAATTCTGCAGAATTATGCAACTCAACCAGAAATTACCAATTCTACTCATTTTTCCTAACTTCTAACACCCCTAGATTGTTGTATAAACTTAATTAGACTTGACCAAGTAATTCTAAACCTTCACAACATCAATCTAAGTTGATTATGAACAAAATTTTATTCCAAAAGTAAACATCTCTCAACCTAGAGACCCAAATCCAATTCTACCACTTTTCAGAGTTTCTTGAACCACTTAGGGACTCAAATAAGTCCCAAATGACTTGTCTAAGCTATCCCAATTGAACAATACGACTTCCAACCCCTAATTCACAAATTCACTACTCCACTTCCTCAAAATGACCTTCTACAAGCATAATTCATCTCAATTTCATACTAAACATTCACATAACCAATTTTCACCATTTCACACCTCAATTACAGTTCAAAACATCAACCAAACAGATTCAACTACTCATATTATCAAATTACACTTTAATACAATCATATTACACATAACATACATATAAAAATTAAAATCATTTTTCTAAACCACCAATTGGTGATAGAAAATAGCTCTTAGAACCTAAATTGAGCTGAAAATTAAAGAGAAAGAGTACAAGGCACATGCAACCAGAATCTGTTGCATGCTACCAGCCCCAAAATGTGCGAAAGAAAAGGAAAATGACTTACCAACTAAAGAGTTATAAATTGATCAGTCAAGATCGTAGCCCTTGACGCCAGGATCGCTTAGGCACCTCCTGATCGTCGAACAATTAACTCAGATGGGAGAAAATCTAGATAGATGTCAGAGAACTCTGAGGAATAGTGTTCTAGAGAGATGAAGTGTTCTTAGAATAAGGAGACGTGTTTATAAAAATTTTATTTATATTATAAGATTATTTTAAAGTAAAATAATCGGTCCCATTATTTTAATACACCTATCTGCTCTAATACTCTATTTTCTAGGTCCTTATTACAAGAACCACTGTCTAAAGTATGTTTTTTTTTAAAAAAAATTATTTGTTTCTACAAACATTCCATAACATATATACAAGAACACAAACCCAGAAACAAACCTGTAATCTGAAGTTTAAAAATTATTTGCATTACAAATCTTAAAAAGACTCTAACTTTCACTTCGATTAATCATTTTCTATTTTTACAAAAAAAAATGTTTTTTTCAAACATTGCAAAACGAAAAAATTAAACTAACCTTGAAGGTTGAAGGTGGCTTCTATGCTAAAACAAAACGAAATAAACATCCAAAGAGCACATGTGCACAAAATTAATCAGTAAAAATGAAAGACAATGGTAGAGAAACAATTAATCAACGAAAAACGAAAGAAAAAAATGAAAGAAATTGAAGATGATGGTCTCGAAGGCGTGGAGAGAGCAGCAACGACACAAAGGAGTTTAAAAATGTTTCAAATGTGCAAAAGACCCGTTTGCGAAATTTAACCCTAAAAACATGTTATTACCTCAGTTATTTTTTTAACCGAGACAATAAGGGTCTGTGGCCTCGGTTCTATAAAGAACCGCTCCCTAAACCCTTTCAAAAAAATAAAAAAATAGTTATTTTATGTCTTGGTTTTAGGCATCAGTTCTTTTTGAACCGAGGCATATACCTTTGCGCGATAATTACAAAAATGTCACCGCGCCAGTTTTAGGCATCGGTTCTTTTTGAATAGAGGCATATACATTTGCGATAATTACAAAAATGCCATTGCACCATTTTTTGCTTCAGTTACAACTAAATCGGTGTCAAATGCGCAAGTTAAAATCCTTATTTTTTACTAGTGTTTACTGAATATTAGACGAGTCAAATCAAAAGAAAATGAAACTTTTTTACTAAAAAAGAAGTCTTATTCAAATAAAATTTAATAGGTTAGGATAAGAAAGAAAATATATGAGATTAGATTGATTTTTATGAATTTGGAATAAATTGAATAATTAAGAGATAATAAAAACAATTATGCAATAAATGAAGAAGAGAAGTTAAGAGGCTAAGGACTACATATAATTATGTCAAAGTGAAATGCACACAATAAAGGAGGGTTAAATTATGTATATAAAGCTTTTAAAAATTTACACAAATCAACATTGGATGAAGACAGTCAAATAAAACTTTAAGTTAACACACATTATTAAGAAGTTTACGTAATAATAGTGTCTCATAAGTATTAATATACACAACTTAAAATTAATAGATATACACTTTTCAAAACTTATTTTTAGTAAAACTCTTCTTCTTTTAGTTAGTTTTATATTAATAACATGCAATAAAAAAAAGTTAGAGATATATTTAAATAAGATGTTTTTAAAATAGTTAGCTTAAAAACATAAATTAGGTTTCATTCTCTCACTAAAGTCAAATCCACTAAAAAAACTAATTGTTAGTGAAAAACTAACACAATAAGTACACTGATAGTATTAACAAATGATAAATACTATTATCTCTTAAAAAACTTATCCACACATTCAACAATTTTTGCACTTAATAATTCAGTTATAACACAAAGTTCACAAAAACACAATGAAAATTCATTTTCTGTTTTTATCAAACAGATTGGGTGCAACAATAAATTTAATGTAAATCATTTACAATTGTCAAGATTAGATTTCATTCATTTTATTTTCATACATCTATAAACATCTCAATTTCATATTTAAGTCAAAATTAATTTACCAACTTACTAAAATCCTATTTCTAGAGCCTTTGAACATATGATTACTCATCAAGTTTCAATCTCTTGAATCCTTAACAAATGAAATCATGCTTTAATTTCAAATAAACCAAGTTTTATTCCTATATACAAGCATTCAATTTCAAGTATAGATTCTAAAGATATTTCCCAACACCTCAAGACTCACAAATCAAGCATATAAACAATTCACATCAAGCATTGATCATGAAAATCAAATACTCTCTTGAATTGAAAAAGTATGTATATGTCAACAACACAATTTCACACAAGAATTCAATGTTTTACATCTAATCTCAACAAATAGAAATATCTCTCAATGGTGGAGAACCTAAGATTTACAAATTGAAGAGATATAAAATAAAGTAAAACTATAAAGAATATGAAGGTTTTTCCCAAGGCACCTAGTAGCTACTCCAAGTTTCAATCACGTCTCTCCTTTACATTTCCACATCCAATCTGTAGCCCATCTTCCTCTCCAACCCCAAAAGGTAAAAAACCACCAGGGGATAAAGAAGAAAATCAAAGGAGGAGAGGAAAAGTTTTCCAATACTCCAACAACCTCAAAAAGTTTTTCACGGTCACTCTAGGTGATTCTATTCGTGTAAAAGTTGAGGAATACTCAAAACCCTCTTGAAAACATGATTAAAAATACTCACTTTCGCGTATCAAGGTCAACAAAATCACCCAACAGTTTTGTTCTTGACCAATGAGACCTAAAAATCGATACTTTCTAACTTGTAACTTGCTGGGTGAACCATATTTTTTCTAGTAATTCCAATACTATAAGTTTGGGTTATCATTTTTGTCCAACGAGCAGCCAGCTTGCCTAGCGACTTAGCATGCCATCTAATGATGCTTTTTTGGTCGTCTAAGAGCGGTCCATGATACTATAACTCTACAAGTGAGTCCTTTGTTCATGTTTACAGTGTTGAATTTGGCTTTAGTTTCCTGGACGACAATGTGAAATATTTATCAAAAAACCATTTTTTCTTGTCCAATCATATATTTTTAGTTTGAATTTACTTTTTGAATTTACTTTTCGTACTAAAATTGCTTTAAATTATTTCACACATTCAAAATAAGAATTAAAAATAATCAAACATAAAACAATTAAAATAAAAAACGATTAAAAAACAATATAAACTTAAAGATTAATCAATATAAAAGTTATAAGGTACAAGTATTATTTAAATCTTAACAAATATAAACTTAAAGATTAATCAATATAAAAGTTATAAGGTACAAGTATTATTTAAATCTTAACAAATTTTAACAAAGTTGAGAATATTATTTATGCTGTCATTTTTAATAAAAATAGATACTCTAGCCAACATTTTGGTAAAAGAAAGTCTTATCTTAGGAATCACAGATTTGTTAACTAAAAAGTCTAAACATGAATACAAGATTGTAAATATAATCTAGGTTATTAATGAAGATAACAATGCTTTTGATGAAAAAAAGGACCTGATGAAGATTACAAAAGCTGAGAGATTTCTATTTTATATCATTCTCAACCTTTCTTCTTTAAAAAGTCTTCTCTATATATAAATGTTGGAAGAGAAAAGTTATAATTTTTGTTGGTGTTGCTATGATATTTTGTGAAGTTTTTATTTTTATTTTTCTAGCGTTTATCCAAGTAAAATAGTTTACTGGACTGTGTCTGATCGAGGAACGAAAAGTGGGGGCTCAGGTATCTCTCATTTTCACTCTTGTGATTGGTTTGTATTTAAGGGTATAAGTTTAGATTTTAAGAAATATATAAATCTTTTTATTGGAAGACAAAAATACCAGAAACTCTGCGAAATGATGTTGTTAGAATTTGCAATTTTTTTTTATTTTGTTTTTTGTCCTGGTCATATTTTTCTTTCAGATTGTGGTTGAAGTCCGTGTCCCCTTAACTTTACTACTTTAGGTTATGAGAATAAAATGTTTCGTTTCAATGTAATTTCTGTTCTCTATAATTTCCTGACTCTCCTTTTCTATTATTTATAAATTAAATTAATTACTAATTTAATTATATACATTTTTTTCTATTTAGTAACTTTAAATTAATATTTAATAAAAAATGTTGACGTGGTATCTTTGTGATAAACGCATTGCTTTCACTAAAAACTAATTTGAATAATATATATTGAATTTTTTATTTGACTAAAATTACAGTTATTTTATAGCAGATATAATATATACTCTTGAATTTTACAAATAAAAATTATTGAAAATTTTGACACTTCAATAGAAGTTTAATCCTTAACATTATTAGTTGGGAAAGAAATATATCAGCGTTATGTCCATACTTTCTCTTAATTGTGAGAGCAAGTGTTAAAGATGTGCTGTCTAATGTATTTTATATTAATTTTAAATGTCTAAATTGAAATAAAAAGTGAAGAATATGAATTTTTTGGTATATTAAACCTTATTTTTAAACAAAATTGTTTGATGTCGTCTGGTTTTTTTCATCTGTTTCAAAGGTGAATTTGGAGTGTGAATATTGAAAAAGTAGTTGAGAATTTGTTTATAAATAAAATGGAAAAATGTTGATGTAAGAGAGAAGGAGCATTGATTGAGGGAATGGTGAGAATGAAAAACTTTGAAAGTGGAATGGACAAATGGGCCCACATAGATAGAGAAAGTCAAGCTTCATCAAGTGTTTCAAATTCATTTTCCTTTTATTTATTTTATTTTATTTTTTCTGGAAAAACAAAATCAAATCATTTCTTTCTCCATAAATGAAATCTGCTCTTTCCCAGTCTGTCAGTTTTGCATGTGCCACCACGTGACACCAGTGCGCCGAATTCACTATTGTGCGCTCAATGCACTTATTACACTTTTTTTTACTTATTTTCGCGTGTCTCTATATTTTTTTTCTTTCTCATTTTTTTTAGCCAAATATCTATTTTTTTTTATTTATTTTCAGTCGGTAGTTTTATTTCCCTATCATCTGTTTCACTCATCTCTACTAAGCTGGACATTTATGTAATTTTATCACAAATGAAAACAATACACGTTTTTCTTGCTCACTTTTTATAATTGTTTTGTATAAATTACTAAAATTAAGATAGGAATGCTCGAATTTCTATTTATTTTTAGATAAGTTATATTAAAATTCTCTCTCTCTCTCTCTCTCTCTATATATATATATATATATATATTACTAAAAATCTGTCTGCTATAATAATCTTATTTGGTATAAGTAAGAATGTATCATATGAAAAATATATAGAAAAAATGAATTCACTAAAATTTAAAAATGTGAAGATTATGTAATTATTTTATCTCTTTTATGTTTTCATTTATTAGTTCACCGCCATTTGACTTATCAATCATTTACTCTCTTTTTAAGTAAAATAATTTAAATCTGCATGGAAAACTTTGGTTTACTTTTATAATCATAATTTCTAATTTAAATATTACTATTTCTATCTTATATTATGTATTAACATGTATGACTTGTAAAATTAAAGTTGAACTAAAATTAAACAGAATAACTTAAAAGAGCTATGTCTAATATTTTTTATCTGCAGTTCATTAACAATTCAATCTACACACGTAATAAATATTTCCAGTGTGCTTTATGATAATAATAATACCATATATACCAACTTTTCGAAAGATTATACACGTAAATATTAACTTAAAAAATTCTATATATAAGCATAAAAATATATGATAATAATTTATATCCCCTGATATCATGATTTTTTTTCCCGGATAGATAATACTTTATAAAAAAAAATGAACTTGAACACATTTTTCTTAATCTTCTAAATTATTCTTTATTTTACAATTTTACTTATTTCAAATACATTAAATACAAAACCGACTTTTCTCAACTTGTATAAACACAGATCCTTATAATTATCTTGCATATATTTTTCCTATAAATTGCCTAACTACAACAGAAAATAATTTCAATCAATATCTGGCTAAATATCCCGATATTTATATTATATTAATTTGTGTTTACATATTCGGTATTGTACATCAGTATGTAGTCCACATTATCATTTTACTATTCAAACAAAGTACATGCATCACATTATTACACATACCAATTATTTTTTATTGTCTTTAAAAGTGAGTAAAATAACTTTTACGTGAATTGTAAAGCTTTTATTCATTGTTTGTACAACTGCTTTAATGAACTATGATATAATTTTAACAATTTAGAAAATCGGTAAACATAAAGAATTGAGTCATGGCGGAAATGCTTAAGGTCATGTCTAAAAACCAAAAACTGTTAATCAAATCAACAAGAAACAAGCTCTTATTTTATAACAAAGTAGGTTTAAACAAGACTTTAATTAATTAAATGTTTCATACATGAGCTACACATCTTATTTGAAAGAAGAAGTACTATGGTAATTTTAGAATTTTAGAATTTGGTCGAGTTTCGATTGAGAGTTCATCCAGAATGGAACCATTTCAATAGTAGTCTGTCAATCAGAGTCAAACTAAGTGATAAAACCACAATATTTATACTAATTAGAGTCAAATTAACTCATAGAAACATAGTAATAATAATCGTTTAGTTTATGTTATTTGACTACCACGAGAATAAGACATGGAATTAGTTTTTCCCTTTCCATCAAGTTATATACTTAGGTCGGTCATAAAGCTACTGTAACGTATAATTGTGGATTTATCTGAAACATGAAAATTTGTTAAAAAACTGCAATAGAAATATGAAAATAAAAGAAAAGTTTGGAAATTTGTTACGCGTAGAAGGTGAAAGAGATGAGGTATAATTGGAGAGTTTGTGAGATGTTGTGTTGTGGGACAGGAAGAGCAAAAAATATGTAGAAAAGGTTGGAACTTGACTTTTAAGCGTGATTCCAACCCATGAATGAGGATGAACATCAGAAGCAATAATTAGCAAAGACATGTGCAACTGATCGTATACAACATACAACTGTGGACGCAATTGTCTCCAGGAGTTAGAGCATGTTCACATCAGAACAGGTTTCATGCATGCATGAATTTACAATTCTTGCAGTAATTTTGAAAGTTGTATAAATTTGAATGTTTAAAGTATAAGATTATTGGTGGCGCATTGAATGTGGTGGAAGCATTGTCTAAGGAAAAGGAAAAAGAAAAAGTAGGAAGGCAGTACTCATGTTCTTGCATGTGGGTTGCCTAAATATCCACATGCAACCCAATTTATTTGTAGCACACACACTACCTAATCATTCATTGTTCCAAAATATCACTACTTTTCGATTTCATTTCATCATCATCTTCATTCAAGTACTTATGGTACAAATACTCACATATTAAACCCTTTTCTAAGGCAAAAATCTTTCTCTTTCATATGCTTTTTTAATCCCTACTTTCATATTCTTATTTTTACTTTCAAATCAATTAATCACTTTTTACTTTTGTCACAAATTCACTCATAGTAACAATAGTGTAATCTGTTTTTACTTTATTCAAACACTATTTCTTCTCATGGCTTTGGGAGAATAAATACTCAATTTATAGTAACAATAAAGTAATCCCAGAGTACGGATATATGATATAAATTATTGAAGTATTAATGCATCATAAAACTAATATATTTGAAATGTGTGAAAATTTTTAATTTTTTCATTAATGAGAATTATAAAGTTCATTTGATGAGTTTAATAAGTGTGGGAAAAGTGGTGAATTCAACTTTTCTCGTTAACAAAATATTAACAACTAATGCTTTTTTAATAAAAAATGTGAAAATAAATTCTGAATACAAAATAACTTTAAAAAGTAGTGGTATTTAATAAAAAAAAATCTTAACCGGTAGGGCCAACAGATCCCAAAAGCAACAGAAACTCCCACACATACACGGGGTGCATTGCTGTTCTCACCCCTTATTTGCAATTTAAACCTCTCAACTATTCAACTTCTCAACAGTAATATTTTGATAAATTTTATATAACAATTTAATGTGGTGGAAATAAAGTTTTCTTATATTTTATTTATGTTTTTGAAAAGTATATAAAAAATAAATACAATAGAAACGACTTTTTGATGGGTTAATTATTTAAATAAAATAACGCAGCAAAAATCTTTATTGTTGTGTAATTTTACTCCAGGAAAACCTGTGTTCCTTGGAAGTATTTTATGTTTGTTGGGAGATTTAAATAGTAAATTGAGAGGGCAAATATAAACGCCTCTACATGGGCCGGGAACAGGGCTACTAAAATCGTGGGTTTAAAGTCCATATATAACTAGAAAGGACTGGGCCTTAAAATAACAAGAAGCCTTGTGAGGACCACGAAGGAACCACCAACTCTAGGAGACAAGAAAATTAAAGCTTTAGGCTCGAAATATGTTTGAGTTGGACCAGAATATAAAAAGCATTGCTAAAATTTAATTTTGGTTTGATTCAATTTATTCATTAATTATTTTTGGTAAAATTATACTTATTTTTCCGGATAGGCCTAAATTATGGTTATACTTCCTCTAATTTTAAAAAGATATTTATCTCTTTATATTTTTTGATAAATAAACATCCATTTGTTTCTAGTTTTCAAATAAATATTCTTACTTTTCTATATCTCTAATGAATGCATTCACATTTCTTATATTTTTAACTAAATCATACTTTTCTCCCTTATTTTAGTTAAAAATATCATAATGAGTAAAATATAAATAAAACAATTGTGAGAATTAAAAAATAAAATTTGAAAAAATAAAAAATGTTTATAAACAAAGTTTTTAGTATTACTAAATTACATTTTTTTTTCTTAAAAGAATAGGAAAAGTAATATATTATAAGAAAAAGATTATTTAATATAAAATGATTAAATATCTATAAAATATATAATTAAAATGATTAAATTACTATTACATGTAAATATGTTTTTGATATATATGTGTGTGTGTTATATTTTATTAATAGCATAATATATAGTCAATTACACTGGTTATAGATATAATCAATTATTAAATAATTTCCTTAAACACAGACCAAATCAAAAGTATAATAAGAAAGATTTATAGTATGGTTACTTTTCACTAAAACCATCCAAAATTCTAATAAAGTACAGAAAACTCCTCTATGACATGTTTAGGACTTATATTTTCTCATCAGTCAATTTCATAATATATCTTAAATATCATATCATAGTTATAAATTATCTTTTAATCTATGTTGGTAAACTTAACTTGGTGAAAATTTTTAAAACAAATATTTAAGTTAATAATATATATTATTTTTAAAATAAATTTGTCGGTGAAGTTTATAAAAGAGTTGTTTAACTTGATAATTGGATATGAAATTTTATCGTAGAAGATAAAAGTTTATCCTTGGAAATGATACTTTATGTAATCTTAAGCCAAAAATTGTGAATGATCGTTGTTTTTATGAGAAAGAAAGGTCCAAGAATTTATGAATGATATGGGAAGTCAACAAAGCTATTATATTAATGAATGGAGATGAGATATGGATATATTGCAAAAGTAATTATGAAACTTAAGTAAAAGATAGCAGCATGGTTTTATATTATGGATAAAAAAAGAAGTTGAAAGTGGTGTAAGTATGATCCATAAAAGGACACGTATTGTGTGGAGGGGATAGGAGTGAAAAGATTTGATTCATGGTACAATTTGAAGATGAAATGTTTTTTCTCCATTGTATATTCTCTTTCAGGATTGATAATTCTGCAAGAGGGAAAATAATTCGGGTGGTTAAGGCACAACAATCATAAGTGTAGGATGTTTTAATAAGCATCCATTGTATTATTGATTGGAAGCAGGAGAACAAAATTGCCAGTTGTGAAGTGACATAACATTAGGAATTATGTTAATTTCCTAAAATTTGCTTTAAACTATGATTTGATACTGTGGCATTTGCGTTTGGGAGAAAGAGGCATGTAGGGCCAGAGAGGGAGTTGTTAATGCAATTGTTTGTCACAAATAGCTGTGATCTCCAAAGCACAACTTTCATATTGAGCTGGTTTTTACTCCAACTTTCTGAGACTTGCGCAGTTGAAAGTGACAATTAGGTAGAAATGTCAGAGACCATAATAAGGGTATGTCACAGCCCAATATATTTACCTCTTTGAATAGACCACTTACACACAAAAACCAGTAATTTGGATGATTGTGGGAGGGCCCAAAACCTAACGTTGGAGTGTAAGGACATTAATTATCTAGAGAAATTAGAATGTTGGTGTTGGTTGGGTTAACGTTAGCAAAGTTTACATGGTTAGGTATATGGTTCTAAGAACTAGAAAATGCCTACACGGAAATGGAGTTGTGGGGTAGCCATGGATAAAGAATATGGGGTGCTCCTTAATGACCTTGTAAGAGCGTGGGACATTGCACATGATCACATAAACTTGCATTCTAATCCATGCCAAGGATCTTCCAAAAGGATAAGATGAACAACCCTTTAACCCTTTAACCCTTTAACCCTATTATTTTCAGTAAAGTGAGACAACCACTTTCTGTTAATAATTTATTGACATGGTTAGAATATTTCAAACACTTTGGATTCTTTTACCATACTCTTGTCTATTTTCTTTCATCAACTCTCCTTAAATCTATTAATATGTTCAGAGAATGACCATTCACTGACCATAATTAATTGGCCTCTTCTGGCTACTCTCTATTGTCCACTATGCATGCAATATTATCAAACCTTATATATTATATACATCGTTCCATTCCTTTCTTCTCTCTTTCTCTCACTCGACCAATCGACCAATTAAAGCTTCCCACTGCAAAATCGACCCTTTCTTCCATATCAGTTCACCACATGTGACCAATACCAGATTTACAATCATTCAACACATAAATTAATACTATTATACCACCTTCGTAGCTCCCACAGCATATACTAAAATACAAATATTATAATGTAATTTGAAAATTTCAGAATTAAAGGCTGGACAAGAACAAAATCATTGTGAACTTGAAACACACTTTGTCGAAGGTATTTGAAACTTAAATTTGAAGAGATTGCGTGTTGGTGAACTGGCTGAGAATGAAAGAAAAATGGCAGAGAAAGGCATTGAGAGGTTTCTCCCATGTGCATGAAACGTGCATCATTATGAGTGTGAAGCAGCACTTGTTATGAGAAACTTTTCCGTAATTGAATCCTATGAAAATGCACTCATGATGATAATTGGAATCATCTTGCTGCGTACAGCAATTAAAAGAGGCCACATAAAACCTTATCTCGTAAAGGGTAATATTTTTGGTTCTTAAGTTGCAAAGCTGGCTTTTATGAAACTTGGCGTGACACTTCGCTTTCCAACCCCTTTTTTCTTTTCCTTTCAATTCTCCCATAATAGCATATTTAGCACAGACATTCATTCATATATATTCGCTGGCCTTTTCCCTTCGTCCCCCAACTTAATTAGTATTTCCAAAACAGTAAAGCTGCAAAATCACTTAGAGTGAACGCAAAAAACACAAATTATTCCTATTTTGTCATTTAGTGTAAATAATACAATTGGTTCAGTGATGGATCATTATCTCTGTATACGTTTCAAGCATATAATTAGTGGTCGTTTGATAGCTTATAAAAGTAATATTATGTGTAAGAAAGAGACTTTAAACTGAACTAAAAATTATTGAAAGAAGAGATGGCAATTTGCAGTGGTGGTGTTTGGGCCATTGAAGGTTGAAAATCATTGTTTGTTGAAAGAAGGATGACCCACAGATGAAATAGCAATGGGATGGAGTTTGAGATTGTCCAAGATAAAGAGCCCAATATGGTTAGATAGATAGGGTGGTACTGATGCTAGTAGGGTACAGCAACGTGGAGGGAAAGATCAGAGAACTGGTGTACATATGAAGATTATATATGTTGGTTGTTGCTTGACAATTACTCTTGAGGGAGACCAAAAGTGTTATAATATACCCTATGTCCAATTCAATGAGTCATTATCTTCTATTCTTCCATCCCACAACACAAAAACTCCTCTGCACTTTCTCTTTTTTTCTCTAATTCTTCTTTTTCAACCTTCCTTCTACCTACACGTACGTACCTCATCATTCACCAACACTTTCACCATGGAATTAACATCACAAAAATCTTTTTTTTTTCTTTTCTTTTCTTTTCCTTTAAGTTTTGTTTCATTGCAATTCAAGATGCTATTTTAAAGACTGGTTTAAACACCAATCATTGCTTTTTTTATGGGAAGATTCACATCAATTAGAAAGGTTGCAAATTTCTGATGCACATCAAACTCTGTTACGAATTTCGTATTGGATGGAAGTTGTTCACCTTAATCTAAATTATGTGCTTGAGCAACATAAATATTCAATAATTAAATTTGCACCAGTACATTTAGATTGGATTGTATTTGGACAAATTTTAAAAATTATTTTTTACAATAAATATAAAATTCTTATAAGAATTTTTTCAGAGATTTTTGGCTTTTATAAAAAAAATACTTAATTATTAATTTGACGTAATTTCAATTGACTTTTTTTATAAGCACAAATCCTAGTAAAAAAAACTGTATTTTTTCTTTGAAAAAAATCTTTTAATAAAATTATACTTAGAAAAGGTATTCAATATAGACAATAATATATTTAAGCAAACATTATTTGAGTTGAATTTAGGTTGTACATGCATTCTTCTTCTTTTTCTTCAAAAGAATAGGAATTTTAAAGCATTTTTATATTACATACGTACAAAATTTATGCAGTATGTACGGAAAGAATTTTCAACTATATATATTTCAATATTATATAAGTTGGAACCTTTTCAATTGCATAATAAAGGAAATAGATGTAGAGATTGTGTACGTTATATGCAAGGGAATTCATCTTACTGTCTATCTTTGTAAAGGAATGGATAACAAAAATATTTAATGAGTTGATTTAGTATAAGGGAAGAAATTTCTTTGACTTAAAAAATAAAGTAATTTCTATGGTACTTTTTTTATTTTTACCGAAAAATTGCATGATATCTTATATTTGAACTTCAAAGTCATTGGTGTATGTACATGTAAAACATAATTAAAAGAGAATTTGATTTAATTATAATTTCATCAATAAATAATGTATTTTAACAGTTTAGAACATGATTAAAATAATTATCTCCGTAATTGACTTATGAATAGTTTAAAATTATATTTGATAATCATTTTGATTGTTTTCTCTATTTTTTTCTATTTTGAATCATGTATTATAAGTTTATCCCATTTTCCTTCAAATTAATTAATTATATAAAACATTATTTAGTTTATTTTCTCTTTTTAAAAATTACTTTTCTGTCATATTTCTGCATTTTTATATTTAAATAATATATACGAGGATTAGAATTCTAATAGATCAACAATAAAGCTAAAAGAGCTACTCCAAGACCTAGTGTCGATTGTGAGAAAATAATAATAATAATAATAATAATAATAATAATAATAATAATAATAATAATAATAATAAAATCATTTAATGGCCTAATAATCTTTTAAGAGTACAGATAGAGAGTAAAAGTCCTCCCTTGATTTTTTATTCACTCATAAATATATCTAAACATATTAAATTTATGTTCTTCATAAATATATATTTTTTATTTATTTAAGACTCAATTGCCTATTTCATGATTAAAAAAATTAATTTAATTAATAACAATAAATTCTGCATTCATTATGTTAATCCATCGTGATTATGAAAAATATTTAACTTATCAATCCAACTATCTAATCATGCATTCATTATGTTAGAACTTGTGATCTTGTATTTTAAATAATCTAGAAATTTGAGTATTTTAATTTATAAAAAAAATTATTTATAAATTAAATAACATCTTATACTTTAAAATAGTTTTATGATAGAATTTAATTTATTTTTAAATTTTTATTAAATTTTAATGCGTTTATTTACATAGTTAAATTAATAAAGTTTTATTTTGATCTAAAAATTTAGTAAAACTATAATTTTACATGTATTTTTATTTAAAATTGTATAAGAAAACTCCCAAAATTATAATTTAGCACACTTCTTTAAAAGAAAAACAATATTAACAAACTCCTTCATATAAATAAAAATAAACTACGGTCACCCTTAGCTAATAGTATAAGTGAGCAAAAGTTTAACCAAGTCAAGTTATTTTTTTCTTCATTTAACCTAAAATTAAGAATATATAATTTTTTAATTTAAATTTTTAAATATATGAGATTAGAGTATTGTCAGAACCATTAAAAGCGCACCCAAAAACCCTCTGAACGGACGCCAGGTGTCAAGCGGAGGTGATCCGGAAATCAAATAGTGGAATGCAGGTGTCAGCAGATGAGCGGACGTTCGTTTTAAGCAAAACTGAGTTTTTGGAAAGTTTACGTCACACTCTCTGCATGCATCTTCTTCTCCAAAACTCTGATATTTCTCATTTCTCCTCCTTCTCACTAAAAGCTCTCCCTTCTCTCTACGAAATCTTACATTTTCCCTTCTCCGATCACCGTTCAGGTACCGTAGAAGCACTTCCGGCGTCAAGAGCTTCAGATTGAACCGAACGATTTCGAGTTCTGAACTGGTAAGTTCTTCTTGTCCTTAGCTGTTCGTTCTCTGGTACATGCAAACCAAGTTCTGATTGCATGAGGTCGTCTTGTCTGAGCCATTGTTGGTTTTCTGTTGTTTGGTTTAGTTTGAAGAATTTTTGAACGTGAGGGTAGAAGAAATTGTAGTCAGGCGAGCCTTAATTCTGCCTTTAGGACGTTCGTTCACGCTCAGAGGTAAGGGAATCTTATTTAATTTAATTTGGTATGTGTACTGTAATGCATGAACGTTCGTGATGGATGATTGGAAATGACATGTGATTGTGCTATTTTCTGATATATGAAATATATGAAATTTCTATGATATGGATTGTATGAAGTATGACAAATTTATTATGATATGAATTGTATAAAGTTATGAAACTATGTGTTAAGAAATGAGTTGAATATGAATGAATTCTGGATATGAAATTTCCCTATGATGGTGTACGTTCGTCACTGAACGGTCCTTGACCGTTCGGTAATACTAGTAACCTTGGTTAAAATTGGATTCTTTCATTTGGAAAGAATCCTAGTTGAGAACGAGGGTCTTCGTGTGGTAATACTATGCTTGAGCGTTCGGCCAAGCATAGTTGTATCTGAGTATTCTGTGATAAACTTAAATTTGTAAATATATGTAATTGTATATTTTAGTTATTCTTAAACACTACTCCAATAGTATCTTATTATATTTATTAAGCTTTCTATTTATAAGTTTAGTAGTGCTCGGTCTCACACCAAGCGCTCGTAATGAGTAGTGCTCGGTCTTATACCAAGCGCTCGTACTCGTTTCTTGTATGATCTATCTTGATGAAAATAGCGTTCGTCCAACTTCAATAGAATTTTCTCTCTACCGTGTTCGGTCATTGACTGGCATTCGATTTCTAAATGTGAATCCTTCTAAGTATTTTCCTCTGAAGGTCTTAAAGTGTATACATCCATTTGGTTCCGGCTTAGAACCTTAGTATTTGGCATGATTCTTTCGGTGTTCGGTTAGAACTCTCAAGAGTTAATTCATTTAATTGGCTCACTTTGTAAGTAACGTTCGTTCTAGTCATTCTTACGATATATAGTTGTACTCAATTTCTTTCGTAACCCGACAGTAACTCTCTCGGTCTTATTATATTATGGAACTGGAGACCTCTATGTCTCGTTCCAAGTGTTCGTCCTCGTTTTGAGTGAGGATTTAACGTTCGGTATCTGGTGTCTTTATCTTTGAACAAAGTGGAAATTGAAATGATTGATAATGAAAGATGAAATTGAGATGATGAATAATGAAAGATGAAACTAAGATGATTGATAATGAAAGATGAGGAGAATATGGTATGAATGAAATGTGTTGGATTATGAACGAGCGTTCCGGAGAGGAACGACTCATTAGTGAATATTGGAATTTGTAAAGTATGAATATGGTTATGCTAAGCTGGCGGTTCATCCTGATGTTCCGTGAGTACTCGTCCTTACGTAGAGGAGGGTAGGTCATGTGTGGGAACGGCAGGAGTTCCTAGTCCTTAGGGGTACTTTGGACATATAGGACTAACCTCGGGTGGCAGCTGATGAGGATATTCCAGTTACTACATCACCCGGGTGCACGAGCGTCGTAGTTACACAGATTTCATACAGTCTGGACAGTCAGTCTAGTATTATGATTTATATGAAATGTATGACGAAATATACCTTGTGTGTATGATTTAGTGAAAATGTATGTTTATACCTGAATTAAATTACATAAGCTTACCCTGTGTTCCTGTCTTGTCGTATTTTGTACGTTCGTCTTGTCATTGCAATGATCATCCGTGTGGATGTGAGCAGAAGGAGACGAACTGTTGGAAGATGCGCTTGAAGAAGAGAACCTGGTCGAGGTAGAAGTGAAGACCGAAGAGTAGGACGTTCGGTCAGTAGTCTAGTTATTGTAAAGTGGTCGATCGATCACCTTCCCTTTTTGTTATGTATGACCGTTCGGTATTTTATTTTGTAAACCGTTCGGTCAGGTTTGCTTATCTTATATAATTTATGGTAATTCTTTTTGTAAGGTCGTTCGGCCGTAAGTGTACATTTAATTTTTAGTGTAAAGACTGATCTTAATTATTAATTAATGTAATTATTCTATTATATAGTTTTGGACTATATTTTTGGAATGTTACAAGTGTGTTGATCCAACATTTTTTAGTTCAATATATAAATTTATATAATATGTATAATTGTTACTATTATTTTATAGAATAAAATGAATATAAAAGTTATATTTTACAATATATATTTTAAAAAAGTTATTATAAATTTAAATACAATATTATACAACTTATTTTGTAAATATTTTTTATGCTAGTGGATAGATTTGGGTTAAGGTAATTTACCTATTAAGTGGTTCAAGGTGAGAAAACATGGTAAATGACATGTTATTATTGTAGGTAAGTTTTATACAGTAGAACATTCTTATATATGTTAATTTCTAATGCTTCTTATTTTAATTTTGAAATTTTATTTATAAAATGGAATTAAATTTATATAAAATTAGAAATGATTTAAATGAAATGAACTTTGTACATTCTTTAGTTAAATTACAAATATTATCAATAGAAAAAATTTAATTATTCAACTTTTTTCAATAAAAAGTGTTGTCTTTCTAAAAGTATGTATATATATATTTCGCTTCTAATTTACCGAAATATTTGTTTACATCGTTCTAAATTTGAGTCTATTCCAATTGTGTTGACAGAGATAAAAAGATGAGTTGTCAATTACCTTTTCATTTTGAGTACGTTTTTTTTTAACTATTTTTCTTCTGTTTATATCATGTCGGGTAGTTTGCCTTAGTAGGGGTATGAGTTTATGTGTGCAATTTTCCAAGGCAAAGATGATGTTAGTCTTGCAGGGATACTTTCACTTTAAATATTAAGGTTTTCTATACATAGGTTTTAGTTTTTTCTGTATAAGAACTTTTTTTAATTACCGATTAATTAGTATCTATAATAATTAATTTGTCAGTAAATTCAAATTTATTAACAAGTTTTTTAAACAAATTTAACAATTTAATTTACTTATAAATAGCATATTATTGTTAGTATTACTAAAACTATTTATATTAGTAATTTTATCATTACAATTAAATTATAATTTTTATTATAGATAAATATTTTTTCGATAACTTATTATTATAATAATTGATAATCACAATTCATCGATAAATTTGACAAAAATTTGGATAACACAATTTTTATCCATTTTGATGATATTTTTTATATGTTAAGAGGAGATTAGTAGAAAGAATGAGAGAAGGAGAGAAAAAGAGAAGAGGAAGAGAGGAAGATGGAAGAAAAAAAAGTGACGCGATAATGACAGGTGAGTGATGATACAGAGTCTCGTTAGTGATGCAATAGTGTCGAGGAGATAGAGGACATTGATGATGGTGGTTGCTGAAGTTAGATAATGATGGGGAGGTGGAAAAGGAAGAACAATATGAAGGAGAAGGATAAGTAGGAGAGTGAGAAGGATAGAGGGATCAATTGGAGGTAGAGGAGAAAAAAGAATGAGACTTAATTATGTAATTTACCAACGGATGGTATCGATGGCTGAAATATATCGACAGACGTATTTATGGTTGTTGGTAATTGCTGAAGAATATCTTCATTTGTCAATAAAGTTAATTGATGATTTTTTTTCGTCAAAAGTGCATTAATAAATAGGATTTACTAACAAATTATGACTCTTATCGATGGATTGAATCTATCGGTAAGATGTGATTTTCTTATAGTGTTTTTGTTAAACCAAAACTTATTCCAACTTTATTTGGAGTAGCTATAATTTCAAGTAAGGAAAATTAATTAAAATTTGATAATAAATTTAAGATAAAAAATGATAATGGTATAAATATGACTTAGTTAAAAAATTTTGTTCAAGGATAATTCAATTTGAAGTGATTTTCATATAAGCAAAAATTTCTCAAGGAATGAAGACTTACAACTCCATTTTTGCTAAGTAAGATTTATATCGCTCAAAAATGCACACTTTTTGCTTAAACGAATAGTTTTATACTCAAGTGAAGAAATCCACTCAAGCTAAAATCGTAATAAACAATAAAAGTTTGTAAAATATATTTTTTAAATTTAATAAATATGATTCATATATGTATGCTTAGAAAATATCAATCATATTTTAATTGTTTTGTTTGATTTTATTGATGAATTACATTGTACATAAAATGTAGTTGTAAACGATGAGTTGTGAAAATTAAATCGATTTGATTTTGATATAATATGGATATTATCTTTACGAAGGAGATAACATTGCGTGTTGTGTAGTGATGAATGTAATTTGGAGATGTCTATAAAAGTTTATCCTAATTCTATTGTTTATTAAAGTCATACTGATTTATGTCTATATTGTGAAAATATTATGTCTGAAAACTTGTTAGAATTTATTTTTTCACATAAATAATTAATGCTTTTTTCCCCTCTTGATCGTTGAATTGTACGGTGGTATGATATATGCATAATGCTTAAATTTAACATATGTACATTTCACAAGTTGTTAAATGTTTAGTATGATAATGTCATACACACATACATATATATATATATATATATATATATATATATATATATATATATATATATATATATATATATATAAATAAATACTTAAAATACTTAAAATACTTGAAGTAGATGTTAAAAGTGAATATGAAATATGTAATATAGATTATTTTGAATTTTGTATAATTTGTTATAATTTAAATGATGTAACCACGTTATAAAAAATTAGGTGATGTGATAAACGATAAAACTTTGTAAAAATCGGTAACAATATGTTCTTATTACATGTTCTTCTATAAACAAAAATATAACGCACATGTTTCCCAATAAAGAAAAAATTAAATTGCTTAGAATTTGAAAGTCAATGTTAAGGTTTTATGGTAGAAAATTGGACATTTATGATCTTTTCCCCTTGTTGAAATTTGGTCACGATATCAATGGTTGTTCCGAGGTAGTTCAGGACGAGAATCATTTTACTCACGATATTTTGTATAACATTTATTTAAATATCATGTTTTGGAGTTTAGTTGTGCCATGCTTGTTTTCCATGTGTGTTAAAACAACAGTTATTGTGTTATTTTTGAAATTTTGTTATATGTATTAAATTTCAACTAATAAAAAGAAATTAACAAATTATATTTGAATAACTAAAATGATGCATTAATAAATGTTTTAAGATATATTGTGTGCTACTTTCACCTAATATCCTATTTTGATAGTCATAAATTTAATATGAGTACTGTTACTATTGCTATTATGTGATTTGTGAGTTTCTATGCATCGATCCAGCGCTTGTCTACACGCCATTCCATGATTAAACTTTAGCTCTTCTGTCTTTAGTCGGCTTACGTCACACTAACATAAAAATATTCTCTCTTTATTCAGTGTCCCTAACCTCCTCCTTTCTCTTTTACTATGTTCCGTAAAGCACTCTTATCATTCCTTTTCCCTCATTTTAATAATTTAATTCATCTATCTAGTATACAAGAAGAAAAATACTTATTAAAATTAAATAAAAAACTATGACAACACGGCATAAATCTAAATATATAAACTCTACCGAGAAGGATAAGGAACCTATATTTAATATGTAATGTTAAATTTATGTGAGTTAGGTTATGCAAATATAATAATGGGGAGATGTTGTTAAAGGTTTTGGAGGGTATTAAAAGAAACAATTTTTTAGTAGTAAAAATAGTAAAGAACTTTGAAGAAACCACAGGGCTTTGCACACGTGTGAGACACGTGATATGTTGACACGTGTCGTCCGATTTGGTGGGTCTTTTAGGTGGTTAAGTGGTAATAAGGTGGAAGTGAGAAGGGGTTTTGGTCCTAATAAAAAAATGTACATCTATACCACCTAGTTCCCGGGTACGGTTTCAGGACATGTTTCTCCTGTCGGGGCCAATCGAGCAGTTACGTAATGCGACGCCGTTTCCCTTGCCATGATACCGTTGTATTGTCCGTAATGCCGACAAAGATACTTCTCAGTCCCTTCAAAACAAATCGAGGAGATGTAATATTATAGTATTGTGTGTGGTTTTTCAATTTAATCTTTGTTATTACTTTCTCTTCTGGTTACTCTCAACAATAAAAACTTATTTAAAATAAGAATCTTCAGATTATATAACCTTAAAGACTTAGATAATAAATATTTAATATTTTGAAAAAGTTAGGTAAATAGTTTTGTTATTTTGAGAAATTATTTAAGAAGATAATTTCTTAAGAAGATAAAAGAATGGTTTATCCATTTAAGTTTAGATGTGATGTTAATATAAGGTGGGGAAATTGATTTGAAAAGAAAAGATAGAAAAATGTGTTTGTTTTGTTGGATGTGTATTAAGTTGGGAGGGAGAGAGAGAGAGAGAGGGTGGATTAACCAAAGGGTTATAGGAAAAGAGAAAAAGTGAAGAGGAAAAAAAGAAAAGGGGAATGGGTTGCATCCCTAAAATGAAAAACCTCAATGATTTTACTGTGAAAGCCTGTCCCGTCCCGTCCTTCCCTGCCAACTTGACAAATTAAGATGGGTTACAGTGAATGGGCTCAGAATTGCAGACCATACCATTCTCATGCTAAGAAAGAAACCACTCTCCCACCCTAAACTCACTGCACCACACTAACCACTCAAAATCAAATCAAATTCCCAAATTAAAACCATTACTATTCTACACTACTCTCCTAATAACTAATAATAGTGGTAATAAACTGTAGGGTCATCACCCCAAGCGCGCATATTTATTACTCACATCTAACCTCAAGTGGGGTCAATAACTTAACCATGGATTAGAACCAGGGTTAAAACACTACTGGTTAAGAAGCTCCACCACATAACCCAATCCCAAACCCAGATTTTTATTATCAACACTCATCTCATCACTCTCTCAACTCAACTCAACAACACCATCATCGACACTCCTCTTTCTCCTCCCTCCTCCAACCCCCCCGGCCCCTTCCTTTTTCTCTCTTTCCATTTTCTTCCTATTTTTTTCTCCCGTATACAACAGTGCCACCCACTACCGCCACCTCCACCACCTCCACCACCATACTTCAATTCCTGCAACTGTGACATCTCATACTTCCATCTAATCTCCACCAAAAAACCTAACCCTAAAAAGCAAACCTTTTTTGGTTTTTTAAATATTGTTACTTTCACTCACCCTAGATGTTAGAGCCATGGACATAACCCCAACAACAATCATAAACAACACCACTCCCAGTGCAACAACAAAATCCCCAGAACATGACACCGAAACACCCACCAGGATCAACACCCCCACCGCAACCAAGGCCTTGTCTTTCTCCAACGGGGTACTCAAGCGACACCATCACCACCACCACCACCCCATCCCCGCCGCCGTCACCTACAAGGAATGCCTCAAAAACCACGCCGCCAACTTGGGTGGGCACGCTTTAGATGGATGCGGCGAGTTCATGCCGTCCCCCACAGCCACTGCCGCCGACCCCAGCTCCATTAAATGCGCAGCATGCGGCTGCCACCGCAACTTCCACCGCCGCGAGCCAGATGAGCCGCCCATCGCATCCACCACGCATGTGATCGAGTACCAGCCGCACCATCGCCACCACCCTCCGCCTCCGTTCCAGGCAGCGGGGGCGAATCGAAGTCCGAATTCTGCATCCCCGCCGCCGATCTCCTCCTCTTACTACCCCTCCGCCCCGCACATGCTCCTTGCCCTCTCCGCCGGGCTCGCTGCTCCGCCTGAGAGCACGGCCGCACCCTCCGCGCTCACCAGAAAGCGCTTTAGAACCAAGTTCAGCCAGGACCAGAAGGAGAAGATGCACAAGTTCGCTGAGAAAGTAGGGTGGAAGATGCAGAAGAGAGACGAAGATTTGATTCACGAGTTTTGCAACGAGATTGGCGTGGATAGAAGCGTTCTCAAGGTTTGGATGCACAACAACAAAAACACCTTGGCCAAAAAAGATAATAATGTTAATATTACTAGCAATGATAATATTACTAATAATATTAATGATAATGATGCAAATGGGGGTGTCAAGGGTTTTGAAGAAGACCCTGATAGCAACATCGGTGGTGGTGCTGAAGATCGCAGTGAGGATCCGAGTCGCAATCACTTTGGTGGGTTGAACGTTGGTGCTAATGCTAACGGGTCTTCTTCTACTTCTTGATCTGTGAGGGGTGAAGAATAATGTGTTAGATAGGTTAATGATCACGATGCTGTTGTTGATGATGTTACTACCAGTTAATTAATTAGTGGTTTAATTTCCTTTTTTTTAAATATTGTTGATGAGACGATGATGATCAAGCACCTTAATGGGAGAGAATGATATATCCAGAAGGGAATTTATTTTGCTTTCTAAGCTTTTAATGATTTTATTCTGAATTAGTGATAGATGTGTATGTGTATGTTTATCTATGGCGTGATCTTCGGACTTTGTTTGGCTTTGTTTGTTTGAGTGGTGCTAGCACTGAACAGTGAACTGGACATGCAGTGTGCTGTTGGTTCTCTGAATTTTTTGAGGAAGACGAAAGCTAATTAAATTTCTGTGATTTCACATTTTCTCCCCCGTAAGACATGGAAAAAATGATAATAATGATTTTTTTCTCTGTATCTCGTGTTCGAGAGAAAGGGGCAGAAAGTGTTGCTGCCTATGGGGTTTATTAAATTATGGGAGGTGGTGAAATCCTGGTTCTGTTCTATTCCTATGGCGCTGTGCAGCTTTGTGCTGCTTTATTCACAAAACAATCATCTGATAGATAACAGGCAATGAAAAACACATATTCTATTTGAGGGTTCATTAAAAGTTAAAACTGTAAGCTTTTGATAATAATCAAAGTATGTTTGGATAAGGGTATAGATTAATAATAGTTCATGGGAAATTCTATGTATTTAATAGTTGAAAAGAAACCTTAATTATGCTTGTAAGTACTTTATCTAGTGAAACATGCAATCCTCGTGTAACACAACACTAGTTTCTTAAGATAATCTGGTGTGATAGGATGATTTAATTACTGTCTGTAGTGTTGTATAACCAAAAAGATTTTGTTGGGTGGGAAATATTTGGGAGTACTTTCCTTTTAAAGCAAGTAGATCTGTCAAACATTAAAAAAATAATATTTACTAAAATACTAAAAAATAATAAAGAGGGAGAAACTGAGGAGAGAAAAAGAGAGTTGAAGAAGAACTATTTTGTGTCTTGTCTTCCACACTTTTACGCCATGGGTGTTTGTTTTTCATCTATGAACTTATTAGTTTATTTGCGTGTGGACCCACACTGTGGTTTGTTTTGGTTTTTGGTTAGTGATGAAGTGAGTAATCTTGTTTTGGTGGGGTGGGACCCTTGAGGGGCTGCCCTTGGTTATGCTAACCAGGAAGTCATGGGCTGGTTCTGGACCCCTTAATTGCCCCTTAAAGACAGGGGTGCTGATGCAAAGTATGAAGGGTTTTGTCAATTTTCCCAGCTAAACACAATAGTTCTACACTGTAGTTAATTGGTTTCGCATCCTTCAATCCTCACCACTTCAACACGCCACAATCTAATTTTCTTTCAACTCAATCTTTTTTTTTGGAAACTATATTTTGACACAGCCTATTTGTTTTTTATAAATGAATTTTGAATATTCTTTTTGCTGTTGACGAAGGAGTTATTTTTTTTATGCGGAAATTTGAATGGTATGACTACATGGTGAAGTGCATACGAAAAAACCTAGCATTTCAAACTTCTGTTTGGATGTGCTTTTATGCGATTTTTCTTTACTTGTGGTGTGACTCCATTTTGTTGCTGTAGGTTCGTTGTATTTCGTTGTACCCTCTCGATTCATTGTTTGAGTGTGACTTTCTTATTTGTTCCATTGTTTCGCACTTCGGTTTTTGGTACGTATTTGGCTTCTATGTTAGTGAAGTCCATTTCATTGGTTGCAAGTAAGATTCGTATAACGCTATTTGTTTGATGATAAATATTTTTAATTTTTGGTTATGGTTTGGTTAAACTAAAGAAGTTTGATTAGGGGTTGGTTTGAAATTGATATATATTTGGTGATTTCATTGATATTATTGTAATGATTTATTTGTGATGATTTGTGGATATGTTTATATTCAGTTTGTGTGTTTGACTTTGATATATTGTAATTGAACAAAGTTTCAAATAGGGTGAAGGGTTGACTTATGTTTCAAATATGTTTAAATTGATGTATTTGTATTATTTTTTTATAATAGTAATGACTCATTGAATATCTATATTTTGATTTTGAAGGTTGTAACTATGTGTGTATATGATTGTGTGAGTTTTGCAAATATGATTATGGAGTCATTGTTATAAAAATGATGTTTCGAAATATGATGAGAAAAACATGTTTAAATACATCAATGTAATTAGTAAGACATTGCTAAATAATTTCAAGCGTTTTAAATATTTTTATGTCATTGTTTTGCGTTTTTCACTGTTTGCTATGACCTCGTATGATTGAGTAATATTTCTTTGTGCATAAGCAAATACAACAAATTAGGAAGAAATACGTGTGTGAATGAATACTAGATCAAGACAATACCTATAGGGAATCAGTGATTCGAGTTAGATTTACTTATTCCAACTTACTAGTGTAGATGTTGTTTATTCAAATATAGTTATGCACATTGTAGAAAATGTAAATTTATGTTGTACTCAATTGTATTTCATGTTTATATGTTGTATTGAATTGTATTTTATGTTTAAAAGAAAATTGGTTTAAAGTTGTACAAAAAGTCTTAAGTTATTCATCAAATATTTGTGTACTATGTATTAGACATGGTAAGCCTCTTTTTTTACAAAGTAGTGACCTTACGGAAGTGGTTAACCTCGTTATTTGTCAATTGTAGTAACATTCATGGTAGATAACAACTACAAACCATTGGTGATCGAAAAAAGCTTTATTGGATGAAAGTTCTTTATTAGGATTGGATGCAATGTACTTAAACTGATGTAAAAGTTTTTGTGCAATAGAATCTTGTTTGTTCATATACTTTATCTTTAATGTAGTGTTTAAGTTTGGAATTTTCATGCATCTAAATGTTTCTAGTCACTCGGAAATGATTTAGAACATGTACATAGATAAAACAAGCAAGTGAATTAGTTCTAATTTCTCTTGGCCATTCTAAATATCTGAATATAATGCAAATTTAGTGTTAACTCAACTAAGAATTAGTAACTTAGCATCTTGATTAAACTTGTTCATAAGGAATTAAGACTTGTGAGGCTTTATATATGAATGTTTGAATGAAATATGGACAAATTGTATAGAGTCACTAGTGCAAAAATAACGTATAACGTCACGCGTTTAACGTCTAACCACTCAATAGCCAATGTTAAAAATGATCGGTGGCAATTTTGTAAATAAATGCAATTATTAAACGTCGTTTAGAATTATAATTCGAGGTAAAATGATATAAAACGTCGAATGCCTCAGCGTTAGACGTCAAAAGGTTAGTGAATTCATTAAAAATTTGAGCGAAAGATTGAAAATTCATTCACTTTATTTTAGCGCGCGAGACCCTCTTGTCTGCTGAAACTTTTCTCGAACAAGTTTGACGACCATCACATGTAATTTTTCTTTCATTTGATACAAATGCATGTTAATTAACTACTTTAGGTATGATTTTCGTTTGTTTTCAACGATTATTTTTGTGTTCTTGTACTTCATATGCGCATTCTGCTTTCTCTTTCACTAGTGGCAACACTTTATTCCGATGAACCCACCTTTTGAAGGTTAGTTTTCGTTTTGAAGAACTTAGTTGTTGAATTTGTTTGTTGTTTTTTTTTGTTGAATTTGTTTGTTGTTGTTGGTTGGTTGAACTTGTTTGTTGTTATTGTTTAATTGAACTTGTTTGTTGCTTGATTGAACTTGTTTTTTTCTTTGTTATTGTTATTTTTTGTTGATCCTATATTACCGTTCATAGTTCTGCTTTTTAGGTCTCGGAGAGTTGTAAAAAATGATTACAATTTAAAAAAATTTTGATTAACGTCGTATATTGACAAAATTCGACCTTAAATAAACGTCGTATATTGACAAAATTCGACCTTAAATAAACGTCGTATATTAACAAAATTTGACGTTAAATTAACGTCAAAATTTTTTAAATTCGACGTCAATTTAACGTCTCCCGATATGATGTCGTTCTCGAATTCGACATGAAAGACAAAAAATATTCGACGTTGTAAGTTGGTTTTGTACTAGTGAGTATTTACATCATTTGATTCATGAAATCTAATCCTAATGAAGTTTTTACTGAATCACTTTACAATTAATTGAATTTTGATGTTTGCAATCTATTTTAGTTCATAATGTTGTCAACTATAACTTGTATCAAAGTTGTGATTGGAAAATTACCATAATTGGACAAAAAAGCACAAATCCTTTGGGAAAATGATACTTGAAACTTCTATTTACTACTTGTAACGAATTGATATAATTGTCAAAAAAAGTTAACAAAAACCTCTAATGGAACTAGTCCCTTAAAATTATACAAAAAAGTCTTAAGTTGCTAGCTAGTTATTTGTTTAATGTATACTAGATTTGTGTCAAACCTGGTAGACCTAATTCTTTTTGTTTTTTGCAAAACAAGTTATTATAGTTAAATAATTAACCATGTTATTAGTCATTTTTAGTCACATTAATGATGAAATAAAAATTAAAATCATTTGTGAATCACAAAACCTTTAAAAAATACAATGGTATTAGAGAACAAATATAACATAATACATCTTAAATATTTGTCCAAATAAATTGCCCGATATCAAATTAGATATTAAAAGTTACATAACGAAATATACTCAATAACATCACAAGAACATTCATTTATATAAACTTTAATAATAGGATTGGTTACTTTATTGTTCACTTTAAATACCAAATTATTTCCTTCACTCAAGTCATTATCATTGCAGAATTACTTGTAACATTTCCTTAACTTTGTTGACCTTTGTGAATTTCACAATAGAAGTTTTCATTAAACTCTACCTTTCTTTATTAGAAGGGCAACCTCATTTTCCTTTTTATCAAGTTTACAAAACTAGTCTATAAATAATGCATGAATGACAATGGAAGAAGTGTGATAATTAACTATTATTTACACTTATTGGAACCCCTTATTTGTCCTTATATCACGTGTTTTGTGTTGAATTCCATGAAAAGATGTAAGATTTGTATATAGTTTTTATAGATATATTTAATTACCTATTTTTGGTTTATTTTGTAGGAAATTGGAAGATTGAAGAAGAATAGAGAGTTGTTGCCAAAAGTTTGCTAGCCCAGTCAGCAAGCACCGCTAGCCCGACCATCAGAGCAACTTTAGCCCGGCCAGAAAGTCTTGCTAGCCCAGCTAGCAAAGAGCACCTCTAGCCCAGCAAGCAAATTAGTTGTCTAAATCCCTAGGTCCTAATGCGGGTTCTCTTGTTGAGTGCTCAAGGGGTTGACACTTAATAAGAAAACCTAGGCTCTCTCACCCACGGGATTAGGATTTGAGTGCTTTAGAGGGTTTTGGATGGATATGAATGATTTTATGTGTGAAAGAGAGTGAAGCCGGTGAAATCTACCCCTAGCATTGCCATTCTATACCATTTCTACATTTTTTTCATTCCTAAGTGTCTCTAATTACTAAAGTCCATCATTCTTTGTAAATCTTTATTTACTTGCATATAGTTGTAAATTCATGAACTATTCTTTAGCCTAGATGAGATATTAATTGTATAATTATTTAGTATTATATGAGTCTCTTGGATAAACGACATATGTCTTACCATGATTTTATTACTTGAACGATTTGGTACGCTTACCATTTAGTTAACATAATGCAAATGTTTTGAAGTAATGTCACTCTATTTTGTATTTGGAGTTACATAAAATTAACACTTTGTTTTTCATACCCTAAACAAATGAAGGAATGCATACTAGTACTAATAAAAGCCAAAATAAAGAACTAGTACTAATAAATCCAAAATAAAATTAATACAAAACTATTTAATTTGTAAGACAATAGTACAAAGAAGTGACTAGTCGTTTTCACATGAGTGGCAAATTAGGTTACATATTTTGAACAAAATTTTTAAACTATATCACACATTTCATTATAAGTCTTTGTATACAATTAATTGAAACAAACATTAATAGTTCACAATGTGAACAATGTCAAAACCAACAAAATATACTTGTATTAAACTTTACAAAGATGTTAATAACATCTAACTAACTAGGGTCTTTTTTCATCCCATACTTGCAAATGGAGTTTTATGGGACGACTCTTGAAGTGTTTTTGTGGTTCAATCTTGAATTAAACATACATGTTGTAATTCTTCTTAATCTTCCATCTTTACGTTTTTGTATTCCATGTTCAACCTGCGTACTTCTATCCTCCTTAGAATGTCGTGAGTGACCAACATCAGAAAAAAAAGTTCTCTCATGCAGGAGAAGCAGGATCATCCATCATTGCACCAACATCTTTATCATCATCATCCTTAGCATGTTGTTTGCTCCTTTTTTTCAGCAATTGCTTTTAACTGACTAACAAAATTTTAATATTTAGCTTGTCCTTGTTCTTCATCAACATGCAAAAGACATTCTTTGTCTTTATAAATGAAAGAGACAAAGTTATACTTTACAGTGCTGAAAATCCAAGTGTGAGTCTAAGTCTCACATTGGATAAAAATGAGAAAATAGAACAATATATTAAGGTGAAAGACCCATTAACCCGTTGCCTTAAGGTTTTGGGTAGAGAGTTGTGGATCCCTTATATGTTGGACTCATATCTCATTGGTGTTTGTGTCTTCTCGGTGAACCTCCTCCTCAATAGATCCAACATACAGTCCTGTCATAATTGTATTTTTTTAATAACACTCTAACATACCGTATTTGTTTCCAAATTTTTATTAAACTTTCTAAAAAGAGTATCTTCCTCACAAGTTCTACCACTATAGCAATTTCAAGAAGTGCTTTTGCGCAACAATCAACAAAAACTCATTTATAACAATGAGATATACTTTTAATAGGAAATATTATGATATACATGAACAAAAATCTCTATTATGAATCGTGTCATGAATCTGTGTTTTTGTTTATTCATAGAAAATTGGATTAGTAATTATGCTTAAAGCTTCTTGACTAAAGATTATAGATGTATTGGTTCTAGTTTCATAATGCTTCATTTTAAATTGGTACTTTCATACGAAAGATTTGGAAAATTGAAATAAAAGAAGAAGACACTTTTGTCCATTGAAGTTGAACGGAACCTAAGTGGTATCTTCTTGTGAAGATGTAAATGTTTTATAGACATAATGTTTCTTTAACAAAATCACTGTTCTTTAATTGTTAATTTAGCACAATCACGTTAGGAGGACTAATTTTCCTTGAAGATTTCTTTTGAGGACAATGTATTTTATTGCGTTGATTGTGATATCAATTTGTATGACTATTAGGACTTTCATCAGGCATATTTTTCTTTAACACACCATATCTGAGGAGTTATTTATTTAATTTATTTTTGTCATTCACCAATCATTTAGAAGATAAAAAAAAAGATAAATAATGTCTCCATATTCAGCTAAAGTGGAACGTTGATGATGTATTAAAAATCTACATGCCCATATATAATTACTAATTGCATTTTTCATAAATTTTTTTTTGAAACAAATTAAAGCAGATTGTTCCTTTGTACATGGCAGTGTCCACAATCGAAATATTTTGTCCGTATTTCATACTTGTATGCAGCCCGCAAACATATTTACAAAGGTTTGTGAAAAGGATATTCTGACTTTCTTTTCGCAAGTTGGAGATTTTGATCCTCCTCGTGTTCCAATTTGAAAGAGCATCAGTACTGAAAATTGAGATGTGATTTTTTCTAATTCACAAGTCTTGATTCTAAGCATAAAATTATTTTGTTACTATTGTGATTACATTTTTTTCTTACAAAACTTGAATTCTGTATAATTTATAATATTGTAGATCAGAATCCAAGAACAAAATTGTTAGCATTAAAATATTATTCTGAACGAGGGAGACATCCCGTGACTGTGAGAAAAGAACAAAGCTGAAGAAGAGAAGAAGCCTGAGTGACAAAAAAATAAAGACATGGTCCCACAAAATTGATGATAAGAACTTATGATTAATTTTACCATGATTTGAACTGTAAACAATTATTAATGTGAAATTCCATGTTAAATGAATAAACATTTTAGAATATTTATACAAAAAGTTATTTTCTTTTTATGTATGTGTAAATCGTGAATGAACGTATAAGATTGAGTGTATGAATAAAAGTCCGACAATCCTTATGCTCCTTGTCTTCATCCCTTGATTTAGAAACATTGGCACTTCCACCAAAGTCAATAAAACTATTAACATTCCCTTTGAACCAAACTTAAAAGCTGTCATTTGGTAGCACATTTTTCTCTATAACAACAGTGGACTATAATTTGTACATCTTGTCCAATATCAGCGTATTGAGACATCGTTGTCATAGGATAATTGTTTTGGTTGAGGATTAATTAAGAATATAATGTATGTTATAATGACACCTTCGTGGTGCAACGCAGTTATCTGAATACTAATAATAATAATAATAATAATAATAATAATTCAGTGTTCCTTAAGATGGGAGTTAACTTAAAATATAGGTGAGAGCTTAGGTTAACATAACACCCTGCACAGTGAGTTGATGGGCAACTTTCTGTCCCTACCTAAAACATTACACTGTGCCAACATGATGTGACCTTCTAGTTCCTCAATAACATGATTAGATTGATGAACTTCGTTTCTTCTTCTTCTTCTTCTTACTTCTAAACTTTATCATTATTTTAATTCTCTCCTATAACCTGCTTTTCTTCCCCTTGCACGTGTTCCTACAGTAATTTCAAATTTCAAATTTCTACAATAATTAGCCAAATAGCCTTACTTTGGCACCAACCTCTCTCATCAATTCACAATTCTCATTGGCGTAACTTAATTCACTCATTTATAATTAATTATAAACTGTTTCAGATACGTGCTTTGTTTGCAGAGATGTGACGTTTGTTATACAGGCACCAGTCACGACAAACAACTATACAGTAAGCACAAATTCATCTCCAGTATTTACAAAATGAAATTGTATTATTATTTCTATACTTATTTTACGTTTTTAATTCCAAATTTATGAATAAATTTGTAATAGAAATCTCTAAACATTATATAGTATCAGTTATGACATACACTAACTGAGTTTTTAGTTGTTATTTTAATTCTATTTTATAGAACTAGCTATTCTTTGTATTTGTTAACATTCTAATTTAAGGAAAATTTCAAAACTATTCTTACTGTGTCTTCAGAAAATATTTTATTTTATACATGGGTTTTAATTAAATATTTTATTTTAATGTCATCGTTTGTTTTTTTCTCCCATTTGAATCCGACGCGACGTGGGTAAGTAACACCGTACAGCTTCAATCCAACCATCGGTGTCTAATGTCGTGTCATATTTTGAATATCAAATTCCATATAATATTTAATTTTTAACTTCAATATGTTCTCATTCATCTATTACTAAGGAAAAAAACATGTTTAATTACAATGCCCTGCAAATTTAATGACATTTTAAATAATATATACTTTGAATTAAATTAAAAACTATCTTTTAAGAAAAGTTTACATATGGATTTGAAATAAATTATTCTTCAATTTGTATAAGCTTTACTTGTTTGGATGGGTTAGTCATAATCAGAAAAGAACGAGAGAAATTAATTTGAACAGTATAACGAATCAATTTAGTCTATTTTGTTTTGATTGGTAAAAAGTGCAAGCCAATGGTTGAAAGTTATTGTTTTATAGGTTAAGAATTTTCATAACGTCGCTAGTTTTTTTATAATCTTTCTTTAAATTTTACTGTACATATATATATATTTGAAAAATAAACTTAATTATGTAAGTACATTTTAAATTTTTAAATTTTTAAATGATTAATTATTATTTTTATATATAGTAAATTTCTCATTATAATAATTGATAATTAAGCTTTACTATGTAATTTTAGTAACTTAAGTTACGATAAAAATAGATATTTATATTCATTAATAATTTATGGTATTGCAATATATATTTTTGTGAGGCTAAAATTTCATCATAAATAAAAGAAAAAGATAAATATTTTGGTATAGAATCTAAAATCATTATCAAATATTTATTTACTATTTCTTTTCTAATTAGCTTATGTTAATCTTATCTCCTTATTAACTTATGTTATATTAAGTATGCTTAGTTCAATTTTTTTTATGTTGTTAGAAGATAATAAAATTTTAAATTAATAATAAATGTAATTATTTATTTCCTTATCTTATATTTGTATTAATAAGTTTTGAGATGGATCTACGATTAACTGTAATCACGGTTCAATACCTAATAAGTAAGATTTATCAAAGATTATGTTGAATGTTGTATAGGATTTGGGATCTCCATCCTCCTAACTCGGTCGAACGGTCTTATCCATACATATATACGATAAAGTAAAGATTAAGATTAGAGAATTTATTTGAGTGGGTGTTAATATCTTGAGTTTAGCCCATAAATCAATTAATCTATTAATCATTTGAGGATTTGATAAAGATATTTGTGTTACTGCATATAACTACTGTTTCGGTTGAATTGGTCTGAGGGTCGGTCGTCCCTCCTTGCTCTGCTCTCTTTTTATCTTCAATCCTTTCCGAGAACGTGATCCACTCCAATGGGTTGTTGACCTACAGAAGACACTCCAACGCTCAAGTCAGATATGTTTCATAAAGATGTCTATATTTTATTAGGATAGAAAAGGACGATTGTACCTAAACATCATTTGTATATTTATAGGACTTGTGACAGGTAAGTCCATTGATTAACCATTAGTGCAATATATTTTTAGGCAATCAAACCCAAAAATCAATTATTAATATCGTATATTTGTAAAGCGTAAGGCAATCTGACCTATCAATACCTGATAATTATCCATGAATGACCATTAACTCCGATCAATATATTTTATATAATACATAAGGCCCCAAGTCCGAGCGAGCTCTTTGTTGAAAGAGGTGCGTAGGGATTATTATGAGCTTTAAAATAGGTCGCTCACGTTGTATTTAGGGAGTCTATCTTCGATGCTTTAAGTCTTCATTGCTCTCTGTACCGAGCGGCGAACTCTAGGAGTTCTCTTTGGATCTATTCCCTAGACTGAACAGAAAATGCTAAGAGTTCTCTTTGACACTTTTTCCTATGCAAGAGAGTTTCACTCCAAAAAAATATGCTTTTAAATAAAATAAAGTAAACGCTTCAATATTTTATAATTTATTTTTATAATGAAAAGACATTGGAACCTGACAAAGCTGAACCTGTTAAGTAGTTGACTGACAAGAGTTCTTTTTCGAACTTCTTGCGTTGAGCGGGGATTTCTGAAGCCCTTTTACGGACTTCCCCCTAGCGGCTTGAGGCAGGAGTTATTTTTCTAACTTCCTCGGTTGAGTGGGGATTTCTGAAGTCATTTTTCTGACTTCCCCCTGAGTGGTCTTGAGGCAGAAGTTATTTTTCTAACTTCCTACGTTGAGCGGGGATTTCTGAAGCCCTTTTTTGGACATCCCCCTAGCGGCTTGAGGCAGGAGTTATTTTTCTCACTTCCTGCGTTGAGCGAGGATTTCTGAAGTCATTTTTCTGACTTCCCCCAAGCGGTCTTAAGGCAGGAGTTATTTTTCTAACTTCTTGCGTTGAGCGGAGATTTCTGAAGTCATTTTTCTGACTTCCCCCGAACGGTCTTGAGGCAAAAGTCATTTTTCTGACTTCCTGCGTTGAGCGAGGATTTTTGAAGTCATTTTTCTGACTTCCTCCGAGCGGTCTTGGAGCAGGAGTCATTTTTTTGACTTCTTGCGTTGAGCGGGGATTTCTGAAGTCATTTTTCTGACTTCCCCCGAGCAGCTTGAGGCAGGAGTCATTTTTCTGACTTCCTACGTTGAGCGGGGATTTCTGAAGTCATTTTTCTGACGTCCCCCGAGTGGTCTTGAGGCAGGAGTCATTTTTCTGACTTCCTACGTTGAGCGGGGATTTCTGAAGTCATTTTTCTAACTTCCCCTCGAGCGGTCTTGAGGGGTAGGAGTCATTTTTCTGATTTTCTGCGTTGAGCGGAGATTTCTGAGGTCATTTTTCTGACTTTCCCCGAGCGGCTTGAGGCAGGAGTCATTTTTCTGACTTCCTGCATTGAGCGGGGATTTCTGAAGTCATTTTTCTGACTTCCCCCCTAGCGGTCTTGAGATAGGAGTCATTTTTCTGACTTCCTGCGTTGAGCGGGGATTTTTGAGGTCATTTTTCTGACTTCCCCCCGAGCGGCTTGAGGCAGGAGTCATTTTTCTGACTTTCTGCGTTGAGCGGGGATTTCTGAAATCATTTTTCTGACTTCTCCCGGGCGGCCACTATAACCTGACACAGTTGAAGGTAGGTCTGAACCTTTCTGCACATGATATTTTATAATTTATAATTTAAAAATAAGAGTTGGTAGAACCTAACCAAGTGGAGGTCTGAACCTTCCTGGACATAATATTTTATAATTTATAATTTAAAACTAAGAGTCGGTAGAACTTAACAAGGTTGAACAACCTGACAAGGTTGAACGCATTTCTAAACCATCTTGTGCATAATATTTTATAATTTATAATTTAAAATTAAGAGTGGTAGAACCTAACAAGGTTGAACGCATTTCTGAACCATCCTGTACATATTATTTTATAATTTATAATTTAGAATTAAGAGTCGGTAGAACCTGACAAGATTGAACGCATTTCTGAATCACCCTGTGCATAATATTTTATAATTTAAAATTAAGAGTTGGTAGAACCTGACCAAGTGGAGGTCTGAACCTTCCTCCACATAATATTTTATAATTTATAATTTTAAACTAAGAGTCGGTAGAACCTGACAAGGTTGAACGCATTTCTGAACCATGCTCTACAGGATATTTTTACTCACAAAAATATGAGTTAAACAATTATATTATAATTTATAAATTATAATGAAAAGTGGAACCTGCCAAGGATGAACGTGAGACCGAACTTTCCTGAAAGTTCTCAAAACAAAAGACATGCCTTTAGGAATTATTACGGAATTTTTTACTCTTGTTACAAAACCTGGTATTGATCCGATGTAGCGATGTCGAGACTGAGCGCGCGTCTGGTTCTTCGTGGCTTCATGGGGATGCCGCTCAGCCCCACGGTGGGCGCCAAAATGTTTCGGTTGAATTGGTCCGAGGGTCGTCCCTGCTTGCTCTGCTCTCATTTGATCTTCAATCGTCTCCGACAACGCGATCCACTCCAATAAGTTGTTGACCTGCAGAAGACACTCCGACTTTCAAGTCAAATATGTTTCATAAAAAAGTCTATATTTTATTAGGATAGAAAAGGATGATTGTACCTGAACATCAATTGTATATTTATAGGACTTCTGACAGCTAAGTCCATTGAATAACTATTAGTGCAATATATTTTTAGATAATCAAACCTAAAACTCAATTATTAATATCGTATATTTAAAAAATATAAGACAATCTGATCTATTAATACTCTATAATTGTCCATGAATAACCATTAACTCCCATCGATATATTTTATATATTACAACTACTAATCTTAATCCCACTCATGAAGCAGTCCTTTGAAACACTTCCGCCTTGAAGTTGTACCTAATGTTCCTCGGTTGATGAGAAAAGACAACGCAGAATAAAATATCAAAGCAGCAGCAATGCCCGATTTATTCATCAAGAATCCAAAGTCTTAGTCAAATTCCCAATGACTTTGAAACCAACATGTCACCGTGGGGATTCGCTGAAATAACGTTTTTTAATGATTAGCTTCTTCATTAATTTCGCTAAAGTTCAATCACCTTCGGATTTTGTAGAATTTTAACACACCAAATGATTCTTTTAACTCATTTTTCATTAATCTAACTTAAACATATAATAGCCTATATTTGTTTTTATAAAATTAGCCAAAAAGCAATTTTTTATTTATTTAACAACTTAAATTTCTTTACAGTTCACCTTACTTGACTGTTGATTAGCTTTACAAAAAACAACAGGAGTTGTGGATTTCTTAAATTTACATTTTCTTTTATTTTTAAAATATATCGATGAACGCATTATTTCTAACGTAGAGTTAGAATAATT
The DNA here is from genome assembly GCF_029865625.1 of Vigna umbellata. Taxonomy (NCBI): domain Eukaryota; kingdom Viridiplantae; phylum Streptophyta; class Magnoliopsida; order Fabales; family Fabaceae; genus Vigna; species Vigna umbellata. The sequence goes on along the minus strand of NC_142168.1, from coordinate 9,950,509 downwards.
GGGTTGAATTTTTCCATAAAATGTGAATCGGGTTGAATTAATTATTTTCTCATACCAGAACTTGTAAGCAGGGAATTAGGTTAATTTACTGACAAAAATCAAATTCTTAATTATTAGATATACTCAGACAAATTTAGTTAATTTTAATGTGTATAAATTATGTTTAGAATATGTTATAATTTGTTTATTAGAAGTTTATAATTTGAATATATCGAGTAAAAAAAGAGGAGGAATCTGTCTCATGTAAAAACAATTTATTATTATTGTGAAATGAAGATGTAAAGGAAGAAATAGGACCAGTTATTGCAAAGGAAATAATGGACCACACAATTATTTGCAGCATAAAGATTATGTAAGAAAGTTATTATGGTGGTCCATTATATTTTTGAAGCCTTATCTCTAACAATCCCCATCTTTAATATTCTTTCATATCATCACTTTTCAGCTCCTAATGCAAATGTTTAGGATAACGATTGCCATCAATCTCAAATTAATTTCATTTTTTCACACCTTCATCTTCATTATTGCACATGATATCTTCACAAAAGTTAAGTTTATGATAAAAAGAGGAACATTAAAAAAGAAAACAAAACCCTTCATGACAAAACCAATAAAAAGCTTTGGCCCAGGTTTAATGGTCATTATCAATATTTCATTTTTCAAGAACATCGATTTAACCGACCACATCTTAAAGCAAAAGAGGCTGTTGCTAAGGAATTGTGACCTATGTTCCAAGCATTAATGTTATAGTGAAAATGTTTAACACTTTAATTTTGTATGTATGAACATCGTTTGTGACTTTTCTAATCACAATGCTAAGGATATAGTATTAAAATATGATGCTTTTGTTGATGATTCTTTTTAGAGGGAGAAGTCAAATCGTAAAAGAACTAACTAGTTTACATCTGTTCTCGGGCACACTTTTCAAACATACACTACCTTGATTGGTTGGTAAATTTAGTAGATGCTTTAAATATCTTGTACATATTTTTAATTTTTGTAATATTAGTCAATTTCAATTTAGTTTTTATAAAAATTGAAATATGAGTAAACTTTAATGTTAATTCTATAAAATTTTAACTTTTATCTCTTCAAAATTTGAAATAGTCACTTTTGAATTTAATATTTCTTTTAAAATAGAATAATAATATTTAAAAATTAACAACAAAAAAATGTCATGTATTTTAAACTGTAGAACGTGCGTAGCCTTAAGCTTTTTTTTATTTACTAGGAAATTGAAAGCGATTTTGGGTTTTATCCCCTTAGTTTTGAAACTTTTATTTTTAGTTTTTAAAATTAAATGACGTTAACTTTTTTTCGATATGGCAAATGGCGAGCCACATCACTTTCCTTTTTTTCTGAAACGTGTATCCAAAGCTTGCCGCTACTGTTGAGAACCCACTCCATGGCGCCTACCGCATAGGAAAAGTCTCGCTGACGACCCTTCCTCTCCAAAGATCTTTGCTTGCGGCTTCTGCACCGCTGGAGGTGTAATTTCTCGAGAGTCTCCGTTCACTACAGAAGAGTCTTGGTTCACACGTTACCAAAGCCTCCCACACCAACGATTAAGAGTTCATCGAAGTTATTGGTTGATGCTTTGATTTTCGCAATTGAGAAGTGGCGGCAAAGGTGGGTGGGTAGCGACGATGAGCCATTGCCCAGAGAAGTTCCGTATTTTTTATTGGGACCCTTGTTGACTGAGACGTTCTTTTTGCGTTTGATGAGGAACAAAACGGTGATAAGGGAGAGGAAAACGACACCGGAAAATGCACTTGCAACTTCGGCATAAAAGAAGGTGGGGAAAACTAATCATTTTATGCTACAAAAACTGATAAAAGCTGCTGTGTTAAAAAAAGTAAAGGAGAGAGAATAAAAAGTTAACGCTGTTTGTGAGTATTTAACGGAAGGAATGATGTTGACGCAAAATTTTATAAGTGAAGTCCAATTTGACACACTTTAAAAAGAATGGACCTAATGGGGAAAAATAAGCAAATATGGGGACAAAAAAAGCTATTAAACCTTAATTTTATAAAAAGGTTGAAACATTTTATATAATCATTTAAATAAAAATTAAAATATTGAAATTTTAAAACTTTAAGTGAGGAATTTGATCATTTAAATTTAGAAAATTTTGAATTATAATTAAATAGTAAGAATTTTGAACTTTTGAAATTTTTTTAATTAATTCATGTATACATTTTTCATTTTTTTATTCCGTTATCGTTTTGAAATTGAGATATAGATACTTTAACACATTTTACTAACAATAATGAATATTTCTGTCATGTTAACAATCGATTGTGGTTAATTTCCAAATTTATTTTGCAATCGTTTTTTTTACCAACATTAATGATATATCTTTTCATTGATGTCATTTAGAATTTTTTTATCAATGTCAATAAAATTATTTTTTTATAATGTTAGTCATAAAATATTCATTGTTGCTAGTCATAAAATATTCATTATCGTTTGAAACTGCTGCACCGCCGAATAACCACTGCAAACACCCTGCATCGCCGCACCACAAAAAGCCACACCACCGCACCACGAAACCAAACGGATATGGAGACAGAAATATGAAGAAGAACCAAACGGATATGGAGAAGAGAAGTAAAAATTGGGAGATGAGAATAAACGGATTCGATGAGAGTTTGAGGGGGTGAGAATCTGGAAAGAGAGAAAATAGGACTTGGGATAATGGATGGTGGGGCTATGTAGTGAAAATGGGTGAGTAAAAATAAGTAGGAATTTAGGATTTCAGAATAAAGTAAATAAATAAGGTTAAAAGTAAAAAAAACTACTTTTGTAATTAAAATTTTTTTATAAAGGATTGGGAAGGTGGAGGGAGAAGGGATAGTGGTGGAGGAAGCAACACCCAAAAAGAATTATTCCTAATTTTATAATAATAGAAAAAAACCATTTTTTAAATATCAAAACTAAAATTTACTTTATGAAATGAACAACATTATTAAGTCTACACAAATTGTAAAAAATTAAAAATTAAACAATTAATTAATTGGAATAAAAATATTATACTTATAATTGAAATATAAAATACAAAATTTTTATAAATATTACAAAAAATCTTGGCACAAAAATATTATTCAACAATAATACATCTCTCTCATAGAGCGAAATTATAAGTGTTGACAAAAATTCTCGATAAAAAGATATAATCTATTTAGAATCAAAACCTATATACTTACAACTTAGAACTTTAAGATAAAGTTAGGCATAGTTTTTAACAAAAAAAGATGATTTTGAAGACAACTATTTTCACAAATATTTTTCTGAATTTGTTTTTATTTTGATAAGAAATTCTTATATTAATTTAGGTTGTGTTAGCATTCAATCATTTCCAATTGAGACAGAAAAGGAAAGATGAATTTGAATTGATTCAATCCTTAAATGCTCCTGGTTTAGCTTTTGCTTCCAATAGCTTTACAGGATTCCTCCACCAAATAATTTATGACTATTGCTTAAGAGAGGTCTTGTGATGAATAATTTATGGTTTTTGCTATAAATATTTAATATCTAAATATTTAATTTTTATTATTATATCAAATAAATTGTATTTTTTCTATTACAATAATTATTTTTTTCAAAACTATTCACTAGCATTTTTTTTAAAAAACAATTCCAACTGATTCAAAAATAATTTTATATTATTTTTAACATCAAAAACAATTTTGTAATCTTTTTTTATCTATTAAAATTTTATTCTTTTATATCACATTAGTCAAATCTTTTACAAATTTTTTAAAACTTTACTTTCAAATTTATTCTCTATCGCCTTCAAATATTTTAAAAAATAAATAAGACATATTTTACTCATAAATTATTCCATTCACTTTCTTAAATCCATATTGACAAGTGACTACGTACTTAATGTAGGCAGGAAGACTTGTAAAGATAATACTTAACTTTTTTTTAATCGAATTTGAAAATAAAATAAATATGAATATATTTGTTCATCCAGTCTTTGTATTGAAAATGTATTTTGTTTTCTTTAGTCATTAGTTTCTTAACTTATTTGTAGGATTTATATTTGATCATTTTTTTCAACTTTCTATAATTATTTGATTTGTATCAAATTGTTATTTGATATTTATATAATTATAATCTCTTTTTTTAATATTGGACATTAAAAAAATGTATTCTTTGTTTATTTTAAATGTTTGATAATGTTATTTCTTTTATGATTTTTATTTTTTATAAAAAATTATTTAATTGATATTTGGAACACTTAAGAAACCGGTATAAAATAAAAAATTTATATCAATTAAATATGAAGATGAATATTGAATTTTTACTTTAGATATCAAAATTAAATATATAAACATATAACCTACATATATACTATGTTCGACTGTCATCTCTAATTATAAATAGCTTAGAAATACTAGAGTGGTAAGTTAAATATCATATTCTTAATAACAAAAATAAAATGTAAAGCTCACTTAATTTAGACTAGGAGATATAATTTTAAAATAACTAGAGAATGAAGATCGGAGTTACCATTCATTTTGTATTAGAAATACATGGATTTGTGATTTATATGACGTTAGCTATCTTAACTTGAGCCGGGATTTGGAATTAGTCAATTTTAAATTTAGTTAGTTTATTAGAACATTTGATAACTTTATATTCATAACTTAATATTTGATAACTTAGTAGCCATTAAATATTAATAACTTAAGTTATAATTTAACCTTTGAGTCAAAGAAATATCAAAATAGTTATCTTAAACATTGATTTAAATACATAAATCCATTAAAAAAAAATAGGTCTTATCATAGTTAGATTAATAACATAAATTATATAAATTGAAGTATTTCTTTTTAGTCAAAATGGTGAGATTGAGTTAATAAATGCTTAAAAGTCTTACGTTTTGTAATTTTGTTTTACCAAATCATTTTTAAATAACGAGATTCAATATTGTTTTGACTTGATAATGCAGTATATGTTTATTTATTATTATTATCATTAAATAATATAAAAAAAAGTTAAATATATTTTTAGTCCCAGAATTTAAAGGTGAAATAGAAATTTTTTATTCTTTTAAATTTTGATACATTTTAGTTATTAAATTTTAAAAATGAATGAATACAATTTTTTTAATTTAATAAGTTAATTTTTTAATTTTATTGACATTTGAGCTATTACGTCTCAAAATGGTTCAAACAATTTAATCATCATCACAAAATATATTTGACAAAAAAAATAATTAATATAATTGAATTAAAATATCTATTATTTTTTAAAATTTAAGGTCATATATATATATATATATATATATATATATATATATATATATATATATATATATATATATATATATATATATCAAAATTTGAGAAAATTACGAATTTCATTTTTACGTCACAATTTAATAATTAAAAATATATTTAATCCTTATTTGAAAAGAGATTATAAGTTAGTCATTAATAAATTTTAACTTCTTTCATTGTCTAATAATTGAATTCAGGAAGATGTTATTTGTTTTGTTTTATACATACTTATAACAACTTGATTTTATTTTCTTTAGAATTAAAAAGGAAGATAAGAAAATGATTGGATTGTATTTTTTTAACTTATCAGATGTCTATTTTTAAAATCGTAAAATAAGACAAACTAATGTGAAAATGACATAAGCATCATTCTATAACCAAAACGCATTAATGTCACACTTAAATTGTCTTTGAATTATGTTTAACATATATTTTTGTCATTTGTTTATTATTAATGGATGAACCGAGCACCAAGGCATCATGGTCTCTACATTTATCTTATCTACTATTTTAAAATTATTTGAATGCCTCGCCTAAGTATAAGCAATATTAAACGAAAATTTTTGAGAAATTTTATTGACAATTTTTTTATATATATATTATGAATTAGTTAAATATTTTGATGGCTTTTCAAGTTTTATAGAGTGAGTTATTTTTTAAAAAAATGTCATTGTTATTATTATTTTTTAAAAATTTAATTTTCAATCATTTTTAGTAAATATATAAAAGGTCTGATGAAAAAAAGGTGAACGTTGATAAAATTCATTAGTTTTGCTTATTGAAAAATTATAAATTTTAATCTCACTATTTTGTTCGACTGCATATGTTTAACGAAAAATGGAAGAAAACACTTCTACGGAAGCCCAAACTCTTAATGGGCTTATTCGGCCTGTTTTAGTATGTGGGCCTTGTATAGTTAACTCATTTTAAATGGTGGTGAATTGACCTCGTTAGATTTGTCGAACGTAACAGTATCATGCGAGAACAGTAATAAATAAAAGCACAAAATCTTTATGCTTTAGTTAATCAATTATATTATTTTGAAAAGGTTTTTAAAATTTGACTTGATAAATTCCACTGTCTCACAATAAATATAATTTACATTGTTTAATTTAATTTATTATCTAATATTCAGTAAAATATTAAATTTTTACTTTCTTATTTTCCCTTCTACTAATTATTATTTTCATCTAAATTAAAATAATATATTTATTGAACGAGTTATTTCATTTAAAAATTACCGTATTAATTTTTTAAAATATGGCCTAAACTATAATTTTGTACAATGGTGGTGAAGTACTAACTTTTTTTACATAGTGTCACTGATTTTGTTTTCAACTCATAAAAATATTTAAAATTATTATAATTAAAATGAAGGAAAAATTAATTTAAAGTAATTATTCTCAATATATTTTAGTCAAATAATTACAATTATTTTAAATTAAAATAGTTAAAATATTCGAAATTAATTTCGCCGCATTCATTTTTCTCGCCGTAATACAATTAGTCTGACTAAAATATAAGAAAAAAAACAAAAACTAAAATTTAAATTTAAACCTTATCAAATCTACAAACCCTTTTTAATATTATCATAAAAAAATGTCTTTATTAAATCTGAATATCATCTCGAATAAATATGACTGAAAATAATTTTATAAAGTTAGTTTTTTATTTATGAAATTAATAATTTTATATAAACTTAATTATCAATTTTAATAGTATAAAATTAACTTTTTATTTGTATTCAAGTCCAAAATAATGATTAGAAAAATTATTACATATTTTTTTACTCTTTTGAAGAAATTTTATAAAAACACTAAGCAAATGTAATATATGTCCCAAAAAATATATTATTATTATTATTATTATTCTTTTCTTCTTTTACTCATTACACACATATTATTATTACTAAATTCTCCATCCATCCATCAGTTTTACAATTTTATCTCTTGCCCGATTGGCCAAGTAACCCAATATGCTTTTATAGTCTTAACTTTCAAATTTTTTGACAAACCCAAACCGTATTATTTTGTTATTTTTATCCGATTCCTCCATCAGCAACATTTTATATAATTTTTATTGTTTTTATTTATTTATATTTATATTTTGATTTATTTAATGAAATATTTTTAACCTCATTTTAATTTATTTGTTTTATATTTAAATTATTCAGTAAGTTCAATATCTAATAATTATTATGTAATAAAAAATTATCATGATAAATAAAAATTCAATTTTTTATAACTCATATATCCTCATTAACCACTGATAAATAATTTGAATTATAACTGAAGGTATAATATTAAATTAATAGATGTTAACTCATTTATCCTGATTAACTACTATTAAATGATTTGACTTATTATAGTCTGAGATATAACCACAGGTATTAAATAAGTATATTATTAGCTCATTTATGTTAAAAGATTTATTTGAATATTTATAAAGATATTATAAAATGAAATCAAATAACTCATTGACGAAATTTTGATATCTTTTTTATATAATACAAACTGTTTAAATTAACTTCATGATAATAAAGTTATATCTATTGTAATTAAATATCAATTTTTTAATTGTATATTTTTATATTTGATGGATGTGATTTTTATTTGCGATGATCATATATTGAATATCGATAACAAACAAGATTTTTAGTTTGTGAATAAAAATAAACATATATATATATATATATATATATATATATATATATATATATATATTATTTAGTAGTTCTCGTTAATATAAATATGTATGTAAAAAAAATTACTTAAAAATGTTAGAGGATTAAAACTAGTTATTATAATTGATAACTTGCTAGAGACATTATTATAATTTTCTTTATCCATCACTTCAACTTCCATTATTCTAACCTTTATTTTTGTTTTTTTTTTATACAAATGATTTAGTTGCTTCACAATTGATAATTGTGACTAATATTGCCATATTGGGGGTCTTATTCTATACATTTGGCCTTAATTTAGACTTTTTAGTTTTTTTTCTAACATATAATCTAAATTTTGGCCATTTATCTGTCTAAAATCTTATATCTCATCTCCTATCCCCTTGAACATGTTTTTGTGGAACTATTTTTACCTTCATATTTTGATACCTATCCATCCATTGACCTTTATTGTACATTTGAAAATGTCATATCCCCCACTAAGTTCATTTGAATTGCAATCTCCTAAATCCTTTTATTAAAAAAAACTGAACAACAAAGAAAAAAATAGTATTTTTTTCAAAACAAAAAGATAATAAACAACTATCAATAAAATAAAAAAAGAAATCTAGGTACGCCAATATTTATTCTATTATAATTAATTATTGAAACTTAATTCGTAAGGGTTAATGATTTAAATTAAAAAAATATTACATATTTACACATTTATAAAAATGTAATATAAAAACTTTAATATTTTTAATTATTTTAATTTAAAAAAATAAAAAACAAAAACGACTATGAGCGGACTAAGCAGAGTGGGCCACAAACCATAACTCATTTTTAACACCCTTATAAATAAAGGTGATTGATAACGTATTTTTTAGTTTGTTGTTATTTTAACATTCATTATAAACTTAAAGAGACTTAAATATTTGAATACTTTATGCAATTCGGTCTTAATAAAACTTTTGTCTTATCGACTGTCTAAAACTTTCATATTTTTCAACAAGTATTTATCATCAATTAAACCGTCAACTTGAAGAATAAAAAATAAAAATAAAGCTCTGAAATATTTCATTATCTTTACCAAACAACATTGTTTTGCGTCTCTACACAGGTAAATTTGTAGTGATGTGCTTGATAATCTAAATTTTGGATATCAAATATAAAGATTTTGGATGTTCAATAAAATAAATTTTTTAATTAAAAGTACTCTTCAAATTTAGTTATGCTTTTTTATTTATTTAAAAACATATAAACAATTATTGATCACGTATTAAAGTTTTATTAAGAATTCAATTAATAGTACTTAAATTTAAATTTAAGTGGAGTTTAGAACTTTATTAAATATTCAATGTTAGATAGATTAAATATTAGTTACAGATAAAAAAAACTCATATAGGTAACATAGTAAATCTCAAATGTCAACACATAAGTAATAAATGCAGACTAATCATATTAAAGTTATTATTTATGATTTATCTTAAGTAAATATTAAATTAATAAATGCTATTAGTTATATAAGTTAGAAATAAGGAAAGTATAAAACTTTGCTTTTAAACATATACATAAAATTTAATGTAGAATTAAATATGTTTGTAGTTAGTGATGATTATTGGAATATATTTTTTCAATATACTTTTAGTTTTTTTCGTCTTTGGTAAACTTTTTTGTTTTTCGCCAAAAAGCTTTAAATATCGTGTCAAACAATTAAATTAGGCGTTTTAGATACAACTTTCAAGATTAAAAAAATTATTAGAGACCAAGGATTATAATAAAAGGGACGAAAATGAATTTAAGTTATTAATAAATATATACTATAATATCAAAGTTCTTTTCCACTTTCTTTCCTTTTGTCTTTTCGCTTTCTTTTCCTTTTATAATCTAAATTAAGATCATAAATTTTCATAAGGAAAATTGCTTTGAAAATATAAAATGTGAGAATACAGATTCAGGTATTACAGAAGAGGAAGAGAGGTCGAGATTTAAAATCCCTTTTATAGATATATTTATGTTTTGACATTTTATGAATGGATTGAAATATTCCTTATATCTCATTTTTAAAGTTTATTATCAGTTGTAATGGAAGAACACAAATTTAGGTGTGATGGAGAAACAAAAATTTAGGTGTGTGATTTGACGATGCGATTGATGAATTAGGTTAAAGTCCCTTATTTAATGACAATTTTGATGATGAGATCTACCATAAATTTTGTCATTCATCAACTTTGCACAGTTCTCATAAACAAAAACATCTTATTAACTTTGCATTGACAAACATTATTGACGAAAGCATAACATGATTAAGCTAAAATCGAAAAACATAAGAACTAAAAGCGAAAACAAGTCGACACAGAAAACAGACATCATAAAGGGGTTTACATATATAATTGGTCAGACAGAAAACATGCTATCCATTGTCAGAAGAAGTGCAGCGACAAGTAACTTGAATATGTATCTCCCTCCGATGGAAATTCTTGTGGCAACCACATGCACCACAAATCAGAGCCCCAGCAGTTCCTTCTGCTCCACTCGGAAAGAACTCCATGCAACCATCCACAGCAAATCCTCCGACATTGATCGCGTGATTCCTCTGACACTCCCCATGTTGCACATTCCTCACGATCGTCACCGTATTATTGGTCGGGCATCGTCGAGGGGGCTGTCTTCTCAGAATCACTCTCCTCATGCTCTGCATCCTTCAAATTCTCTACCTTCAAACAATCAAAAATTCATGTAAAATTTGTCAGTGAGAAGAAAAGAAAGAGCAAAAGGGAACAATAAAGACAAAGAAAGAGAGAGAGAGAGTACAACTTTGTTCTCTGATGGACATGAAGACTCTAGCCCTAAAAGCTGTATTTATAACACAAGATATCGTATAGATGTGAGTCATCTATTAATTGCAAGTAACTCATAAGAGTCAATGAACCATTACTTATATTCATTAACCACGTTTTAACATTTTTTCTTATATTTAGTTCAATAAATTGATTCATAAATATGAAAAAGGACAGTGAAATGAGCAAAATCTTTGAAATTTACCTCAATATAGGGAGGGATTAAATTTTAGTTTGGGTTGAAAGTATTCTTAATTCACCAAACAAATCTATACTAGTCTCATTCAGTTATTTGTTTTTAAGATTGTTTTCTTAGAATATAAGAAACGATTTTTTTAAAATAACAATTAACTCATGAATGTATGAGATATTAATCTTTTATTAAAACTAGAATTTTTTTCTATTCACAGTCTTTCAGACATTAATAATGTTTTGCAAGACTAGTTTTATTACTAGTCATTGGTTGCTTGCTTCTTTTATAGCTTATTGTTTACATTTCGTTATTCAATTTCTTTAAATGTTTGAATTTTTTAAGAAGTTTATTTTGATCATGTTGCTTTCATAATGCTGAAATTGGAAAATAAAAAAGAATGAAAAAACCTTGCTTATTTCTACATAAAAACACACCTAAAAAAATTATATATTCTTTAATAGTTATTTTATCAACTTATTTGTTATTTTTATTATATCAGTAAGGATGTTAAATTATATAAAATTTGAATGTAATATTTTGACTCTTGCACAAATTATTGATTAAGATGGCAACCAAGAATATAAGACATGATGTTTTTGTATATGTCAACTATAAAATAGGGTTAAGATAACATAAAAACAAGTACTGAAAAATACCTTATAAAAATAAAAGATCTTGACAGTCATATTATAATAGTAGGAATGGATGATTTAAATGAAGTTGTAGTAATTGAAGTTGTTTATGAAATTATAAAAATAGAAGGGTTGAATTTTTGAAGAGTAGTGCATGTGAATGAGGAATGTAATGTGTTAAAACGTTCAGGGTTTGATGTTGGAATTCATATATAGAAGTGTTTAAGACACTATTCATATTACAATTATCATGGGAAAATCTCATATCTATAATTTTGTGATTTACACATCGCTCAAGCGCGCCTTCATGGCCTAAGCGTAAGATGCCATCATTGAGTGTGAAGCTGTCTAAAGTCTAAGGTGCATGTCTTTCTAAGGTCTCTAAATATACCTAGGATACACCAAGTGTTTAGAGAGGTACCCTAAAGTCCCTGAGCGTCTACCCTAAGAGCAAACTATGAACACTGATTGCAGACAATTAGTGTAGAGCATAGGGAATTCTAAGAGGCAAGTTTGGTAACATTAAAAGGTGATATTTTGAAACACAAATTTTTTATATTTATTTGATATATTACTACAAAAATAAGTTTTAACGTCTGTTACTTCCAATCTTTGACGTCAATCCAAACTTCAACGTCTTAGTCGAAAATGTCAATTTGATATTGGTGTGACAAAATGATGTTAACCCCGAGTCAAATCAATGTCCATTAATGCAAGACCAAAGGAAACTGACATCCAACGACGTTCAAGAGAAAAGAGAATTCACCGCTGCTTAAACACTAGTAAAAAATAGGCTTTTTAACTCGCCTAATAGGCTTCGATCAAAGAAAAATCGAAACACATCTGAAAGCGGTGGCAATCTTGTAGTTTAGACGAACTTATATGCCCCGGTTTGTGAAGAACCGAAGCATGTAGTGCATATTACCTCGATTCAAAGCATAACCGATGCCTAATACTATGTAAAAAAAGTCACCTGACCCTCTGCAAAACTGCGTTTTGGCCTGACATGTGATCCAGTGCTTCGGTTCTAAACAGAATCGGTGTTGAAATAGGTTTATGCCTCGGTTAGTGCAGAACTAAGGCCTAAGAGTCTGTCAAATCAGTGCCTCAAACCCTACTTCTCATTTCTCCTACTGCTCAAACCCTACTGCTCACTTCTTCACCCAGGTTCCTTCCACAACTAAACCACATCATTGCCAACCCCAAATGTGCCACCGTTTCCGTAAAGAAATCCAATGATTCTGCAGTCGGCGTTGAAGGCGTGGCAGCATATAGGGAGAAGGCGGAGGAGGTCGTGGTGGTGGAACTTGGAGAGGCAGACCGCGTAGTCGATGACTGAGGCAGCGACGGCGGCGGTGGACGAGGAGTGGACAATCTCCGGTGAGATGCGGCGGCTGGAGGAGAATATCGGTGTGGTGGAGGCATATGCGGAGGGCGCGACGGAGGAGGAGGAGAAGCGGCGGAGGCGGCGACGATTGAGGTGGCGGAGGAGGAAGCGAACGGCGCGGGGCGGGGGCCTTGTGGCTGTTTTTTTCTTGTTTCAGAGTTTGGGTTTGTGTTGTTCTTTGAATGAAGAAGGTACTTCATTAGTGGTGGGATTTTTGGGTTTGAGGAATTTGGATGATGCTGAAACGTGGTTTCTGTGTGCAGGTAATGCTCTTTTGAAGTTCAGGCAGAAAATAGTGAGTGACCCTTTTGGTGCTTTGTCAAATTGGGTGGATGATGATTCATCTTTGGACCCTTGTAATTGGTTTGGAGTTGAGTGCTCAGATGGAAGAGTTGTGGCATTGTAAGTGTTGATTTTTTTAACCCTTTTTCTCAGAAACTGCTTATTTGTAACCAATGCTGTTTTGAACAATAGTTTCCTCTGTTTTGAAATTTTACTTGAGTGATTTTGTGCTCAGGAATTTGAAGGATCTCTACCTTGAAGGAACTCTGGCACTTGAGCTGGCGAAACTTATCCACATAAATTCTAGAGATTCAATATGACTGGCTAAAGAAGAAGAAAAAAAAATAAAAAAAAGGACCCTACTGCCTCGGTTCAGGCTCCAACCGAGGCAGTAGAGGGGGAGAAACGACTTCGGTTCATCAGGAACCGAGGTATAATCCTACCATTTTATGCTTCGATTATGAACCGAGGCATAAAGTCTACCACTTTTTACCTTGCCTGAATATGCCTCGGTTCAGGAACCGGTGCCTATCAAAGAAAATAACCGATGTTGTTTTCCTTGACTGCACTAGTGAAAACAATATCCTATGCACAAAAACAATCGGTCAAATGAAATAAAATCATACTCACAAAATTCAATGAACATGCATTTGTGTTAAAGGAAGCAGAAATTACCTATGATGGTCACGAAAGTTGTCACCGGACTGTGTTCGAAACCCTGAGTGCGCATGCAGAAACAATAGCTAAACAATGTTCTATGCATGAAAATTATCGGTCAAATAAAGGAAAATCATACCAAACAACCCAATGAATGTGCATTTGTAACAATGATCATGCAAAAATTGTAAGCGAAACACACATTCTCATACTAAGTTTTAAGTGATATAACACCCTTAAACGTTGGATGCCCTAATGACCTCTGTCTAAGGTGGTATTTGGATAGCAAAACATTTGTTTTGTCCAGGTTTTGAATCATGACATTAAAGGTCAATGACAAACCCTATCCTGGCCAACGTCATATGTATTGTCTGAGCTCGACACTACTCAACAGCTTGTCAACCTGAGCTCATTGGTTTCACAAGCTAAGCTCGACATGAGATCGACCTCAATTGGGACGACGATGGGCTAGAAAAACTGACTTCAAACCTGGCTATGATGTCGACGAGATTTGCGACCGACATTTATTTCATCAGCTTTTAACAAAGCTACAACTCGACAGAAAATCGACCTCAAATTGGAAGACGATGTGCTACAAAAACTGACTTCGATTTGGTGACATTGGTCGAGCTTTGTGGCAGACATCTAATCATTATTTTATTTACAACACTACCATTGATCATTTTTTATGTTGGTTGGTTGTCAGTCTAACATTGAACGAGGGATGTTAAAATCTTGATTTTGCATTAGTGACACTATCTTTTTTTACTTTTTACTCTCTTCTTTTTAAAAAAAAAATTAAAAGTTTATTCTTTTATGACTATATTATTCTTTAATAAGTGTCAAATGAATCCTACCATTGCTCTTATTCAAATCTAAGCTTCGCTAGTTCAAATTGCGATGTCCCATAACAATATACATAAAAGTTTTCATGTTTATTTATTTCCCATAATAACATTTTTCTAGTTGTATATAAAGTGCCTAATAGTTAATGGCTGATGAATGAAGGATATATGTAAAGAGTAATGATAAGATGACAGACATTTACATTCATTTATTATACACTATAAAGAGAAAATGGTCATAAAAAATAAATTGTATACTTTTAAGAAGGAAGGAAATAAAAAAATATAAAAAAGAAGATAATATCAAATTTTATATATATATATATATATGAAAGTATCATTTAGAATATTAAAAAAAAGATAACCATATAACTTTCAAGTTGAAGGAGGATTTTTATGTATTTGAAATATTTATATAAGTTATGCAAATTAAATTTGTAGAACATATATTTATAGTTAATGAGTGATTAATATATTTTGGATGAACTTCTCTTTGATGTCTTGATAGAAAGGAACAAAAGTATGATGTTATTTTTATGCGTAAAGATGTTTGTATAAGAATTGAGACATAGTTAATATTTCATTTACGTTATATATTTTATTAAGTTTATATTATTTGATACATTTCTCTTTTAATACTAGTTAAAAAGTAAAATTGACATGTTAAAAATATTAAACAAGTTAAAAATATTAGACGTGATTAAATAAAAAAAATATATTTATTTATTTTTAAAATTTTAAACTAAAATATATCAAAATTTTAAATATAAATAAAATTTAATTTTGTGTCAAAATTTATAGACTAAAAACACTAACACTCAAATTTAGTTTACAGTCATATACTTTTTGGATAAATAAAAACCGACTTAAAAATAATTTAATCAACCTTTGAACTGTGTTTACAATAGATGTATAAATAAAAGAAAGTAAAAAGAAAAATACAACCAGGAACAGGTGACTTTCTAAGTCTGTTTGGGTTCGAGCGCGTGACCTTTTTTAAAGTAAAAAATCTTAATCCTTAATTCATAAAAAGAAATTTTATGTTGAAAAAAATGATGTAATGTAAAAGATTTCCATTAAGAGACTTAAAAATAGTAACTTTTATTTATACCGTAGTTCTAAAGTTGTGGTGTGGTTTTGATTGTCCAGCTAAGATAGTAAAACAAATGTGGTGGTCCACGAGGTCTAAAGTAAAACAGTTTCTTCTTTTATTACGTTGACAGATAATACCTCACTAAGCTTTTGTCTGTATCTGAAGCTGTTGACAAAAACATGCATCAATGGTAATAAATTGTCTTTGCCAAACCATAAATTTTGAGTTGTTTTCTCACAGTTTTTCATGCATGTGACGTTATACCGATTAAAGCATGGAGCTGACGTAACAAACGCGCAAGAACAGTTTTCCTGAGAACCGGCATGTAGGAAGGATGGCGTAAAATCGGAATGTAAATATCTTTTTATTCGTAAGCTTCGTTCGTCACGAGTTCAAACGTTTGATTATTAAGGTCCACAATGTTTACTGTAAAATTAATAACCACATTCTAGTGTTTGTTTCAGTTACACTCAACCTCATTAACCATTGTCAAACGCGTCATGGGAAATTGTGAAAACGCGTGGCGGTTATCATTTTCTTCACTAAATTGAAACATTTGTCTCTTTGTTTTTTCGAAAAAATTCTTTATATTTTAATTATAATTAAATTTACATATAAAAATGGCACTCAAAATTTCGAGATGGTCAATTTGTGAGGTTTTTTTTATACCTTTAACTGATATAAGATTTTAAGTTATTTTATTATAATATTTTATTTTTAAATAATTTTAAAAATTTTATATTATTAAAAATAATACATAAATTAAGTAATTTTGTTTTATTAAATTATTTTATAAAATTGAGTTAGATTAAAATTTATTTTTTAATATGATATCATAATAAAAAATTTATTGTAATTGGATTAGTTGAAACTATCATATTTTTTTTCATGTTTAATATTTATAGTGTGAGAAGATATTACCAATTGATGCACTATTTTCTCTATTAAGTTGTAATTTTTATGAGATTAAACCAAATTTAAAATTTATCTTTTAATATGGTATCATAAATTTTAACAATTTATTTTAGTAAAAAATATTGGGTTTACTATGTTATCTCTTATTAAATTTTGGTGGAGGTTAAATAGGACAAAATTGATTTAATTTTAATAGGATCTTTAAATTTTGGTTGAGATTGACAAAATTGAATTTAGTCGAATTTTGGTGAATCCGGTGAATTTTGACAGGGATGGACTCAGTCAAATTTCGACAGGAGTCGACTTAACTGAATTTCAGTAAGTGTCAAATTTTGGTTGAGTCTATCTTGTTTAAAATTTGAACAAATTGTGCCAAGTTATCTCTGATCAAATTTTGACAAAGTCAATCCTAACCAAAGTTTGGACGAATTTAGTTGAGTCTACGGCTAAAATTTTGTCGTATCGGCCCAATTCAAGTTATTTCAGTAGAATTGGTCTGGGGTCGGTCGTCCTTTCTTGTTTTGCTCTCTTCTGATCGTCCAATCCTCTCCGAGAACGAATTCTTTAATGGGTTGTTGACCTGGAGAAGACACTTTGACGCTCAAGTCATATATGTTTCACAAAGAGGTCACTATTTTATTAAGATAGAAAAAGATGATTTTACCTATAGGGCTTCTAACAACCAAAGCACATTGATTAACCATTAAAGCAATATATTTTTAGGCAATCAAACTCAATAATCAATAATTAATACCATATATTTGTAGAGCCACACAAACTAAATGTCATCTCAGGTCAACCCATACTGAACTTTGAACGGGTCGACTTGGATCGAAAGTTGAGATGAACCTATATAAGTTGAAGGTCAATCCTGACTGATTTGACTGAAGATCGAGACAGGTCGACCTAAATTTAAAGTATAAACTTTTTTGGTTCAAGTCCACGTGAGTTAGAATCAAACCCTTAAACTAAGTGAAACTAACAGTTCTACCCATCACAACTCTCACTAATTTTTATAAATTTTTCTTTTATTTTCTTTCATTCCTTTCTATCTTTTCTTTAATGAAAATAACCTCACAATTTGTTTCTTTTTGCCTCTGAAATTTTCTTTCCTAAATCCATCTTAGAAGTAAAGCACAAACTAAGTCTAATTGAATCCAAAATTCAATGTATCCTTTTCTAATTAATGAAGTAAGTAAATTATTATTATAAAAGAGAATGACAAAAAATCTTAACATATTTTTGCAAGTATAAACCGAATGCTATTTAAATAAACTAAAATTTGATTGAAATGTAAACTCTAAAAAACATATATTTTTTAAATATGAATTTACATGCATGCGGAAAGCTGTGGTTCGCATATTTAGCTGTAGAAGTGAATGCAGATATTCACATACGGTGACAAAAAGTTTTGTGCAAATTGAGAGTGGGTGCAGTATTTGGGAATAATTTTTAGAAATAAAAAACAAAAGAGTATTGTCATAATAAACAAGGGAGTGCAAATAGCAATAACCCCGATTTGGTAGTCCATCTTGGAATTTGATGGGAAAATGTGGAAGACTTTTCTACTGAGAGATCTATCTTTTTCATGTAGATATTGCAAACTGTTAGACAAAGAAATATATGAAATCACATGTTATACTAAATGCACAATGTTTGGTCGGCACATGATTCCTTCTTTACGAAGATAGCTAAGCCTGTCAACTTGCAAATATGCACAAGATTTAGTTGTTCTTTTCTCTTTATTTTCTTTTTCTTTATACAGTGGTAATATTAATGCACATAAATTGTTATGTCTGAAAACATCTTTGGTGATGGTGTAATATAATAATATAATAATACTTTTTAGTTTGTGTACGTATTTAACACAGTTGTCTATCTTACAAGTATATTCTTGTAATTATGTAAAACACAGTTTGTTCATACCTTCTCTCAACTTTCATTAAGAAGTTTTAGTAGGCAACATATATGGTTGGGTAAAGGGGCACAATATGGAGGAAATTGAATAGCTTTAATTTTGGTTTGCTATTATGGAGCTCATGAAAGGCTTCAAAGCTGTGAAAAAAAAAATAGTTTGCCAACTTTATACACAATTTCTTTTCTTTTTTTCAATACCAGGATAAAGACTCTTATTAGTGTTAGATAATTGTAGGAAAAATCATAATAGGAAGATCTTGACCATGAACTACAAATTAAGAGAACTTACAGATTTTCTTTTTAAATTATTAAGACGATAAATTTATAAATCCGAATTATTTATACATTATTCAATTTTTTTATAATATTAAAATTCAAAAGGAAAAGAAGAACAATCCTAACCGCCCAGCATTATGCGCACGTGTCAAGCAACATGACCGTTTCTCTGGTTTTTTTCTCCCTGACGGTGTAGCGGTTCTGTTTATTCTTTTCTCTTTTGTTGTATCATATATACCGCCTTTTTTTTTTCTCTTTTTCTAAAACACAAGTAATATATATCTTCAATAAAATAATTTCTTTTATGTTCACCATTTTCTTTTCCTCTTTTCCTTCCTTTGTCTTATCGCTTCTATACCTTAAACAATTTCACAACATCATGATGGCCCTATAATATGTGGTTGTCTTGCACAAATATTGCTAAGATAATATAAGAGCCATGTTTAACTAATGCAGACATCAACCATTTTCCTATCTTAATTTAAAAAGGACTAGAACAAGGACTCCAGTCAAAAGATAAACAAAATGTAAAATATTTTTAGTAAACGTAACTTCTTTTGCTAAGCAATATGATGTAACTTTTAAATTTTTCTTATAAGCTTTTATTTAAGTAAAAAACTTAATAATATTTCAAAATTTTCACAAACTTACGAACCTTAGTTGAAAAACTGAAACATATTTTAAAAATATGTTTAAATTTTCTAAGTAATTCAGACTTGTGAGGATAACATATTGTTGTACAATATTATTCTAATTGATTTTGGGTGTATTAAATACAATGTATTGTTTTTATACAGTGATATTTTTGTACAAGTTTAATATGTGTAGCAAGAAACAAAAATAAAAAAGTTATTTAAAAGAAAAAAAACCTACATTAGGCTTCAGTTATATCCAAAATTGAAATATAAAGAGTATATTAAATATTTGTTTCGGTGCTAATCAAAACCTAATATCTTTCTGATTTAAAATATTGTTTAATTTTAAGGGTATTAGAGTTTAGTTATTACTAGAATCAAAGCTTAATATCTCAAATTAAACAATTCTTTTTTAATAAAAAATTTTAAGCTTTAGTTATTATGAGAATCGAAGCTGAATCTATAATTTTTTATTATTTATTTATGGTTTTGTGTTTTTGTCCTAGGGATCAAAGCATAAGAAGAACCTAGGGAATGAAAGCATAAGAACCTTTATGCTTAACTTTATAACTGAAGTAAAAAAGTAATCTTTTTTACATCGCTTAGAATGCTTCAGTTTTTCAATTGAAACACAATGTACAAAATAATCGATGCCAAAAATCCTTTTCTACACTTATGTGAGTACTCTAACCTTTAAGCTGAGATGTCTTTGTTTTCTTAGAATTAGAAAGGAATGTGTCTACAGAAGATATTTTGATGTTTAAGTTAGTCAAGTGAGTGAGATGATAATAAATGTTATAATAATGAAACATATTTAATTTAACTTGTATATTGTGCTATTTATATTGTGTTTAGGAGTTTTTACCTGGATAGGTCTAGTTTACATAAGTAATAACTTGGATTAATTTTGCTTAATACTTTGTTAATATGTTTTAGTCATTACATTAACTTAATAACAATTTACCATTGTTGTTATGTCCTTACCAACATGGTATCGTTCTGACCGAGTATATCTAGCTGAGAATACTTCGGGTTAGGTGGTCAAATGCTATTCTTAAAAATATCACAATTAGAAACAACAATGTTAACTTCAACATTTTAAGAATCAGACACATAAACCATAACAACCAATCCTTTCTTTTGTTTTCTTATCATGTTTTAACTATATTAATCATTTCTTTTGTTTTCTGATCTCGTACGAAATAGAAGTTATAAGAAGACTTAATTTTGCCGTCAAGATTAGAAATTAGTTGTCAAATGGATATTAAATTATATGCAAAATCGGAATATATAAAACATCTTTTATTAGAAAAATATTATTTAATTTAACAAATTTTCTTTTTTATATGGTATCAGAGTCATTCAAAGTGTATCCTAACAAGATCTGCTCTTTGTTAGGTCTATTGTGTCATTCGTTATTGAAAAAATTATTATTTAGTGGGATTATAGTGTCACTCGTTATCAAATTACTATTAAACTACCTATTAATGTCTAGCCCTACACTCTTGATGTATATGCTTTAATATAACGAATGTGTATTAGATATTTTATATCAATTAAAAATAAGGTGAGTTTACAATTTTGAATGTATCTCATCCTATAAACTTGTTTTATAAAACTCAAAATTAATGTTTACTTCTTCATATAAATTTATATTTAAACATAATAATTAGGTCCTAAAATTATTGTTGTGAAATTATTTGGGTATTAGATATTATTTAAGCAAATAAAAAGTAAATGTCCAATTATTTCCGTTAATTTTATTTTTCTAATTTTGAGGATGCTACACACTAACAACAAAAATCATGTAATAATAAAAGTGTTGAAAAGCCTGTACCTAAGAAAGCGGAAGAAGTAAGAACTTTATAGTTTTGATTTTTAGTATAGTGGTAAATTTCTTTTATGATTTGAGTTTTAAGTTATATTATGATTTTGTCAAAATAACCAAACACTTGAAGTCTTTTGCACTATTGCAGGTCAACGTCATTATAAATTGGAAATCTATCAGATTTATAAATATATCACAGTAAAAAATTGACAAAAAATAAGTAAAGACAGGACAATCATAGATAGATATTGAAGTGCTAGTCTTACCCACATTTTACTTCAAAATAAAAAATTGGTATAATAGGAGATCATGATTTCCAACCATTTATAAAACGTCACAAATCAAATACATTAAAATTACAGCATAGTTATTACGCAAAAACCAACACAACTTTTTAGGTTTTTGAGCCCTTGACATAGGTGAAAGAACTTGCATAAATATGATACTTGAAATTTGACAGCAAATATGAACACTAATTAAAAAAAAAAAAAACTAAACCACAAAATCTATTCTATGAACCATGAAGAGATCAATGGCTGCAGCTCAAATATAGAGAACAAGCTTGGTATATACCAGCAATTATATATTGCTAATTAAAATCTAAATTTTATCCAACTACATGTTTTGAATAATTTATTTAAATAGGTGTATCTCTGTATTAAAAACCATAACTTCAATTATAAATTTGTTTCACACTCCTCTTCACTATCTTTTTTACCATTTCAATTGTAAAATGATCTAAATTTCAATTATAAATTCTTTACCATATTTTTAGTACACACATACACACGCATCGGTAGGAAAAAACTAGCACACCCTATCTTATTGTTTAAGCGGTCTCTACTTTTTAATTAAGAAATTAATTATAATTGTACAATGCAATCTTTAAATTTACTTATGGCAATTCAAATATATACATAGATTTTACACAACCAATCAAGATTAAAATAATTTAAGTATATTAACATTTCAAGTTGGTTTTTTAGAACCACCCATTTATTTAACTTCAAAAATGATTGATTCAATAGTTTTTGTGGTGCATACTTGTAAATAAAATTATAATTCTTCAAACATTAACTGTAGTATTTTTTATAGATGAAGAACTTTCCCAATAACATCTATTGAATTTTTTAACAAACTCAATTTAAATTATTTAACTAAATTAACATACAAGTTTACCCAATAATAACTATTTTTTCTAAAAATAGAGAGATAAAATTGGACTTCCTACGTTCTCGTTTCAATAACTGGAACTTTAATTACTAATTAATATGATTACCCAAGAAGCATTAATTCAAAAGTAAGATCTCATGGAAAGATCCACTTTACATAAGATAAACAAGTTTTTTTTTTCTTTTCAGTAAGACATCCAGTACAGTATAATAATAATAACAAAACAATAATAATAATAATAATAATAATAATAATAATAATAATAATGTCAATAAATATACACTTTTAGCACCAAAGGCTTGAAAAACATCTCGGTAGAGCCAAAGGGTGATCGATGCTGGTGTTAACATGTGAATTAAAAAAATCAAGTTTTGAATGTTACAGAATGAACCAATTTAGAAAAACTTGGCATCACCACAACCAACTTTCTCTTGGCAAGCAGCCTCATCAAGAAGCCATTTCTCAAGCAAAGAGAAGGGCATTATTTCACCAATATCAGGCTTGTTTTCTTCGGGAGAAAACGACTGAGACAATTCATCAGAGTTTGAGGACTCCAAAGACTGATGAAACTCAAACAGGGATTCAAAACTCTCAGACAATTCAACACTGTTGGGTCCCTTTGCATCACTAGAAGCAGTATCAGCACCAGCTGCGACTAAGTTGTTGAAGGAGTTCTGAGTCACAGATGAGTTAGTTCTTGAGGACTTTGGAGGGTTTTTCATCCAACCCTTCAACATACGAGCTATGTTCTCAGCACTCGAAGCATAGCACAATGATTGAGGTGGTTTGGTGGAAGAGAAGGAACTGCTACTATCAGAAGGGTTTGAGTTTGATCCAGATAAACAAGACGGCTTCTCTGGGGAAAGAGCTTCACTGAGAGCTCTCTTTGCCATTTGGATATCAGTTTGGAGCCTTCTTTCCCACTGGCCCCTAGGAATTTGCCTTGATCCTGAAAACGAATCTCCCAAGCTACCTTCACTACCTGTTTGCAACTTTTTCAACTTCTTTCTTAAATGGGTGTTCCAATAGTTCTTTATGTCATTATCCGTTCTCTGTGGAAGGTATGAAGCTATTGCAGCCCATCTGTAACATGGCCAATGTGTTCCAGTTAAGTTAAGATTGTGGATCCAAAGAACTTCCCAAATCAAAATACTCAAAACAATTCAAAATAAACAAATCTTCAAAACTCAATGTTTTCATAAGCTGAAGATTTGAACTAAGTAGGTGCTTGGAATCAATTTACCTGTTCCCTAAAAGATCTTGAAGGTGGATAATCATCTTCTCCTCTTGTTCTGTGAAGTTACCACGTTTGATTCCTGGCCGCAGGTAATTTGTCCATCTAAGTCTACAACTCTTACTGCATCTTGACAACCCTGAACAAAATCCCAAAACCAAAGAAACCAATTCAGATCTGAGTTAAGAAATTATATAGAACAACAAAACCAAATGACCAATACTTAGATCACAGTTCTATTTGAACAAAAAAAATATTCTAAATGATGATCTAATAACCCCAAGAACAACCAATACAAAAAATGATGAAACTGAATGGAGGGCAAAGTAACCTGTCTTGGTAGGAACTGTCCTCCAATTGCCAGGACCATGCTCCTGTATATAAGACACCAAAATGATGTCTTCTTCAGGAGTCCAAGGCCCTTTCTTGACTCCTTCTTTGTCACAACAAGGTGGTCTTCCCATGTTTCCTTCTTGTCTCTCTCTTTTATTTCACCGCCTTTATGCTTGTCTTTCTAATTTTCTATAGCCTCTTGAGCTCTAAAGGAAAATAGGTCGTTTTCCTTTCTTTCTCTAACGTCTGAGGTGGTATTATCTTTCTTCTTATTTCTCTATCCCTACCTCTTTACTTGATAGGATCTAAAGCATATGTCCAAGCCAAACCTTTGCTTGATGTACATTTATAGCTAAAATGAGAGGGTTAAAAGGTATGGTGAGAGGGTGTGAGAAGCTGACTTAAACTAGTAAACGAGGAAGCCAAGTCAAAAGTTGACAGCAAGAGCATTAACTGAAGGAGTAAGGCCAAATTATTCACTTCATAGCTGGGGCAATACCTCTATGTGGTGTACCTCTCAAAACCGCGTGGCATTCAATGTAGCTGCACTAGGAAACCTCAATTATCTCAGCTTTAAAAGTCCATAAACCCCAGCAGACATTAAATGTTAATATGAGATAAAGCTGACTTTTGCAAAACCTAATAAGCTATCAACATTTATGTCTTCTTCACTTCCTCTCATCTCAATGAACCACCTCTTTCTTCTTTTAATAACTTATCTCTAAATTTACAAATTGGATTTATATTTCAATTATACTTTCATATTTTCGACAGTCGCTGTAACTAACAAGAGATATATATACATTGTCTCTATGCTTAAGTGGAAAAGTGAGTTGTACAACAAGGGGATTTTGTGTTAGGGCAATGAACATTATAAGCCGCTAGAGTACTTTGTTTCTAGATAAGTTGTACGTTTATTATCTTATTCCAGAAATTTAATGCATGTTTTGAAAACAATACAACTATAGGGTTAAAAGGTTGGATACAATAAACAAAAAAAATATAGTTTAATACACTTTTAATTAGTATCATTACACAATATTTCTTTTTCTTCATTCTACTATTGCTCTACAATAAAAGCTTGTTTAAATATAGTTGGTATTTATTTAAAAGAATAATTAAATGAAGTCTAGTTTCTTATTTATCATATGCTTTCAGTTATAGTACTTTAACTTATTTTTTAAATTATCACTTAATCAGTTAATCCTGATTTCATTTTTAAAAAATTAGATAGATGTCACATATCCTTAAATATGCTAATGGACAAACACTTAGATGAATAAAATTCTGTTTTAATAAATTTTAAAATATGAAAATTAAATTCATGATTATTCAATACATGAGGGGGGAAGAAAATAAATTAGTTTAGATGACTTTTATAATAATTTATTTAAAAATATCTATTTTATAAATTACAAAAGATTTTCTAACAGGGCATAAGTTTTTGTTCCAATTAGTTCATAAATTTACTTCTTACAATACTTCTTAATAATCAAAATCAAAATCCAAATAACTTTAAAAAGTATGTATAGCCTGACCTAATATAAGTTAAAGCATAAATCAATGTCAAATTATCTAAGTTATTCCGTCACTAATTACATGAAATAGCTTATTTCTTATGAAAAATCATATTAATTGTAAAATACGAAATGGTAAAATGAGTGTTTGCGTAATCATTCACAACTAAGGTGTTTGAAAATGAGACATCATCAAACAGGAAGGACACGAGTTATTGAGAGGAGACAAATACGGATGACTTCTTCAAAAGTCCAGATTCAAACATGTTACTTCAAAATATGTTGAGATTTTATCCTGAGAGAAAATTCACTCAAAAGCCTGAACTTCATTTATTACTGAGTGTGTATCTATATCTATATATATATATTGATCAATCTGCACGCTATGAGGTAGATTTTAAAAGTGTTACAATACTGATACAAGCTAATTATAGTACAAATACCAAACAAATGTATTAAGGTTGAAATTCAGAACACTGAAGTAGTCCTCATAAATTATAATGATCAATAAAGCCATCAGAAACTTGAAAGGGTCAAGATCTGTGTATGCATGGCTAAACAATTGATTGAATTCATCATCTTGTATAAGGTATACAGTAGTGGGATGATGCATGGATGTGGAGTGCAAAGAAGTATGGGTCATGATCAGTGATGGAAATAAAGCAAAGCCATCTCAAACTGTGTATACTTTGAAAACATGTTAATAATAAATTCCATAAATGACATTTGAGAGAGTTGGCACCCATACTAAGGCCCACTTCCCACTTCCTTAGAATATGCTACAGGTGCTCCTCATATGAGGCTACTGTGAGGGGTCAGAAAGCCTCCAAGTGTTTAACTTTCTAGAATCCTCCATTGCAACTTGGAACGAAACAAGCTGCCAGCAGTTAGTTTTCAAGGTTAACATTTCAGCACGTATATTTTTTTTCTTGGCTGATTTAAAATACAATGTATGTCTAGAATAAAATCAGTTTTCATGACACAGATACAGGAATCAACCATGTTTCAAGAGCTACAAGATTGACTTAGAGATAAAGTTGGAAATGGTGAGAGAACTCTCTACAGTAACAAATATTAATAACTAATATGGTCGATTGTAGAGTTACTCCAAAGTCGATCTAGTCTTTAACCTACAGATATATGAGGTAATAAATGAGAAGTTAATAACTAATTAAGATATGACAATAAACGTTAATTAAATAGAAATTTGATAAACATTAAAAAAAAAAGGAGAATCCAAAGGATTAAAGATGAACATAAAAGAGAATCATGAGAGGAGGTTGACATAACACTTTGAATGTTTTAACTGATCGGACTTTAGTCTTTTTGGCTAGAACATTTTGGTGCCCTAAGTAAAACACTTCTTGATGTCCAAATTAAGGTACTTTTCTTTTCTTAGATATCGAAAATACCCAAACGACTCTTGGCCAAATCAAATCATTAGAAGTGAGTGTTATAAGGTCAATTGATAAAGGAATGTTTTTTTTTTTTACATTTTATAGCCTTTTTAATCCTTTAGACTAAAGGCTAGGGGACTATATGTAGTTAGGTCCAAGGCCGATTTAGTTCTTAATTGCCTAAAATCAATCTAATTTTTAACTGTTAAAATGGATAAGTTGTTAAGGTTCAAGATTGATCTAATCTTTAACCTAATGGTAGTAGGATGATTATGACATAAATATGAAATTATAAACAATGAATTTAAAGTTGATAACTCATAAATAATAAGACATGGAAAAAAACATAAATTAAATAAATTTGATAAAGAAGAAGGACAAAATACTTTAGAATACTATGATGAATCGGAGTCGATCCTTTTAGCTAGAACAAAGATAAAAAAGAAACCAGTTATTTTCAAGGCTAGTAAGTTTACTTAGGGCAACTTAATCGAAGGTAAGACATACATTAGCCGCAAGTTTATTTAACCTGAGAACAATTCTTAAAAGCTTGGACATGTTGCGCGGAATTACTCATGCCATTCAACACAATATTATAATCACAGATAAGTATAATACAAATAAATAAATAAATGACCATTAATATTTTGTATTTTTGAGTATTCTTTTGTGGTTCAGCGAGATTAGACTTTTTGGAGTTGATCATCATCGCAGTACTACTGTGAAACATTAATTCATGTTTCAATGGACTAGAAAAAAGTAATAATTAGATAAAATAAATCTAAAGAATTTTCTTTTCTATGGTAAAATATTCCATGTTCAATAAGAAAAGTGGACCCTTTAATCTATTATATTTGTTATATTGGGTAAGAGATTCATTAGTTATATTTAATTTTCTAGGTCAAATATTTATTATTTAAATATGTTAGAATAACTATTTATGTTAGTATTAAATATATGACTAATGATATAATTATTATGAAAAATTGTTGAATAGACATTTAAAATAATAATATAATTTGGGGAGGAATCGAATTAAAATTATTAAAATCTCCAAAATGATTAAACAATTATAAAATGAGTTATGGTTTTTATGTGTAGAAAATGTTACATTATTAAATGAGGATTTTGTTTTACTTTCATCCCTTAAGGAGAGATAACAAAAGTGGTAGCTAAGGTCTTTCATTTTTGGAAGATCACATGTACGCGGTTATATCATCGTCATCTACACTTTTCCTAATTGCAAACTTAGGTATGCTTCCATATTATTTTCATTAATGATTAATATATGATTGTAATATACATTTTGGATCTCTATAAAAACTAGTGGTTTGAAACAATTATTATACGTTAGAAATTCACTTCAAGATTGAGATTAAATTGAATACAATAAAACATAATTAACTTAAATTTACCTACTATAAGAAATTACACATTTAACATTGGTGAAAAATTTAGCATCGATCAAGCCGATGCTAATATTTTTTACAAAATTTGTTGCCTTGGTTGACGTTATTAATAGTACAATTGAAAAAAAAAATTCTACAATACCTTCATGTTAAACAAATATAAATAGAAAAATAGAAAAAAAAATGTAATGGATGAAAGAGATGAAGGTGTATAAGTGAGATGAATGTAGATAAAAGAAATGTATATGAAAGAAGGAGATAAAATGTGGATGGAGGAGTAAAGGAAAAGGATATCGAGGAAGGAGGAAATAAAATGTAGATGAATGTTTGTGGAGGAAGAAGAGGATTGTGGATGAATGAGATTAATGTAGATGAAAGATATTAGTGGGAATGAAATATGCATGTCAAATGCTTTATGAATATAAATGAGAAAAATGAATGTAATGAAATTTATATAAAAAGTGAGAAAACAATTAAGAATAAAGATATTTATTATGATTCATATTTAATATAAAAAAAATGCTTACAGATTGATAATTTATAATTTAGCAATGACTTAGTCAATTCTAATTTAAATAAATATAAATATTAAAAATAAATAAAGTTGTTTTCTATTAAATTCATGTTAAGTTTATTTTTAATTATAGTTGGTGTTCACTAAACCGAAACTAATTTAATAAAATATTAAAAATAAATAAGTTTAGCGATTGCTAAGTAAATGTGAAACATATTTATTTAAATGTTTAGTATTGACTAGAGCTATCAAAATGGGTCACAACCGCGTGCCAATCTGATCCACCACGGGTTCGGATCGGGTTGAGTTTGAAAAAATTATATTTTTTTTATGCAGGTCAGATTTTATCCCAGCTCATTTGAACCCGGCTCATGCGGGTTGAACCCACCTACATAATTTTATTTTATTAAAATTTAATTTTAATTTTATAAAAAAATATTTATTATTATTTTTTGCTTGAAAAAATTATTTAAATTCCTTATTTTCAAAATTAATTAAACACCCATGTTGGGAGTGAAATTTGGAAGTGAAATTTGAGAGTAAAATTTGTTTATATTTGAATTATAGAAAGTTTGTAATTTTTTTTTTAAAAAAAATTGTAATTAAGTAAGCCCGTGAACCAACCCATTTATCCACCAATCCGTGGTGGGTCGGACCGGATTTGAATTTTTCTGACTCACTAATAAATGAGCCGGGTTGGATGGACTCACTAAGTGACCAACCTGTGATGGGCTAGGCCGAGTCGTGCCGGATGACTCGTTTTGACAGCTCTAGTTTTGACTATGTGAATGCCAGCTTAAATAAATAAAATATTAAGACTAAATAAGGTTAATATCCATACTAACTTTATTTATTTTTAATATTCATTTTAATTTTTATAATTAGCCTTTGTATAATAAAACTATCTTAAATAATTATAGGATCTAAGGACACTTGTTAATAATTAATAAACATTAAATTTTAAAAAAATTCATAATTAACTTAACAAAATTTTTCTATTAAATAAACAAATAATATTTGTAATCTGAAATTATTAATTATAAAGACAATGAAAAAAACTTGTTAAAAATATATATTATTAATTATAAAAAATAGATATTACTATCTTTAGAAAGTCTTTGTAAATATTAGAAATAGATAAAACCAGCATATTTCCTAACTTAATATTAATTTTATTTATTTTTAATATTTATTTTATTAGACATTCGTTTATTTAGTAGAAAATTTTAAAAAGATTTTATATTTTTTAATTTTTTAAATAAAGTGTTAGAATGGACTAAACCAATGCTAATAGCGTTGTATTTTCTTAACACTGATATTTGGAATCTAAAGTTATAATTCTTCCATTTTCTTTCTCAATCAAATTAACCCAATCCAATTTTTCTTTTATAAATTTATTGTGTTAGATAATTGATTCATTTAAAACTTACTTCTTTTATCTCGGACTTGATGCAATTTTAATTTTTTTAAGAAATAAATTTAACTTTTCTAAGAAATTAAAAAAATCAGACTACTTATGTAAGTTTATATTATCAACAAGTCAAAAGTACTTCTAAAAAGTCTCCTTTATAAGCAGGATGCTGGGAGGGAAACCATATAAACATGATCTAAGGGTTAATTCCAACGTTAATTAATCTATTAACACATCTATTGCATTCCCTGTAAAATATATAAGATCGTAAAAGTTATTTTTCTAAGTTTAATTACGAAAACATTTCCATATGTCTCTATAATATCTCAAGAAATAACCTTTGGATTAAAAAAAAAAACTTGATTACCAAAGTGGAGTCATTTTCTAATTAAAGGTTAAGACAAAATGGATTTTATTCACACTGTAAGGTCTTTTCTTCAGAGATTATAAGTATATTAAGAAAAGGATGCATGAATTTATAGAGAATTTATTACCAGCTATATTTAATGAAACTTATTATCCTTTCAAAATTAATTTCCTTAACAATAAGCTCATAAAATAAATTGGGATATATTCTTTTTGTCTAATGATATAATTAATATTCAGAAGACAAAGGATGAGATAACTATGAGTTTGAACCAACCCTAACGAACACTCCAGTACACATTACTTATTAAACTTTGTTCATCACACCATTGTTGAGAACTATATAGTCAACACTGGAAACGCAAGAGGAATTTACAACAATACCATAAATGAAAAAGAATATGAAAAACAATTAAAGTACTTAAGAAGTGTTTCATTATTTATTCCAGTTTTATTATCAATAAAGAAAATATAGTGTAATTCTCGTGCTCAAATATTTCTAGAAATGTTGGATTCGAGTATTGTTCTAAATTATGTCATTTATTTACAAAGATGAAATAAAAGTCGAAGTTATAAATTTAAAAATAATTAAATAAAAAAACTACAGCACGTTTTGTTTAATTGGCAATTTTACAATTTTTATAAAACTACTTAACAATTTTATGAAAAAAAATTGTAAATATCAATCCAAATTGAATCACAACTCTAGTTTGATTTAATTCAAACTTTATATTGAATTAAATTTGTTTTGCTTTATGAGATTAAGGTTAAGTTTGTTTTTATAAAGAGTCTCTAATATCCAAGTTTAGGTCAACGTGATGTCATATTTTATTTTTCTGTCATTCGTTTTGATCTGAGTATTATCTAAATAAAGTATTATGATGCTAAAGTCAACTTTTATCCAAAAATATTAGTAAGAAATATGTAGAAAAAGTAACTAATTATATGAATATTAAATTTGTATTTATAGATTTTGGAATGGATTTTTGTTGATCTAATTATGACCCAAACGGTAATGATCTAACCGAGGATTATATAATTATTCTTAGTGTTAACTTTATTTATGATTTGACCGACCGATCACATATCAGTTTACGTGAATTTTAAAGACTTGTTGACTATTCGATTCATGACTGATCAGATGATCATACTATATAAAATTAAATAAATTAAACTATATATATTAATTTGTATATTTAAGTATGTATCTCAATTTTTATACCGGTGAAAGAAGATATAAGAGGTGGCACAGTAATGTTCAACTTTTCAATCATGTTATATTAGTACGTACGTAGTATATAAATATTAGGAAAATCATAGAATGAAAATCTTGTGATGTTTCAAAATATGAAATGCAAAAATGACTGTCAGAACAAGCTTTAAAAGGAAAAAAATTGTATTATTGTACAAAATTACTAAAACTAGTAAGCTTTAAGATTTTCTTATTATGTTTGATTTTATGTTTTACTATTAATTAACGTTAAATGATATGCTTTATAAAAAAATAAAATTTACTTAATTTAATTTTTATAAATTTCTATTATACATACAGATAATTACAGAATTTTGAGATATCATTACACTCTAATCCTCAATCCTTTCTATTGTAGACTTTGTGATATTCGATAGAACATCCAAAAAAATCTTACAATATGAAAAAACACAACCAAAAATCCTACAACAAAAAAATCACAACACCATAGAAACTAAATGCATAAAAACATCTATTGGTAACATAATTATATATTCAAAAGTGCCTAAAAGATTGAAGAAATTTTAGATGTTAAGTTTAGAGTCACATTAATTTTTCATATATGGTTGAGGATAAACATTAATCATAATACAAAAGAGATGTTCTTAAATGCTTATTTGTGATCAAGACCCAAGTTTTAATTTATATCAAAGAAAACATTTTCTCCACATCTACTTTTTCATTGTTAAAATAATAATAAATTTATAATCTATTTAAAAAAACATACTAAAAAATATATTTAAATAAACAATTAATATATATATATATATATATATATATATATATATATATATATATATATATATATATATATATATATATATATATATATATATATATATATATATAAAGATACATATCTTCGGTATACACTTTTTCTTTAACAATTTTATCCTTAACTATATAATTATCAAATTATTAATATAATTCTTAACTTATTTGTTAAGAATAATTATAAAATTGTTAAAAGTTTCAATTTTATTCTCTTTTTTATCCATTCATTCAACGAATTTTCATTTCTTCATTTCTTGGTTTCAACTGACTTATTTCTTGGTTTCAACCGATTAATTATAGGTATTTCTTATTACTTTCGTTATACTTGTTTGTTTTTGAGTTATCTTTCACTTCTTGTTTTTTTTTTTAAATTTCATTTTTCACTATTGTTCCTATAGTTCATGGAAATAATATTTAATGATAGAAAGGGACATAAAGCCAAAATTGAAATTGAACTTTGGAGTAATTTAGGAACAATTTTAAAACCACACATTATCAAATTAAATGACAGTGAAATGCATGTCAAATGATGTCCGAGTACGATAACTGCAAACACGAGGACACCGTTAAAAGTTTACCACGAAAAAACTATTATTATAAGATCCATAGCCAGAAAGCGAGAGGCAATTACGAAAAAAAAAGAATGAATAATTACGGTTTGTTGTATTTTCAAATTTATTTTGACAACAAAAATATATTTTAATTGGTATAATGTTTTGCAGTTGGTTGTGTTTTTAAATTTGGATTAAAATTTTTACTAAAAGTTATTTATATTTTATTTTTATAATAGGTTTAATGTTTTGGTATGACATGATCAGTGTATTGATTAATCAAACGTGACATTAAAAACGAATTTGAATTGATTTTTTTATTAAAAAATAGATTATACAGAGGTCAGATGTACTCAAGGCCAAACTGGACAAAATACAAAAATTAAGTGTAGTCCTACAATTGAGAAATCCAAATCAAATTGGAAAAAAAAGATTGGAACTCCGAATTAGGATTCGTGAGAGAGAAATATTGGGACTCCAAACCAGAAGAATCCCAACTCAAGTTTTGAATTCAGAAGAACCAATGATTTCCCACATCAATTTGAAACGAAAACTCTATCGAAATAGAACCCAAATTGAAAGTCAGAAGAAAAGGAGGAGAAGAAAATTTCCTCCTTGCGCCGCAAATCAAAGCAGAGAGAAGGAACCTCCGCCGTTGTCACTCGCACCACACTGCACTGTGAGAAGGGCATTCGCGCCCCATCTGCACAAATCCCCAATCAGAATTGTGAAGGAGAAGAGGAAAAGAAAACGCTCGCTATCCAGAACGAGAAAAGAGGGAAAGGGGAAAGAAGAAGAACGTCCAACGCACCGCCAAAACCACCACGAACGCCGCTTGGTCGCGCCATCTCCACACTGTCGTCGCGCCATCACCGTCAGAGTCGTCTCTCGTTCCTGTGATGCCCAGCCATACCCCGAAGAAAGAGAAAGGAAGAAATCTCTCTACGTTGTGACTAAAGCAAAGGAATAGAAAAAGAAAGTGCTTCCAACGCCCCTAAAACTCACCTTCCCTCAATTTGATTTCGATTTCGCAATTGCAGAGGAGAATAGGGCTTTCAGCACTTGATTTCCCAACTTTACCCTTACTTAAATTATATTTTCATGCTGTACACTTAATTGTTTAATTCAAAAATTAAAAAAATACAATTGACACACGTTTTCAATGTTACGTAAATTAAAACTATACTGTCAGAATGACACGTAACACTCTCCTTAAGGGCGGTTTGACGACAATCCTTTATTTGATTCAATTTTATAAAAATAAAGATCCAATTGAAACGTCGAACAAGTCGGAGACCTGTCGGAGATATATTTACAGAGACATTAAACTTTTATAATACTATGAAACTTACATTTTTTTTCACTTGTATAATTTAGTCATTTTACTAATTTAAAACTTTTAACCTACCTTTTCTATTTTATGGTTCATAATTTTGTAACTCCTACTTTTTTTTAATAATTTCATTATTTATTTATTATTTTTAAACATTGTTAATATTTTATTTTACTGATTATGAACCAAAATAACTGAATTTAAAATATTACAATAATAGGATATTTAAAATGCGTACATGCTATCATAATGCCTCTATTTATGAGTATATATAATATAAATATAACCTAATAATATTAAAAGGTTATAATGATTAATGAGCTTATTTAGATTAAATAATACTATAAGACTTTATTAGAAACATATGTTTTAGACAGATTCTCATGTTAGATCAAGTTTGTATATAAATTAAATCTATTTTTTTAAAAAGATCTACAAGAAATAAATAAATATGTTAAATTCAAGCTTCTTCTTTTTCTAAAGAAGAAAAACAAGGGAGACATAAATTTACCAAAACTTAACTTGTGAATATTTTACTCCAACTCATAACTTAGCTTTATCTAGAGATATATTTCATTACATTGCTATAAATAAAATTAAAGATGAAGAACATGAATATTTTTGGATTATGACGCCAAACCATAAAATTCATGCTATTAAAGCAGGTGTCTAATCCCAACAATATATAACAGCAATAATGTTAACAAGTTGTGGTCCTTGCCACCAATGTAGTCAATGTTTAACAATTATCAAGATTTTCCTTAATTTGACTTATTAAAATAAGATTCTTCAAAAGGCAATGGTATTAATCTCACGGCAGATCCAAAACTTGAAAAAGGAAAGCTATACATCATGAAAAAAAAAACTTCAATTGTGACTTAATTACTGACCATGCAAAATTTTGAAATAAGGAGGTTTTCTTCTTTTCTATTTTTTTTTTTTTACAAAATCAGTATGTTTTCTAAATTTTTTTTATCAAAATCTAGTCTTTCAAAAGCATTTTATTACCATTGCGATTGAAAAATCCATGCAAAATATCTCATTTCTCAATTCATGTTGACCAGTTCCTACCTAAACATTTCATTCATATTCAATCAATCTATTACTTTGTCATCCACCCGATTGATGGTGAACCCTAGCATTGATATAAAATGTATATATTATATGGACCATAAATGATTATTCTTTCCTTTCAATTTTTCTTATCTATGATTGTGGTGATCGTTGTTTGCCCCTCAGATTTTCTTTTAGAATGTCTTCTCTTTTATATATGGTTTAATTATAGAATACATATATGGTTTAAGTTATTGAAAAAAAAACAAATAATTTCTCACTATTTATCTATCCATCACACCCAAAGTGTAGTTAACAAGGTGATTTTGATAGAATTAACTTCTCACAATTAAATAAATATAATTATCTGCATAACGTGTCTAAGTTAATTTGAGTTTATTAGAATTTGAAATAGCAAGGCATCAAATAAATAAATAATTAGAAAGTCATCCAAAATTATTTTCTGTAGCGTCAAAAAACAGACAAAGTTACGTATGCAAAGGAGATGATATAATGCTGCAGAAGCTGTGTTTCCCAGCAACCCATCATCCACCACGTGTTCTACTTCATAAAAAATGGTTTTAAATTAATAAATACTAGTTTTTCTATATTATTATATTAAAAAAATATAAATTAATTTTAACTTTGAAATTATTTGTTTCTAAAACGTTATCAGCCTTTTAAACGGTTGTTGTCTGAATTATTTTCTCTCCGTCGATGTATTATTCAAACATTAAGATAATGTTCAAACCAATATGTTGTCACTCGACTTACAGACATGCTTAAATGAGAAGATTGTCAGATGAAGTTATGTAAATTTTTCACTAAAAGAGTGTTTTCTTATTTATTTTATAATTTAGTAATTGAAATTTAATTCTCTATTATTAGTTTTTTTAGGTTGAACATTGATTTTTTCTTCATATGAATGATATAGCATTTTAGAATCAAAAGTTATAAATTGTAATGCTCACTAGATATTATGACACGTGTTATAAGATACATAACTTTGATAATATATCTTGTCTTGATTGAAAACATGTTGGTTATGCAACAAAAATCATAATTCATAAATTTGCATGTTTTATAATACTTTAAAATTATATATATATATATATATATATATATATATATATATATATATATATATATATATATATATTATTACATCATCTAAACATTGCTCTTTGCCTCTCCTGTATCAATCTTTAGTCCAACAAAAGAGGTTTAAAAGCGTTTTTCTTCTTTTCATTATTTTCTCTTTTCTATTATATTCTTGTTCTTCTTATTTGGTCATCAACATGGTTTTCTTTTCAAATCCCAATATGCATTTGTCATATTGCATCAAAATATTGTTGTAAATTTTGTGGTTTATAATATAAAATATTGCTTTTGATTTTAGTGTATGAAACTTGTTTCTTAATTACATTTTCCATATAGTCAATTTTTCACCATAAGGTTTGGGAAAATGTTTTTTTGAATGGTTTGGGAATAAATCTTTAAAGACAATGGATAGGGACATTTCAAGAAACTTTTTTTTGTTTGTGATTATTGTCAAATTTCTTACAAAAAAATATAATGTTGCATGGTTTCCATCGATTTTTTTCCCTTAAGGTTGGGTAGTATCTTATATATTATTTGGATTTAGGAAAAATAAATTATAAGTTATGTTTCATAAATAAGGAAGAATTAGTGAGATAGAAAAGTTTCCTTGTGATTTTTAGTTAAAATAAATTTAATAAAACTTGTTTTTACAAAATAAGACACTAAAAAAAGAAAGAAAAGGTGAATACATTGAAAAGGAATATGCAAGTTAAAAGAAGAATGCGATATAAAAATAAAAGACTTTGAAAATATTTAATTATGCTCTATTCACTGTACAGAAATAAAGATTACTAATAGAAATGGAAGTGGAAGGTTTGTAAAATAATATACTGAATTCTAAATAGAAGGCTCGGAGAAATTTAAATGAGAGGAGTGAGTCACATGATGTTAGAGATATAAAGAAGTGTAAGACACAGAAAAAAAAAATGGTTTTGATGATGATGTCTCAATAAAAATTATGGATAATCATTAACAATTTTATAAAATTAACATAGGAGATTTATTGGAGAGATATAACACTCATAAAATCTGAATTCATTCATATAAAGAATTAACATCACTCTTAACCGAAAACCTTAAAATAATATATTTATAAATTCTTATTCTTATATGATGTTCTACTTTCTCATCATTTTTATCTATATAAAACTTAAACTCACATTTGATTTCCACTTAGATAATAACTCAAATTTCAAATATCACTAGTAAAAAGACTATTTTCTAACGCACCCTATAGGCATCGGTTTTACGAAAATCGAAGCAGATGAAAATGCGGTGGCATTTTTGCAATTTCAGCAACCTTATAGGCCTCAGTTCAAGAGGAGCCGATTCATAAAGTGTATATTACCTCAGTTAATATAAGAACCGATGTATAATGTATCGCATTTTCCCGCTAAATAGTGTGAAAAACATCTACGACATCGGTTGCCCTTGGACCTGAGGCAGTAGGGCCTTTGCAAGTTTGAACGAAGCTTTTATGCTTTGGTTTTGTGTGTACCCGGGCGTATAGTTCATGTTTAGGCATCGGGTCAGGCGAATAATAGGGGCAATATGGTTTGATTACCTCGGTTAAGATATAACCAAAGCAATACTGCTTTTATATTTTCACAATTAACCCTACGCGCATTGTGTTTCTTCGTTCTTCTGCTATCGTCGCTGCACCCAAAAGCTTCGCTACGTCCAGCTTTCTTCTTCCTATGCATCTCCACCATTGTTGTCGCTGCTTGCCGCGCCTCCCCCGTCGTTGCTCGTCGCGCTTCTATGGCGGCGCTCGCCCTGCCTCCGTCGCATTTGTGACCGCCTCCTTCACTCCTCCCTTGCTCGTTCATAGCGGTTTGTACATCCGTCGCGGTCTTACCTTCGTTGCGTCGTGTTCTCCACCACTGCTCCCCTCCCTTGCTCGCGTTAAGCAAACCGACGTTGTTCCACCTGTTCAATCTGCGAAGAAGCCTGCCTAGCCTAAGGAGTCGAAACCTAAACCTAAGGATGAGCCAAAGAAAGTGGCTAAGCCAGAGCCAAAGAAGCCCAAAGAAGAGGCAGAAGAGGAGGCACCCAAGCCCAAACCCAAAAATCCCCTTGATCTTCTTCCTCCAAGCAAGATGATATTGGATGAGAGGAAAAGACTCTACTCAAACACCAAGACCAACTTCCGCGAGGTTGCAATCAAAGGTATTATGATGGCTTTCTGTGTTTTAATTTTGTCATTTCTAGGAGGTAGTATGTCACGTGTTTTTGAAATCTCCTTGCTTTCTTCATCATGATTTGTTACTATTATTTAGCGAAGAGTGTCAAAGTCAGCTGATATGAGATGGTAGATATCTTATCAAGTTAAATCCTCCTTGTGAACTTGTAGGATTTTGGGACATGTATGATGATAATGCTAAATTTTACCATTATTTAAGCATCATTTTAGTAGCAAAATCAACTCCTTTCTAACTTATAACTTGTTAAATCCTCTTCTTTTGTCTTGTTTTCTGAATAGTTGTGTTTTTGGCTACTTTGATGTAATTTCATCTATAATCCCCTATTTTGTAGCTAATAATGTGCTTGGAAGGGTCTCCAATAATGTCTAAAGCTGAACCAACCACTAGAAGCAAGCAGATCTGCGGAAAAAGTGAAAATGATGCAGTGCTGAAAAGTCAGGCCCGGGCCCCCTAGCTCAGGGGCGCCCAGCGCCACCTGCACAGAAGCCAGTTCTGCGTGCTGGTCGCGCCCGGGCGTGAGAAATGGGGCGCCCGGGCATGACTTTCCAGAGAGTTTCACGCCCGGGCGCGACTGAGAGGGTGTCGGGCGTGACTTTTGCTGATGTGTCAGATCCATCTGTCGCAACCGGAATCGCGACGGGACGACGATCCAAAATAAGAAATGGATTTTAAAAAAAAAGATTTGGAGTCGCCACCATAGTTTATTATGGAAAACTATGGAAAAACCTCAAAACGATAAAGCACGGTCCGCGAAAACCAGATTCTGGGTTCGGGAGTCGGTTACGTGTAGGGAAGGTATTAGCACCCTACAACGCCTGCCCTAAGGCAGTACCTTTAACTAAATACGCGAATTTGATGTGGGTTTCAAAATGTTTAACTATCCCTAAAATAAAAATAAAAATAAACAAAACATATTTTTTTTTAGTTTTTTGGGCCCGACAAGGATTGACCTTGCTCCTACGTATTCTCATTCAAAATGAGAAATCAGGGTTACGTAGTTCTAGCTGAAAGACTGTTTGTTTGTTTGAAAAAGCAGATGTTTTTAATTTTTGGAGATTTTTATGTTTTTAATATTTTCGAGAAAAAGAAGGTAATGAGTACTAGGCCGACGCGAACGGTCGCACGAGTACTCATACCTTTAAAATGATATTTAAATATTTTTAATTATTTTTGAAAAGAAAGATAACGATATTAAGCACTAGGCCGATGCGAACGATCACACGAGCACTCATACTGTTATCTGCTTATTTAGGAAGACTTGAGAGCATTGAGTGCTAGGCTGATGCGGACGATCGCACGAGCACTCATACCCTCGTTTAATATTACGTAAATAAGAGAGAAAAGTATTGAACACTAGGACGATGCGAACGATCACACGAGTGTTCAACCTTTAAACATATTTTTTGAAATTTTATTTAAGAAGAAGAAAAGGTTTTTAGCACAAGGACGACGCGAGCGGTCACACGTGTGCTTAAACCTTTAAAACGTATACTTTTGTATATTTATTTAAGGAAGGAAGAAAAGGTTTTTAGCACAAGGACGACGCGAGCGGTCACACGTGTGCTTAAACCTTTAAAACATATTTTTGTAAATTTATTGAAGGAAGAAGAAGAGGTTTTTAGCACAAGGCCTACGCGAGCGGTCGCACGTGTGCTTAAGACCTTTTCAAAATATTTTTATTTGATTTTTAACTTTTGTAAAAGAAAGGAAAAAGATTTTCAGCACAAGGCCTACGCGAGCGGTCGCACGTGTGCTTAAACCTTTTCAAAATATTTTTATTTGATTTTTAACTTTTGTAAGAGAAAGGGAAAAGATTTTCAGCACAAGGCCTACGCGAGCGGTCGCACGTGTGCTTAAACCTTTTCAAAATATTTTTATTTGATTTTTAACTTTTGTAAAAGAAAGGGAAAAGATTTTCAGCACAAGGCCTACGCGAGCGGTCGCACGTGTGCTTAAACCTTTTCAAAATATTTTTTGTAATTTTTATGGAGAATAAAACAAACAAGTCTAACCGATATGAATAAAAACAAAAGCGCGTGGACTATCATAAAGGGGTTACATGCAATAAAAAACTAACTAATAAAAGAAAACAAAAGCATAAAAATAAAGCAAGAGAAAAGCCCAACATGAATAGGGGTACAGAAATAAAAACCAGAGGTGTGGAGTGAAATTGAGGCTCTTTTGGTTTGGGTCAAAGTTCTTTTTCTCCAACTTTGAATCTGCCAAGGTGTAAAGATGAAAATGGTGGTGCATCCCGAAATAGTGTGCACAGGCCCAATTCTTCTTTTATTTTTGTTTGCAGAAACAGAATGGGTTTCAGCCCAAATGGAAGGGGGTGTACACGTGAAATTTGTATGTGCCAGGAAGAGGGGGGTATGGCCCGAAGCCTTTATTCCCAATTCAGAAAACCCATTAGGGTTCCTCCAAATTCAACTAATTTGCATCAACATCTCATCTTCTCCTCTGAACGAGAGACTCCTGAGCCACCTACCTACGCCACCCACGTCCCAGCCGCCGCGGGAGGATCCTCTATCTCGTCCGAAGCTTCGCCGGCGATGCTAAGCGCCACCAGGACCGCTGCCGGCGACGCCGTTCACGCCCGTCGGAGCAGTTCTGGCCGTCGCCTCCTCCAAGCAGACCGCCGCAAGTTGCTTCTGGCCTCTCTCCCTCTCTTCTCACCGTCGACCCAGCCTCTCGTGCCACCACCTCCTGCGTCGCCGACACCCCCCCAAATACCCCGGATCCGTTCTCAACCACGACGCCGACAGCCTTGGAAGTCGCCGCCGATGGACTCTCCCCTTCTCCTTTATCTATTTTCTGTTTTTGTATTTAGGTAGTTAGGAATGGTAGGTTTCAGGGGATGTGCGTGATAGAGGAAATTACAGTGTGCGCTGTGAGAGTTGAAGATGATTGAATTTGAATTTGAAATTGGGTGATGAAAGTGAGGCGTGATGGAGGCAGGATGATGACGGGAAATCTGGTTGAGTAGTGGGTTGGTAGTGTTAGGTTTCGGAGATGATTTATGATGAAGGAGTATGTAGTTGGGTGTGATGCCGAGGGATGTTAGAGATGAAGAAGAAAAAGGATGAAGATGATGGGTGCTGCCGCGGTGTTTGAGACGGTGTATGAGATGAAAGTGATGAAGGAGAATGGGGTTTCGTGGTGACGAGAGAAGAAGTTGATGATGGCTGGGATGGAGGCTGTTTGAGGTTAGGCCGTGGTATAAGGTGTTGGAGATGAAAATGAAGAGGAAATGGATGAAAAAATGGTAGGTTCAGATCGCCGGTCTCCATATGGCTATGGTAATGGGTGTATATGAGTTGCCCGCATTGATAGAGAATGGAGGAGGATTGAGTATTGTGTGATGCGGAGATCCATCTCTGGAGTGAATGGGATCCCCCTTGGAGGTAATGGAGTTGGGAGGAAAAAGGAAAAGTTGTTGGGGTGGTTACGGGTGTGTGTGGAGCAGAGGGGTGGTGGAGAGCCAAAAGGGCAGTGCATGTGTCCGTGTGCGTGAGGGAGTAACCGCTTTTTCCTTTTCTCTTCTTTTTTTTTTTTTTTTGCTTTCTCTTTAAAATACTTATATGAAAAATCAAATGAAATAAAAAAACAAAATAAAATAATAAAATTCATAAAAAACATAAAATAAAATAAGATGCAATAAAAAAAAGAAAAACCTATATTATTTAGTCATCCGGACGAAATTGGGTGTTGACAGCTGCCCCTCTTTACTTAGATTTTACTAGATAATATGAAAATTTGATATTTTCG
Source organism: Vigna umbellata (assembly GCF_029865625.1). NCBI lineage: Eukaryota > Viridiplantae > Streptophyta > Magnoliopsida > Fabales > Fabaceae > Vigna > Vigna umbellata. The sequence goes on along the minus strand of NC_142168.1, from coordinate 9,907,663 downwards.
TATTATCTGAGTAAAGGCTAAGTAAAGAAAGAAACACTAATTTCGTCTGGATTTCAAAAGAGAGAGGAAAAATAAAAACTAATTCAAATATATATGATAACCAAGTTCATGAAAAAGATGAGATTGCAACAAAAGAAATCGACCATTGCGTAGCAGAGGGCCAACAACACGAAACGAACCTGGATTCGACCATTGCCAAGCAGAGGGCCGTTACAAAAAACTAAAATCTGGATTTGACCATTGCCTCGCAGAGGGCCAAACTCACAGAACAGAAATTTAAATCCGACCATTGCCAAGCAGAGGACCGTTACAAAAAACTAAAACCTGGATTTGACCATTGCCTCGCAGAGGGCCAAACTCACAGAACAGAAATTTAAATCCGACCATTGCCATGCAGAGGGCCGATAACAGAAAACTAAAACCTGGATTTGACCATTGCCTCGCAGAGGGCCAAACTCACAGAACAGAAATTTAAACCCGACCATTGCCATGCAGAGGGCCGATAACAGAAAATTAAAACCTGGATTTGACCATTGCCTCGCAGAGGGCCAAACTCACAGAACAGAAATTTAAACCCGACCATTGCCATGCAGAGGGTCGATAACAGAAAATTAAAACCTGGATTTGACCATTGCCTCGCAGAGGGCCAAACTCACAGAACAGAAATTTAAACCCGACCATTGCCATGCAGAGGGCCGATAACAGAAAATTAAAACCTGGATTTGACCATTGCCTCGCAGAGGGCCAAACTCACAGAGCAGAAAATTAAATCCGACCATTGCCATGCAGAGGGCCGATAGCAGAAAATTAAAACCTGGATTTGACCATTGCCTCGCAGAGGGCCAAACTCACAGAACAGAAAATTAAATCCGACCATTGCCATGCAGAAGGTCGATAACAAAAAACTAAAACCTGGATTTGACCATTGCCTCGCAGAGGGCCAAACTCACAGAGCAGAAAATTAAATCCGACCATTGCCATGCAGAGGGCCGATAGCAGAAAATTAAAACCTGGATTTGACCAATGCCTCGCAGAGGGCCAAACTCACAGAACAGAAAATTAAATCCGACCATTGCCATGCAGAAGGTCGATAACAAAAAACTAAAACCTGGATTTGACCATTGCCTCGCAGAGGGCCAAACTCACAGAGCAGAAAATTTAAATCCGACCATTGCCATGCAGAGGGCCGATATCGAAGAAGAAAACTAAGGGTGCTAGATAAAACTGGGCTTGATGGGCCAGTGTGGAAACTGGGCTTGGGGGCCAGTATGGAAACTGGGCTTTCAAATTTTGAAATTCTTGAAGTTTGTAATTTTGTGAAATGCCTTTTTTTTTTTTTTTTTTTTTTTTTTTTTTTTGAAATTTTGACAGAAATTTGATTCTTGAAAAGGCATCAGTGACCATTCGCTAAAGAGAATGTCCTGACATGAGGATATGGGAAACAAGGCGTAAAAAAAACCATTGTAGAATGCTGAACAGGGTGTAAAGATGTGTATTAAAACCCCAAATGAGAGAAAAAATTATCAACAAGAAACAACATGACTTGAAGATAAGACCATAATGTTATTCTTTTTGTATTTTTGAAGAAGGATTTGACAACCATTCATATGAATGAAGAGGGTTTTGATCTGAAAGAATTTCTTTTGATGTATGCACACATATGGAAAACATTTGTTTTGTTTTGTGTTTCATCTAATTTTTTTTTTTTTTTTTTTTTTTAAGTCATTCATCTTACTTGCAATCATCATCAAACTGATCTTTATTTTCAGTGTTTCGTGAAATTGAGAAATGTCATACATTCGAGGTGTAATGTTTGATATGATTACATTTTGAAATTTTCTTTCGAGACGTCGACGCACACATGCTTGAATTTACTGGCAAGTGAAGGATGAGAGCTATTTAGAATGGTTTGGAGAAGTCTGGGACATCCACATAAGCACATCATTCCTTATACATTGCTTAAAGGAAACGAGACACCCAAAAGCTGCCCCAGTTTGGTGTTTGGGAAAATGAGCATGGGGTATGGATCTTTGAAAATTCGGGTCAAAAATTCAAGTAAGATCCGCAAAACTGACCCAGTCTTGAAATTATGGGTTGATAAATTTCAGGGCGAAGATGCATGGTGAGATCCACAAAATTGCCCCATTTGTTTTGGCACAGGGTTCCATTTGGAAAAGGTAGTGGGTATGAAAAGGATCGGTTAAAAGGATGACCCCAATTGGTTTGATTTTCTTTTGCATGCTTTTGCTGGCTGGTTGGCAAAGAGATCCCTTCTTCCTGAGACATTATTTTTTCTCTTTTTCCTTTTTCATTCATTTTCAAATTTTCTTTTGTTTTTTTTTTTTTTTTTTTTTTTTTACACATTGAAATCACTTCGCCTTATCGCAAAATTAAGCTTTATGAAAATTTGAGCAATCATTATTTAATCTGCGTGGACTTTATTAGGCTCGTAATGTGGCCAGGGCTAGAAGGTATCGAAAGAAAGGGTTAAAGGCCCAAATGAATGCTTGTCGGTTATTTTTTTTTGAAACAAGGGTTATCATCTGACATTGTGTCAACTTTTTGACCTTTTGAGAACTTTGCTTTTCTTGAACTCCATTTTTTTATTTTTCATCATCACTTTGTGATTTTTTGTTTTTTTTGTTTTTTTTTTTTTTTGTTTACCATTTTGAAGGATTTCTCCTTTTGATCATTGAGTGCTCTTCATTTGCATCATGAGTTGACTCCTACCTGATGACAACCCTTGCTTGGGGATAATTTTGAAAAAGAATTTATTTTTTGGCTCAAACGGGGTAACAATGGTTATATTTTGTTTTTTGGTAAAGACAAAATGGCCACACATCATTTCAAATTCTGATTGCTTTCTTTTCAAAAGATTAATTCTACGACTAGATGACCTCAACATGAGTGATTTTTCCCTTTCCTTTTCTTTCTAGACCGCCCTTTTGGGTTTTCAATCTAGTGGACTTATTATCCTTTTGAAAATTCTTTTATTTGTCTCAATGGGTTCAGGGATCACCCAACTAGCGCAAGCAAGGAAAATTTTGGCCAGGCCAATCTGCCCTAGTGTAAAGGCTTACATCATTACTAAGGGCAGTGACAGTGTTTGTTGGGGAACATCCTTTATTTTGGAACAGTGAAGGGTGAAGGTTTTCAAGCAAAATGCGCACAAACGTCTCGGGAGAAAGCGTCAAATTGTTATTTTTTTGATTAAACACTTGACCTTCGAAAAACTTGACATCCCAATTTTCCTTTTGATTATTCATCATTTTTTTTGCTCTTTTCTATTTTCGAAAAACAAAAGTTTGACGATTTGCAAGAAAGATAAGTGACTCAAGATTGACTTCATTTCATTTTTTTTTTTTTTTTTTTTCACGATACCCTTTCAGGACTCGATTTCCAGCAATACTTGGAGAAACCCTGTAGTGAATGTTCGCATTGCAAGTCATGGATGAAGATGTGATACCAATGAGCATACTTCCCAGTAGCAAGACACTCCACAACATCAAATTCACTTGTACAATGACTTATGCTTTCTTATGTGATCTTAAAGCCCACTTCCTTTCTTCATGGCATTTGTAGAGGCATTCTCAAGCCTTGCCTTAGTGTCCGGGTTAACTTTCTTCACACTTTAATCATCTTGAATGAATCAAAGTTTGCCTTTATGCTTGAACAACCAGCACTTTTGGTGGAATGACCGATAGCCACTCCATGGTAATCACCTTTTGTGTATGATGTATCACGAGTCTTGAGGTATTGAGGCTTTAAAGGCTTCATGTAACAAGTAGAGGCCACGCCTGACAGCTTGGTAAGAAGTTGAGTTTGGGTCTAGTCTCCAATCTTCCTCAGAACGGTTTCAAAGGGTAGGCCAACGGTATTTGAGCGGTGGGATGTGATTGAGCTCTTTCTTCTCTCCTTATCCCAAGCTTAGACCGAACTTGTTAACATTTGCCATCATGGTAGTATCGTGTCGGATTTTTCCTCACATTAATGTCAATTCTTTCTCCAAGTATCTTCAAGTCTGCAAAGTTTGAGGAAATACTGCTCATCATATGCTCATAGAAGGGTGATTGTAAAGTTTTTAAGATCATGACAACCATTTCCGTGTCACTCATAGGATACCCTACTTGAGCAGCAATCTCTTTCCACCCTTGGGCGTACTCTTTGAACGATTTGAACTCCCTCATCACGCTCTACAATTGCAATCTATCAGGTGCTACATCCAGATTGTACTTGTACTGCCTCAAGAAAACATCCACCAGATCCTCCCAAGACTGGATGCACGAAGATTCAAGATGAGTGCCCCAGTTTGGTGCCATGCCAACCAAACTATCTTGGGAAAAATGAATTGGCAACTTTCATCACATGCGTGAACAACCATTTTTTTCCCATATGTCATGAGATGGGTCTTAAGACAAATGGTCTCTCTTTTTCATCTACGCTTTGGGAGGTATCACCACATCTGGGACTAAGCATAGCCCTACAACATTTTCAAACTTAAGGCTTCCTCCAACTTCTATGACTCTCGCCCTTTTCTAGCATTTCCAATTTACGTCTGTCAACCTCAACATCCATTGGCGTAACGATATGAGGAGAAGATTTCAACTCAGGTTGCTTTGTCCTTGTCTTGCTCACTACACTGGGCTGAATCATTTATGTAAGGACCATGAAAGTGGTTGCCCTAAGCTTGTTTCTTCCTTCAACTGCGTTATATTCTGCCTTTTGAATGCAAAGTTGTCTCGAGTCCATTCCCAAGGGTGTAGTGTAATTCAGGAGGACCATAAGGGGGGGAAAGTTTGTGCTCATGGAACTCTTTGTTGCGCTCGTGATGCGCGCGAATCTACAAGGCTTTGCAAGGCATTCAGAAGCTCTAGAATTCAACTCATTTGCTCATTCAATTGTTGGACACGACCTTCATCCCTTCTTGAAATTCTCCTTGGTCCTCCAAGATTTATTAACTGGTTCAAGTCCTTTAAGGTATCTTGGACGTTAAGTTATATTTATATTTTTTTTTTTAGATGAAACAATTTAAGAAAATGAAAATAAAAAGGAAAAGGAAAAGAAGAGACAATGTAGTTCAAATACACTAGTCAGAAATTATGAAGCTGTGAAAACATCGCTCTGATAATTTGGAAATTAACATGAAACAAAGTCAATAGGGTAGTTCATCATTCAGAAGTTCCCAAGACGTGAGACATAGGAAGTATTGGTCAACCATCTCAGGCTTTAGCCATAACATTCTTCATTTCTCAAATCAGTTTCTTGCAGCAATTGAAGAATGTTTCAATCCCCTTAGGCGGGTTAAAGATCGGCATTGCAGACTTTAGCACACCTTCAATGGCTTCACTGGCGAGGGAAGCTAGTTATGAGAGACTTCTCCTTCAATTCCCCCTTGTTCAACAATATGCTTCTTCATATGAATTACAAATTCTTGATGCCTTTTTTTCTTAGCTCGGTGACATTTCTTCTCTAGTTTTCCCACTGCTGCTTTCACACGTTGCTCAGCAGTGTGAAATTACTTTTCACAATTTGGGTCTGGAGAAATTATATTGAATGACAACTTGATTGTCTTAACCCTCTCTGTGATCTATTGGCTAAGGGAACCTTCATCAAAACTCCATGATCTTGGGCCTTTCCTCGAAGCGAACAACATTGCCCCAAGCGTTCTTAACTTGATGAAGCATTTTAGCAAAAGTTCATTCCTCACAACATAAAATGGCCATGAAAGAAGATGAAGAAACCAAGAGGGAAAAGGGAGTGTTCCCACGAGTCCTAGCAGCCTTCCAAGCTCTCCTCTAAGTGAGATGCATCTCCAAAGAACCAAAGACCATAAGCCCTTCGTATTTCTGGATTAAATAGACACATCAGCAAAAGTTGCGCCCGTGAAAAAAATCGAAAGCAGATGAGCGTTCACTGAAATTTGGACGAGCGTCCTATTCTCTGGCTTGGACGAACGTCCTAAATCTTGGACGAGCGCCCTCTTATCCCACTGGACGAGCGTCCTCTTCTACTGGCCGATCTTCCATTCAAAGAGTCCTGGACGAACGTCTTCTTGTCACGTCATCTGGACGAGCGTCTTCAAAACGAGCGTCCTCTTCTACTTCACGACGAGCGTCGTCTTCAACACGAGCGTCCTCTTCTGCTCCAGGACGAGCGTCGTCTTCAACACGAGCGTCCTCTTCTGCTCCAGGACGAGCGTCCATTTCTGCCTGGACGATCGTCCTCTCTAAGAGTCCTGGACGAACGTCCTCTTCTCACGCTTGGACGAACGTCCTAAATCTTGGACGAGCGCCCTCTTATCCCACTGGACGAGCATCCTCTTCTACTTGCCGATCGTCCATTCTAAGAGTCCTGGACGAACGTCCTCTTCTCACGTCTGGACGAACGTCCTAAATCTTGGACGAGCGCCCTCTTATCCCACTGGACGAGCGTCCTCTTCTACTTGCCGATCGTCCATTCTAAGAGTCCTGGACGAACGTCCTCTTCTCACGTCATCTGGACGAACGTCTCCTTCAAAACGAGCGTCCTCTTCTGCTTCAGGACGAGCGTTGTCTTTTGAGAGCTGGACGAACGTTCACTTGGCGTCACCCTTGCGCCAAGCGTTTCTGCATGTGTGACGAGCGTTTCTGCGTGCCTTGTTGATTCATCTCTATAATTTTGTTGGAGACTCTTCCAAGCTCATTTTTAACTCCTGCAAATGATATATAATTTGCGATCTATGCTGCCAAGGGACACACCATTTAAATTGTTCTTTGTTTAAACTTGTACAAAGTTGCGCCCATTCATTTGCCCCTTTCACATTTGGTTTATACTGCCATAGCTCAAACATGGGACAGGTGGCCTTTAAGGCGTCCTCAGTCACACGGGAGATGAACACAACATAACACTTTCCCTCCCTTCAACTCATAACAATGATTAAGGGTCCCATGAACTTCAGCCAAGATGGTAGCGACTGGATTCTCACAGCGCTCTTCGTATCCCACGAATGCATTCATAGCGGCATAGTCGACGAGGTTTTTGACATTTAGGAGAAAGCATGACACCATAGAGGAGAAGAGCTAGTACATCCGTAAACATCTCCCAATTTTCCTCTTAAGCCAAATGATGTAGGTATTCCTATAAGTATCTTTGAGGAAGGCCCCTCACTTTGCCCTTGATTGAACTCGCTTTCCAACTTCATTGGGTGTACTTTCCTGATCCTCGTTAACTCTAACAGGCTCAACAAATTCCCATACTCCTTCCTGAATGCATCCTTTTGGGTTGTCTTCATTTTCTTCAACTGTTCTCTCAAGCCATCCATATTACCCTCCTTTACTTCAATGGCTAACCTTTCCTTTAAACTGTCTGAACTTGAACCCCCCTTGACTTCATATCTTATGTTAATTTCCATTTTATCTCAAAGACTTAGTCACAAACTTATAATTTCACGACTAGAACCAGTGATAAGACCATAAAAATGCATGAGAAAAAGAAAGGAAAGAAAACAAAATGTATCAAAAGATGTAGTGATATGTACAAGTTATTGGATTTTATTAAGCAAAATGAGGGTTATAAGGCTGCACATATCTCCCTTTGTGCCCTAGATAAGGTTCAACGCTAAAGATTCAAGGTCAAGTATATGCAATTTCACAAGGATGGTTCCCTGAACCTAAAGGTCAAAGGTCACTAGAGCTATGGCCCCCTTCATAGCATTTCCACAACAGTCGAGTAATCAACTAGGTGTGAAAACACATATGAAAAGAACAGACTCTAGCTGGAGTTCTCACGATAGCCAAACAGGAAGTACATCCCAGAGTGACACCGCTACACAACTCCTCTAATTCTAAGCTACGCTCAGACCCGGGTATAGGGCCCCACTCATGATATGCCAAAAGTGTGTGTGTGAAGGGAGGAAATTATGCACACCCAAACCCTCACCTGCAAAACAACCAGAAAAATTCCCAGGCAGATATAAACATATTGTCTACCCTAGGGTTCAATATTCCACAGTTATTGCAGTTATTCTAAATATCAAGCATAGATAGAGAAAAGGGAAAGAAAAACACAAAGCAAAACCACACCCAATTCGCGCATCTAATTAAATGGCTCGACTCTCTAAGCGTCCCCAGTGGAGTCGCCATCTGTCGCAACCGGAATCGCGACGGGACGACGATCCAAAATAAGAAATGGATTTTAAAAAAAAAGATTTGGAGTCGCCACCATAGTTTATTATGGAAAACTATGGAAAAACCTCAAAACGATAAAGCACGGTCCGCGAAAACCAGATTCTGGGTTCGGGAGTCGGTTACGTGTAGGGAAGGTATTAGCACCCTACAACGCCTGCCCTAAGGCAGTACCTTTAACTAAATACGCGAATTTGATGTGGGTTTCAAAATGTTTAACTATCCCTAAAATAAAAATAAAAATAAACAAAACATATTTTTTTTTAGTTTTTTGGGCCCGACAAGGATTGACCTTGCTCCTACGTATTCTCATTCAAAATGAGAAATCAGGGTTACGTAGTTCTAGCTGAAAGACTGTTTGTTTGTTTGAAAAAGCAGATGTTTTTAATTTTTGGAGATTTTTATGTTTTTAATATTTTCGAGAAAAAGAAGGTAATGAGTACTAGGCCGACGCGAACGGTCGCACGAGTACTCATACCTTTAAAATGATATTTAAATATTTTTAATTATTTTTGAAAAGAAAGATAACGATATTAAGCACTAGGCCGATGCGAACGATCACACGAGCACTCATACTGTTATCTGCTTATTTAGGAAGACTTGAGAGCATTGAGTGCTAGGCTGATGCGGACGATCGCACGAGCACTCATACCCTCGTTTAATATTACGTAAATAAGAGAGAAAAGTATTGAACACTAGGACGATGCGAACGATCACACGAGTGTTCAACCTTTAAACATATTTTTTGAAATTTTATTTAAGAAGAAGAAAAGGTTTTTAGCACAAGGACGACGCGAGCGGTCACACGTGTGCTTAAACCTTTAAAACGTATACTTTTGTATATTTATTTAAGGAAGGAAGAAAAGGTTTTTAGCACAAGGACGACGCGAGCGGTCACACGTGTGCTTAAACCTTTAAAACATATTTTTGTAAATTTATTGAAGGAAGAAGAAGAGGTTTTTAGCACAAGGCCTACGCGAGCGGTCGCACGTGTGCTTAAGACCTTTTCAAAATATTTTTATTTGATTTTTAACTTTTGTAAAAGAAAGGAAAAAGATTTTCAGCACAAGGCCTACGCGAGCGGTCGCACGTGTGCTTAAACCTTTTCAAAATATTTTTATTTGATTTTTAACTTTTGTAAGAGAAAGGGAAAAGATTTTCAGCACAAGGCCTACGCGAGCGGTCGCACGTGTGCTTAAACCTTTTCAAAATATTTTTATTTGATTTTTAACTTTTGTAAAAGAAAGGGAAAAGATTTTCAGCACAAGGCCTACGCGAGCGGTCGCACGTGTGCTTAAACCTTTTCAAAATATTTTTTGTAATTTTTATGGAGAATAAAACAAACAAGTCTAACCGATATGAATAAAAACAAAAGCGCGTGGACTATCATAAAGGGGTTACATGCAATAAAAAACTAACTAATAAAAGAAAACAAAAGCATAAAAATAAAGCAAGAGAAAAGCCCAACATGAATAGGGGTACAGAAATAAAAACCAGAGGTGTGGAGTGAAATTGAGGCTCTTTTGGTTTGGGTCAAAGTTCTTTTTCTCCAACTTTGAATCTGCCAAGGTGTAAAGATGAAAATGGTGGTGCATCCCGAAATAGTGTGCACAGGCCCAATTCTTCTTTTATTTTTGTTTGCAGAAACAGAATGGGTTTCAGCCCAAATGGAAGGGGGTGTACACGTGAAATTTGTATGTGCCAGGAAGAGGGGGGTATGGCCCGAAGCCTTTATTCCCAATTCAGAAAACCCATTAGGGTTCCTCCAAATTCAACTAATTTGCATCAACATCTCATCTTCTCCTCTGAACGAGAGACTCCTGAGCCACCTACCTACGCCACCCACGTCCCAGCCGCCGCGGGAGGATCCTCTATCTCGTCCGAAGCTTCGCCGGCGATGCTAAGCGCCACCAGGACCGCTGCCGGCGACGCCGTTCACGCCCGTCGGAGCAGTTCTGGCCGTCGCCTCCTCCAAGCAGACCGCCGCAAGTTGCTTCTGGCCTCTCTCCCTCTCTTCTCACCGTCGACCCAGCCTCTCGTGCCACCACCTCCTGCGTCGCCGACACCCCCCCAAATACCCCGGATCCGTTCTCAACCACGACGCCGACAGCCTTGGAAGTCGCCGCCGATGGACTCTCCCCTTCTCCTTTATCTATTTTCTGTTTTTGTATTTAGGTAGTTAGGAATGGTAGGTTTCAGGGGATGTGCGTGATAGAGGAAATTACAGTGTGCGCTGTGAGAGTTGAAGATGATTGAATTTGAATTTGAAATTGGGTGATGAAAGTGAGGCGTGATGGAGGCAGGATGATGACGGGAAATCTGGTTGAGTAGTGGGTTGGTAGTGTTAGGTTTCGGAGATGATTTATGATGAAGGAGTATGTAGTTGGGTGTGATGCCGAGGGATGTTAGAGATGAAGAAGAAAAAGGATGAAGATGATGGGTGCTGCCGCGGTGTTTGAGACGGTGTATGAGATGAAAGTGATGAAGGAGAATGGGGTTTCGTGGTGACGAGAGAAGAAGTTGATGATGGCTGGGATGGAGGCTGTTTGAGGTTAGGCCGTGGTATAAGGTGTTGGAGATGAAAATGAAGAGGAAATGGATGAAAAAATGGTAGGTTCAGATCGTCGGTCTCCATATGGCTATGGTAATGGGTGTATATGAGTTGCCCGCATTGATAGAGAATGGAGGAGGATTGAGTATTGTGTGATGCGGAGATCCATCTCTGGAGTGAATGGGATCCCCCTTGGAGGTAATGGAGTTGGGAGGAAAAAGGAAAAGTTGTTGGGGTGGTTACGGGTGTGTGTGGAGCAGAGGGGTGGTGGAGAGCCAAAAGGGCAGTGCATGTGTCCGTGTGCGTGAGGGAGTAACCGCTTTTTCCTTTTCTCTTCTTTTTTTTTTTTTTTTGCTTTCTCTTTAAAATACTTATATGAAAAATCAAATGAAATAAAAAAACAAAATAAAATAATAAAATTCATAAAAAACATAAAATAAAATAAGATGCAATAAAAAAAAGAAAAACCTATATTATTTAGTCATCCGGACGAAATTGGGTGTTGACACCAGCTTATTTAACCCTAAAATGCGAAGGGGTTTGGGTCTTTGGTTCGTTGGAGGCGCGATTTCACTGAGAGGAGAGCTTGGAGGGCTACTAGGGTTCGTGGGAACACTCCCTTCTTCCTCTTGGGTTCTTCATCTTCTTCCATGGCCATTTTGTAAGCTTAAAGGCTCTCCATGGAAATGGAGAGCCAAACCCATCTTGTTGGGGATAGATGTAGCCTTTGAATTTTTGTGTAATTGTTGAATGATTTGATTATATATATATGCCTTTTCTATCAATTGCTAGTACTCTTGTTTCCGATCTTAAAGCTTGCATGTAATGGGGACGTTCATGACTTGATTTTGGGGTTTCATGGGTTATGGGGACGTAAGATGGAACCCAGAACTGAAATAGGAGTCCTTGTGGTTCATTGATTCTAGGGATGGAAGATGATTCACATGTTGTCTTAAGATCCTAGCTCTTTAATGCGGGTTTGCTTGTTAGATTGTCCAAGGGATTGGAGTTTGATAAGGAAAACCTAGGCTCTTTCACCTAAGGGATTAGGGCTAGAGTGTTTTAGTGGATTGACTTTAGTAAATTGATAGAGAGGAGATGAAATTGATTTTACACAAGAGTGCATTGGTGAAAACTAACCTTAACAATGTCATTTCATACCATTTCTAGTCTTTTACATTTTCAAGTGCCTTCAATACCAAAGTCCAAACTTGTAATTACTTATGAATTTATCTTTTTGCATATATTCTTAAATGTTGAGTTGTTCTTGAGTCTAGATGAGTTATTAATCGCACAATTCTCTAGTATTACGAGTCTCTTGGGAAAACGATACCTGGTCTTACCACGGTTTATTACTTGAACGATTCGGTACGCTTGCCGAAATCCCCTAACATATGATCCAGAGGGTTATTCTCTCTGGTTCTGTGATTACAAATACAACGACGAGAACATTGTTTCCTTTGTGACATTAAACAAGGTTGGTGGTTTTCTTCAGCGGATGGATCTAGCTCGCAAGTATGCTTTTGGAAAGATGCTTGTAATTGGATCACAAGCACCATTTAAGGTGAAGGGGTTGTGGCTTTTTCGCGGGCAAGAGATTCCACAATTTGTGATTGACGAGTGTTATGATATGGAGCTGTATGAGTGGACCAAGGTTGACATCTCTGACGAAACTTAAAAAGAACGGGTGAATCAGATGATTGAGGATTATGAATATTGTTGCTTACTTTGTAGATGGCAAAAAGGAAGAGTTCAACATGGAGAAGGTTGATGTTGTTTGTGTTTTGATTGAATATGATGGTGAAACAGAAATACTGAATCTCACAATATCTCCTTATTTGGAACCAAAACCAAGCAAACCTCTTATATATGAGGCTGTTGACATCAAATCTGTCATGAAGGAGAGCATGTTTTTTGGTTTCTCTGCATCAACAGGTAAGAGGAAAGCAAGTGCTCATTATATTCTGGGGTGGAGTTTTGCATTCAATGGGGTTGCCCCTCCATTAGATTATGCACTACTTCCAAAGCCACCACCAAAGGAGAAACACTCATAGTCTTTTCCTTGGATCAAGGTTACAATTGGCATGTTGTCTGCTTTGACATTTACCTTGTTGTGCCTTTTTCTTTATGTGACACTCTATAAGAGATACACGGTATTTGAAACTCTTGAGGACTGGGAAATGGATTTTCCTCACAGGTTTAGATACAGAGATCTTCACTTAGCAACAAAGGGGTTCGTAGAGAGCCAACTAATTGAAGTTGGAGACTTTGGTTCTGTTTACAAAGGGGTGTTACCCAGAACAGGAATAAGGAAATTTGCAGCTGAGATTGAAAGCTTAGGAAGATTGAGGCACAAGAATTTGGTGAACCTTAAAGGGTGGTGCAAGCACAAGAATGATCTCCTTTTGGTTTATGATTACATTCCAAATGGGAGCCTTGACTCTCTTCTATTCAGCAGAAGCTTTGTTTTGGATTGGGATCAGAGATTCAGAATTCTCAAAGGTGTAGTTGTTGGGCTGTTGTATCTGCATGAAGAATGAGAGCAAGTGATGATCTATATAGATGTAAAATCTAGCAATATTCTTATTGATGAAGACTTTAATGCTCATTTAGGTGACTTTGGCCTAGCAAGGCTTTATAGCAAGACTACTTTCAAGGATTTATAAATACCATAGAGGTTAGATGTATGGTCTATTACTGTTTTCGAAACTATTTTTCAAGAAAAATAATATTTTAAAGATGGAACTACCAGTTTATTCTAATAATCTTTTGCGTAATCACAAGATTGGTTCAATCTTTTTTAGTTTGTATAAACTGAATTGTCATTATTTTACAAATTTTACTATTTGAAAGATATTTTAGAATATTTTATTGAGTTTCACATTATATCATTTAAGTTATTTCTTATTACTTTACCACATTATATAATTAGATTCTTTCTTGCAGTTGCTCGGCTTAATGGTGACAACGCATTGTACCTGTCTACTCCCATTGATAAAGAGGTGGGCGGTATTATTTTAGGGGAAAATGTTATGATTGAGATAACTGGCCTTGCTGACATAAAGTCATCATTGAACTTACACACTACTCCCACCCATTCTCTCTCTTTTCTATATAATCTCAACCCACACGGCCCCCCTTTCCACTCCTCCACATCTCCCTTGTTTTTCATCATCATCATCATCCCCTTCTTACTCTCTCTCTCTCTCAACTGCACCTCAATCTCACTCCCTCGTTACCCAACTTCTTAAGCGGCTAAAATTTATAAAGCTAGAGATGATGGTTCAAAAGGAAGATTTGGGTTTGAGTCTAAGCCTCAACTCCCTCGTTACCCAACTTCTTATAGTCTATTTGATTTCTCCTCTTTTTCCACACTCCTTTTCCTTTTCCTATTTTATACGCTCTTCTGTTTCACGTTGCAGGCCTGCATCGACCAATGGATTGATTTTTCAACTTTGGAGATTGATTCTAATAATCCTTAAATCCTGCTATCAATGAAATTAAAAAAAAAAAAAAAGACACACTTCCTTGGTTTAGAGGGAACCGAGGCATAAAATTCTGTGGAAAAAAAAATAAAAAATGAAAAATCTATTGCATCGGTTTCCTTTGAACCGAGATGAAATCCTCCACCTTTTTGCCTCAATTCACAAGCGAGACATAAAGTTGTGGACTTTTTGCCTCGTTTGTATATGCTTCGGTTCAAGAACCACTGTCTATGGACGAAAATAACCGCTGTCTTTTTTCCTGACTACACTAGTGTATGTAATTGTGCGGCAATTGATTAATGGAATGATATACTTAAAAACGAAACCTGGGTTGAAAAAAAGAAGAGAATAATTGAAATGGGAAGAATCTCAAAGATGCAAAAGCTATTAAAATTCTAAGTAAAAAAAAGAATGAATAGATTTGGAAAGGTGTAGAAACAATGAAGTCAGCCTATGATAATTTTTGGAATACCAAAGCTATTATTATATCTTATTAATGCCCACCATGAAGAGTAGAAGAAAAATAAATCATAAGCCATGTGTTCTTGATTATAAGCTAAAAGTATAGCTTAGAATATTCGTTTACCCCAAAACAGTTACATCATCCAACAATATAACATGTGTATCCTCACATCCATCAAACGATCCTCTACTTCTACCAAAACCTACAAAAATACATCTAGATAAAACAAATAGGTATTCTTTTGTTTTATTATTGCACCTTCCTATGTGTAGGAAGCAAGCATACTTTTCTTAGTTTTTTTTTTCCTCGCATGCATCATTCTTTAGCCATATTTCAATATCAAAATGATTCCCTTCTTTTTGGGCCGCAGGCCCAGAACATAGAGCATGTTATTTTTCAACTTATAAAGCTTATCAACGAACTACGTTATTTCCCTCTATTTGGAGCAAAATCCTATAAATGGGTAAAAAGGAAAGGTAAAATATCTTATCTCAGATAAATTCGATAGTTATTGGACATAATTCACTTGATGGAGTTATTTTGTTTCTTGGTTTTGAAAATCAAACTAAAATACCAGTTATAATTCTGCGAAAATTATCATAAAGATGGTACTTCATCAGCTACATATAAAGATTATATTATATGCTTACTAATCGTTATTGATAAAATAAATTGTATTATTATCGAATTTTCAATCTACAAATGATTCTGGTCATTTTGACTCTCTGTATGAAAAGGTTATCTTTGATTAGTTAAGTAGACTTTTTTTTTTAATTATAAATAGATATGCAGAATGAATGTTGTTTATCTCAAAAGAAAATATTCCATTTAGAAATTTAGCCTTAATCATATTTTTTTAAGATATTTTAGGATAAATTATCATTTGAGTCCTAATGTGTACGTAAATAACTTAATATTTGAAAGAAGTGAATTTCTAATTTAGCTATTCAATGAATAAAAAAATCATAATTATATACTATTACACAATTTAACTTAATCATGGATTAATTTTTAAACTTTATATCTAGATACCAAGTTACACTAGTACAAAATGTGCTTTTAAACTCACACAATAGACCTCTCTTTACACTAAACCGCTGTCTATTCAGACACGGTGGCAGTTTCGTAATTAACGAGACCTTATAGGTCTCGGTTCAAACTAGACCGATGCCAAAAAGGGCTACCACTTCGGTTGTGAAAACAACCGGTGCCTAATTAGTGGTTTCTGACACAGTTTCTGACGCGGTTAAGAGAAACCCGAGGTGGAAGGGGTATACTGTATCGGTTGGTAGGAAGGACCGAGGCCTATAAGCCTCTACTACCTCAGGCCCAAGAAGGACCGAGGCATATAAGCCTCTTATTTCCCCAAAATTTTTCCCAAATTCAACGAAAACCTAGCCCCGCTCTCGCCTCCCTCCCCTCTCTCTCGCCTCCCTCGGTCTCGCCTCCCTCCCCTCGGTCTCGCCTCCCTCGCTCTCGCCTCCCTCTCCTCGGTCTCGCCTCCCTCGCTGTCGCCTCCCCTCACTCTCGCCTCCCCTAGCTCTCGCCTCCCCTAGCTCTCTCGCTGGCTTGCTCTCTCGCTCCGTCGCTCTCTCGCTGGCTCGCTCTCTCGCTCCGTCGCTCTCTCGGTCTCGCTCTCTCGCTTCGTCGCTCTCTTGGTCTCGCTCTCTCGCTCCGTCGCTCTCTCGGTCTCCCTCTGAAGACTACTGCTCCAAAATCTCCTGCGAGTGCGTCGCCTCTTGAGGGAAGAGCAAGCGGTGGTGGTGCGTCAATGGTGGCGGCGGTGATAGTGGTGGTGATGGTGGTCAGATTAAGGTCTGGTTTGATTTGTTTTGAATATGAGATTTTGTTTTGATTTGTTTTACTTGCTTCCTTTGTACGTTTGTTTGGTCTGGTTTGGTCTGATTCTGAATCTGAGCATGATCAAGTTCATTGGAGGTGCTGTTAACTTTGTCAAGGAGACCGACCCCGAGGCACCAAAATTAAATTCCTGTGTTAATTTGCCATCATTTTCAAACCAGGCTAATGTGCTCAGATCTGCAAAAGGGGTGAGGGTTGTGGAGAAAAATGTATATATCAGTCTTTTACGGAGAAAAGAACTCCATGGTTTTGCTTAATCGAGTTCTCTCCTTGTTCAAAGTTTCTTATTTGTGTAATTTGCAACGAAGATGTGAACTCTCTAGGCAAGTTAGTGTGTAATGTGTTAGTGAAAATTAACTAAGGTAGATTATTTGTGTGCATGTTTTCAGTCTTTGAAATTACGTTGAGCATAATAACAACGCTCATAGTTTGTGATTATTATCTGTGCCACTGCCAGAATACTCTATGACAGTCTAGGAAAATCATAACGAAAAAAAAAATAAAAAAAAGACCTTACTGCCTCGGTTCAGCCTCCAACAAAGACAGTAGAGGGAGAGGAACAATTTCGGTTCTAATAACCGAGGCCGAATCGTACTATTTTTGGTCTCGTGTCAAAATCGAGGCATAAAGTGTACCACTTTTTACCTCACCTGAATATGCCTCGGTTCAGGAACCGATGCCTATCAGCGAAAATAACCGGTGCCATTTCTTTTAACTGTACTAGTGTTAATAAAAAAAAATATACAAATTATTTTTAAATATGCTAATTTATATAAAAAAATACTTAACATACTTACAAACAAACACACACAAAATTAAAATAAAAAGTCATCAATAATAAGGAGATAACTATATAAATACATAAAAAATAAAAATGACTTACCCTTATCTTAATTCTATTAATTACTCTCGCTTCAAATATTATTGATTCTTGTGCATCACACGATCGTTACAACTAAAACAACACACAAAATAAGAAAATATTAAGATAAAAAATACTTTTTGTAGGATTTAGTTATATGTCTATAACAATCACTCTCAAACTTTTCTAGATATAGGTCTATTAAGATAAAAATATTAAAACAAATTTAAAAACAGAAAATATAGCTTGTAAGAGATATTTTATAAGTATGTAGAGACTTTTTTTTTTAATGTATATGATTTCAAGGTGTTTAAAACTTTAGTCAATAGAAATCATGTTACGTGAGTACATATTAGTCATTGATTATGAATTTTTGGATATTATATAAACTATATCGAAATACGATGTCTAATTTACACATAAATTAGTTTTAATTTCTGAAAAGAATATTTATTTACTTAACTGTATTCATTAAAAATTTATCAAAACGTACTTTGGACTAAACTTTGTGAAAATAATTTCATTGTGTACCATCCCTCTTAATTATGTTCATACACCCATTTTCAGTGTGTAACACATGACTCTTAATATTAATGTTTATTGATAATTCCTATTTCTTTCTTTATTTTTTTCACTGTAATAGAATTTAAATTTGATTCTATATAATATTTTTATTGTTTTAAGAAGAAAGGGGAAATTATAATGATTAAATGAATAAATTATTTATTGTATAATTTTTTTTACTTAATACGTCACTTGTTAATAAAGAAGATAACATATTTTTAAATTTAAATTGAAATATAATATAAATATATTAAGATAGTTAGTAGATTACTAGAAAGTTCGGTGGAGTAAATAACATTAAATGACTTAGGTGACTCTAAACAAACTTTGGTTTGTGTCTAATTTAATAGTTTCTTATAATTTTTCAGAGTTTAAATATATTTTTTCTTTCAAATATGCTTATAATTTTGACTCTCTGACTTTTTCATTTTTATAATTTTGATCCTTATTAATTAGTGTCTCTAAAATAATTCAATTTTATTTGTTGCCCTTATTGTCCGCCCAATAAATTTTTAAAGCATTAATTAATGTAGAATAATGAAAAATGTTATAACAAATTAAAAGTATTTTCATATAAGAAAAAAAACTGGTTATCTACGTATATTTTTTAAAAATAAATATAATATATAGATCTATAATATACGAATAATATCGAATACGACATATATCTAAAATATCAATGCATTTATTTTAAAATAATAAAATATAATACGTGATACATGTATATTAAAAAATATACAATAATTTTTTAAAAACATAATAAATCTAAATTAAAATTATATATATCAAAATTGTCAACATCAAAAATTATAAATTATTATTATTTTATAAATTAAATATTTCAAATCCTAAAATACTGAATATGGATAAGTGTTGAACAAGAATAAATAACCTAGGATCGTGATAACCTAATATATATATATATTGACAAAGATCTACATAAATCCGTAAGACTACTATTTCATTATGTTTACGTAAAATTATTTGTTTTCGTACTAAAACACGATTATTATGTATACGTAAAATCATTTGTTTTCATGTTAAAACATAATCATTATAATCCAAAGATAAAACACCAATAAAAGTAGGGATAAATTGATTACAAAACAAAATATTTGATATAATATGTAGAGATTTTAAACAATAACATAAATTCATTTTTCATATTACAATCACAAGATACTCAAAGTTTTATATTATTTTTAACCACAAATATTTCAATAATTTGATTACGTCTACATGTTTGAACTGAGTATATGGGACTTACGTTTGTTTCATCTATGTTTGACCATTTGTTTGCACCTCAATTCCAATCCTAAAATGACATCCTCGATCCCCACAGGTCATTTCTTGAAAATCCCTTCAAAACCTACGAATACTCTTGCTCTTGAGTAAGAGAAAAAAAAAACGATTTAATTTTTATCACTTTGATACATTTATAAATGTAATTAAGGTTATCAATAAAAAAATTTGATATGACATCTTTTACCTAATGTAAAAGCTTTTACATAATGCGTTTTTTTAGAAGTTTATTATATATAATTTGAATCAAATTTATATAAGGGACTAAAATTATTTTCAAGCATTGTATTTATGATCTTTTTATATGATAATTTAATTTTGTTAATTCTATTTATGTGAAATATAGATTCAAACTTGGATTATTTCCAATAATCTTTCTATCAAGAGTGAGTTTCTTTTATGTGATATATTTTTTCACAAGTGTACGATATCCTTTTCTTAAATTGTTGTTGTTGTGATTATGATTATAATGATGTTGTTGTTGTTATAACGATATAGCTCAATCACCTCACTTATGTAACACAGGATTTCTATACCAGATAAAAAAAATGTTTTCTATGTTGATTCTAGAACCAACATAAATATAGCCGGTATAGAAAGTTTCAACTTTCTATGTCAATTCGAGAATCGGCATAAGAAAGTTCACATTCTATGTCAGTTATTGCAACAACCGACATGAGTCTCATTCTCATTCCATTCCCAAACTCTCCATTTGAATTCCACCATTCTCTCAATGAAACCCTCAACAATGGTGTAAGATCTCAAACCTTCAACTTCATCTTAAACTACCGCTGTCATTCATTCCTTACTCTACTTCTTCCATCTCTTCGTTCAGATTCACCTCTTTGCTCAATTAGAAATGCATATAAGATAACTTTCAAATCATAATTCCTAACTTGGTAATTAGAAAAGGAGAAACAAAGCGAAGGAGATTTCATAAACAACAAAAAAGGCTAATGACAAGACCACTACAACTAAGATTGAAACCAAGAAGGGGACCAAGCCTATGGAGTGCCCTTTGAAATACCTAAACCCTAAACACAACTTCCATGAGAGCGATTGCGAGAGCGAAAGCGACACCAACAATAACAACCTCTACGAAAATGAAAAAGATCACTAATGAGAGGGAGAAAACGAGAGTGACAATCAAGTGTAGCAAGAGGAAGAAAACGAGAGCCATCAACGAGATGAAGAAGACAAGAGTTAGTGCAAAGGAGAAGAGTAGTGTGAGAAGGAGAGTAGTGATAAGGAGTATTAGTGTGAGCAAAACAATGAAGTGCAACGCAAGGGGAGGACGAGGAAGGAGAAAATTAGAGACTATATGTTGGTTTTAGAGAAGAACCAACATAGTATCTAATTTTTAAATTAAAAATAATATAAATGCACACTTTTTATGTTGGTTCTAGATGAAAGTATTCTACTTTATTATGAGATTTTCATTACGTCCACTTTTTATGCTAGTTCTAGTGATAATCGTTGTAAAAATTCTTATCATATTTGTTGGATATATTAGATTATTAGATATCTTAGATTGATATTTCATCTTTATCTTTTATCTTAGTTAGTTTGTTATTATTCCTTATTTGTATTTTAGGTTTAAAACTCATATTTCTTCTATTATAAATAGAGTACTCTATGTGTATATTCAACACAAGGAGAAATTAATCTCATACATAATTTTTACTATATTTAACAATATGATATATTTTTTCTTAAGTGTACAATGACATTTACTTAAATTGTTGTTGTTGTGGTGTTGTTGTCATAACGATTTAAGTTAATCACCATGACAAATATGAGACTACGATACTACTTATAGACATGTTTTTTAGGGTATTATTAGAAAGAGATTATATATGTGACATGAGTTCAACACATATAAGAAATTGACATGACTTTTACCCAAAATTTTAAAGACATTGGATTTAAGGTTTTTTTTTCCTTTATAAGATGTTTAACTTTGAAATTTTTATCTAATGAGACTTAAACTCACACTTAAGTTATACTTACATTATATCAAACCAAACATGGTATTACTCTTTAATAATTGTTATTTCATATTATGAGTTAATCACTCTAATATCACAATTGTCATAATCTATTTTAACATTCTACACCAATCACCTTTTATTTTAAACCATTGTTTTATATCTTTAATAATATCAAACATCGCCATTTAATTCCAAGTTAAAGTAGAGAAGAAACTTTTAAGATATCGAGGAATGTCTCACAAGTGAGATGTTTTCACTTGAGATTCATTCCTCCAAGTGGATATATAATTATTTTAGACGTGGTAGTGTTGTTTAACTCACAAAAGTTACTCATTTTTAGAAGATAAATAATTGGTATTACTTTAAAAACTAGTTAAACTTAATTGGATTACAAATCAACTTAGTTGAAATTGTGATTACTTTAGCCTTAAACAATTTTTCCGTCATTCAACCTCAACTCAATTATTCCATTCAAACTTAAAGAACACAGAACATTATATTCAAATATAAAGACTTAACTAAAAAATTCATCGATCAAGACTTTATTTAAACCCTTATATCTATATTTATAAAAAATAAGTCGTGACACTGAATCAAAATGGCAAAAAAATTACATATATGAAAATATAGAAAAGATTGATGAAAGGAATATATTATCCATTACTTAAAATTTTGAAAGCATATGACATCAAATTCTTTTCCATAAAAAAATCATATCAAGTCTCTTAAAAGTATTCAGCAAGTTTACTTTAAAGATTATTAATTCTTCTTCAACTTCCACGAAAAGAAAATCGGGACATCTATTTAATTATAATTTATTGTTTCTTCTACTGGTCTATCGTGGATTTATCACGAACTAAACAATTTCCAATCACATAAAATTCTTAAAAAAAGAAAAGAAAAATCATCTAGAAAGAAGAACGTGGATTCATCCCATATTCGGCAGAAAAACTATTATTATTAATTTGTAGTTACATATACACTTTCTCTAAAACCCGTGATCATGTCTCCTTTGTCATCACCTTCTCTGTCTTTTCTTTTTCATGACACAGGTTTTCGGCATTCCCAGGCTCCGTTTGACGCTAAATTATTTAAGTATATATTATTTATATTTATATTCAATGTTTAGTTTATCATTTGAATTAAAATAATATTAAATAATTAATAAAAAAATTATATTTACACAGATAAAAACAATTATATTGTGGAATTATTTTAATTGGCTCTATTATTCTTGTGATTAAGTACAAAGAGTAATAGTTTTTAAATTTACAATATTAATATTTTAAGATATAATTAATATAAAATAAAAGGACAAAAGTTATAATTGTTATTAAAATAATGATACTATAACACAATTTTACATTCATTTGACACGTAACATGATAAAATGATTATAAAAATATAAACTTTTATATTTTTTTTAAAAAATAAATAATAAAAAGTAAAAGAAAGTAGTATTAAATAAATATAAAATATTTAGGTACGTAAAAAGATTCATTACTCTTGTTATTATTCAGTCCAGTAAGGTGTGAAAAGTTGACGAATTGGTACCTTGTTGTGTAGCTAATTTGTATTGCTATTGGGTTTGAACCGACCAAAGTCGTCGTTTCTTTGTAACAACGATTCTATGCGTGAAACCAAAGTCACGCACGAAACACGGTTTCAAGAGAAACAGTGCAACAATAATATTATTAGTTAAGTATTTCATTCAGAGAATAAAAAAATATATATATCAAATTTCATGGCATAGTTAGAGCAACTTGGGATAGTTTGGTTCAAATCTTCTCGTGTTTTGATTTGAGTTTTTTCTTTATAAGAAAAACAAATATAATGAATTATGTCTAAGCTTCAATTCATTAGGATTTTAATTGGTGAAATTTAATGTTTTATCAGTTTAAATTAAATATGGCCGTAATCTTAACAACGTCATTGTTAACGGTGCTTAAATTTTGACTTCAAAAAATAGATGTAAAATTAAATTGAATTGAATTTAGTCCGGAAGGGTTTACCAATTATATATAAAAGGATTTAAATTAGACAACTAACGAATATTTATTTATTTAAAACTTATTCTCTAAATTTCTTTAAGATCACGATAAATATATTCATCATTTTCTAGATTTGATTTTACAATTTTGAAAACAATCAAATTTAAGTTAAGATTGACTTCTTTTTTATCAAAAAAGTAATTTATTTTCTTTTCCTCTAAAAGACACATATCTTTATGTTATTTTGTATGCATAAGACTGGATTTGTGATTTCATGCGATTTAATAATATTAATGCGGAATCTAATGTTAATTGGGAAAAAAATTAGCTTACGTCGATGGAAAAGTTATCAAAATTAATTTTAAGCAATACTTTCACAAAAATAAATCACGTCCATCTTAGTTTAAATAATTATAATTGACGTTAATTAAAAACACTTTCATTTACTGAAAAATATTTTGTCAATGTCAATTAAATTTATTTAGTGAACTGTAATAAAAAATAAAATTAATTAAGTTTGACTAAAAATATTATTATTAATATTGATAATTTAAATTATTAATAATTATTTTCTATTTTAATATTTCTTTTTAATTTAGTAGTAAATTAAATATTTTATCTAAATAAAAATATTCAAATTAAATAAATTTAAATTGTCTTACTTAGACAAAATATTAAAAACAAAACAATTTAAAATGAGATCAATTTAAATTTAATATATTTAAAGTTATGAAATTGCCAAACACGTAAGTCTACAACTTCCAAAACATAACAGCCAATGCAATGAAATTTAATAAAGCATGGATGATTAAACTGTACACATAAAACATAAATAAATAATTATGCAAGACTAGCGAAATGAAATATTAAATAGAATATAATGGAAATCACCTAGAATTAATATTTATTACATTCAACCTTAACAAATGGAAGTTGGCTACTCCAAGACATTTGGAGCACAAAAAGTGGTCAAGAAATTAAAAGCCAAAATGATAAAAAAAAAAAAACTTTTTCCTAACTCTTCATGTTCATGAGAGGCATCCCACAATTTTTATCTAAGACTTTTCTAATTCATAACAAAACTTATCTAAGACGTTCATTTATTTGAAGTTGATCATATGGTTTTTCTTTAGGAACACTTCCTTAATTATATTTCTGACTTATAAAATTAATGATAATTATAGTTTATTAGAATTGAACTTACACCAACATTTCTCACTTCATCACTCCATTAACATTTTTATATGACATATAAAGCGAGAAATTAAAACATAAATTTCACATCAAAATATGTATTACTGTCACCATTTCATCTCTTTTTCTTGCAAAGCTCTTATATTCACTTATACGAGCAATGGTTGCTTTCCTATAATCTCTTTGTTTTTAAGGGCGTGCTTCTAATAATGAACATATAAAAATTAACCATTTTGAATTATGCTAATGAAAAAAGAGTTTCAATTTTATCATTGTTTTTGAATTTAGTCGATAGTCCAAGAAGTTCAATGATATTTATCTATTCCTTCTCAAGCCATTGTGATCAATTCATCTCCAGAAATTATTTCATCATTCTTTTATTATTATATTTTTTTATTAGTGAATTCAATTACAATAAAACAAAAAATAAAAAACTTAAAATATACTATTATATAAAATGGATTCATATTTTTGGTATTCATTTTTTTTTTCAATTTTATCTTTCAAGTGATTTTTTTTAAATTTAATATTTTCTTAAATTTAACTAGTTTTTTTAATTTAAATGAATAAAAACTATTTACAATTAAATTTAAAAAGTATTTATATTTATTTTTATAATTCTAATTTCATTAATTTTTATTATCATAAAGGAAATTTGACCTAGTCAAAATTGTTCCATAATCTACCATCTTATAATATTATGTATGCTATAATTGAAGAAAAAACTCTCATAAATATAAAATAAAGTTAGGAATTTTATATTATAGATAAATAAAATATTTTAAGTGAAAAATAAATAAATTTATTTAATATTATATAAAATTTATAATTTTTAATTAATAAGTATTTATTGTTTACATAACTTACAATTTATCTTTTAAACTTCTGAAATATGTTTATATTATTAATCACGAAAAATATTTAAGTATTAATTTTTAATAATATAAATAGAAACATATTTAATTTAAATAATTATTTGAAAACAAATTTTAATAAAAAAAATTATGATTTTTTTTAATATAGTTCATAATACATGAAAAAAGATACCATCACAATGAAAAAAAAAAAGAAAGAAAAAAGTTATTTTCGGCTAATATAACATACCTTCTTTTTTTTCTTTCTTTTTCACGATTTCTATGTAAATGGGTTTCTTGTCAACTACATTCATTAATTTATGTGCCTTCGGATTGCATAAAGTCTTTATAGTATACAAACATTTTCTATATCATCTATCATTTTCATATTTAAATGAAAATACTGTTAAGTTTAATCTAACCTCACATTTTGATTACGCTGAAAAGTTCAAAAATTAATTTATCACTATTTGGAATAAACAAATAATTAAATCAAAGACACGATAAGAACGATAGAAATTCTACTAAGTGATCCTATTTATATATTTTGTAATCAACATTGGAATATGAAACTGGTTTAATCAAATTAATAAAAAAAACCGAAAATAATTGTTAAATTAGTCAAACCTTCATTTAATATATATTAAATAGCAATAAAATTTTTTTAATTAATTAGCGTTAATGGCTGCCATCCTATATATATATATATATATATATATATATATATATATATATATATATATATATATATATATATATATATATATGAGTTTGTTAATGCACGTACTTCTGTTTTTCATTTACTACATTTTAACAATGTGTACTGAGTTTTAGTAGACAAAAATATCCTTATATATATCATAGATTCTAAATTTTAAGATTAAGGGTATTTTAATAATTTTCATTTTCAAAACTAAAAGAAGAAACTCCTAAATCCTTACTCACCTCCCTCATTCCTGTCAACCCTTTCTCTTTCATCTCTCTCACTCCAACATTTTCTCTGTCATCCTATGGTACCTTCAACTGAAAAAAATCAGAAACACTCACTTAACTCTAATCTACCTTCCTCACTTATCTAATTTGTTTTTGTGATTTGTGAAGCTAAATGTTTTATTTACCATTACATTCTTCTAACTTAATTTTTAATTGGCTAACTTGGTTTGATTTTGATCTTGGTTTATTGATGATAGTGTGCATGCAGAGGGGAAGTTTGTAACACAACAAAATTCTAAAATTTAAAATTGAAATTTAATAATAATCAGAAGGGAAAATATATAACACAACTCTCCAATCAAAAATCAACATCAACATCATCAATTATTTTGTTATTAAAGTGTAAAACAAATGAACTAACAGAGCAAGAACAACAAATTGCGGTGTCGCTGGTTGTTGTGTGTGGGCGAGGAAGAGTATGGAGATTCAGAAACACTGGCTGTTAAGCAATTTCTCACAAAATACGATTATATAATGAGTTTTCATTTTATAATTTTTGTCTTATCTAATTTTCACAAGCAAAATGACATCAAAGGAATTGGTAATTGGCTTGTAAATTTCTTACAAAAAATAATAATTTTATAATGAGTTGTCTGAAGGTGAATATGTCAATGACTCAACTCTTTACAAAGACAAATTGTTTAACGGCAAGTGTTTCTGATTGTTTCAATTAGGGTTACAATAGGGATGACAGAGAAAAGGTTGGAGTGAGAGAGATGAAAGAGAATTCATGTTGAGAGGAATGAGAGAGTTCAGTAAGAGTTTGAGAGTTTGTTTTTTTGTTTTGAGAATAAAAATTATTAAAATACCCTTAACCTTAAAACTTAGAATTCATTATATATAATGACATTTTTGTCTACTAAAACTTGATACACAATTGCTAAAATGTAGGCGTATGCACGTTAGCAAACCCCATATATATATATATATATATATATATATATATATATATATATATATATATATATATATATATATATATATATATATATTCTTCAAAGTTTCGTGCAAAGAGAAATTTATTTATTTTTAACACACACAAAAAATATATTATACATTGGAAAGTCAAAATTAGGTCTATTTTTTTGCGTAAATAAGAGAGTGAGAATTGTACAATTCTATAACCAATGTCGACTATGGTCGTATTTTCTTAGCCACACTTCTTTGACTTCTCTTCCATCAATTCTGTTTACACTAACAATAAAAAGTGGTTAGAATTATGGATACCTTATAAATGTCAAAAACCATTTTGTATTCACAAACGTAACACTCAAGATATTAGAAGTAAAAAACACATTTAGTGACATTTAATATCAATTGAATTTATTTAAAATACTAACCATATCCTTCAATTACATTTAGTGTGTATATACACAAACGCATACATAAAATCTTTAAAATGTATATGACAAATTTACAGTAATTTATGGATTATATGTAATAAGTTATTTTGACTAAATATCTATACAAAAATTCTATTATGCATTAAAGTTAAAATGATATAAATTAAATTCGTATGTTCTCTCACCTATTAAATATATTTATCTAGCAGATATAATTTTAATTTTGGTACTGTAAAAATAATAAATTTATTATTTTATTATGACATAGCACCCGTTAATTGTTTGTTAATGGAAGAATGTTAAATTATTATGTGTTAATATATAATAACTTTAAAAGATATTTTAACTTTAGGAATAAAAATTATCCACTTACCTTAAATAACATTAAGAATTACGATATTGATTTTGTTTGTTTTCAGATATGAAAGCAAAAGGTGTTGTAGATAGACAAGAGAAAAATTTTCTCCTCTTTCACGTAAACAAAACAATAATTTTAAATTTGGAAAAGATGAAAATGAAAATATTACAGAAATCAAAATAAAAATATACACTAAACAACATATATTAACATGAAAACTACTGAGAGTAAGACCCCAAACGCTAGTATATATTGTTTGGTTTTTCCATTCTGTAGTAGAATGAGGCGTAAACTTTCAATTTGACACAACCTTTGAATTCTCTTCTGAACCAAACCAAATCAAGAGAAGTAGAAACAGACCCAGAATCATGGTAACAACGGCAATACAGAACCAGAATTCTAGGTTCTAAGCAACCCAACTCAGAACACAGGTCGCTGACATGTTCTTTTCTCTCCACATCCTTTTTCTTTCCCTTCCGAATAATTAGGTAACACTTCACCCTCTGCTGAATCGGATTCGCATGTGAAAAACATCTTCCAGAGTTTGCACGTACATCTTTATCCCTGCGGGTGTAAAGTCTCATTCCTGTGCAAATTTTCAAAGTTAAAATCAGAGTTGCATGACTTTCCCCTGTTTTAATTTCCTCTGTTTTGCTTCAAAAGGAATGAACACGTTTGTGGAATGAATTCACCCCCTCAATGAGATTTGGGTGAAAATCCCACTTCCATTTATGTGATTATGGATTCTGTGAAAGGTTTTCTTCAACGGAAATGGATCCTTTTGCGGAATATTTTCAGAAATTTCTCTCTAGGCTTTTGAATACTCTGTTTTGGGTCTTCACCAAAGTCTTCATGAGGTATTGTATTCTCAATTTTAGAATGTGAATTCTACCAACGGTTCAATAATTGATATACCAATTGGCCATTTCATTTAATCTCTTCTTTTTTTTCGGTTCCAGATTCTGTTGTTCTGATTCTTCTAGAGCAATGAAACCGCTTTATTCTTCCCAGTTTTCTTGTGACAATGAGCAAGCTGAGTCAATTCACTCTGAGTCTGAAAATTTTGGGTATCTGGCTGATGCTCTCTCACGTGAAAATGATCCAAATTATTCCGATGGTTGCCAGGGAGGAACAAAGTCCATTGAAAAACGTTGTTCTGAAACTCTTCGTGGCAGTGAGAATTTTGGGTCCGAAGAAGATGAAACGACAAAGTTCGTTTTCAAATTTGAATACCAAAAGTGGAATTACAATTATGATGACGAATTCAGGGACGGGTATGATGAAAGTAGTGATTTTGTGAAGGGGGGTGATGCTGTTTCTGCCAGCACCACCAATAAGTATGAGTTCATGTCAGGCAAGAGTTTCAGTCACTTCTTGGATGAACCTCAGGCTGGAAATTTCACTGTCAAAGAATGTTTTGTTCATTCAAACGAAGCCTTTAAATTGGAAAATCAAGTTAAATATGATTTTGGGTTATTGTTAAGGAAGAATTTTATGCCAGAAAATTGTGAAGAAGGGGTTAGTGAAGAAAATCTCGACAATTTCACAGAAAAGAAACTCAAAGCTGAGGAGTCGATAGAGCATCCTGTCGAGCCAATTGTTCGCAATTTTCTTTCGGAAGATGATTCTATTTGTTCAAGTTCCAACTCAGATTCTATTATCAGTTCTTTGGGGGAGGGGTTTTTGTCGGACACAGATTTTGGAAACACCGTGGAGTTTGAGACACCGGAGAGCAATGCAGAAGAAAATGCAGTTTTAACAGAAGAGGATATGGACGAGAAAATATATGAGAATTTGGATGTTGGATATGAGCCTGATGATTTCACCGAAGAGGATGAAGATGTAATGGATGAGCTTGGAAAGTTGGAAGAAGAATGCAGACTAGAGGAGTCTTCAGGAAAAAGTTTTGAAGATAAAAATATCAATTCCAAGCTTCAGCAATCAATGGAGCCCCATTCACAAACTTTAACAACTATTGATCTTGAGGATTCCAACCGGTTTGACACACTGTGGGAACATCAAGATTTGATAGAACAGTTGAAGATGGAACTGAAGAAGGTCAGAGCCACTGGTCTGCCAACCATCCTTGAGGATTCTGAGTCTCCAAGGATAATGGAAGACTTGAAGCCATGGAAAATTGATGAAAAATTACAGCATGGTAACACCACAAACGAGCTTCCAAAATTCTACAGGAGTTATAGAGAACGAATGCGGAAATTCGACATCTTGAATTACCAAAAGATGTATGCTATAGGTCAGTATTTTTTACATCAGTAACCTGAACTTTGATTTTCTTTTCTGCAGCTATTTTTCCTTTTTTTTTAAAAAAATTTCTCTTCACTTGTTTGTTCAAAGTTAGTGTGCTTAGTGAATGAACAATTTCATTTAATTTAGATGGTCATCAAGACCTACCTCATCTAAATCATTAAAGTAGAGGTAACGACCCATTCAATTGGTTAGCTGGGCACTAGGAAATCATGAATTACCCAAATACATATAGCAGTTGAGTGAATAACTACACTAAGCTTTTCCTTGTCTAATAGCTCTATCAAGTATTTAACAATGTCAGATTCGCATAAAGCTACCAAAAGCTACCACCTCCTTTACATTTAACTAGATGATCACATCTAATTGGTTCATAAACATTAAATAAGCAATTACTATTTTTCTGCCTAACAATTGGACATTTTCTTATTGTGGATAACTTTTTTCCTAATTTCCAAAAGAAACCAGTCCCTACAATGATCTAGCACTGACAGTAATGCTCCAAGAAATGTTTCTATCGCCTTTTGTTTCTTATCTCTTTCTGTAAACAACTCTTACCATGCAAGACTAGTTAGGAAAGCATTCTCAGGGAAAGTTGTTATACTTTTATAATCTTCATTACCCTTTGCATTACGCTTAACAGAGAAGATTCCAATCATAGTCATAGCACATTCCTTAAGTTTCTTGGAAATTGTAGGTGTTTTGCAGTCAAAGGACCCACTCCAATCATTTTCAACCCGTAAAAACCCTTCACCAGCATTCACAAGCATTATTCCACGCGGCTTTCGCCTTTCTAGACGAAAACAAATAGAAGCTGACCCAATGAAGAAGTTTGTAGCAGAATTATACAGTGACTTGGAAATGGTTTATGTGGGGCAATTGTGCCTTTCTTGGGAATTCCTTCAGTGGGAATATGAGAAGGCCTTGAAGCTATGGGAATCTGACCAATACGGGTTACTAAGATTCAACGAAGTAGCAGGAGAATTTCAACAATTCCAAGTGCTTCTCCAAAGGTTTATAGAGAATGAACCTTTCCTCCATGGTCCACGAGTTCAAAACTATGCCAGGAATCGTTGTGCAATGCGCAATCTTCTTCAAGTTCCAGTAATAAGGGGTGAATTTTCTGTTCTTTTTTTTTTTTTTTAAATTAGAATGTGAATTCCGTTAGTGTCTTTATTCAAAATGGAACATGGTGGTTACCTTTTTCATGTCCACTTTCCTATGTGGGGGGACCATATAAAGTTTCATACATGAGACAAAAAAGTTCCTCATGGTTTTAGAATCTTATTTGGACGCAGAAGACAACGCCAAGGATAAAAGGAAATTCAGTAAAAGAGAAGCAGATAAAGATGCAATCACCAGTGACATGCTAGTGGAGATTTTGGAAGAATCCATCAGAACAATTTGGCGTTTTATAAGAGCTGATAAAGATGCATCTAGCTTGGCTCTAAAAGGTCTAAAAGAAAATCATGTACAGCTCCAAGACCCTTCAAATTCAGAGCTTTTGGTGGAGATTAGAACAGATCTTCAAAAGGTAACTGACTAAAGCTTCAACAGTCACTTTCTTAATGTGAAATGCAATCGAGTTTGTTCTTTAAAGATTGCATTTTTTGCAGAAAGAGAAGAGATTGAGAGAGATTTTGAGGAGTGGAAGCTGCATTCTGAAGAAGTTCCAAAAGCATCATGAAGATGAGGCAGATCAAGTGCTTTACTTTTTCTCTCAAGTGGACATGAAATTGGTTTTGAGAGTGTTGAACATGTCAAGGATAACGACAGATCAACTAGCATGGTGTCGTAGTAAATTAAACAAGATCACTTTTATAAACCGAAGGATACGTGTAGAACCATCATTTTTACTTTTCCCTACTTAATACTTTATTTCACATTTAGAATGTTATTATTGAAGTAGTAATGAATTTTTTCATATAACTTCAAAGTGTCTCAATGATCCAATTCTTCAACTGATCGTTTTCTAATAATTAACATATTATGTTATAAGCCCGCATTCGATTTTTATTAAACTTAGATAAAAATACTTTATCACAATAAAAAGGAAATAAAGGGCATATTTTATAGTTTTTTTCCCATTTAATTCTCATGCTGTCTCTACATAAAATATTTTTGTTACTTCAATTCAGTAAAAAATCGAATAGGTTGACTCGACTAGATATTTTCTTATTATGATTCAGTTTAACCTTCCGTCCTTGTTCACTTGGTTTGATACTTCAATTCAAACTAACTAACTTAATCCTCGATATTAAAAATCGAACCAATTCAATACAAAATAAAAGATAAAAAGAACATCGATAATATAAACGAATTAAGAGTATAATAAAGAAAAATAACTTTTAAATCAAAACTTATTGGTATGTCAAAAATCTTACGTTAGTTAATAAATCCAATAAAATATATTTTATTCGTTTGCTTTTAACTTACTAAATCATTTTCTAAGAAGTACAATGTGATAAAATACATTAAAATAAATTTTATGAAATTTTTCTCTAATTGAAATTTCTTTAATTATTAATTGCAAGCTCTATTTATTTAGTGTGATTTACCATTTTTTTCAACCACTTATTTATATTCAACAGCTTCTTTCATCTTTAAATTTTAGGACTTACAAACGAAAATAAAAAACTAGGACAGAACTCGAATAAATTAACGAGAACTTAAAACATATGAAAATCCTTGCATCAAATTCGTTCAAAATAATTGACAATAACTAAAATAAAGTAAATAAGCACCGAATTAAAAAAAAAGAAAAAAAAAGAACTGTGGATCTGATTTAAAACTATCTAAAGTGAAATATCTTTCTTCAAATCAAACATCGAATTTTGGCCAAAATATTCGAAAATATGTCTTTTACGATTTCATTAATTAAAGTAAAATGTTTGATAATAAAATTAATTTGTTAATTTCACATTTCAATATATTACCCGCATTTTTTCTCAATTATATCCTTATATTTTATATAATATGTAGATAATTTAAATTTATCATTTTTCTATGAAGTAAAATAAAATAAAATAGATATTTACATATTAGTGTTAAAATATTGATTTCTACCTGACAAATTACACAAATATATACATTTGCAAAACGAATGAAGTTCATCAACATTGGAAAATATATTTATTTCGTAAGCCAAATTTTGCTGCTGTGTATTTTTCATGAGTTTCTATTATAAAATTATTTTTTTATTAATAAATTATTACTAATACATACTTTTACCATACAAATCTTGTAATCAATAACTCTCGAATGTTAAAATAACTTTATATGACTTAATCACTAATACATGCATTCGGATGATAAAATGTGATAAGTAAAAATACTTTTTTTTTAAGAAAGAAATTAAATTTTGTAAAATTATAAAATAAATATAGATGAAAGATGAAGAGGTATTGAAGTTGTATCTCTTCTTTATGACTACTAATTAAAAAACATTTAATTGGAAGTCGTGTACATTTATCACGACTTTTGAATTGAGTTGTTTAACTTTCACACCGCTTCTAATTCCAAAACTATTAAATTGAAACCAGTCTATCCTTATTATAATTTTTATACTTAAAGTCGTTTCCTCCAAGAAGATTTTTATTTACTCCTCACGATTTTTATTTAAAAAGAAATATAAATAAAAATATTTTAAATTTGTATTGAGAGTGTACGACTTCTTCAAATAAAGTCATTACAATCTTAGACGAGTTATTCATCGATCTTAATTATTCATAATATGTTTATTTTCGTAATATTTTTTAAAATATGTCTTTATCTTGTAAAAAATTCTGAGAAGGATAAGGACATCATTTAATAAGTATATACAGTTATTTCTATATTTTTTAATCGCATTCTATGGTGTTCATCTCGTTTTAGTTTATGATTGCAGTGCACCTATGTCACAGTGTGAAAAGAAAAGGAAGCACACAGGCTGATGATGAACCTACATTGTTATCATCTACGCCTTGTGGACATGAACTTGCAAATCAAAAATGTTCTTGCAAGCGTTTTCAAGAAGAGTTCGGAGCATAACAAATTGTCAGGCCTCGTTAAACGCACCCAAAACCCTTCCTGTCAGACTCATTTAAAACGCATTTAAAAACTCCTCTGAACGGACGCCAGGTGTCAAGCAACGAGGATTCGAAAATCAGATAGTAGAAGGCAGGTGTCAGCGAGTGAGCGGACGTTCGTTTTAACGAGAGAGAAGCAAAATCTGATTTTCTGAAATTCCCGTTTCCCTCACTCTGCATGCATCTTCTTCCCAAACTCTGATATTTTCATTTTCTCCTCCTTCTCACTAGAAACCCTATCTTCTCTCTAAGGAAACTCACCCTTTCTCTTCTCCGATCATCATTCAGAGACCGTAGAAGTGTTCCCGGCGTTCCAAGCTTCATCTTGAACCGACCAAGTTTCAAGATTTGATCGGGTAAGTGTATTTGTCCTTAGTCGTTCGTCTTCTGTTACATGCAAACCAAGTTCTGGTTGCATGCGAGCGTGTAGTCTAAGTTATTTTTGGTTTCATGTTGTTTGGTTTAGTTTGAAGAGTTATTGATCGTTGAGGGTAGAAAGATTGTAGTCGGACGAACCAAAACCTACCCTTAGGACGTTCAATCACGTATCCAGGTAAGGAAAGCTTATTTAATTTAATTTATATGTTGTTGTACTGTATGAACGTCTGTTATTTGACTGAATGAATATTATGCATGATGGTTGATATGTTTGGATTGTATGAATGTTGATATGATTGTTTATGTAGAATATGATTTATTAGTATGATATGGAGTGTAAGAAGTATGCAAATTGATTATGATATGAATTTTATAAAGTTATGAAATTATGTAATGAGAAATGAGTTGAAGATAAATGAGTCCTGAATATGAAATTTTCCTATGATAATGTACGTTCGTCATTGAACGGTCTTTGACCGTTCGGTGTTTCTAGTAGACTTGTTTGAAATTGAATTCTTTCATTTGGAAAGAATTCTAGTTGAGGACGAGCGTCTTCTTGTGATAGTACTGTGCTTGAGCGTTCGGCCAAGCGTAGTTGCATCTGAGTATTCGGTGATGAACCTGAATGTGGTAAATATATGTATTTGTATATCTTGATTATTCGTAAACCACACTCAAATAGTATATGACTATATTTATCAAACCCATTTTCTATAAGCTTAATAACGCTTGGCCTTATACCAAGTGTTCGTTCTAGGCAAGTGTTTGGTTTCACCCCAAATGCTCGTACGGATTAGCGCTCGGTCTTACACTAAGCGTTCGTACTCGTCTCTTTTATAATCTATCTTTACGAAAATGACGTTCGTCCAACTTCAATAAGAACTTTCTTCTCTACCGTGCTCGGTTATTGACTGGCATTCGGATTTTTGATGTAAATTCAAATAAACTAAGTATTTATCAGCGTTCGATTCCTTCATGTAAATTCTTCTAAGTATTATTACTGAAATGTCTTGAAGTGTCTGTATTGATTGGTTCCAGCCTAGAGTCGTAACACTTCGCGAGGCCTTTTCAGCGTTCGGTTAGAACTCTCAAGGGTCAGTTCATCTAATTGACTCACTTTGTAAGTAACGTCTGTTTTAGTCATTCTTGCAATGTGCAGTTGACTTCGGTTTCTTTTCGTAATCCTTTAGTAACCCTCTCGGTCTTATTCTATTATGGAACGGGAGACTTCTCTGTCTCGTTCCTAGTGTTCATCCTTGTTCAGAGTGAGGACTGAACGTTCGGTATTTGATGTTCTTAGAATTGGTGACAAAGATGAAATTAACATGATGGATAATGAAAAATGAAGAGTATATGAGATGGATGAAATGTTGTGAATTTTGAACGAGCGTTTCGGGGAGGAACAACTCATGAATGAATATTGAAATTGTAAAGTATGAATGTGGTAATGCTTAGCTGGCGGTTCATCCTGATGTTCCGTGAGTACTCGTCCTCACGTAGAGGAGGGTAGGTCATGTGTGGGAACGACAGGATGTTCTAGTCCTTAGGGGTACTTTGGACAGATAGGACTAACCTCGGGTGGCAGCTGATGAGAGTATTCCAGTTACTACATCACCCGGGTGCACGAACGTCGTAGCTACACAGAATTCATACCGTCTGGACAGTTAGTCTAGTAGTAGGTCTTGCTTGAAATGTATGTTGAAATGCATTCGATGTGTTTGAATATGAGAAATGTATATTATTACTTGAATTAAATTACATAAGCTTACCCTGTGTTTTCCTTGTGTTGTCTCGTCTTGTACGTTCGTCTTGTCGTTGTAATGATCATCCGGGTGGATGTGAGCAAAAGGAGACGCGCTGTTGGAAGATGCGCTAGAAGAAAAAAATTTGATAGAGGTGGAAGTGAAGACCGAGCAGTAGGAACGTTCGGTTAGTAGATAGTAGTCTTATTGTGAGGTGATCGTTCGGTCACCTCCTTTCTTTTGATTTTATCTGACCGTTCGGTAGGATCTTTTGTAAACCGTTCGGTCATGTTTTCTCTTATCTTGTACAGTTTAATTTGAAAGCTTATGTAAGGCCGTTCGGCCTTAGGCGTACATTGATTTGTGTAAGACTGAATTGATATATTATTAAATGTAATTATTTCTATTATATGATTTATTACTGTATTTTTGGGATGTTACACAAACCATGTCCCAAGAGGATGATAATGACAAACTAGAAGATGTTGTTTATATGAAATCTAAATTGGATGGGAAGACAATCCTTGGTTCTCAGTAGATATTCACCAAAATTTCATCTCAAGTAATATGAAGAAAAAAAGCAACCGAAAAGTATTCTAAAAATAAGGAGTTGTTTTTAGAGTTATCACCATAATTTAATAAGTCTCTAGGGTGTATAGGAGACTTGGTAATTGTATGTCATTAGAAGGTATGTAATTCTTGTAAGAAAAAAATTGTACAAGAAGGGTTTGTAGTTTTGTTCACAAAAAAATTGTACGAAAAGCTTTACCGTTTTATCTACAAAATATTGTAGAAAAAGGGTTTATGTATATAATTCACATTCTAGCACACACTAAGATATATCAATACATAAGTGCATTACTAATAAAAATAAAGATGTATTTTTATAAAGGAAAAAATAGCACATGCAATCTTTCATATCAATAACTAGTCTATTTGGCATGTTTCATATATGTACAATAGAAACTTTAACATTGATACAATGAATGGAATCTATTTCTTCAATATGGTGCATTCGAAATAGAGTACAAACTAAAACAAGAAGAAAACTAACCCTTTTCCTCCATTTTATCAAAAGTTGTAGGGGCATGTGTTGATGTTGCCCATCATTGCTTAAATGATCTTGTCTTAAATGCAAATGATATTAAACATTATTTTTCAAACAATTTTGAAACTCTATTCAAACATCTTTTTTAGATTTTTCTTATGTTATAATTATATCAATAACTAAGGTTGAAGTCCTAAGGAAAAGAAAACGAACTAAAAGAAGAAAGATGATAGACAAACCATGACTTTACAAAAATGAAAGATGAGGTAAATACAAACTTTGCAAATTAAGCTCTTTCTTTTACTATGCTTTGTGTATCTTACTTTCCAAAAGGTGTCGAAAAAAAATGCAATATAGCAACACAAATTTCTTCAATAAAATAGCCAAAAGTGTTAATTGATTGCCAATCCTAGTTTGAGGTCAAGTGCCACCTGAGACAAGTTCATAAGTGTAACACCAATCCTAGTTTGAGGTCAAGTGTCAAGTTGTACGTAGTTATCTTCCACCATTAAAGTTGTTAGATATATTATCTTTATTTTATATTTATCTTTTATCTTTTATCTTTATCTTTTATCTTTTAGTTAGTTTGTTATTATTTCTTATTTGTATTTTGGGCTTCGTCCATATTTCTTCTATTATAAATAGAGAACCCTATGTGTGTATTTAACACAAGGGAGATTAATCCCAAATATAGTTTTTCATTATATTCAACAAGGGAGATTAATCCCTATGTGTGTTTTACCATGGAAAAGATTGTTTTGTCCTCTCTTTGACCCATCGATATATGTCTCTTCTGTCATCTCCAACAATTACCTCTTTATCCACTGATGGCATTCCTCAAGGGCGATTTGCAAGAAGAGATTTACATGGAGCAACCTCCCAGATTTGTTGCTCAAGGGAGTCTTTGGGGTTGGTATTTCGTCTTCTATGTCGTCTTGCAAATCATTAGCAATTTGATGTCTCTCGAGTGCAGAAATAGATATTTTCATTAAGTCTTTTTGGATTATATTAGTAACAAGCTTGGTACATACAATTTGTATGCACCAGCTTGAGGGGGAGTGTTAGATATATTATCTTTATTTTATATTTATCTTTTATCTTTTAGTTAGTTTGTTACTATTTCTTATTTGTATTTTGGGCTTAGCCCATATTTCTTCTATTATAAATAGAGAACCCTATGTGTGTATTTAACACAAAGGAGATTAATCCCAAATATAGTTTTTCACTATATTCAACAAAAGTTAATTATTGCTTTGTTCACCACTACATCTCCATCCTTCAAGGTACTTGCAACACAATCCTGTGTAGTTGATGCTTCAAAGTTCTTTCCTCCAATCTTTTAGTGTCAATAGTCTTTCTTGAATGCATCTTCTTGCCACAATGGTAGCATTTAAGATGCTTCTTACTTTGAGACGTCGATCTATCATGAGTCTAACTTTCACTAGATCCACATTTTATTGATCTACGTCACATTATCACCAAAGATTTTGCTTGCTTTGAACTTTCCATTATATCTACTTTGTTCTTCTGCCTAGATTTTTTTTTTCAAAAATAACTTCGACAATATCCTCTATGTATAGGTACCCATTAATATTGTTATTTTTCATGTTGTTGATGAGTTAATCATACGAATCGGGTAAACTCTACCGTAGAAGCTCTCCATGTTCATTTTCAACTATGTTAAAATTTGCCACTACAAGTTAGACAAATAACATATTCAAATTATTACGTGGTTTGTCACTAATGTGGACCACACATTCAAAAAATATAGAGTTTTTATGCGAAGTGACTTATCTTCATACAATTTGATAAGAGTATCCAAAATCTCCTTCGTTGTAGTATTTTTTATGACATTGAATAAAACTGCATCTACATTAAGTATAAATTCACGATACCATTTTTATTAATTTCTTCTCATTTTCAATTAGTGATCTCCAAAAGTTTTTCTTCAATTACCATTATACAATTGTTCTTCATTCTCATTTTTCATAATGAAAAATTATTCGATTGAACTTCTGTTTCATACTTTATTGTCATGACTTTATAAAATTCCCATTAAAAGGTTTAAAATCATATTTTCTCATCCTCAAATTTAATTTATATTTTAAAATTTGAATATATTTTAAAGAAAACTCCTTAAAATAACTATTTTCTTAGAAATAATATCATGTAACAAAATATTACACGTGAATTGCCTAAAACTTGGGCCAAACATTTTCTTTCTAATATTGTTTTGGACTGGGCTTAGTTTGATAGAAACCCATAAAGGCAACGAATTAGATGTAGGGTTTGAGAGAAGCCTCCTTTATAAAACATCTACCCAAACTTTGCTACCCTAGTTTGTGTCCTCTAGGTTTAACTCCATTACTTACAAAAATGGTGCAGAGGCTCACTTATCGCAAGCGCCATAGCTATGCCACCAAATCAAATCAGCACCGGATTGTTAAGACACCTGGTAAGTGTTTTCTCTTATTATTTTCTCTTTGCGATCTTTTTTCCAATCTGTGTATTTTGTTCTTATCTCAATTGTGTTCCTCAATTTGTTGTCAAAATTATGTTTTGCAATTGCTGTTTGGTGTTTTAACACATGGGTATGCATCAGGTGGGAAGTTGGTGTACCAGAGCACTAAGAAGAGGGCTAGTGGACCCAAGTGTCCTGTCACAGGGAAGAGGATCCAAGGGGTATGTAGTGTGTGCTATTTACG
The DNA here is from genome assembly GCF_029865625.1 of Vigna umbellata. Classification (NCBI taxonomy): domain Eukaryota; kingdom Viridiplantae; phylum Streptophyta; class Magnoliopsida; order Fabales; family Fabaceae; genus Vigna; species Vigna umbellata. The sequence goes on along the minus strand of NC_142168.1, from coordinate 9,867,485 downwards.
TTTTTTTTCGTATGCTCTTCGAAGAGTAAGGAACTGTAATTCATTGTGAAGAATTCCAATTATATGCTACATAGAGAGATCTCATGCTTTGTATGCTGTGGGTAAACATGTTTATGTTGTGGCCTATTAGATAGGTTTAACCGAAAAATTTAAGGGTTGTTCTTTATTTTTTATTTTTTCCCATTTGGTGGGGTGCCTAATTGTTTGTAAAATTGTGCATTTTTGGTCCTGGTATGTTTCCATATGTGTGAATTGGTTATAGGATAATTAGGGATTGGTTGTGGGAATGGGATTGAGCTGTTTTTAATTATTTATATCAGTTATCTTATGGAAATGAGTTGTTTGTCGGTTTCAGGAGAATGGATGCTTTAATTTTCTTTTGCTTTTAGAGTTTTTTGGCGACATTAATTCTTAAATAACTAAATTTAGCTAATGAAAATATGAATGATTTAAAAGGGTCACGCAATGAATGTTTTTGCCTCAGCTTATTACTTCTAGCTGACCTTATTAATTTCTTCGTTAGTCTCTTTGAAAGAGCAAGGTTTCTCTTTCAAAAATGGTTTATAACATTCCCATACTTTTTTTTCCCAATAAGTCTAATGGAAAAGCTTATAAAGTATTGTATCTGAATTATTCTAGTAAGTTTAAATGATTTAATATGACCATGAATATCTCATTACACTTAATATTATGGAGGGTTTATCTAAGCTTATATTCATATTCCAATAAGCTCTCATATAACTTGGGGAAGCAATTTGAACACAATTTTATTTAGCACTTGTCATATAAGTGCTGATGTGCAAGCTTTTTATAATGAGAGAAAATTGAGTTGAATTGTTTCGTATAAATGGTAAACTGTGTTCACAAGTAATCCAAAGTAATCCCAGGAGCTTATTAGAATCAACTGAAAGTTTTGTTCGATCTTGGTACATTATACTTTGTTTTTCACTAATCTTTTACGTAAGTGTTCCACTGTAACTCAACCCCATTATCCTTACTTAAAGTGTTTAATCAAGTTGTTGGTCTTGTCTCTTAATTTTGTAATCCTGATTTATCTGCAGATCCCCCACTTGAGACCTACTGAATACAAGAGGTCTAGATTGTCTAGGAACCGCCGGACAGTTAACCGGGCCTATGGAGGTGTTTTATCTGGTGGAGCTGTTAGAGAAAGGTATATTGCTTAGAAGATCGTTGGGCATGTTTTTCATTTTTCTTTGTTGAGTTAAATTTAACAACTATTTAAACTTGTTATAGGATTATTCGGGCTTTCCTTGTTGAAGAACAGAAAATTGTGAAAAAGGTATTGAAGATCCAGAAGGCAAAAGACAAGCAGGCCGCTAAGAGTTAAGCTGATTAATATCTTGTCGTTAAGAATTGTGCTAAAGAATTTTGACTTTGGTGTTGATCATGAATCTGGAACTTAATTTGAAATTGATTTTATGATTTTTGTTTCTTTTTGGTAGCTTAAATCAATGATATGAAATTGGTACTTGATAGTTTATTGGGAATTCTATAATTAGTGTAGGATTTCGATTTGAAGGAGAGAATAACTGAAACCATTTAAGGTTTTTTGTGTTTAGTAGGTAGTTTAAAACCCTTTAATAAGATTAACTTAAAATATTTTGATCAGGGAATAAGGGTCTGGACGAAAATGAAATTCGATGGAGTTTTTTATAATTTTGATTCAATTGATATCATTCGCTCAAGAATGTGTCGGATAATGTAATCCTTCCATGACTGGATTCGGTAAAATCGAGTTGAACATAGAAATTCGATTCTAATATTTTTTTAGTGGGTTAAAAAGTGGATTTATCTAAATTTTCCTCAACCGGGTTTTTTAATATCTTGATGGGCAAAAGTAATAGTTATTTGTTAATACATACTTAATAGTAGGAAGTATTACATTGTAAGTATATAATGTTATAATAAAGTTTCATGCAATATAAGTAATCATTATTAATATTCATTTTTAAGTCATTGTGGTTCGGATTTAGTCTAATTTTAAATTATAAATTTAATATTCAAATCAATCATTTTATTGTTTTAGTTTGATTTATATTTAGGGAGATAAAAAGAATCATAATAATTTGGTTTGAAATTTCAAAATAATATTAACGAATAAAAAAAACCAATATTTAAAACATAATAAATAAAAAAATTATGATGAAGGTAGTCGATATTTCATCCTACCTGATAACGGTGTCATCAGCATTATATAATACATATTTTTTTTTCTAAATAACTTTTTGTTCACTTTTATAATTGTTAATAATATTTTTCCTTTTCTTTATCTTCAATAGGATTCTTATTTATACTGTGATTTTGTTTATTAATTTGTTTAGAGATACATCAGTCAGAAGTTATGTAAAGTGATACATGTTTTCTTTATTTTACATCTGTAAGCTGTAACATCCCATAAATATAATCATAAACCATATAAATGTTCATATATATTAACATATCAAATCAGTCTTACATTAAAGAAATAAAGCACGCTCGTGGTCGAACGGCCTTACATAACTATACAAATATTAAAGGTGTACAATCTGAGTATACCTGACCGAACGGTTTACAAAATAGAAATACCGAACGGTCAAATTAAGCAAAAATGGAAGGGGTCGCTCTAATACAGCACGCTAATATAACTAAACTAATAGTTAACCGAACGTACTACTGTTCGGCCTTCACTTCCACATCAACGAGGTTTTCTTCCTCCAAAATACCATCCGCAAGCGTCTCTTCCAGTAACGCCTCTCCATCTGCTCACATCCACACGGATGATCATTGCAAGGACAAGGACGGACGTACAAAACGAGACAACACAAGGAAACACGCAGGGTAAGCTTATTGAATTTAATCCAATTAATAACATGCATTTCATAACACATCAAACATATCAAATACATTCCAACATACAATTCAATCAATTCTTTAAATCAATCAATTCCTGATACTAGACTGACTGTCCGGACTGTATGAATTCTGTATAGCTACGACGTTCGTGCACCCAGGTGGTGTAGTAACTGGAATTTATCATCAGCTACCACCCGAGGTTAGTCCCTTCCATCCAAAGTACCCCTAAGGACTAGGACCTCCTGCCGTTCCCACACATGACATACTCCCCTCTACGTGAGGACGAGCACTCACGGAACATCAGGATGAATCGCCAGCTAAGCTTTGTCCACATTCATACTTTACAAATTCCAACTTTCATCCAAGAGTCGTTCCTCCCTGGAACGCTCTTTCAAAATCCACAACCATCATTTCATCTTTTATACTGTTCATTCTTTATAATTTTTCACCTTAATATCATTTTCATCTTCCGTTCTAATTACATAAAAGGACGAACGTTCAGCCCTTTTCATAACGAGGACGAACGTTAAAAACAAGACCGAGGAAATCCTCGTTTCAGACAGAATAAAACCGACACATATTATATGACGAACGTCATTACCACTTGAATCAGTTAAATGAACTGACTCTAGGAAGATCCGATCAATACTCAAAATAAGTTAAGTACAAAGGCTCTAGGCCGAATCCAAATGGATATAGACACCACAAGACGAATAAAGAACTATACCGAGATCAATTCAATTATAAATACCGACTGTCAGTCAATGACCGAACGCAGTAATACATATTTACTGAAATTTTGGACGAACGCTATTTCCACCCGTTTGGTAATTAAAGACAAGGACGAGCGTTCGGTATAAGACCGAGCGCCACTCATAACAAACACTTTGGGTCGAGACTCATCACTGATTCGAATTAATAATAGAAATAGAAATTTATATAAGACGAGATGATAAAGTTAGGTTCTTAAGAATGACTAAGTGTCCGAATATATATTTTCAAGCTTCTCAACTCCTCACTTAACACTCAGGGCATCTACGTTTGGCCGAACGCTCAAACGTAGTACTAATACAAGAGGGCGTTCGTCCTCAACTAGAATTCTTTCCAAATGAAAGAATTCCATTTCAAAGAAGTTTACTAACAACACCGAACGGTCAAGGACCATTCAATGACGAACGTATGTTATCATAGGGAAGTTCATATTTAAAGATTTCAATTCCATTTACTCATTTTTCAGCATATACATTTCATACTTTCAAATAATCATATCATAGTACATCTCATATTCAACATACTTCAGTTCATACTTATGATCAGATATCAAAAATCCAATAACATAGATCATGCTTCATCCAACACAAAAACGTCCATACAACACAAATAAAACATACGAATTAAATTGAATAAGCTTCCCTTACCTGGATCAGTGGTGAACGTCCTAAGAGTATGATTTTTTTTCGTCCCTCTACAGCTTTCTACCCTCAACGATTTTCTTAATTCCTCCGACTAAGTCTAACCATAAAAATAAGGAAGAATTTAGATTATACCCCTGCATGCAACCAAAACTTGGTTTTGCATGTAACCCAGAGACGAACGGCTAAGGTCGAGAAACTTACCAGTTTCAGAATCTGGATCTGTTCGGTCCAAATTGAAGCTTACGACGCTGGGAGTACTTCTACGGTTTCTGAATGATGAACGGAGAAGAGAAAGGGTGAGTTTCAGTAGAGAGAAGGGAGAGTTTTCTAGAGAGAAGGAGGAGAAAATGGATATTCAGAGTTTGGGAAGAAGAAGGTGCATGCAGAAGAGTGTGGCAGGTTTTTCAGAAATCATTTTTGTTTGCCTCACGTCCAAACGGTCGTGCGTTCTTCTGCTGACACCTGCACTCCACTTACTGACTTCCGAACCTTCCATTTTGACACTTGGCAAGTTGTGAAGTCAGAGTTTGAGTGCATTTTTAATGCACCTGAGCAAAGGGTCGTGGGTTGCATTTAATGAGCCTAACAGGTGGCTTGAATGCATTTAATAGGTTTTGACACAAGCAAATTTATATATTTTGCATTTGTTTTTCATTTTGGTTCTCAATAAAAAAAATTATTTATTTATTTTATCTCTATTTTGTTACTTATTCAAGTGATGAATCATCCACTTCAGTGACTAAGTCAACAAAATTAATTAATATGATAAAAATTGTTTTTCTTTTTATTAAAGCTTTTATTTTTTTTTATTACAACATTTCATATTTAAATGTGAAATGGAAAGGTGAAGGATATGAAAAAAAAAATCTATGCCGTCGATTTTCATCTCTTTGCATTTTGTAGAATAGGAAAGATAAGAAAAAAAAATAACATACTTCGAAGAAAAATAAAAATGTTTTTATTATATTTTCTTTTTAAAAATTAAGCGTTTTTGTAAGAATTTTCTTACTCATTTTATAATATCATATGCTATCACAAAAGTTTTGGTGTAAAGCCTAACACTTTTATCCAAACAAATTTGTTACAAGAGTAAATTCACCTTTAGCTCTATTTTTGAGTCATTTTGAATTTACATATTGTATTATTTTGTAATTAGATATACATATGGAGTAAGAGGGAGTGAGATACATCACTCATTATTAAAAAGTTACCTAAATGACGCGTCTTTAAAAGTTAACTTGAACTGATTTAATTTTAAAAATAGATTTGCATATTTTTAGGGATAAATTCAAATTATATTTTAATTTGTACATTTATCTTATTTTACTCAATACATTATAAAATTAAAATAAAAAGCTTGTCAAGAATGGGATTCAAACACATGCCCTTTCGGAAACTGGCGCCCCTAGATAAATAGGTCATCTTAACGTTGTTGATAATCATGTTAATCCAAAATTAATTATTCTAGTGTTGTTGTTCTGGTTATTATTGAAGGAACCTAATACACCAGATGCCGGGTGTTGCTCCCTCCACCACCACACCTTTCTCCCTCTACCTTCCCAATTTTTTTTAATTCCAATTATATCCTCAAATTAAATTTTTTTACTTATACTATTTTAATTTATTTCAAACCTAGTTCTCCTACTTTACTCTCTGCACTCAATATTTCCCTCTCAATTCCGTTTAACAATTTGTCTTCAGTTTTACTCTACAACTCCATTTGTCTTCTTCGTTTCACTTCTCTCATTTGTTTCTTTCTTCTTCATTTTCCTTACATTATTAAAATACATTAAAAATTTATTCAAAAATAATAAATCAAAACATTTAGATTAAATTATTAAAATATTTCTAAAATAAAGAATAAACTAATAAAACAAACCCTAAAATTAAAAACGTAGGTGACATCCTTCAACGGATGTCAACATCCGTTTAAGGAAAAAACGGATGTCAACATCCGTTTAAGGAAAAAACGGATGTCAACATCCGTTTAAGGAAAAAACGGTTTTATTTTAGGGTTTTATTTGAAGGTTTATTCGAATACGCACCTTGAGGAAGTAACACACGCACTGCACCACTCCACACATTGCACCACGAGAACGACACTGCACCACGAGAGGGAGACTGCTTGATAATTCTTTCCACCACCATCAACCTTTACAACTTGTAGTATCTCACACCGACTAAAGAAAGAGAGGAAGAAATATAATGTTAAAATAAAAGAAAAATATTTTACTCATATACGAAGGACTGAAATAAGTTATTAGTGGAATAGGTTGTGAATGGGTAAAATTAAAAAATAACCCTAAAAAAAATTTTACTTAGAGACAAAATAGTAAATGGGAGGTGGAGGGAGAAAGGTGTGGTGGTGGAGGGAGCAACACCCCCAGATGCCCTTTATTTGTTTTCTTCATATTGGGCTTAAGGCCCAATTCATGTAACGTCACTTTTGTTCAAAGTATAAAACCCATAGAGTATATGTATTAAAGTCAATACGTGTCACTTAGGTACACAATTTCTAAAGCACTAACAATTACTTATTTCTCAATCTGCTGTAAATTTCACAAGGTCGACTGTTTCATTTTAGATAATTCTGTTAAATAGATTTATAATAATATTTGAAAAACATTGAGCATATTTTACTAATATTTTAATTGCCCCATTGCTTTTGATTAATAAATTCATAAACGAAATGTTTTTAAGTGCGACTGCATTAATACCAATAGATATTACATATTCATGTAAAAGTAATGAATTATTTTATCTCTTAACTACTTTCCAGCATGTATTAATTAGCATTCTATTTACATTAAAAAACGAATCAATTATTTTTTATGTTAATACTATCACCTTTATTTCTTTTATCTGTTTACTATAAGAGATAGCTCAGACAGATTACGAAATGTAATTTTTTTATATAAAAAAAACATCTGCAATTGCTTAATGTGATTTATGTCAGTGTTTCTCTCTAATTTTTAATGTACAAAATATTAAAGTTTTAAGTAGACAAAGAATGCAATAATAATAATAATAATAATAATAATAATAATAATAATAATAGTGTATACTATGATCGTCTGATTAGCTCGAACGATTATGTTAGTCTAAAACGCTAAAAGAATCGGTCAAATAGTCGAACGATCTGATTAAACAAGAATTAATACTAAGAACGATTACTTTAAACTTAAGCAAGATTATTACCATTTGGACCTAATTAGACCGGTACTAATTTCAAACTCATTCTGAAATCTATACATACATGTTTGAGGTATTGTAGTAGGTTATTTACATTCATTACACATTTATTGTTATTATTGCCTAATTCTTACTGACTTTGACATCGAAATATATTCTGTAGGTAACTCTCCAACTCAACAGCGCGGTAGTAAGTGCAAAGTGAAGGAAGGACTTCTAGCTGTGCTTGGAGTCAGAAAAACCTATTAAAGAAAATAGTTGAACTCGACTTAAGAAATCAAAATAAATAATTATAAATAACATTGCTGAGAAAATATAGTGTAGTTGATTAAACATAGTATATGAGTTGTTATTTGTATATATTTGTAATTCCTACGTATAAAAGATAACTTAAAAAACACATGACCAGGAATAGAGTTAGTAATAAAAAATAGTATTTGATGTCCTTTTGTGATTAGTATTATTTGACCTAAAAAGCAAACTGCATGCAGAGCATGCAGCTTGCAGTTATGATAAAGTGTGTTGAGGATCTGAATCATAGCAACTTTAGAGTGAGTGGTGAACAATCTGAAACCAGGGTCAACCAAGACAATGATTTGTTATCCGAATGCACCCTTGGACATACGAACCGAAAGTTTCAATCTTGAACTTGTTGTTGTAATAGTAGTAGGTGAGAGATACATGCATTAATTTGGCTTCACGAAAGTTTAGACAAATTTTAAGAAATTGTCGGAAGCCCATAGTTTCCTCTTTTCTTAAAGAACAAAAAAGGACCTGTAATCAGCACCCTGAATCATCAAAACTACTCTTTAGCGTGACAATATTCATTAATTACAATATCTCATGGCTTTGAATTTCGACTAATATTGGAGACTTTCTTCAAATTAAAGTAACCATGTTACGGAACTGCACACGCATTGCTTTGAGAGATTGTGCTGAAGACTTTTAAAATAAAGTACTTTAAAGATTTCCTATCTATCCTTTGGTCTTCGGTTGTTATCATGGACTTCAATTGGATTCTAACTTCCAACTTCTTGTCGGATTCAAACAGGCTAGTAATTTGTCCTTTTTAACCGTAAATGGAGAAAACGGAATCATGGGATTTCTTCGACAGCTAAAGTTGGATATGCTACTTATATCATACACCTAGGTTTTCAAACCTTAACTGTACATGTTCTCTTTTGCCTCAACTATAGATATGTTAAAACATTCTTCTTTCACAAATAAAATAATACCACATTTAGCATATATGAACTTCGAGTATTGTTCGCACCAATCGATGTTGCTTTTGTATGGATAAAAAACAAAAGTGCGAGCATATCTCCGAAGTGGGATATATAGAGCAACAAAAGTTTAAGACAAAAAAACTATAACGGGGGAAACAAATCGATATTGTTGTTGTTTTAATAAAAATAAAAAGAAAGATCAATCAAATTTCTGGCATCTTTTTTTTTTTATCAAAATAATAATTTAAAAATATTTGTAAATATTATCAAAGTAAACTATATACCAATTACCAACATTGCTTCACATAACTTGAATATTGGTGCAATCAAACTGAATATAAAATAAAACATATTAAAATGAGAATATACTCAGATTCAGGGTTTCTGGATAGTGTTAGTTATTGCTATCAATAATAATATACGAAAATCACGTTAAAAATAAGTGAAATAATCTCTTGTACATGTGTCATGCTAACACGATGTTTGCAATATCTATACTTATCACATGCATACCTTTTTTTTTTTCATATTTATGAGATGTATATTGAAATAGTTATGTTATTTTAAATTAGCCTTTAGTCAAAAATAAAAAGACGCGAATATTATATGTATATTTAGTCGAATGGTAAAATATATATAATTAACCTAAACATGAGTAGCATAAGAAATTTATTAGGGTTTTTTGGACCTAACCTGAAAGTTGTTAAACAGTGACCTATCTTAAAGAGTTGCATCCTATGTTGTGTTCACAAGATTTGTTGTTGTTAATAAAGTAGCAGTCCCATCTTTCTTAATTCTTCCGACATCTGTGTCACCGTCACCACTACACTCTTAACTTTGTGTGACCTCCTCCTTCAGTATACCAACCTAGCTCATCCACCACCATCCCACTTAGAAAACAAAGATTGGGGCCTAGACACTACTCCTTCATTAAATCAAGAATAGACATGTTCACAATTCCTCACCAAATAAATAAATTAATAAACATCTTCATAATTTTTTATTTTAATTATAAATTTTCTAGTCCCTTAATTCATACATACTTTATTCTTTATATATATATATATATGGTATGCTTGGTTTAATAATAAAAAAAATGGAAATTGATGATAAAAAATTAAAATAAAATCCTATTCCTACCTATCTATTTATTTTTGTTGATTTCAATCATAACCTCAGGTTTGGTAGGAAAGAAAACGGGTTAAAGGAGGAATGAAAGAAAGAAAGAAATGATGTCAAATTATTATAACCTTTTTCCTATTTAATGCTACAAAGAAAATGAGGTATTTAAGCAGGTTTAAGAAAGTGATTCTATATTACTGATGTTTTATACTGTGGTCTTAGGTTGGATTAACTGCACACTGTTGTGTTCATAATAAGATGTGTTTGTAGAAAGAAGATAAGGGTATGGGGAAAACAAACAAGGCCTAACAATGAAAGTGATTCTAACAGAATGAAAATGACAAATGGTGGTGGGTTGGTTACCATACCAATAGCTGGAGAAACAATCCAACATCCTAACAAATGACCGTTAAAGAATGCAGCTATATCCAACCTGTGATTATTTTGTTTCAAATATATATAATTAATTTGTATTTTACTTTTTAGTGCATTATTCAGAATGTTTATTTTCTTTTGTATGATTACAATTTATAATAAATAAATACATTTAATAGTACAAAAACAAAATAAGAACTCTAATTTGAAATATTTAAGATGCAAAATTATTTCCGGTTGAGGAAAATGACTGAAAATATTTGAGTAAAAAAAAAGGTAAGAATCTCACCCATTGAATTTTATATTTTAATTTATAATATATATAAAAAAAGCTCTCATGTTGAGGGTTTGTTAGGTTGTTTGTCCCTTTTTTTTTTAGAAAAAATAAATAAAGAAAAAAATATTAATATAAGTCCCCAAAAAGAAAAAAATTATTCATAATAAAAGCCAGAAAATTTATTTTTTTAAAAGTTATATTTATTCTTGTAATTTGGAGAAGGAAGAGAAGGCATAGTGGGGCAAGATAATTTCAATGAAATAATTTTGTATTATAATTGAAGTTAATGATAATTAGGGGAATCGAACAGGGAGTGTTTGACCTCTAACTACTTGTTTATGAAGTCTTTTATCTTGTTCTTCTTTATAAAAAAGGTTTATACATTCGAAAATGTTTTCCCCTTATACGGATAAAGATAAGTATTTTGTGGATCACATACAACTTTAGTTTAGACTCTTTTCTTATTTAATTATAATTAGGACATTATTTGCTGAAAAATACCCATTTAGTTAGAAAGGTCATTTTATTTTTACGTGGAGTGAGCGTAGTTAATTTTTATATATAAAAGTTAATTTATAAATTCAAAAGTTTTTATAAGGTATATTAATTAAGTATTACTTTGTTGAAAATATTGATAAAAGAAATTCTTTTAGTAATAAAATAGTAAATACAATTATATTCAAATAGATTATGTCTTAACTAAATAGATAAATATTCTTTCTAAACTATAAGAATTTGAGTAATAAGATAGCTATCTTTTACAAATTGCATAAAAAATAAGAATCAAATAATTGGTGCATATGTATAAGATCAATATAAACGAGCACAATTATTGGAATTTAACTTTATTAACTCTGTTAACATTCGTATTGTTTTCATTTAATCAAGACTACGTTATCATCTATTCACGAAATTATTTTTGGGTTTTACTTCTTTAAGTGAAAAAGCCTAAATTTCTTATTTTTCCTATTAATATCTTAAATTAATTTAATTAAGTACTTGCTTTATGAAAGAAAGGGGATCGGTTCTCTATATCCTTTTTGTAGACATAAAACAATTGATGGTATTTTTTTTAATTTTAAAAGAATTTTTAAATTACAATTGAAATTATAAAAATTATACAATCTATTAATTTCAAAATTAGGACAATATAAACATTGAGTATAGATCGAAAATAATAATCATTAATTGAAGAAAAATAAATATAACAATTAAATGAGAATATATCCAATTACATCAAATTACAAAATGACTATGAACAAACGAGGCTTCATATAAACTCTCATTCCTTCATATTTTGATGTGAAACCTCCTAACCCTTCCAAAATTGATTCTTCAACTAATATTTTCAAAATTAAGAAAAATAGATAAAGTACAAAAAGAAATAAAAGTTAAAAGTTAAATATTAAAAACAATTTTATTCAAAATTAAATTAAGATAAGTACAATTAAAGTTCAAAAGTATATATATATAAAATACTATAATAAATAAGTATAAATAAAAATAATGAAATATATAACATTTTATATAATTTAAAAAGAAACTTCACATATTACTTAAAATAGTTTTTTTCTATTAAATACCACATTTCTATACAAACAACCAGTACAATTTAGTATTTTATAAAATTATTTGTTTATGAACCCACAATTAGATTTACACAATATATATCGATTCCATTAGCAATATATTGACTCGATCTAAAGTTGAATTAGTAACATAGTTTAAATAATATACACGATGAATAAAATATGAACGTAAATTTCCTTACATCTCTCAGTAATTTTCAAGAAAAACATTGTATATGTAGTTTTAAGCTCTCTCTATCTCCATTTTAAGAGTTATTGTGTAAGATTTCATTATTTTTAAAAGCTTTGTAACTTTTTAGTGCAATTTTACAAGACACGTTTTCTAATTATTTTTTCTTATTAATAAAAATGTATATTTTTAATATAAAAATATTATTTATTTTTATGACTTAAAGTTTTATTTAAAATTAAAAATTTTAATTTTGATATCATGTTACCATACTCTAATCAGAAAGACTTAAAAGTTATAATTGTGTACATGATCTTATATGAAAGATGTTCTAGAAACTTAATATTTTGGTAGATTAATTGTGAGAAATAATTAAATTTATATTGTAAGGTAATAAAAGTGTAACTGTTATGATAATTTGTAATAGAGAGTTGTTCCTTTCAGTGGTAGTGTATTAAGTCAGAGTGAACACTGCATTTGAGACACAATAATTGGCGAAGAGGCAGACTAAAGAGTTGTTGTAGTGAGCAATTTGGAGGGAATTAATGAAATGACGATTGATTATGACTTTAATATCCTTAATTAAGAGCCTCTTAATTCTTAATGAAGACGAAATTAAAGGATATTAAGAAGAACAAAAGGGAAAGAAGAAGAAGAAGATGAAGAGAGAGAGAGTGTTGATTTGATGGATTTGAGAGGAAGAAGGAAAAAGAAGAAGGTTGGGGTGTGGTCTGGTGTGAGACTGAGGTCATCACATGCAATTTTGTTGGAGCAGACGACATGACACGTGGCATGTCTTGATGTTGGATTGGTTTGTATGGTGAAAAGGAATTTGATGGTTTGATGAAGCATCGTCACGTGCATCGTCACCTTGATGGGCCCTCCTTCTCCATCATTCTCTTTCATTTCCTGCTTCTCCCTCTTTATCTCCATACACATAATTTTTTTTCTTTTTTTGATTTTTATGTCCTGTGTGATTTTTGCAAAAACATAACAATATTTTGACAACATTTTAACACTGTTTATATATTATTTTATGATTAATTCAAAATTATTCGATAATCAATAATAATAATCATAAACATTAATATAAATCAATCATAAAATAACACATAAATAATATTAAAATATTATCAAAAAATATTATCAAAGTATCATCGTTTTTTTTAAACTGGTTTGTTTATGCAATGCATACCATGAATATTAGACTTTAATAATATATATTAAAATCAATTTTAATGCAATAAAACAAGTTTAATTTTTTCAATAAATAAATATTCATGTCAGGATAGGAATAACAAAATGACTCGTGATTAATAATTTGTAACTACTTTAATTCAGTTGATCTAATCCGTTAATTTGACGAACTATAAGGGAATTCATCTCTCTCGGTTCTCTAGTCCGTTTTATTTTATTTTATTTTTTTTAAATTAAAAATTAAAATTAAAATAATTTAAAAAATTAAATATTTTATATTATATTTTTTTAAATATACAATTATATAATAATTTAAATCATTAATATTTATAAATTAAATTTTAATTATTAGTTATAATATAATAATTTAACATATAAATTTAATAATTATTTTAATTCATCTAATTAAAAATATTAATTAGTTTATTAAAAACTTAAAATATATTTATATAATTATATATATTTTTAATATTTATTTATATAATTATATATATATATATTTAATATTTATTTATATAATTATATATATATTTAATATTTTTTATAGTATATACGTAAACAAATTTTTTTAAAAAGTAAAAAGAAAGTGACTTACCAACTTGTCAAACTAGTTTTTCTTGTAAGATAAGTTACAGTTGCTCAACTGATTTTTGGTGAACTAAGGGTAAGCCAAGCCAAAACGAATCCAGATAATCTGTTTTTTCATTCCTAGTGTTGGATTAGTATAAGTTTAATAAACATTCACTGAAATAAATATTAAAATAAATAAAAACCTAACCAACACTAGTTAAAACAAATAAATATAAAGTTACTATTTCTATTTATTTAAGTTAATGGTAAATAAATTGACACTAAGTTATATATTATAAATTTGTTTCCGTTTGTGATATTAAATATGAATAGTAAATTATTTTTAACTTAAAGACCTAAATTTAAATATGACAAATATTTTTGACAACAATTTTCTTATTTTCTATTTTATATAAATCTTATCACTTCTATTTTTTTTTTCATATTTAAAAATCTCTTCAAACTTCAGCCATATTTATCTCCTTCATTTACGTTTTTATTTCATCTCATTTTTCTCATCATCTTTTTCTTTTATACCGATTTTTTCATTAATTTTCTTTATCCACTATAATTCTCTTTCTATTTTATTCATTTATGTTTATTAAACAAAAAGACATTTTATAAATTTTTTTAAGTTCATTTTATTAATGCTGATAAAATCAACATAAATTAAACTAATATTAAATAAATTGTAAGAAACACATTAGTTTCAACTTAATCAACACAACTATTTTACTTCAAAAATTAATTTAAAAATTAACGATAAATCATGGTTACCCTTAAAAATTCGACTCTAATAAACTAGCATCTATCCATAGTTTTACACCCACATGCCTATTTTAAGGCAAATCCGACACACAAAAATAAAATAAGACGGAATTTACTAATAAGTCTTAAAAATGTAATTTATAAGAATGCTATTATTTTTAATAACTTATAAAAAAAGGAAAATAAATCTTTTATGTGAATCACCGTCTTTGTACGGTCATTTATTTCATAAAAATAAATTAAACATATTATTTATTAAATTATGATTGAATAATGGATATGACTTGTACATCTCTCTTAAAAAAATAAAGATCATAATAAAATTTATAAGAGAATATTTCATTAGAAGTAAATAATAATTATTATATTTTATATTTTAATAAGTAATTAGAGAATGTTTAATTATAATTTCGCACTTATGGTCATTTTTTTAAGAATACAACATCCATTCATTTAAGAACATTAAAAAAATGACAATTGAAACATATGATAATTAAGCACATGTCAACCAAAGTTAGTGTTGACATAGACCCAAAGAGAGCTCCAAAGCACAATCTTTTGATGGTTGTCAATTATTTATGAGTTTATCACAATTGAAAATCCATTTTAGTACATGACCGGGATTACATGAAGAATTAGACAAAAATATGATTTAATAAGATATTTAGGTTGGTCCATATTGAATGCAAATACACAAATTTTGAGTTTGAGAGTTCAAATTTAATAGGAGCAAAATATTTTCACATATAACTATAAAGTAGAACAATTTGAGATAAATTTGAAAACTTACAATATAAAAGTTCATCCGTTATAATTTGTTTAAAAAATATTCAACATATTTTAAAATTCTTAGATATTTTAAAACTTGTAAAAATATATAGATATACAGATATTTAAAAAAAATATTTTATAAATTTTTAAACTAAAATAAAAAAATTACAAAAATATATAAAATATAATATAAATTAAAATTTAATTAAATTTAATCTAATAAATTATAAATTAATTTTAATTTTAATTAAAGTTAATTTTATAAAATATAATTTTAATTTTAATTTTTTATAGATAACAAATACTCGTGAATACAAATAGTTATATATCTTCACTAACCGGTTATAAACTACTATTAAAATATCCATTATTCAATACTCATAAATAATAAATACCATAAATATCAATTATCTGCAAATTCTATTCTCAAACTGATAGATACTAATTGTACCGTACAGTCTCCTGGGCACCACCAAGCCTACCATCCAGGCCAATCACTAGGCCGATCATTTAGGCCAATCACCAGGCCGATCATCCGGGTCGATCATCCAGGCCAATCACTAGGCCGATCCACCAGGCCGATCATCCAGGCCGATCATCCAGGTCGATCATCCAGGCCGATCATCCAGGTCGATCACGAGGCCGATCATCCAGGTCGATCATCCAGGCCAATCACTAGGCCGATCCACCAGGTCGATCATCCAGGCCAATCACTAGGCCGATCATCCAGGCCAATCCATCAGGTCGATCATCCAGGCCAACCACCCGATCGATCATCCAAGCCGATCATCTAGGCGACAAACCACTCGGTCGATCATCCAGGCCGACCAACCACCAGGCCAACACCACAGGCCGACCATCCAGGCCGACCAACAACCCGACCGATCATCCAGGCCGACCAACCACCCGGTCGATCATCTAGGCCGACCATCCACCTGACCGATCATCTAGGCCGACCAACCACTCGGCCGATCATCCAGGCCGATAATAGCTCATTAAAGCCCCTAATGAAGATTAAGGCGTGATTGGGCCGTCATTAGGCTGACAAAAGGTAAAAGCGCATTACAACCAGTATAAATAAGAGTCCCAAGTATAATTTCTAGGCAGACTACTCATTATGTACACCATATGCCTTATCTATGGTGTCAACCGTTCGGTCATTTTACTAACTTGAGCGTCGGAGTACCTTTGACAGGTGTCGTCCGCCCGACTTGGAGAAGGAGGAGGGAGAGCGAGCAACGTCCGTTCGGTCTTCAATGCCCATCCAGTCTTCAGTACTACCAAGAGTGTTTTAGCGAGGAACCTTCAACCCCACTAGAACACTAATCTATTTCTTTTGTCATTGCTACCTATACATCATACCCATAAATTCTTAATTAATAACAGTAGCGGTTAAAAGATAAAAGATGTTGTTACTTTTGTTCCTTTGCCTAAAATAAGATTCAATTAATTGGAAAAATACTTTTAACATTCCTTATAATATTATAATAGAAAAGCCAAAAAATTATTTTTCATATTAGTCTCATCTCCTTTCACATTAAAAAAAGTAAAAATATATTTTTTTATAATATAAGAAATTTAATTATAAGAATATATGTTTAATGAGACTCACTCACACGAGCATTGAAAGATAATATGTCTTTTATAGACTTCTAGTGACTATTACCTAAAAAGTAAATTACTACAAATCTACAAACATCTCAAGAAATAACAAATAATAATATATTAAGAGTGATGGTTGGGAATCCAAGTGTGAATCTAAGTCTCACATTAGATAAAAATGAGAAAGTAGAGCACTATATAAAGATGAAAGACCCATTAATCCATTGTCTTAATGTTTTGAGTAAAGAGTGGTGTCAATCCTTTATGTGGTTAGGCTTAGATCTCATTGATATTGTATCTCCTCGGTAAACCCCTTCCTTGATAGACCCAACAGTGGTATCAGAGCTGATGGTTTGTCTTGGTGACCGGCTCGGACGAGTATAATTGTTCCTATATCGAAAGTCTTCCTGGCAAAGGATATTCAGGTGAGCAGGTTCCATTAAGATGAACGACGGTTAGAAATGACTACTCGCGATTGTGGTTGGTTGGGAATGCTTCTATTGGAGCGGGAGTGTAATTGTACCAAGGCTTAAAGCGATGTTGAGCACTTAAGGTGATTAAAAGAAAACCCTACATGGAGGGAAACCTTTATGGCTGAGCACCAAAGTTGAGTTCAGTACCATCCTGGATAGTTTAAAAATACAAACCTTATGTCCTCATTTTAGGCATTAAGTGGAGAATTAAATATGTACTAGTAGTGTAGTAAGAATATAATGTTGGAGGCTCGAGAGAGACAATTTCATTGTAAATCTTATGTCTAGATGGTGCTGAGATTGCATTCCAATATTATGAGTAGTGGAGTTCTCTAGTGTTGAGGTTAGATGTAATCAATGCTAAATCTTTATGCTTTTATTTCTTGGATATTTATCTATGTTTTCGTTCAATTTGTTTGTGAATTAATTTATGATTGTTGTTGGATAAACGAATCACTAATCTTATTTTACTAGCTTGGGATTGAGTGAGAACTGGTTCCAAGTTGTAATCCTCGTTGGTTATAGTTGTTGGGTACAAACAAAATCCCACATCGAATAAAATAAGATATTGACATGAGTTTATATACACATAAGAAATGAGAAAGTAGAGCACTATATAAACGTGAAAGACCCATTAACCCATTGCCTTAAGGTTGATATCAGAGCTGATAGTTTCATTTGTGTAAGAAAAAAAAACAAATATAAGATTAAGAAATGATATATATATATGAAGGAGAGAAAGGCTTGGGCATGGGCAACGAGTGAGGAGAAAAAAGTTGTGCTCTCGTACTCTGACTGCTGTCTAGAAATCTTGTATAAAATCCGTAAGGTGAAAAAAATAGGAGAGTGAATTATTTTTATGTAGGAATAAATGTATTATCATACACTACAACAAACACATGCAACAATAGTATGGAACAAAAAATTTTGTAATGAATTTCGCTAGTGTGGTATTGACAAGCTAGCATGAGGATTTTACACATTGTCATCAGCCAATCTAAGCACCATAAGCGTTTCTCCCATCAACCGACAATGGTAAGAACAACACCACATAATTATCATGGATTATAAACAAAGAGCACACCAAAGTCCAGTCATGAACCACAAACATCTCTGATTGTCATGCACAATTTAACTTGATCATTCAATACTCACCATCAAACTACACTTTGAAAAGACCAATGAAAATCACATGATCCAGCACCTAAACACATTGAACCAGATTCATGCCACACCAACTTATGAACCAGATACTCCATCACTGTGCCATGTGCATGCTAAACATCTCCCGCTTAGCATCATCCCTCTACCGTTTCAAACCTATCTACCACATTGTCACCTATAATCAAGCATCAACTTAACGTAAGGTCCCTATTCTAGTTTATTCCTTCTTCTTCTCAAAGCTGAAATCAAATTGTTTTAGTGTTTTCACTAATATGTACGTAAACATCTTTTATTGAATGTGTCGTATTCAGTTTATTGCATGTCTTTTGTTTGTGTATATGGGATGTCCTTGCGGACTATTTTTTCTGTGCAGTTCTGAATATGTTTTCGTTTTTTCAGTAAAAGTTCCGTGAATATGACTGGTAGAGCTTATGTTAATAAGTTAGTAAATATGATTAAGTAAAAAAGTTATAGAACATCTTAAATTAGGTTAAGTTGTACTCTCTACCTTTATATTAATAAGAATTAGGAAGGTGTAACTTCATATTCTGAATATTGTAGGCCAATACACATGTGAGAATGTTACGTGAATTTTCATGTCAAGATGTCACGTTATGAGCAATGTAACACAACCAAATCTATTATTATAAAATTGACAATGCACTCTACTAACTTTAGCAAAAGTGTAATAGAGAAGGGATAAAAGATGTATGAAAAGAAGAAGTGGGTTGTAATTAAGTTGGGATTAGTGAAGTAATGACGATTAATAAAGATGATTTAAGGAGATAAATGTTGAAAGAAATCCGTGAATGGTGTGGACAACCATGTTTTGAAGTACGATCACATGGAATTCTGTGATTTGCGGAGAAAATTTTGATATAGCCCTTGAATGAGGAGCGTCTTTCCATAATCACATGATCGTGTTCATAGAGAGATGTACATGACGGGCCACTTTGTTTACTTAAAAGCAAACACACTCTTATAATCACACTTGAGATACAACCCAATTTGGAGGCAAGCACGGAACTCAAACCTACGTCTCTCTCCATACTCACTAAACTTCAAATACTCAAATCAACTATTTTCAATCTTAACCAAAATACACTATTTTTCTTTTTTTTTGTTTTTCATAACAAAACCATAGAAACTGCTAGAGTATGCTCCACCAAAATACACTATTCTTGTTTTTCAATACATATATATTTCAAAATATATTTACTCCTACATTTTGTCAACTATTTCTTTTCCATGTTTCCTTCAAGATTTTCTTTTATAATTACAACATCATAACTCAGTTTTCTCTTTTCTTCTCTTTGGATACTCAATCAAGTCTTCTTTTATGTTTTGTTAGAAAACGACATGCTTGCTTTAATAAAAGAGTACCATTATTGTCATAAGAAAAACGTTATCCTTTTATTTATAATTTTTTACATGACATTTTTTATTATTAAGAACGAGGAAGAGAATAACACACTAATTGAACAGCCGACTTTGTCCTTTTCAGATGGGTGTAGGTTATTTGGTTCGATATTTTAATAAAATAGTAGAGATTTTTATTGATTTAGAGAAAAAAAAAATTGAACCAATTTTGAGAATTAAAGAAATATGAATAAAGAATAATAAATATAAGACGTGAGATGAGATAGTGTTTACAGATTATAGGAACACATCCAGATGTTCTCTAATTAACATACAGTTGTAGTTTGATATATAAAGCATGTATATTAAATGATTAAGTAATAAAATTCATATTACATCTCAGTTTAGGTTATGGAGGTAAAATTCCAATTATAGTTAATATTAATTAAAAACTTGAGGTATTCTTCTAAACTAAATTATTAATCTCTCAATTTACAAAAGATTTGTGCAAAAAAAACTATCTCTCAACAGATAATCTTTCAAACATAACTTACGAAGATTAAGCTTTTCAATATAGCATGGATCAAAGCAGGTTGAACTTGTTAGGTCAACCCACCCAATTAAACTACAACAAATGGTGAAATGTACTAAATAACTTAATCTACGAATACACCTAACCCGTCAATTTTTTTATATTTTTTCAGTTTCAGATTTGTTAAATATTATTTTGAACTCAAGAGGATTGTGGTTCCAATATTGAGTAAATCATATATGTGGTTCTTTGAATGAAATTGATTTACAATAGTCGATAATTAATGATATGATTTTTTAGACAGATTTTGATAAGTTAAATAGTCAACCCAACATTTTACCATTTGACAGACCCAAAACAAATCATTTCTGAATGGGGTAGATTATATTTGATAACATGTTTCTCCTCGACCAATTAAAAAAAAAAGTTAAAACTGGGTTTAATATGCGTTCTTACTCCTAACACAGTTATCGGTCAATTTCTTCCTTCTTCACTCCATTTGTAATAACTTAGGTGTTTTAACATTTTAATTGTTTCAAAACTTTGATGGATGTATAGAATTCGAAGACATAAGATTGCATTTTTCTTCCAACTATATCTTGGAGTAGTTAAGATAATAAAGTAATGACTTTAATTTTCACAGTAGAATATTAATACCACGTCTCAGTGATAAGCAATCTCATGAAAGATCTTAAGCATGAGCATCGTTACAAATCGGGGTAAGCTATAAAAAGATTAGATAAAAAATAGCACAGAATTAGTAAGCAGACAAAAAAAAGTTTTGGATGTAAGTAAGAAGAAATGTATAAAATGAGAGTAGAAAATAATGAGAGTTTGCGAATAGGAGAATTGATCTTGATCAGTGTTAATTTAATTAACAATTATCTAATCTAAATTTGAAACTACTAAGGATAGTCCAGTGCTTTCAATCAATGTTTTCTTGACATCCAACATAGCTGTCTACGTTATTGTACTCTCTCTATCTATCTGCTGTCCCCATGGTCCTCTCTTCCTTCATTATATCTCTCTCATCACTCTCTCCTCTCACTCAAAACCTCCCTCGTATCCAACACTCTTCTCTCCTTCCTCCTACTCCTATATATCCCCTTTCCCCTTCTTCCACTAACTCCATGTGTTTTATTTCCCACTTCCCAAACCAAAACCATTCATTCTTTGCTTTCCTTCTGCTTCCATATTACCAGGTAAAACTTATCATACACATACATAACCCCACACATACCTCTGCTTATATATAGCAGCAAAACTAGCCTAGCTTAGCTTGCACTTTCAACAATTACACACAAGTACACCAACCTCCACCTAGCAACCTAGTAACATGTCTAGCCAAAGATCCAGACAACATTCAGGGTCTACAAGGATCTCCGATGACCAAATCATCGAGCTTGTTTCCAAATTGCGCCAACTTGTTCCTGAGATTCGCAGTAGGCGATCTGACAAGGTACAGAACTCAATCTCTCACCTTACTCACAAATGTAATGTAATGCGTGTCTAGAAATAAAAAAAAATAAAAAAATTACTTTTGAAGTGTGAAAGTTCTATATACAGTATCATTTAACCTCGCAGTAAAAATGATGAAAAACCACATCTAGAGAGAGAATTACAGGATCATTTAAAAGTATTCATACTAACACATAATTACTGGGAGTTTTTAATCTTTAAACTCTTTTGTTGAGAAAATTGAAGGGGTTCCTTGGCATGTGCATCTAACTTAGACTGAAGCTTCTCCTGGCTCATATAAAACCCAACTGTTTCAACCTCACGCTTCCTGATAGAGATATATATCTCTTATACAAACACAGAAACAGCTTGCTTCTTTGTTTCTGTATATGTGAAGTGATAGAGTAGGATTATGCTACCGATCATAGTGGCATGTCTCCTGCTGAACATGTCAATCGTATTATAATAAAGGAGGAGTCATGGATAGTCATAATTTGACCCGCATATTGAGGGCCAAGTTCCAAACAATTCCAAAATCTATACAGATCCCTCAGACTTTAAAGCCTTCTCATTGACTCTATAAAATTATATTTGCAAAGATAACGTATTTAAATATACATATGCATATACATATACATATACATATATATATATATATATATATATATATATATATATTATAATATTTGTTATTGCATACATTTCTTGGTCCATTTTACTGATTTTACTTGATGCGCTATAGTTACATGTGTATTTCTGAAACAGTGTTACTTTATAATTCATAAAAGATGCGAGCAGACAATATTTTTCAAAAGATATTACATCTATTTTTTAAAAGAGTTAATCGTGTTTGAACATGATATAATTACTGAATAATGTTTTTTAAATATTTAACTTATACTGTACATTTAACTTATACTGTACATTTAACATTTAAATCAAATGACAATCTAGCACAGTTACATGTTGAAAACGAAGAACAAGAAAGCTTACGCCAAAACAACTCTGGCAGTAACAGCAGTATATACAAGTAATGCAGAAGCCCAGAAGTAGAAAAAAACCATAAAAAACGAGGAGAGTAGTCAAGTGGTTAATTTTGACCAACTCATGCATGAAACGAATCTTTCCGTATGTAGTGATTGGATCATATAGTAATAACAATTTGGTCAGATAGCATGTGTTGGAGTCTAATCTGTTTGTTCCTGCTCATTCAACGGAAGCGGTTTAAATTTCATGCAAAGTACGGCATGTGTGAGTGTGTGTGAGATAAAGAAAGTGACTCGTAGGTAACCAAGATACTGACTTTTTTACAATGCAGGTTTCAGCGTCGAAGGTCCTACAAGAAACCTGCAACTACATCAGAAGCTTGCACAGAGAGGTGAGTGACTTGAGTGAGCGACTGTCTCAGTTGTTGACCACAATTGATGCTGATAGTGCTGAAGCGGGAATCATTAGGAGCCTACTTAATCAATAAGCCATGAGTGTTATGATTTTTTCATTCAAAGAGTGCTAATTATTATAAGAGTGTACTTCATTCTAGGTGTGCTGAGAGAGAGCCTGGGAGCTATACTGTACCTCCCATATGGCAGGTAGGACATTTCATAACCAGATGTTTTCTCTTTTGCCAATAAATTTTAAGTGCTTGTACCAGCTACATATATGTATGTGCCTCTTTTTATGGATGGCCAAAATGTAGCACTCCTTAAATTTATTAAACTTCTTACTACTTATGTACTTTAATTTATACTGCTTTACTCACCTAGAACTTAGAAGAAGTCAGATAGTAAGAGATGCATATTTGATACAGAAATATATATATATATATATATATATATATATATATATATATATATATATATATATATATATTATATTTAATGTTTGTTTATTGTGCTTGAATCTTATTGGTAAAGTATGAACTCGTGCTAAACACTACTACTGAGTATAACGGAAAGTTTGGTTATGTGGATAAAATTGTTAGTTAATGGAGGTTGTAACATGAACATTATGCAGACCGGTTTTAATTACATGGGATTGTGTCGGTAAAGTTGGGTTCAAGTTTCTATAATAAGAGCTGAAAGTAATTGACGTGAGTGAGAGGTTTGGTCTAATTGGACGGTTGGTTAAATAATATAGAAATCCACACTTTTAGACTTTTAGTGTTTGGAAAGAGACTTAATTTGAGACAAATACCCTCAGAAAGTGTCCTCGTTTACAAGTGAAAAGTGAAAGAGTTTGGAATGTAGCGGATATTCAATGAAGCGTGCTCGATTTTCTTGTGCTCGAGCCATTTTCTTAACTATAGTTTTGTTTTTTTTTTCGTTTTGTTTGATGTTGTTTTTCTTGTCATAGCGTGATTGTGGGAAGGCAACAGTGTATGAGAGTGAAATGAATATTACCGTTAGCAAAGGATTCAGAATATGTACACATCTTGAAAATAGGATTGAAAAAGATTGAGATAAAACTAATAAACATAAGTAATAATGCTATGAAAAATGTAAGGTGAAAACGACAACTCAAATATCGAAAAATGAGGCTGTTGGAAGACTACGTTTCCTCTTAATGTTTTGGATTTAAATCCTATTGTCCAATCAACGTTATTAAAAGCAAAACAATACAATGCAATAAATTTCGAATGCTATAGAAAAATGACTAAAATATGTCCACCATTCTACTCAACTGAATGTTGCTTACACGACATTGAAGTCTTCTTTGTCGATGTCTTTGCGCTTCTTAATGAGATTCTTTCACTCTTAGGTTCTAAATAGAAATTGGGAATTTAAATATCAAATCTTCTAAGTGTTTTGATGCACACAAAATTTTAATTTTCAGTCAATTACATGTGTATGAGCCAAAACTTTAGTTATTTATAATGTAATTGAAATCTCAATTTATAAATAGGAGTATATACAACGAATTTTTAGTAGTTTCTCATAACCAAATGAAATAAAAGAAATAAATTTCTAATTTGAATAAATATAATGCTTGTAAGCAAATATTTAAGTATTCGACTTAACCTTGTGTAATTCGAATTGCAATGACCAAATTGAATTGACAAGACTTTTCTTTTTTTTACCAAAACTGGTATAGACAAAAGTATGTGTAAAAATTAAATAACTTGACGAGGTCATTGTTCTTGCATATATCATCTTTTATAAAGAAAAAGTCAAACTTAAGAAGAAAAATAGCCGATATGAAAATGAATCATGCAAATTAACAAGAAAACAAAATAAGAAAGCAAACAGATGAAGTTTGAATATTAAAAGAGATATAAATATATAGAAAAAATTATATGTAAATTGAGAAACTTAAATAAATCAAACGAATAAAGGGAAGCATAAATGCGTCCAAAAACCAAATGCATTGAATTTAAAGAAAATAAAACAACTAAAAAAAGGAGAACTTTGTTTTTGAAAGGCAAAATAAAGAAGAAATTAAAAGAAAAATGAATAAATCAATATTCTTTTGCTATTTGTCTCAATTTTGCATGTTGAAAGTAATCAACGTTAATCAACTTCCTTTGTTATTCAAATCCAACGTCAAAACTCCTCATCACCTAACAGTTAGAACTGTTTTGAAATTATACTTCTTTGAACCTTGAATCTCGACTTGATTCTTTAACTATTTGGATCGACACTTCAATTTGAAATAACTTGAAGAAATCAAAATAAGCCAGACAAATAAATATATATATATATATATATATATATATATATATATATATATATATATATATATATATATAACCATAGTTTATGTTGTAAAAAATACTAAAAAAGAAATTGAATAGAAGTATTTGGCATGCACGATATGTAGAAAAAAAAAGGAAGAATGGTTTGTACCAATTAAAAATTACATAAAAAAAAATACAGTAAGCATTCTTTTAAGGGTGTAATTCCATGACGACAATTAGCAAGAAACAATTCTGTCATTTCTGACCTAATCTTTTATATTTATGAATGAAAAATGTCAGAATCCCGACCACGCTTCCTAACATTCATCTTCATCACACTGCACCAGCCAATGCCATGTTCTTCTCGATTACAACATCACCAATTAGTTATCATGTTCGGTTCCATTAATTAACTTCACATTTCTTCGTTTCATCCCTATTCTCACCGACACGACCAAGCTAACTTGGCCACCACCACCTTCCACCACGACAGATTTTTTAAGATTTTCGACATTCTGATGTCCGATCATATATGTATTCGTACCCTTTCTTTTTTTGTTTACAGCACAATTATTGTCACGGATCCAACTCGGTGAAGTTAAGTTTTGATCTCCCAAAATATCATCCCAATTTCAATTCTCTTCAACTTTTTCTGACCATTCTTCTTTCGCACCTTGTTATAAGCTTGCCATCACCTGAGTGCACCACTCCCTTTAAGAAAAACCAGCAATCCCTTCAATCAACCCACTGATTACCTAATTATTTTTTCTTCTAAAAGGTATTAACGTAAATAACGATCAAATATGTAGTTAGTTCCACTACTTTCTTGTCATGTAACGATTAGTTTTTAAGATTTCTCTTCGTTGATGTGTACTTTGTTTGTCTTCATCATATATCATACACATAATTTTTTAATATATAAGAAACCTGTATGTATATACTGTCGGTGCCACATTTTTTGTGTAACTTGTCGTCATACTAATAAAGTAAACTCACATATAATTAAGTTTAATTTCTGCAAATATTATATTAATAAAAACCAGTCAACCACCTTATACACATTTCTTTTTTGCGGTGTACATCGTGTTATGAGACTTCAATGTAACAACTTGGAGCAAAAATATTATCATCGTTTTCTTTTCATCACCAATGTTATTACCATCATTTGATGATTATGGCCAAATTTTGTATGTTTCAAAGATGAGAAACATCTATTATTAACATATTTTAAAGATGGCAATTATACACAGACACACGAATATATATATATATATATATATATATATATATATATATATATATATATATATATATATATATATATTAAACTTGTGATCTTCATTATAATTCTAACGTGAAGTCATATTTTGAATATAGGATTAGATATTAATAGATGGTCAGATAATGACTCGATAATAGATGACATAATAGGTCTAATAAACAATAAATATCATTATAATGGATTTATAATAGTTATAATACCATATTAAAAAATAAACTTTTAAATCTAAATTAATTCCCATAAAATTGAATTATATAATACAATATAAGAAAATTCCTAAATGGTAACCAATTTTTAAAACAAAAAATAAAAAGTCACTGTAATAACCAATTTAAATTAAAGATTAGTCGGTTTCTAAAAAAATTATAA
Source organism: Vigna umbellata (assembly GCF_029865625.1). Lineage (NCBI taxonomy): Eukaryota > Viridiplantae > Streptophyta > Magnoliopsida > Fabales > Fabaceae > Vigna > Vigna umbellata. Next base: position 9,840,049 of record NC_142168.1, on the reverse strand, counting down.
TTAGATTGTGAATTGGTTTTTAAATTAGTTACTAACATTACTTTTTACTACCAAAAGAATTTGTATATAAATTGATCCTAATTATAATAATTGTAGCTAATGTTAGTGACTAATTTAGAAACAAATTTATAATCTAATTATAATCTTTTATTCAAGACTATTTTATATGTCAATAATTTTTAGTTTATAAATTTGTATCCAAATTGGTCATTATAATGATTAATTATGTTTTGACTTTAAAATTGATTATTATCTAGATATTTTCTTATAATGATGTGAGTTTATATTCATTTTTACATGATAAATTTATTTGATTTATAGTTTATATAAGATCTCCAACAAACTAAAAAAAAGAAAATAATTTTTCCAAATATAACACGAGAAAGGTGATGTTTATTATATGGCACAAATTATATGGCTAGTTGAATGGAATAGGTTCTGACATTTAATCTTTTATTTATGGGTAGAGAATGGTTTGAGGAGAAAGAAGGGGTGTGCATGTTGCAAGTTGCATGAATTTGGAAGAAAACGGTAGGTTTGGTAATAAAAATCTGCAAATTTTGTTCGGTCGACATTGTGGGAAAGGGACTAAACGTTTTTGCAAGATCTGGCTGAGCTATATGATTCATACAGAGGGTTGATCCTTTGCAGTAGGAAAATGATACGTGAGAAGAAGCTTTTGTGGCCATTCATTGGAAACTATGTCAGTCAACAAATTTATATATTTTGCTTCTACTACCACACGTTTATAAGGCTTTTTCCCGAAGGAATTCAAAGTCAAATAACCGAAATTTTGAACATTGTGTACATGGATATTTAAATTGTAGTGAAACGTCTAACTATAAATTTGGCCCTTTATGCTCTTCTATTTATATCACCATGTCATTTTTTCAATAACCAACTACTTCACTCTATATCAGTATATAAAAATTATTGTAGACACAGTAAGTAATTTTGAGTTTTTATAAATTTCAATATTTTAAATTAAATATTATTATTTATTTTCAGTTTATTGAGTGTTCAAAATTTTTGTATTTTTCAATTAAATTATCATTATTTGTCAGACCTCGGAAAACGAACCCAAAACCCCTGCTCAGACTCATTAAAAACACACCCAAACTCTGATGCGCTAACGCCAGGTGTCAAGAATGGAATTTTCGAAAGTCAGTTAGTGGATGACAGGTGTCGACAGGAGAGTGTACGACCGTTTGGACGTGGGGTAAACAAAAATGATTTTTTTCTGAAAACCCTGCCACTCTCCTCTGCATGCACCCTCTTTCCAAAATCTGATCTTTCATTTTCCTCCTCCTTCTCTTTAGAAAACCCTCCCTTCTCTCTACTGTAACTTACCCTTCTCTACTCCGATCACCGTTCAGGCACCGTGGAAGCATTTCTGACGTCCCAAGCTTCATCTTGAACCGATTGAGTTTCAAGTTTGAGCTGGTAAGTCTTCTCCCCTTAGTCGTTCGTTCTTTTGTTACATGCAAAGCTAAGTTCTGGTTGCATGCAAGGGTGTAGTCTAAGTTATTCTTGATTTTTATGTGGTTCGATTTAGTTGGAAGAGTTAAGTGATCGTTGAGGGTAGAAAGCTGTAGTCGGGCGAACCAAAATCCTACGTTTAGGACGTTCACTCACAGATCTAGGTAAGGGAAGCTTATTTAATTTAATTTGAATTGTATGCTGTTAAACTGTTTGACGTTCGTTTAGTTGATTGGATGATTTTGATGCATGATGGTTGATATGGTTGGATGAATTGAGTGTTATTTTACTTAATGAGATGAAATGAAATATGGCTGAGTTAGGGTATGATGTACAAAATATATGAAACCTGTATGATATGTGATGTATGAGATATGAAGGTTGGTTTTGATAGAAAGTTTATAAAGTTCTGAAGTTATGAAGGTATAGGTTGAGAATACTGATTTGAAATAAATGATTTTGTATATGAGATTATACTATGATAAAATACGTTCATTACTGGACGGTCATTGACTGTTTGGTTCTCCTGTTGAACATGGTTGAAATGGGATTCTTTCATTTGGAAAGAATTCTAGTTGAGGACGAGTGTCTCCCTATCGTAATGTTGTGCTTGAACGATCGGTCAAGAGTAGTTGCCTCTGAGTATCCAGTATTAAACCTAAATTCGGTATCTATATATATATATATATATATATATATATATATATATATATATATATATATATATATATATATGATTGTATAGGTAGTTGTTTCTAAACACCATTCCTATGATATCTTATTTATAAATCTTTTATTCTGAAATTTTAGTGGTGTTCGGTCTTACACCAAGCGCTCGTATTTTTACAGTAGATCTACCCTGATAAAATATCGTTTGTCCAATTTCAGAAGAACCTTCCTTTCCTCGTTCGGTCATTTACTGACATGAGATTTCTGTATGTGAATTATTCTAAGTTTGGTCCTATGACGTCCTAATATGTCCACTTTATTGTCTCGGATCAAGAGTTCCCAGTTCTAGGTATTCTTTGAGTTTCGATTGGAATTCACGAGAGTCAGTTCATTTAACTGATTCGGGTTGTAGAAGACGTTCGTCACATATGGCATAGGTGTACCTAATTCCTTTCTAAAATTTCAGTAAAACCCCTTTGGTAGTATTCTGTTCTAGAATGAGAGAGTTCGTGTTTCGTTCCTGTCGTTCGTCCTGGTATTAAAGAGGGTTGAACGTTCGGTATCTGATGTTCTTGGAAATGATGATAATAATGACACTTAAGTGAAAAGTTATAAATGATGAAGAGTTTATGAGATGAGTATGAAATTATGGATTTGAACGAGCGTTCCGGGGAGGAACGAATCTTGTGTGAATATTGGAATTGGTAAAGTATGAATGTGGACAAAGCTTAGCTGGCGATTCATCCTGATGTTCTGTGAGTACTCGTCCTCAAGTAGAGGGGAGTAGGTCATGTGTGGGAACGACAGGAGGTCCTAGTCTTTAGGGGTACTTTGGATGGAACGGACTAACCTCGGGTGGCAGTTGATGAGAATTCCAGTTACTACATCACCCGGGTGCACGAACGTCGTAGCTACACAGAATTCATACAGTCTGGACAGTCGGTCTAGTATTAGGGTTGATTGAATTTGTTTATTGAAATGTATTTGAATGTGGTTGCATATGAAAATGTATGTTATTACTTGAATTAAATTACATAAGCTTACCCTGTGTTTTCTTGTGTTCTCTTGTTGTACGTCCGTCTTGTCATTGCAATGATCATCCGTGTGGATGTGAGCAGATGGAAGCGCGCTACTTGAAGAGGAGCTGGAAGAAGAAAATTTTGAAGATGCGAACCTCGTAGACGTTGAAGTAAAAGCCGAACCGTAGGACGTTCGGTCTGTAGTTAGTAGTTTAGCATGAAGTGACCGTTCAGTCACTTCCTTTCCTTTTATTGTTATTTGACCGATCGGTAATTTGACTTTTGTAAGCCGTTCGGTCATGTTTCTCTAATCTTGTACAGTTTACTTTTGGTAACCCTATCTAAGGCCGTTCGGCCAAAGTTTGTTAGTTTGTTTAGTATAAAAACTGAATTGGTTTATTATTAATGTAATTAATTCTATTATATGATATTTACTGTATTTTTGGAATATTACATTATTTAATTTCTTTTGAATAATTGAGTGACTTAATTATTATCTTGTTCCGTATTTTGATTGTTTATCTTCACATGTTAATAAATATTAAATTTTATAATTAATATAAAATAATATTCAATAAATTAGTTTTATTTTATTTTATATCATTACTGAGTTATTACTTATCTAATATGTTTCGATCAAAATAACAAAAATCAACTATTATATTATGTTAACTATAATATTATTTTATATTAATTATAAAATTTTATATACATTTTTTTAACATGTGGAAGTAAGTAGGATGACATGACAATACAATCACTTAGACTTATTAACAAAAAAATTAAATAATAATAAATCAATTGAAAAATATAAAAGAAATTAATATTCAATAAAATAAAATAAATATTATAGTATCCTTTTAAAAATATCTAAATTTATGAAATTTAAAAGTTAATTAATTTTTTATTTCTTAATGTAAATCTTATTATTCTATATCAGGTTTGACTATAATTTTATTCTGATATCACTAGTAAAAAATAGCGTGTAACCTCACGCGTTCAACGTTCAACCACTAAATAGCCAATGTTAAACATGACCCGTGACATTTTTGTAAATAAATACAATTATTAAACGTCGTTTAGAATTGTAATTCGACATAAAAGGATATAAAACATCGAATGTCTCAGCGTTAGACGTCAAAAGGTTAGTGAATTCAATAAAAAATTGAGTGGGAGATTGAAAATTCATTCACTTTATCTTAGTGCGTGAGACCCCCTTCTCTTCTCAAACTTTTCTCGAACGAAGTTTGGCGACCGATATTTCTTTCATTTGATACAAATGCATGTTATGTATGATTTTCGTTTGTTTTGACCGATTATTTTCGTGCTCTTGTTCTTTATAGGCGCATTCTGCTTTCTCTGTCACTAGTGACGATACTTTATTCTGACCAACCCACCTTTTGAAGGTTAGTTTTCGTTTTGGTTTTGAAGAACTTATTTGTTGAACTTGTTTGTTGTTGTTTGCTTGAACTTTTTTGTTGTTGTTGTTTGATTGAACTTGTTTGTTGTTGTTTATTGTTGTTTGTTGTTGATACTACGTTCATAGTTCTTGCTTTATAAAATACCAAAAAATAAAAACAAATGATTAACATATTAACAAAATTCGACCTTAAACGTCAAATTTTTTGAATTCAACGTCAATTTAACGTCTCCTGATATGACGTTGTTCGCGAATTCGCCGTTAAAAACCCAAAATATTTCGACGTTGTATAAGATTTTTGTACTAGTGTATATAATTGAAAGTTTCTATTTTAAACAAATGATATTTCTACGGTGATATTTTTCTAAGTTAATTACTATAATTTACCAATTACGAGTAAAAGCTAAATATTTTAAAGTGATAGAAAGTGACTTAGCTTTGAGAATTTATTTTGTGAAAAGAAATTTAATCTCACATTCTACACATGTCAAAATAGGTTTAAACTTGGAAGAAAATTTGGTTTATTTATGAATTTGAGTCAAATTTTTTTTTTTAATTGTAAATCAAATCGAACCTAAACTCGCATGTTAAACAAATTTAGGTGAGGTTGAAGTTGAGTTGATCCATAATCAATCATCAATAATCTTTTATTATTTATTTTAGCATTTTTTATTATATCATTCACTATTTCTAATTAACCATTTGATATTTTGAAATACTATATTGTTATTTAATAATGTTGAAATAGTTTGAATATGTAATTTATTTGTTTGTCAAATTATATAAGTTCATTTCTTAACTTTCAATTATTACTTAATAATGCTTGGTTCAATAGATAAACATTTTTTACTTTTTTTTTATCAGCATGAAATAAATGAATAGATATAGAGCACTTATTATTACTTTAATCCTTTTAAACACATTCACATGTTAGTCCTCTACATAAGATGTGCAAAGAAAACATAGCATATGCAAAGAAGTCAAAAGAGAAGTTATTTGAAATACAGTTTTCCACATGAGCAAAGATCAAATATATAGGTTGGTTATAATTCAACAAATATAAACCCTACTCATGATTCAAAACCCACCAAAGATACATGAATACATAAGGAGCATAGTGTGTAGATCACCTGTCACACAAATAAGATAACCAAACTTCACCCTAAATCCCTTATGTTTTAAGCATGCCTTTCAAAGTAGCTAAACTTAATGTTTCTTGTACTTCTTATTGGCTTCATAACAAATTTGGTTGGATATTGTTGAATATAGTAAAAATTATGTATAAAATTAATCTTTCTTGTGTTAAATATACACATAGAGTCATCTATTTATAATAGAAGAAATATGGACTAAGTCCAAAATACAAATAAGAAATAAAAACAAACTGACTAAAGATAAAAGATAAATATAAAATAAAGATAATATATCTAACACTCTCCCTCAAGCTAGTGCATACAAATCATATGTACCAAGCTTTTTACTAATATACTCCATAAAGTCTTTAGTGAAAATTTTTCCTTCTACACTCGAGTGACACCAAATTCCTAATGATTTACAAGACGATATGAAAGACAAAATACCAACCCAAAAACTTTTCCTGAGCAACAAATCTAAGAGGTTGCTCTATGTAAATCTCTTCTTGCAAATCGTTGTTGAAGAATGCATTGTTGAGATTCAGTGGATAAAGGGTCATTATTGGAGAGCCATCACAACTATAAATAAACTAACAAAAGTCATATTTTCTATGGGAAAAAAAGCATATGTGGACGAGTCAAACGCAACGGTGACAAAAGGGAGGTCAGAAGAGACGACAGTATAAGAAGTCATGGATGAACAGGAGATAGAAACCAAAAAAATCCAAGATTTCCAATCAAGACACTTGAAAAAGGAAAAAGAGCAACCTCAATGCTCTGAATAGCCGCCTGAGAGGAGACGAGACGTGCATCAACGCACACTGAACTTGAAAGAGGAAAACAAGCAACACCGATGCTCTGAATTGCTACTAGACATGCCACCATGCACGATGTAAAATGAAGCAAATCCACATCTTTAAAAGGCGTTAAGAGCGCGTATGAGCTCCGATGAAGGCGTAGTTGATGGCATGGTGGTTTCTTGGCCGAGACAATCAAAATCATGTGATCGTTGGTCGAAATTAGAACTTTGGTAGTGGCAGCGGTAGGTGATTGCACCGTCGACAGCGATAAATGGCAGCGTCGCAAACAAAGTAAATGGCACTGCCGCTGGGAACGACGAATGTAGTGGTAGAGACAACAAGAATTTTTCCTCAAAAGAACCTTAAAGTTTAGATACCATGTTGAATATAATGAAAATTATGTATGAGATTAATTTTCCTTGTATTGAATATACACATAGAGTTCTTTATTTATAATAAAAGAAATATAGGTTTAAGCCCAAAATATAAATAAGAATTAAAAACAAACTAACTAAAATAAAAGATAAATATAAAATAAAGATAATATATCTAACATATATAAGAGAAATTAACTTGGGATTTTGTGTTTCATCTAATACCACATTTTCAGTTGGACTAAACCAAAAATTTCTTCTAGGTTCATCTTCCTTTGCATGAAACTCATCCTATTTTTATTTTTCTAAAGTTTCTAATTAATTGTTATTCACTACCTTTCCCAATAAGATTTTGGTTACTATTTAGGTTAAAGAGGTAAAAATGATGAAAATTAGTCTTAGGTTGATTATGATGCACCAAAGACACTCTCATCCATCTATCACGCATATTTCACACCCTTTATGATACTCTACAGGTAAAAAAGAGGTGTGTCACACTCTCCTCACAATTTGAATATTGCTCACACATGTTATTTTGCAATTGGATCTCCCTTACAAATAATTTATCCAACAATACCCTTTAACTAAACATATTAATTTTATTATTATAAAAATGATTAAATATATTTTTATTTTATAAACTTATATGCGAAATTACGATTTGTTCATGTCTCAACTTCAGAAATGAATGGATATAATTGTTGGAATTTTGTGACTCAAACATCATTTGGTTGAAGTAGCCAAAGCAGTTAAATAAAAATATATTTCTATCCTATTTCTTAGGAAGATTTTATGCATTATTTAATTAATTAGTTTAGGAGATATTTTTCAAAGTTGGTTACAAATTATGTAGTATAAATATTTACGGCTTATGCTCAATAAAATATATCAGTTTCCCTTTCATTATTTTGCCTCATATACTTTAAAACACAACAATTGGTATCAAGAGCAAAAAGGATCTTACGAGATTTGTGATATAACCCACAAACACCTACAACCACAAAATAGCCACCACACATAAGATGAAATCTCAAACATCTTTTACTACCGTTTATGTACCTGTATTTAATGGACAAAACTATCAAATGTGGGCTGTCAAAATGGAAGCATATCTAGATGCTAACGATGTATGGGAAGAAGTATAAGAGGACTACGAAGTGCCTCCCTTGCTAAATAATCCTACGGTTACTCAAATGAAAAGTCACAAAGAAAATAGGCTTTGAAAATCCAAAGTCAAATCAATTTTGTTCACAGTCGTATCTCTAGTCATTTTCGATAGAATAATGATGTTGAAAATGACATATGAAATATGGAAGTTTTTGAAGGAAGAGTATGAAGGTAATTAGAGAATCAAAGCAATGCAAGCTTTGAATCTCATTTTAGAACTTGAGATGCAAAGGATGAAAGATTCGGAGACAATCAAAGATTATGCGGACAAGCTTCTCGACGTTGCAAACAAAATATGTCTTTTTGGCACTGATATTCCTGATTCTCGAATTGTTCAAAAAATACTTGTAACAATATGAAGCTACATTGACTTCCTTGGAGATTTCAAAAGATCTTTCTACTATTACCTTGGCGGAACTTTTGACCGTACTTCAGGCTCCAGAACAAAGAAGACTCATGAGAGAAGAAGGTCATCTTGAAGGGGCTTTGATAGCTAAATTTCTAGAAAAAAAAAGGTAAGTCAGGAAGTTTCAACCACAAAAATGATAGCAAATCCTCTCATGTTTTTCCATCATGTCCTTTTTGTAAGAAAAACAATCATTCACATACAAAGTGTTGGTGGAGGCCAGATGTGAAATGCCATCAATGTGGACAATTAGGGCATGTGGAGAAAATCTACAAGTCATCAAAGATATAAGAGAATGTACAAGCTGTTGTTGAATAGGGTGAAGAAGAAGATCTTTTTGTTGTTTCTTGCTTTGCCACTGCAAGATCAACAGAAAGTTGGCTAATTGATAGTGGTTGCACGAACCACATGACTTACAATAAAGAATTATTCAAAGATCTTGATGCAATCTACAACACAAATGTCAGAATTGGAAATGAAGCAAAAATAGTAGTGAAGGGCAAAGGAACCATCGTGATCGAAGGTTGCACAGGTTTGAAATTAATTACTGATGTTCTATACGTTCCTGAAATTGATCAAAACTTGTTGAGTGTTGGCCAACTTCTAGAGAAAGGCTATAAAGTTATATTTGAAGATAAAACCTGCATGATTAAAGATTCAGATAATAAAGAATTATTCAGAGTTCAAATGAAAGGCAAGAGCTTTGCTTTGAATTAGATTGATGAAGAGCAGTTTGTTGTGGGTTGAAGACAATATGCAGGTACAAGGGCTTCCTCAACTAGAAGAGAAATCATCTGTATGCGTAACTTTGCAATATGGAAAACAAAAAAGGTTGCCTTTTCCAAAAGATAAATCTTGGAGAACAACAAACAAACTGCAGGATTTCAAAAGACCTAAAAAAACCATCTCTGAATGACAAGAAAGTAGAGCTAGTGGGTGTTAAAGTTGGTGAAAGTCAAAATGAACCAAAAAAATTAGAGGAAGAAGAGTAGCCTAAGACAACTCTTTCCGAAGCAGAAGTTGAAAATGCAGAAAATCCAAAAGAACAACCACAAGTAAATGAGGAAGTTGCGGAAGATTGTAAGGACGTGAAGACTAAGAAAAAAATTGTGATCAAGATTTCCAAAAGTGAAAGAACTTTAGATATTACGATCAAGGACGAAAAAACTTAGCATATGCTGAGTTTGAGTCAAGGAGGAGATTGTTGGAATTTGGTGACTCAAACGGTATTTGGTTGAAGTAGTCAAAGCAGTTAAATAAAAATATGTTTCTATCTTATTTCTTAGAAATATTTTATGCACTATTTAATTAATTAGTTTAGAAGATATTTTCAAAGTTCGTTACAAATTATATAGTATAATATTTACTGCTTATGTTCAATAAAATATATCAGTTTCTCTTTTATTCTTTTGCTTCATATACTTTAAAACACAACAATAATCTTATTAACTTAATAATGTTAATTTTTTTTATGTATTCATGCATTTGAGTTATTTACATCATTCGACGTATCAGATGCAAGTTTCGAATACTATTTAATAAGTAATAAATATGTTAAAAAGATTGTATGCATTTATTTTTAAAAACTGATGATCAAATAATTTAAAGTGTAGGACAAAAATAAATTATAATTTCACACCTAAATTTTAAAACTAAATCCAACTCTTAAAAAATAATAAGCCAAATTAATTCTTTTTTATTGTATGAGCATATATAAAATAAAAAACAAAATATAAACCAATTCACTTTCCTTATCAATCTATAACAAATTAAGCCAGCATACAAAATTTCTAAAGTATTAAAGGGATATCAGATTAAAGTTTTCACTCCGCGAAAAGTGTGCAATTTCTAAGAAAAAAGTGATTATATATAGATAAAGTGAAAGGATATTTGATTTTGGAATGTAGATGTTTGAAAGATTGTGGTTGTAATATAGGTGTGTAAGTGTAGGGTGTGGTATAGATTTCCAAAGAAGGTAGTTTAAGAGTGCGTGTGATAGCACAGTGGTAATTTAAGAGAGCGTACAGACAAAGATGCAAGTGTATGTGTGAGTGTCAGAGTGAGTAATTGAAAAGACGTACAAACATTTGCATTGCAATCCAAGGCTTGTTCCATCATCTGTCCTGCACTGCACCATGGCTCCAACTTCGATGTGGTCCAATCATAACCCTATCAATTATTACTTACATTTCTTCTTTTCTATCTCCTTCAAATACATTTTACAAACTTACCCTACCACACTTCTTATTTTTTTATCTTTTCATTCATCCATATATCTTAAAAACAATCAAATCTATATACTAGAAGTTCATGTTGTTGTTTTCCCTTTTTATCAGTACACTAGAAGTTGATGTTTTTACTTGACAATGAGTAGAGGTCTCGTGAAAGTTCAGCAACTTTTTGTTGGTTCATTGATTCATAAATTAAAATGTTCAAGACGTGGATCTAGTTTTTGTAAGAGCAATTCTTAAAAGCTGCCAAATTCTTCCTTTTGTATATATGTGTGTTACATGGATAGATTAGGTATCGGGTGAATTGTCAAAACTCTTCTTTTTAAGAATAGCTATATACTATGAAACGTACTTCATGTGATTTTGAATGAGAAATTTGGCCGGTGTCTCTATACATGTATGGCTTAAAGACCAATCAAGCTTAAAAAAGTGAAAAGTCTAATTTTAACTTAAAAGTTTATTTTAGAAAGATATTAAGATGTCAACTTGTACCTAAAAGTATTTGGATAATCATAATTCACTAGTGGAAAATATACTTTTTATAGCTAATTTTTATACCTGTTAAAATTTCTTAGCTATAGAAAGTTATGTGGTGGCAATTTTGTAAATATGTGAAATTTTTTTACACCGGTTATAATGAAATCAGGTATAAAAACTGATACGGTGACAAAATTGTAAAAAATACAAATAGCTTTATACCGGTTGCAATGATAATAGATATAAAAAATCCTTTATTTTATACCTCTTAACCTTAAAATAGGTATAAATTATTGATCTACACCGCTTGAAAATTATAACAGGTATGGATTATTTACATATTCAATTTCTTTTCCCTCCCGCAACTCTTCTTCCTTAGTGTAATTTCTTTTTCGTTCTGTCTCCTGTTCTCCCTCCTTTATTCTCCCTCCTTTCTTCCCCATCCTTCGTTCTCCCTCCTTCCTTCTCCTCCATTCTTCTTCATTCTCCTGCCATTGTTATCGTTCGTTATTATTATTGAAGTTGTCGAGGTGGTTGGGTGAAGCTATTGGTCCACGTTTGAAGTTGTTCGTCCGCGTTTCAAGCTGTGTGGGTGAAACCCTTGCCGTGGTGTGCCGTCGTCAGGTGGTCTGCCATGGGTGGTACATTTTTATGACTTAGGGTTTATACTGATAATTCTTCTCCAAATTTTCTGTTAAGGCAATAAATTTTGCTTGTATCATTGTGTGCAAAATATTTATGTTGTTGCAGACATCTGTTTCGTTGTTTTATATGTTGTTTGGCTGAGGAAGTGTGCAATTGCATACATATTCTTTTAGATCTAAGCTAGGGTATCCCTCGGTGACTGCTCCATTATAAGAAACTAAAAACCTTATCCTAAAAGTAGTAGAGTAGAGAGGTTGGTGGCTAATATGGTGTTCAAGGTATTGAACTTAGGGTGCTACGACTTTTTTCTTTACTATTGTGAAGGTTATTCTTCATACCCAAAACCAACCAGAGATTCATCAAACAGCTAGAGTTGCTTTTCGTGTTGCTCGTAGAAATCAACACATCTGAGTTTTTTTGTATTCTTAGAAAGCCATTAACTATTCATGTCGTCTAATTAAGCTAGTATCATGGGTAATCTGAATAGCAGAATAGATCTAGCTAGTTAGCTTTAATTCTAATTTTACTTGTGTTGTTTATTTTGTACATCTTAGTTGATCAGGGACGAAACTTTTGATTAACTTTGTAAGATACTTTAGCTCACAAAGGAATAACAGAGGCAATTATTGTGGTATTATGTTGCAGACTTGTCATTTGAAATGCCTCTTATCGGATGATACTTTTACACCACAAAACACAAAATTTAATTTATTTAACACTACAAAGTAATAATGTTTTGATTATATTTATATTATTAAAGAGGTGTTGAGTTTAAGAAGATCCTCAAACAAATTTTTTTCACTCTTATTTACTTTACACAATAATACCATGAATTCCAAATAAATTTATACAATCACTTACATTCGTTGTTTTGTTCATTTTATTTTTAATTATAAAAATATGTTTTTGATAATTACATTATTCTTGAAAATAAGTTATCCAATAAATATAATTATAAAAATATTAATTTTCAATGATAAAACATTCTTCAAGGTATCCAAATCACATGTGCAGTTCTTTTTTCAGCTTTGCCTTTTCCTAGTTTGATCAACTCACACAGTTTAAATTCGTTTCTGACCATTATATTAAGTAACAAGCATTTAAACAAGCTAGTTCTGCAATTTGGAATGTGAAGGAAAGGTTTGCAATGACTCCAGAACAGATTGACAAGAATTTTAGCAATGAACTAATGTTAAACAAGATTAAAAACCAGAAAATGACTCACGTGGTATTAAGGAGTGATATTTATTCTCTTGAATCACATTTTGCTACTATAAAGTTATATATAATAGGAACTGATCATCAAGGACAATTATGGAAGTTATGTGTAGAATATAATTGTCAGTAGTTATGTATAAAGAGTATATATCTGATAGTAGGTTGTTTAAACAGGCGTGAAGTTTTTTGCTGTTTAACACTCAATATGTTGTTCACTCTAACTGTCAATGATACTTTGGTTAATCTTGGCTTATCTTTAGTAAATTTAAACGTATCAACTTGTGTACTTTAAATTTGTTTAAGATCCAAATTTCAGATTTCTTCCTTTGATGGATAGATCTTTGTTTAGTTGATATAAGGTAGAATTGCTACTCTCTTATATAACACTTTGAATCTAGTTTGGAATCTGAATTATGTGATGAAAACCTCTTGAAATTAGTCTTGGAAATGTGATTGGATCTTAGTTATGTTTAGACGTGAACCTTTGAGTTCATAAGTTCCTCCTTGTTTATGTTGGTTTGTTTGTTTGTTTGTTGAAGAAGTTAGTAAAAGTGAAGAAAGTTGAGAATACAAAATTTCAAGTGTTTGTTTGTTTGTGCTTTTCATATTTTTTCTTACTGGTTTTGGTTTTTTTGGGTTGTGTTGTGTGACTAATATGTAGTGTTATTTGTGTTGATGAGTGAGCAGAGAAATGAATTGTGGTATGGTCCAGACAGAGTGAAATACTTGGGACCCTTTTCAGCTCAGACTCCCTCTTATTTGACTGGAGAATTCCCAAGGGATTATGGATGGGACACTACTGGATTGTCTGCTAATCCTGAAGCATTTTCCAAGAACAGGGCTCTTGAGGTCAGTCATTTTGCTTACACTGCTATAAAAACATTTCAGTTCTTCATATATAGGATCAAATTTCATAAGGTTTCATGTCAGCATAAACAAAACCATTCATCAAGTTTCATTAACATGAAAAATATTTGCTTTTCCTGACACAACATTGTTGGCTCTAACTGGTTTTTCATCTAATCAAAGAAGCAATATCAGTAATGTTCCTTCATAAACATCTAGTTCTAGTATCCCTCCACACCATAAATTGCTCTCTGCAATAAAAGTCATCTGCCTCTAATCCTATTGGGGCCTCCGATACGAGTACCATAACTCGTCTTCCACGCCATGTTACATGGAAGAGAGCTCGTCAAAGACCATCTGGGGAGTACACATCTGAGGAAACCGCGAGCATAGCTAGGCGCATTGTAAGTTCATATAATAACAACATATGATCTCCCATATGTGATTAACTTAACTTTAAATATTTGGTTGTAGGATGAGTTAGTCGAGCAGAGCACACAAGGTACATTCACTCCCGAGGGTCGTGAGGACATATTGGCAGTTGCCATTGGTCGTCCAGAGCATTCTGGACGTGTTCGAGGTGTTGGTAAATTTATTGGCATTCGTCAATTCTTCGGTCCTCCAACAAATCATCATAGTAAAGCCCATGTTAGTGAGGAGGTCCTCAAGGGTATAAGAGAAGAAATTAGACAGGAGATGAGGGAGGAGATCAGCGAGATGAAGAAAGAGTACGGTGATATGAGAGCACAATTGAAGAAGGAGTACTCTGATATGCGGGCACAATTGTTAGCAGATGTGCGAGCAGAATTAGCCTCCTCCTCAAGCCAACCTAGGAATCTTCCTCAACCTTCTAATCTTTGTATAAGCACAAAGGAGAGTTGTGATGTTTCTCCTCAAAACGCTTCTCCCACTATTGATGCAGACTACGAGTTGTTTAGTGATGATGCCCTACAGTGCTTGGTGGCCTTAGGTAATTTATCTTATTATATTGTCTAAATGTACTTGTTTGTTGAATCATATTCTTTGATATATTTTACAAATATTATTTGGTTAACTTAGGTAAAATGTATACATTGGGGTCAACTATACACCATGAAACCATTACAGCTGATATGATGAGAGTGGTGGTTGTAGACGTACGAAATGCTACAGCTCGAGTCCCTGTGCCCACTGAGGATGTTCAGACAGTGGGACATGCCCTTGGAAATTTTATCCTTTGGCCCCTTAGATTATCAAGAGCAATTGTAAAGAAGGTAATTGTTTTAGTTATGCACTTTGTTGTTTTTATTAGTAATATTAATATTTTGTAAGTTTTTAAATATGTATACTAGGTTGAAGCACAAGGGCAGGAAGATATGAATGAATCACTGCAACAACAGTTGCAGCCGCCACAACACAGAATTCTAGAACAACTTGGTGTGTTGGCAGTGAAGATCTCCCTTTCTCCTATAGAGTTACAAATGCCTCCTGAAGTCACAAACAGGACATCTTCACTCTCTTTCTTCATATGTCAAAGGGATATTTTTGAAATTCTCTCTGGCACTGATATGTTATGTATATCAGTACTACAACTTTGGTTGTTGTAAGTAAATTTCTACATTTATGAAGTTTAAATATATTCAATATTTTATTCTAACATTATTCATTTTCAATGTTTAAGGTATTTACATCGGTTGACCATTGAAAAGAAGAATGATCACATTTATGGTTTTATTGACCCTGTTGCCATTCAAGGAGTTGGAAATAAAGGTGAAGAGGTCCAAAACTACCTCTTAGAGGCTTTTGTAAAGGGAAAAAAGCAAGTGTACTTAGCACCTTATTTGCAACAGTAAGTATATAATTTTTATTAATAAATTTTAATTATGTAAATGTTATTTAACACTATTATTGTTTGAATCTACAGGGGTCACTGGCAATTGTTATTAATTCTTCCTCAACAGTTTCTTGTAGTTCTCTTATGTTCATTGCACAAAAAACCTCACACTTTGGCAATTAAAAATACACTAATATTGTAAGTTTTTAATAATTTATTTGTAGTGTAGACATATTTGATTTTACTAAGTTCTCATTTCAATGTACATTTAACTTTATAGAGTGGTTGAGGCATATTCAAGGTTGCAGGGAACACATATCGTCTCTAGAAAGAAGTTGCAATTCATTGCACCAACTGTAAGTAGTTAATCTTTCAAACTATAAATACAATTATAAATTTTATGATACTTTATAAATTTAACTTGTAGTGCTCACGCCAACCGGGAAGCTTTGAGTGCGGATATTATGTCATGAGGCACATGCAGAAAGTTATATCCGCAAATATCGTTGACTCATGGAAATTGGTAATGTGAACATTTTATAACTAAGATATTAAGCCATTAATATTATAACTTTACTCAAACTATTCATTGTGTAGATATTTGATGACACGTCTCCAATGGAACAACATGTCATAAAGGATGTTCGGGAGCAGTGGGCTACATTTTTTTTAACCATTTGTAAATGATTGGATGTTTCAATATTACATTTTGAGTTTAGGAACTATTTTATGTGTAATATGTTAAGAAACTATGTTAGGTAAATATAGTTAGGAACTTTGTTAAGTAAATATTACATTTTGATGTGTTAATGAAAACAATATTGATTATGTTACTTGTTATTGATTATTTAAACTGTATTCTGGGATTGAATCTTATGCAGGTCTGGATATGGATAGTAGTATATACAAATAAAATATTTAAAAACAACATCACTTTTTACACCAGTCAAAGCCACAGCAGGTATAAAAAGTCTTGTTTTTCACACCTATTATAGCACCAGTAGGTATAAAAAGAAAAATTTTCTCTAACTAAATATAAGACTTTTATACCTATTATGCACAACACAGGTATAAAAAGTAAAACTTTCTACACCATTTTAATAGTAGGTATAAAAAATTATAAACTTTCTATACCCCTTGCTTCTATATCTACTCCAAAATAGGTATAAAAAGCCTTTTTTAATAGGTATAAAAAACCATTTTTGTACTAGTGATTGCACATCAAAATCTTTGCATGATCATAATTGCATTTAGTTAACTATTTATGTGTTATTTTTTTATTTGATTAAATTATTATTAAAATAATAAGTTCTGATGTTAGTTAACTTTTTATCTTTGATATTAATGTAAACTTTGACATTTTAGTTAAAAATTTTAATTTGAGGTTGAAATAAAATAGTAACATCGAATGAACATTGGCCAATTGACGTTCAGTGATGACATTCACATGGAGTATTGAGTGCAAATTTTTAAAAATAAAAAAATGAGACAAATTGACATCAATCCTTATTATAGTCGATGTCAATTGACGTTCGTTAACGCATTATAAGAAACATCAACTGTCAGTTTTTTAAAATAATTTATTTGTTTTTACAATTTTACTAAACTTCAAAAGCAGAAAACCAACATAATTTCAAATTTAAAGTATGAACTGATCAAAACTAAAATTATAAATTAGAGCTATCAAAACTAAAGTTATCAAAACTAAAAGTATTAAAACTAAACTAATGTATGTCTTCAGGAAAAAAAACAAATACTGATATGGTGTGTGTAAGTCCTAACTCCATCGCTCCAAAAGAAATGCAACTCATTCCTGTCGTATTTTTTCAATTGTGTCCACTATTATTAGTGATGGATTCTTGAAGCACTATAAAAATAACACAACTTCATTATATTTTCATTTTAATGTTTAAAATTCAATATGATTAATTCAATATGATTTGCAATATGTGAAATATATGTATTATTACCTTACTCCAATCATATCTAATTCCTACTCAAATGATGGTTTTGATCTAAGACATGACATAGTAGTCACATACCCATGAATATGGCTTCTTGTTACCCTAAACATGACAAAGAAAATAATCAAATATTCAGGTCATAACTTGACATACGAAAATTAATAACTTAAAGATCAATGAGTTCCAATATTTGAATATAGTATTTGAATTTGTTGTACCATGAATTAGGTTTCTTACTTAAGCTCCCATAAGGATTCATATCATCAGTAGCTAGTGCAAGTCTTAAGTTTCTTGGCTTTATACCAAATTATGGAAATGTTTCATCAATCTTCTTCCATTTTGGGGAATCACTTAGGTGTCAAAGAATATTATCACACTTTCTTCCATCAACATGCCATTTAAGATTCTTCGCATATTCTTTAATGGAAAACAATCATTTCAACCTAGGTATTACAGGCAAGTACCACATCACCTCGGTGGACCATCATTGTCTTCATCACTATTATTTCCATCAACTTTCTTTTTAAACTACGATAAACCACATGTGGGACACAGCTTCAATGAAGCATACTCATCTTTGTACAATATACAATCTTTGGAACTTGTATGTATCTTTTGGTATTCCAAACCCATTGGACGTAGAATTTTCTTCACCTCATAATTATGGATAGGTAACATGTTATATTCTAGAAGCATCTCTTTCAGTAATTCTAACAATTTTGTGAAACTTTTATTAATTCATCAATTTCTTACTTTTAAACTAAACAATTTCAAAATTGGCAACAAGCGTGTAAATTTGGAGTATCCTGGATACAACTCATCCTCTGAATTGTTCTTAAGAGAATCATACAAATAATAAGCTCCTCCAAAACTTTCTTCACCAACATCACATACCATATCCTCTAAATGGCCACTCATTTATTCGTCTACATAATTTGTTCCTCATCATGTTGCAGGCTTGTATAATACTTCTCCATGTCATGTCCAAATTGTATAACTCCTCATGATACTATAAATGAATAAATGATCATGCATTTTGCTCAAATCTTGACGTATTTGATTAAGACACTGAACACAATGACAAAAAATATGTCCTATTTGTAGAGTTTGCGTGTTCTTAAACATATTGCAAGAACTCGGAGATTTCATTTTCATACACTTCACTAATATGACATTCATTCATCCAGCTTCGATCCATACCATATTTGTAACAAACTTCATCAGAAGAACAATACAAAATGATCTCATCCAAAATTTTATCAAATTTATCCATATACTTCAAGTACAAATTATAGCAAATTATGAACTATAATTTTTCCAAACTGTTCGATCAAACAATTTGAGATTTAGTACAAACGATTAAAAGTTTAATCATTTGTCTTAAATCTCAAGTGGGAATTAAATCACTCATTGTTTAACTATCATTTCATACAACAAATATTTTAAAATTTTAATAAAAAATAAAATGCCAAAAATCACACTAAAAGATGAAGACAAAATATAACTAAAGTCACATACAAAGCATAAGAGACAAAGTACAATATATAACACAAAAACCCAAACAAACTGTGAAATTTTGCAAACCCCATGGTATATATCCAAGATGAAAGTGCAACAACCAATTTATAAACAAAGTACAATATACATAAAAAAGAAAAACCGAAACTAATCTTGAGGGTGGATTTGCAACCGAGGTAATGAGTCATTGCCGGTAAAGGAGAAAAGAGGACTCGATGATGCTTCAAATTGTGTTTATGCATGAAGCCAATTGGTCAAAATGAAAGAAAATCATACATAAAGTATTCAATCAACGAACATTTATGTTAAGTGGAAGAAAATGTTGAATATAATGAAAATTGTCTAACCAAAATGTTACATTTGGTGGTCGTCGAAAGCTTTATTGGAGACGTTTGAAACGTACTGAAGAAGGAGTGCACAAAAACATTGAGTGAAATGTTCTTTCTCACTATTTTTTTCATAAAAGGACATGTCGTTGGTTACTCCCAACACCAACGTCATATACCTATTAGAAATCAGATTACCTATACAGTCGACGTCTAATGATTCTCTTAAATTACTTTGTGCTTAATTTTTTTATTAATTTGAACACCACTAAACGTCAAACTCTGACCCACTAATGTAAAATTAGTACAAAAATGTCTTTTCAATTTTATATTTTTAATGACTCAGTACAGTTAGACATTTGTTCTTTGACTAGCCGCCAACGTCTAATAGGTTTTAGACGTCAGATACATGGACCACCTACGCCTAAATGTGATTTATGACGTAAAAAAAGTAGGCAATCGACATCTAGTTAATACTTTTATTTACTAGTCACTTTTTACCTTCGCTGTTTAATGTTGAATCCTAAACGTTGAAAATAAATTTGGCATTGCAAAATTAGATACTCATTATTGTTTATAATAATTATTTGTGAATTCTTTTGAATTTTTATAATTAGTTACATTATGAGATTTTATTTTAATAGTTATGAAGTATTCAACTTTTGTGTGAATTCCTATCTTTATTTATTTGTTTATTTATTATTATTATTATTATCATCATTATTATTGTTGTTATTATTATTGTTGTTATTATTATTGTTGTTATTATTATTGTTATTATTATTATTATTATTATTATTGTTATTATTATTATTATTATAATTGTTATTATTATTGTTATTGTTATTATTATTATTATTATTATAATTGTTATTATTATTATTGTTGTTATTGTTATTTGTGACATCCCAAAATATACGGTGTGTATATATAATAAAGACGTCACCAGATTATAATAATAGAAGCAGTTGAAAACATAAATCTGAATATTAGGATTACAGTCATCCTTAAAATACTAAGAAGCGAAACAAATGTACTCAAGTCTGCCCACATACCATGGGTTCAACATATTACAGTTTTTAAAATGCAAAAAAGTTAAAGTAAGGAGATCCTAATGGTACTAGGATTCAGCGTCATCTTCCTCCAATGCTTGCTCCAGGGACACCTCCTTGCTATTTGCTCTCATCCAAGTGGATGATCATCGCAAGAGGAAACATACCCAACCATAGCACGAACTCAACAAGCAAGGGTGAGCTAATTATATAAAAAGCATACAATATGACAATATGCATGCAAGAGTTAACTTCAATCAAGCAAGGTAAACACGCATCCTAACATGTTGAATACTAGACTTGACTTGTCTGGACTTTAGAATGATAGTCGAGCTATGGCGGGTCTTGCGCTCGTGGTGGCTTATGAAACTTGGGTTCCCCCACCCTACCACACTCACGAGGTTAGCCTGTTCCGGGCCTTGAGGCATACTGGAAGCCCCCAAGACTAAGACCTCCTGCTACTCCTCACCACATGGCTCAATCCTCTCTACGTGAGAAGAAAGACCATTGGAGTTTTAGGATGACCCCTAAGACTGAGCTCCTACTTTCATTCTAAACAACTAAGGGCACCACCATGGATCTTCTCCTTGAAGATCATGGAATTACGTCCATCAACCATACTTTTTAAAACCACATACTTTGAATCACCAATCATACCATTGAATCACACACACTTTCACTTTAACAGTATACTTTAACAGTATACAACAATAATAATTGTTATTATTATTGTTATTGTTATTATTATTATTATTATTATAATTGTTATTATTATTATTGTTGTTATTGTTATTTGTGACATCCCAAAATATACGGTGTGTATATATAATAAAGACGTCACCAGATTATAATAATAGAAGCAGTTGAAAACATAAATCTGAATATTAGGATTACAGTCATCCTTAAAATACTAAGAAGCGAAACAAATGTACTCAAGTCTGCCCACATACCATGGGTTCAACATATTACAGTTTTTAAAATGCAAAAAAGTTAAAGTAAGGAGATCCTAATGGTACTAGGATTCAGCGTCATCTTCCTCCAATGCTTGCTCCAGGGACACCTCCTTGCTATTTGCTCTCATCCAAGTGGATGATCATCGCAAGAGGAAACATACCCAACCATAGCACGAACTCAACAAGCAAGGGTGAGCTAATTATATAAAAAGCATACAATATGACAATATGCATGCAAGAGTTAACTTCAATCAAGCAAGGTAAACACGCATCCTAACATGTTGAATACTAGACTTGACTTGTCTGGACTTTAGAATGATAGTCGAGCTATGGCGGGTCTTGCGCTCGTGGTGGCTTATGAAACTTGGGTTCCCCCACCCTACCACACTCACGAGGTTAGCCTGTTCCGGGCCTTGAGGCATACTGGAAGCCCCCAAGACTAAGACCTCCTGCTACTCCTCACCACATGGCTCAATCCTCTCTACGTGAGAAGAAAGACCATTGGAGTTTTAGGATGACCCCTAAGACTGAGCTCCTACTTTCATTCTAAACAACTAAGGGCACCACCATGGATCTTCTCCTTGAAGATCATGGAATTACGTCCATCAACCATACTTTTTAAAACCACATACTTTGAATCACCAATCATACCATTGAATCACACACACTTTCACTTTAACAGTATACAACATGTTTGAATCTCATCATACGATATAATTTGCTCCAACACATACTTCAAAAACCATACAACATTCAACTCTAAGTGAAACAATATAAAAGAGAAAATAGAAAATAAAATCCCGAACGTTTCGCACAACGCACCACCCTCGCAAAACGAAATTGGCGCTATTCGCATAGCGCACCCTCCCAACTCACCTTGCGAATTAAGTCTGAATAAGTGTCAGGCTTTGGGTCCCTCGCATAGCGCACCCAGGTCGCTATGCGAGAACCCAGACAGAGACCAACGCCCCCTAAAACTCTCGCCATGCGCCCCACTCGCCTTTCAAATTAAATGGGCAGTGGTTTCAGACTACCACCAGTCCCATAGCGACAGGATTCACCAGGCGAATCCACAAACAGAGAGCAACACCCTCTGGTCATTCGCACAACGCACCAGCTCGCACAACGAATGACTCAGACAATGAGCACTCTTTACAGGGTCTCGCTATGTGAGACAACTCACCTAGCGACTCTGCATAGTCTACAGAACACCCAATTCTGCAGATCATGCCCCCTTGCACCCTCTAGACCAATTCTAGTCCTCTTTTCCATTTTCTAAGTCCTCTAGATCGTGATTATGTCCCAGTTAAGCCTGTTTATGCGATTCCTAACTTTCCTCTAATGCTTTTTCAAGTGATCCAAACTCACTTCACTCTCTAGAACATCTAAATCAACAACCTAATGGCCTAAGATCCATTCTACTATTTTTAACATGTTTTAAGTCTTCCTTATGTACTTAAGAAGTTACATTTAATCCATCTAAGTTGTCCAAACTGTCCCATTGTGCTCTAGACCCCAAATACCCAATTTCAACACCTCACTTCCCTTGAACTAACCTAAACTTCTGCCTGACTGTTAAACTGTTTACCAAATTATCACTAACCAGAAATCTTTCTACATCCCCTTCCTACAGGTTCAATTTACCGCCTTTTTCATTCATCCAAAATGATTCCCAAACAAACCACTACAGTCTCATCAACCACACATCTCAGGTCATAACATCCAACATGCTTAAAATCATAAAATACAATCCAATACCCAACAGTTCAGCAGTCAACATGCATTCATTCACAAAGCAGTTCCAAGAAAGAATTTCAGGAAAATAATTAGCTCCCCTTACCTTGGTGGTTATAAGCACAGTACTACTCAGAATAGTAGCAAAACCCCAATAATGCCTTACACAACCAGCACACAGTAAGACCCTACAATCCACTAAAGTGGAGACAAAAACAGCTCTAAGAGCTATAATAGGCAAAGAATTAAAAGAGGAAGACTACCAGCTGCATGCAACCAGTAAAGTTGCATGCCCTATGTTCAAGAGAGATGGAGAAACTGACTTACCTGTCCAAAACGGAAACTAATCCGATGGATGGGAAGCTCTCAACTCCGTGAATGAAAGGATACCACCTATTTGACAATGCAACAGTTGTAATTTGTGAATGGGTAGAGAGAAGGCAGAGCAAGAAGAAGAAGACAGAGTTTAGAGAGAGAAGGAGAAGTTGGCTAATGAACTCAGATTGGGAAAAGTCCCTTCTAAGATCATGGTGTCCTTAGTTTTACGGGCCTGACTGCCTCAACATAAGGCCCAAAAGCCCCATATTTTTCAGGCCCTTACGTTATTATTATTCTTATTCTTATTATTATTATTATTATTATTATTATTATTATTATTATTATTATTATTATTATTATTATTATTATTATTATTATTATTGTTATTATTATTATTATTATTTTTATTATTCTTATTATTGTTATTATTATCGTCATCATTGTGATTATTATTATTATCATTATTATTATTATTATTCTCATCATCATTATTATCATTATTATTATTATTATTATTATTATTATTATTATTATCATTATTATTATTATTATTATTATTATTATTATTATTATTATCATTATCATCATTATCATTATCATTATTATTATCATTATCATTATTATCATCATTATGATTATTATCATCATTATGATTATTATCATCATTATTATCATCATTATCATCATTATTATTATCATCATTATTATTATCATTATCATTATCATCATTATCATTATCATCATTATCATTATTCTCATTATTATTATTGTTATTATTCTTATTCTTATTATTATTATTGTTATTATTATTATTGTTATTATTATTATTATTATTATTATTATTATTATTATTATTATTATTATTGTTATTGTTATTATTATTATTATTATTGTTATTGTTATTGTTATTATTATTATTGTTATTGTTATTATTATTATTATTATTGTTATTAGTTTCTACTATCTATAAGAAGAGGGAAAAAATAACATCATAGCATGCTGAAGTTCATACACCAGAAACCACGACATAGAGTTCGTTAACTAATGCACATAAAACATATAGGGTTAAGAACTTAACTACGTCATTCTCCTCTAATTTTTCATTTATTGTTGATTTTATTTTATTATTAAAAAAGTAATATGTTGCTCTATTAACACGTTTGTGTTTTCTTAGCTCCTTCGACTTTATTTTATTGATTACTTAGCAACGGGAAATGAAAGAGAAAGGTAGAGTTGTCAAAACGGGTAACCTGACCCGACCCTATTCGATCCATCACGGGTTGGTTATTTAGTGAGTCAACCCAACCCGACTTATTTATTTGCGAGCCGAAAAAATTCTAACCTGATCCGACCCACCACAGATTGGTGGGAAACGGGTTGGCTCATTGGCGCACTTAATTAACTTTTTTTTCACCAAGAAACTACATATAGCTGTTAACAAAAATATATAGCACAAGATAAAATTGTCATGTTTGTAGATAGGTCTAAAAACAAGATAAAACAAATGGTATATTCGTGAATTATCCAATCTATAATATTATCCATTTATTAAATTGGAGTCCTGAATGGATAAATCCACAGTATTATGCTCTCTTGAAGCATATTCCTCTTTATCTCCATCTATAATATTATCCAATCTATAATCTTAGGGTTTTATTTGCAGAGGAGAACTTTTGGAAAGATAGCCGCGCGAAAGGCACTATTGTTAAGTAAAGGCTGTGCATTTTGAATAATTAATTTAATTAATTTGATTTCAATAAAAAAATACGATTTGAATAATTAATTTAATTTAATTAAAAAAATATGTGATTTGGTGAGTCAACCCTAACCACCACAGGTTCAACCCGTGTGAGCCGGGTCAAAATTGGCCCGCATCAAAATTTTTGCATATTTTCCAACCCAATCCAGCTCAAACCCGTGGTAAGTCAGATTGACTCACGGGTTTCAACCCATTTTGACGGCACTAGAAAAAGGTATTAAAGAAATTTGGATAGGTATGTGAGCTTAGTAATAAGGAAAGGTATAAATATCGATTTCAACATACATTCAAAAGAAGAAGAAAATCTACAGGTATGTTTCTTTTCCAAGTCCAGTCCTTAGGAGCCCAAACTCCATTGAGGTTGATTTTTGTTATTAACACCCTAGTTTTTATAAATATACTTTCATTTTATTTTTTAAAAAATATTTAAATTGTTCCTAAGTGTACTAGTTAATAGGTCCTTGATTAAAATAATAATTATGTTTAGGTTTTAGTCCATCAATATTATTGAAATAACAGATCCAATCATGCAATGATCCAAAAATATATTATGGCACTGAACTATGTTTTATCATTAGGCCCAAATCAAAATTTAAAATGGAATGCAAACAAATTTGAAATCGAAATTAAGTTACATATGCAAATACTGTCTTAATTTGTTTTAATATTAATAAAGAATATTTGAATTGATCTATAATCTTTATAATAAATTTTAAGAACACACCTCTAACTCAATTATAGAAATAGTGAATTTAAGTAAAAATATTTTGAGCAGGGCTAACAAGACAATTTTTCTTATTAGTGCTAACGTCATATTTCTCTTAATATAATTTTTATTATTTACTAAAAAGTACAAAATCATAGATGAATTTCAGGCTTCTCGTGTGGGTTTCAACAGTTTTTTATTTTTTTAATTTAGTTGAATGTGAAAAATATATATTTTGGTAATTATAAACAAAATGCATCATTGGTATGAATTTTTAAAGGAAATAAACTTACAAGACAATTTTTGTATTGGACAATGGTGTACAAATTCTTTGCATTGCCGATGCATACATTACTTTTTCTATGATATAAAATAGCATACTATGCAATTGTGGACTAAAAATACTATTAGTGATGGCTCTCAATGTATTCCCTCTAAATGCTATTTCCATTATTTTAAAATTATTGATAATTACATAATTATATATGAAACTCATTAAATATGAAACAAAATCTAAATTCTTTTATAATCTCTACTCTCTTTTTTTCTTCAAAAACTAACAAAATTGATGAAGTACTTTATTAGTAATATTTTTCAATTGTAGATAATTTATTTTATAATACATCTTTACTTCTCTACCAAATAATATTTAATGTAATATTAGAAATGATACAAATTCACATAATTGTTTTGTTTGGGAAAATATGAAGTTGCTTTCATAAAGTACTCAATCTCAAAGTAGGTTCTTTCTCAACCTTTGTACATATTTAAGTTAATTAAACTTAAACCGTGTGTACATATTTCAATAAAAAAGTATAAATAACTACTATATCAATATTCAAACACGACGACAAATGAAAAAGTTTAAATTACATTGTCTAAAAAAATTTGTTTTGTTTGTTAATGTTAAATTAAAAATATAATAGTGTATCAATATCTTGAAAAATAAGAATCCATCCAAATAATTAAAAAAGTTAATAAAGAAATGGTGATAACAAGAACTTTTAGAAAATTGTATAAAGAAGAGAAGAATAGAGTCTGGTAATATGATGATATAAAGATGGTAGATCATCATCAAAAGTAATTTTTTTTTATTAGGAATTGGTGTTGCTATTACAATTCTTTACGTTGAATAAATATATAATTAATTATAAATATATAGGATCAAATTATGTGTCATCTTGATTTATGATTAAAACTTATAATAGAATAATTAAAACATTAATTATATGATTAGTTAGAAATGACAACAAATGAGTTTCATTATTTTATATTTATTTTTGAGAAAAAAAATCATCTTTATCTCATATCCTAATTCTACAGATATTATTTTTTTTCATCTACACTCTCATTAGGTAATAGGTACATAATCATTCGGTATCTATATTATTATTTTTTACTGTAATTTCAATAATTTTTATAAAATAATAAAAAATATGATAAAAAAACATAATATTATTAAATATTTAATATTAAAAATATAATATTATTATATCTTTAATATTAAATATTTAAAAAATATTATAATTATATCCATTTCAAATTAAAATATAAAATAAAATTTTATTACAATCAAAATATTTATTAAATTTCTAAATAATAATAAAATCTAGCAAATAAAATTTAAAAATATTTTAAAACATATGAAAGAAAAACAAATGTTCAAATTAAAAAAATATTTTAAATGTTTGCTCACATAAAAAATATTAAAATTTAACATAATTTTTTTTGTTTTTTGAAATTTAATAACTTAATATATTTTTTATATGCTAATAATAATTATTGAACACTTAAATTGAAAGGATTAAACATTATCATGTAAAAAGAAAATATACAATTAATAAAACTATTAAAAAAAGTAAAAATATTTAAATGTAAGACATAAAAAATATTTAGTTACATCACATAAACATAATTGCACAAAGTTTATAATTAAAAGAAAAATTTAAAGCGAGAATGGATATTATGGTGAGTACATGAATATGACCAATATATATATTTTCATACTCAACTGAAAAAGTAATTATTATTTATAATCATATTCAGTTGATGCAAAAAAAATTCAAAATGAAATGAGTTCAAACAATACTAACGTGAATAAAATTATTTTTTATCTCTAATATTAATACATCTTAGAAATTATTAGACTAGATCCAACTTACAGTAAGTTCACTCGAACAAAAATTCATATATAAAAGAAAATTATTTAGAAAACAAAAGCATTGTTCATCTATGATCATGTACAGTTGATTTGAGTTTCATATTATATTGTATCACCTTATATTTACAATTTAGCTGAATAGGGCGTAATCATATATTTAGGAGTGAAAACTGTGAAATGAAATACTATAAGGAGATCTCGACCTACACTAAGAAACTTAAATATTTTATATTTTTATTTCTTTTTAAATTTTAATGGTTTTAGTTTCAATTATATAAAAGGTTAATTCAAAATTAATTTTTGTCCAATTCAAATAGATACTTGTAATACACAATAAATGTATAAGTATTCACTCATGAAAACACATATACTCCATCTGGGAAAGGTGGTGCCTAGATCCCTTCTTTGTAAGCACCATTTGAATGATATCTCCTATCTTTTTTCAATAATTCTCTCTAATTTATAGTGCTTTTTTTTCCACTTCATAACAAAGTGTGTACGATATAGAAAAATAACATTTAATAATTTGTAATTGGTAATAATTTCAAATAACACGGGACCAAAATAGTATATAATTTTATCAGTAGGGATTGTATAATAATTTAATTTTTTAAAAAGTAAATTTGGAATGCTCCAAAGAAAAAATTAAATTCAAATGGAAGAAAGGGGTTTACATTTTTTTTTTATGAAAAAGGCATAACTTTTGCATTAAATAAAACTATTTCCTAGAGATAACTCACAAGACGAAAAGCAGCCTAAAAGCTATCTTTTTACCTCTCACTTCACTTTTGCATTAATCTTTGCCACCTACCAACCCTGTCACTGTAATTCAGTTTCACACTAATAATAAATCTAGAAGAAATCAATGGAACAAACTTTATCACTCACGCTCTTAGGACAGCAATAAGTATTACGCGCCAGTTGAATTGAGAAAATACTAACAATCCACGTACTCTATTGCATGTATAATCAACCAACCAGAATGCTACACAAGACAAATGTCAGGCGCGTGAGATTGCACAAATTATCATTTTCCATTGCTCTAATCACAAAACCAAACAATTCCACTTCGGATTCATTATCTGCTGACATTCTCTCTCTCTCTCTCTAAACTTTCCCCTGCTTCAGTTCGCCGACAACAACTGTAAGGTAAAACATATAACCATTTTCAATCTCTTTCTGGTATTTCTCGTATTGATGTTGTCTTTTTTTCGATTGTTTTGTTTTAGTTTATTGTTCTGTCTCTTTTGTGGATCAAATCAGTGTTTTTTTCAATTGCGGTGGTGGTGATTCCGTATCCAGTTTAACATTATAGAATTTGATTGAGTTGGATTGGTTTCCATTGTTTGCTTGAGGGTGAAAAAAATTATGTCTTTTGTTGATGGGCAGTCTTCATTCTCATTTGTGTTTTAAAATAATAAATAAAACAATTGAAATGATAGTCATGTGATCTGTGGTATAGTTGTGCGTTAAAATTGTGGCAGATATATGTCGAGGACCACCAAATATTTTGAAATTTACAATCTCTTGATAGATAATGTATGCTACTGAATTATAGATAATGTTTTCTATCATTTAGTGTAGTTTTTCTTATCTTCATTGTTTGTTCTACCAATGCATGGCCTTGTTGATGGAGAGATCAAAGGGAAAGGCAAGCCTGTTCCCACTACCAGTTTCTGAAGTTACATGAATTATCCTTACATCTTTTCCTCTATAAAGTAGTCAGTCAATTTTTTTTACTTGGTTTACTTTCTGCAGATTTGTTGAACCTGCTCCTACTTTTTCTCTTTTGAGATTGAGTCACTATGTATACTGACGGTTATACTGCTCTAGTTACAAACTTATCTCCAAGAGCAACAGAGAACGATGTACACAATTTTTTTGCTTATTGTGGTCTAATTGAGCATGTTGAAATAATAAGGTAATGTTACTTTTGCTGGTAAATTTCTGGGTATCAAAATTGAACCTTTTCGTAGGATAGATGATATGATCTACGAGCCCCTCACTCAGATTAGCATGGTGGACTACAAACATAATGAATCAGAATCTTCATTTTCCTTTTGGTGATTGTGCTTCACCCATACTACTATCTAATTTCTCCCAGCACCAATGTAAATATTTGAGACAAGTCATAAGAAAATGCGACAGATGTAGAAAATCAAGTCTTGATCAGTATGTTACATAGGAGTCTCTGGCTTAGGTAATTGAAGGACATTCAAAATTCTGTTGTTTTGAGTGTGTATTCTGTGTTCCTAATCACTCAATAATAACAATTTGCATGCTTGGATTGAATACTTCAAAGATGTTACGTTATTTCACAGTATAGTTCTGCAGAAAGATTTATACTTGCAAGTTGCAGAGCCTAAAGGATAGCATTGTTAGGCGACTTTGTAGTTACAATATCAAGGTTTCTTAGAAACAATATGAATAATAGTTCTTTTTGTCGTGATACAGATCTGATGACAATGCATCTACTGCATATGTGACTTATCGGGATGCCTATGCACTTGAAACTGCACTATTGCTAAATGTAAGTTGCTTATTTATTCTCTTACTTGCTTGCCCCTTCTTGTAGGATATCATGGATTGACATAACATACAACGAGTTCCTTCATTTGTTTCTCACAATTTTGTTTCGAGATGTTTTCAACTTCAGAATGTAGATAATGATGACAATCACTGTTGCATCATGTTCTTTTATTAACACAGTTCAAGAAAGGATGATAAAAAGTAATAATTTATGAAATTTCCATTGCATTAGAGGAAATTTGTTACTGAAATACTGTATTACTTGAATCTCTTTTAAATCAAATTCATCTTCTGATGTTGCAGAAATTAATTTATCAGTGGTGGCATTGTTAATTTGTTCTCACCTGAATATTGTTTGTTAATACCTACATATTTGGTTCAATGTTGTTTCAGGGATCAATGATATTGGACCAATGTATATTCATTTCACGCTATGAAGCTTACGTAAATGACTATGATGATTGGGGTAGTCATGTATCAAAGCCTGAAGACAGTATTACAATCTCACAAGTGTGCCTCAAATCCTCAGAATCGCCTGTTTCTTTTAGTTAGACCAAACTGACAGAAGTTTTTTTATGCCTATTCATAAAAATTCATAAACAATGATGTACATTTCAGGTTATTTTTTAGGAAAATGTTTTTTTAACAACTTTTTATGACAACTTTTTTACAACCGTCTATGTGGTAGTGGTAGCTTCTGATTGGTCCATTTCAAATATACGGACCAATAAAATAGTGACACATAGTCTATTGTAAAAAAGTTGTTGACATATCATGGTCCTATTTTTTATCCTTTGGTTTACGCATGAAAAGCTATTTATTATGAAAAATAATTAGCAGTTATTTGAAACTTGGGGAATGACAGGCTTTATTTTTCTGCAATATGGTTCAGTATCAATTGTGGGGAATTTATGGTCTATTGTGTTCACAGAAAAGTTTTCTGCTGTTATTTTTTATGTTTTCAATCACCTTTTATTCTATGTTTCTGAAGGAGAACATGAAATAAAGTGAAAAAGAGACCCTTTTTTTGTAATTTTTAGTGAAATCCTTAAACTAAATAGGAATTTATATTTTGGAAAATTGGATTTTCTCATATTTTACTAGTATGTTATGTCTCCTAGAGGCTTTTATGCAACTGAGATCCATGACTATGTCTCAGTACCTTGAAATTTGTGGCTTGCCTTTCATGCACTAAAGAATATAGTGCTTCTAACATATTTTGATTTGTGTTCTTGCATTTATTTCCTTCTCATCCTTAGTAGTAACTTACCTAATGGTATGGTCATCTATTTTAGTTAATAGTCGATAGAATTTGTTAACTCCATGAGTTTAGTGAGGTAAGTTTTATGCACTTTGAAGTTGGCTTACGAATTTCTATCTTGATGTATCACTTCATGTTACATATTACCTCAATTCATCATTAAAAGAATCTGGTAGAAAAACCCAACTTATCCTAAAACTTCACAACAATCCACCTCTATAAATTGTAAAAAGTGGCTTGCGTGGTTGCTGTTTGAGGTCAAGAATCGATTAACGGTTGTTTTCATTGACAGGATGATCGCATGGATAAGTTTGTTTCTTCCCCTGGAGAAGCACTAACTCTGGCTCAAGTGGTTGTCAAAACAATGGTGGCTAAGGGCTATGTGTTGGGAAAAGATGCATTTGTCATGGCAAAAGCTTTTGATGAATCTCATAATGTGTCGTCTACAGCATCATCAAAGGTTGCTGAACTCAGCAATAAAATTGGCCTGACTGATTCCATTAATTCAGGCATTGAAACTTTTAAATCTGTGGATGAGAAGTATCATGTCACAGACTTCACCAAATCAGCCGCAACAGTCACAGGGACAACAGCTATAGTTGTTGCATCAGTTACCGGTAAAGCTGCTGTGGCAGCTGGAAATGCTATAGCCAACAGTAGGTACTTTGCCAAAGGTGCTCTTTGGGTTTCAGATATGTTGACACGTGCAGCCAAAGCAACTGCTGATCTGGGTCAGAGTGAAAAGAAATGAAACTCCAAACAAAAACTGCTGCGTTATATGTTGAGTCCTTGGACACAAACAAATAGCATCATTTGTTTGTTGATACTGTATTATAAGGCACGAACTTGCTTTACATGTGTGGCTACTCATCTGGTGCAAATGTTCATATCAGTAGTTTTTAAGAATCCATGGTAAGAAGCCACTTATATATGTGTATCGTTTTACAAAATGACAGTTTTAAATTTTAAGCGCCAACTTTCATATCAAGGTGCAAAACTTATATGAAGGGAATGCTTTGGATGGATTAATTGTGGTGGAAATATTATTTTCTTAAAGGCTCTCTTAAATAGCTAATGGTAACGCTTCTGACTAAATAAAATTGCTTGCATGTGATTTGGAGATGCGAGTCACCCATTTAATATGATCATAGATTATAGATAAAAGGTGATGAAAGATTACAAAAAGGTACTTCTATTTATACTAGAGATGTTAAATAACAAGGTAAGTCTCAACTATTGCTTAATTCCTATTTATGTGCACATCTAAAGTGATGTAACAATGAGCTCGTGTTAGCTTTCAAACATGTCATTAATACTATGTTTGGTATCATTGAAGGTGTCTTCTTGTTTTACCACATTTGTTATAAATAAAAAAAAGAATTGAAGAAAATTACTCAGAAAAGAAAGGGATTACTGTAATAAGGAAGGCACTTCAAACCAGATGCTGTGCAGGAAAGATGCAAAATAGGCATTGCTTGGCTTCCTCCATAAAAAATAATTAATTTATGGTGTCAGAAGATTTGTTGCATCAACATCTTTTCACGTTGTCTTCAACCCACGGTTGTTGCAATCAAAACATAAGTAACCAACAATTTACATTATAACATGTGAACTACTTTCTAATATTTGTATGCAGTGATTGATTCCCTGCCAACTTCATTGTTATGTTTTTGAAGGCATCCTAGCCAGCATACATTGCAAACAATTTATCATTCTCTCTATACGACTCAACTACTGTTTTGCGTAGTCGACTTACTTTGGTCTAATAATAATAACTTACATGCACTGATGTCAATTATTTAAATGTACTATTTCTTGCTGGTCCTGATACCGTGTCAGTAGGAAAATGTAACCACATTTATCCATTCTTTTCATTTTTTTGTTAAAAGTACACATTGATTACATATCTTATGTATCGTTGATCAGGGATTGGCTTGTTGCTTGGGTTTGGTGAATGGGTACTGTCAAAGTGTGTCTCC
Organism: Vigna umbellata; assembly: GCF_029865625.1. Classification (NCBI taxonomy): domain Eukaryota; kingdom Viridiplantae; phylum Streptophyta; class Magnoliopsida; order Fabales; family Fabaceae; genus Vigna; species Vigna umbellata. Next base: position 9,806,092 of record NC_142168.1, on the reverse strand, counting down.
TCCTTTTCCATTCCTACGACAATCTGCCAGTTGCAATACTTTATATACCATCAAAGTCGGGTAGTGGTTGGTTGGTTTCTTTTTCATACATGGACTCTTTTCTTTACGGTTAAACTTTTTCACTCATATTATAAGCTATTAGATATATAACTTCTCTGTCTAAAAGGTAAGCGAGTTTTACTATGATAAACTCACTATGTAATTATTTTCATGCCAATCTCCAAATAAGATCATGTAAAGAGATAATATTAATGTGAATTATAACTGGTTCGGGTATAGGGTGAAACAATTTCTATAAACCTTTACAATTTCCTTCAAAATCGTTTGGGACACTATATTTTCGTTTTATCAACATCTTTGCTCCAATCGACTAGAGGTTCATGTTAAAGGTATTTTGATGCTTAAGTCACTAAACAATCTGGGGTCAGAGTAATATTCTTAAATGTACAATAAATATGATCTCCTACCTCTTACTTATGACTTTTATTTATAATTTTCGAGATGAGCTTGAGATTAGTAAAACCTTAATTACGACCCAATTTCAGTCTATTACACTTAATCAATATTTACATTTAACTTTGCTTTTAAGAGAAATTGATTACAAAGGTAGGCCGTCCGGTCCTTCTTGGATGATCCATCCGGACCAGACTGTCAAAATTTTGTTTTGTTCTGAACCGTTCAATTTCTTCTTATCTTTTTGGGTCGTCTGACCTTACGGTACAATAACATTTTAGATATATCGAGGTCTCAAAATCCTTCCATCATTTGTTATTATATGAAAAATTTTCATGCCAATCTAGTACTACACCCTTTTGTGACGATGCATTGATCCTTGTTAAATGAAAAACTGTTTATAGCTGTAGGGGGTCAGTAACAATGTTAGGTGATTTTTATGAAATCATAAGAAAATTAATGTTATAGTTTGTGTATTCTACATCTAACATTGCTCTCCACATAAATAAGCTATCTGCATTTACAACAATTTCAGCACTGTAGTTGTCATCTACCTCTTACCTAAGTGTGTTGCGATCTTGATTGGACGGCAAGGGACGTGTAGCTTATCTTGGTTTTCTTGCATCTATGGCCATTGATTTGCATTATATGAGGATGATTAAAAGGACATAAGTAGGTAAGGAAAAAAAAAATCTTTGCTTCCTTGGCACAGATCATTTGTATGGTGCTAGCATTCCTAGCGGTGCATTCTTTTGTAAATGGCACCACATGGATTTCTATTAGTGAACCTATGAATTATATTAATTATTTCACATAATAGGGTGTCTCAAATATGGCAACGCCCTTTCACCATTTTCCACAGCTTCTTTGGAGATATGCTGTGATGAAACCTCAAGTCAAAATTGGTGTTCCTTGTTGTCTTTTATGTTTTGGACCATCTGGACCATGCAGTGTCATTTTCTTGCACAAATTATTAGATTTCATAGCAATGCTCTTAAATTCCTTTATATTAATGCTCTCAAATTATAAAAAAACCCGTTAAGAAAAGTATTTCTCTTTGGTGTTTGATGGTATAAGTTGATGGATTAGTCTCTTGTAGGAATATTCTTGAAAGCCAAAAACCAATCCTCTAACTTAATGGCTGAGAAGAATAAAAGAAAGAAACATATAACTGTCTTTTGCTTTTGAAACTTTAATTTCAAAGGAACTTTATATTTCCAACTGTTAAAGTAGGTTTTAAAAGAAATCGTCTATAGGTTGTGATAAGTTCACATGTAAATATAGTGCTTTTCCATCCAGAGAAGCATGATTTGACTCAATCGCAAGCCTCTTTCCAAAGTTGACCTATACTATGTCCTCCTCACATGATATTTTATGCCCCCACTAAAATGTGCATGAATGCTTTAGAAAACAATCACTTCAAAACAAATATAAAAATAAGCCATTAAAGCAGAGAACGAATAGATTATATCAGTAACCAATCAATTTTAAAATGAGGGACTAGAAAAGATGTGCTAGCCATCCACGTTCTTAAATAGTGAAGTGGTCAAAATTTGATAGAAAAAGATGAGAAGCATGACAACTGCATTGAGCTCACAAACCTCATACCCTCAAGTGCATTTGGTTCAACTCTAGGCTTGAAAAGCTTCAGAGCCTACCATGAAATAACTTGCAAACATTACATCATCAAATTTGTAAAGACAAATCATGAAGGGAAAGAATGCAAACGATACCAATCAACTTTATAATTCTCTTCTGCATTTCTTCTTGACTTTGCAAGAAAGGCAATGGTATACAAAAGGGAAAATGAAAAGTATACTCTATGTAGCAAACTACACTGATTATGTAGAGGGAGTGATGTGAACACGTTATTCACTCCTCACTAATATCCAACACAAAGACTTTACTGTACAACAAAATTTCACAAAGTACAAAATGCCCTTAGGAATAAGACTCAAAATTTTGTTTCAGTACCTCTTGGAAGTATCTCCCGGAATTGGGAACTAACAGCAACAAATGGGGCAACGAATCAGTCCATTTTCATTGCAATCAGGGCAACGCTGGAATCCATACTCCCCCACCTCACCATCAACATACTCTTCTTCATTTTCATCACCTTCATAGTAAATTTTACAACTTCCAGAACAGGTTTCACAGGGAACAAACCTTATATCCCCACAAGCCTCACACACTCCCCCTCCATCACATCCAACACTTTCCTCAATATTCTCACAATAACCCAAAAGCTTCTCAAGCTTTCCATCCTCATGAAGCCTCTGAATTTCCTCAACTCCACCAATGTGATTCTTCCCAACAAACACCCTTGGCAATCCCAAACCCCCATACCCTTCACCCAGTAACTCTCTAAGCTCCTCCTTGAACCCTGAGTGCATAGACACGTCCCTCTCATCCACCCTCACTCCTAATCCCTTCAGAATCAATTTCACTTGGCAACAATCCTCATAAGTCTTTCGCACGCCGCGTAAGCTAGTGAAGTACAACACCACCTTATCTTTCCCACACGGATCATCAACCTTCAAATCATCCACAAAAACATCATCACCTTTCGTTTTATTTTCCTCAAATAGGGACCACTTCGTAGTCCCATGAATATCTTCATCACCCGGTGCCGGTCGAAGGTGGAAAGGACTGTCTGGAGAGAGTTGTTGCAAGGACTTTCTGAACGAAGAAATCATTTCAGGGTCAAAGTCTGAGATTGCAGGAGTGAGTTTTGATTCCTCCTCAGTCATCAGAAGCCACATGGGTTTTGGAGAAGCAACAACACTCATTTTGGGTGGATCAACCTCACCAACGTCATCACCATTGACATCAAAGGTGAAGCTCCGGAAGTGACTTGGAGAGCGGAAAGGGGTGGTGTCTTCAAGACCTTCCATTAGTTCCCATGTGTTGATCGTCTCAGGCTCACCGGGCGGCGTTCTAATTGGGGTCTTGGGAAAAACTTTCGGCAACTTCTGTTCAATCATGGTAGACCAAGTCTTGGCCTCAATCAACCCCATTGAGAACTCTTTTATTTTCTCTTTCTCCAATTCCTCACTCTTCTCTTTCGCCTCCGGCCTATGGACAAAGCTATCACTATCAAACCTGAAACTTTCGGCATTACCAACCTTACCATTGGAAAGCCTGAAATCGTGATCACAATTCCCAGCGAAACTGTGAGTTGGAGCGGGAGAATTGAGTTTTAGAGTGCCCAATGTCGTGGAAGTGAGTGCCACAACATGATAGCTATCACCTTGTTCCTGAGGTGGATGGTGAACATGCATTGAGTAGCTTCTGGGAGCAGGAGAATAAGGAGCATTGCAACGCCGACATCGCTTTTGCTTTGAACTCGCACAACCCATGATCACTACCAAGCCCCCCAAAACATTTCCACCTCTTCCTTTGCCTACAACAAAACAAAAACACAGCTTCTCCTGCTTTAGTTACACATTGCTCGGAGATACGAGGAAAAGAAATAAGTGTCAGGAATCAGTTAGAAAAAACGAAAAAGATAACAAAGGACGAACTACCTTTGCGTTGGGTGGATATTCAAATTGGTTGAACAGAAGAAGATGAAGAAGAAGAAATGGAATTGCTTTTTAGATTTGGAGCTAAAATACACACAAGGGGTGGGCCAAGTTGCGTAAATGGAGGGAGAAAAGTAGGGAAAAGAAAGTGTTTTTATATACACAGGGACCAAAGTAAAGGAACCACTCGGTTGCGTACAACTCACCATGTATGTTCAAATCGAAAATCGTATTCTTCTAACTATATAGGTACCCCAAATGTTCCTACCTTACTATGATCGATCGAGTTTCCAATTTAACTAACAAAATACTCTCATTATGATGAATAGACCAATCATCAAACTCATAATCATGATTTATCGGTAAGGATATAACAGATAATGGATTAATAATTCTTATATTTGGCTTCCGACTTGCAAAATCATTGAATAAATTAGTTGGTATTTTAGAAGAAAAAACCCAATCTTCCGTTTCAAAATATAATTAAGCGTCCATGAACTTCAGTTAATTAACTACATTACATTTAAAGGGAAAAATATTTGTTAGAGGCTTCAATTTAATACTAAATTGCTAAATCATTGCGTACCAAAATAAGTTAATAATTGTATGACAAACAAGAATCATGTCCCCTTATGGAACTGGAAAATTTACGCAATTGAACACGCTTACACGACAAATTTTAATGTATCTTTAAGAATAATACCTAATGATTTAGATTTTACTCACACCATATAGTTTGATTTCCCCTTGCAACAATTTGTTGAATTAAAAGAACACAGAGATTTAAATGCGATAACTCATAATTAACCTTAAAATATAGATTTACGTGTGATATCACGACTTTACTTTTTTGGCACGAAGCTTGGGACATAAACATAACTTTCCTTACATAAGATAAGATCAACATAAGTACATAATTAACTTCTTTACCTAAGCCATCATGCTAAATTAGAAATTAGAATAACTTTTAGGGCGTGGGGCGTATCCGTATATGGGATATGCACTGATTAAACATTGAATTGTATTTTAATAATTCTAATTTTTATAATTTTCTAATGATTCTTTAAACGGGTAAATTATTTTTATAACTTTTTATATTCACAAATAGAATTGTATTGTATACAACCACGGTATATATCGACCATATAATAGTAAGGTTAATCACTCGATACATAGAGAAAATTGATCGATTACGGTTAAAATCAGTTAAACATCTAATTAGCATAAATAAATTAATAATCAAGTTTAAAAAGAATTAAACCATAATTAGATCGATCCTAATCAAAAGTTTATGAAGAAAACTATCAACATAAATAACAATCATTTGGTTTGTTACAATGGTGACGACCTTTATAAGAAGAGATCTTCAACGCCTTTCCTCAAATGTCTATATAAGGAAGAAGCTCAATATGTAATGGATGAGCTACACAACGTGTTTACGACATGCAACATAATGAAACAGTAAGTTCTACGAACGAGATACTTTTGGCCAATAATCAAAGTCATTGCAATAGGTTTGTTGAAGAATGCAATAGATGCCAAAAGCACGTCAATGATGTTAAGGCACCCTCTTTAGAGTTGCACAACATTGTCTCTCCATAGTCGTTCAAGCAATGGAGAATGGATATTGTTGGCCCATTTTTGGTCGGTCGAGCATAGAATAAATTCATCTTGGTGGCAATAGATTACTTCACCAAGTGGGTGGAAGCAAAAGCCTTAGCTACCATAACTGCTTAGTAAATACAATTGTTTGTCTGGAAGAACATAATTTGTCAATTTGAACTATCTCAAGCAGTTGTTATTGATAACAATAAGCAAGTTATAGATAGGAAGTTAAGGGAGTTTTACAAGGAGTTGAGCATAAAGCATGTTTCTTCTTCTCATATGAAGATCATTCGTCAGTTAACGAAAAGTTCATCCAATAAACCTTAGCCACTCAATCAACTGATATGTTAAGGAAGAGTTTTTTTAAAAAAAAAAATCTGCAGTTCGAGCACATACAATCGATTACAAAAGAGTTATAAACAAACCCCTATCATTTGCACATATACAATCGATTAAGAAAATGTTCTAAAAGAACCCCTACCGAATATTCACCATTAAAAATGGTTAAGGAAAAGTTCATTCAAAGAATCCTTACTGCACCATTCAATGAACCCACTAAGGATCAGTTATAAAAGAATCATTGTCGAACCCTCATCGTTAAAATTAGTTAAGTCAAGAATGAATTCATTACATAAACTCATACCTATCGCGCTAAGGACAAATTCATTTCAAATCGATCAAGGCAAACACAATCTGATGGATTAAAAAGGAAAGTTTGTGAAGATTGATTGAGTGAATTTGTATTGCTTTAAAGAGTTTTGCAAGTGTGGTAATCAATCTAGTAATTATTGACTTACAAAAGACATATCTATATCAGTTATATCAAATCGACCTATGAAATCATCAAAAGATAAACAAAATCAACTTTTAAAAGAAAAAGAAAATGAAAATTAAAACTCAAAATCCAAAAATTATGGACATATTCAACAGTCACATCTACTTGGTTAGATGTAAGAGCACTTCGTCTTTAAGAACATCTTTATAAATCAAAATTATAATTGTTAAAACTTTTTATAACATATTTATTATAGTATTAATTGCTTTAATCGGTAACTTAAACTAATTTTAGTCTCAAAATATTTTTAGTAGATATTTTACAAATATATTACCTTAATATGAAGAAATATATTACCTTAATACGAAGAAATATATTACCTTAATACGAAGAAGACAACAACAAAGTGTGAAAAACAAAAAATTATTTTAAATAAACGTTGGATATGTACCCGAAACAAAGGATTAAATATAGGAGCAATTAAAAAAATTATTGAAAAGATTTCATTTAGAGTATGGTAGTAATTTGTGTTGCAGAGGTGGGTGGGAGTTGCGGAAATGACCGGCGTTGGGGGTTGGTTGCATTTAGAGACTTTTATTAATTGATTTAAATGTTTTTTTTCCTCTTTTCAATAAATATGATGTCATCTTTCTTCAATTATATTGCTCTTATTTTATCCAATGAAGACTGAAAGAAGTCATAATAACAGGACATAGATACACTAACTAACACATTTAATAATCTCACAGATGAGTATATGCACGATTTAATTAAAGTACAACAATAATTAATATTTGAAAATTAAGAAAATTTAAAATTTCACTCTTTCTCTCTCATAATATCTGTCATATAAAAACGTCAAAATAAGTATTATATTATCTTTTTATTGTACTATCAATTATTATTTTCATGTATATTCCTTACAATATTAATTATGGATAACAAAAAATAGATTAGTTATGATAAAGTTGAAGGAAAAAAAGAAGAAAACTAGAATGACATTACTATAGGAGAGAGCATTTTGGAGATAACAAAAATAATAAAAAAAATAACATTTTTACTTTGGGTATTTAGTTATTTATATTATTTTTGTTAAACTTTTATCTCTATGGATGATTAAGGAAACTTTTGGAGGCTCCTAGGTCAAATCTAAGCCAACTAACTCAGAAAACCAATCAATTGGAGGACAAATAAATGATAGGGTTAGACTTTTGAAATAATTTAATCAGCATACGATAAACTTACCATTTCATATGAATCTAATGATGTGAAACATGGCTCACTGCAGATCACATTTCGCCAAATTTTAATTAATAATAACAAATATAGAAAATAATATGTTCATAACAGTCTAAAAGAAATTAATAAAAGTGTTATTACTATAATATATATAGTAAAGGATTTTTACAATACTATTAAATGTGTAAATGATTTGGTATGCAATTTTATAGTTTGATTAAAAAATAGGTTTATCTCCTATATGGAGAATATCCCTTTCAGTTGAGCTCTTTCTAATTAAAAAAATACACGTATTCTATATAATTTGTCTAATTCTTTTATCATGTTTGAGTTTTATTTAGATGATATACATAATAACATATTTGATTAAATATTAATGCATATTAGTGAAGTAAAACTCCAATTATGATTGAAGAACAGTAAACCATATCTATGATATTACATCTAAATTTTATCTAATAAACTAATATTGTAGTAATATTGTATGATTTTAATATGTTTTTTTTCCCATAATCTACTTATTAAATAGGGTTAACATCAACGTTGAATGTAATTCAAACCATTTCATTCTCAATTAGTGGTGTTTAGCGGCACAAGACCAATTTAAAACATTATTTTCATTTTCCTATTTCTTATTTCTCAAATATTAATGAGTTTTAAGTGAGTGACTTATATTTTGTCATTGTAGATATTTAAATGTGTTTACAGATGTTCTTAAACTATTAAGTTTTATTTTTTTTACAATTATGATAAGATAGAGTGGGGACATGGTGAAAATTAAATAAGAAATTAGATGAAAATTTAAGAAACAAAAGAACAAAAATATATTAATATTTTTTTTAGCTTTTTTCGTTGTGAATGCATTACTTCTTTGTTTCTTTGATTAGATTCCTTAATATATATATTTTTGTACTTTTATTTATAATTTAGTTTGTAATACGCTACTATTTTTCAAGTTCTCAACGATGTTAACTTGACATTATCAATATTAATCACGTCAATAAGCTCGTGACAAATCTTAAAACAAAAATTTCAAAATTACATTAATGAATATTCATTCAAAAATTAATATACATGTACTTGAAAGAAATATATTTAACGCTTACACTTTTAATATGTTAGTTTTACATTACTTATAATTTTAATTGGATGTCTGTCAAAAATTCTACAATTAGATTAAAACTCCATTAATACAGTTCATATTTATAAAATTTATCTTAACATATCGTCATCTTATGTACATGGCAATTGCCATAATATAACAAATATATTCAAAAATATAAATCATTAGATTTTTCCTTATTATTGACGAATATCGATTCATCAATTAAATTAATAACAATCATATTTTAATTAAGAAATTTAAATTTATAATTTATAAATGTGGAAGTAATGTTAAGCATAGAGTGATATCCACCTGTCAATTCTGTTATGCGTGGTTAGCTCATCAATGCAACATTATCAAAAATCAGAATTCATGATTACGCAAGTAATAACTGAATTAATTAATTAATATGATTTGGTATTTGGTGATACACGTGATGGCACGTGGACAGGCGTGAGATCTTTGCAGTTACCTGAGCTAACTCACTGCGTCTCCAATTATGGCTCCACGTGATCAATTTCCCTCATCAACGCCTAAATTTGATACCTTCTTTTTTTTTTCTTTTAATTTATATACATTTTATGTAAAAAAAAAAATAGGAGACCAAAATTTTAGAATTATTATGTCATAAAATAAATAATTTTTGACTAAAAATATATAATATCGATAAATTAGTTTTTGTCCATACAAAATTCTCTAACTCCGTCACTATCTATTGACTCATTTGAAGTTATTACGATGGAATTAATATTTCCCTTCTTTTGCCGCAGCATTGATGTCAAAACTTAGAAGACACGTGGAGACTAAGGCATTCCATTAATGTTTAATTTCAACAATTTTATTTATTACTAATTTTCAAGTCAAACATTCATGTTAATTTTACAAACGTGGGCACCATTCTTGTTGAAGGGATTCGGTCTCTATTCATTTGAATTTCTTAGAGAATCCATTGCTACAAACCCACCAAAAAAAATAATATTTCGGTCACTAATTCATATATTTTAGAATGTTAATTTAACCACGTATGCTAATTAATAGTATATAAATTAGTGGCAAAAAACAGGGAAAGACATAAATATAATATATATAATATGATAATATATAGTTATATTATTTGTTGAGGGTATGTTTGTCGGTTGATGGTTCGTGGATAAGTGATAGGTATTAATATATTGATTATTGAATGAATAGAAAAAATGGTTTGGAAGTTTGGTGAGTTATGGTGGGAATGTGTGATACTTTTCGGTATCCATGGCCAATCATGTTAGCTGTTTACATCCTCAGGTTCTCCGCAAACGCCTCAAATTGCGCCCACAATTCATGCATTTCTTTTCTATTGAATTCAGTTCCGAATATGTAAGAATTTTCTTCTACAAGCACCCATTTATTATTCTATTTACAACATCAAGAGTTTCAAGTATATTTTAATTTTAAATACAAGAGAATTTCACTTTGAGTATTTTTCACTTCATCCATGTACATACTCTCATTTGGCTTTGCAATTCTGAATGGTATAGTACTCCTTTAATTCCACAAACGCCATCTCATTCTATCCCTAACTTCCTCCAAATCATATTATCTTAGAACCATCATAGAGAAGTTTTGAAAATGTATTTGAGATTGATTATCGATAGATTTTTTTTAAACCACTTTTGAATTTTAATAACTTTAGTACATTATTAGGAAAATTGTTTCTTAAACTAGACCACTTTATTGTTTAAGTGTAATTTCTTATTCATTTCTAAAGATTTAATATCAATGTTGGTCCTTAATTTTGTTAGTTTTATTTTAAGTAATCCTTTTATTTGAGTTATTCAAAGTGGTTTTATGTTTTATAGAAATGATTCATGTTGGTCTTTTTTGTTGACGGTGTTAAAAACGTTAACTACATAATGTCCAACTTAGCTAATAATGAATAATATCTCTAGTTTTTCATTACGTGACAAGTGAATTTGGTTTGAAGAATCTGGTGAAATTTGTCATCTAATTAATTTTCCTTTTGTTAATTCAAATTCCAAACGATACTTTACCTTTTACCTTAATCAGAGTTTTTGAAACTCTTGGCTTCCATTTTCGCGACTTTCTTTTTCTCGAACAAACCCAGCAGCGTGGGTTTTTCGTCGTGCAAGGAGACACCCTCTTCCTTCCTCTCCTTTGTTTTTGGTTGGCATCGCAAGGAACTTTTCTTCTTTCCTTCTTCTTGTTCTAGTTTTGTTCTGGTTTTGTTCGTATAAGGACTACGAATTGGGGTTTTATTTTTAGGATTCTGATCTCACGACGTTGGGTTTCCTTCCTTGGATTGAGTTTATGTTTTGTTTTATCTATAGGTTGGTGGCGCAATGGTTGGTGTTCTTTGTGATTTAGGGATTTTAGATTTTCGTTTGGGATTGAGGGTTCTGATTTGAGAATTTCTTGTGTCTTGTTTCTCCTCTGTAAATTGTTAATTTGATTTAGGGGTTGGGATTTTCGAATTGGGATTTTGTTTTATGATTTCACGTTTTAGGATGATTTGTAATTGTATTATGATCTTGCATTTTTTGGGTTTTTGAAATATGTAAGCTTGCGTTTTAGAGTTCTTTAGGTTCTGATCCAGAAATAAAGATTTGAGAGTGGATTGCTTCCAACTTAACTATAAGTAAACATTACGTAGTTAGTGTTTTTAACGCCCTTAGAAAACTATTTTTATAAAATATAAAACTACTCTGAACAACTAAAAAAATAAGATGACCGCTTTAAACAAAACTAACAAAAATTAAGAAAAAAATTGTTATTAGAAATTTCAAAAAAACAAAAGTTCAGCCCAATATGCAAGAGTTAAAAAGAAACATGATGAAAATTTACTCTTTCACATAAGAAAAATTATATTTAAACAGTAAAAAGAATCTAATTAGAAAAAAAAATTCCTATCTTCCACTCACAAATAAAGTTCAAAATAATCTATATATAAAAAAAGTCTCATGATTGTTTCATCCATCTCCCTGCACATGACACATTTCCTGTTGTACAGATTTTCTAAATTTTCATGAAATATTTATAAAATATGTTATTTTACATCTTTCCATCTCTATAGTTCATAACAAAAATTAATATAAAACTATAAATCAAGTATAATTAAATACAAAAGAAGAATATAATTGATAAAATAATAATTAATATAATTTTAAACTTTCAAAATAGATTACAAATAATTTTTTTCAAAAAATACCATAATTAAAAGGCACAAGGGAATAATTAAGATAAAACATTGAATTCTTTCATACTTACATTAAAAAATGCTCGTGTTTATAATTATTAAGATTGAATGGCTTATTTTCCTCACAATTATTATCACTATATGATTAAACATTTTTTCGAATATTTTATTATTAATTTTCAATTTTATTATTTTATGATTCCATTAAAAGTATCACGTTCGCAATGTGAAAAAAAACTTAAAAAGATGCCAAAATGACATTAATTTTATGGAAAATTTTTTTTTTTACCCTTTTTACAATTTTTCCATATTGTTTCTTTGATTGTCATATATTTATTGTATTGATAATATACATAAAAACAATTGTATTTGAGTTATAATAATTACGGTGGCAAAACTACTCAGACATGCTCGCTTTGGTTGAGTGGCGAGGATTGAAACTCTGTCTTATACCTCACTATATATTGAAATAATATTTGATCCTATAAATATTTTAAGTTTTTAATATTGGTTAATTATGTCTCTAATTAATAAATTAAAAAGATTATTACGTGTAAATTACTCCTTTAAAATTAGCAATTTAAATTAGTTTGTAAATATTATTGATTTAAATAAAAATACAATTGTATATTTGCATAATTCAAACAACTAAATAAAATAAACAAGTTATTTTTTAAATTATTTCATATTTTAATTTAAAATAAAAAAATGATGGGTTAATGTACCATGTCTCTAACCCTTGGCATGTGTATTAGTGATGAAAAACCTTTATGAAGAACATTAACGTTTTTATTTCCAAAAATTATCCACCAATAAAAAAAAATAAGATAAAAGCCATCAATACAAAATATAATGGAAAAACCTTAAAATCAGATAAAAACTATTACTGTTATCTAAAGATAATAAAAAAAATTGTTTATGGAGAATAAAAACATAATATTATATAAATTTTTTTACAACATATATAACTCTATCACGTTCTTTGATATCAAGTATATTTGCGATAATTTAATTCAAACTTCACACCACTTTATTACAAGAGTATAAAACAAGTCATAGAAACTTAAAGTATATTTAGCGTGTCTAAGCATTATGAACTTTAATAGCTCATTATAAAATAAACTTATGAATTTTTTTTTTTACTAAAGCATGAAATACAGGCTTTCAAGAATTTTATTGATGTTTGGTGAATGCTAAATTAATTAGTGTCTACACAATAGATGCGCACTTTCGAAATATACTTTAAGTTTGTTTGGTGAATGCTAAAATAAAGAGAAAAAATAAAAAAGTAACATGAACCTCGTCGTCGGTGGAGACTAAAAATAAACGTATGGAGTATGTTGCTATAGAAAAAAAGAGAGGAAAAATATGCCTAAAGAGAATAACAAAAAAGTATTTGTAGTTTTTATCATAGAGAGAAATTAGACCTATAATGGGAAAGGAAAAGGGAGAATTAAGATAAGTGGTGTACGTTTTTTAGAATGCGTAGAAATGAAAAAGTTGGTAAGGTAAATAGAGAAAATGGTAACAAAGCATGGGGAATAAAGGCATTCAATCCAACTGGAGTCCCTAAAAGCTTTGAATTGTGTTGTGCTTTTGGCTACTAAAAAGGAACTTGATGCATGCTTTAAGTAATGAAGAACATGAAGAGTAGCATCCAACAAGCAAGATGATGATAGGTACAAGGTTTAGTAAGAGGTTTACCAGACAATTTCAGCACTGAATTTCATCTAACCATTGGTGATCTTGATTGGACAGCAAGGGGGCATGTAGCTTATTGGTATTTTCTTCCATCAAGGCTCATTGATTGGCATTAACGTATATGAAATTGATAAAGAAAAAAGGACACAGTAGGTAAGGAAAATAAGGTTTTGCTTCTTTGGCACATATCATTTGTACGATTCAGACGTTGTTTATCGCTGCATTCTTTTCTAAATGGCAGCACCATACGATGTCATTTTCTTGAATTGATCACCACAATTCAAAGCAATGGCTGATTTGGTTGAGAAGTACAAAAAAAATGCAGCTTGAAAGGGTAAAAGTACTCTTTTTGAAAGAGTATATCATTATTTTATAAAAGGATACTGCGCATTTAAATATAGTGCTTTTCCATCCAAAGAAACATGATTTGACTCGATTAAAAAAGTCTGTATCTGGGTTGACCTAGGCTATGTCCACCCACTACGTTGTTTTATGCCCCACTTAGCTTGACTTTATATGTAACATAGGAAACGTGCAACGGTGCTGGGAAAACGATCACTTCAAAATAGAAGAAAACAGAGCAAAGAATGAATAAACTATTTGAAACTTTAAAAAATGGTTCCCGGACTACAAAAGATGTGCTAACGATGGATTTTGGTCAATATTTGATAACAAAAATATTACAAGTATGATATTGCATGGAGCTCATAAACCCCACATCCTCAAAATGCATTATGCAATTGGCTTACGGCAGGTTCAACTCTTGGCTTAAAATGCTTCAAAGACCCCAACGCATTAACTCTCAAACATTGCATCTGCAGAAGATAACAACTACATAGCTTTGCTTTATAATTCTCTCTTGCATTTCTTATGGATTTTGCAAGGAGGCAAATTCTGTACAGAAGGAAAAACGAAAACAGTGTATATATATATATATATATATACTATATTTCAAACTACACTGATTTATAACACGTTGTTCACTTTCCACTGCTTATAAAATACTTGACTTTACAAGAAAATCTGACAAAGTGCAAAATGCCCTGAAGAATAAAACTCAAAATTTGGATTTCAGTACCTTTGAAACTAACAGCAACACATGGGGCAACGAATTAGTCCATTTTCATTGCAATCAGGGCAACGCTGGAATCCACACTCTCCCAACTCACCATGAACATATTCTTCTTCGTCTTCATCTCCTTCATAGTAAATTTTACAACTTCCAGAACAGGTTTCACAGGGAACAAACCTTATATCCCCACAACCCTCACACACTCCCCCTCCATCACCTCCGACACTGTCCTCAATCTTCTCACAACAACCCAAAAGCTTCTCGAGTCTCCCGTCTTCATGCAACCTCTGAATTTCCTCTGTTCCACCAATGTAGTTGTCCCCTAGAAACACCCTTGGCAATACTAAACCACCATACCCATCCCCCAATAGCTCTCTAAGCTCTTCCTTGAACCTTGAGTGCATGGATACATCTCTCTCATCCACCTTCACTCCCAATCCCTTGAGAATCATTCTCACTTGACAGCAATCCTCGTAAGTCTTTCGCACGCCACGTAAGCTGGTGAAGTACAACACCACCTTGTACTTTCCGCATGGTTCACCGACATTAACATCATCCGTAAATGAGGACCCCCTTTTAGTCCCTTGCATCTCTTCATCACTCGACGCCGGTCGAAGATGGAAGGGGCTATCCGGAGAGAGATGTTGGAAGGACTTCCTGAATGAGGAAATCAATTCAGGATCAAAATCTGAGATTGCAGAGTTCAGTCTTGATTCCTCCTCAGTCATCAGAAGCCAAATGGGTTTTGGAGAAGCAACGACACTCATTTTGGGTGGATCAACATCCACATCTCCCTCATCAACATTGTCACCATTGGCATCAAAAGAGAAGCTCCGGTAGTGACTCGGCGACCGGAAATTGGTGGTGTCTTCAAGGTCTTCCATGAGTTCCCATGTGTTGATTGTCTCAGGCTCACCGGGCGGTGTTCTAATTGGGGTCTTTGGAAAAACTGTTGGCAACTTTTGCTCAATCATGCTGGACCAAGTCTTAGCCTCAATTAGCCCTATTGAGAACTCATCTTTTCTCTCTTTCTCAGATACTGAACTCTTCTCTTTCTCCTCCAGCCTTTGGACAAACCTTTCGTTATCAAACCTTAAACTTTTTGTGTTACTAACCTTCCCATTGGAAATATTGAAATCGTGATCACAATTCCCAGTAAAATTTTGAGTTGAAGCAGGGGAATTGAGTTTGAGAGTGCCCAGTGTTGTGGAAGTGAGTGCCACAACATGGTAGCTATCGCCTTCTGCTTGAGGTGGGTGATGGACGTGCATTGGGTAGCTTCTCGGAGCATTGCAGCACCGACATCGCTTTTGCTTTGAACTCGCGCAACCCATGTGACCCTTAAAGAGAACAAATTCACAAGGTGAAATTGTTTCTTTAATTGTGTTTTTTTAACTTATACCCTCCTAAGATGATTCCAATTCTGGAAAAATGTTGTGTCACTCATCCATCCAACGAACATAGCTCCTAGCAAACCCCACTTCGTTCATATTCTTCTGGTGCTCATGACCATATTGACTGCAACATTTAAGAAAGAAAAACATAACTTTTTTCTACAACTGTTTCAATGTGAAAACGAGTATCAAATTGATGGGAGGGAGAAAAATCCCAGAAAGAGAAAAGAGAGGGGAAATGGAAACATGAATTGGAAAGTCAAAAGGAGAGGTGGATAATCAATCTTTCATTCATCAATTGAACTGCTGCACTGCTTTGATCTCTCCCCTTTCTCTCTCTAGAATTCTAGAGAGATAAATACATAAAATGAGAACCAAGAAAGAAAGTTGCAACATTTGAGGGACGCAGCTTCAGTTTATATGGATATATACGATGCAATACGAAGGCCTTTCTTTCTTTTACAGAAAAAAAAAAAGAAAGAAAAATCTGTAGACAAAATGTAAATGGGTGAGGGCAAGGATCATTGTTTGAACCTCCCTTATTCTCTTTCTTAATATCCACAGAAACAATAATTCTAACCTCATTTACACGTTGTTATGTTATAAAACAAAAACTTATTTTTCTTCGTTATTGTTCAATTACCATGAATGGTGAATTTATTTAGATACAGTTACCGCGAGGTGTCAAGAGTTTTCCCACCACCACTCGCACGTTCTATAGCGTTAAACTATTTTCACAGATTATATTGGCTTAATATATTAAAGTAAATTAACTTTTATTATAAAAATATTTTTATATATGCTTTATTATCAGTGTAAAAATTTAAAAATTATATTCATGATTCTTAATTTAATTTTTTATTAACATGACTTTTATAGAATTTTCTCAAATAATTTTTCATTTAAACTTATTATTATTAATAAATATATAAATTTGTTATAAAAAATATTATGAAAACTAGATATATGATTCTTAGTTTATATTGTATTTGATTAACGCTAATTATTTGTATTACTAGCATAAGTTTTTTAAACAACTTTTGATTTAAGTTAGATTAAATTAGTTGATTAGAATTATGTCTTTCAATATTTTTTTAGGTAGAGTTAATTTTTTCTTTTGTAAACGTTAGATTGATATGGTAATAGTTATCTCACTAAATAACTTTCTTATCTATTTTTTGAAATATGTTTAGCTATGTTTTTCAATCTTAATTATTGTGTGGAGCATTTATGTCACTCAATGCAACAGTGATAAGGATTTTAGAAAAAAATGATGGACGAATTACATGTTAGTCTTTTTTTCTAATTATACTAGATTTATTCTTTCCAATATTAGTTAATTATTTAATATTTAATAAATTTGACACTACCTTATACAATTATATAATGTATAATTTCAAGAAAGATATAAAAAAATTAAGTTAAACATATCACGAAATTATAAATTTTTTATGAAATTTTAATATATTTTACTCTTTAAATTTTAAAAATAAATAAATATAATAATTTTAACCCAAATATCAAACTTTTATACTAAAATATATTAAAATTTCAAACATAAACTAATTTTAATTCCGGATGAATGTTTAGAACTAAATAATATTTAGCCATACAAATTTTTCAACAAATAATTTATGTTTTGGCGCGTGATAGAAAAAGTGTTTTGGCGCGTGCAAAATTTCTGCTGCTGAGCAGGATCACCTACGCTAGATTGACAATGATATTTCAACTTCGCCTTAATCCTTAAGTAATAGTTTTTTGATGACCTATTTATTTTCATAGGAATTTTTTTATTCTTGGTGAAATAAAGATAGCATTTAATTTAATTTATTTGTTAAAATGAAAATCTAGACTCAAATTAAGGCATGTTAAAGATAATTAAACAGGATAGTTCAATGAAGAGGATATCCTTGGGATCATTTAACAAACATTATCCAGGGAGTACTGATGAGTGTCAATAAATAATTTATTATGTATTCGCTAATCTGTTTGGGATTTCAACTTCAAATTTTTGTTCTCTTTTTTTTTTTCATTTTCGGATTGGTGAAAATTCCCTGTATTATTTGGATAAAATAAAAAAATTCTTGTCACATATAAAATTTTAATTTAAAAACAAAAACAAGAAACTTATGAATTTTCCAAAGTAAAAAGCACTATTATCAAAATTAAAGTTCTTATGGATATTATATACTCATATTTGAATATCATAGCATATGACAAGACTCGATATATATGTCTTTGTAACATCCCAAAAATATTGTATAAAATCATATCTAAAATATCCACAGATAACAATATTACAGTTCAGTTTTGAGGATAAGAAGTACAGTTATGGCCGAACAGCCTTACGAAAAAATACTATAGAATTTAAGATTCTTCAAAAGCACAGTCTAGACCGAACAGTTACCAAAACTACACTAATACCAATCGGTTATACAAAACAAGACCAATCTTAATGATCGAACGGTCCTATGGTTCAGCTTTCACTTCCACTTCTTCCAAGGCCTCTTCCAGCAACTTTTCTCCATCTGCTCACATCCAAAGGATGATCATTGCAACAGAAATAATGACCAAACGGACAAAACATACAAGACATAAAATAGGGTAAGCTTATGTAATTTAATTAATTCAATAAAACCTATACTTCACATAAATCTAACATAATTCAATATACAATCATGTAACATCCAATCATGTACTTCCAATCAAAATTACACGTCAAAGCATGCAATGACCGACCACTTTACTCCGACTGCCCAAACTGTATGAATTCTGTGTAGCTACGACGTTTTTGCACCCGGGTGATGTAATAGTTGGGATGCCCTCAACAGCTGCCACCCGAGGTTAGTCCGTTCCGCCCAAGTTCACCTTATGGACTAGGACCTCCTGCCATTCTCACACATGACTTACTCCTCTCTACTTGAGAATGAGTAATCACAGAATATCAGGATAACCGTCAGCTGAGCATAACCACATTCATACTCTACCATTCAATAACCACTCATGAGATATTCCTCCCTGGAATACTCTTTCATTTCCATACCATTCCATTTATATAATACAATCAAACCGAACCAATACAAACAAATCCCATCAGAAACCAAAACTGAACAATAACATTCCCCTAGAGACAAGACCAAACATTTTGAATACTTTCTAGACTAACACATCTGGACACTTAGTGTAAGACCGAGCGGTCTTCCACTTATACACAGAACAGGACCGAACGGTCCATTCTAGATAAGACTCCTCATAAGCCGAACACTCGTGGTAATATTTGGACGTTTAGTGGTTACTCAATAGTTACTACAGAACGTTATTTTACTAGACAGAACTTCTAAGAATGTACCGAATACTAAAGAATGCGTATATTTTAGACTTAACTGAAAATCATAATAACTATTGATGAAGCCTAAGGGCTTAAACTGAAACCTACAAGCTTAAACTGAATACTTATGGGTTGGACAAAATACTATGGGTCTAGGCCGAACACTTTTGGGCTGGGACTGAACACTGATAATATAACCGAACGTTTTGTAAATAAATACTTACTCATATTAGCTGAACATACTAAGAAACCGAATGCTAGTACAAAACCAAGAACTGCTAAGACCGAGTGTCAGTACAATACCGAGCACTACCAAGACCGATCATTGAAATAACGGAACATTGCTTACAAACTGAGAATATTTATCATATTGAAAACTTGAACTATATTGAATATCTTATCTAGGATGACTACTAAGTGAAAATGTAACACTATGCTTAGATCGAACACTATATTCTATTATAGATAATACAAGACCGATCAGTTATTAACTGAAGTTCTACTAAAGAAGAACTTAGTTAAGACCGAACACATATAACAGAAACCGAACGGTCACGAATGACCCTCGGCTACAAGTAATAATTCTAAAGAATACTGCAGACTTATGATCAAGCCCTATTCCTACCCAGTTCACACCATTTATCAATCATCAACACCTTCAGGCGAACATGCAGTAACACCAATATTTCACATCCATCGAATAACCAAACAAAACATCATTCAAACATACAACCAATCAAAACAGAGAATTATAATCAAATTATATAAGCTTCCCTTACCTCTAAACGTAGCCGAACGCTCAACGATGTAGGATATGGCTCACAACTACCAGAAATCTTAAGAATTCTACGGTCACACTTTATGAAACTAAATCAAACAAAAGACCAGGAATACTCATAATGAGATGATGAACTCATGCAACCAGAATTTGGGTTTGCATGTGACAGAAAACGAACGGTCTAAGAAGAGAAGTACTCACCAACTTAAACCACAACTTGATCGGTGCAAAGTGTTGCTCTTGGCATCAGGAATACTCAGGCGTTGCCTGAATGATGATCGGAAGAAGAAAAGGATGATAAATCGTAGAGAGAAGATAGAGATTATAGAGAGAAGGATGAGAAAATGGAAGGTTCAGAAATTTGGAGAAGAAGGGTGCATGCAGAAAGTGGGACCAAATTTCAAAATTTCAACTTATATACTTCCTGCACAAACCGGTCGGTCCACTCTCCTACAGGCATCTGTCTTCCACTTTCTGAAATTTTGAACCCTTTCATTGACACCTAGTTTCCACTAACTTCTGAATTTAAGGGTCCTGACAATATTATAGTCCTAGTCGATAAAATTTTTATTTTGAGTAAATTCATTTTTACACATTTTTATGTTAATTTTTAAAAGTTTTGCATATGTTGGAAGATTTTTGTATACGGTTTAAAAAGGTTCAAAATGATTTTTATTGAATAGAATTATTAGGATATATTTATATAATTGATATAAGTTTTTTATGTAGATATTACGTGAGAACTAGTGTTCTTGAAATATAGTTGAGTCACATATTCATTGTAGGCAAAATAAACTAGTTTTTGTTCTTTAATTATTATAAACTTTTGTATACGACTTAAAAATATTTAAAATGATTTTTATTAACTAGAATTATAAAAATATATTTAAATAATTGTTATACAAACAATATTTAAATAATTTTTGGCTCTGTAAATACAAACAAGACGTGACGGCATACGTATGATATACATTACTCTAATTAAGCAATCGATTGTACTTGAATAATTACAATTTTTCAACGATCCTCTAATTGCTTTGATTTTTCTTTCTTATTGATTGACAGTTTTGTATTCCATAAAATTCTGAATATTCTATTAATTAAAAACTATTAAAGATTTTGTGTAGTACTTCGTATTGCTTGCTAGCTGGCGAATTATAGGATATAAGTTTTAGAAATAGAAGAATACGATATCTCTTTCTTCTCTTGTAAAAACAACATTAGGAAATGCATGTTACGATTCTTCTTTTATAATTAAGAAATTGTTATAATAAACTTTTATAATTACATTGCAAGAATATCAACGAGAAGATACAGTTTTCCTTCTTTGGCTGCAACGTTTTGTCAAAACTTAGAAAGACACGCGGAGATTAGACAGAATCAAATGCATTATTTGTGTGTAATTCCCTATAATATATATAAATAAAGACATTATGTCTTGTTTAAGCCATCTTAATTAATTTAAGGAAGTATGGTGATTAAAATATATGATTTAGTGCGAAAATAAAAGGGAAAGATGATATAGTTAAAAATTTCATGGTTAGCTTAGTGGATTTTAATTCTTGGATGGCATGTTTGTCTGGGTCTTGCTACATTGATAAATCATGCACTCCACTTCCTAGGTGATATGGTGTATAGCTATTAAGATATTGATTATTGAATGAAGAGAAAAAGTGATTTGGAAGTTTGTTCATTATTGGTGGAAAAGAGGGACACTTCCATCATCTATGTCTTCATCTTGTCCACTAACACCTCAAATTCTGCCCAAGATTGATGCACTTCATTCTTATGACACATATGCATTCATTTTTTATTTTTATAAACACGCCCGTTCATTATTTTATGTACAAAATGTACACTGCAAACTATTATAAATATAAGATATTCATAAATATTTTAATTATTAGCATTATTTCCGTAGCCTTAAATTCGAGAAAATGAGGACTAGTTCAACATTTTTTTTGTCTAATGGAATATACGAGTCTCTTCTTGTTAATATGTCAAAAAAATTGTTGTTTTTTATGATGTCTAGAGAAAAAATAATACAAATATGTGATAGTTAGTATTAAATCATATTTGGTTGATAGAATAATTGTTAAAGTATATTAGTTGCTTGTTGAGTCTAGAAATGTTGTAAGCTAAGCTAAAATTTCTTAAAATCAAATTAATCAAAACATAATCAATTAAAATTAATTTTGACATGAAAATGATTCATTTCAAATTATATATATGTTATTGATTTGTATTAATCGATTAGCTTACTAATCCAGTTGATTAAAAAAGAACACATTACAAGTTTTCAAAGCTGAAAGACATTAATTAATTACGTTATTTTCATAATTGATTAATATCATTAGTAAATAAATTTGTCTATAAAAAGGAACTTTTTTTTAATTCTTAACTATGATTTTTAAAATAAAAAATAAGAGAAAAAATATCTAAGAGTTTTTGGAAAGATTAACATGAATTTTCAAGTTTTCATCAAGATTAAAAAAAGACTGGATATTGGTTATAAGGTTTTCTTGCTTAACTTAGCATTGAGATGTCAAATATGCACATATATAAGTATATTGGTTTCATATATTTTATTAGTTGTTCTTCTATATTTCCTTCATTGTGTAGGATAATTGTGTGTAACATTATCTTGGTTGAAAATCTTAAAATATATTTCAAGTTTTTATATATTTAGAGTATAGGTTTTACATAGGTGAATCTTGTCTTCCTAACTCTTTAATATTTTAGTAGAATTCTAGCTAAGGTTACTAGAAACTAGATGTAGATGCTTAAAAATTTGAACCAATATAAAACTTGTGTTTCTTGGTCTTTCTTTCATCATCATTTAATATCTTGATAATGGTAAAGGTTTCAAAAGCTAAGTATTTTACCATACATATTTTACCATACATATGTTAATTGATTTAAGATTTTGAAACCAATTTTATAGATTAAAAGGATTCAAATTTATTGAAAAACCAATTCACTTCTTCTCTTGGTCGGAAAATATTAGTTGCAACTATTTTAACAATTAGTATCATAGTTGGTTATTAAAAAATTATTGGAATAAAAGATCCCACTATGGATAATATCTCTCAAGCATTTGCTGAAGGAGCATCCATAAGCAAACTATTCTTGTTGGAGAAAATTATTCACTTTGAAAAATTAAAATGAAAATCTTTCTTGAATCAATTAATAATCTTCCTTGAGATGCTATGATATATGAACCATATATTCCTGTCCATACAATTGACAATGTGCAAGTTGGAAAAGACTTTAACTTTTGAACTAAAAATGAGAATAAAAAAGTAAAATATAATGCTTGAACTAGATATATCATCTCATCAGCACTCACCATGGAAAAATTCTACAAAAATGCAAGAATGCAGAAGAAATATAGAAAACCTTAGAAAAAAAACTCATCAAAGGATTGAAGAATTTGATTATAACAATTCAAAAAACAACAACAATAAACAATTCACTTTTACATTTTTATTATTACATTGCAGGGTTTATATAATGCAGTATGATAGAAAAAAAATAAGAAAAATGGTGATTTGGAGATGAGGGAGGTGACTATGATTTTGAAATAGAGAGGTGATGGTGATCTGGAAGGGGAGGTGTGACGCTCATGGAAGAAGAAAAATTAAAGAGTTAGGATTTTTAATATTATTTAATTGAGAGGTTGAATGGAGATTAAAAATTTTATGGGGTGTAGAAAGTAGCATCCAAGCAGGAAATACTTAAAACAAGTTTGGACCATAAAGGATAATTGGACTCATGAGCCCACCCCAAAATAAGGAACATTTTGGACATTGAAGGACAAAATGATGGAGAATGTTGCTCCTTCCATCATCACCAAATACTCCCTGCACCATCTCATACCTAATTTATTCTTGTTATAAAATAGATGTCAACATTCGTTTCACCTTCAACAGATGTAGACATCCATGAATGGATGTTGACATCCGTTTACTTTTTTTATATATTTTAATTTATTATTTTTATTTCAATAATATTTTTTATTTACAAAATATATTAAAAAAAAAATTAAATAATTTATAAATTAATTTAAAATATAAAAAATTTAAATAATATTTAGATATTAATTTAAAACACAATAAATTAATAAACTAAAAACTAAAAAAAAACTTAATAGATGTGACCACGTAATTATATAAAAAATATTTAAATAATTAATTAAATAATAATATATAAATTAAATTAGTAATAATTATTTTATTAAATAAAGTAAATTTAATTTATATATAATTACGTAATAAATTTAAAAAATAAATTAATAATATTTATATATTAATTTAAAATACAATAAACTAATAAACTAAAAACTAAAAACTAAAAAAACCCTACGAAACGTAATTATATAAAAAATATTTAAATAATTAATTAAATAATAATACATAAATTAAATTAATAATAATTATTTTATTAAATAAAATTAATTTATATATAATTATGTAATAAATTAATTTATTTTATTTAATTAAATAATTATTATTAATTTAATTAAATTATAAATTTTTTTAATTAATTATAATCAAGGGTTGTTTGACCATATTCATTTAAGTTTTTTTCAATTTTTAGTTTATTTAAATTTTATATTTTAATTAATTTATAAATTATTATAATATATTACGTAAATTATTTTTATTTAATTTAATTAAATAACTATTATTAATACAATAAATTAATTAATTAAAAATTAAAAAAATATAAAACTTAAACGGATGTGGACACATCCGTTAATCGATCTAGATACATCCGTTGAAAAAAAAAGTAAAAGTATAGAATTTTTTAAAATATAAAAATTAATTTTGAAACTTTTAGAAAATATGATGGTATAGCGAGCAATCTGAAGTAGTATAGGGAATAACCCTAGTCGAGGGATGAACGAAAATAAAAGATATCATGAAACCCGTATAAGGTGATATAGAAAAAAATGTTTCTCTCCTTACCGCACTATTCTTTCTTCATATATTATACAGTGCAATTTGAAAATTATCTTTTGGTATAAATGTTTTTTTTTCTAGATTTTATAATTAAAAAGCAATTTATTTTATTTTTTAATTATACAATCTGAAAATTAATTTACTTACAAATTTTACAATCTAAAAATCAAATTTTGCATGAAAAAAAGTTTCCGTATACTTTTAAAGTCATTTTTCACTTCTCAATCATATAATCCTAAAGATTTTTTTTTTAACTTTTTAAGACGAAATATTATTTTCAAATTGTGTATTCTGGAAACTATTTTTTCATAAGAAAGTTTTTTAGATTGTGTAATTCTTATATTCTTTTATGAAAAATGACTTCAGAGTTCTTCTTTAACTTAAAAAAACATGTGAATCATCTTAATTTTTACCGTATAAGAAGCAGAATCGTTAGTTAAAATATATTTTTAATTTCTCAAATTTTAGATAAGTTTCTTTTCAGTCCCTTAAATTTAAAATTTCCTGTTTTAACTCACATGTTTAAAATACTATTAGATATTTTACTCATGTATACATAATTCACATGTGTAAAACACTGCTAAATATTTTACTTATGTATACATAATAATTTAAAATAACTTGCGTAGCTATTCAATAATATATTTTTATAATTAAATATTTAATGATTCGTTTGTTTTTCTTTCAACGTATATTCTTATTTCGATTCCACACTTGTCTATTTAAACTATATTCTTCAAAACATTTAAATTTAAAGTCAATAGATCAATCCTAATTCTGTCTTGTGAAAGTTTTTATGTTAATATTTCGATTCCATAACAATTTTTTGTCTAATCCACTTGATAAAGAACCAAATGGACTACTTCGTTTTGATTGGCAACTGATGGTCTCCAGATAATCATAAACCTTTTCCGTACATAATTTTAATAATTCTAATTCATTGTTGAAAGATTTAGTTAAGTAAATATATTAATTTAAATGTTAGTAAAACGCCTGTGACTGTTCTGGTTTATATAATTGAAGAAGAAAACATGGTTACATTAGCCTCATGGTGGATTTATTGAAACTAAAAAACAAAGACATATAATAGACCTTTTATACTTTGTTTCTAACAATATAACATTTTATGTTTATATTGTTCATAGAAATAAATAAAATTTCCTTAACTTTGCATATGTTATAGGACTTTTAGAATTAGGATAGGCTTTAACCTGGCTTTGATACCATATTAGAAAGTGGTTTTAAACCTAACTCAACCCCACAAAACCAGCTTGTAAGATGAGGTTTGCACCCCCACTTATATATTATAATTTGGCCTTATCTCTAGTCGATGTGGGACTTCCAATAGTAAGTACAGATGATATGTAATGTGAGAAGAATCTCAAGGAGATATTTTGTGTTTGAGACAATTTTTGTGAATGCTTGACAGACAGATTTCTAGAAGGGGATATCTTGATATTCTACCTACCATTCAACTCGTATAAAGATAAATGAGATGACAGAGAAAATGACAGGAAATATTTATCCTGGACTTTTGAGTTTTAGGAGTGAAAGATTAACCTGATGAATAGTACATCAAGTTACCCTTGTTCGTAAATATGTAGAGTATAAATATTAGTATGTGTGCAAGCCTTCATTAAAGTTTATGTCAAAGCATTGTATCGGGATAAGTGAGTCTAAAGTCAAATGATTATATGTTTATGAGTTATAGAATGTTTCAACGTTGAACTAATATGTGATGTATTAAATTGTTTATGAAGTTTTCTTTTGAATATTAACTCATCCTATTATCTCTCTTGTCGTTTTTTGTGTGCTATTTGTTTCTTGTGTGATGATCACTTATTGGTGAGAGTAGATATATCTATTGAAGTATTCCCAGTGGAGGATAGTGATGTTGTAGAACGTTTTTTTAATTGTTTAGTGATTAAGTTTAATTCTTATAGATATAGTTATTATCATGGTTATTTTATTTTAGATAAGGGTATTAATAATATATCTATAAGTAAGAGACAAATATACTTTTGTTCATCAGTTTTATAACATCTTAGTAATAGTTTTAAAAGAATTGGGATGTTATAGATTTAGTGGTTTTTTATTTAATTATTTAATTATTTAAATATAAATTGTTTTTTCTTTAGAATTATATGTTTTTTTACAAATTTTCTTTTCTAACATAATTATCTGAAATATTTATAAAGATAACATCACTTTGTTTCCAAAGTCAAAATTTGTTTTTCTGACCTTGAATATTTATTAACTTTAATTTAAATAACCAATAACTTAAAAAATTTATCTAATTTAAATATTTTAATTTTTTACTCGTAACTAATTTTTAAATAATAAGAATTTACATTTATCTATAAAAATTTTAAACTTATATTTAATCATTTTCAATAATAAGATATACATTTCAAAATATTTATTAAAAAAATAACATTTAATAATACTCAAACTTCTTAAAATTAAAAAAAAATTACATAGAAAAGCTCCAACTTCTATTTTTATAATTTTCTAAATAATATTTTAATAAATTTTAATACTTTTTTCCATTTTATAAATTTCAATTAAAAATTTGATATTTTACAATTCTAAA
The DNA here is from genome assembly GCF_029865625.1 of Vigna umbellata. Classification (NCBI taxonomy): domain Eukaryota; kingdom Viridiplantae; phylum Streptophyta; class Magnoliopsida; order Fabales; family Fabaceae; genus Vigna; species Vigna umbellata. The sequence goes on along the minus strand of NC_142168.1, from coordinate 9,778,368 downwards.
TTTTTATTTTTATATTTTTTAAAACAAACTTCATAATAGTATTAAATATTTATTTATATACTTTTATAAATAAAAAATGATAATTTTTCAAACAAAAATAAATTAATAACAGCATTTAAAATAACACGATCTAGTTGAAAAATTAAAATATATGCAGGTCTAGTGTTAGGAATAAAGATGTAAAAGAAGCTATAGAAAAAAAAAATCTACTTAATGTAAGTTTTTATGTGTCTTTTAAAAAATATCAAAATTTAGATTATCTTTTACTTTAAAATTTCTTTGATTTTATTATGTTTTGTTTTTCTCTCACCAATTTCCTCCCTCTTTATTCAAATAGAGGTGGAAGAAGTGATGGGAACAGATGGAAGGTGGGAAAAAAATTTCACAGATTCGAAATTAGAAGTTAACTAATTTTTACATGAGATAAACTTTTCAAATGATTTTAGCATCAATTTAACGATCATATTAAAACATTTTAAAAAAATATATGAAATTAGACTGGATTTTTATAAAAAAAATAAAGACTTAATTAAGTATAATAAAATATGAAATTTAAAACCTAAATATAATAATCTTGACACAGTGGTTTAGTTTAGAAATGTTTGTACTTTAGAAGACAGATGAAATAAGAAAGGAAGTGTGATGAGAGGGAAGCAGAGACAGATGGGAGCAGGAAAACATGTGATAAAGATTGAGAACAATTTTTTGATAAGTTAATTTTTAGGATAGAAGAGAAGAAAGACTGACATGTTTGCAGCTTACTCAAAGAAGATGGGGCCATAGCTAATGATGCCCACTGCGTGCCCCATCCTCCCACCATCATCACACTTGCACAGAAATCTATGTGACGTTGTGATTGCAAATGATGCATATGTGATTGGAAAACTGAAAGCTATCATTTCTTCATCAATGGATAAACCACTCACCCTATCTTATCCCAAACAATTTCTTCTACATTTAATATCAAATCTGAATACCCTTCTTCTCTCATCATCCTAAAACTGCTGATTCAGGAGTTCATTGCATCTGAAAAAGATATCGTTCGTTTCAGTTTATGCTTAAAGATTCACACTTTTACGTAACAGATTTTTTATTCTGTCAAGCTTTTTTGCATCCAAACACACCTTTCTGCTACCATCTCTGCCAAAGTTAATACCATAATCACTGCTTCAGAGTGCTGCTATTACCTAAGAAAATATGTCCTGGTTTGTCAACATCTACTTTTTTTTTACTTAGAAATATTAGATTTTTATAATATAGGTATAAATCTTATTTTATAAATTAGTTTATTATATATATTTAAAATTACTTAATAATTCAACTCAATATGTATCAATTGCTATCACATTCTTTCCTTATGTTTGGTTTAAGAATTATTTTTGTTTGAAACTGTTACCATAATGGATGAAGGCAGGCAATCCTTGAGGAGGAAGTTGCCCATTAGTCAAAGCAAAATTAATTGTGAAATGATTCTAGTGAATACTCTTATGGTCTGAATTCTATGGTGAAAATGTTGTGCCACTTTTTATAAGATTAAATTCAACTGTGATGAGTTTGTACATGCTTTCTATGGTTAAAATTGTCTTTGTGATATTGAAGGAAATGAGTTATTGGCTAATTACTGTCATGAAAAAGGAAAGCACTACTAAAAAATGTTATAAATCACATATTTTCTTTTATTTTATAGTGGTTTTTTATTACTTGTTTGCTGGCTTTATTACAGGTTTGCATTAACAAATATTTCAAGAAAAAAATTACTGGAGTTCACGAACACGATTGGAAGTACTTATTAAATGGAAAAAATATAAGAAAACTCAACAAAATCAATGAGTCCAACATATATTGGTTTGAAAGTTGAAACGAAAGTAAGATGATGTTGTTTTTTAGTAGTATATTTGTTTTTTATCATGTTAGATTTTTTAGTCAATCTTACCATGTTTCCTAAACATTATGTAACTTTTTTTTATATTTATATTTTAATTGTCAATGAATTTTACCTTAAATCATCAATAAAATTAATTTTGATTAAATTTTTTGTGTATTTTACAATTTTATATATTTTATTTATTTTTTATCATAAAAAAATATTTCATTAAATTAAGAAATTATGAATGTAGGTGGATAGTCATAAATAAAAGAGTTTCAAACCTCCACAAAATAATTATCATTAACAAAAGAGATTAAAATCCTGCACAAAAAGATTAAATTGTGTCGACAATACCTTCATTTAAGTGTTACAACACTTATTCTCTTCGCGACTCCTTAGTTCGTGATTTAGGTCTCTAACTAAACTGTGTCCCTTTCTGTGTGATGCAACAACAATGCACATCTGTTGTGTCGTCCACATTTGTGTCGTTTGCCTCTGTATTGTCTTGCCACTAGTGCCACTTTTCCAACCCCGTTGCGCCACTGCCAATGAGTTTGCTCCTCCACGATTAGGATAAGTACTTGGAAGAGAAAAAGCCCTTGCCTAATTGATTTTGTTCGCTATTAGAAATTTTTAAATATGTTCTTTGCTAGATTGATTAATGATTCATGTTATGCATTACTCCCAATGCATCATTAGCATGCCAGAGGCAAATGGATCCATAAATTATCCAATCCACATTCCTATTAATTTTTTCTTTATTTAAAGTCACCTAAATTCTATATTGATTGTGATTATAACTGACAATATATGATCCTATTTTATGCTGGCTCAACAATCGAGTAAAATATGTCAAACTTATTATGTTAGTGGTATCATATAGAAAATGATATTGAATGTCACAATTTGCATTGATCATGTATTGTTTAAATACAAGTTTACAATCAAGATCCTATAATTATGGTAATATAGACAAATACTTTCCTAAATAGGATGTTGATGAATAATTACATTAATTACTATAATATTACACCATAAAAGAAATTTAATATTATGAATCGCCAAAATCAATAGTCATAAATGATAGGATATTTGATCGAATGTTTGATTTTGTCTAACTCCCCTTCTCAAACTGGTGGTGCTATGGTCATGCCAAGTTTGTTTCTTAGAAAGTTGAATCTTGTATGAGTGAGAGGTTTAGTCAAATAGTTTGCAATTTAATCAGTAGTAGGAACATAAACCATGATTACTTCATTTTATAGGACTTGATCACGTATATAGTGCACAACTATCTCAATGTGTTTATACTCTTTGTGCATGATTGGATTAGAAGTAATTAACTTGGCACTTAGGTTTTCACACCACAAAATTGGTTTTTTGAGCATTTATAGTTTTAGTTCTGTCAGCATATATCTAATCCAAGCTACTTCAACAACAAGATCAACTAGAGATTTGTATTCTGATTCAGTGCTTAATCGTGACACTACCTTTTGTTTTGTTGAATATCAGAAAACAAGAGTTTCTCCAAGAAACACACACTTAATTATGAAACTAGAGCTTATTTTGATTGTATGGTTTTAGACAAGGATAACAAGCACAACCAAAAGGTTTTAAGTTTCCATAGTCAGGTTCTTTCTTGTAAATTAGGGAGTATGAACTTTTGTTCAGATTTATTGATGATGGTAGTCTATTAATTAGATAAACATTAGTTGAGAAGGCTTCCCACTAGTAGTGTAGGGACATTTTGGCTTGTGCTAATAGGGTTAGGCCAAGTTCAGCAACACGTATGTATTTTCTTTCAACCATGTCGCTTTGTTGAGAGGTATATGGACAAGACATTCTAAAAACAAATCCTAATTCCGAGGCAATCATTTGGACAGGTTTAAATTCACTACCTCCATTACATTGAAAGACTTAATTTTTCTGTTAAACTGATTTTTAGCCATAGCTTTGAAAAGAGTGAATGCACATATAATTTTTGATTTTTTTCTTTAAGGGAAAATTCATGTGAACCTACTAAAATCATCAATAAAATAAACATAATATTTGAATCTAAATGAGACAAAATTGGGGCAGGACCCCAAACATTAGTATGAATTAAATCTAAAATTTCATTAGCATGTAAGAAAGAGCTTTTGAAAGGCAACATATGCAATTTTTCAAATTGACAAGCTTCAAAGAATGTGAATGAGTCACTAGATGATGTTTTCACATTGTATTTTGACATATGCAATCCTTGTGCATACTTGACATATTGGTTTTGACATCCTATCTTTTTCTCTACCTCCTCTCGTGCCTTCGAATTAGAATCTCTCCAATCACCTTGGGATCTAAATCTGTTGCCTCTAAACTTCTTCTTGGCAACAAAGTTTATAGAGACATTCAGGTTAAGGTTGCTAAAATTATTGAGTTGATCTAATCTACTTTCAAAGGTTATACAATTGAGTAGCAATTCAACCCAACAAATGTTAATCTGGTCAGGTAGCTTAACAACCATCAGATTGTATTAGAATTCAAACCATTTAGTGTTTGAATCACTAAATCAAGTTAAAGATTGGTGAACCTGTCAGTTTTAATCTGTCAACAAGATTTTTCATCTTGCCAAGATATTGCTCCATCTTCATGTCTCCTTTATGTGTGTTATGAAATTCAGATTTCATATAAATGATTCTAGATCTGGTGTGTGCACCAACAAGACTTTGAGCTTCATCTTAAAGTTGTTTGCATGTTTCATAATAAAAATTGAGTTGCAATGTCAATTGACATAGAATTCATCCATCATTCTAGAATGACTTAATCTTGGGCTTGCCAATCCTCATAGCTAGGATTGACTTTTGTTGTCGTGTTCTCTACAACAATGAATTGGTTTGGACATTCTATTGTCCCTGATATATAACTATCAAGTTTACATCCTCTAATCAATAGTAAGACTACATATTTTTATAATGGATAATTATCTTTGTTCAATTTGATAAAGATTGTAAAAGGTAAGTCATTTTTTTAATTGACAACGGATGACATGATAGTTGTAGTTATGGATAAAATCTGTTTGCTTGAAATATCTAATATTAAAATAGAAATATATATTGGTAATGTATTGTTTAAATACTAGTATATAATCATGGATGTAAAAAATACCTTTTTAAGTAATGATGGAAGAGAAGACTAATACATAACACTTTTATATTGCCCATGTATCGATCATCCTAAACCAAATTCAATCACTATTTTCGAACTTAATTATAAGACTTAATACTTTATTTTGTCCCCAGTTTCGCTCGAAAATGTCAAATTAGTTCATCCTTTAAAAAATGCGTCAATTACGTCCTCATTTAATAAAATTTGCATCAATGAAATCCTTTCCGTTAAATCCATACAAACAGCGTTAACTAAAGAAAGAGAAAAATAATTAACGCCGTTTGTACGGATTTAACGGAGGGATTTCATTGATGCAAATTTTATTAAGTGAGGACGTAATTGACACATTTTTTAAAGAATGGATTAATTTGACATTTTCGAACGAAACTGGGGACAAAATAGGGTATTAAGCCTAATTATAAAGGTGTGTAACTTTGCATGAGTGATTTGAAAAGTACATTTGAATGATTAAATAATTCGTTGTCTTTTTTTAGGGCTTGAGGAAGAATCTCTGCACAAACAAAAGACATTTGTTGATAAAATTATCCGCTTTTGTTTTGGTGTGAACAGGGTTATGCCAACCACACATTTAACCTAATTTCTAACTCCATTATATCTATATATATATATATATATATATATATATATATATATAATATAATATAATATAATATAGTTTCATGCATGAGAATTTTGGCGTCCAGCTAAGTTGTCGAATAATTAAATTTGAACTTATCAATAAGGCAAGGTAAACATATTGATATCTGAAAATACTTAATTAATTAACTTTTATATAAAGTATAATGCAATGATTGACTTTGCACACCAAAGAATGACTTTAATATATATATTTTGAAAACTGGGTTAATCTTTTAGTTAATAGAGGAAACCAATTAATATACTAAAATGATAAATTTTTGGAATCCGTTAAATACTACAAAAAAAATAAAAATTAAATAGCAATACATTTTAGAAAGAAAAATATATAGTCAATATATTGTCTAATTATAGACTAATCTAAATTTTTAAATTAAATTGATTACTAATTAATTAGATACTAATTTAAACATTAATTTTTTTATAGACAAAACCATAGTAACTAATGTCAAAGATTAATTTAGATTTTAATTTATAAATTAATTATAATCATTTTATTCATAATAGAGATTATTTTAAATATTAATAATTTGAAATTTATAAATTGGTATATAAGTTAATAACTAATTAATTTTTATCTCTAAAATCAGTTGTTATTTAAGAATTTTTGTAAAATGTTTAAATCTCAAATTACAATATTTTTGTTGAAATATTTTACATTATAAGTATTTTTATTCAAAGTTACAAAAATAAATAAATTTTGGAAAAAAAAATGCAAATAGATGTGTTCATTATAGAATATTAGTGTCGTCCAAATTTTGTTACCGTAAAGTATCCTACATCGACCGCGATGCCAACAGTTATTTTAAAAAACATTAAAATACAAAATTATTTTTAAATTATTTAGTTGTTGATAGAGTTGGAGTTCAGTGGACTTATAACAATGATAACTATTTTTAAATCTCTTTTATATATAAAAATATCTATATTAATATTAGATTGGTGTATTAATGATAACTAATATAAATATTAAAGTAGATAAAGTTAGATTTAGCTGATACTATTATAATACACTTTCTAATATTTATTATGTTAATATTGACTGAACTGATATTAATTTATATATCATTTATCATAATTTATTTTTAATCAAAAGTTTATAATTTAAAGAAGATAAATTTCAACACTTAGGATTTTCTTTTTAACTTTTATATATTTTGTTTTTATTTTTATCTATATTCATTTCTTTCTTTCCAACTTGTTTTCTTCATTTACATTCGTCTCTTTTATATTTACACATTTTTTATCCATATTTTTCTCTTAAACCATTTCAAAATTGTTGTCTATAATAAGCTTCATCAATGGATTTCCTCGGCCTTTCAAATGTGGAGCAGAAGTATCCACCCCAGCTATCTTGCACAAGTGTGTAATCAAGGAAGAATGCCCTAAAGGTGCCTTGTTGTTCATCGTGTTGACACACATTTGTATTTCATTGGCAATCACTTTACCAATGTTAATGCCCATATTTCTAAGCACACAGTAGAGGAGAAGTGTCCTGTTGAGAGTGATATCTGAAACATGAGAACATGGTTGAATGTTGCATGGGAGAATGTCATCCAATACTTAGCAAGAGAAGTCAGATCAGTCTTTCTGATATTCACCACTGCACCATTTCTGTTCCTCTGGAAATGTCCTCCAGGTATACATAGAATACTCTCCACATCATTAAAATCAGTACCTTCCTCCATACAGAGAGCAAATTGGCACTGCTGTCCAACCTATTAAGTACCCAGACAGCTGTTGATAGAGTTAGGATCATATTTTTTATCCATATTTTTCTCTTAAACCATTTCATTTACATTTATCTTTTTCCTTCACTTTCATCTTCTTCATTCACCATAATTTTTATTTATTTCTTATTTATATTTTATTTTATTAAAGATGAAGAAGTTGTACGACATTTTTTAAAAATTACCTTCATTAGCATACGTACGTTAAATTAATGCAACTTAAATTATAAATTAATTAAATAATATTATTAAATTGACATCTATTTAAAATCCTTCGTGACATTAATTCAACTATTTCTTAAAAAAATAACATTTTACTCAAGACTTTCGATGTAGATAATCGAAATCTCATAACTACATTTTTTTTTTCATTTTCATAAACAACTTCATATTCAACCATGTAAATTTAGAATTATATAATTTATTCTCAAACCGAGTTCACACACAATTTCATTTATTTCTATGCATCCAAATTTCAATCAAGCTATACAATTATTCACGTCATTTCAAAATATTGATTTCAAACTTTTTCTCAATTCAACCATTTCATATGCATTTCTTAGAACTAATTTAGAAGAATTGAATGCTACTCCAATAACACTATGCACAATTGTCAAATTCATCTCAAAGTCTTATATTGCACATTAATCAAATTAATCTGAACTCTTTACAGCAGTGTCTATCCCATAATTTTGAATGTAATTTAATCCTTCAAAAATCAAGATAGAACATTCTTCCAAAATTTGAAATTTAAATTTTAGAACAAATTTTTTCTTCTTTTGTGTTGGGATTTCTTGAAAACTAAGAAAAATAAATGTTGGAGTGGATGATTAAAGATTCCAATACTCTTTAATCACCTCCAAAATAAAATCCTAACAACCAACATTTCAAAATAACCTCAAAATGATATAAAACTCATATGCCGACATGCATATAGATTATAAGAAGGATAAGAAGATATTGAAAAGGTTTTCCAGTTTCAGAATTGGTGTTATGTCTACACTTTTGCTGACTTGTGCTTAATAGGACCTAAATGATTTTCTAATTTATACTGATGGTGCGAAAGGGGAGGAAGAGTGTTTTCAAAAAGGCTTTTAGATAATAAAGAGAGTGATACTGATTTTTTTTGCAATAATGACAAAATTATACACATTTACATTTCACACATATTATAAAAATAAAATAGTTATAAAAAATATATATTTTTATGGAAAAAATATATAAAATGAATTTAAAGAATCAGTATGCGTATCATTTCTATTTTTCTTTTCACTTTTATGAAGACAACTTTCTTATACTATTTCTATTCCTTCTTGTTTATAATTAAATACTAAGATCCAAAATCAAACCTCACCCAAATAATTTAACTTTTCTGATATCTACATCCTCATTTTAACTCACATCTTATATTAAATAATAAATAAATACACAATTCAACTCAAAATTATTAAAATTCACATATACAAATTGTTTTGGGTGTTGGATATAGAGGTGAATAGCCTAATTACAATGTTCATTTTAAAGTTATCTTTGGATAATGTTATTCATTTATTGAGTTAGAAAGTTACTTGCAAAAGGTATTATAATACTAAAGTCAATAAAAATTTGATTACTTAAATGTTAATGATGTATTAAATATAATTATTTATCTCCTGTTTATATTTATAGATTTCGAAATAAATTTTTGATTAACAATCTAATTACCTTGTCATTGATGATAATTACATTTTATTTTTCTAGGCTGATTGTTTAATCATATTTCCTAACTATACGATCATAAAGATAAGAGTAATGGTAGAGTGACACATATTTACATTCATTTGACACATCTATCAAGGATAAAATAATTATAAAAAAGTTAATTTTTATAGTTTTTCGAAAAAGAAAAAAATAAAAAGTAAGAAAGAATAGTATTAAATAAATGTAAAAAAATTATGTGTTATTTTTCTAAAGGTAATAGATAGTTTGTATATAATATAACCGGACAACCATACACAGATAAAATAAAAACTTAATCCTCACTTATTTTTGGATTACACAAAAATAAATGGATTAAAAAATACTACTTGTTTATATTAATTAGTAGTGTCATAAATTTTCCACTAATATAAGAAAAGCCAATTCTGTACATTTCATAGAGTTTTTTTTCACATCCATTAGAATAAGCATACAATTTATATACTTATCTGAATTTCAAGGTGTTTATTAAGTTAGAGTTAATAGGAAGGGATCTAACTCGATCTTTCTCTCTTCTACACCGTTGTCTGTACTTGAAAATCTCGATCTCTGCACATCGTCATCTCCCTTTCTCAGTTTTGTGATCATGCACCTTCTTAGACTTCAACAGTAAGAGACAGATTCCAATTTGCATGAACGATACATCACTATCACAACACATCATCATCATCTTCTTCTTCTACCATGGCCTTTCCACCTTCTCACAGCTTCACGTTTCACACGCACGAAGAAGATCACCACCACCTCCCTTCAACCTCTGTCAACGCCTTTCCCTCTTTGCCACCCCAACACTTTCAAGGTTCACTCATCTCTTTCTGTCAAAACACAGATGTCTTGTAGCTATATATATTCTTTGTTCTTGAAAAATTATGAACTCATGTTTCACTTTAGAGTTAGATATCATTATATGCAAGTACATATTCTCTTGTTTGTCGAGTTCAATTTCTTTACCCTTTTACTCTTTTTGGACATGCTATCAGAAAATTGGGTTTTTTCTTAATGTTGCAGGGGGTGCACCGCCATTGATGTTGAAGCGGTCCATGTCGTTTTCAGGCGTTGAGAACAAGTGCGATGAGGTGAACGGAGATGATGAGTTATCCGACGATGGGAACTTTCAGTGTGGGGAGAAGAAAAAGAGGCTGAATTTGGAACAGGTGAAGGCTCTTGAGAAGAGTTTTGAGTTGGGGAACAAGCTTGAGCCAGAAAGGAAAGTGCAGTTAGCAAAGGCTTTGGGGTTGCAACCAAGACAAATTGCCATATGGTTTCAGAATAGAAGGGCCAGATGGAAAACCAAGCAATTGGAGAAGGAATACGAAGCACTCAAGAAGCAGTTTGAGGCAGCTAAGGCTGATAATGATGTTCTTAAGAGTCAGAATCAGAAATTACAGGCAGAGGTAATATTGGTTCTAGCTTTCTTCAAATTTGTGTTTGGATCAATCATTCAACTTCCCAATATAGTCTCCTTTTGGATCTAAGTAATAATAAAGTGTTTTGTGAAATGGATCAGGGGAACATGAACTTAATTACTGATCAGAATCTAGGGGTTAGTCTTACTAAACTGTTTTTCTTGATCTTGATTCAGATATCTGTAGTATGATTCCAATATTAAAATATTCGTTCTTGGTAGGATTCTTCTACTTTTGGAAAGAAAAGCATGAGTTTGCATCATTCCTCTCTTTAATTTTTCTTCCAAAAATTTAAATTCTGTTCCTCACTTCCTCTACACATGCATTCTCGTCATCGACTTTATATGTAACTCAATTTGTTATATTTTGAGAGTAGAGTTTTCTTACTACTCATGTTTTTTTTTGCTTTATAAGAAAAGGAAAACCTTTCCATATTTTGAGTTTTGGTGCGTTTCATTTACTTCTGAAACTCCATTCCGTATTGTATCACTATAATGACACAGCATTGGCCACTAACTTTTTAAAGTGACTGATTCCCACATTAACTATTTGCTTCTATAAGTTGGTCATTAATTTGGTGAAGAATCTGCGTCACTGTCAGGCCCCATACCTGTAACAAGTTGCAACGTGTTTCTTTTATGCAACGTGTGTTAATTTTTGCCATGATTAACAGACGCATTGCACAGGATCCAAGTAATGTTTTAAGCTTTTAAACACCAGAATATATTATATATGATACTTGATCATCATTTTTTTCTACTATATATTAATGTTTGCAGTTACAAGCAGTAAAAAGTAGGGGTTGGTGTGAAAATGGAATAACTAGCCTTAAGAAAGAAACTGAGGGTTCATGGAGCAATGGAAGTGATAACAGCTCAGACATTCATTTAGAACTCTCAAGAGCACCAATTATGAACAACGCTACATCTTGTCAAGCACCTTTTCCCACCAGCATCACTCAGATCCTTCAATATTCGTCAAAACCAGATTTCCATGATGATGACTTCTGCAACGTGATTCACAATGCTGCACAACAAAACTTTTGGCCCTGGCCTGGTCAACAGAGCCACCATTTCCATTGACCTATAAATGAATTTTGGTTCAATGATTTGATTTGAGGCTCTATCATACAACATTTTTCCTTCAGTTTCTTTTTTTGCATTATTATTTATATGCTGTAGATTGGTGTATAAAGTTTGAACAGATTAAATGTATGTAGTCGGTGGACTTTAAGCAGTGCAATTTCTTTCCCATAAACATTATTGTTCCCATACACATTATTGTATTTGAAAAATATAAAATAATATTTACGTTAGGCAGAGAAGTAAAAAAAAATATTAATGGTGAGTTATGGCACATGTGCCTCCTAAGTGGATTTCCAGCTCTGCAGTGCAGTGTGGACCATGAATAATTAAAAATTGGATTCTCTGTTTCCCTTCTTTAAGCACATATTTTTTTACATATCGGTACTTTGCAATCTTGACATTGAGATCATGTTGTGGAAAAATGCATGCAAAGCTCACCATAATAATCAGTCTAGCCATGGAGATTGAAAAGGATTATCTCTCATCTATATACGGCTTGAAAAAAGAGCGAATCTAGCTTGATGTAGTTTATTAAGAAAAACATTACCAAAATCAGGAAAATGAGTATGGCGAGCACACACTCCAAGAAGAAATAATTTATGTCCAACCGTTCCTACGTCAACTTACTGGTATATAGTAATTTTATATATACTGCATATTTTTTATAAGTTTCCACAGCACACATGTAATGAAATTATATTTGATAATATTCGATATTATGTTATATAATTTGAAGAACATTTGTGAATGATCGAAGACCGGAAAATAGCTTGTATATAATTTTCCTCTTTGTGGTTTGATGGCACGCACGTTAGTTCTTTGCAGATAGCAGAAGTTTGAAAACCACAGACTGAAAGACTTGTATATGTAGTTCTTTGCATGTGCTAAACAATTCAAAATCTACCATCATTATAGCATTTTAGAAATTTTGGCAAAAGCACTTGTGTTGTTTGTGTTTATAAATATCTTAAATTTTTTGACAAACAAAACAAATGTTGTATAATTACACCCAAAATTGATAATGAAATTTGGCTACCCTGCATCTCCAAATCGTTGCATGTACCTTTTATGAAAGAGGAAAATAGAAAAATATGTGTTTATAAAACACCCTGCCACAATCTAAATAAATTCAGAAAATATAAATAATATTTTCTAATCAAGAATTCTCTCTCACACTCTTTTCTAAATTGCTTGAATATTATTTTAAAAGTCTATATATAACATAATATAATCCTCACATTTTATTTTCTAATTTTCATGTAATCCTTTTATCTATTGTTTTCTTTTTCTAAAAAATGCTTTTCCATATAATTTGTTTTACATTATCAAGTCCAACAATCTCACACTTAAAAGATTAATTTTAATTTGTTTTCGCTTCTCAATCAATATAATAATGTCTTGTATTTATTCTAGCAAGTCAATTGAAATTGAAGTTGATAACTTCAATTTATAAATGGTTAGTACTTTCGCCAACATATTTGTTAGGTTATGTTAGTATCTAATCCTTAATTAAATAACGATATGATGAAATGATAATATAGGCTAATATGTTTTATTCTTGAATGAAATATTGAATTTTTTATTAGATGTATATCATTAGCAAAACACTTATGTGGATAAATCTTAACTTTGGTAATAAACATTGAAGTCATATCAATTTTTTTATTAATTTTTATTATTTTTACATACTCAACTTTATAGCAAATTTATAAATGGTTAGTACTTTGCCAACATATTTTTGGTAGGTTATGTTATTACCCGATCCTCAGTCAAAGATATGATGAAATGATAATATAGGCTAATATGTTTTATTCTTGAACGAAATATTGGATTTTTTTTATTAGATGTATTAGACTCTAATTATCATTAGTAAGACACTTATGCGGATAAATCTCAACTTGTTAATAAACATTAAAGTCATATAATTTTTTATTAATTTTTATTATTGTTACATACTTAACCTCTGTAGTGACGGTAGTGATGATCTTTTATATATGTTATATCCAACTAACACTTGTAGTATTGATAAGTTTGATAATTATTTATTATTCATACTTATTAGAATCTTTTATTTGTCTTTTTATTATTTATTTTATATTAAATTCCATGAAAATATTTAAGACCTATATATATAGTTGTTATAGTTAGAGATATTTATCTGTTTTTGGATTATTTTGTAGAAAAATGGAATATTGGAGAAGATTTAAGAGTTATTGTTAGAAGTCACTCGTCGAGCAAGTAATCTCCACTCGCCTAGTGAGACCTTGGTAGCACTAGCTTCGCCAAGAAACCCAATGAGCTAGAAAAAGCCACATGTCAGAAAAGTTATCTCTCATCCAGCGGGAGGATCGTGTGCCCAACAATAAAACACTTTTTGGAGAACTATTAAATGTGTCGAGAGTTGAAGAAAAGTGGAGTTTTGGACGTGGAAACACTCTTGAAGCTCAAGATGTTGGTTAAGGCATTTCTAGGACTCAAGAACTCCATTTGCCTTCATACTTTCCATCATTCCATTCCATTCCATTCTTGTGTTCTCACTAGTACAAAAACAACGTACAACGTCGAATATTTTGAGCCTTTCATGTCGAATTCGAGAACGACGTCATATCGGAAGACGTTAAATTGACGTCGAATTTTATCAATAAACGACGTTAATCAATTTTTTTAATTTTTTAAATTAATTGTGATCCTTTTTTACAACTCTACGTGATCTGAAAAGAAGAAAAACAACAAATTTCAGTTTTTGGTATTTTGTAAAGCATGAACTATGAACGTGTAATATAGTATCAACAATAAACAACAATGACAAACAACAAACAAGTCCAATCAAACAACAAACAAGTTCAATCAAACAACAACAACAAACAAGTTCACCCAAATAATAACAACAAACAAGTTCAACAAAAAATAACAAGAAATAAGTTCTTCAAAACGAAAACGAAAACGAAAACTAACCTTGATTCATCGGAATAAAGTGTTGTCATACGTGAGAGAGAGAGCAGAATGCGCCTATGAAGGACAACAACACGAAAACAATCGGTCAAAACAAACAAAAATCATACCTAAAGTAGTAAATTAACATGCATTTGTATCAAATGAAAGAAATATTACATGTGATGGTCGTCAAACTTCGTTCGAGAAAAGTTTGAGCAGAGAAGAGGGTCTCGCGCGCTAAGATAAAGTGAATGAATTTTCAATCTCCCGCTCAAATTTTTATTGAATTCACTAATTTTGACGTCTAACGTTGGGACATTCGACGTTTTATATCATTTTACGTCGAATTACAATTCTAAACGACGTTTAATTATTGTATTTATTTACAAAAATGTCACCGGTCATTTTTAACGTTGGCTATTGAGTGGTTCGACGTTGAACGCGTGACGTTATACGCTGCTTTTGCACTAATGTCTAGATGTATAGTAGTAACCAAACTCCATTTCATTGAGGTTGAATGTAATATACCTAAACTCTTTATAGTTCTTTCTATGCAATATAATATCTTTCATATTTCTTGTGTTCTATCATTCTTATTCACTTGCATGATGAAATATCTATACTATTTTGGTGGTATCAAAATCATTGAAAAATGTTTTCGAACCTAGACATGGATAAAACAACCAAGATATTTGGCTTTAAACATAGATCAAAACTTTTGGTCATTCTAGACATCTTTTCTTAATGCAAATATTGTGTTTGAATATCTAAGAGATTAATATTTTTACATAAAGATTTATAACTTATCTCTAAGGAATTATCGCTTGTATACTTGTGATGTGAATGCTTGAATATGTTAGAGATATATTGTGTGATGAGTGCATAGAGTTTGGGTCATGAAGTCCAACCCTGATGAGTCTTTACCCATATCACTTTATAATATTTATATCTAGTAATTTTATATGTTTGTAACTTATTTGAACCAATCACGGTTTATATTCATTACTTAAACTAGTAAATAATCATAATTATTTAAACAAATGCAAATCCTTTAGAAAAACGGTACTTTGACTTACAATCTAAATTACTTAAACAATTTCTTTTCATTTAATTCTATTTTACTAAAATACTTTTTTAGGGAGAAGTAACATTTTTTTAATCTTTTGATTCTTCGTGCATGCATTCTTGCATTATTTATTCATAATTCAAACACCCAATTGTCTTTTAGTTATGAAAACTATGATAACTCTCAAACCTAGACCTCCTTTCCTTAGATTTACCATGTCAATTTCCTCTGGTCTCTTGATGTTATATGAATAGGTTGAAGATTCATCTAACTTGCTCTGTTTAATATCTTCGCTAAGAACCAAATCAAAAATATTGTTGAATTTTAACTTATTGCTTCCCAACAAACTACTTACAATTATGATAATAACATTTCAACTTTCTGGTAAAGAAGACAAAAATATTAACAAATTATACTTCTTCATTGAATTTCATTCCAAATGAACTCAACTGGGTTGTGACTATATTGAGTTCATTCATATGTTGTGTTGCTAATACACCTTTTAATATCCATAATTTAAATTGGGTTGTAGTAGATAGAGGCAGCAAACATTTTTCTAAAAAACATTAGGCTTTAATACCATGAAAAACTATGTATAAGATTAATCTCTTTTGTGTTTCATTATAATAAAATAAATATGGATTAAGCCCAAAATAAAAATAAAAAATAATTACAAACTAACTAAAGATAAAAAATTAAGATAATATATCTAACATTTTGGAAACCTTATATCAATAATTTAATTGCATCATTCCTGTCCTCTAAACTAAAAGTATTTTAAGATTTAAAGAAAATAAGTCTCTTAATTTTTTTTTAAAACACATTCATATCCTCTTTATTTAACAAAATCATTCATTATTTTCTCACACCACAAAATTTGCTTTGCATGTCTAAGTTTAAAACTTTAAACTACCAAGAAAAGTAACACTTAAAACATTAAATGAATTTTAGAAATAATAATTAACACTTGATGGATGATAAGTTATCTATTTATTATTTTTCAACATATTATAAGTTTATTTACTCTTTATTGGCATTTAAAATATAGAAATATAAAGATGAATACTTAAACAGTAATTTACCTGAAAGATTAGTTCCAATTTTGGAATTACTAGTAAGAAAAAAATAATAAATATTTTTATGTACAAAATAATTACAAAACTATATAATGAATTATGGTAAGAAGTTGGTTATTTCAAAGTTTTATAAAAAATATAACAGGAGCTACTTATTTATGACACCTGTATCAATTTGTTTACTTCTTCTCTATGTAAATAGAAAAATATTTTGAGATAGATAATTTCTATCTGTATTTTATACATCAACATAGTTTATATTACATGTAGTTTTAATTTAGACATATTCACATTTTTGAAAATTTTGTATGTTTAAAGAATTAATTAGCAAATACTTATTTAAATGTTATAGGCTTTTTGTATTTTGTGTTGTGCTGTAAATTAATTAGCTATAGTAGTGAGAAAGTGAAATAATAGTGTGCTCCCCACTTTGAGTTGAGGAATATGGAGAACTGGAATGGCGCATTGATGATAGAGATATGAGAGAGCATGTGTACTGCCTCTTTCAAAATCCATTTTTATTCTTTCCAATGCAATCTTTATATCTCGATTGTTACAGCTGATAAAAACGGATTAATCTAATATGATTAATCTAATATGTTTAATCTAATATGTTCAAAAATAGATTAAGTCAAATTTATCTACTAATTGAACCAATGATTAATCTAGCTTCATCTTAATAGGTCACTTAACATTTTAAACAACACATAATTTATCACAATAAGTAGGAATACAAATATCAATCAAATTTTATATTGAATAAAAAAATAGTATACAACATAAGAAAAATTTAGAAACTCATCTTTTAAATTCTAAATTAGAAGTTGCGATAAATTTGACTCTCGTACACTACTACTTTTTATTATTCTTTATATATTTTTTTCTTTTTATATAAAGACAAAAATAATTTTATTATAATCATTATCAAATGATAATTATGGGTGTCAGATAACCTATTTCCTATCTCATATTATGTAGAACTTTATCATATAATTATTATACCAAATAGTCACAAAATATTCATTAAACCAGATCGAATGGTTAAATCTTACAGTTGTTCTTATCAATATAATTAAGTTTGATAGTAATAATTTATGTTAAAATGTAATTATCATTAATTAGGTTAATAGTAAATCGACAATTTTAAAATGTATGTATATATGTTTGAGATAATAAGATAAATAATTAAAATTATTACGAATTTGTTTTTGAATCTGTTAAATGTTTGTTGATTTTGATATTAAAATATTTTTTATAAGTAATTTTCGAACTCGAACAAACAAGATGAATAATAAATAATAATAAAGAGAAATATTTTGTTAAATATGATTTAAGAAACTTATAAGTTGAATCCTATAGTCGAAATAATTATTTTTAGTGGTTAAAGAAATGATTGGTGGTGAGTGTAGGTGTAGTGGTTAATGAAATAAGGAGCAGGTAAAAAGAAAGGTAAGTGAGAATGCGTTGATAGAATAGTGGTTTAGTTAATCTCATCCTTTGAAAAATCAAATATGGCAACTATTCTCATTCACCTACTATCCCTCTCTTGTCAGAACTAAATCAATTCATTTATGCTATTTTGGTATATATGCTACAAATTAATCAATTTCAATTCTCACAAAAATCTTCTGGCTTATGGCCTTTATTTATAGGTTTAATGTCTCAATAGGTCTCTATTTTTTGTCAGAATTTGAAATAGGTCCCTTTATTTTTTGGCGTATTAATTGGGTCCTTATTTTTGTTAATTTGATGCAAATAAATTCTTTCCGTCAATTTCATCAAACGACGTTAATGAATGTGTGACGTGGCCTGAGGACAGTATTGACACGTGTAAGGCCATGTCACACATTCATTAAAGCCGTTTGATGAAATTGACGGAAAGGATTTATTTGCATCAAATTAACAAAAATAAGGACCCAATTGAGACGCCAAAAAATAAAGGGATCTGTTTCAAATTTTGAACAAAAATAGGAACCTATTGAGACATTAAACCTTATTTATATCAATCTACTAATAGATAAATGAAATGAATATGGATAAAAAAATACAAGTGTGGATAAAACACGTCAGACGAAGATATGAATATAGACGAAGGATAAGTATGAATATTTGTAAGACCCATAAAAAAAAAATCTATATATATATATATATATATATATATATATATATTTATAGTAGTAAATTTTAGTATTTTATTAGTAATAATAATTTTAATGGATATAAAATTGTAAATTTTGGATATAAAATTATAGTAATTTTAGAAGGAGAGGTTCAAATTTTTGGTAACTTATTTAGTAAAATTTTTTTAAATGGAATAGTAAAAAGTAAATAGTAAATAGTAAAAAGTAAATAGTAAAAATAAATTTTCAGCATTAAGATTCCTTAGCATGGAAGAAAGTAGTAGGTAGAAATTAGGATCAGATTTGGTGAGAAAATGATTGAAATATTATTTTTAAATAATATTACAATAATAAATAATATTAAAATATTAATGAATAGTAAAATTTTTTGGTAACTATAAATAGCCATGGGAGGGAAGGGTATTTTGCACCAAGAAAAGAGGAATCAAGTGAGAGCTTGAGAAATAGAGAAGAAAGAGTTAGGGAGAAATTTTTAGTTGCAAGAAGAGTAGAGGTTCTGAAGGGTTTCGGGGAAACAAATTCGGAGCAGGAGATTAAGTCTGGAATAGAGGTAGGGGAGCTAATCCTTCTTGTATATGATTTTTTTTATCCATGTTATGATAATGAATATGAGTTATGAGTATGTTAAAATTTTGGTAATGGTAGTTATCTATTCACTTATATAAATTTAGTTTTCATTATTATAATTTCTTATTTTCGAGTTACTGTTGTGAAAATTTTCTATTAATTGTTTTCACCGTTGGATTTAGCTAAAATTTTAGTATGTGAATCCAAGACCTATTACTAAACTTTGACCGTTCAGATTTGAAAATAGAAGTCTGTACTTGGAGAAATAAATACTGCAAGTTTGAGTAAATTAGTCACCCTGTAGTTCTGTTACTAAGTTGTCTCGGTAAAAATATAGATTTTGACCTATTTAACCGTTAGATCAACCTCAAAATTTGATATATGATTCTTAGGACATATTAATACAATTTGACCGATCGGATTTGTAATTGAAGGTCTATGTTTAGAGAAAGAAATTTCGAAAGTGTGAAACAATCGGATGAACACTGTATTGTTGTTCTTAAGCTATCATGGTACAAATTTCATATATATTTCATCTACCGTTAGATTGAGCCCAAAATTTAGTATGTAATTCATAAGACATATTAAGTCATTTTGACCGTTCAGATTTGTAATTAAATGTCTGTGATTAGGGAAATTAGTTCCGCATTTTGAGTATAACCGAAAACCACTTAAAATTCTGCACCTGAGTTACCTCGGTAAAAACCTCAATATCTATCTAGTTAACCGTTGGATCAACCTGAAATTTTAATATGTAGTTTATAACAAATAGTGAATTTTTGTGACCATTCAGATTTGAAATCGGAGTTACCGATTTAGAGATATTAATTTCGTATCTTCTCAGGGATCTCAATATTGCTAAATTTCTATTTTTTTGATATCTATATTAAATTTCGGTGTTAATATTATATGCTGTTGTTTAAAATCTGTAAATAAGAAATTTGTTAAAAACTAGTTGAGGAACACTTTGGCTAAGGAAAGACTTGGTACTTAAGTTGTCCATTGTGACGCACCTCTCTTTCCTGGAAGTCTACTCGACAAGTTTTTGACTTAAATCCTATTGAACAGATTTTGTACTGTTAAATTATTATGCAATATATGTTGTTGGAATGGAAATGTATGATTAATTCATGTTATTATGGTAGATATGAAATTATGAATTATAATTGTGATTATTGCATTTTATTATATTGCAATTGAGTTTATGCGTCTGAACATGATATGAGTATTATGGGGAGATTTTGTAAGGATATAATGTGAGTTGAGGAATATGAGTATGGTATGAGTCTTGTGGAGAGATTCAATAATGTTATGGTATTTGTGTATATGTTGATGTTGAGAGTCCCGTAGTTGGGGGTTATCCTGATACTCTAATAATTATCTAGTCTCAAGTAGAGAGGGATGAATTATGTGGTGAGAGGAGCAGGAGGTCCTGGTCTATGTGCCTGTTTTGGACATAGTGAGGGGACTATCCTTGTGGGTGGTATGGAGGGCAGGATGTCCTGGTCTATGTGCCGGTTTTGGACATAGTGAGGGGACTAACATTGTGGATGGTATGAAGGGCAGGATGTCCTGGTCTATGTGCCGGTTTTGGACATAGTGAGGGGACTAAGAATGGCATCACAAGTGGGGAAGCTTTCGTTGAATTACTCAACAACATATCGTCGGGGATAAGTGTATATTGGGTATTGTGAAATGAGTGTCTATTGGGTACTGTGGTGTCTATTGGGTATTGTGAGACGAGTGTCTAATAGGAACTGTGGTATGAGGGTGTCGAACATAATTATTATATGATGTTTATATCAAGGTAATTATACATGTTTTATAAATGATTTGTTGCATGTTAGCTCACCCTACTTGTTTGTGTTTTCTTTTGTGTTTGGGTATGTGCGATGATCGTATAATTCGTTATACGGGAGCAGATGAAGGAATGTCGTCTGAAACAATACCAAGGAAGAAAGAGATCGAAGAATAAGTTAGAAGAATTCAAGTTATATTTAGGAGTTTATAGTTGAAATCAGAGTTTAAAATATATCAACTATGAATTTTTAAGTGTGAGATTACGGGATGTTACCGTAAATGTAATGTTACAATATATAAATTATGAATTATCCAATGTGGGATATTGGGATGTTACAATATTTATCATATTTAAATCTCAATTTTTGAATTACAATAATATATAATTCCTAATTATTGTCATAAACATACATATATTTATAATATTTAAATTACCACGACTTTAATTGACACAAAAATTAAAAATATATTATATTATTATCAACATATTCAATATCCTAACTTAAATAAATAATAAAATAAATGAAATTAGTATGAGTTTAATCAATATTAATTTAAATAAAACAAATAAGATTAGTATCAATTTAATAATGTTATTGTTTTTATTTATTATGTTAGCGTTGATACGAACACAAATATGTTTACTTACTAAAAATTATTAATGTCACCTTATAATAGGTTAAGCCAACACTAATATTATTCTAACAGTAAATGGACTACTAGTATTTGTTAAGCCAACATTAATCTGACACTAACAATTTTTTTTTTATTACAATATAACATTGACTAAACCAATTTTTAATAACTATTATATATATATATATATATATATATATATATATATATATATATATATATATATATATATATATAAGTTGAGCTTAATCAACTTTGATAATTTCACCTTTTGGTTGATGTTATTATTTGAAAGTTAATATAATATTTATAAATAATAATATTGAAATAAGTTCAAATATATCCTTATGTCAATAGATTCGTGTGGCTTTAGTAATGTAATTTTACTAATTTTGACTAAAGATCAATAAATTTAAAAGAAAAAACAAGATATGTTAAAATACATAGTGTTCAAAGTAACCAAACTTTAAATTATTTTACTCGACAAGGACGAGCATTGGATTTTATGAACTCATGTCAATATATATTTTCTAATTAATATGTTTAACATAATCTCATTTACACAATAGTCTCACTGATCCCAAATTTTTCATGGTTAGTTTTAACTGTAATGCAAAAACATTTTCTTAACTATTTTTACACAAAGTTCCCATTAAAATTTGGGATTAAAGAATGATAAAGAGATAAAACATTAAACCTAAATTTTTTAAATTTCTTTTTAAAATTTTTAAAATTTTTAAAATTTTATTTTCAAAAAATTCTTTGCCACGTGTAACATATAGAGTACCTGAATTTCAATTTGATTCCTATTTTTTTAAATTTAATTTAATCATTTTTTTTAAATTTAGTAATTGTATATTTTTTTATAAATTGAGATTACAATTAATTTTTATATAAATATTATATTAATTTAAAATTGATATTTTTATTAAATATTCTTAA
This sequence comes from Vigna umbellata, assembly GCF_029865625.1. Taxonomy (NCBI): domain Eukaryota; kingdom Viridiplantae; phylum Streptophyta; class Magnoliopsida; order Fabales; family Fabaceae; genus Vigna; species Vigna umbellata. The sequence goes on along the minus strand of NC_142168.1, from coordinate 9,755,586 downwards.
TAACATTTATTTTATTTATATTTATATTTATATTTTACGTTGAAATTTATTTAAACTTTGTTTTAAAATTTTACATACATTTATGTTGATATTTTATTACATCAAACTTTAATATTATTTTTTATTTGAATTTATATTTCAAATAATTATATATAAATTTATATTTCAAATATTTGTATAATATTATATATCAAGAATTTTTATATAAATATTAGAGTTAATTTAAAAATAACAACTTTGTAAATTCAAATATAAAATTAAAAAAAATATAATCATACAAAATAAATATATTTAAAATTTTAATACAAAATTTAAATAAAGTTTAATGGATTTGAAAACCACAAATACTATAAAAAAGACGATCATCTAACCCAATTGACTGTGTCATTCATCTTGAACCATTCAAGGGTATTGTGAAATTAAAGGTTGAATACATAAATATATTAGCCTAATATACTGACAAACATAATGGTCAAATATATTGTATAGTGTCAGCTTAGGTTATTTAATTTCCACTGCTATACATACCAGAATCTTTGGTGCCGATGGTGAACCTAAAATTAGAGCCATTTTGAAACTGAAATCACTCAACTGCTTTGTATGAAAAGCAATGTGCATGTTTAGAAAACTGCCAGATGTTATTAATTGTTACAAAAATGTCATTTAAATTGTGAAATGCGGTCAATGAAAATTGTAATATATATGTTTAAGAAAATTTACTGTCATATTATTGTCTCTTTAATTGTTTTACACCTTCCAGTTAAAAACGACTACAATTTTTTCATCCTGAAAAAGTAGCATAAAATTGTTATAGTTAGTGATAAATAATTGGAGGTGTTGAAACACTCAATTTCAAAAAAGTGTATTAAGCATTTTAAAAATTAGTTAATTTATTCATATGATTTGAGTTACAGTAAAATATTGTGGTCAATTGGGTTGATTTTAAACTTGTTCATGTTTTACTTGAAAATTTATACAAGTTGATGGATTTATTAATGCTTTATCCGAATTTTTATCCTAAAAGTATTTATAGAAATTTTTCTCATTTTATCTATTTAAAATCCTAAAATTATAGGAGCTAATAAGAGTTTCTCCTTCATGCTTATGCTTTAAAGGTAGTTTCTTTATGCTACTCCATAAATTTTTCCTTCACTTTTTACATTACAAAAATCATTTTAACCGTTTTCTAGTTATATAATTTAGAAATATTCTTGAAAGTCTTTTACTTTCAAATTCGAAATCTAAAATTATGATTTATAAATAATATTTTGTGATTGTTTTTTCATATTACACAAGCAAAAAATACTTATAATCCAAAACTATTTTCTTTTTAACATTCTTTAACTTTTTGAAGTTATTTCTGACTTTAGAATTTAATAATTCAAAAATTATTTTTAAGTTTTAAATTATATAATCCAAAAAAATGTTTTTTTTAAAAATAACTTTCAAATTATATGTAATGAAACTCATTTAATTTTCAAATTAAATAATAAAAAAGAACAATTTTTTTTATACATATAATAATACAGAGGCAAAATTTACGGAGGCAAGAAGATGCCACATGCTCTAAAATAAAAATATACATTATCTGTACAAACAGATAGAATGGGCAAACAAACGTACTCCTTCTATATATTTATAATATAACATAAATTATAAAAATATTCTTTATATATATATATATATATATATATATATATATATATATATATTATAAATACAATGTTTCTAAAAAGAAATCCTCACTAGTTTTGTTATCTAAAATATAGAGTATATATGTTCACCCACTCCCATCGACATTCACATATTAGCTAAGGGAAGTACCAATTTCATTCATCTCTCTTCAACAATTCTACACTACCAAATAAATATTTGAATAATCAAATTTGTTATCTGTAAGAAAATAAAAATAAAATAAATTTTTTCATAAATTTACTCTATATACAAATAACAAATAGATTTTAAACTAATAATTTCTTTTACTAATTAATTTATGTATTACAAATGAGTTTCTTAAAAATCTGAAAAAAAAAACTCTTTTTTATGAGAACTAAAGTCATTTGAAAGTTTACTATAAAGATAGGAGTAACTGTAGAAGAATACTTTTAAATTTATTTGATACATGATATTAAGAATACAATAATTATAAAACAAGTAATTTTTTGTATTTTAAAAAAAAAAATAAAAAAAAAATAGTGTTAAATAAATGTAAAAAATATGTATACGTCAGTATAAATTACTGGTAGAGATGACGCACCTATATATCTATATTCATTTTACATTAATTTTATAACAGGAGAATAAAAAATAACGTGTTAAGTGAGTCAAAAAAGTGTGTCAAATATCTTTCTTCTTATTATAATCATAAAGGCAAAGAAGCTTTTTTCTTTACAAAATGTAAGAAAAGCAATACACATATTTTGACCTTTACAAAACTGTAGGAATTTCAAAAGAGAGGTCTTTTCACAAAGAAAGCAAACACGTCATCGTACATTGTTAAATAATGAAAAGCCAAGGAAAATTGCAATACAGATTCCATAAAAGTAACTTTATAGTATATTTTTCTTTTTCATTTTGTTACACCTAACTGTTCAAGAGAACAACTAATGAATTAAAACGTGTGTTCCTCACATTCTATTATGTATGACAATTTCAGGTGGCTGTCGTTGGTCGGTCACTCTTGTCCTGCCGTGTTCTTATCAAAGTAGAACCACCTATTATTTTTAAAGGTAAATTGCACGTTGCTTTTACCTAGTACAACTTCTTCTTTGTGTCCAGTTTCTCACCCTATATATAAATGCTTCCATATTCTTTCTCAATTCTCAGGTCATTAAGCTGCAGTGTTTGGTAACTTTCATCTCTCTTCCCAGAAATACATAGTAATATGGAAAACCTAAATGAGGTGCAAGAAGAACCAGTTAGCCCTATGGGACAATACTTCAACAGTTCTGCGCTGTGCATATATATTATTGGAGTGTTGGAATTTGAAGTTCCCATTCATGACCTGCAAACCTTCACTCTCATTAAAGATGTTTTCCTTCCCATCAATCCACGCTTCTCTTCCATCATGGTTCTCTCTCTTTTACTGTTTCATTTATTTTCATGTCTATATTACGATTATCATGGCATTCATATGGTTTATGATGAAAGCAGGTTCAAGATAAAGATGGAGCGAAACGATGGAAGCAAGTTGAAGTCAATTTGAAAGATCACGTGCAGTTTCCCAAATTCCCCAAAGGGAAAACAGTGGAATCTTACGACAAGCTTTTTCATGATTATTTATCAAGCATGGCAATGGAGCAATTACCACAAAGCAGACCTTTGTGGGAAATTCATGTGATCAGCTACCCTTCTAAAGATGCTTCTGGCAGTATAATATTTAAGCTTCACCATGCACTTGGAGATGGTTATTCTCTCGTTGGTGCTCTTCTTTCTTGTCTGCAACGAGCAGATGACCCTTCTCTTCCCTTGTCGTTTCCTAGTCTGAGACCTTCAAAGCCACAAGCATCAACTAAAAGCTTCTGGAGAAGGTTTTCTTGGATGTTCTCCTCTGCCATAAACACTGCCTCAGATTTTGGATGGAGTGTACTGAAGAGTAGCATCATGAGTGATGATAAAACACCGATAAGATCTGGAGATGAAGGAACCGAATTTCGCCCAATTTCCATATCAAGTATGGACTTCTCCATTGACCATATCAAGAACATCAAGTCCAGGCTCGGAGTGGTATTAATTCCTTATTTATTCTTAAAAATTTTCTGAGTTACGACATTATAAATGCTCATACGTCACTTCTGTTACAGAAAATACTTTTCAGAATGCATGCATATATGTACATCCAAAAAATAATTAATTTATGAAGAAAAATAATATCTTGACAACTAATCCAATGTATAACGTATCATGGTTTTTTTAGACCTGGCTATGATTTTTTTAAGTCATAGGAAAATAAGTGATGTACCTTTTCATGCAATTAATTTTACATCTCAATTGCAGATTGATTTGAATTTTCTTTTACATGGTTTAAAAAAAGATATTTTAAAGGAGCTACCCACGTAGTTAATTAGTAGCAAAGCAATACTCCAAAACATTTGCTCTTGAATCTAGTTGTGCCTCAAAGTTTATAGGAAAAATATACATGCATGACTCATCGAACAGTTTCAATAGGACATGTTTCTTATACACAAAACTTGTTTTGAGATAAATATGTGCTTACAAAATCCATAAAAAATGAGAAATTAATGCATGATATCATAATTTCCTTTTGATAGCACACACTCACTAACTCTCTCTCTATATATAGTATGTAGAGAATAAAGACATTCAATCATTATCTGTTTTGACATTAGATTATCTTATTTTCTCTGCATGATTCTCCTATGGCAGACTATAAACGATGTGATCACTGGAATGGTGTTCTATGGGACGAGGTTATATATGGAAGACATGGACTTGAAGTCAAAAACAGCAGATTCCACTGCATTGGTTTTGTTGAATACGAGAAACATAGAAGGTTACCAAACAATAAATGATATGCTCAACAGTAAAGCCAAGGGTCCATGGGGGAATAAAATTTCCTTTTTGCATGTACCAATACCGAAATTAAATCAAAACAGAATGTCAAACCCTATAGATTTCATTTGGGACACCCATAATATAATCAAGAGAAAGAAACAATCTTTAGCAGTTGCCCTCACTGGAACTCTTTTGGACATGGAGAGCAAATTCAGAGGACAAGAGGTTGGTATCCTTAAATTCAATGTCATATATACCATTATGTTATTATACGTTCTTTCATTCACTGCTTTCTTTAGCTCTTATTTTCTTAACTACATGTAAATATGTCCTTATTGTACTTGCTTTTATAAAGTATATAAGAACTTGGATCAGAATTTTTCAACAGGGTTATTGGTTAATTTTGTTACAGGCAGTAGCAAAACACCTTCGAGGGACAGTAATGAATTCAAGTGCAGTGATTTCAAGCTTGGTTGGACCAACACAACAAATGTCTTTAGCTAATCATGCTGTTAAGGGCTTGTATTTCACATTGGCTGGTGGACCTGAGGTATCCTAAGTCTCCTTCCTGCTTTAAATTAATCAAGTTTTAGAAGGAGAAACAAAAAGAAGGAAACAGTTTTCTTTTTGCCAAATATTTCATAATTATGAAATTTTCTCAATGAAAGAAATCAAATAACACTTTTCATAGACTTGATTTCTTTATTTAAAAGTGGAAAAAAAGAAGAAGACATTTTAACTGTGAGCTATGTGCATTGCAGAGTCTTGCCGTTTCAGTTATGAGCTATGTGGGAGTGCTTAGAATCACCCTAAAGACAGAAAAGGACTTCATAGATGAAGAGAAATTGAAGGCATGCATACAAAGTGCCTTTCAGATGATACTCAAAGCAACTACAGCAAATTCCTGACAGAGCAATACTTTAGTGTGCTTGCCACTCAACACAGAAGTCAAAATTCTTACATTTATTTTCAGGATTGGAATTGCTTGTTTTAATTTCTTTTGTACAAGTATCATGTCATTATTTCTTAGATTTGATGAACACCTTAATTCATTAATTAATATGATGTGTGTATGCTCTGAAACTTCATAAAGGAGGTCCACTCATCCGTGTAGATTTTCCATATGAAGTTATGTATTTCTACTATTCTCCATGTCTCGCTTAAATGCAAATTTTCGTGTTAATGAAAAAATCAGTATTTGTGATATTTATTTATTACAGATGGGCGGGCAGGAATTTAACAAGAATGTTAAGGGTGGCTTGTTCTCTGGAAATAACGTGCACTACATAAAAATAGTGTCGTTAAAAAAAGTTGACAAACTTTCAAATTCAATGCATTTTTTTTTTCAAGTTTGTATTACTTTAAATTTTTATATTTCCTAAAAGTTTTTGTTGTATTGAATATTTAAAATTTTGTTAACGAATGATGTAATTGTTATTTTTGTTTTTTCATTTTTAACCGAAATTATAACTTACTTATTTCTTCTTTCATATTTTCCAACTCGTTAATAAACTCATTTCTTCTCTGTTAAAAGTGAGAGTTGAATTGTGAGTTTTGGGACAATGGAGAATAAGAAGCGGGTGATAAATAAATTAGAAAAAGGAAAATGAAAATAACGATCACATCATCTTATCTTATTGGCAACAAAGCCAAATAATCGAGTACTTGAATAAAAACAAAAACATTTTGAGCACTCAATGCAAATTTTTTATATTTAATAGTTTTTCTTTTTTTGTCTCTGTTAAAATTACTCAATATGTAATATGTGATTCATTTGTATCAATGTAGTCATCAATTTTGTTAACAAGAGTCAACGTGATTTCTTTTGTTACATTGGTGCTAACACCATTTATAAACTAATAACATGACAATGTAAATGACAAAATCTTATGTAATAATCATTTTAAATATTTATAATGTTACGTATCATTCACATTATCACATTATCATCCTATAAAAAATGTGAACATCAATTTAATGAAAGAGATCATATTAATTACTTTTAACAAAAATAAGATTATATTGAGAAAAAAAAACGAGGGATCATGTTGAATAATTTTGACAAAAATTGAGAAAAAAAAAGTTATTAAACCTTTCTAACATAAAACCAATTGAAAATACCTAATTTTATAAGATACTCAATTAATTAAGTTTAATTCGTATAATTGAATTTTAAATCCAACTCCATTAATGACGGGAGCCCATGTTTAGTTGAGTTGTGAAAGGTCACATTAAGTTGATCAAACCCACATCAATTGAATTGAGTCGAACTTAAATGTGTAGCATAACTTAAGTCTAGTAAGGGAGGGTTAAGTCAACTTCAAGTTGGTTAGGTTAAGGTTCACATGAGCACAATCGAGTTGAAACCCATTAAGTTGAGTTGGGTTGGGTCCAAGTCAAAAGAGGTTAGATTAGATTGGACCCAAGTCATGCTAGGATAGGTAGAGTCAGGTCAAGTTCAAGTAAGGTCTAAAATATTTTGGTTAGGTCAGACCCAAGTTACTTTAGGTTAAGTTAGGTTGAATCCATGTTTGGTTAGGTAGAACTTAGTCTAGGTTAAGATGGATGATGACATTAGACTGAACTCATCATATAACACTTGGTAGAGCTAAATTAAAGTAAAATTGTGTTGAGTCAAGTCAAGTGTAGGTTAAAATCTCAATTTGATCGAGCTTAATCCACATTAGGATGAGTCTATAGGACTGAACTCAGGTTAAGTTGGATCTGATCCGATTTGATTAAGTTGAACTTAAATCTAACCAATCTAAATTAAACCTAAATCTAATTTAATACAACCATATTTTTATCAATACATTGTGATTGTCAATTGACAATAGTTATAGCTAAAAACAAAAATTACAATGGAAAGAACAAATATATACAATTAAGACAAAATTTGGTGAAACGACTATTAAAGAGTGGAACAATTTTCATTGACTTTATGAAGTTAAAATGGAATCTAGCAGATCCTTTGATAAAATCTTTGTGAAGAAACATTGTTTTAGAAATATCGAAGGCAATAAGACTGAAGTCACTTGCAAACAAATAAGTGAGGGTAATCTAACCTTTTTGATTGAAGATCCCATGAATAAGGTTCATGTGGGTAAATTCTACGTGGGAAAGTAAATTGATTTTAAATCAATTTATGTCCATTCCTATATGATGTGTGTGAAAGTGTTAGAGATTTCATTATTGAGAGGTTAAACTTTGTAATTAAATTTTATGTGGTGTAAAAATTTTAGTTTAAACAAAAATTTTAATAATTTTATATTCCTTTAAGAGTGATGTATGATTTTCAACATAATGAAATAACACGTAAGAATATCGTGACTTGTATAAGATCTTGACGTGATCCCTAAAACACACAAATACCTAACATTTGATAACTTAGTAATGCAACAAGAATTATGAGATGATGATAAACTGCTAGTACACTAAGTATTTTAGTTCGTATAGATTATTATATAACTATATTGTATGCTAAGTTTATCAATTTAAATTTAATTTATATAATTTATTATACCAACTTTTACACATTAAATCTTATAACTCATTTTTTTTCTCTCTTTTATTCTTTCTATCTCTTACTTTTTGCAATATGTGTTGAAATATTGCAAAAGGGATAAATCCAGAACATTGTTGATTTTTTGCAGAACCTTTCCACAAAGTGGTTCCGCAAGCCGTGGTTATTGTTCCGCAAACATGGTTTCTTTTATGCAAATTGCAGTTTCCATCTCAGTTTCTTCGATGTGGGAAGTGGGTTTCAGAAGCCACTTCCTATTATTTATAAATAGACCATTCATGTTTCGAAAACACAATTTAACATCTCTTTTCTTATTATCATCCTTTTTATTTTATTCTCTTATATTATCTGAGTATATTTATCCTTTAAAAGAATTTCTTATAATTTTTGAGTTTTTCTAAAAATTCAAAAAAAATCTTGGTATATTTCGAAGAATTTGTTCAATATACTACGAATAAAATAAATTTTAACGACACTAGATATACATAAAACCATATTCGTGTTTTCGATAACCGTTTGAACATAATCTTTGTCTTATTATAGCAACATCGGTGGTGCAAACATATTGGACAATAAATGCGGGTCAGCTTACGTTATTTAATTTTCGGTGACATGTAGTTAACAGTTAGCCAGCAATATTGGTTGGCGTTTGGTGAACCTAATTCAAAGTACAAATGTTTGGACAAACACAGTTCTTAAAAGAGTTTAATCAACTTAATTTTTTTTTTTGCGTATAATATTCCTTTGATTTTGTTTATTAAACATGTTTATCTTTTAAAATTCGATTTAAAAGGATTTTCATATATGGAATAAATCGCAAGTGAACCCTACTACGTGCGTACATCATTACTCCATTTTGAAGATTTGTCTGCAATGACACAAGCTTCTTTTTCCGACTGTATGAAAACCAATAGGTATATTTTGACTTAATTTGAAAGTGCCGCCTGATATATTTAGTTATGTTTGAAAGGAAAAAAACACGATAAAAGGTCAAACAAACAAAAATAAACGTAAATTTTAATTTATTTTGATTTTTTTTTGCTATAGAAAAGAAAAATGGTGTACAAAAATATTATTACTATTTTTATTATCATAGAAATGTGTAGTGTAATATAAACCATAATTGAAAATTGGAATGGTTTATATTATTAATTGATAAATTCATATTTCTCTTTACAAATAACAATCTTCTTCATAGAAATAATAGAAATATGAACAAATTTAAACTTACATTAATAAATAATTAAATATATTTTTAATCCTTAAATTTTGATAGAAATTATCAATTTTTTTCTCAAAATGTGAAATACATTTTATATTTCAAACTTTGATATATTTTAGTTTTTAAACTTTAAAAATAAATCTATAGTTCTTTTAATTCAATTGCATTAAATATTTTTAAGGTGTCAAACATATTTCAAGACATGTTTTACACAGTTTTAACATATTTTAGTTCAAATATCAATCTAAAACATCATTTAGCAAGTTCAAAATGTCTAAGTTAAAAAGATTACATTAATTCATTTTTTAAATTTAAAAATTAAAATATATCAAAAGTTATAATTAAGACTAAAACCATTTTTAAGCTTTAAATAAATAAATTGTCTAATTATGTGAAAGGCTAATATTGCAACATTTAAATGGATTATTGTTTGTGATTAATAAACATTAAAAATAAAAGAGGTAACAATGTGTACTTGTTTACGAAATAATGAATTGTTGGTTCTTATGTACAGCTGAATCTGTCATTCTTGCTCTATGGCTCTTGTTCTTATCAAAGTAAAACTTACTCCATTTCAGTGGTAACTTACAACAATCTAAGGTCACTCTGGCACGTCTTTATCGCTTGCTTTTCGTCCTCACCTTCGTTCTGTGTACTATATATATGGTTTCATTTCCCTGTTGAAGTTGTCAAATTTCATAAAAGATATACTATGGAACACCAAAAAGAGGAGCTAGCAGAACCAGTTAGTCCTGTGGGACAATACTTCAACAGCTCTGTGCTATGCATTTACATCATAGGAGTTTTAGAATTCGAAGTTCCAATAGATGACTTGCAAACATATGCTCTTCTCCAGGATGTTTTCCTTCCCATCAATCCACGCTTCTCCTCCATCATGGTTCTCTCTTTTGCTTCCTTACTACACTGTTTCATTTATTTTCATGTGCATGTGATGTTCAAGAACATTAGAATATAAAACACAATTTTTAAGTCCCCAATATTTGGCTAGTTAATGTCATGATCTCGTTATTAAGTTAGTGCATACCAGTTTTTACCTTTCATATCAAGTCTGAAATTTGCATTGATCATATGGTTACCAGGTCCAAGATAAAAATGGAGAGAAACAATGGAAGAAAGTTGATGTGAACTTGAAAGATCATGTTCACATCCCCATTTTTCCCGAGGGCAAAACAGTGGAACATGACAAATATTTCCATGACTATTTATCAAGCATAGCAATGGAGCAATTGCCACAAAGCAGACCTTTATGGGAAATTCACATGATCAACTACCCTACAAGTGATGCATGTAGCACTATAATATTTAAGCTTCACCATGCACTTGGTGATGGCTATTCTCTCATGGGTGCACTTCTTTCTTGTCTACACCGAGCTGATGACCCTTTTCTTCCCTTGTCCTTTCCTTCTCTCAAACAATCTAAACCAGAAGCTTCCACTAAAAGCTTCTGCAGAAAATTCTCCTATATGTTGTCCTCTGCCTTTAACACTGTCTCAGATTTTGGATGGAGTGTGTTGAAGAGTAGCATCATCAGTGATGATAGAACACCAATAAGGTTCGGAGATGATGGAGCCGACTTTCAACCAATTTCCATATCAAGCATGACATTCTCCATTGACCATATCAAGGACATCAAATCCAGACTTGGAGTGGTATGAAAACAATTTCTGGTTGTTGAACTTTATCTTTGACTTTAGCCATACATATAGTCTTATTGGATCGCCTACTTGTCAGAGTAGACACACGTATATTATTATTCAGTATTCAACTTGTGGTGGTAGAACTGGTTGGATCTTATTATTATTCGGTATTCAGTATTCATCTTTATACAATCACTTATCTAATTACATTCCATCATGCAATAAAACAACCTTACCATGTAACCACTATGAATCATGGTCCATCACTATCTTCAAATCATTGACATAGTATCATTTTTTTTGATCAAACTTTGTATTACCAATTGCAGACTATAAACGATGTTATCACTGGAATTGTCTTCTATGGAACTCGATTATATATGCAAGATATGGATTCCAAATCAAAGAGCTCACACTCCACGGCATTAGTATTACTGAATACGAGAAACATTGAAGGTTATCAGTCAATCAATGATATGCTTAATACTAAAGCTAAGGGTCCATGGGGGAACAAAATTACCTTCTTGCATGTTCCAATACCAAAATTAAATGAGACCAGAATTTCTACCCCTCTTGAATTTATTCGGGATTCACATAACATCATCAAGAGGAAGAAACAATCTTTGGGTGTTGTTCTCACCGGGACACTTTTGGACTTAGAGGGCAAACTGAGAGGACAAGAGGTTGGTAGAATATTTGGTTACTTAGCTTGAAGTTGATCATGATGTAGTTACTTACATTTTTCCTACCAATAATCTGTGACTGCTTCTTATGCAGCGAATATAAGCACTTCAATCAGAATGCTATAATTGTTAATTTAGTTCTTGTTGTTGCAGGCAGTAGCCAAACGCATTCGTGGCACATTGACAAAATCAAGTGCAGTGATTTCAAATTTGGTTGGACCAGTACAACAAATGGCTTTAGCTAACCATCCTGTGAAAGGCTTGTACTTTACATTGGCTGGTGGACCTGAGGTATTCTCAATCCCTTTCATTTTTGAACTAATCATGTCAGTATGTGAGAATCTGCATTGATTCTTAATTTCCTTTTCTAGATACCAAATAAATTTTCTAATTTTCTGGTAGCCAAAATTGGAATGACACTTTAAGAAGGTTTTCTCATAATTTTTGGCTTAAGAAGGAAAGTTTTTATCTCTTTGTTCCTTGACTTGATTGCTGTGATACAAAAGCACCATTTAATGGTATTTGCAGAGTCTGGTCATTTCGATCATGAGCTACATGGAAGTTATAAAAGTTACCCTCAAAACGGAAAAAGACTTCATAGACGAACAGAAATTAAAGTCATGCATGCAAACTGCATTTGAGATGATTCTCCGAGCAGCTATGGAAATTCCTCTCCAAACAAAACGTTAGAGTTCTCCCTCACCAAATCGTTGTAAGCAGCTTGGAGCTGCTTAATACGAAATCAGAGAGAGAAATTTACATATTATTTCCCAGGATTTATCAACGCCTTCAATTGCTATTCCATTGAATTTGTCGTGTGTATGTTATGGAAATTAACACGAAGCCCACCTTGGGATCTGTCGTGTATATATATATTTTCTTGCTCTATCTGTCAGCAGCGATGGTTAAAACTACCATGGCTATGGTAGTTTTGCTGAACAGGAAAATCTCACCTACGTAATCGTTGAACACTTGTTATGATATTTTTTATACAATTAATAAATAATCGTCTGCAACATGAATTAATTACAAAGCTGTTGGATGTTTTTTACACGTCTATACATGGAGAGAAAGAGAGATCATTATATTAACTCCTATAAATTGTCATACATCACTGATAACTTCTCAGTACAGATCACTTCTGAGAGAGACACTTTTGTAAATTGTACTCATACGAAGTCATAATCCTTATCAATTGTCTCCTAAATTAATATATGGGGATAGAGAAGACTTTCATGATAATACACTCATCATAACTATATGTAATAAAGTGATAACAATTCATAATTTTATACGTATTTTTAAAATAATTATCATGAAATTGTTAATTTAATCATAAATCTTAAATTTGTACTTTAGAGTTAATTTAAGAAAGAAAGAAAATTCATCCACCGATTGTTTTCCCCTAAGTCGACTAAATCATCGTAACATGGTGTGTTTCGCCACCAACTTTGACTGTCAACGCAACAGCTGTTTCATCATTCATCACAGCGACAAATCACAAGACAATAGGTTTTTTTTAAGAAATTAGAATGGATTGGGGTCTTCTTCCACATTCTGCGGAGAAAAAATATTTTGTAGTTCGTGGAAAAACAATTCTTAATTTATCATGATAGATTTTGTTTTTTAAAATAAAACTGTCGCAAGGTTGTTAAATATTAAAATAAAGAAATGTACGAAGAGGTAGATGTACATGTAATATTTAATAAAATGAATTGATTACATATAATATAATATGACTATTGAAAAAATTTAAATAAATAAATTATAATCTTTTTTTGTCTTTTTTCCGTATATATTAGTTAATTTTTTTATCTGTACTTAATCTCATACTCAAATCCATAATTATATTCTTATGCACCACTAATTATGAGAGAGAACACTAAATTATTCATTGTAATGGCTACAATATATGGACGAAATCCAGATTTATAACGGTTACATTGATTTAGCGTGGTAAATTGAAATTGGGAGAAACATGATTCCTCGTGTCTCTCTAAACTAATAGTGAGTTTTGGTGGAAAACTTGAAGAGCATATAGTGATTGTAAGGCTTTTCTGGGGTCACAATTATCGAAGGAAAATTAGGATGATTCACAGAATCAGGGAAGGCTTGAGTCTCCAAACACAGTCCTGCATGAGCATTGTATACAAATCCACCTTTCCCCTTCAGATTCTTGATATAGTTACCACTGTAAAACTGCAAACCAGGAGCATTTGTGTACAGCTCCAACACTCTTCCAGATTTCTTATCATGCACTATAGCTGCTAGTTTCTTCTTTTTTCCCTTCTCAACATCCAGCACATAGTTGATGTCATAACCTTTGGTTTCAGCCAGCTGGTTGATCCTGCTTCCAATAATCTGTGGCTTAAGGAAATCATAAGCTGTTCCTTTCACAGAAGCAAATTTTCCTGTGGGAATGAGTTTGCTGTCAACAACTGTGATCTGTGAACCAAATATCTGCACAACCTCGTTCAGAATGTCGCCACTGTTTTGGCCTCCTAGGTTCCAGTAAGCATGGTTGGCCAAGTTCAATGGAGTTGGTTTGTTCAGAGCTTTTCCTTTCATAAGTATAACCAATTGGTTTTTCCCACTTAGAATGTAGCTCACACTTATAATCACATCACCAGGGAATCCTGAAACACAAATATCAGTACTTTCTATCTCTGTCAGAAATTATTTAGCTCACACTTACACAACATATTGTTCACTTTTCTGATCTTTTACGTTAATCATTTCGAAGCAATGAAAAGAACGGTACAATGGCTGACCTTCTTCACCATCAACGCTGTGGTAACTGAAAGTGATTCTAGGACTTGGACCTTCCTTTTGATACCTTTCCACTTTCCAAAGAACATCACTAAATCCTCTGGATCCACCTAATAAATAAACAGGACAGACAGAGCACTATGGTAAAAAGACTATACGACAACTAAGGTATAGGTATAGGTATTTTTTCACTTATGTTAAACATACCATGAAGTGTGTTGTTTCCTTCATTGGCAACTAATTTGTAATGGATTCCATTTAGAGTAAACTGAGCTCCTCCAATTCTGTTGGCTACCCGGCCAACAGTAGCACCAAAATATGTTGTATCATTCTTCAAACAGTTGGCATGCAATAACTTGGTCACAATTTATCCACTATATATGAGGGAAGTTGGGTGGAAATAAAAAGAACAAACTTTGTGGTATATAAATCCTCTGTTTGGTAGGGTTAAGTTGAAAAAAAAAGGAAATTTGAATTGAAAAGAAAGCATAAATCATAATCTCCACAACTCTAACTTCCACCAAGTAACTTACAGTAATCACAGTACCCTGAGCCTCACACGGTGTAAATAATAATGATATATTAATAGATTTTCTAACAAACATTTTGTCATTTTTTTTATTAAGTTTATAATATATCAGTATAATAATAAATAAATAATAAACTAGGAAAAAAATAACATATATAATATGATAAAAAAAACATGTAATAAAATATTTTTTCCGTTTAAAAAGGCTCGGGAAAATTTTTATCTGATAAGGGCACTTCACCTACTACCGTGTAGTGCGTCCTTTCTACGATATCAGAAGAATAATTGATTTTGGAAACTTCCAACGTGCTTCACTGCCTTTCTTTTTACCCTTTTGATGATTCTTTGTGAAAAGCTTTCTAAACAAGACTACCACTAAACTAGTGCAATGTGTATTAAGATATATTCTCCGTCTTAAATTATTATGATTTAACTGAATAACGCCTTTTCAAATTAAATAGTATTTATATTTTTAATAAAATATTAAACTATTTATTTTATGCATACCTCCATATAAAGTAATGAAGAATTTTTATTTATAAAAAAAATTATTGGAAATTTATTTTTAATAAGAACTATATTTATTATTACCGTTCATCTATTTATAAAACTTTAACTTCAATCATTATACTATTTAACAATCAGAGCAAATTACTATTATTTTAATTAATTTTGGTCATCAATGATTATACCACGAAACATCATTGCAACCAAATATTCGACGGGATCGCACGATGCCTGTATAATTTCCTCGGAAAATGACACTTGAACAACCATTTTTGACAACATTTAGACACGCGCACACGTGTCAAAATCTGAGTGGTCCAGTTGGAAAAATTAAATGAAAATGGACCACTCAGATTTTGACACGTGTGCGCGTATCTAAATGTTGTCAAAAATGGTTGTTCAAGTATCATTTTCCAATTTCCTCAGATCTAACCTACACCTATCCGAATGCAACACTCAACACACCTTGTTGTCAACTTGTCATTACTTGTATGCTACTTTTCTTCATTATAAAATAGTTAGTTAGATAAAATATCTACATACAGGAGAAGTATCACTTCTAGAATTTTAATTTTTTCAAAATAAAAATTTAATGAATTAAAATTTTATCTACAATCTCAAATCAACAAATTTTTTTTGAAGAAATAAAACAATTAAATAATATAAGCTAATACATTTTTTTCAATACAACTGGGGAAGGTAAATATGACAAATATGTATGTAGGAATGTTAGAGTGCCAACAACTAGAAAAGGGCTTTGAAAATTAAAAAACGCTATCCCTTTCTGTATTAAAAAACTGACTTATACGTCGACCCTTTTTTCCCATACTGACACAAACTTCAAAACTATCTTAATATAGTGAAATTTATTAATAAGTATTCAGACCAAAATAATAATATTTTAACCTAAAAATAATACGTTATATTGGACTCAAGTGGTGACCAGACTCTGGGGATGGCGACAAACTATACTCCAAAAGCCAACCAAGCATTTTTTGCGAAACCGAATTATTCATAACCATCACATGTTTGAATAAATCCAAGTTGTTGAACACGAGAAAATTGTAGCTTTGCAGAAGAAAAGAAATCACAGAAGGTAGCAAAGTCTGAAATCACAATAACGAACAAATACAGCAGAGAGTAGACTCACAGTGTAATCCTTAAGAGAATCGTATCCAAGAACAACGTCACCCAACTTTCCTAAACACAGATGACAGAGAAATCAGGAAAATAAAGAAGGAAAAACCATGATTTGAAGTTTAGATCAGTGAATTATACCATTCTTATCAGGGAGAAAGAGGGACACAATTGATGCACCCCAGTTGGTGACCTTCAAAGAAAGTTCACCTTTCTTAAGCTCAAATATTCTTATGTTTTCCTTCTCGACAACATAGCATTTGACAGAGGCAGAAGCTGCTAAGATGAGACTCAGCAGCAAGACAAAGATCTTGGTCATTTTTGTTGCACGTATGAAGGAAGAATGAGAAGTAGAGATTGTAATGTAGGAGGAGGGAGAGAAAGGGATAATGAGGAAAAATGAAAGACAGTGGGTGAGAGTGTCACATAGCACTTCACTGTTTTCGGTTTAAAACCACAGTTTACATGATATACTCTGACTAGGCTTGTTGGGCCTAGTGGACCCTCTGTATTTATTTGTCCTCCACCCAACTCAATGAATTTAAGGTTATCTTTTCAACCTCTGAAAATCATTTAATTAATTAAAATTTGAAAAATAAAACCATTTAAAAGGATCAAGTGATAATCAAAATGTTAGAGCAGTTCAAACTCAACACTTTTTGGACAGAAACTTACAGATGAACTTATACTTATAGGTTGAGATTAGTTTAGTTTAATTTTGAATCCAAACAAAACTTGAATCAAATGAATTTTAATTTTATATAAATTAAATTAAGATATATTGTGTAATATATGTTTAAAATAAATATTATCATGTCTTGCTTAATTAGTCGAGTAGATTCCTTGTTTTTATCAACGTTTGAGAACTTTTGGTTTTTGTTTCAATAATTGTCTATAAACATATTTATAAGTTCTTTTTGAGTCCATGCTAGTTTGAAGGCAAATCTAAAACCTTTGACCAAGGAAGAAAAGAAAAGAAAAATCAAGGCAAAAACCTGCTTCCAAATCGGCTTTTTCTTCCTACACTATATAATTTCTAAATGCATCTTTATAATTTTTAAAATGATCATGTATGTGTTGTACAATTGACATCTAGATTACTTGTTATGAAAATTTTTCAGAACAAGTTTTCTATAATTTTGGAACATAATTTTTGGAATATGTTTTGTAGAACACAAAATGTACTCTAGAATAAACTTTTCAAAACAAAATTTGGAAACAAACTTTCTAAAATAATTTTTTTTTTAGAATAAATTTTCCAAAATGCATTTTTGAACGAGTTTTTCAAAACAAAATTTGTCAAACAAACTTTTCAGAACATATCATAACTTTCAGAACGACAATCTTTTCAAAATGAGCTCTCTCTTCATCTTCTTGTTCTTCCTCACAATGCACTAAAAAACTAAGGTGCAGCATGTGATGGATGGCGTAGTGGCGACAACTGTGGCGTGGTGAAACGAGGAAAAGTATTTTAGTCTTTTTCCTGTTAGTATGGGGATAGAGTTAGTAATAATGTGGGTGCATGATGGAAAAGCCTCCAAAATTGAAATATGATCGTTTCTGCTCTCAATCTTTGAGCTGCTTGGGCCATTGTTTTAAAAAATGGCAGGGTCTTCCTGCACCTCCATAAATTTGTCCCTGCACCCTATTTGAAAATTCCATTTTCGTCTTTTCGGATTATATAATTTGAAAGTTAAAAATATTTTTCGAATTGAGAAATTCATAAGTAAAAATTAAGAAGAAAAAAGCAGTGTTGGGATTATACTTAATTGACTTCTGAATTTCGCAATTCGAAAGTTATCTATAATTTTCAAATTATACAATGCAAAATCCATTTTTATTTTTTAAATTATATAATCCAATAATTATTTTTAACTTTCAAATAACTTCCGAATTAAATAATTCATAAAGGAAAAAAATTTGGTACAAGAATGCAGTGGGAAATTTATGGAGGTGTAAGAAAAAAAAAAAACTGTCGAAGAAAATGTATCACAATTTTTGAGTTGCGCTTCAGTAAAAACATCTTCCTATACACACAAACATCTACACCTTAATGAAGACATCACAATCTATATATTTTCACACACTGGTGCGAATTTAAAGATGGTACGTAAACAATAATAGTAACATAATGGGTCTCATTTACATTCAAATCATTCAATATATATAATATTGAGACAATATCATTACAAAACACATAAGTGCGTCCAAAACTCCAATTTTAAAGTAGATCTTGTTGTTTTGTCACCATCTTATTCACAAATAAAAACCATAAAACATGATATCATATGATCATGCGTCTTTATTTTGGTAACTAACCACAGAATTTATGCTTAGACACAAAAGGCAAAAAGCGAAGTTCCAGCAGTATAATTTCCAAGAAACAATCCAAAGCCTATCTTATATCCATTTCCAACATATATGCACCCATCACTGACAGACAAGCCACCGTACACCGATGATCCTGTCTCATACGACCACACAATACTACCAGTCTCAGCGTTAATTGCATAAATAGGTCCTTTGACATCTACGGATCCTGCAAACACAATGCCATTAGCTACAGAAACAGGACCATAAGAAGAGGCATTACTAGGGTTTTCTGTGGACCACAAGATCTTCCCACTCTTTGCCTCCATTGCTACCCACCCTCCACTTCTTGTAGTCTTCTTCGATGGTCTGAGGGTGAAGTTCTTGTGATCAGAATTACCAATGTTAGTATAGACCCTTTCTATGTCACTTGCTGCTCCCCATGTTCCACCTCCTGCAACTCCTCCTGGTCCAGCTTCCTATACAAATCAAACTTTTCGATGTCAAGATGATGTAATACAGTTTAATATATATTAATTCCTTAGGTTTTGAGCATTCTTAATATTTAAAACCCTAACCGTGGACCAAATTAGCTTGCCGTCATCACGGTGCAAAGCCCAAGCAAAACCACTCTTTTGCACAGCAACAACAACATCGTGTTTTGTTTTGTTGACATCGATTGTGAGAATGATTGGCGCCTCCCCAAAATCAGCATCTGGGTTAGGACCAGGTGGACAATTAGGTGTTGACAAATTGCTGCATGAAAGAAACCAAACATCGTACCCTCCGAATTGGTGGTACCATTTGATTTTTCCATCATCCAAGTCAAGTGCAAGGATTGAATCAGAGTGATTTTCCGGCTCAACACACTCATCAGGGTGAGTGGGTCGTGTTGCATTATTTTCTTTTTCTTGACATTGACGTATTTCCAAAGGGGCAGAATACAAGTTTCCAGTGGCAATATATACATGGTTCCTTGATGCATCGATGGAAGGGCTACTTCCCCATACAGCTGCTCCAGCATATTCTCCTTTTTTTCCATGATTATCAGGTACCATGAAGGTTTGCCACAAAATAGCACCAGATTTAACATCTAGCTTTGAGAAGCTTCCTCGAAAGGTGCAACATTCTTCAGGTGTCAGAATTTCTTCTTGTGAAGATGTCCCAACATAAAAAGCCCTGTATAGATTTGGAACTTCATGTGCAAGAATATTTTTACATTGATTCTTTTACGGTGGTTTTGTGTGTGTCTGTGATCGTTTTCTTTATGTAAATGACACTTGAAAGTTACTCGTCTGTGTGGCACTTCATCATTCAATCAATTTGAATTTACATGAAAATTTGTTTCTATCATTTTAGATTTGTTTTTTACTATACAAGTCACAACCTACTTATAATATTTTAATATTTACATTATATATCCACCATTGAATTATATTGATTTAACATGGATTCAACTATTAATGGCATAGCAATTGTTAACTTCCAAAGAACTGATGATGTATAATATATATATACTATTTTTCGGAGAGCGCGCCCCGGATAAATTAAATATAATTCAATGATATGGAAAGAAACGTTGAAAAGTGTACACTAATTTGTGAAATACTTTTCACATTCATACAACCAAAAGTCAGTGTTTTTCTTTAGTTGACTTTTCGTGCTTTTATCATTTGGAAACATAGTTATGATTATCTGGTACCATATTTTAATACACAAATCCATATTATTTAACATCTCAACGTCTCAGTAGACTTCCAATACAGTAGAGACGACAAATAAACCAGTCTTCTCGAATTAATACTAATTTTAATGGAAATTTTTTGTATTTACAATAGATAATATTTGATTTTTTAAATTAAGGTTTGGTATCGAGTATGTATCGTGAGACACTTTTATATTCATTTATTATCGCATATAAAGATAAAATAGTTATAAAAGTGAAAGTTTATGTATGTTTTTAAGAAAAGAAAAGTAAAAAGTAGATAAAGATAACGTGAAATGATTGTAAGAAATTTAAGTGTGTGAACTAATATTTTTCAAGTTTGTTGGAACAAAAATCTCGTTATAGAATATGGGTGAAAGGAAAGAACTGACCCGTTGTAGTAGGTTCCAGACATGGTGATAGCACTTGTGTTATGACTGTCCAAACGTGTCTTCCAAACTAACTCTCCAGTTGATCTTTTGAGAGCAATAACAAGTGCAGGACCATATATTCCGACCAACAGAACATCATCGTCTGCTATAGTTGGTGTTGCTCTTGACACAGTCCAGTTAACACCTGGTACAAACCCCGTTGCACTTAGCCCCGTTAGATTCTGCAAGTTCTGCTTCCACACCAGAGATCCATCTCCTGTTCTCACCGCATAAAGCTCACCATTCCACGATGGAAAGTAGAGTATGCCATCGAAAATAGCTGGAGTTGCAGTTATGTCTTTGCCCGCTTCGAACTTCCACTTCAAACTCAAGTTCGAAACAGTTTCAACGCTGATCTTCTGCTCCATGCTGGCATATCTTCTGTTGTATATATCCCCACCATGGTTTAACCAGTTTTGTGTCTTTTCCTGAAACTACTCAACAATAGTAAATTCAGCCTAAGTAGTCAGTGATTTAAATCAATAGTAGGAAACAAATTAAAGTTAGCATGGCACAGCGCTTACATGAGAAGCTTCGGATAATGAACTTGTTAGTAGGCATATTACAAGCATGGAAATTATAAAACATGTGATTTGCTCGAATTTTGCCATGATGTTATGAAGTTGGATGTGTGTAATTGTAACCTTCAGGACTTTCCAACAGTGTTTGGATTTACCATTTATATATGTATGAAAGTGTAGTTGTTATTTTATTATGATATGACAGGCAGAATAATTTTGTTTCTGAAAATGTTTTTTTTAACACTATATGCATCATTTTGACAATTTATTTTTAGAAGTATTTTTGTGATTAAAGGATAAAGTATGTGTCAAAATAATACTGCCTTTTGTTTTAGTTTACCGTGTCAATGGGGGCGGCATTCATTTTGAGAGGCATTTTGGTTGTGTATAGACATTGGCTTAGTTGTCTCCCTTATTCTTCATAAAAAAAGAGAGGTAAAACATCTTTATAAAAAACAAGCAACTAATGCAATCCTTCCAATTCCTTCTAGATCAATACTTGTATATTGATTGTTTAAAGTAGAGCCTGTTAATTTGATTCTGTCTACCGGACAGGCTCTAACTTATGCTTGGATGGGTCCAATTCGATCTTTCAGCTAGCCCATGCTAACCTATTTCAAATATAAGTATGAATTAACTAGAGCCAACATTCTATCTGAGCTAAAAATTTAACTTAGGTCTACTTATTAAATTCGACGGATTTTTGGCCGATTTTTGGTGAGGATTAATTTGGATGAATTCGATGAAATTCAATTAAGGATAACTCAATCGAATTTGACCAAATTTTGACTCGAGTTGACTAGGTCAAATTTGATTGATTTTTGACCTGAGACGACAAGATCGAATTTAATCAAATTTTGGTTAAGAATGATTCAAGCAAATTTGGTGGAATTCAAACAAATTTCAATTGAGGTTGACTTGATTGAATTCGATCAACTATTGACTAGCAAGGACTTGGTGGAATTCAACAAAATTTTCGGCTTGAACCAACTCAATCGAAATTATGCCAATGCAGAATCAGTTGAATTTGAAAAATTTTTGACCGAAGTCGACTTAATCAAATTCAAAATGCAGTCTGTTCTTACTTTCCAAATTCACCTAGGGATCAAATTTGATCGAGTTTGACTTGACCGAATTCAACCGAATTTCGTTTGGGTTGTCTTAATGAAGATTTGCCCAAGAAAAACTTGAATAAATTAAGCCAAATTTCGATCATGGCCAACTCGATCAAATTCAGTCAAATTTTGGTTGACACCTACTCAGCTGAATTTGATCAAATTTTGTTTGGGACTGACTTGATCAAACTTATTTCTGGGACAAACTCAGCCAAATTCGATCGAAGTAGACTTGACTAAATTTGGTTAAATTTTTATTAGGATGACTCATCAAATTTGATCAAAGACTGGTCGAATCGATATATGATTTTCATTAAATGAATTGTTTCTAAAAATTAATTAAAGTCTTGTAATAAGATCAAACACACCTTAATTCTAATCCTAATCCATTTGAAAGCAGACTTTAGGGGTTGAAGCTTTTTTTTTCCTTTGTCAAGTAGAGATTTATAGAGGTTTTTTCAAAGATGAATTAAGAAACACCCATGACCATAGATCAAGCTGATAATTTTAATTTTAATTTAAAGTCATTTTGTTTAAATAACTATCGATTTAAATACTTCTTTAAAGACTACATGAATTGTTTAGAGAAACAATAACGTTAACGTTTGAATTGTGAAGGAATATGATAGTTATAATTTTGGTATTTTGGATGAGTTATTGTTATTGTCATGTGGATCACCATTAATCGGGATCCCACATAGCAGGACACAACAATTGAACCCATGCTCCGAGCAAAACATGGGAAAATAGAGAGCAACTTTTGTTAGGCTCCATAGAAATATACTGCAC
Organism: Vigna umbellata; assembly: GCF_029865625.1. NCBI lineage: Eukaryota > Viridiplantae > Streptophyta > Magnoliopsida > Fabales > Fabaceae > Vigna > Vigna umbellata. The sequence goes on along the minus strand of NC_142168.1, from coordinate 9,732,172 downwards.
AGGGTTTTTCTTCATCATGGAAGACATCATCTTTTCTGCGCAAAGGAATTGAACAACAAATCATGCTGCAAATCGACGCCAATATTAAATGTGCAAGACAACGGCATAATCGAAGGAGCAAAGCTAGAAAGCGTTTTCAAAACCCCTATAAAAGGGAAGGCTTTCCAGCGTTATTTAAAACCCCTATAACTCATTCATTGTTTTTCCGCGAATAAAGGAATCTGGTAATAGTGATTAATGTTGTATGCATTTCTGTCTTTTCACGCTATAATGCAAACTTCTTACTTTATATGGTGATGTTTGCGGTGAAGTCACGATAAGATCATGCTATTTTGTATAAAACTCCAAGTTTGTTCCTCTAAATAAAGAATTAAAGTTTAAAGAACTTTTAAAACCTATCATAGTCAACTTTTAACCACTTGACATGAATTAATATTAGAGATGAGATTTAGACATTGGCCTTTTCTAATTTTGAGAAAGTATTATTTTGATTACGAACATCTATTTTTAATTTGATATGAAAATAAAAATAAATAAGAATGAATAAATATATATTTTTCCTCTTATTTTTATTTACTCACATCTTAAAATTAAAATATTTTAATTAATTAGATAATTTTAAAAACTTTTTTCTATTTTTTTGTCATTTGTTTTATTTTCTTTCAAGATTATTACATAAAAAATTATTTTTTTCTCAATTACTAAAGTCATTTACTTATAAATAAAATTTATTTAAATTTTTAAGAAATTCTTTCTCATCATAATTTTAATTACACGTTTTTTTTATCTTATCTTTTTGAACGAGGTATCGTAATTTAAGAAAGTAACCTCAACATTGATTGAATAAAATTGTTAAACTCTTAAACTATAGAATAACATAAAACATTTATTTTCACTTTTATTTATGATTTTTACTTTTGTATTTTTATTTAAATAATTCTTTTTTGTTACACAATATTTCATTATCTCTTTTAATAATTTAACTTATTTTTATTGAAAATACTTACTTAATACATTTTTTTTATTCAAATAAATTTGTAGAAAAATTTTCAGTTCTAAAATTTAGTTATTATTTAAATTTAATAAATTAATATTAAAATATTATAAATTTTTTATATTATATATATATATATATATATATATATATATATATATATATATATCTTCCTTAACTTTGTTTGGAATATTAGTTGGTTTTTTGTTATCTTTAAATAATTTGAACTATCTCTCTGCATGAGTTTTTAAATTGTCTGGATGTCGTTTACAAAATCCTTTAACAGGTTCGGGATAAAACGAAATTGTAAATACTACATTTAAAAAAGATTAACATTTTTAACTATGGTTCTTACCATCATAATCGTTGTTTATCAATTGTAACGAGGATTATGGTCATGCTCATTATTATTTGGTAGTTCTATTTAGTTTTATTTTTATTTTTTTGATATTGTATTATGTTACTGAATCGTCATTATAAATATTTTTCATTTTTATTTTATCTATTTCTTAATTCTTATTTGACAATGAAATTTCTATACGTCGTGGTTTTTAAAATATAACAACAAACTTAATAGTTATTGTCATTGATAGACCTTTAATATGATTCAAGAGTAGGATAGATAGTCAATTTTAACCGTCATAAAAAAAGTTTTCTACAAAAAAGTGTCACTAATTTTGTTTTATATATTTTGTGATGACTTTTATAATTATACTATTTTTGACAAATTGTTGATATAACATATGTTCATTTAGGTCATTTTGTTATAAAATCTCTCGGATATTTACTCATTCACATTCATTACAATCCGTAACTTTTTATCACAAAATTTGTTATTTATAATTGATGAAAACATGATTTTTTTAGCGTGCTAATCTTTGTATTTTCAACACTTCTTCAAAATTCAAATGTGAAATTATAGTAATTTATTTCCTGTGGAACCATGTAGACAATCCAAGCAAAGTGCCAAACACACATTAATGTTAGTATTGACCTTCACCATATTTACTAAAAAAATTTCCGTACTCACACACAAGCTCACCAATTTATAATTGACCTGATTGAGTTAGGCATGAACTGACTTTTTAAAGATATTTTCAAAATAAAAAAAATATTTTTTAAAATTTAAACTATTTTTTGTGTATGGCATAAATTGTATAATTTTCTAATAATTAAAAAAATAATATGAAATAAATTATGTTGAATTGATTTTGTTTAATGAAATGTTAATGAGATATTAATCCATGGAGTTTTAAATTCGTATAATGTATTAATTGTAACATCCCAAAAATACAGTTTAAAACTATATAATAGAATAATCACATTTAATGATATTACAGCTCAGTCTTACATTAATAGAGAAAGTACGCTTGTAACCGAACGGCCTTACAGAAAAACAAGAAATTCAAAGCTGTATAGGGATGCAATTCTGACCGAACAGTTTACAAAAGAATCATACCGAATGGTCCTGCAAAAGAAAAGGGAAAAGGTGATCGAACGATCTCCTTACTATCAAACTATAATACTGACCGAACGATTCTACTGTTCGGTCGTAACTTCTACCTCGACTAAGTTATCTTCTTCCAGCAGCTCGTCTCCTTCTGCTCACATCCACATGGATGATCATTGCAACGGAAAGACAACCGAACGTACAAAAAGAGACAAGACAGGAAGACATAGGGTAAGCTTATGTAATTCAATTCATGTATAAGCATATATTTCAAAAAATCAACCAAACAAGATAATTCATCACTCGTTCATGCAAAGCCATACTACACTCTGACTGTCCAGACTGTATGAATTCTGTGTAGCTACGACGTTCGTGCACCCGGGTGATGTAGTAATTGGGATACCCTCAACAGCTGCCACCCGAGGTTAGTCCTATGTGTCCAAATTAACCATAAGGACTAGGACCTCCTGTCATTCCCACACATGACTTACCCTACTCTACGTGAGGACGAGTAATCACGGAACATCAGGATGAACCGCCAGCTTAGCATGCCCACATTCATACTTTACCAAATTCCAATATCCATTCATGAGATATTCCTGCCCGAAATACTCGTTCATAATCATACTCGTTTCATCTACATCATATTCCATAATCTTTCATTTTCAAACTTCAATTTTAACGAAGATCCCTTAGGATACCAAATACCGAACGTACACCCTCAACCCCGACCGAGACCTAACACTTGGAGCAAGAACGAGGGGTCTCCAGTTCCAAAACAGATTAAGACCGATGGGGTTACTATCGGGTGGAGAAAGAAGCCGAGTACAATCATATTTCACAAGAACGAATAGAAACAAATGTGATTTACAAAGTGAGCCAATTTAATAAGACTCTTGAGAGTTCAAATCGAACACCGAAAAGCCCAGGCCAAGTAGCAAGACTCTAGGCCGAAACCAATGGAGACAAACACTGCAAGACGTTCAAAGGGTAGTACTTAAAAGAATTATATGAAGAAACCGAACGCTTATAAATACTTAGATTATTTGAGTTTAACATCAAAAAAATCGAATGCCAGTCAAAGACCAAGCACGATAGAGAGTGAACACTATTGAGTTTGGACGAACGCTATTATTATCAAGATAGATTACGGAAAAGAGAACAAGCACTTGGTGTAAGACCTAGCATTAAATCGTACGAGCGCTTGGTGAAAGACCTACATTAAATAATACGAGCGTTTGGTGAAAGACCTAGCACAGAATAGTACGAGCGCTTGGTGAATATAATATATCATTTGACTAATGTTCAAGAACGAACGGACATACTACTACACAAATATACTTAAATTTATATTAGAATACCAAGGAACGAATATCCTTGGTGGAACGCCTGTACACAAATTGTACTAGATGAAGACGTTCGTCCTCAACATAAATTCCTTCCAAATGAAAGAATCCAGTTCTAAACGAGTCCCCGAGAAAAACCGAACGGTCAAAGACCATTCAGTAACGAACATACATTATCATAGGGAATTTCATACTTAGAATTATTTATCTTCAAAATTTCATACATCCATATCATAGTAAATTTCCATACTTCATACAATCAGAACATAGCAACAATCATATTTCATATTAATTCAGCAACTCAACGAACGTACATGCAATACAAGCAACATACAAATTAAATTATATAAGCTTCCCTTACCTCTAATGTGACCGAACGCTCACAGCTTGTATAGAATAGCTCACCACCAGAAATCTTAGGATCTACGGTTTACGCTTTATGAAACTAAACCAAACAAGGCCAGAAAGGTGCTCAGAATGAGATGATAAACTCATGCAACCAGAACTTGGCTTGCATGTGTCAGAAAACGTACTACTAAGCGAAGAGAAAAACTTACCATTTCAGAACTCAAAACCGATCGGTTCAAACTGCAGCTCTTGACACCGGAGAAGTAGAAATGGTGCCTGGGTGATGATCGGAGGAAGAAACAATGAGGCTTTCTTAGAGAGAAGATGAAGGAGATGTAGAGAGAAAGAGGAGAGAATGGAGTTTTTCAGAAATTTGGGAAGGAGTGTGCATGCAGAGAGTGGCGTGAAATTCTGAAAATAAGAGTTTTCTTTCCAACGTCAAACGAACGTCCACTCAGTTGCTTACACCTGCCTTCCACCATCTGAGTGTCGAACCCTCCTCTTGACACGTGAACTCCACTAAAACGAACCCTGAGTGAATTTGTAATGGTTCTGACATTAATCAAAGTGTTTCTTTTTAATAATTGATAAATTGAAATACACTTTACGTGGATTAGATGGATCATGGACAAAAATTTTCTATTTAAATACTTTATATATTTTAATTTCATTAATCTCTTAATATAACAAGTCCCATTTGGTTATATGCTATCATTTATCCGATAACATTAACATAAAAGACTTTACTTTCAAACAAAAAAAAACGCACCACTATTGTTTTCCTTATATTCGCAATAGTCTCTTCGAAACAAGTTTCTCAAACATATATCTTGAAAATTGACTCAGCATCTACAGGTTCAATCATGCCACTACCATGCAACATGCACTTGTATCTTTGTCTGATGTTATTATATATCCATTCAGTAGTGGTCTTTGCAGCAAAATCTGATGTATGATATATAGTAACCCTCATTATATCGTTCGTGTACATATAGTTTTAAGGACTACTCATGAATTTTTGCGTTGGTTTTAGGTAGCAAGACACCAATCACAAGGCTGGTTAAACCATGGTGGAGATTTGTTCAACCGAAGACATGCTTCCAAGGAGCGTAAGATCAGTCCCAAAACTGCCCCAGACCTACGTATGAAGTGGAAATTCTATGCTGGCAGAGACATCACTGCAACACCAGCCATATATGATGGTACCCTTTATTTTCCAAGCTGGAATGGTAACATCTATGCAGTTAAAGAAGCTGATGGATCGCTTGTTTGGAAGCAGAACTTGGACAAATTGACAGGTCTGAAAGCACCCGAAGGCCTTGTTAATAACGTAAATTGGACAGTGTCACGCTCAACTCCTACAGTGGCCGGTGATTTAATGATTTTTGGAATGTATGGTCCTGCTGCTGTTATTGCTGTCAAAAGAGCAACAGGTAAGCTTGTGTGGAAGACCATTTTGGATTACCATCCTAAAGCACTCGTCACCATGTCAGGAACATATTACAAAAGGTCACTATTTGCGCATCTATTTGCCTTATTTTCTTAGTGGTAATGTTATAAAATTTGTTTATGCTCAACCCTCTTCAGAGGTTACTACGTTGGATCATCTTCCTTGGAGTCACTTGTAACCCTTGATGAGTGCTGCACGTTTCGTGGAAGTTTTGTAAAACTTGATTCTGAATCCGGTGACATCTTGTGGAGGACCTATACGATACCAGATAACAATAACAGAAAAGGAGGATATGCAGGAGCTGCCGTTTGGGGAAGTAGTCCTTCCATTGATGAGAAAAGAAACCATGTCTATATTGGCACAGGGAGCCTATATGCTGCCCCATTACGGATACGCCAGTGTCGAGAGAGACAAATTAATCGAACTCAGCCTACTCAACCAGATGAGTGTGTTGAGCCAGACAACCACTCGGACTCAATCTTAGCCCTTGATTTGGATGATGGGAAGATCAAATGGTACCAGCAGTGTGGAGGCTACGATGTGTCAATCTTAGTATGCAGCGCTTCTCCCACACCTGGTCCTGATTGTCCTCCTCAAGCAGACGAACCAGATGTTGATTTTGGTGAGGCACCTGTGATGTTGACCGTATATATAAACCGGATCGAGAGAGATATTGTTGTTGCAGTCCAGAAAAGTGGCATAGCATGGGCTTTTGATCGCAATGATGGTCACCTCGTTTGGCTTACGGTAATACATAATTTATAGTATGATAGTTTTCTATTTTCATCTCTCCCACCCTTTTCAACGAACAGTTGGTGGATATCTCTGTATCAGTTGAAAAGTTTATTCATTTTCTTTTGTAGGAAGCTGGGCCATATGGGTTGGCAGGAGGTGGATCATGGGGTGCAGCAACTGATGAAAAGAGGGTTTACACGAACATTGTGAATTCTGATGCCCAAAATTTCACGCTCAGACCCTCAAATAAGATTACAACTGCGGGTGGGTGGGTGGCAATGGAGGCTAACAATGGTAGAGTTCTGTGGTCAACAGCAAACCCAGCTAACAGCACTGCTTATGGCCCTGTCAGTGTTGCAAACGGTGTTGTCTTTGCTGGATCCGCTGATAGAATGGGATACATATATGCAATTGATGGAAAGAGTGGGAAAATTTTATGGTGGTATAAAACTGGAGCTAGTGTCTATGGAGGCATGTCAATCAACAAAGGTTGCATCTATGTCGGCCATGGATACAATGCTGCTTATGGGTATACCTTGAACTTAACAGAGGGAAAGTTTCTGTTTGCTTTCTGTGTCTAAGAAGTTGCATCGTTGTATTACTTTTATTTTAAGGAATAATTCAGTTCTTTAGCTTTTTGTAAAAAAGGTGTTAAAAGTTTTCTATCTCTTTCAAAAAAATATGTGATAATCATAAATGGATTATTAATAAAACGAAAACTAGCATATATTTTCCTCTGTTTTTAGCGTAGTTTTAAACATTTATTTATGCATCGTTAATTTTATTTTCTTACTCAAATTATGATGACATAATACAATTTAGTCAAATTAACAACTCTGCTGATAATGTGAATTTTTAATTACCGTATCATCCCTTATCAAAGGTCGAATAAGAACTGCAATTGGTCTATTTACTGAACAGGGGACTAAAATATCCAAACTTCAATTAGGCACTGGAAGCGAATATTACATCTTTAATAATAACTTCGATTGTTCAAAGTCAATTTCACACTAAAAATAATTAATAAACATTAAGTGTTATATTAAAAATAATATTGTAATATTTCAAATTATTAATTATAAAAACAAATCTAAAAAAACCAGTTAAAATTTTTTTATTAGTCATAAAAGAAATATTTTTATTTAAAAAAAATCTATTATATAAATTTATATTATTTTAATTATAAATTAATTGTTCTTAAGATACTCTATAGCGTTCTTCAATAAATATTTATAAATGATGTAACATACCAATAGTTTTTGGTACAGATATACTGTTTATTCATCCATTACAATACTAAAAATAACATTAATGACTTCAGACACAGAAGGCAAAGAGTGAAGTTCCACCAGTTAAGTTTGTGGCAAACCCTAGATTTACATTATATCCATGACCCACATATATGCAACCGTTGCTAATTGACATGCCTCCATAAACACTGGCTCCTGTTTTGTAAGACCACAAAATCTTCCCACTCTTTGCATTAATTGCATAAATGGATCCCATTCTATCAGTTGATCCAGCAAATACAACTTCATTTGCAACACTAACAGGACCATTAGCAGTGCTGTTACTAGGGTTTGCTGTGGACCATAGAATGTTACCTTTGTTTGAATCCATTGCCACCCACCCTCCAGTGGTTGTAGTTATATTTAATGGTGAAAGAGTAAAATTTTTGGCCCCAGAGTTTGCAATATTGGTGTAAACTCTCCTTTCATCGGTTGCTGCACCCCACGTTCCACCTCCTGCAAACCCACCGGGTCCAGCTTCCTGCACAGTATGAGTTTCTTTATCAGTTAAAAAGAAATAACAAAAGGTACAAGAAGTGATACAAACTTAAACTTTGGGAATAATCATAGGTTTAACAAAGTGAGTTAAATGCAATTAGTAATGAGTTTGAAGAACAATCAAAATCACATTAGGGTGTGATCACAGGCATTGGTTTTTAAAGAAATTCTGTACACTTTTCCAAGTAATGGATTTCGATCTTCTAAACTTTATAAATTATATTACAAATTTCATATATTGTTGCTGTAGAGTATGTATAAGCTTTATCAAAAGTGAAAATTTAATAAATTTATATATCAAATAACTTGTATATTTATGGAAATTATCTACTGTGTACCGTAAACCAAATGAGACTGCCATTGTTGCGGTCTAAAGCCCAAGCAAAGCCACTTTTCTGAACAGCGACAACCATATCTTTTTTGGAACCATTTACATATGTTGTCAGCATCATTGGTGCCTCTCCAAAATCAGCATCTGGGGTAGGACCTGAAGGAGGACAATTAGGAGTTGAAGCATTGGTGCATGCAAAAAACCACACATCATAGCCTCCTAATTGGCGATACCATGTAATGTTCCCAGAGTTCAAATCAAGGGCCAAGATCGAATTGGAGTGATTTTCTGGTTCAACACACTCATCTGGTTGAGTAGGCTTGGTTTGATTCTTTTGTCTTTCTTGACATTGAAGTATGTGTGATGGGGCAGAATAGAGGTTTCCAGTAGCAATATAGATATGGTTTCTATAAACATCAATGGAAGGGCTGCTTCCCCAAATGGCAGCGCCTGCATAATTTCCTCTAGTGTTATTGTTATCTGGTAGTACATAGGTCTTCCACAAGATGGCACCAGATTGAGCATCAAGTTTTGTTAAACTTCCACGAAATACACAGCATTGTTCAATGGTTGCGCCTTCTTCAAGTGAAGATGTTCCAACATAGTAACTCCTGTGGCGAATTCAGAACAGGTGCACAGTACACAAAATGGAAAGGTCGAAACAAGTAATTCAGAGGACTACTGAAAAATTCACTATAATAGGTGTGGATTTGAGTAATATGCATGGAGTTGAGGATTTGAGAAATATGCATGGAGTTTTATGTTCAAAACTCTTTGATGTACAAAGTTTGGGTTTGAAATTTGTTTAGTAAGGTTCGTGGTTTGTATTTTTTGTGTCTTGGATATCTTTAGTTTTGAGGTTTGTGTACCTTCTTGTTGTGGGTTCATGGCCTTCTAATTTGGATGTTGGCTGTGGGGTTTGCCTAGTAGTCGGATCAATTGTGAGCAAAAGTTGCAAATGTGGTGATGTTTCTGTCATGTTTGTCTCTGGTTTTCTAAGTGTCTTGTCGAATGAAATTGGTATGGTGTCGGATGTGGTGAGTGGCAACATTATATTTTCGCCCTGTCTGGTTTCTTGTCAGCTCTTGTGTTGGGTTGTTGACTGGTGTGACTCTTGTGGTAATGCTGGTTGGGTGGTGTATCGGTGTGTTGTTTAATTCTATTGGCTGATTGGTGTTTTGGTATATACAAACCAAAGCAGAGTAAAAGATTGCAGTGTACTGGTCCTATGATGCTAGCTTTTATAATGAAATTTTGTGCCATAAAATTTATGTAATTTGTAGGTTACTAGCAATGTTGAGTGGTAAGGAGGTGGAAGCTTGTAAGTGTATAGCAGCATCATGAGCTAGCTAAGGGTAGACCAGGGGAAGATGTATGCAGCAATACATCAACACTTCTTCTGTATCAACCACCACATTTGAGGTCATTACCACTTTTTTGGTACATTAATTGTTAGTTCATGCATATACTTTGCACTCATTCAACCTATCAAAAGAAAAATCTTATAGTTGTTCCACTACCTACTTTCTAGGACACTGCCTCCTCAAACCAGCTTAATTGATATCAGATTCATACTTTATAGTACAATCCCTTTTTTATGCTTTTCTCAAACCCTCATATTTGAATTCCAATACCTTCTTCCATAGGCTTTTATTTTCAATAGCTAATATCCACTTCAACTTTGAAAACGAAATCTTCTTTAAACAGTTTAACATCTTTAACTCCTATAATTCCCCATTTTACTTAGGCTTATATTTTGTATCCAAGCTTAATTGATTCTCCCATCACTTCCCAACTCCATAAGATTTCCCTTTGAGGTCTCTAACCTCCTTCACTATCGAGGGAGTCACTCTAAATAAGTATAGGAAAACTAAGGTATCAGACTTTCCCTTCAGACAGAGGACAATTTCCTCCTCTTCTGTCAAAACATCCTCTTTTTGGTTATTAAAATTTTCGTTTATTTTTATCCTTTCTAAACTAATGAAATTCATTATTAATACGTAAAGTCAGAAGACAACCTCAAAAAAGAATAAATTGTCTCAGCTACTCTGTACACATATAAACAATGAAATCACTTGTGCATCCTTTCTTTAATTAGAATAAAATTTCATTAAAAATAATATTTTTAAACTAATGGAACGAGAGCGAGCAAGAAATAAGAAAGATGCTTCTACTCCAAACCATATATAGATGACAGAGCACAAGAAGTCTAAGATTTTCTAATCAGAATGAATTTGTGAAAAACACCCAAAATAGAATGAGGTGTACAGAACATATGTACCGAATTTAATTTATAAGTGGGAGATTGGACAGAGAAATCAGAAAAACGGCTAAGAAAAGAAGGCAAGAAGATATGAAGTTGTAGACTGACCCGTCGTAAAATGTCCCAGACATGGTGATGAGTGCTGCAGGATGATTATCCAAAGTGGTCTTCCACACAAGTTCACCATTTGTTCTTCTGACACCAATAACAATGGCAGGGCCATAGATTCCAACAATCAATAAATCCCCAGCAACAGTGGGAGTTGACCTTGACACTGTCCAATTTACATTCTGAACAAAGCCAGTTGCTTTTAAACCTGTCAGAATCTGCAAGTTCTGCTTCCAAACAAGAGATCCATCGCCTTCTTTAACTGCGTAGATGTTACCATTCCAGCTTGGAAAATAAAGGGTACCATCATATATGGCTGGTGTTGCAGTAATATCTTTGCCTGCATAGAATTTCCACTTCAAACGTAGGTTCGCTGCTGTTTCTGGACTGATCTTACGCTCTTTGTAAGCATATCTCCTGTTGAACAAATCTCCACCATGGTTTAACCAGTCTTCTGACTCTTGTCCTTGCCACTAGAAACAAAAAACCAATAATCAGAACAATATATGTCTTGTGATTAATTTTAATTCATGAGTAATCCTTAAAACTATATATGCAAGTTCTACATTATAGACTTAAACGATGGTGGTAATGGGTATTATACATCTGAAGTTGCTGCAAACACTGCTACTGCATAAGCACAAACCAACAGTGAAAAATGAACTGAATGCATTCTGTATTTAGGCAGAGGAATTGGCAAGATATGTTGGGAAAATTAGCAGAAAGACACTCAATTATATGGAAAACAAAAAAAATGGCACAAGTCTTCATGATGACACGTACGATCTAAAGTTCGTTGACTTTGACTTTAATGCCTGATAAAATAATGATAGCGTTTATCTTCCCTTGTAGAAAACCCTATTTTCATAACTATTTCTATTATTAGACAAAAAAGATAAATATTAAATTATGCATGGGATATTGAAACAAAGAAAAATAAATTAGGGAAAACGTTGTACATCGTACTTTATAATTCTTTTTTTTAGTGCCGATAAAAAAAATAATCTATTTTTAGTACTTTTTTTTTAAATTATACAGAATAAAAAGATGATATGTCAGTCTTTATTTGTAAGGAAATCATAATTTAAGAAACTTTATATATTAATGTAATTTACAGGAACAAGATCGATGACCAAAATCTAAATTGACAATGTTTGAGTTGAAAAAAGTACACCGACAATGTTTTCTTTTGCTTCACGTATAAAGTTATGTAACGATGACATGCTCATCTAAATCCAAGATGAATAAATAATGAGAAAGACCAAAGTTTCAAGGAGAACATTTTTAAGTTCTCTAGTATCTGGCGTATAAGAATGGAACATCTCTCCTTACAAAAGTCAACAAACGTAATTAATTATATGGATTGGTGAATATATTATCTATTTAAATGTTTCGTGCATCACTTTTTATGTATTTAAAAAGTTTAAATTAGTTAAGTTTTTTTTCTTTTACTTAAAATGAGTTGAGATGGCCTTTTAAGTCAAAAGTCAAAAGAGAGTGTAAATTTTGTATAGTTTAGAAAATATAAAACGGATGTAAAATTAATTGGGATATTCATTTAGTTGTTACAGTAAAATTATGATTTCTGTTTAGTTTATGATTGAATCAGATTGAAATTTTGACAAGTTTATTTTTTTTTTGTGTAGTGTGTCTTTTTTATTTTGATCCATAAGATAGTTAAGTTGAGATATGTGGTTAAAGAACTCGATTTCTTTTTTATTTTAGGGTGTTTTTCTTATTATTTATATTTAACAATATTATTATTGGCTGGTTGTTCACAATTCTTGTATTTGTAAAAATTAATTGACTGATTTATATATGTAAATTTTAGTTTTTTTCACAATAAAAATATTGGTGTTCACTTTTTATAATTATTAATATAATTTTTGGTTTTGCTCACATTCTATTGAATTTGAAAAAATGATTTTTATTGCCTACTTTGATATTTTATATTAACATTATGAAAAATAAAGTGTAGAGAGAGGGAAAGTAGCTTAATGGATGTATTGATTATCACGTTGTGCCGAGAATTATAGACTTAATGGATCAAGCTTTGTGTGATTCATAAGAGATATAATTTCAACGCAAAATTCATTAAATGAATAAAATCATAACACTTAGCATTGGAAAATGAACATTTATCTATTTAGGGATCGTTAGCTTTATTTGACCAGTCAATCTAATTCTAGTAACTATAGTGTGCCTAACATTGCAGACTGTAAGTAATATAAACTAAAGAAAACAAATTGCATATTTAGCTTTAAGTATAGGATTTGGTTACTAATAGATTAAATCATTAAAACTAACGCCGAAAGATTGAAAAACAATGTTAAAGGGAATCAAAGAAACTCTACAAGAATCCTGCCAAACTTTGCAATGGTCATGGCACTGTTGCAGATGAGTAACAACTTGCCCGTAATATAACTATATCGATCTATCACAGTTAATTATACATAACATCCATCAGTAAAAGATAAATAAAATCTACGAAACTCGGAGGTTTCAACCGGAAGTCGTTTCCCTCTTCCGACGAGCCGCCAAAAGGATCACACTGTGGGTGCATAATGTAGTAATTTCTGTAATAGGATGCTTATAGATATGAGCAGTTACTGAGTATTACAAAAATGGCACGAAATTTTGTTTTTGATAAGACAAATATATATTGATGAAATGGCATGGAATAACTAGATTGTAGGGAGACAACATTCATTTCTACGTTCTTTTTTGTTCTAAACTTAATCCCTAGTTAGTGGGGTGCTACTTTGACCTGAAAGAATAGGATCTTAGACCTTTGCCACGTCAAAGAGGAAGAGAGAGCTAGTGATGCGTGTTCATTTCTGGAACATAGCGGTTGATCTGATTTGTGACATTCTTGGAGAAAGAAAATGGCAATGGTGGTTGGAGAAGAATGAAGTTTCCAGCCTCGGAAGTTTTAGAGGCCAAACTTTTTAAGTAGCCTGTTAAGCATCCTTTCCCGTTCTGGTTCAAGGGACTAGGCGAAGCCAATTGAAGATGTTCCCCAAGTTTTAAGTTCAACCCTGAACCAAGACCATATTCTGTTACCTCTTGTTTATCAACGTTTGATCCACGTTCCACTATTGATGAAACTGCAGCAGCTATTACTGAACGAAAACTCGGATCTGTGCTGATTGCTTTGGTTATTGTTTCTGCCAAAGCTTCTCTGGAAGGAGTTTGGTTTGTTGTGCATTGTTGGTAGAAATGTTGTTGGAAATTATTTGGCTGCGTAATTGGCCTTGTGGGGGCTTTGTCAATTGCTGTTGTGGTTGTGGCATTATCGTGGAACCCCTTACCCCAAATGGATGGTATGAAGTTATGCTCCGGTGAACAAAAGCTGAGACTAGCTGAGGATCTTGGGTTTGAAACTGGAGCCATGGTTGAAGTTAAGCCACGATGGAATTGAGTTGATGAGGAGGAAGGAGCTGAAGAAGTAAGGTCTAGAGTGATTGTTGAGAACACGTGTGGTGAGGCATGGTTTGATGGTGAGAAGATTTGTTTGGCTCTTGATTCACTAAACTGGTCACTGAAACTTAGACCATTTCCAAAAGATGCTGAGATGTGGCTTGAAGATGTTGAAGAACCTGACAGTAGCATGGATGCAGCAGCAGAAGTGGTTGAAGCCATGGCTGTGGCTGAGACAGGAAGTGGGTGGTTATGGGTTCCTTCATAGGTTGTGATTAAGATGGACAGGTCCTGGGAACACCTTTGTACCTGAAATGCATTAAATTTGGGTTTTGTTATTCAATAATACATCTGAAACATATTCAATTAGTATACAACAATGCTAAAGCACATATATGAGCTTGTATGTTTTTACACTGATATATATATATATATATATATTCTCGATGAAAGTGCACTATTTTCATATTATCTTTTTCATTGATGTATGGACATTGAGTGGATTCTTAATTGATGTTTATGTAAATATTTTAAATTTATAATGCATACACTTTAAACTATATATATACCTGTTTCCTAACTGGGCACGTTGGTGCAACTGTGCAACGATAGTATGCCCTCGGGCATGGATTTCCCTTTGCTATCTTCTGTCCATACTTCCTCCACTGACACCCATCATTCATCTGTTTGAAAAGCACAAGGTTAGCTATTAGACAACAAAAATAACAAAAGTATATTAAAATCAAATAGATTACAAGAATGAAAATATAAGGGTGCAGTATTGTTTTCACAAATACTAAGAAAAACATCACTTTCATTTTTCTTTGATATGTTCTAAAAAAACTATTGTTTTTATTTTGAAAACAATTAAAAACAAAGTAATATTTTTATGACTATTTATCAAACAGAAGGTAAACACAAAACATTTTCTTTGATACTAACCGTGGGAGTATCACATCTAGCTCTCACAGATACCCTTGCTCTCTTGGCTGGCATTTGATCTGAAATGTCGGTATTTACATTTATCACTTTTGCTGATTGACTTGTTGACAGTGTTCCCTCCCTTTCCGTTTCCTTTGGTTCTTCTGAGCTGTTCATCGGACTCAAATCAGACACAATCTCCATCTCCAACAAGTGTTTGGAGTCTAATCCAAGAGTAAGGTTGGGTCCAACATTTTCTTCTGTCGGTTTGTCAAAGTCTGCAATTCTTGCCTCCTTCTTAGGCTCCGTTGGACTCCTTCCAAGGCAAAGTGAGACAAACTCAGGCTCTTCGCTCTGATCATCATGGGAAGTAACCACACCCTTCTTTGGAACATCTTTGTGAAGGATGTCAAAGAAACGGAGTTGAAGGGATTGGTAATCCTTTTCTACTCTTTCCAGCGTCTTCTTCAATCTCTCATTTTCTTCCTTCACCTCACCCATCTCAGTTTTAGCAGATTTTACTTTATCTTCCTAGATTTCAAAACAACGATAATTAAAATAATCAGCCATTTCATCCCTCAATTTATCATCCACACAGACTCAACATAGCACAAGACAAAAGTACTTTTCAAAGACAACCAATAAATTTAAAATTCAACAAACTTAGGTTTATATTTCATTATTTACAGTGACATATATATATATATATATATATATATATATATATATATATATATTCATGCCAAACTACTGTGTGGTCTGTTCATACAATGGTTGGTCTATTTGAGGTCTACATAACAAGAACAGAAAACCTCTCTAGATTTTCATATAACTCTGAGCAAAAAGTTAATTTATTGATTCATATGATGTAAAGAAATATCCTGAGACTGAAAAAGATATATACAATCAAAGTTAAAGGATATTCATGAGTGCAAGATAAAGAAAAATTATTAAAAAGTAGTAGTTTTCACAAGAAGAAAGAATTGGGAAGGAAAAGGAGAAGCATATATATATATACCTGTGTAACTCTCTTCTCTTCTATCTCTGGATTACTAGGGCTAGACATTTTTTGCTTCAAATAGTACTATTTCTCTGACTGGTAGAACACCCTCAAACTCACACAGATATAAATGCCATAAATACACAACACACGCTTTATATATTACAAACCAATCGACTATAAAAGTTAGACACGGTATAAAGACACTTAAAGAAATACAAATCCCAGAGCTCTCTAAGCCCCCTTCAAATGTCAACACCGAATTGCTAAGATAATTTGTTGGAGTTTTTTTTTTAATTATTGAAAGGTTAAATTAATTAATTAATTAGTCTACCAAATGTGAGTCATAAATGATGCTGGAAAGGAGAAATTTGACACACAAATTGTGCGTTGATTAATATTATGTTGAAGCTTGGTGGTGGTGAGAAGACGTCACATGGGTATGTGGTCAAAGTTGTAAGATGTAACCAGTTATTAGCCATGGCGGCGAGTGAGACCTCTGAATATTTGTCAATGGTGAAGCCTTATTACGCGGTCCATACGCTGCATGGTTGTAAACTATTGCTCTGCTGTCCACTCCCATTGACTGGCTTTCCATCAAAGCATCGCCACAACACGATGAACAATTCCAATATAGAAATATGCTTTTTTAAATCCTTTATGTTCAAATTGATTAAACAATTAATTCTCTTTATCATCTTCATCTTTTCCACGCCCTTGGAATGTTTAAGAGTTACTTTGTTAGGTAGACCTATTATGTTTAGGAGTTATTTCATTTAAACTGAATTATTGTTTGGAGGGATAACACAAATATATCTCCATAGATACTGAACTAAGCTTTTATAAATTTGTTTTTGATATTATTTTAAAAAAAAATTTATCAAATTGAGATATTTATGTATATATAAATTCATATTCATCTCTTGTTTTATTTATGTGTGACTTTTGTTTATATTCTAACAACTGTAACCTTTACAATACAAACACAAAATATACATGTGCATTACTCATTTCATCCTTTCAGGTAAACAAACTTCATTATTCGGTTTTTATACTATATACAATCAAAGAACCATTACTATTTCAATTTTAGTTTGTAAACCAGCTCTTTTTGTATAAAAGTAATATATACCAAACATGACGAAATCAGTTTCAAAGGTTGCTAATTAACAAGGGTCACAGCACAACTGCAAAATAATATTTAGTTTTGAGTTGTTAAATTACGTACTGTCATTGTTACATGTGAAGTTGTTCTTTCCAATCAAACATTGTATGTCTATCGGTGCATTACAAAGAAGCTACTTATTTATATTATTTTTGTAAAACAACGTCAATGTTTGGTTAACTAGATGCTTTTTAAACTAAGACAAACCTCAAGATGTACGTCTCGGGATCTGATACCTATTACCTTTCAATTGTTTTAGATACAGTCAACGTCAAAAGCGAAAGATAGACGTGTATTTTATACAAGACAATGTTATATATAGGTCATGTAATAATATACTAACAGAAGAAAGATAAACAAAAGAAATATTATTGATGAAAGAAAGATAAAGTTATGGTGTGTGTATATATGAATATAATTATTGCAAGTGTCGTTTGAAACATATTAGAAAATAATCTGGATATGTTATAAAAACTCGTAATGGTGTCAACGTGACGATTAATAAGTTCATGGTGTGAATGCATACAAGTATGCATCAGTTAACTGTTACGTAACTCCATGCGTTTTTTAGGGTTGATTAGATTAAATAACTGAGAGAGTGGAATATTAATTAAGCCCCAATATTAATTTCAATCATGTGGGCATAGGATATTAATAAAGATGCCTCTTCGAAATATTCCCTTTTTATATTATGCAGTTTTAATTTATATGATTCGTTCAAAGCCAAGGGTCAACCAGTATTACTTGTCAAAGGGTTAGCATGTCCTTCTGCACCTTTTCACTCGTCTTAAGTTATTATTAGTGATGATCTTAATAGGCTAATAAGCTACCCTAACCCCTCTTTTCCATGACCTATTCCATGTTTGAATATGGTCCCATAATTGTTTTGTTCTGTTTCAATCCAAAATAATGAACCTTTTATTAATGTTCATCTAACACACTAACGTTTAAGTGCCATTACATGCAAGGCAAAAGACACCCATGTAAGGAGTCAATTAGTATTTCTTGTAAGAGTTAAGTATGATTTAATTTAACAATCATAACTTTTTCTTACATATGTTAAGTGATATTTTAAGTTTACATTTAAATTAAAATATATTTGTTTCGGATGTGAGGACGAGTCACTACTAACACCTGCATAATTTCTTCTGAGATGTCGTTCGGTATCTGTTCTTCTAGTTTTTCTCTCCGTTCCATCGTTCGGAAGTGTATCTGCCAAATGTTTTCGGATGCCTAACTCAGTTGACTGTTCGTACGGGGTTTAATGTAATAGTAATAAATGTGTTGTTCCACCGTTCGGAGGTGTACCTGTCAAAGGTGATGCCTAAGTCAGTTGACTGTCCGGGAGTTCAATGTAATACTAATATAAATGTGTAGTAAATGTGAATTTCTACCTCTTACTGTTTAGATTAGTAAAGTCTTAATTACGACTCAATCTCAACTCAATACCTCTAAGTATCATTTACCTTAATTTTTGTAGGAAAACTTGATTATTGACTTAGACCGGACGTTCTACTCCTGGATTTTTGCCACGTTCAGTCACTGCTCGACTGCGTCTTGCTCTTCAGAGCCACCCGATTGGTTTGATTATGGGTTACCGTATGATCGTCCGGACCATATGGTATAATATCGAATGATGTAAATATCTTAAATATTAGTCTAGAACAACATTTAACATAATTACCACCGTTCAATTAAAAATACTATATTTATTTATTTCTAAAATTTAGAGATAAAAAATGTATCAAAGTTGAATTCAGAATTCTAAGGGATTGTGGTGTCATTAAGTGATATACATGGTCATTTAAAAAAAAAATACAAACACTCAATCACAAAGTATAAACCTTAAAACTCCCAGAAAAAAGGTAGAAGAGGATTTTACAGAATCGTTGAAGTAGGTTTTGAGTGTATACCGCATTTTTTCACTTTTTATAGAGTTAGTAACTTTTAAAACATTTAAATATATTAAATTTGAATAAAATAATTTAAATTTATTAGATTTTTCATTAAATATTTCAGTTCCCATCAAATATAAATTTTTTATTTAAATATTAAATAATTATTAATAAGTTTAAAATATCAATTAATAACTTTTAATCGATATTTGTTATGTTAACTTCTAGTTAAAGTCTAGCAAGTTTTTACTCGTGATATTGACAAGGATTTTTTTTTCAATTAACATTGGTTGAAATTGTTTCAGTTCATTTTAATTGCAACTATCTTACATTGACACGAATCATAGTTATTCTTCTGTTGTTTATTGGTTGGAGTATCTTTTGTCAACTTTTCAACCAATATCAATTAGAATATCCTAAACAACAATTGGTGAAAGATTTTTTAGTCGACATTAGAAAAGAAAATCATAACAAATTATTGAAAAAATAACATTGGTGGCATTAATAAAAACCAATTACTACAAACATTAATAAAACAAAAAATTATTCACATCAATTTGAAAAATCTAGTTAACATCTAACAAAATAGTCTTCCCATAATTTAGATAAGAAAACTCTTATTAACGTCAAGGGAGAAATAACAATAATTTACAGATTAAAAAAATAATATTAATATTCTAAAACATAATTCCTATTAAAATGAAGAAAAAAACAAAAACTAGCATATAAATCTATAAAAGTAATCCTTAAAATATTAATAAAAAAATCTTTCCAGTCAAATTAGATCATATGAACATAAGATGTAAAAAATAAGTCTTTTTAATTACATCTCAAAATTACATACCTAAGTTTATTTTAAAATAAAATATACACGTGAATCAAGTTGTGCTTGAGCACATAAGCACGTATTGTTGTGAAGAAGTTATCACATTTCATAAACGACTTTTAACCATTGAAATAAAGTCGTGAAAACACATCATGATTTTTGTGTAACGTTAAAGTCGTTAGCATTAACAATTAATTTAATTAATAATAATTACATTTAATTTGACTTCACTGAAAAGAAATATCTTCCCATACGACGACTTTGGTATTAAAAACGAAATAGTCTTTTTTATGACAATTTTAGTTAAAATTTTCCAAAAAATTTAATAACAGAAGTCATTTTTTTATGACGACTTTAAATAAAATTTTCTAAAAAAATTTAATAATAAAAGTCGTCTTTCCTTTCCTTTGACGACTTTAGTTTAATATAAGTTAAACTCACGACATTATTTCTTAACGACTTTGATTTGTTTTTATTTTTTTTGAACTCATTGTTTGATATTACGACTTTAGTGTGACAATAGCTTCTTTTTGTCAAAAATTTTGGAAAAAATCACCTATCCATGACACAAATTTAGTTAAATTTTTTTAGCAGAAGTCGTTATATCCAAGAACGACTTCAGTTTAAGTTATTTTGACAAAAGTCGTCAATCCATTACACAAATTTAGTAGAAATGGAAATTATTTTAGCAGAAGTCGTCATATCTAATGATGAGTTCAATGTAAATTATTTTAGATGTTACTCGCATAACTTTGTTTTGGGAATAAGTCACTCAATGCAAGTGAAACTTATAAAAAATTAAATGTATCATTAATTAAAGTTAATACTAACAAAAGTTGTCTTATGCCTACTATTTTATTATTAACCAAAAAGTTGTCTTCTGCTTCCATGACTTTATTTTCACAAGTCACAACTTGTTCATATTTACGAAGATTTCTTCAAAACAAAGTCATGTAAACGAAACATGATTAATCTTTTACGTAATTTTTTTTAAAAACCGATCTACGTAATTTCAAAAGTAAATTAATCCAAATGTAAAACACCTAAAAAAAGAGCACATTTTACATCAGACTAATTAACATGTAACTTAAAAGATGACTTTGACGTCATCATGAGACTCGATGTCAAAAAACAGTTAACGTATACGTAATTTAGTATTTACCTGTCATAGAAGTAATGTATAATAATGTTTTGTGATAGTCAATATTTACGTTAATTTTAACATATCTGACATAAAAAATGATTTTTTTTTAATTTTTTTTTACATCAAACCAAAACCTATAGAGAGAAAATAATGTACATTAACCAAACGGTTTTAGTATAGACATGAAATAAAACATTTGTAACTATTCCCAATCAAATTGTCTAATTTAACCTAAACTACCCACAAACAAAGATAAAAGAAACCTGAATATTTAAATTTAAGTAAACTTGACTCCTATTTACGGTGAAAAAGATAATGTGTTCATGGTTGCCTCATCGACAACATATCAACATAGGACAAGAAGATTTGATCATAAAAGAGTTGTAACATTTGACTTGTTAACAATCAATTCTTATAAAAAGAAATATAAAGTTAACTAAATATGTAAATGATTATATTTATTCTAGAATTAGTAATTTTCTTATAAAGGATGACTCTTATTCAATGCACAATAATCACATTCAAATAAAACATTTTGTCTATCACAATAAAATTAGAAGCAAATCAAAGAATTATTTCAAAGTTTATAAATAAAATAATTAATGTTGGTATTAAAAGTTCACTAACTTTAGGATAAGTAAAATGCAATGATCTTCCTGTTATGCTTCATCCACTTAAAAATATATGCACTATCGCCACAATTCTTATTAAAGGAAATACACATGTAACTCAATAATATACTTTAAAAGAGATTAGAAAAATTTAAACTTCTTGTCAGTTGTCATAAGTTGTTCATTTCATTGGTGGATTTGTGATATAACTAATACAACTATACAATAATGTAGTCCCTATATGATGACTATTAATTGTTATAGTGGGATCTACATACAATACAATGACAAAGTAACTACTTAATTAAGTATCATAATTACAAAATAACAAAATGAAGCCATATATGTATATGTGTGTATTTGCGAGACACTTATATCCATATTTGTAGGTGTTGTTGGATTTGCATCTTTGTGTTTCAAAGACTTCTAGATGAATTTAAGCACAACAAATCTATATATTTCTAGTTTCCCCTATTTTATATACTCAATTTATTAATGTAAAATGGATGGAATTATTGGTTAAATGTAATTTGCATAAAAATTGAGAATATAAAATTGTCATGTTTCCATATTACCAATAACAAGTTGTCACCTAACCCCTTCATCATTGTACATAACATTACATATTTTCTCGTGCATAACTAAAGAATCAAATTGTAAATGACAAAAAAAAAAAAGTGATCATAAATTATGTTTACTAGTAAAGTTCCATATGAATTTATCTCATTTGTAGTTAGTTCATTTAAGAAGTTTCTTAACTCTATTCCAAATCCTAGAAGAGTTTCATGGAGAATCAACTAAATGTCAAATAAACCCATCACATTTTTTATTTATTTGTATGTCATGTTAGGTTTTTTCTTTTATCATCTTACAAACAATCTTTTAAACTTGAATATTATTCACAAGTACCATAACAACTTAGTAAGGAGATATTTGTTTCTTCCTCGAAACTTTCCATTATTTTCTTTTTAATTGTCATAACTCATATAAACACACATTTAATGATTCTACACACTTTTTTTTTAAATAATACATAATGATTGATACGTGTGTGTATCTTTTAATATTTATACTCATCAAATTCAATAGATTATTATCTTCATAGTTACTATTAACTAACATATTTCCTTTTGGAAACATCTCCTCCAATAATTCTAATAATTTTATGAAAAATCTATTTGTTCATTTGTTTCTTACTTTAAGCTAAATAAATCATAGAAAATATTCACTACAAAAAAGTAGGGCATTACCTAAGGCCAAAAGCCCTCGGAAAATGCCATAAGCCGTCGATAAAGGGTGTTTACCGAAGGCTTATCGACGGCCAAAAATCCTTCGGTAAATCTCTTGTCGCTAAATATTACCGAGGGCTTTTGTCCTTCGGTAATTACCGAGGGCCAAAAGCCTTCGGTAATTACCGAAGGGCAAAAGCCCTCGGTAAGTTTCGAAGTGCGAAAGAAGAGAGTAAGCAGTGAGTGACTGTCATCCTTATTGAAAGTCGGAGTTTTCCATACATCTCTCTGGGCGTTTCATACAAGACGACACGTTTCTCATCAGCATCATCAGAATTTTCAGAGGAAGGTACAGGGACAAGATGCAAGATCCTTCCTGATGGATAAAGATGATGTTTAGCAGGCTTCTCTGATGTTGCCTCTGTACTACCTGCTTCTGATGTTGCCTCATTTTTCATTTCTGCTTCTGTGATGCCTTTTTTTCTGGCTGCTTGTTTTTCCTTGCCACCATTAATCTTAGGATTATCACCCTGTTCCTCCAGTTGAAGCTCCTTCAAATATTGATTCATTTCATCGTTAGCAGTGTTGTGAGTGGCAGAACTTATTTGCTCCTCTTCTTCATCCACGCCATCATTATCAGATTCTTCACTGGTGGATTTAGATCCGTCGTCCTCATCACTCGTAAACTCGGAATCTGTATTATTAATTATGGAGTGACATAATAAAAGCCAACTTGATCTGATCAAATAACCAGCCATTAACGTAAAATATTGACAACAAATAAAAACAAAAAAAAACACATTTGCCAAAACCATGTAATGTTTAAAGAACTAATTTGAGCACCTCGTGAATGAAATCATGGACAGAAGAAGCTGACAACGTGGGCACCAGGTCATCACTATTCACAATGGAAGTGATAAAGGGCTTCCCAAATTCCGCCATTTCCATTGACATACAGGCAGCTGCATAAAAAATTATATTTGTGAAACAACAGAAAAATCAACTAATTAATTAATTAAGAATCATAGATAACAAATTCCCAATTCCTAATTCCCAATTCGCAAACCCCAAACTCATTCTCACGCCATGGATCCCAACCCTCGAACCTTTCCCATCCTTTCCGACTCCGACCACTTCGACCTCGAGCAGCCGCGGGCTCCGGAGATTGTGAGCCAAATGCCGCACCTCGCCGACCCATACCTCATGGCCTCCATGGGCCGAGTCGTATCTCAGGTGGCCCAGGCCGGAACGGTCCTGAACCAGATGGGGGAGCTGCCCACGCATGAGGAAGTTGACAGCGCCAGGGCCAGGCTGACGGAGATCGAGGCCCACCTATCCCACGAACTAGAGGAGATCGCGCCCCGCGGAGATGGAGATTCATGAGTGGCGGGCCCACCAGGCCGAGAAGGAGAGGGAGGGCCGGGAGCGGGCGGAGACGGAGAAGCGAATCTGGAAGTCGGTGCTGCAGTTGGACGAGATGCACGAGGCGTACGAGAAGCTTCTGAAGGACGCGGAGAACGGCTTGGGGTGACCAAAAACAGACAACAGTTTTCGTAGCGGTGGAGGAATTTCGAAAATTTGGCAGAGGAGAAGGGGAATTTCTGAAATTTGGCCAGAGGAGAGCAAGATTAGGGCTTGATAGCGTTGAAGGAGCAAAGGGTTGGAGGGAAAGGTTTTGGGCGACGAGAGAGCACTAGGGCCGGTGGGAAGTGGGAAAATGAATTGCAGAGAGGGAACATCTTAAAATTTTTCGAAGAAATTACCGAAGGTCTCTCAGCCGTCTGTAATTGAACTCACGAATGACTTACCGAAGGCTCATAGGCCCTCGGTAAAGAGCCGCCGGAAATAAGCGCATTTCTTGTAGTGATTGTAAAAGTAGTGCATCATATACAATATACAATGGTTATTCCAAATCAAATTTTGAAAAGTTACGGGGCTTGTCAATTCTTGCAAGAATTTATCAATTCGAACATTTCAAATTCTAGAGACTTGTTTCAACTCATAAAAAGTCTTCTTTAATTTCAAAACTGTCTTCTTCACTCTTGACTCATGTCCTTGTGATTGCTCAATGTAGACTTCTTCTTCAAGAACTCTAGTTAAGAAGGCAAATTTGACATACATTTGATTTATCTTCCAATTGTTCTCAGCTACTAATGATATAATAAGTTTAACAGTTTCTAGTCGAACAACTGAAGCAAATACCTTATCATAGTTGATACCAACTCTTTGATTGTAGCCTTTCACCACCAATTTTGTCTTGTATCTTTGGAGTTCTTTTTTTCTTTGTAAACCCATTTGATACCAATTGTTTTGTGCCCTTTAGGAAGCAAAACTAGCTCCCATGTATCATTCTTCTTTATTTCCTTGATCTCTTCATCCATTCTCCAACTTTTCTTTTCAATTGCTTCTTGGGTGTTCATGGGCTCACAATCTACAAATAGACAAAATAATTAACATTGTCAAGATTTTCAGTTGCCTCATAGATTTCTTGTAGACTTCAAAAATGTGGAGTTCTTTCACTTGAGCTTACATCTTCTTGAAGGGTTGTATTTGGTGAAGTAGGTGAGGTAGCAAGTGCCTCTTCTGGTTGTTGTGGTTATTCCATGTCATCTTCTTCAACGCACGAGAAGAACTTACAATCCTCACAATTTGTCGACCAATCTCATTCTCCTTCTTCATCAAACACTACATTTCGACTGATGATTGTTTTCCTTGTATCAGGATTGTAGAACTTGTACTCTTTGGAGTTGGGTTGTAACTAACGAAGATGTATTTTTCACTTTTGTCATCAAGCTTACTTCGCTTCTCATCTGGTACATGGATATGAGCAATGTTTCCAAAGACTCTAAGATGATAAATACTTGATTTTCTTCCATTTCATGCTTCTTGTGGTGTTTTTCCACTCACACTTCTTTTGGAGATCAGTTGGTAAGATAAACCGCACATGAAATGACTTCAACCCAAAACTTGTTTGGAAGTCTCTTGCTTTTAAGCATGCTCCTTGCCATCTCCAGGATTGTTCTATTCTTCCTTTCTACCACTTTATTTTTTTGAGGGGATCTTGGCATGTCAATTGTCGTTTAATTTCATTGTCTTCACAATACTTCTGAAACTCTTTTGATTGAACTCTCCTCCACGTTCAGATCTTAAAGCTTTGATCACAAGACCACTTTCCTTCTCAACATGGACTTTAAATTTCTTGAAGTTCTCGAATACCTCTAACTTTTTTTAATAAATATACCCATATATTTTTCTTGAAAAATCATCAATGAAGAGGAGGAAATAACTATTCTTATGGAGTGATCTTGGCTTGATTGGGCCGCATATATATATGTGTGTGTGTGTGTGTGTGTGTGTGTGTGTGTGTGTGTGTGTGTGTGTGTGTGAGTTCTAATGGCTTTTGAGCTCTTGAGTTTGACTTGGAAAACCGAATTAGAATTATTTTCCAAGTAGACATCCTTCACAAACTTGATTGGGGTGAGTAATACAAGGCAACCCCTCATCATTGCCTTCTTTGAGAAAAACTCTAATCCTTTAAAATTAAAATGGCCAAATCGAATATGCCAAAGCCATTATTCATCTTTATGGCACATCTTGAGACATTGTGGGTCATCACTTTAAATGTTAAACACAAACATTCTATTTCTTATCATTGGTACCTTTGTAATGAATTTACTTGTATTATCTCTTATAGAAAGATTATTATTCTTAAGTTGAATATCATAACCTTTTTCTAAGAGTCGTCTTAAGCTCAAGATGTTGCTCTTCATACTTGCCATGTAATATACGTTGAAAATAAATTGATGTTCTCCATTCTTTAGTCGGATGAGGACATTACCTTTACCTTTCACTACCACCTTTGATTCATCTGCAAAAGCTATGTTTCCCTTTACTATTCATCAAGCTCCACGAACATGCTTCTTTTTTCACACATATGATTACTTGTTTCACTATTAAGGTACTACTGATTATCCTCGCCTATCTTGGCCCTTGTAAGCCAATAGCAAGGTACCATTTTCTTAACACCTTTCTTCAGCATAGTTAGCTTTCTCTTTGACTTTATTTCTTCTAGGGGTTCTACATTCAAAAGCATAATGTCCAAATTTATCATAATTGTAACACTTGATAAGTGGCTTGTCATACCTTGAATTCAGATTTCCTTTCCCACGACTTCTTATAGAGTTTTCTCCTTTTTGGTTATTATTGTTAGGCCTGAATCCTTATCGACATCCATATCCACACCCTCGTCCTTGTTCTTGACTATAAATTTGTCTTGATTGGTTGTGTGTTTTTTCTTTTTTTCTTGAATCAACTTATACCTTGAGGACTTGCTCCACGATCTCTTCCTTTTTCTTTTTCTTTTCTTCATAAGCTTACAAAGAACTAAGAAGTTGCTCTATTGACATTGCCTCCAAGTCTTTGGTTTCTTCGGTAATGGTGACAACATGTTCGAACTTTGGATCTAATGATCTAAGAATTTTCTCCATAATTCTTATATCATCTAACTTCTCACTGTTACCAATAAGGTGCATTGGTATTTTAAAAGATAATAATTTTGATGATGATGCAAGAGAAGAACTCGAAGAATGAAGTTATAATTTATTTAAAAGCACTTTTGTAAACTGAAAATGTATTAGGAATAACTTTGAACATGTAAACACTTAGAAATTTCATGTCTTTAGGATATCTGCACATATAATCGATTATTTGATATAATAATCAATTATCACAAGCCTTTTTGAAAAACCATTGCTCTCGCACATAATCGATTATTGCTTGAAATAATCGATTATCCTGGTCTAGATGAGAATTGCCCAAGTCTCGCAAATAATCGATTATTCCTCATGATAATCGATTATCACTCTTTTGAAAACCCTGTAACGGACTTGAATAATCGATCATTACTTACAATAATCGATTATCACTAGCAGTTGTATTATGTCTTTTTAATTTCAGACCTGTGGGCTATATATAGTTGTCTAACCCTTAAAGGGTTTATCTAAGTCATTTGAGAATACAGTGTGATTTGAGGAAGTTCTCAAGTGTTAGTTCATCACTCTTGTCAAGTCTTGTGAATAGGAGAAGCTCGCGCTTTGTGTGTCAAAGGTCGGAGCGGTTTTCTTCAAGTTGGCAGAGTTGTCTCTTTCGGTTCGTTAGTCGAAGGAAGATACTTGCTGCACTCTTCCGATTCGTCTGTTGAAGGAAAGTGTTGGTTGCTCGCTTCTGGTTCGTTTGTCGAAGAAAGCTTCCTTCCAATTCGTTCGTCGAAGGAAGGTTTTGCTTTTCTATTTACATTCACTATTCTGTAATCTGTACAAACTGTGAAACTGTTTTTAGTGAAAAAGGTTAATCACTATTCATAGTGATTAACGACTTGACGTAAAATCTTTTAAAATCTTTTGATTCCAACCAGGATAAAAATCATTTGTGTGATTTTTTTACTCCCTACACTCTTTACATTTTCTGCAGATCAACTGTTTGATAAAACGTTTAAGAGAAAATTAAAGGAACCATTTTTAAAATTGACCGAACAAGCTCTTTACTTTTAACAATCTGTATCATACTCTGTGTTTTAATATTTCCGCTGCGCAATATCGGTACTGATTGTTCCGACACTCACCATTTCTTTTTAGTTGATTAGTAATCGCTAAAACTCTTGAAAATTAATCAAAGTCAAGTTCACCTTCCTTCATATGCAAAACTTCAAACTCACCTCTTAAAGTTTCAAGACATACCTTGTTTTACTTAATTGGCTCCTTTTAAGAGATCTTAAGTTTCTCTCATGCTTCCTTGGTTGACTGGACTCCAAAAATATTCTCAAAAATATTTTCGTCTAATCCTTGATAGATTAAACAGAGAGCTTTCTTATCTCTCTTCCTTTAGTCTCTCAAACGCTCCTTTTGAGCTTGAGAATGATGGTCTACATTCTCTGGCTCGGTGTGACCCTTCTTGACCACCTTCCACACATCATGTGCACCAAGTAGAGTTATCATCCTTAAGCTCCAATTGTCATAGTTGTTCTTGGTGAGCATTGAGACTTAAAAGGGAACTCCAGTATTTGTCATTTCTATGATGATCTTATGGTTCTTGATACCACTTTGTGTGAAAGGAAACTTTAGAGACTTGAAGAAAGTATTTAAAAAATTAAGAGAGGTTAAAAGATTTTGAGAAAGGAAAAGACTTGTAATTTTGAATGTTTCTAATTTTTTGGTTATAAATAATTAAATTACCCTATTTATATTAGTGACATCTCCTGGACCAATATAGTGAAGATTTTTCCATCACAACATTAATTCAAAGACTATAACATATTCTCTGTAGGTTTCTAAATTATTCCTATAATTCTAGACATTATATAAATTTATCTAGAAATTTATGATAAACCCTCACTATATATTTGTATACTTTATTTTATAATATTTCTATGGATAGAATTTTCTAGAATTTTATTTAGATTTTTTTCTATTATTGAACTTTTATCTTATAGTTCATTGTTATGCAGTGTGCATAGTCATCATAATACTATTTCCCAATGTAAAAGCACCACCTCAGAGTCTTTTCCTGGTTATTTTATGTACATCACAATAATGAAATGAACCAAAAATAAAAATGGCATCAGTTAAGTGCCTCATGCTCTCAAAGAAGAAAATGAAAATACTAAAATGGTAGTACTAACATAGAGATAATAAGTTTGACTAGAGGACAAAAAGGTGACATCAAAAGACCTAATGAGACAAATGATCTCCAAGAAAATGTTGGGTGACAAGTGAGCATTAATTCTCCACAATCTTTGGGCCTTCGTACATCTTTCCCACTACTTGATGATTTTCAGGTTTCTCCATCTCTTGAAGCCATTCGTATGTTTTTCTTTCCTCCTCTGGTATAGATATTCCATCAACTGAAATTTCCAAAAGATTCAAATCATTCTATGCAAAGGGAAATTAAACAAAATAGAGGGTGTAAATATTACAGAGTAAAATATCATCAACAACTTCATTCAGATGTGGAAACCACCTTTATACACAGTTCAAAAACAGGCTACACTAGTAATCCAAATTATTGATCAATGAATTATTTTATATTTTATAAAATTTTGTATCAAACATCTGACTGCTGTTAATAACTTTTCGGATGCAACATGTAATAGCTATAAAATTTTACAGGTGAGAAGATCATTACTTAGTTTTGAGAAAAGATATGAAAGATACCTGAATAGTTGGAGAAGGGGAAATTCTGGTAGTATGTGCAGTGTCTGCCATCAGGATCAGAGTATGGAGGACCAAGCACATCTAGAACTGCACAAGCTGTAACTGCAGTGAACCAATGCATGTTGCCTCCATCAGCAGGATAAAGAATGGAGGGATCACAAGGACCATTGAATTCAGCATCAACCTTAACTTTCGCCAATCTTATATCCGAAGTTTGGGTTGCTACTACAATCACAAACACAACATTCAAATTATTCTTGTACATTTAGTAACCAAACAACTTGAACAAATTTACACATATCTTTTGTAATTAATATATATATATATATATATATATATATATATATATATATTTTTTTTTTTTTTTGTTGCTGAAAAAAATATATATTCAACAATAAAATACTCACTTTCTGATTGTTTGATCATGGAAGGGAAGTCTGCCCAATCATAAGATTTGATGTGCATAGTTCCAAAAAGAAGTTTGCTGAAAACAGTCATTCCAGGGTGATTGTGAAGAGGAATAACTCCAGAAGGTGGCAGGCAAAATATTCCCATCTGAATAATAAGAAAACAAGAATAAATGGATAAACTAACATACCGAAAAAATAGTACTGTGACAAAACACTAGTAAGAAAAGAAAAACTATTATTAGAGAGTTTAATAATTATACAATGTAATTATGTCAGTAACAAAATGTAATGTTAAAATAATTAATATAGTGTAAACTTCTTTTGTATTACTAGTTATACAAAAATTAATTTTAATTTATAAAAAAATAAGAGAAGTTCTAAATCATAAATAGTTTAATTACCGAAAATTGTTCACATTTATAAATGTGCAGGTATGTAATTTTTGGAATTCTTCTAGTTTTTGTACTGAAATATGGCATATCAGGTCTCAAGTCGAGATCTTCTTGTTTTATTTCACCTGAAAAAAGACATTCAAATATGCTCATCTTAGTATATAAAGTTAATTAAGGAAAATGTATAAAAAAAATGGAATTAAATATTGGTAGATTTATTCTATAGGTAATGAACTACTTAGATCATTTCTAAAGAAACATTAAAAAAAAGTTAAAGAAAAAAAAAAGATTGAAAAGAGGATTTGATTATGCTTTCGTAATTTAGCTTTTAAAAACTGGTCATAAAGCTAAATTTTAAAAGAGTATAGACTAGAAAAATATATGAGAAAACAAATAATAAAAAATTAAAAGCTAAAAAACAAAAAAATATATAAATATTTTAAAAAAATTCAAATATTTATTATATATTTTAAATTTAAAATATTACTTTTTAAAAAATAATTTATAAAATAATTTAAATACTTAAATAAAGGTGAGCATATGTACCCAGATTCAGGAAATGCCAAGAATAGGACAATTTTATTTATCAAAAATTTCAACTCAATAACATGAAGAATGATTATTATTTTCTAGGTAATGAATAATAATAGAAAATGAAACTTTTGTGTGAAAAAAGTGAGAAAAGTGTTTGGAATATCAAGAGATCACCTTATTAACAAGAATTCAATTTCTCCTATTAAATTGTCATTTTTTTAATTACTTTTTTCATCAATCGAGATGGAGTAAAATATTTATCTTAATTTCTTGCTAAAATCAAGAAACAAGATGGCAGAGAGAAATACCTAACTTCTAGCACCAGATAATGGACACTTGCATCAATACACATAAATAATATAGAACACAAACCAAAAAAGACTAAACCAAAGTATGTTAGGTTGATGTTTTACCAGACTTGAATATGGAAAACAAAATTAGTAAAGAGTAATTATAAAATAAATTTTAACTACTTTAATTATATTTAATGGTTTTATTTGGAAAATAACTTTTTTCCTCTGCATCTAAAAATAATTCTTAATAGATGTAATTGGATATATATACTTATTCATTAGTTAAGAAAATATTAAATAAATTAAACTAATATATTTAATTGATATAAAAATAGTAATTAATATAAACATAATTAATTTTACTTGCATACTATATAAAAATCTATAAATGGATAACATTAAAAAATAGTTAGAAATAAAAGTAAAAACATAAATAAATAAACACCAATTAAATATTAATTTTTGATTCCTACAAACATCATCCCTTAGGTAAAACAAATATTTAATATCCAAATAAAATGTTTTGATTCAATACATGTAATTCATAATGAGGAAAAAAATAAATTAAACTTTATTAGAATCTAATATTAAAAAATATATTATTGTCCCGTGATATAATTAAACTAATCTCTTTTATATCTGAGGATTTATTTTTTTAATAAATGAGATTGAAAAAAAGAAGAATTGTTAAATAATGATGAAAAATTGACAACATGATAAATATTTTTTATAAATTAAGTGCTGTGTGAATAACTTTTTTTCCCTTGGCTGATGAAATCAGATATAAAAGCAAATCTCAAATGGCTTGTAATTGTCGGAACAAAGAATAGTCCAAAACTACAAGAAAACCAAATAATCAATCACCCCACCAAAATAAAAAGCAAAATTCAATTAAATTTAAGCATAAGTGACTAGCACTAGCCTTCCATAGAGATAAAAATCACCAAAAATGGTTCTTATTTTTTAGATTCAGCTGTAAGAAAATGCTAAATTATAACAATTACATTGAATAGGACAGAAATTGCAATCAAGCAAAAACTCTTTAGGTTAGAATTGAGATTTCATGTTAATTAATACACCAACACAAATTTTCATCTTGAAAAATGCCGAAAATGAAATCCAAAAAAAAAATAACACAGAATTTGCATATGTAATGAGAACACTCCATACCTAAGACAGAGAGAAGCATTTCAATGTGTTGAGGGGAAGGGACAATTCCAGGACCAGTAGATGCAAACACTTGATTACAAGTTTGAAACAACCTCTGTCCCGGCGACATCTTCCTCAGACGATGTCTCCTATTCTTTCTCGATTTGGTAGTGTTTGTGTTCGTTTCTTCCCGCAGTTCACGCAACTCCCTCCCCTTCCTTTCAGACAAGTTCCTCCCAATCCCCATTTGAATAGACTGTAGAATATACTCTCCAAAAATAAAAACTTTGGCCCACAATTGAATCTGATCTCAAAACTAGTGATATATTGGGAGATGAAATACGATTATGGGAAATGGGTATGGAAGAAGAGTGAGAAAAAATTGCAGAAAAAGGAAAAGATGAGAAAAAAAAACAGAGAAAAACGGATAAATAGTGAGAAGTGGGTGAGATTTTAAAAGGGTTTAACAAGTTAAGAGAAAAAGAGCATGAAGGAGAAGAGGGTGTGGGAAGAATCAGACATTTGAATGATGAAACAATGTTGTATGTTTGATATGTAGAGGGAGGGGAATGAATGAATAAGAAGATGAAAACGAGATTGAGAGAGAGAAAGAGAAAGTGGTTTGGAAAGTAAAACTGAAAACCAGGGGCCATGTCAAAGAATTTCAGTGGGCAGCACAAACAGGGGATTCTAATCCATATATATCTATTACTATGGAATTCACTTCTTCCCACATTCTCACACTTCTTTTTACTTTATTTCTCACTCCTGCTGCAATTTTATTTTCTAATATAAATATTAAGTTTTACTATTTGAGAAAGATTTTTTAATTGTTATTATGAAAAAAAAACAGATTTTTAAAATATTTCTTACAAAACTAAAATGGCTTTTTATACATTGACTATTTATTTATTATTACTTTTCATGTGAATAATTATTTATCATATCCATGTTGACTATTTATATCTTATTTTATAATTGGACCTTTTATAATTTGACTATTTATCTATGAATGAATAATATAAGACATACAAATACAGAAAACATTTGTGGTACTGATTGATGGTAATTAAATTCTG
The DNA here is from genome assembly GCF_029865625.1 of Vigna umbellata. Classification (NCBI taxonomy): domain Eukaryota; kingdom Viridiplantae; phylum Streptophyta; class Magnoliopsida; order Fabales; family Fabaceae; genus Vigna; species Vigna umbellata. Next base: position 9,698,084 of record NC_142168.1, on the reverse strand, counting down.
TAACAAAGTTCACAGTTGTATTATTAAATAAAGCATTCAATGCAAATTAAGTTTGGTTTAGAAGTTGTAAATTTTACTCTACCTTTGATTTTATCTCTCTTCTTCCAATTTAAAAAATTTATTTATTTAAAAATATATATAGTAACTTACTCAAAAATTAATATAAATATGTGGAAATAAATATAATATACAGTATGCAGGTTGATCCTTCTTTCCCTAAACTACCCTTATCTTATCGGATACTCACCTAATTACTCACATTATTGGTACTGATACAACACTGTATTGTCTTCAGGGTGTTCCCTGTAAGTAAGAGGAACTTAAATTTATCTATTGTTTTCTTCTTTCATTCATATTTTGTCTTGAGGTTGATTCAAATAAACTATGTTACAAGTATAATTACTTAGTTACTTATGCATAACAAAAATAAATTAATCTTTATTTTGAGATTGAAATTTAGTTTTTGCAATAACTAATAAATTATTTTAATGAATTAAATGATAAATAATTTTAAGAAACATTGTGGATATATTTATTTAGTAAATGGTAAAAAAAAGGTAGTTGATAGTTTTATACAAATATTTATTTTTTTCTTTTCCAATCAAACAACTGTATTGCAGTGTTTTCACTTATTTTTAATATTTTTCATTCAACCTAATAACTCATATTTTTCTTCTTCTTTTTTCAATTTCTCTATTTTTTCTATATATCTTCGTAACAGAAGAAGGTTAGAGTAAGATGAAATAAGTTAACTCATTAACAAAGAAAATAGATTAAAATTGAAACTTCTTGCATAGTTGTTGGTAGGGGATTGATAAGTTGTAAAATGACAGATTAACTTATCAAAGTGCCCAAAAATACAAGATAATTTTAAAACTATTTAAAAATGTGGATATATCTATCAGTGGATGGATTAATTGTCAAAAGGTAGAATTAAGGTTTAAAACAGCATGTCATAATCTAGCAATGAAATACAAAAACAGTACCAAAGGTATTAAAAAGTATTTTTTTATTCTATTTAATACATTACTTATATTTATTTTCTTTTATATATGTTCACATTACTTGTTCTAAGTTATGTAAAAATATAAATTTATGTATATATCTCTTGTAAATTTGTGTAAACAAATTGACTTATATTTTTCTATCTTTATTGAAAAGTTAAAAAGTGTATTAATAAGTATAAGGTACAAGGTTTATCAAAAATTTTCTAATGAAAGGCACTAATATTATATTAAAAAAGTATTTTAAATTTAACTTATTTTTTACAAATTTATTTCAAATTAAATGTATATTTATTTTTGTTTCACTTTTTGTTATATTATAATAATTTTATATTATGTGATTATTATAATTTGAGCTGCAAGTGTTTTTAGTTAAAGTTTTCTTTGATCATAACTTTTGTAGTTTGTTTGACATTTTATGCTTCATTTGTGGGTTGTTTGTTTGTGTTTATGGGGACTTTGTTGAAGTGTAAAACAAGTAATGGAGATGTCCCATGAGTGACTTTGTTGGGTTAAACAAGTTGAGAGTTTTGGAGGTCTTGAAGAATCAAAACAAGGTTGTTGGAAGTCAAGGTTTGAAATGTGAGAAATCAGAAGGGAAAAAATTCCACATGTATGTAAACAATAAGTCACATCCTGAGCAACTTCCTACAACTTCCTAGTTATTGAAACATGAAGTGTGAAAATGACACACATCTTCAATGTTCTTTCAAGAAAAAAAAACTCTTATTCTTTATTTTCCTTTTTAGGCTTGAATTAGCATATGCTCTCATAGTTTTAAATTCAAGATGTTGAGATGATTTAATTTTTTTTTTTACCGGTAAAGATTTGAACTTTTATTATTATTTCTTTATTGATAAGGTATATTATATATATATATATATATATATATATATATATATATATATATATATATATATATATATATATATATACTTGAAGTGTTTCAACCTAATAAAAAAAGTATATAATGTTTATTGTAATTAGGTTCACATATTTCGTTAACAAAACTTTATTTAATACTTGTTTAAAATTCGTAATGACACATTCAATAAATTAAACAAAATAGAAATATCAAACAAAACATATGTTAAAGTGCACATTTGCAAATGTATAACATTTTCTAGAAAGACATACGAAATTTCTATAATTCCTTCAAGGGGCCCATCCAACAATATCTCTAACAAGTGTGATTAGTTCATCATTCAACCCTTATACTTGGTTGTGTCTTCAAGATATCTCATCTTACTAACCTATCATGTTGTCCAGATAAAGGTTACTCTTGTTGTATTAGATATAGAAATCACATTGCTCCTCCTTCTAGTTCCTCTTACACACTATTCACACCGGTATACAAAGCCAAAAGCTTAGTTATAGGTGTTAGGTTCATTTCCCTTCCCCTACAATCTCTTTATGTATTTACCTAACCAACAAATTATCTTACATTTGTGGTTCAAGATTCTTAAAGCTTGGTATGTTATAGATCTTGATAGGTATCATGCACTAATATGGAAAAAGAAAAGCTTATTTTATTGTTTTTGTGCTTCATCCAAACTCACACTCTTAATTCAGTCATGCTAAAAATTACTTCTTCATCAGATATGAGATTCTTGAACACTACATTATTTTTATGTTTTCATATACTCCATATGACAATCATCCATACCCCTTTTCAAATTTTACTCCCTTTATGGTTGAGTTACAATAAATGAAATTATTGAAAGGTTTCGTAAGTTCCATTATGATGTACGTTCAAAACTCTAACTGATATACTATACATGTTTCACACTTTGATAACTACTTTACAACCAAAAGATAAATGACTTGTTCTTTCATTCTGCTCTCCACAAAGGACATGGGCATGATTGTTCAATGAAACTCTTATGCGCCTAAGGTTGATCTTGATAGATAAACTATTTGACATTATATGTCATGTTAAATAAAGCACTAATGGAAGAGTTTTAATTCTTCATAGACCATCAAAGAGTACCAGTTTTTCTCCATTGCAAATATCTTGTATATTTGCATATACTGATTTAAGTATGTATACCATATATTCTTCATCCATCCCACAATTAATGGACTATCAACTCATCTCTTAGGGATATTTGTCCTCTTTAAATCTTCCGGAAAAGATTGGAATTGGCTTCACCCATTCAAATAATTTTCTCTTCCTATTAATATTTTGAGGTTGTGAAAGGAATAGTTGATGGGATAGAGAAAATGTAGAGATAATTGAATGTAGAGAAAATGTGGAGATAATGGAATGTAGAAGTTGTAGTTGGAAGAAGTGTTGTAGTTGTAGTAGATGTAGTAGATGTTAGCTTCATTCAAATGGTAGATGTTGTCTACATACATCAAATGGTAGAGTTCATGGGTATTTATAGACCCATAGATTATTCTAGAACATACTAGCCACAACTTATGTAGAATGTTCTAGATTTTTACCTATGTAGAATATTCTTGATTTTTCTTCCTATCTTAGGCTTTTCTACAATATTCTAGAACTTGTATTACATTTCTTTTCTTCTATCTAAGGAGCTTCCACATTCTTCTAGAATTTGCATTACACTTTAATACTCCTCCTTAATGCAAATTCGGTAACTCCAAGCATTGTGCGTAGTAGTTCAAATCTTGGTCTTGATAACATATCTTCAGTTTGATCTTCTTCCTCCATTGCCTTGACCATAGTTTTTGCTTTGATGCTTTCTTCATAACAGTTAGGCTTAATCATGGTCATATTGCAAGTTTCGTATATGTCTACCAAATATCTTACTCTTCTTGGACTAGAATCAGGTAAAGAATCTAGTTGTTGAGGAGGTGGAGAAAGCATACTTGAATTTTTTGCCTTTTCTTGAGTTTCTTCTTAAGATTGTTGCACTGGAAGTAAAATGTTACTTTTAATAACTTTTTCTTCTTCCCAATTTCGAAAAGCATTTTCATCAACTTCAACATCTCGATTGATGATGAGCTTTTTTGTTTGTAGGTTGTAGACTCGATAGCCTTTTGACTGTGTGCTATATCCCAAGAATATTCCTCATATAGTCTTGTCTTCAAGCTTGTGCCTCCTTTGATATGTAGCAGATAGACCCAAATGTTAACTTTTTGGCAAGTATACCAAATCGTTCCAAGTATTTTGAGGTTGTGAAAGGAATAATTGATGGGATAGAGAAAATGTAGAGATAGTTGAATGTAGATAAAATATGGAGATAGTGAAATGTGAAAGTAGTAGTTGGAAGAAGTGTTGTAGTTGTCTTTAGTTGTAGTAGATGTTAGCTTCATTCAAATGGTAGATGTTACCTACATACATCAAATGATATAGTTCATGAGTATTTATAGACCCATAGATTATTCTACAACATACTAGCCACAACTTATATGAAATGTTCTAGATTTTACCTATATAGTATATTCTTGATTTTTCTTCGTATCTTAGGCTTTTCTACAATATTCTAGAACTTGTCTTACATTTCTTTTCTTCCATCTAAGGAATTTTTACATTCTTCTAAAATTTGCATTACACTTTAATACTTCCAACCAAAATTTCATTTTCGTTTATCCTATTCCTACTTCCTATGTTCATTTATCGTTCTTTCTTTTTTATTTGAATTTACATATAATCAAACCTTGAAGTGTTTTGTTTTCTCCCTGTCCATACATCTTTTCAAAACTCTATCCTATCGGAACTATTCTCCATGTTACATTTCATACTTTTTTTAACAATCTTCACCTATATTGCAAAACTTATCAATTATAAAAGTTGATTAATATAGTGTTATATATTTTTTATATGTAATTAAAAAGAATGAAGACTAACATTAAAAATGGCTAAATAATAAAATTTATATAAAATTTTGAAAGTAACATTAATTTAAATTTTAAAAAAGAATTATTAATATTTATGTTTAAATATAATCATTAGTAAAAAAAAGACCTTTTACATTAAATATTTAAGGCTTAATACCTCTTTTTGTCCCTCTTTATAAGGGAAATGTTCAAGTTCGTCCTACCTTTTTTAAAAAGTTCAATGTGATCCCAAGTTGTGAAAAAAGTGTCAAATTAAATCCTTTTTGGTCACGGCGTTAAATATTTAACGATCCAGCTGACAGCGTGGAGTGATTTGTGCAACGTGGCTGTTTACCTTCATAACGTGGCAGTTGACGTGGCAGTGATTAAAAAATTCTGAGTTAGGGTTTGGGTATTCGAAATCGCGATTTGGAGATAAACATTTTGGAAGAACTGGAAATACAAATTAGGTGATGAAATCTACAGAGCAAATTGTGCGTTTACCCTTTTTGAGAGAGAAAAAGGAAGCCCCACACTACTCTATTCTACATTTAATTGTCAAGTTCTTGTAATTCTTACACCTAACAACAATATACCTGTTTTCAGTGTTTAGAAAGGAAAAATAGAGCCAGCAAAAAATGGCCGTGGGAGGATTCTCCATTGATGCTTCTTCAACCAGGGGCTTTGACGGCAAAATCACACTCTCCGTTCTCATCACTTTCTCTTCAAACAGTTCCAGTTTTCCTTGCCACCCACTCTTTCTCACACCCTCCAAGTACCAAACCTTATCCCTAATTTTATCCTCGCTAGCCACACACACAATAATCTTGGAACACCCAAGTCCATCCAAGCTTAGTGCCCTAGGAGCGAAGGGGTTGACCATGGGGTTATCAATGCCACCCGGCGCAGAAGGGTACACAAAGTCCCAAACTAAACAGAACAAACGCTGTTTGTGCCCTGTAACAGCTTCAGATCCAATTGGCTCCGAACTGCAGAAGTAAGGATGGGAGAAAATAGCTCCTAATATTTTAACATCACAAGTTAAGGGTTCAGTCCCAACACGCATGGCAATGTTGTGAACTATGTTCCCACCTGCACTATCTTCCCAATGAAAACTCTTTAGAAATTACCGTGGGAAATCAGCCAAGGATCTTCGAATACCCAAACCCTAACTCAGAATTTTTTAATCACTGCCACTGCCACGTCAACTACCACGTTATGAAGGTAAACAGCCACGTTGCACAGATCACTCCACGCTGTCAGCTGGATCGTTAAATATTTAACGCCGTGACCAAAAAGGATTTAATTGGACACTTTTTTCACAACTTGGGACCACATTGAACTTTTTAAAAAAGATAGGACAAACTTGAACATTTCCCTTATAAAGAGGGACAAAAAGAGGTATTAAGCCAATATTTAATGTTATCCAGACCAAACGTAGATTTAAGTAGAACTTGGTAAGGTCTAAACAAATTATTAACATTTTTATTTTTTAATTTAATTGGTTTTAGCTTATAAATAAAATCTAAAATAAAGAAAAATACCAATTGTAATAATCTTATTATACATACATTAAATACAAATACAATAATATGCAAAATGAAAATCACAAAATAAAAAAATTTTGAACATCAAATCAAAGAATATCTAAAATATAAATATTTGATGAATCTTTTTATGACATGAAAAAACTCCACAGTATCTTTTAAAATTTTCTTATAAGTATAATATGTAAATTAAATGTATAAAATACTGAAAATTTCCTAAAAACAAATACTAAAATAATAAAAAAATGTACTAAAGGGAGGAATATTTAAAATTTTAAATCTTCAATCCCTTTCTGAGATTAGCTATCAGATTTTTCTCCTTATTTCAAGTTTTATTTGGAATGTAGTGAGGTATCTACCAAAAGTTAGAAAATGAAGTTTCTCTTTATCAAATTTTTGTATATGAAAGTTTATATTATTCTCTTAGATATAAGAACTCTGCTATCAAATATATACTAAAAAAAGTATAAAAAAAAAATTGGGTCAATAATCAATTTTAACTATTTTAAATGGTTTTTACAAAATTAGAAACCTTAATTTAAACAACTTTAAGTTAGAATGTTAACAAGTTACAATTATTTATGAAAAAGTATTATCATTGTTTGAGGTGGAAGAACAATTTTACAGTAGTAAATAACTTGTCTAAGAAGTTAATTATTTCTTAAAAAAGATCAAATCATATTTATATAATAATTATTTTTATCTAAAACATAAGTTTTATTTATATATTAAAATTATATAATTATATTATTTTATATTATTTTACATTAACTTATCAATTAGATTAATTAAATATATACAATTTATTAATTTATTAATTTGAATCTTATAAGTTAAGAAATTATAAAGTAATAACTAAATTTAATAAGTAAAAACTTTCTAAAACTAGTTTTACAGTGAAAAAGAAAAATTAAATAAGGTTTGTTAATTATATGACTATTCCATTGAATTAAATGACTTCTGGTTTTCTTGAATCAATACTAGATTTCACGCCTCTAAATTTATTCCTTTTTCATTCCATTATTAAATTTCCATCTTCAATTGGGAAAGATGACTTCAACATACTTTTGGATAGGATTGATTTGTGCGTGCTTATCCAAACCTTGAGCCAATTTCTGTGTGATTGGTTGACAAAAAAAAAATAGTTTAATTTGCTAATGTAGAAGTTTTCTTTTCATTAACCAATAGAAATACTTAACTAGTAACTGTTGCAAAATCAATAGTATTCTTAAATATTAATTTTTTATTAGTCTTTTGAGTGTACTTTAACTAAATTAAAAGTAATTGTATAATCGTTTGAGAGTTTTAAGGGACTCCTTTTTTTTCTGAAGGGACTCCATCTTATTGATGTAATTGAAATCTGAATAATTTTCTTAACTAAATTAACAAAAAAAGAAAATATGTGTATAAGATTATGATCTTGATAAATTCTTTCTTAACCGTAATAAATCGTAGTCCATAGAAATTATATTATGTCCTGCATAGATATTTACCTTATGATTCACAATGTAACGTATCAATTTTAGTAGTTTACAACGGTTAATATAGAATGTTATAAATTTGATAAAACAAAATAAATTTGTATAAAGTATATAAATACAATATTAATATAATTATATAAAAGAAAATAATTATAATAATAAGTATATCTAAAATAGTTATACATAATCATTAGACAAACTAAAAGAAATTCTAAAGCATTATTATTTTTACCAGAGATGTTTCAACACCTATTAATCATCTGTTCACACTACTAAAATATCATCACAGAAGAAAACAAACAAAAAAAAAGATAATAAGATAAGTTAGTGTTCAAAAGAAAATATTATAAGTTCACTCTAGATCAACATTTATAAAGTATTAGAGACTCATAAATCATACATACAGTTGATTATAGAATAAATTATTCTGATACATGTTTTGACATACGTATTCAATGTAGGTATGCACTCGTAATAGTATTTATACTTTATAAAGTCCTAAATACATGGGTTATCTCATACTACTCACAAGGTTAATTTTCTCATGCCTAAACCAAAAGTACAGAGGAAAAACCTTCTCTCATTATTTTCTCTCACCACATTCATCTCTATATGAATTGAATACCTTATAGAATATCTGGATACCTACTTTTAGAACTCACATATTTCAAAGCATATACTAAACATCACCAAACATTTAAATTCTCTCAACAATATATCTAAACATTAACATATCAAGAATTATCATATATATATATATATATATATATATATATATATATATATATATATATATATATATATATATATATATATATGTTCACTCAGTCATATACTCATCAGCAACATCATGATGATAAAAATCATTACCAAAAATCCAAAGAAATTAACCAAAAACATGAAATATGAAATGGTGCTCAACGGCAAGAATGACGCTCAACGCCATTCTTCTTGCAAAATAACTTGCTCAACGAGATCATACTGTCGCTCAACAAGCTAAACTCAAAATGGTTTTAGACTTACACTAAAAAGTGGCGCTTAACAGTGCCCTGTTATCGCTTAGCGCTAGACCATTCGCAAAAGTGGTCACTTAGCAGGAAAAGTGGGCGCTTGTCGGTTTGAAGCAAAATTGCTTCTAGACTTGCAATACCAAGCTAGCGCTCAACGCTACAACGTGTTGGGAATCCAAGTGTGAGTCTAAGTTACACATTAAGCATAAATGAGAAAGTAGAGCACCATATAAAATTTAAAACCCATTAATCCATTGCCTTAAGGTTTTTGGTAGAAAGTGATGTCAATCTCTTATATGGTTGGGCTCAGGTCTCATTAGTGTTATGTCTCTTCAATAAACCCCTCCTTTAATAAATCTAACAAGTGATATTAGAGGCTAGTTATTCTTTAGTGATATGCTCAAAAGAGTACAATATAATCCTTATATTAAAAGTCTTTCTAATAAGGATTCCATGTAAATTAGTCTGGTTAAAATAAACCACGATATGAAAAGAAATACTCGTCAGTTTCCTCAAATCATTGCAGACCAAGCACAACCAATTCATGAACATTAAACATATCTGATTTGAATTAAATGTAAAAGTAATTACATTTTGTATCACCTTCAATAAAAGGACATCTATTTTTTATAGCTAACTATATGACTTCTTCATTAAATATAATTATATAATTTCTTCACTTAAAATAAAAAAAAAGTATCTTTTAAAATTTTTAAATTGTATTATTTAAATCAAAAAATGTGGACAGGTAAGCACGTTAGCGCCATGTGTTTCCGCTGAGACACATACAAAAAAGATAAACACATTTAATGATCGAGAGAAGTAAGTCAGACTTTTAAATATTTAATTATTTCATTTTCAACTCTTTATTGCTCTTAATTGTCATGTAATAGTCATTAACTATAATTTTATTATTTAAAAATAATAATTATAAAAATATCTGTCTTATCTTATGTAGAAACTTGCTAATAATACCAATTTAAAATATTTTAATTAAATTCATATCTTAATTCTCATCATATATTCTAAAATTTTAGAAAATAATATTTTAAAATTGATAATAATTTAGTTATTTTAATATTATAATAATTTTTATAAAAAAAATTGTTATAAACGAGTTTTATTATTTTAAAATACATTATTTATAAAAAATATTTATTTTTAGAGTTGTCTTACTTCTTTCTTTTGTATCTTGTTTTATGTTCATTTTATTGAACATTCGAGACGGTAAGTTTGATCTTCACGACAAGTTTCTCATTTTGAACTGGTCAATTTCTTATTTGAGTAAGTTAATTTTTTGTTATTTTTTTTCAAATTTATTTTGTCCTTGCATGGAGTGTTCTAGCCTATATATTTAATTGTCTGGTTTGGTAATTGAATTTTAATAATGCATAGGGATGAATAGACAATTTAGAGTTTTTTATGTTACTGAATCTTATGATCAATATGTTATTATTGTGCTATTATGTGTTGAATTAAGGTTTTGATGAAAGATTGAATAAAAGAGTTACAATTTGAGAAATTGAACAAATTGGTATCACTTCGAAAGTGTCTAAAGTTTGTTTGAGCCAAATAAGAAAGTAGAAAGTGCAAATTTGAGCAATTGTACAAGTTAGATTCCTTCATTCAACATTTTTGCTATCATGGCACTGGGCACCAGGTCCAATTTCCAATTTTGGGAGTATTTTTGCTCCAAGCCACTAGGTTGTGCCGTTGGGTGACACTTTGACAGTGAGCCTCTGAAATGGTTTTCGCTAGGCGAGTTCATGCTCCTCTAGGTGAAACCAAAGCTAGGGAGTTCACTGGCTTTATGGTGTTAGGCACCAACCTTTGCTGCTAGGTGGAATTATCAGTATTTTATTCTAGGGGTCTTCCCGCTAGGTGTCAATTAATGAATCATGTTTTATTCTTAAATACATGCTCCATGAGTATTCAATTTTAGTTTTAGGTTTTAAGTCTTATTTTTCAATACATCAAGAACCACAAATCAAGATAGAACAAGCATTAAGCACGAAAATTGAATACTAACATGAATTGAAAAAACATATATAATTTACAACACAATTACACAAGAGTTTCATGTTTTACAACTAATCTCAACAAATAAGAATAGTCATCCATGGTGGAGAACTTAGGGTTCTACAAATTGAAGAGACAAGCAAAACATGGAAACCAAAGAGAATATGGAAGTCTTCTCCTAAGGTTTTTGACAGTTGCTCCATGCTCTAATTGCGTCTCCCCTTCGCATCAACACTTCCGATTCATGACCTATCTTCCTCTTCAAACCTAAAAGGGGGGAAACCACCATGAATGAAGAAGGAAACCTAAGGAGGAGAGAAAGAACTTCCATACACTCAAAACAACCTCCAAGAGTCTCTTCCAAGCACCATAGGTGATTTTATTCGTGTAAAAATGAGGAATAATGAAAACTCTCGCAAAAACATGATTAAATACCCATGTTCGTGTATCAGGACTGACAAACTCGCATAACGGCTTCATTCTCACCCATCGAAGCCTAAAAATTGATGTTCTCTGACTTGTAACTCACTAGGCAAGCCAAATTTTCGCCCAGCAACTTGAATCCTACAGGTTTTGGTTATCATTTTCGTCCAATGCATAGCCAACTTGCCCAACAAGTCAGCCTGGCGCCTAATGGTGATTTTTTTGTCGTCCAAAGGAAATCCATGGCAATATAACCCTACAAGTGAGTCTTTTCTTCATGTTTGCAGCCTTGGGTTTAATTCTATAGCACACCACTAGAGTACCTAACTACTAAACAAATTTCACGTAAATTCCATATTCAACAGTACACTTTGTAAAACCATACCTGATAAGCATTGCATCAATATATTTGTTCCAGGCTCGTGGTGCCTGACGAAGGCCATATAAAGCCATGTTTAGTCTGTACACTTTCAACTCTTGCCCTCTCTTAACGAAACCAGGTGGTTGATTCACGAAGACCTCTTCTTCAAGTGGGCCATTAAGGAATGTGGATTTAACATCCATCTGGTGAATGCTCCAGCCTTTGAAGTTGGCTATGGCAACGATGAGCCTTACAGTCTCTAACCTTGCAACAGGGGCATAAACATCTGTGAAATATATCCCGGGTTTCTGCAAAAAACCTTTCGCGACCAACCTAGTTTTAAGCTTTCCAACACTTCCATCCGGTTTATACTTAGTTTTAAAAACCCATTTTACTTCTATAGCTCTTTTATGTTGAGGCAATTCTACTAGCTTCCACGTCTTGTTCCTTTCAATCGCAGATAATTCCTCCAACATAGCTTCCTTCCACTCTTTAATCTTGATTGCTTGTTCCCATGACATTGTTTCAGCACTTGCCAAAAGAGCGTAGTAAACAACATCACCTGAATCTGTAATATCATTGTCGCTAAACAGTTCATGACCTGCTAGTCTTGTGGATGGAAATCGTGTTCTCACTAATCTTCTAGTATCAACATCTTCATTAGTGCTAATTTGCTCGACTTCTTCTGCATTTTTCTCTCCCAGCCAGGTAGTCACAACAATTGCACCAGTTTGTTCAGTTGGATAAGTCTCTGCATTACCCCATCTGAACAAAGTCGACTCGTCTATTAACACGTCTTTGCTCATCACGATTTGTCTCTTCTCTGGATCATATAACTGATATGCACATGTTGGATGATATCCTACTAAGATGAGAATTTTGCTTCTGTCATCAAGCTTTTTTCTTCTTTCAACTGGGATGTGTTTGTAGCATATTGAACCAAAAATTCTCAGATGACGCACATCTGGTTTCTCCCCTAACCAGGCCTCTTCGGGTGTGCATGTTACAGTGCTTTGGTAGGGCTTCTATTGAGTAAGTAGGTGGTCGTCGAGACTGCTTTTCTCCATAGGTAAAGCGGTAGGTTTCTCCCTTTAATCATACATCTGGTCATATCCAATAACATTCGATTTCTTCTTTCCGCTAATCCATTGTTCCATTGTGCTGGGGTGTGTATGGTGATGTAACTTCATGCAGAATCCCTTTTTCGGCACAGAACTTATTCATCTCTACTGAGTTGAATTCGCCTCCTCCATCAGTCCTGAGAACTTTGATTTGCTTACCACATTACCTCTCGACCATGGAACAAAATTTTACAAAATATGAGTAAGCTTCTCCCTTTTCTTTTAACAAGTATACCCAGAGTTTTCTAGATAGCTCATCTACGAAAAGTAAGAAATACTTGTTACCTCCTAGGGATGGCACGTCGAAAGGTCCACACACGTCTGCATGTACCATACCCAACAACTTATCGCTCTTTTGGCTGCACGTTTTTTAAACACTTTTCTGGTTTGCTTTCCAGTGGCGCAACTTTCACAGATCTTGTATGGCTCAACAGATCTTGTATGGCTCAACAATTGTAGGAATGCCACTTACAAGATTCTTGTCTTTTAATTGCATCAGACTCCTAAAATTTAGATGTCCGTAGCGATAATGCCACAACCATTCTCCTTCAACACTCGTTGCAGTCATGCATTGTATCTCAGTTGCGTTTAGATTTACTCTAAACGTCCAATTTCTTGCAATAGGAGCTTTGAGTATCATCCGTTGTTTCTCGTCGAACACTTCAATATGTCCTTGTTGCATCTTCATGGTATATCCTTTCTCTAGAAGTTGGCCGAGACTAAGAAGATTGCTCTTCATCGTGGGTACATAAAGAACATTGTGCATGTACACTGATCTTCCATCTTTGCGTGTGATGAAGACTTTGCCCGCACCTTCAGCTCTAATGGTGTTGTTATTTGCAAAGCGTATTGTACCTTTGACGCTTGTGTCCAAATCAAGCAACCAATTTTGATTGCCAGTCATGTGGTTGGAACAACCTGTATCCAAGTACCACAATCTTTCTTCCTCTGCATGGATCATTTTCCCAGCGAGTGACACGTACTCTGTATGTTCAATCTTCTTTGCACACTTGTCTGTTATCCTACACGTCTTCTGAACGTGTTTTCCTTGTGCAATTCTCCAGTCATCATCATTTTTAACATGCGCTGTAACAGTCATTAGTAGGACATGATCTGAATCTGATTCCAATTCATCTTTCACAAGATTTTCCTCGTCGTTCTTTTCTTTCTTTATGCTTTCATTATGCCAACACTCAGAAGAGTAATGGCCATACTTGTTACATGTGAAACATTTCACATTTCTCTTGTCAAAGTTCTTTCTGCCTCCTCTTCCTCTGGGCTTTCCTCTTCCTTTATAGTTTCCTTCTTTTTGTTCATTACAGCTATCATCATTGGTCTGTTCTCTGCCACCATTTCTACCACCACGACCCCCACGCGATTTTCCTCTTCCTCTGCCAGTTCTGCGATTCTTGTAAGTTTGACCGCTTCTAGCTTGCAATGCCTGATTTGTGCTTTGTATCACACTTTTCTCCGCTGTTCTTCTCTCTATCAAGTGTTGTTTGTAAGACCCATGAAAAAAAAATATTTATAATAGTAAAATTTTAGCATTTTATAGTAATAATAATTTTAATGGATAGAAAAATGTAAATTTTTGGATATAAAATTATAGTAATTCTAGAGGAGAGCTTCAAATTTTTGATAACTTATTTAGGATTTTTTTAAGAAAAGTGAATAGTGAATAGTAAATAGTAAATAGTGAATAGTGAATAGTGAATAGTTAAAAAAAAATATAAAATAATTGTGGAAGAGAACACTCCACGTAGAATTAATCATTCAGAGATAAGAATGGTGAATAAAAAAAATTTTTGAATAGTAAAAATGATAGTAAAAGTGAATAGTAAAAATGAATAGTAAAAATGAATAGTAAAATTTTTTGGCTATAAATAGCCAAGGGGGGGAGGCTGAAGATTTGCACCAAAATTCTAGAGAAATTGTGAGAGAAGAGAGTTGGAGGAAATTCTAGTTGAAGAGGGAAATTCTGGAAGTTTCCGGAGAACGGTTTGAGAAGAGGAAACTAAGTCTGGAATAGAGGTAAGGGGAGCTAACTTTGAGTATTTCCTTTTGTATTATCTTGAGTCTGGAATATGCTATATTCTGCTTTTGTCTGATCTTAAATCTTAATATGGAGTATTTTGTTTCTTATGATCTTGAAATTAAATAAGAGTATGCTTCTGTGATGATATCCAAGTGTGATAGTTGTAAAATGTGATGTTATGTTATGCCATTTGTATGTTATTAGTTGTTTATTTTTTTGTATTTTGGAAGGATTAGAAATTGTCTAACCGGCTCTGCCAGATTCAATTTCTTGTTTCCCCAAACATTTTATTGCTTTCCTTGTTTATTTTTATTGTATTTTGGAAGGATTAGAAATTGTCTAACCGGCTCTGCCAGATTCAATTCTTGTTTCCCCAAACATTTTATTGCTTTCCTTATTTATTTTTATTGTATTTTGGAAGGATTAGAAGTTGTCTAACCGGCTCTGCCAGATTCAACTTCTTGTTTCCCCAAACATTTATTGTTTCTTATTTATTTTTATTGCATTTTTGGAAGGATTAGAAGTTGTCTAACCGGCTCTGCCAGATTCAACTTCTTGTTTCCCCAACATGTTATTGTTCTTGTTATTTAATTATATTGTATTTTTGGATGGATTAGAAGTTGTCTAACCGGCTCTGCCAGATTCAACTTCTTGTTTCCCCAGAAATTTTTTGTTTTATCTATTTTTTTATTGCATCTTTGGAAGGATGAGAAGTTGTCTAACCGGCTCTGCCAGATTCAACTTCTTGATTCCCCTAAATTTTTATATTAATATTATTTTGATGGTAATGGGAGCTAATTATTTTTGTATGAATTTATTTTATAAAATATTTGCATATGAATGTTGAACTGGTGTGCTCTTGTGAAACTATTTTATGACTTTTATTATGATAACTGAAACTGTGAAATTGTACATGTTGTGATGTGATGAATTTAATCTGTTTTGAATGAGTTTGTTGGCTGAAATTGATCTTGTTGGAAGGTCTGAAGTAAGGGTTCTGAAATAGCTTATATATGGGTATTAAATAGATGTACAGATATTGTTTGAGGTTGCTATGAGAGGAAGTGAACACATTAAAATTTGGCATTTCAAATTTAGAGCATAAGAGAACATGGTAGATAATTTAAATAAATCAATTGTTAATTATTGAGGGCCTTTCTTTGTTGGTAGGATAGAGGAACCTTAAAAACCTGAGTTGGCACATCCCTGATCATAGAGCAGCCCTGGCCAGTCAGTTGTGACTAGTCATATGTGCTGGCGTCGAAGGTGAGTTTGATGCGTTCAGACATCTGGGTCCTCTCCGGTGACCAATTGGGGTAAAGAAAAATCTCTACTAGGATGAAAATAAAATAAAACAAGTTGATTGTAGATGCATAATATTATCATGGTAAAAATTTCATATATATTTTATTTATCATTACATTGAGCCCAGACTTTAATATGTAGTTCTAAGATATGTTGATATATTTTGGTTGATCCATGATCTTTGTTTGGTGAAAATATGTTGAGTTATACTCGTTATGGGCAAAATGAGTTTATAATATGAAGCATGATATCTGGCAATATGTTTAATTTATTGATACCAAAACGGTTATTATGAATTCATGATTAAAGAATGAACATGATTGAGTTAGGTGGATAAGAGGGTATGAATTGTTGGTTTTATGAAATGTTGGAGTGGATATGAGAAATCATTACTTATGAAATGATGTTTACTACCGGGAGTAGTATGTTCGAGTTATACCATGAGAGTTTGGTATGAGCAAAGTAACACCTGAGGTTTATGAAAGCAGGCAGAAAGTGGTCTGACCATAAGGCTTTGACATAAACATATGATTCGTAAGTTTTATAGAAGCAGGCAGAGAGGGGTCTGACCATAAGGCTTCAGAAAGTAAGACATAGTATATAAGTGAGGCTTAAGGAAGCAGGCAGAGAGCGGTCTGACCATAAGGCTTCATGAGTAAGCATGGTACACTTGTAAGATTTATGGAAATGAGAAAGATGATTTTGATAATGATGAATTAATGACATCGGAATAATGATATTTTATCAATTGCAGAAATACATGATTATAATATTTTTATTACAAGTTTAATGATTTTATGATATGGTTGGCTTACCCTTATTTGTTTGTACTATGATCATATAACTCATGTTATATGTGATTAGATAATGTTGCAGATGCGGTTGAAAAAGCTTAGAGATGAGAGAGATGCGGGGAAAAACTTTCAGGGATTTTTGTAAAAAGAATAAATTTGTATTGGGAAGATTATGTTGTGTAAAACTTATAAGTTGAAATTTCAATGGTGAAGACTATATTGTTTAAAGTTTGTAAGTTTGGTATTGTACTTTGGAGTAATTGAAATAAAGTTTGATTGTTTATATGAGATATCAAATTAATTTAGTCTCTACTATCAGTAATACTCTTTAAAATATTTGGGTGTTACACTGTTCATGAGCTTCGAGTGAATTTTGAAGCTCTTCAACCCTCATCTTTTCTAAATCTTTGCTTTCTTCAATTGCCACGACAATATGATCATATTGGGGTGTTAATGTTCTCAGAATCTTTTCAACAATCTTTCTATCTTTTACCACTTTATCACATGCCCGCATTGCATTGACAACCACCTAAATTCTGCCAACATATTCCTCAATGGTTTCTTGCTCTCCCAATACTCAAGAGCTCATATTGTCTTTGTAGTGACTGTAGTCTCACCTTCTTCACCCTTCCTGAATTTCCATAACCATCTTGTAGCATATGCCAAGCTTCCTTGGTTGTTGCTGCCCTAGAAACCTTTTGAAATATCGTCGCCGAGACACATTGGTGCAAGAGCATGCGTGCCTTGTAGTCCAACTTCTTGTTCTCTTTGTAGGCCTTCTTTGCTTCTTCAATGTCGCCTTTTGCAGATTCTTTAAATCCTTTCTTGACGATATCATCAACTTCTTGAAAGCCCAAGATAGCATCTATCTTCACGCACCAATCATCGTAATTCTTCCCATCGAACACCTGTAGGTTCTGGATCATCCCTACCATCACCTTTCATCGTGACTCCTTCTTCACTAAACGAGTCCTTAGCTTTTTGACGCTTCACCAGGTTCAGCAACCTGTCTCTGATACCACTGATAGCGCTGGTACAGATGAAAACTGATAATGCGTGACAGAGAATAAAGAGAAAAACTAGTTGTTTTTCATTAACCAGCAACAGATATATGTATATAGAGATAGGACCATAGAACTGTCATTTGACAGTTAAAACGGTTATCAAGTTTAGATTTACATCTTAACAATATTGACCAATGTTTTTTACTACTTTCATTCACGCATTAATAACTATTTTCTCAATTTATCTTTAAATTAAAAACTATCTTTAATAAAAAATAAAACTAATTAGAAAAGGTGATATAAATTTATTGTGTCAAAAAACCTTAAACAGCACAGTACTCTATCAAATTCTAACAAAATGATTAAAAAATATAGGCAACAGTTATGTCAAACAACCACAATGACTAAATGTAAGAAAACAACAACATTAGATGTTTAAAAGTGTACACATTGTTATCTGTTCACAGCTTTGTTACCAAGTAAGGTAGCAGAACGTGCAAGTTTATGTATCTTATCAAAATTAAGTTGCTCAATTGCCTCTTTATCAAATATGGCGTCTGACAAAACAACTGAGGATGCTCCACGCAGAATATATTCACCAATAGCATCTGCAAAATACAGATGAAGTCATTCACATTGAATGGTTATGGCAATGGCATTGTCATTAACTTCATCTACTAAATAAAATGCATGTTGTGCTACTGGGCATACATGGATGAGATTAGTAGTGATCACGTTTATTTAAAGCTGTTATAGAAAAGTTCTTCTAAAGTTGTTACATAAGCTGATATGAACAGTTCATCAAAAGCAGTGTTTCTAAGAAAACCTATTTATCAATTATTCGAGGATGAAACATGAAAAGGTCAGAATTTTCATGTTGGTAATGATATATTAAACATAATAATCCCAAATTCTTTTATATCTTGTACTCATATATACGAAAACTTCTAAACTACCTATCGTTATTCCCTGAGAAGCAACCATAGAGACGTGAGGAAAGGTCTTCTTGAGTGCTGATATATACTGAAATCCTCCAAGTGCAGAAGCAGGATATATCTATCACAAGGTCAAAAAACTAAGTATAAGAAATCATGATGTGAATTATAAGCCTTAAAAAGAAAAATAAATTGACATGGGGCAGCTCTAAATATAAAGATATGAATGTTAACCATTAAAGAAAGGCATACCTTGACCATTTTAGCCCCTGCATCCCACGCAGACAATATCTGCATTGCACAATGATCACTAACGAGTGCTCAATGAAGGCTAGAAAAGATTGCATACAGTGAAATATTAATGATAGAAGAATCTATCATGAGATCTACAGAAGACTTGAATCTAAAAGTTGACTCTTACTTCAGTTGGAGTCATTGTACCGGGAATATATAAAACTTCACCACTCTGAACGTAATCCATTACCATTATGTCCTGATAACAAATAAACAGTTTTTAAGAATTGAAAGAACAATTTTAAGCAAAATGCACACTTGTTAGACATCCTACTGTGTCCGCAAATAGTGAACATGTGAGTATTATGTGACAAGAATCTCTCAAGCTAATTCAAACAAGAATAATAAAAGGGAAAAGAAGAAAAACAAAATAATAATAGTAAACAATGAAATTTGCCACACGCAGGTATTGTGTGACATGCAAGCATATATAAATATAATTGCAAACCTTAACAGTTGCAGGACTCAATAGAAATTTGGCTCCGGCATTGATTGCATTTTTAGCATCCTCAATCTTGAGAACAGTTCCAACCTAAGGCAATAGCTGTTCTGTTCAGTTCAGACAACTGTTGTAGAGAAATGCGATTTCCCGGAATAATGCGAAATATATGATAAGAGTCTTGATCATCATGTTGAAACAATCATTAGAATGCAATAGGATACCTTTACAAGCTAGTGATATCCAGCAAGAAAGCAACTAAAAAAGTCTCCAATTTTGTAATAATTTTTTGTGTGCATTTCCAAGAGAGATCAATTTATTACAGTGTTCTACTACACAAGACTAAATCAGAAGAAAGTTAGAGACTTTAGGTAAACTTTGGCGAGATGACTTAGAATTTAGAAGAAATGTGGAAAGATAGGTTGAACATCCTCTTAACTGATTGATGATAGGACTAGGTTGGACATTCCTCTTATCAGATTAGGACTAGGTTGGACATTCCTCTTATCAGATTATGGGGCTGTCACAGAGAGGTAGTTATCCACATGAATGACACATTCAACACTAGAACAATTTCAAATGTATCAACTTTAAATTTTTTTCCCAAAATTCTACAAGACATTGTGGTTTTGTTTTGTATTTTTTTTATCTGCAAATGTTAGTAGTTAATATTTTGTTACTGGGAAGAGTTGAACCCACAAACTCTCCTACTCTCCCTTTCAAACCCTCCAAGCCAGCCTTATAACTCTTATGTGTTAGTGAAGGAGTTGAACTCACAACCTCTCATATCCTCCTTTCCACCTTTACCACCAAGCCAATCTTATAACTCTTGACATTGTGGTTTTGTTAGAAATAAATAAATAATTATTCTCTGTTTGATAGCTAGGAAAAATTCAGGGACAAGAAAAAAATCCTACAGTGAGGATTAGCAGTTCTTGATGATAATCGTCATTTACATGTCTATCAGCATGTCCATTAGGTGATGATGCCATACACAAAGAATCTTAAAATTCAATAAACTGAGAGAATGCAATCACAATGGCATGTTCTCCAGATTCCTTAACTCTGGGAAGGTTCACATGACATACACTGATTGGATACTGGGTAATAGGATAGAAGGGGACCGAACCGTAGGAGACAAGGGGAAGCAAAGCCGAACGGGAGACCCGATCGGTTGAAGAGTGACTATCCTAACTAGGACAACAGTTAGGATAGGCGGAAAATATTTAGAAATAATTATAGTAAATAAGAATATATCTTAGGGAAATATTTTATTTAGAACAATATTCATATTTTATTCTTGGAAAAGATTTTATTCTAGAAAAAGATTTTATTCTAGGGAAGTATTTTATTTAGGAAATAATTAATATAAATAAAGGGAGAGTTTAGGGTTAAAGGTATGTTTTTTATTATTGAGTTGTTGACAGGCGGCTACCGTCTTGTGAGAGAGGTTATGTTCCCAAAGTAATTGAAGGAGGTTATGCTCCCAATTATTGTTTACTTTTGTTTATTCAGATATTACTATCAATAAAAGAAATTCTTTAGTTCAATTCCATTCTTTCATTATTATTTTGCTTACTTTGAGTGTGTGAGATTGTTCTGGTTAAGTTTCTTACTCAGGTGCGTAACATACACCCAAACAAAGAACATTGATGCCATCTGAGAAACTGGATAGAAACTTTAAGAATGAAAGCATACCCCAATGGCCATTGTAGGATGATCCTTCACAAGCTGCTGCAGAACCTACACAGACCAGAAAAGCGTATGAATTCTAAATCTAAGAACAAAACAAGTGAGGCAGTACGAAAGTTGAGGTAAACAACCTCAAACACACCTGGAGTCGACACCACAATTTCCAACTACATGTAAAAAGAAATAAATGAGAAACACATCATGAGCAAAATTAGTCGAGTACATCATATCTTTTCAGATGTCACAAGGCTTGCATAACTCTCCTCTGTATAGTCCAAAAACATTTAAAACTGATTCAACTAGTAGGATCATTTTCAAAACAAAGAGAAAACAGAAAATGTCCTGAGTAATACAGAATAAAAGAACGTCAGAAGAAAACTTACAACTGAAACTCCACCTGCTATTGCAACATTTGCAGCTTTCAAGGCCACTTCTGCACTATACATAGGTGAAAAATAAAAGGTAAGCCACACAATACAATGCACTATGGTCTGCCTTGGGAGAATTAGCCTAGTACTAGCTAATAAAAAATTGAATACAATCAAAAAGAACATAATACATTCAGTAAAATTAACCTCACTAAGCAAACAAGTTGCCAAAGAAAAAGGAAGTGAAAAAGTAATACTCTTTAATCCTCTATATTTAGTAACATAAAATACACAACAGACACAAAACAATTAGGCTGAGTAATCCTCTTTCAACTTTGGCACTAAATTGTTAAAATTTGTTTATGGTGTCACTTCTTACCTAGCAAGCTACTACTCATAGACAACATATGTCCAAACTTCATCTACAACAAGTAAGCCATCCCTACCTCATGTTTTACACAACCAGAATTATAATAACTCATCCATATCCTTTAAATCTAAACCGTATTTTTCACCTTTTTCAACATTAAGGCAGTTCTCTTCTGAGAAACAACATTCCCAACAAAAGGAAAGTAGAGTATCAAGCTCCTTCTTTCTGAAAGCATATAAAAATCATATTTTTTGTATTGCAATTTGCTAATTCCCAGAAAAAGTTGCCCAAGTTATCCCCACCAATGACAAGGCTATAGAGAAGCAGGATAAGAAAATAAAATAAAAAAATACCCAATATTGATTAAAAAAACTAGACCACAGACATTTTTTTCATAATTGTTCCATAAAAATAATAAAAAGATTGAAGCAGAGAAGGAAAATGGACCTGTTAGCCCTGAGACAAGCTATGATACCAGAATTGTTGATCTGACTGAGGGTTTTGTCCACTGCGGATGCTGAAAGGTGAGGGATTCCGCATGAAACTCTCACATGCATACGCAGAGAAGGAGGAGAAGAAGAAAAAATAGGCCATTTACACAGAGATAAGGTTCCAGTAGCAGTGTCCATAGTATCCTTACATCCGCTTCCTCTGTTTTTCTTTCCAGAAAAACACAAGAAAAAGGGTGTTTTTTTTTTCATCAATTAAAAAGTTCATCCTCAAAAAATAATATGTGAGTGTATTTGATCATATGTTTTTACTTTTAAAATGTTACTTTATTTATTGTTTTCAAATGTTGATTTTTTTTTTTCGGAATATTAGAGTTAACTTTCTTATTCTTATTCAAGTTATTTTGTAAAAGTATTTCAAACATAAAAATGCAACCGAACATGTTTATATTAATTTCTTGGAGAAAAATAAGTAGAGATGACATCATTCATGTTTTCATATCCCAATTTAAATAATCAATTTTTTTTTATACATTTATTAGTGTTAATTATACCCATAAAAAAATATTGCAAACATATTTTTAAAATAATAACTATAAAATGAGTTTAATAACTATGCACTTTCACTATAAATTTATTTTCCTTATCATTTAATTCGAATTTCTTACTGATATAAGTTTTTTGACATCATTTTAAAAAATAACAAATTCGTTAAACGATTCAACACTTATTATGAATATGCTATTATTATTAAAAAACATTTATTTTATTTTATGTATTCTTAATATAATGTTTTATCAACCAAATGGAATTTATGTTAAATACAAATTTGGGATATTAATGTCTATATACGTTTTACAACTCGATTTTGAGACATCATATCATATTCTTTAAATAAAAAGAAATAATAATCAATTTTTAAAAAGTGAGTTTTGATATTACATTTTGAATTAATTCAAACTGTTTAAACTTTGTATCGTACTTGTGAAAATAATTGAACGCATTGGTTGATTCAATTGATTAAATCGGAATTGATCCACTATCTCATCTAAACCTTTGCATTTATTGAAACTAAGATAGAACCCGTCAAATAAATTATCATTAGAAAAAACATCAACTTAAAAAAACAATATTAACAAAAAGTATGTATATTTTTTAAGAGAATATAATATCTTCAACTCATTTATTAGATTTATTTATTTGTGTTTCTAACTTACCTCTTGTTTATATGATGATTTATGGCTTTTTGAAGTAAACTTTAAATTTTATAAATTACGTGTATGATTTTAAATTTTAATGAATTCTAATAGGGATTGTTAGTTTGTGACGAATATACATTTTTCACGATCTATTTTCTGTAAAAGTGCGAAACACACTGCACTGCTCAAACCATTAATTTAAGAAATAAAATAAAGAAAAAGAGGGAATACGATTTGTGGATATTTCTCAGAATAATTATTCATTCATTCGTCTTGGTGCAGAAATTTCCTGAAGGAGGAGCTTCTCATCCTCTATTTGGTTCCCTTTCCTTCAACAAATTTGAGATCCGCGACGCACATTAGATCCGATCCGAAATGTACGGATTCGAAGCTCTCACTTTCAACATCCATGGCGGCTTTCTCGAGGCTATCGTCCGCGGCCACCGCGCAGGTCTCCTCACTACCGCCGATTACAACAACCTCTGCCAATGCGAAACCCTAGATGACATCAAGATGCACCTCTCCGCCACCGAGTACGGCCCTTACCTCCAAAATGGTGCGTTTTCTCCAATTCGCGCCCTCTCCCTCATCCATCGCCAATCTCAATTTATCATTAATTACTTATTTATTGTATATCAGTGTGCTTGCGATTATTGTGTTTCCGTTTTGCGACTCCAATCTGTTTTCCTGGAAGTGAATGCTTCTACGATATGGCGACAACTGTGTTCGACACGTGTGTGGATTTTTTGAAGTGGATATGTGATGAGGAACGTTTCTCAAATTTTTTAGGAGATGTTATGTAGTGTAACCAAATCTGCTACTTGGAGATTCGTAAAAGCTTGTGATCTAGGTTTTTCGTTTAATTTTTCATTGGTGTTACTTCATCATTATATATTCATGTCGTGAACCTTGGTGTGTGATCCTCCAATGAGGTTGAGTTTAGCAGAGGGCTAATCTTCATAACATGGCGGACTGAGGTTCAAATGCTTGTTTGGAGAGATGTCTCGATGCCGTCTCAAACAGGATTGCTCGATGAAAATTCGAGAGGTGTTCATATAGTGCCCGATTGTGTCTTGAGTAGGATTTCCTTCTATGGAAGGAAGATATTTGCGGGAAACAAAAATAAATGTTTTCTTGTTTGTTTCTTGTGTTATATTTTTCCCTGAAGTTAACCATTCTTTAAAGTTATCTGTTGCTTCCTGTGTAAATAAATTATTTTATTACTGAGTTATAAAAATGTATACGTTCTGTTGTTTTTGTATTAGCGTAATGGTATTTACTAGTTGGCAAGATATAATTCTGATTATCGGTATATGCTGATGGCTGATGAGTAACTATTGCAGAACCTTCTCCACTGCATACCACCACGATTGTGGAGAAGTGTACTCTTAAGCTGGTTGATGATTACAAGAACATGCTATGCCAAGCAACAGAACCCTTGTCCACTTTTTTAGAGTATATCACGTATGTGATCTTTTTCCTTCTCTGTTTGTTATCTTTTTGTATTTACGGATTTACTCTGTCATGTCATCTTTATCCATTCAAGTAGGCTTAGGTGCTGTAATGGCAACTTGTTAGCAAATCAGCCAACTAGTGTGGGCATTACCTCCTTGTGTAAAAATTTAATTCAGATCAGAATTTCCTCTGGCTGAAAAAGAGTGAAGCTTTCTGTTTTCTTCCTGCAGTTATGGCCACATGATAGACAATGTTGTTTTGATTGTTACTGGCACTTTGCATGAGAGAGATGTTCAAGAATTACTAGAAAAATGCCATCCACTCGGCATGTTTGACAGGTAAGTAAATTCCATGTAGTTTTCAATAGGTTGACTGTAAGCGGTTAGACTTTTAATTTTTTTTCTGCTTTCTGTTGGCTCTCTGCAGTATTGCTACTCTGGCTGTTGCTCAGAATATGCGGGAGCTTTACAGGTTGGTTCTTGTTGACACTCCACTAGCTCCGTACTTCTCTGAATGCATTACATCAGAGGTAAACCATCTTTCCAATTATCTCCTTTTATTTTTTTAATTGATATGTTTGATACTGTGTTAAAGGATTTTAGTAGTTAGTTGCAGAAACTGCAAATAATCTATATCTGCATCTCCTAATGAATAGATTGTGATGATAAAGATTGTGAAGAATCTGCAATACAGTCATACAAAATTATTGGAAATCTAATGGAAACAAGTTGCCGGTTCCCTAATGAGGACTACTTTCCTACGCTACCTCTTTTTGGGTTATATGTTGGCTGGAATATTGGGATCTATACTTTGTTGCTTTATAGTTTATGTAACGTTACATGTTTGTTTGGTACTAGTTTATTTGTTTGATTTGTGCTCACGATAGTCGTTTGAAATTGGACTTCTACTGATATGATATGTTGTTATATTCTTTATATCTCTAGGACTTGGATGATATGAACATTGAAATAATGAGGAACACTCTTTACAAGGCATACCTTGAAGACTTCTACAGGTTTTGTCAGGTGAAGGGTCTGAGGCACTTTGTTATCCGCTAAATATATGTACTCTCTTGTTACGGTTTTTTCTTCTATGATTTTCCTCAAATTTATGTTATTCCTAAGCAGAAACTTGGTGGTGCCACAGCTGAGATAATGTCTGACCTTCTAGCTTTTGAGGCTGATAGAAGGGCTGTGAATATTACCATAAATAGGTATATGAAAAGTAAAATGATTTTCAATTGCCTTTTAGTTAATATGGATACTTGTATAACTGGCATCCGTGGTTTTTACTTTGTGCAGCATTGGTACTGAACTAACGAGAGATGACCGTAGAAAATTGTACTCTAATTTTGGTTTGCTGTATGTTCTTAACCCTCAGCTCTCTCTCTCTCCATCTGTACACACATTAGTAATGTTTGTATAATGCTTTGGCATGATTCTTTTGGTAATGACCGACTTATTTTAAACAGATACCCATATGGTCATGAGGAACTTGCTATCTGTGAGGACATTGATCAGGTATGTATGATTTACTTACAAGACAAGGCAATTTAGGTATGTATGATTGACATGATGTTTTAGGTTGTCAAATTGGTAGGCATAAGGTGTTTTGCTTCATTCAATTTGTACTTTTCTCAGGCCATGGTAGATTGTGTTTCTTGGGGTAGTTGATTTGGGTTTATTGATAGCCAAGTTAGTGGAATGTACTGCTAGTTTTGATATGGTTCTTTTTACCAAAAGATGTATTGGTATTTTATATTTTTAATGTAATTTATTGTCTTTGGTTTAAACATTGTTGCATGGATGAAGCAACATAAGCATATTAGGAAATTGTCCCATGAGCCTTTGATTGATCCTTGCAGATGTTTTCCGGAGATTTCACTTTGAAGCTTTCCTATTTTTGAGCACCTTCTATTATACAGGCATAAATGATATGCTTGTTTCTTATTCCATTTGTAATTTGAAATTGCCATCTTGGTTTTGGTTACCAATTTCTGGAGGGTCTTTTGTATGAGTTCTTTATCCTTCCCAGTTGGAATCTATCCTGAAATGATCGACCATCAAAGCATTAGAGTTGTCAGTATATTTCTGTTCGATTTCTTTTAATAATGCTTTTTGGGCCCTAAATTTTTATCTGGTTGCTCATTTAGGTTCGTGCTGTCATGGAAAAATACCCCCCCTATCAATCTATTTTTGCTAAGCTATCATATGGTGAAAGTCAGATGCTTGACAAGGCATTCTATGAGGAGGAGGTGAAAAGGCTTTGCTTGGCGTTTGAACAACAGGTTTATTTACAATTCTGAGCGTCATAATGTTTTGGCTCATGCACATCATATTTGGTTCGGGGTAAATGTGGAGGGAAGGGTTTATATAAACTTTTTGTTGTTTGATTTAATTTTTAAGAGGGAAAGGGAACAAAGTTCCTCATTTTTTCTCTCCACCAACATAGGTTTTAGAGTGGAAGGGAGGATATTAAAACATTTCAAGTATAATTGCTAAAATATCTCTACTTTGTTTTGAAGTTCAAATTATAAGATACAAATGGGTTTGTTTGATCAAACTAAGGAATTTTAGGAGACAAAAATAAGAAGAAAAAATGAAATTAGATTCTCCGTACGTTAAAATGAAGTTAGGTGTAAGCTAAGTTGTAGGAAAACTCTCATAACTTGTGTGCATAAGTTTATACTAGTTTTTAAAGTTCATTTTTTTTTCTTAATTTTTCCTCTAGAATTTCTTATGAAGAAGTTTGTCCAAAAATGTTCAAAGTAAATTAATTTTTAAAAGTCATTCTCTATCATTGTGAACCAAACAAGAAAAAAGCTACCGCCCTTCTCTACAAAAATCCCCCTTCCTCCTCTTTTTTCAACCAAACAAATAAAAAATCCACCCTCCTTCCCCGTTCTTCTCATCCATTAAAATCCCTCGCTTCCTCTCGCTCTTACTTCTGAACCAGACAGTTTTGTATTGTATAAGTTTAATATTTTAATGATAGCTAAAATTGTTTTTATTTTTGGGTTAGTAAGTTGCACTATTTTGTAAATATCGCAGTTTCATTATGCTGTGTTCTTCGCATATATGAGGTTAAGGGAACAGGAGATCAGGAATTTAATGTGGATTTCAGAATGTGTTGCTCAGAATCAGAAGTCCAGAGTTCATGACAGTGTTGTCTTCATATTTTAGTCGGATTGCTCGTTATAGTTTGTATGTTCGTTGGGATAATTTGTTGACTTTCTGCATTCGCCATCTGGGTTGTCATTTGTAGACACTAGACAGCGACCGTTCAGAAGATTGAGATAAACATAATTAATCTTATGCCGATAAGATCTTCTGTAATATGGAAGGAAGATATTTATAGTCGACTTTGATTGAAATATGTTCAGTTTTAAAGATCTTAAGATTCAATTTGTATGTTGTGAAGTTTACAGTAAATATTTCTATGCAATAAACCTGCTAGCTGGGTCTATGTATCTCTGTCTTAATCTCGTTCTTTGTTTCTACTCGAATTTGGCTTAAGCTTACACTTCTTTTTTTCTTTTCTTGTTTCACTATATTGTGAATCTATTTTACTTTAGTTTAAAACTTTTGAATTTAATTCTGCCGAGATGAAAAATACTTTGTGGACTTTCTAGGCGACTTTTCAGCTTTTACTATAAAACTTGTGTTCATTATTATATATGGTTACTAAAAATATTAGTGTGGATGTTATAGGACTGTTATTGATTAAGTTTTAACCCTTAATGCATAATTGAATTGAGTATAAGCTGGTTTTTGTAGACTTTTTTTATTCCAGGATTTTCGAACTTCTTTCTAATTTTATTAATTTTGAGTCATGACTTCAAAATATAATGACGAATATAAATTAGGAGTAGTTGTGGAGGCGGGGTGGGTGGAGGCGGGGTGGGTGGAGGCCGGGTCAAATATGATTGATGAAGTAAAGTCATGACCACTAAAAAGAATCTCTTGTGGAAAGAATGTCGTGGCATCAAAATGTTTCAATAAAATCTCTTGTGGAAACAATTGCCACGTACCCGCTGTGCATCAGCTCCTGGCGTCACATAGTTTTTTTTTTTCTTAACCACAATGCACGACGCTGTCTCTAATTAGAAATATTTAATTTTTAGTACCGGTCAATGTAAGTGTTTAGATTAGATATTTTTGCTTACACAATGGATTCATTGAGTATATAAAGGACCTACTTCACCTCAGCTTATAAATTAGCAAAATATACAATGATGGATTTCTCTTTTGCTCTCTCAAAACACTTTCTCTTCCTTTATTCACTGTTTTCATTCACAGTTACTAATTGTCTTCTTTTCGTGTCTCCTACCAAATGCCATGAACATGAAAGTCGTGCCTTGTTGCAATTTAAGGAAAGGTTTGTTATCAACAAGTCGTCTTCTTATAATCCTTTCAGTTATCCTAAAATGGCATCTTGGAATGCAACCTCTGATTGCTGCTCATGGGATGGAATTGAATGTGATGAACACACAAATCTTGTGATTAACATTGATCTTAGTAGAAGCCACATCTATGGTACAATGGATGCAAACAGTACCCTCTTTCACCTCAAACATCTTCAAAGCCTTGATCTTGCTGATAATCACTTCAATTACTCTCAAATTCCATCTCGAATTGGTGAACTTTCACAGTTAAGGTATCTGAACCTTTCTCGAACCTATTTTTCTGGTGAAATCCCGCAACAAGTTTCACATTTGTCCAAGTTAGTTTCTCTTGATCTATCTGGTGCATTTGTTTCTCTACTTCCAGTCAATCTTTTGAGTTTGAAAATATCTACTCTGAGAAGCTTAATTCAAAACTCAACTGATCTTGAAGTTTTTCGTGTTAATTATGTAACCATTTCCTCGTCTGTACCCCATACATTCACAAATCTTACATCTTTGCAACAAGTCTCTCTTTATCATTGTGAACTATACGGGGAATTTCCACCTGGAATATTCCATCTTCCAAACTTGAGATATCTAAATTTGGGAAATAATCAAAACCTCATTGGCAAATTTCCTGATTTTCATTCAAGTGCACAAATCACAACATTAGAACTTGATTCCACAAGTTTCTACGGTACACTTCCTGCATCGATTGGAAATCTCAATTCTTTGAATTGGTTATCAATAGCATATTCCAATTTTTCTGGGTCTGTTCCTTCATTTAGAAACCTCACTCAGCTAACGTTTGTAGATATTGCAGGCAACAAATTCAAAGGTGATATTTCTTCGTTCTTGCAAAATCTTACCAAATTAAGCACCCTGAGAATTGGTTTTAATGAATTTACTACTGAAACCATCTCATGGATTTGTAAGTTGTCGGGAATAAATGATTTGCGCCTGGAATTTGTAAATATTGACCACGAAATTCCATTTTGTTTCACAAACCTCACCCAATTATCCATATTATCCCTATATCAAAACAATTTAAGTGGGCAAATTCCAACTTGGATAATGAACCTAACCAATTTAGCTTCCATGAATCTTGGAGAAAATAATCTTCGGGGTGAAATTCCAAACTCTCTCTTCGAACTTGAGAACCTAGAAACTGTTTCTGTGATCAGTAATCTGTTGGAGGGAGAATTAGAGCTGAATAAATTTCTAAAGCTAAAAGTGCTCGTGCTGGTTGAATTATGTTTCAATAAATTGTCGTTAATTAGTGGAAAAAATCCATCCAATGCAAGCCTTTCAAAAATTCAAGGGTTAGGTTTGGGATTAAGCAATCTGAGTGAGTTTCCACATTTTATTCGGGACTTGACTGAGCTATCATACATTTACATGCCATACAATAATGTCAGTTCCTTCCCCAGCTGGATGTGGAGAAAAACAAGTCTTCGGAGCTTAATTGTTTCTCACAACTCATTAATAGGAAAAATAGATCCACAAATATGCAATTTGAACTCTCTTATGCTTCTTGACTTGTCATTTAACAACTTAAGTGGCACAGTTCCCTCGTGTTTGGGAAGTTCCAGTAAACTTCTGCAAATTTTAGTGCTAAAAGGAAACAATTTGACTGGCCCCTTTCCTGAGACATATACGAAGACAAGTGATCTAAGAATGATAGATTTAAGCAATAACAATCTGCACGGTCAATTGCCAAGAGCACTGCTAAACATTAGAATGCTAGAGTATATAGATGTCAGCTATAACCAAATCAATGATTCATTTCCCTGTTGGTTGGGAACTCTTCCGGAGCTGAAAGTTGTTGCTTTACATCATAATCATTTGTTCGGATCCATAGGGTGCCCTACATCATGCACATTTCCCAAACTGCATATCATTGATCTTTCTCACAATCAATTGTCTGGAAGTTTGCCTTCAAAAACAATCCAGAATTGGAAATCAATGGAAGCTTCAAACGAGAGTCAATTACGGTATCAATATTATACGGTGTTTGATTATCAAATGTTGGCAAGGTTTAGCGTGTTGAAGGATGGCTCTTACAGGTATTCATTTGCACTGTGTAACAAAGGTACGACCCTGGTTTATGAAAATCTCCAAGAGTTTTACAACTTGATAGTCATTAATCTTTCAAGTAATAAATTCTCTGGGGAGATTCCAAATGTTATAGGAGACTTAACTGGTCTTGTTTTGCTGAACCTTTCAAACAACATGCTTAGTGGCAACATTCCTTCTTCCTTACGGAAACTTTCAAACCTTGAAACTTTGGATGTTTCCCTCAATACTTTATCAGGGAAGATTCCCCTACAGTTGCAAGAACTAACATTTCTTTCGCACTTTAATGTGTCCTTTAACAATCTTTCGGGTCCTATACCTCAAAATATGCAGTTTGCTACCTTCCCAGATAGTTCATTTGAGGGTAACCAAGAATTGTGTGTTAATCCATCGGTCAATAAATGTGAGGAAGATGGAGGGCTGCCATTTGTTCCACCTTCCACATCTGATGATGATATAAACTCTGGAATTTTTATTGAATTGGACTGGAAAGTGGTTCTGATTGGGTATGGAGGTGGACTTCTTGTGGGATTAGCACTGGGAAGCTCTTTCAATCGTGAGATATTTGCTTGGCTTAAAAGGGTTTGTTTTGTTGAGTGGGAACCGATAAATTTGTGACGATGGGCACACTTTCCATTGTATTTGTGCCTTTCCTTTTGTACTTTCTTATCATTTATTATTATAATTGCATTTAGGTAGCAAGAGTGTGCGTATTGTCTTATGCGGTTTAGCAAGAGTAGCTTATGGCTTCAATGACTACTTTTTAAGGTCTATTAGATTAAAATATTAAATTTGGATTTGAATGAGATTACTTTGATATATTGAATCATTACATTTGATTGTATGAACATTGGATCCTAATGCCGAAGCAACTGATATTCAATTTGTTTCAGAATTCTATATTTGGGTGGCTATACATTCTAGAATCAAATTTGCTTAAAGAATTAATCTTGTAGTAGATTTTATCACATTTTGTTCTTATACATCTAATTCTCATCTTATCTTTATACTTCAAGTTGTATTTTCGTATTTATATTAGAAAGCCTAATAGTATACACTATACAGGACTCCTTTGTCATTAAACAATAATTTTTGCACATTATTTTATTTTCTTTTATTTTTGAAAAATTATCTTAAATTAATTTCATAATGTAATTAAGTGTGATATGTATTACGTTATATCAAATATCAATACGATATAGTTGTATTTTAGTATAATGAGAAATAATTTCTATATAATTTTAAATAAACACGCAAACATATACATTACATACAAAAATAATAAAGATAAAGAAAAAATCATAAATATATAACCGAAAGATTTTGCAAGGGGTTCTACGACAATATTTATAAAAAAATTGGAAAATTTTGTTAGTGATCAAAATCCTTCACAAAATGTCTCATAACATATATAATTATATTTTATATTTTATGAGATATTTGTGACAAACAAAGCACAAAGTTCATTGCAAAAAGTATTACAATATTCCAAGTTCATTTTTGCGACATGTTTTACCATGGAAAAAATAATTTATAGAAAATTTCATACAAACTTCTCGCTATAATGTATGTTTATTAATTTTATAACAAAATTTTTAGCTATGGAAGATATTCGTCAAAAGAAAGTTAGTTTAATTAAAAGTTTCTCGCAAATATTATGAATCCGTCACATCTCACAAATTACGAGGATTTCTGTAAAAAAACTTCGTCAGTAATTTTACTTTTTCTATCCGATGAGTAATATAGTTTGTTATAATTCCGATTATTTCTCTAACCTTACTTTCATAAGAAATTTAATTTTATCTTAACATAATTTTTGTTCTTCACCTTCATTCTTATTAAGATGCGAGGATTATGATAAATTTTAGGTTCAGAATTATTACTCATTTAAAAAGGGATTAAGGAGATAAATGTTAGAAAAAATTTAAGAATTATTTATTATTTTTCAATACTTTAAAGATTATGTAAAAGGGAAATGACCAACCAAATTAATGATTTCCTCATAAAATAGTCATATTCAACTAATATATATATATATATATATATATATATATATATATATATATATATATATATATATATATAACTTAATAAATAAATAAACAATGAGAAAGATATATTGATTAACCATCATATATAATGCTTAATCTTCTATCCATTCCTTTCTAAGACATTTATTAGATTATAAAAGTGATTTTATGTCTATTAATTTTAATTTCCTTATTGGGTCATATTGGTTTCTTTCTCGTAAAAATCTATTAAACTAAACTTCCTTATTAAAATATTAATTATTTTGTAATTATAAAAAAATTCAAAATATTAATTATTTTGTATTGTTTCAGGCATTGTCTGTTTTAAAATTTAATGTTTTGATTACAATTTTATTATATCAGTAGATAAGAAGTGACAGTTTTTACAAATTATTTTTGTAACATTCCGTAATTTCACACTTTGATAATTCATAATTAATATATATTTATGTGTTTTAAACTCAGATTTCAATTACAAATTCATAAATATAACTCGAATTTTTCTACTTATTCTTCTATCTCTTCTTCATTAGTAGTAAATCAGACGACATTCCTTCATCTGCTCCCGTATAACGAATTATACGATCATCGCACATACCCAAACACAAACAAGTAGGGTGAGTTAACATGCAACCAATCATTTATAAAACATGCATAATTACTTTGATGCACTCAACAAACCTCATATAATAATTATGTCAAACACTCTCATACCATCATAATCGCATCATAGATACTCATCCATTACTTTGATACAGTCAACAAACCTCATATAATAATTATGTCAGACACCCTCATACCATCATACAACAATCACATCATAGATACTCATACCATCATACAACAATCGCATCATAGATACTTATACCATCATACAACAATCGCATCATAGATACTCATCCCACAATACCACAATTACTACTAGACACTCATCCCACAATACTTAATAGACACTCGTCCCACAATACTCAATAGACACTCATTCCACAATACTCAATAGACACTCATTCTGATGATATGTTGATGAGCGGTCAGAGGAGGTTATGCACTTGTGATGACTTCTACTTCTTCTTACAAATACACTTCCAAAATACTACATACCATCCACAAGGTTAGTCCTCAACACTATGTCCAACACCGGCACATAGACCAGGACCTCCTGCCCTCCATACCATTCACAAGGTTAATCCTCAACACTATGTCCAAAACCGACACATAGACCAGGACCTCCTGCCCCTCTCACCACATAATTCATCATTCTCTACTTGAGACTGGATGATTATTAGAGTATCCGGATAACCTCCAACTACGGGACCTTCAACATCAACATATACACAAATACCATATCATTACTAAATCTCTCCACGAGACTCATACCATGCTCATATTCCTCAACTCACATTATACCCTTACAAAATCTCCCCATAATACTCATATCATGTTCAGACGCATAAATTCAAATCCAATATAATAAAATACAATCATCACAGAAATCATACAAAATGAATATATCACAAAATAAATTAACAATACTAAAATATCACCATAAATGGTCACCGGAGAAGAATCAAATGTTTGACGAATCAAACTCACCATAAACGTCAGTACATATGACTAGTCACAACTTATTGGATTTAACCAGGGCTGCTCTATGATCAGGGATGTACCGACTCTAGTTTTTAAGATTCCTCTATCCTACCATCGCAATTATAATTCATAATTCCATATCTACCACAATAACATGAATTCATCAGAAATTTTTATTCCAACAAGTTATATTGCACAATAATTTAACAGTACATAATCTGTTCAACAAGATTTAAGTTAAAACCTTGTCGAGTAGACTTCCAAGAAAGAGAGGTGTGTCACAATAGACAGCTTAAGTACCAAGTCTTTCCTTAGCCAAAGTGTTCCTCAACTAGTTTTAACAAATTTCTTATTTACAGATTCAAAACAACAGCATATAATATTAACATAGAAATTCAATATAGATAGATATACAGTAAGCATTAACAGTATTCACACAGAATTTCAAGACATGAATAGTAATAAAACAATACTAAATCATAATATAAAAGCTTCGAAAGGTTAGCTCCCCTACCTCTATTCCAAACTTCTCTTGCTAAGAATTTGTTTCCCCGAAAATCCTCCAGAACTTCTACTCTTCTTGCAACTAAAAATTTCTTCCTAACTCTTTCTTCTCTATTTCTCAAGATTTCTCACTTGATTCTTCTTCTCTTTGTGCAAAATAGTCTCCCCTCTCATGACTATTATAGTCCAAAAAATTTTACTATTCAACAATTTTTTTAATATTATTTATTTTTAGTATTATTTATTATATTAATATTTTTAACCACTTGACATATTGGATCCCTCAATAATGCCTTAAAATCTGAGTGTTTTATCCACTATCAATATTTTAATTTTTTTTTTTAATTTTTTTTAATTTTTTTATAAAAAGGTAGAAAAGAGCTTGAACCCATGTTCTTGAAATCACCACAATTTTCTACCATTTAAGCTACCAAAATTTATATATTTAACTTATTAATTATATTTTTCATTCACAAAGAAATTTATTACTACTAGTAATAAAATTGTTACAATTAAGGTAAATATTTTTCATGAATCTTACAATTTTTAAGCTTAACTTTTAAGTTATGTGAAAAAATTTTATATCTTAAAACAAGTACATGTAGAATAAAGATATTGAAGTCTTTTCCACTCTATGTTTCTATAAATCACCATCAAAATACATTGATAATTCACTACTCAAAACAAAAGGTAATAGCACGAGTTTAACTAAGTTATTAGACAGAGGACAAATTCATGTAAAATAGCATGAATAAGCATAATAAATTTCTATCAATTTTATCCTTGAATACTAAGCATGAATGAGATTCCTTTCCATTTAATGTTACAAGTGGCTTGAGTATTTACACAATATAATGAAAATCATGCACTAATTCATTATTATTTACAATAGACCTTCATAATGTATTGCAGCAACACAATTGGCCCTTATGCAATATTAACAACCAAAACCATAATTTAAAACCTTTTTGAAACATATCATGAGAGGATTTCTTCTTGCTATGGGTCTTGTTATAACTATGGCTTCCATGTACATATATTCCCTCTATCAAACCTGTTCTTTTAAGAACTATCATTATTCTCATGTCCAAAATTGGAAGTAACTGAGATGAAGACAATCTATGTTCAAAATATTGAGTGCAGGTCTCTTTCTTGCAATTCCAAGTTGTATCTATTGGGATCACAAACAAATGGGATATCACCAATACTATCAAAGAAGATTCCACCCAGATCATCATCACTAGCTATTTGTGGCTGTTCACTTTTTCTGACTTCCCCATCATCAGCTTCATCTCCAGATACATTTGAATTCTTCTCAACCAATTCTCTGAACAACGAAGAGCGGAGAAGAAGGCCAAGTGCAGTGGGAGAAGATGACTTACTGCTTGAGAATGGGTAGGGTTTGCTTCCAAAATTGTCTTGCCCTACTGGGGAATTCAGAGAATCTAGGCTGAAAAAACTGTTGTGAATGACTGAAGATTTTGACTCTTCTGTTAGAGAATAATTAGATGGGGATGCCACCTTTTGACCCTCTAGAACTGCATGTGTTTCAAGTTTTGCTTCTGGGCTGCTTCCTCCTCCTGGCTTTAACCATTTTATGTAAGTGCTCAAATCAAAGTTTGTCACAGCATTGATCCCTCTGTACTCAATGGCCGCTAAGTCATAAGCTCGTGCAGCTTCCTCTTGGGTGCCTGTATATATATGTTGGTCAACAAAATATGCTGAGGCTAATGAATGAAAGAAGCATAATTTCTATATATATATATATATCTTTGCTTTGCGTGTGTTTGTGAACTACACCGTGGTGAATTGTGGAGATTTAACTTACCATAGGTGCCAAGATAGAGATATTTGTTTCCAAAAACCCTTCCTATTCTTGCTTCCCATCGACCATTGTGGTGGTGCCTGCAAAACATTCAACACTCATTACTGATTCATCTTCACAAAGCAACAACTCAAAAGTCAATTTTTGTGCCTATTGATCAGAAATATGCACCTTGCAACACCCCTATACTTCGACACACCTCTTGAAAAGCCACTGCTCTTTCTGCAAAATCAATTTTAAAATAACCAGAGTCAAGAAGTCATTTTTTCATGACGAAGTAACCAACCTAGTGTACCTAAACTTACGTACAATATTAAAATTCTATATAACTTTATCTGCTGAACTTAAATACTACTATTTCTATCTCTTATTAGACTGCAGCTTCTTCCCTACACCTTCTCAAGGTGTCCTAGAGAACAAAATTATAAGTATTTACCTCCTTAAAGTTGCCAAATACTCCTCTTTGGTCATAGTCTGCATTATTTCCATATCTTTCCCGTAATCAGATATCTGTTGAAATTTCAAGTATAAAGAGCATTAGATGAATATTCGCACCTAAATGAAATATATATAATCTGTTACTATATCATCTTACTGGAAAATTGGTGAAGGTTGAAGTTCCCCAATACTTAAGTGCGGCTAAATCATATGCTCTGGCAGCTGATTCTTCTTCATCATAAGCCCCTATGATATTTGAAAGATAAAATAATGTCAACTTAAACTTGATTGACAGAATAATTAAACCAAAATCTTGGCTCTTATCATTAAATGACTCACCAAGGTAAACTGTTCAACCAATCCCAATTCCAGTTGAAGTTCCAAATGAAAAGGATCATGTTAGTATGTTAGCAAGGAAAAGCAAGTGAAGGAGGAAAGTAAGAAATATATAGAGCAGCAGTTGATGCGAAAACACCAGAAGGAGGAACTCTACCTTGCTTCCCTTTTTTCTTCTGTGTTATATTCCAAGAGAGTTTGTCCCACAAGTGAGCTTCATACCGACCAGTCCACCTATGTCTATTTACAGTTCATTTGAATTAGCAAATTAGACATAAGACCATAGTAGTTAACGCTCTTTGAAACTATAGAACAAGGAAGTTCTTTCTTATATACCTGCTAACACCACGAAATTTTGAGCTTCTCTTTGTTGTGTTGATTGTAGAATTTTCACCACCGTGTTGCTTTGGTAACTGCTGGTGGTGGCTATCGTCACCACTGCTAACTGCTGCAGCAACCTCTCTTCTTCGTCTCTTGACACACCGTGTAGCTTGAAGCTCACCTTCTGCCATGGACATTTGGCTCTTCCCAAGGCTCACCTCTATAATGTTATGTTTCGTCATTTCCATTTCTTATATATATTGTGATTGTTTGGTAGACCCTTTTTCCTTCTCAACTGTGCTTAAGTTGATGAGAGGAGTGTGAGTTATGCGTTGTTCTTATAATTTGCATGCTTATTTTGGTCTTTTTATGTTTTTGTATTTATTGTTAGCTACAATGTTGTAGTTACAAACAAGGAGGACGATAATAACGGGGAAAGTAGCGGTCGGGTTTGTGTTGTCCTATTGCCAGCTCAAAGTCCATCAGTCTTGAACTTTCTTCATATCAACCCTACCATATATAACAAATATAAGAACTCCTCGTTCAAAGTCATTTCATATTCACACCCACATTTTCAATGACTCGCTAGCCAAAAGTTTCTGGTTTTGGTTAATCATTCACTGATACTTTTAAGCTTTCACAAACCTAAATTGCTTAATATTTTTCTTTAGTTTGACCAGGATTTACCAAATAGTAGGGTTAGACAAATTGTTTCCTTATTGGTGTTTGTTTCTGTGAGAAACCGTACACCCATTAACGTGTTTGTTTCCTTATGGTGTTTATTGTGATTTTTTTTAGAAAAAAATAATTAATTAATATTTTTAGAATAAGGATAAGTTTACATAGTATGAAAACAGAAATAAAAATTAATTTTTATTTCAGGAACAATAATGAATATACTAAAATTCACTCCCCCACCCTACACAATTCTATCTTAAAATATGGTGGTGAAAATAAGCACCATGATATGCTTAATTGCATGTACTCGTGCCCTTAAAAATACCTTTCCTAAACTATTTGACTTTAGTTTTCTCATAAATTGGGTTTTATTAATTGTAGACATAGAGAAATGTCACAGTAATTTATGGATGAGTTTGTGATTTACTAAAATTATGTTGGGTCATGGGAGTTCTATAATGTTTTTTATGGGCAAGGGGAATATTTAATAAATAAAAGATAGAAGGTACCTAAACTCATACAAGAAATTAAAACATTATCTTTAAGCATTATAGTATTTGAAGATCATTAAAAAAAAAAACAAAAGCTTTTCATCTTTTAAGTTAACCAATATCATGACCTAAATCTTATAAGTTGTCACATATATTATGTTTGGCTGCTCTGTTTTTAGGAGACCTTAAAGATATATACCTAACCTGATTTTTAGAAATTAGCAAATTGTAACTTTTATATCTCAAACGTAATTTTTGTACTTTTTAAGTGATTTTCAAACATGTCACATATATGATTTTCGAAAAGGAAAAATAGTCCCGGAAGATGAAGATTGTATAAGGACCCAAACAATTTAGTAATTATTAAACAATGCAAGTTTGACTTGAAACTGACAGGATAGATCAGGAATGTTTTCTTCAATTATATACGTTATTTAACAATAAAAAGACAGCATGAATATAAATATATTGAATATAAAAAGGTTTATGCCTTGGTGCATAATACTGTTTCCCTTGGATTCATCACTGTCGAGTTGGAATCTTTCTTGAGGCAGAAAAGAATTTGCTTACACCACGTTATCTAAAATTTACGGTGCTACCAATGACTGAAAGCTAATAAATATTCATCTTGTCATTTATTTATTGTTATAATATTTCTTTGGTGTATATTAGTTAAATATGCTTGTACAGTTGGTACGAAATTTCTTGTAGTACACTTGTATTATTAATTTAATATGTTCGATCATTTGTTAACTGTTAAGTTTATTAATTATGAATACACAAACATGCTGACAATATATTTAGATTAAATAACTGTTAAGAGCTTAAAACTTGGCATCTTTATATATGTATTTTATTTGCATTTGGGTTACTGATACGGACTGGTTTAATTAATTAAGAAAAGTACATTTACCTTTCAACGCATACTTCAAGACGTGGTTTTTAGTTTAAAAAATGGAGAATAATTATTTAAGCCATAGGAATGTATCCTGAATGTGACAATATGTCATTGTCCTCCTAAAATTAAAAGAGTTCTTGGAACATGCCTATTTTTCTGGTTTTAATGTTCAATTTGCTTTCGCGTGATTACTTTAAAATTTAGCATGTCGTTTGAGGAAATTGATTAGCAATGATGTTGTCTTCCTCACTTACAACTAGCTGAGATATTTCGAGAAATGTTACTGAAAATAATGGTTTTCCAAGTTTATAATGTAACCTGAAATTTTATGTTTTCTCATAATCAGAATACTTTATGGGGATACACGGATTAAGTTTGGTAAGTAAATGTTGAAACTATAATTAATCAAGTGCACTGAAATGCTATTTTGGTTATTGAAAGTGAAATGCATTCATAAGTCTTTAAAATTAATATATA
This sequence comes from Vigna umbellata, assembly GCF_029865625.1. NCBI lineage: Eukaryota > Viridiplantae > Streptophyta > Magnoliopsida > Fabales > Fabaceae > Vigna > Vigna umbellata. Next base: position 9,656,948 of record NC_142168.1, on the reverse strand, counting down.
TATATATATATATATATATATATATATATATATATATATATATATATATATATATATACAAAACATTTGTTAGTATTTTATCTCTTATGTCACTAATTTTTATTTTAGAGTATGATTGATTGCACATTAAAAAAAAAATTGAATTCTCTATGTTTCACAAACTAATGTAACAACATTAACAGTTTTAAAAACTAAAATAATTATTTATTCAGAAAGTCTCTAAAGGTAATAGAAGGAACAACCATATTATGGTTAATGTATGTAATTATCAGTGCAAAATGGACCAAATAGTTAGGTCCACATAAGACTTGGCCTATTTATTAAAAATGTTGTATGTAATTATATATATTTATTTTTAAAAAGCTTATTTATGTCAAAAGTTCACATTTTCAGCTTTAAATAAAAGACAACTGAATCTTATATATGGAATAGTCTATTTATATATATTATATTATATATGAATAAAATGTACATATAAATAATAATAATAACAATAAAATGTAAGGTATGTTGATCCACAGTCCCTGTATAAAGCATGTTATAAGGATGTATTTATGTCAGATTAATACTTCAAATGGGCAAAGCCAAGTTTTAAAACTCGTTGTATAACAAATTAATAAATTAGGATTAGACTTTGTAAAAGCATGAATCAGGGCAGGTTTAGGTCTATTAAAACATGGTCTAGCTGTGGCATGCTTTCACCCCTATTAACTCTGGGTAATTAATTAACATCTATCAAGGTCTTAGAATTAAGAAAATGATGGCGTTGACTTTATATGTGTGTTGTTTTAGTAGAATAATCCAAACGCTCAATGAATATGAGTTAAGAGAAAGAAAGAAAAATGTTTTCCAAATGATTGGGATGTTCATGCATGCAACTCACTCTCTCCTCCCAAAGTACAAAAACAATAAATACATTACGATAATACTGTCATGGAGAAATAATATACTGTGATTTTCTGGTTGAAAAAGGTGGAGGAAATGCAGTTCAATTTGTAAATGTAAACCAAAGTTTATGTGTGCTTGTAAATGGTAATACTATTATTATACAAATAAAATTTGGATATGAAAGAAACATTGTGAAAGACATCCTCTAATAATGTCTGTCTAAAGCAGAAGTAATGTCTGTCTAAAGCAGAAGAGCTACTCCTTACAGTAGAGCCTAGAGGATTCCCTATGTATTATTAGTTTGCTTAATGATTAATTAAGCATTATGAGATATTAATTAAGAGGGGGGAAAAAAGCCATGGACCTTAATCCTCTAATCTAGCAAGGGCTTCCCACCTTGCAGTTGAGGAATCCAGCAAAGCGTGTGAGCCTGTTGGCTTGTGACCCATGTCTAGGTTTCATGAGAAACCCTTTGTTAAATGGAAGCTTACCAAGAGGTTTCCCTGACTGAATAAACTTAGCCCCATTCATGAAGACATCGTTTTCTGATCTCCATTGCCATTTCTCCCACTCAGAAGATGGTGCATAGTCCCTGTGCGTCACTATCTTCGCAGCGTCGTTGTTTGGTGCAATGAACCGGTTTCCTTGGCTCAGAATCGTTGGCCCTGAGCTCCCACCAATTGCATACATCAGCCAGTGAGTGTAATCGTTGTTCAACACATGGAAGAAACCCCATCTGCATCTGGGCATTCTCTGAATCAGACCCTGCCCGAAATGGTTGAATGCCACTGTCACCTGCATTATCTTGTCTCCGGAGAAGGTGTCGCTCGCTCCGAACAACATCACCTAATCAACAGCCAAAACAATAATCAATGAATCAAGGTGAAGAGTAAAAAAGAGAGAGAATAAGAAGAATATAATGCATTTACATCGTTATGTTTGGTCATGTGGCAATTTGAGATGGTGATTGCAGTGGATCCCTGGATAACGTCGACGAGACCATCCTCGCAATCAGCGAGTGAGATGTGATCGATCCAAATGTTTGAAGAGCCAAAAATGGAGATGGCATCCCCATCAGCCCTTGTTCTTATTCCGACATGGTCCCAAGAGTCCCTGATCATGCCACCTGGCGTGGACTTGATCTTATGTATTTTAAGCCCATGGATAATAACGTTGTTCACAAACTGCATGGTAAGGCCTGCGCCATCCTTGATCACCACGCTGTACCCGCGACCGTCGATGGTTTTGTCAGAAGAAATCAACAACTCGTAATTCAGCTTGATGACCATGCTTCGTGAAAATATGATCCACAGTGGGTCCTTTTGTATAACCGCGTAGCGTAGGGTTCCTGGTTTTGGGTTAACGGGATCATCGTCGGAGGGATCAGTGACAGTGTAGATTTTTCCGTTGGCTCCTCCGATGGCCCTTCTTCCAAAACCCTTCACGCAATTGGCTAACTTAAAACGGTTTTTGGCCCAGCCTTTCTTGCACCTCCAACAACGATCGATTGGGTTCAGGGCCAAGCAAGGTCCAGTGTATTTCTTCTTCTCATTCTGCTTCAGCTCCCTCCTTGTGCTGTTTGATTCCTTCTTTGACGTCTTCTTAAAATCCCTGCATCAAAGCATTTGTGAGAATCAACACCCAATCATGTACGAGTTGATGATGGAAGTACTTACTCGTCATCGTGAATATCTTGGTGGGAAGTAGCGTTTGTAGGGTCAGGCACGTAGGATTTAAGAGCGATTTCATGGGCCTCTTCAGCTCGTTCTTGGAGAAATTCGTCGAACGCGGCAATGCCAGCCTCAAGGCATGGAATAGTAATGGCAAAAGCGACCAAGATAAAGGCAACCTTGCATGAACTTCCTGCCATTATGCTTTCCAATGCCTCTTGTGTTTTTTCGATTTGGTTTTCTTCTCTATTTGGACTTTTTCTCTTTTTTCTTTTGCTTCAGAAACTAAAACTTGTTTTTGTTCTTGGTTTAGAAGGCAAGGACAAGCCTTCGGTCTATATTTGAGCCTTTTAGAGTCTACAAAATAGACCTCACCAAGCCAATATAGATTAGAGCCGAACACTTTATTAGGTCCACAGCATAGCGCTCAATTGAGCTGTTTAGAGAAGCAAAATCTGCCTACTTAAATAATGGTGGCATTCCTTCAACAGTGATACCTTCACTTCTAAATTTAGGAGCGTAAAGACTGGGAAACCTTTCTATTTCTATTTCTGTGGCTGTTTTCAATTTCATTCAGAATTGGTTAACAGAATGTGAATTCTGTCTCTCTCTAAGATACAGATTTGGCTTCAAAAGCAAATGATTGTTAATCCGTTCACTTAGCCTACAATTTCTCATCACTATTTTCTTTGCTTCTCCATTTTAATAGCCATTGGTGAAATTTCTTATGTATAACCTAACACTGGTCTTAGCAGTTACTGTTTATCAGCCACAACTGTGTATTATTGTGACGTGTTTATCAACCATATCTATTTGGAAACACTTGCAAGCCCTATTTTTGTGACGTGTTTGGTCCTACAGTTTTGTTGTATATATTTCTGTCAAATTCTACTTCTAAAGTCTATATCTCGTTTATATGGTGGGAATGTGGTCAGGAATCACCTACTTTTTTTCTGGAAAAAATTAAAATTACTTTAAAACAAACCTGGTGGGAAAATAAAATGCTAAAGTCACTTGCCTTTTTTAAAAACTCTAAATTGAACAGTGATATTCTTGAAATTTTGTATTATAATTAAAACGCAGAAGTAAAAAAGCTTTAAAATAAGCTCTCTTTTTTATATAGAAATCAAATACAAATTAAGTTCAATTATTCAATTAAATTAAAGGAAATAAACACTTATTTTCGAAAGAATTTGAATAAGTAAGCACTTAATTTCCTTTCTAATAAAAGTATAATATATATATATATATATATATATATATATATATATATATATATATATTATACTCATAATAATATAAAAATATACACTGGTTATTTAGTAAGTCAACCTAACTGAAGTTTAAAAAATTTAAATCCGACCGATTGATCACGGATTGATGGGTTAAACGAGTTGGCTCACTCGTTCATAGTTAAATTTTTTTTCACAATTATCAAAAAAATTACAATTTTTTCTAATTGAAATCTAAATAAAGTTCAATCCAAATATAACCAAAATGGTGTTAAACTCCACATGCAATAAAAAAAATAAAATACAATCCAAAATCATATTAAACTTCAAATACAATCCAAAAGCACAAAAATACAAAATAAATTACTATATAACATCATATCAATGTGTTCACTTATTCATCTATAATATTAGAATCTTGAATGGAAAAATCTAGAACATAAAAGAGTTTAAGTTTAAAGTTTTCAATTTTTGAATATAATTTAAAATTTATGGATGGGTTGGTCAACCCGACTTACTACGAGTTGAACTCATTTTTTAGTAGACTGAGTTCAATTTATGTTCGCGTTGAAATTTGTATTTTTTTTTAAACTTAACTCGACTCAAACCCGTGATAGACTAGGTTAATCTGCAGATTTTAATCCATCTTAAGAGATATGTTCTAATTTCATCCAACTTTTCACCTATAGATGGTTCACCTTATCAACATAGCTTTGTTCAAGTGCTGCTTTCAATTCTCTCCATGTATAATGTGCTAACCTGTTTTGGGTTGTTTTGATCTTTAGTTCAAAGAGTCCATTCCTATCACCTTTCTTCATCCCTATAGAATTTGTTTCCCTTATAAATCTCATCATGATAACATGCTTTCATTGAGAATAACACAACTTCATCTTCAACTGTTAATTTATAAGTTTATTTTTTCTATTGTAAGTCCCGGTTGTATTTCAAACTTTGCCTAACATATCCGCAAAAAATTCTCATAATACAAGTTATGAACAACTTCTCTTTCAATATTTTGAGTTGCATCTAAGAACACTTTTCAAAACCATAATATTTTAGTCTTATGAAAGTTTACCTTAATGCCAGCAACTATTTCAAAGCATCTAAGAACACTTTTCGAAACCATAATTTATTCATCTGAATCTTGTGGGTTTTCTGCCTTAGGTATTAAGGTTATGAATGATGCATTGCTACCTCTAGGCCACTTACCACTAGTATGAAAATTATTAACCGCATTCACTATGTCTTTGTAATGGCTCTTGTTTAAAGTCTATGGTTCTCAAATCTACAAACAGTTTTGATCTCTCTGCCTTTTCTTCAATATCTAATAGCCACTCCCTTCATCCTTTTATTCATTCTTGGATACCAGTCCTAGACTTCTCCAAAATGAACATACTTCTACGCCAAATGCTTGTGTATACCTCTAGCACTATTCTCTGCATCTATATGAGCCAACTCCAAATTGTTATCTCCCCAAATTGCAATACACTTATCTATGTTTATTATTGCAGATTTAGTTTCTTGGATGCATATATCATATGTTTCTTTTGATATAGTTTCCCTAAGATATCTCCATTTCACCGACCCCCTAAACCTCTTATATTAAAAGTTATGATCTTCATAAGTGCACTTCTTTCACCTCTGATGATATATATGTTTCATGCTATTGTCTCTTTCTTCCATTTCCTCCAATTATTTAAGAATACTTTCTTCCTCACCGGAATATGTGATTCCTATTTGTTTCCCTAAATTCCACGACTTCAGAGCTTCTTTTGGTCCATTCTTTAACCAGAATAATCTATTACAATTAAATATAGTTTCATCAGAAATAGAGTTACTAAGCGAGTAAGCAGTTGACTAATTGGCGTCTTTGCAGATGTAGACAATTTGTTGTTCTGTAAGGCGATTTCTGGAGAAATCTTCCTATACGCTTGCTAGATTGTTCCGGATACAACCTTCTGCCACTAAAAAACAACTCTGGTTTGTTTTGTTAACCTTGATGAGTTTCATATATGCTTCTCATTGTCGGAATATATATATATATATATATATATATATATATATATATATATATATATATATATATATATATATATATATAAAGGTAGTACCCATTTATAGGTATATTTTTTTTGCCGAAAAAGAATCAAACGTCACAAACTAAGTATCAACCTTTGCTAGAAGAGGGATTCATGTACTATAGATAGGAAACCAAATTATTTATTTTAAGTTTCAGCATCACTCTCGTCCTGTACTAGATCCATAAGAACATTCATATCTGTTCACACCATTAAGATGATCACAAAAGAAAAAACAAACAGAGAAAAAAAGGATAAATTAATGTCCCAAAAGAGTTTTCATAACGAAACATGAAAATAAACATCATACAACACTTATTCATAAAACAACCTTATAACATGAAATGACTCATTTTAAACTCAAATATCCAAATAAAACATTAATGTGAAATCTCGGGAGATCGTGCATAAGTGGTGGCCTCTACTACTCTGCAGAGCCATTATCAATGGTTTTCACCCTACAACACACAAAGTTAGTCTATTAACGTTTTAAGTCAAGGTAAAGCCCTAAAACTAAGACATGTTCCTCTCACCACATATACCATGCACATAATTGATAACAAACACATCCTCATTACAATATCATACATGAACAAACGTCATACATATTCACAATCATATTATCAATCCATGAAGCATCACAAATCATAATAAAACATACTTAGAACTCATGCTAAACCACTTCAAATAAGCAAAGGTCAAAAAATCACAGAACAGCACACTAGCGCTCAGACTAACGCTTAGCGTAGAAGCTCTCGCAAAAGAAAGTGATCAACGCCAAATCAAGAAAAAATAGCTCCAAACATGTAGTGGTACTCTCCCTTTGGTTTGTTCAACGGTGAAACTGCACTCAACAGTGAAATTGGCACTCGACACCATTCCAGAGAAATTACACCTTTCAAAATATGATCTGATTGCACTATAAACCTATCCAGATGACCAAATATGTACTCCTGACTCTGTGATTAGTTCAAAACATGTTTAAATGTCATATTGAATACCAATGTATCAAATAACCAGAGACTTGATCCATAAGCTCACTCCAATTTCAACTAAATTTCAAACAACACATCAACATATCAATTAACCCAACAAATTTAACTAAGTCGGAAATTTCATAATCTCAGACAACCAACAACAGGAACACTTTCAATAGCCCATCACAACAAAATGTCCCTACAACAGACTATCAATGGTAAACCAAAGCAAGCATGTCAACAACACATCATCATCAGACTCAAAACAGATTTTAACCGTGATTCATTCAAGTAATTCAATAATTTCAGTCAATCATAGACTATCAAACATGCACACACAATTCTAATCATATTATAACAAGAATAATGTATTTAACTTCCCTTATCTGACAAATTATCATAACATTATAGAAAGGTTAAAACATCTCCAAATGCAAAAGAAGCTTTATGTGTTCCTACACGATCATGATGCACCGTTAGAATCACTTATTAACAAATATTCAATCTTATGACTCAAAAGACACATGCAAGCTAAGTGGGATCCACATGCAACAGATATGAGAAAAAACTAAGAAAAATGATTGAAACTTAATTTATTCAAACAAAGAAGTTGATCAGTCCAATTTGAAGCGTTTGTCACAAGGATTAAATCCTGCGATCTTAATTCTTCAATCAGACGAATAGATGATAAGAACTCCTAAATAGAGGTAAGAGAACTTTAGAAAAATGATTTTTAAAAAGATTGTGTGTTTTAAAATAATAAAACTCGTTCATAACAAAATTATTTATATTAAAACTATTTAATATTAAAATAATTAAATCTCACTATCTTAAATCACTACTTCTTTTAAAATGAAATTTTTTAAGTCTTTACAAGTTTTAAATAATATACAACTTTTGTACATAGATAATCTTATAAATTTAACTTTTAATATAAGTTAAAGGACACATTAATATATAATTTTAAAACATTATAATAAAATTTAATTTGGTAAAAAACAAATATTACTATTTATAAATAGATAATATAATTAATCTTGAAAAATATAAAACCTTTATCATTTTAAGTAAATAGACTTTCAAAAATCTAGATCTAACATATTTCTTAAAGTAGGTTTAAAATTATTTTCCCCCGTAAACTAAAAAAAAAATCCAACTCGTTTTAGTCGCTATAACTACAATCATCACAACAACAAAACGCATAGTAGTATACGTAACACATTATAAAATTATCATAGCATCATATTGTGATCATAAAAAGAAAACCTAATGATTAATATTGTTATTTTTGAAAAATCTGTGGTGAAGTATGAATATCTTTACAGGACAGCATCACCGAGAAAAAGGGCTTTATTTAAAGAATGAACAATAGCTATATGCATGTAGTTAATAAAATAGCTTGGAAAAAAACTAATTTTAACATTAACAATATAAGTGGTAGGGTTGGTCAAAAGCTTTTCCACTGCTGCACCAACGACTGTTTATTACTAACTTAAAACTAGCTAACTTTAACTTTAGCAGAAAGAAGACCTGATGTCTATTAACGAATTTACATTTATATAAAATAAACATTCCTTCCTTCAAACATAACATAACATAAAGAGGCTTAAGAGTCAAGTCAAGCTATATATATATATATCTTTGAGAAAAATCTCCTTCACATATAATAAAGACGAAAGAAAAATGAGTACACATAAACAATGTAAATAAAGATAACAAAAAAATTAAGATAAGACGGTATAATTTAGGTTTATGGAACGTTGCAGCAAATATTTTACTTTCACGAATAAAATTATCAATATTTAGACAAACTTAAGAAACTTGGCTTCGTTATGAATGTTTTGCATGAACTTAAGAAAACTCTGAAATGTAAGTTTTGTTTTGTTGTTTAAGAGACTTAAAAAAATATTTTTGGTAATTTTTTATCATTGTGAAATAATCATTTCTTGTACATATTCTTTAGCTTGAGCGACAACTACGTACCTTTGATATTAGTGCTACAGTAAACGACTTCATTTATTGTAATTTAACAGTTTTAATAGTAAAGTCGTTCATTACTGTTATATTCAAAGCGATACAGTGATATTCTCCACGAATCAAAATACATTCTACTTTCTTTTCAGATCTATTGAATTTTTTACTTTCTTGTATTAATATTCAAAACTTGGACTGATTCTCAACAAAATTATATATTCTTGTTATATTTTCTTCAACTGCTTGGAAATAGAATCAGAATATATATATATATATATATTATATATATTATATATATATATATATATATAAAATACATGTTCAACATTGATAATTATTAACTTATTGGCAGACTGCACCTTTTGTGGATGGGATGAGATCAGGAACATAAGGAAAAAAAAAGATATATGGTGTAAAAAGAGAAGAGATAAATTAATGTTACTGATAAACAAAATCATACTCGTGATATTATTTTAACTCATTTTCATATGAATGAAGAATATTCAAATTCATCAAGATAAAGGTATGAATATGGTAATATTCTACTTTTTAAAATATTAGAATATGTTTAATTGATTTGATACTTTATTATCTTCGAAATATACTTAGTACTGTAAGTATTGTTGTTTTAATTAAATCGTTTATATATTATTGACAAAATTCTGTTACTTTTATTTGGTATTGAGATTTATTTGGTTAAATCAAATTTATTTGGCAGTATTAAAGGACCTTCAACTTGGGGATTGTGTAGCTATTATGCTAAGGAACATTCTGTCGGAAACTTTGTATGGACAATAAGTTTTCTTGTCTTGTACAAATATCTCTTTGGTCTTGTTAGTGGGAATCACATAAAAATAAGTGTTACATTTGACAATGAGTTATTCAGGACTAAAAATTACTAGTTTGAAAGTGATATATCAACATAATCAATTGTTTTATACCAGAAAATTTAAATTTATTCTCTTTCCCACATGAATATAACTTATAACTCTTCTTTAAACGCAGGGGAATAAAGATGTTTTTCTACTTAATTCACAACAATTACTTTGATATTCATCCATGCAAAAATCTAAGGTTGTTCCAATTATAAAAATAATATAACAAATTCATGAATAGCATTCATTGTATCAAGTAGGGTAAAAGTCTTCAAATGCTAGATACATAATTATTTATGCATAACTATTGAGCATTATTCTGTAAAACCAACAATATACTTTAATAAATAGAGTGGATATTAATTTAATAAAAAAATAGAAAATATATGAATTGAATACTCTCGATGAATTAAATGTTTTAAATATACTGTTAATAGACAATAAATAAACAGATTATTTATGCTTCTTTTAGTAAAAAAGATATTATTTATATGTATCTACCCATCCATTAGAATTTAGTATAAAATCTTTCTAATAATCTATATCTGTTTAGCACGGTCCCTGCATGAAAAGACAATTTGATGACCTTGGTGGGATTGAGTTTTATATTCTCTTACAAAGACAACATGAAGAAAGAGATGATGGGTCTTTTATGGCAAAAAAATCACGTTTTGGAAAGTAAATTCCCTGCTGCAACACTTTTGACCAAAATTGGAAAGTATTCTTCTTCACACAGTTCTTAACAGTCCTTTTAGATACTTAACTTCCAATTAACTTCTTTATTCTTCCTTCCTAGCACTGAAAAGCTTTAAAGAAATATTTTATAGAAAAAAGAAGTCTCAAGATCAATATATGTGAAATTTTAAGCAAAAATTTGGGTTACATGATGACAGTAGTGTAAAACCAAGATTAATGAAGATTACTCATAGGAATATCAGACAAAGGCTGAACACAAACTGAAACGAAAAATAGGGCACTTGAATTTATGTTCTTTTACAATAAAAAATAACTGAACACTGTATCATGATTTTGTCTTCTGATAGTGATTTGCTATTTGTCAGCATACACTGTCTAGGTCTGCTTTGATAAAGAACCTATGAACCGAAAGACTATGCCAAGAAGAAAATTGGAATCTAATTTTTATATACTTCAAGTGGACTTAAATGCCCTCACTTTATTTGATCATTAAGCTCTTTTTCTAACCATAATTGTGAAATCGTGATGTCTACACCGAAATACCATCAGATTCATGATATCTATTCGTGGAGGTATATCACAGACATGCAGTATAGCAGTTTAAGAGAATTATACAACTAGACTAGTGCACTTTGCAAAAACGAAGTTGAGAACTCCGAATAGATGATAACTTAGCTTAACAAAAGAAGAAAAAAACAGAAAGAATGATTCAGCAGACGACAAACCTGAGATGATAATTATATGCTGTCTTACTCAAAGTACAAAGGTTGTTTTCAATATACTTAACTGTTGTGACTTAGAGTTCATAAAGCAGCAACCTTACTATTACGCTAAGGTTCATTTTCGGGAAAAGGGGAAGAAAAAAGAAGCAGCTAAAATTAGCAATCCAATCCCATTACAGGTACAAGCTTTTCATTTAGAATTACACTGCTATTATCATAATAAATGTTTAGATTGAGAGTTGGTATAGATTGTTGAAATGAAAATGTAATCTTATAGAAATACAGCAAGAAAAATATCTAAATCTTGTCTTACTAATTTTTTTTCCAGCTAACCTTAAGTCACTTTTTGAGTGTGCAGAAGAAAGCCTCCGAAGAAGTCTCTTAAGCCAGTACTATTCATGGACAAAATAGCCTAAAAAGCATGCAAGGCAGCTTAATAAGGTGTTGGTGATCCTAAATCTTCCTACACTAGCCATCATGATTTCCCTAGCAGATGCCTATCATGTAGCGGCAGCCACTGTCCCATTATATGTGACCATGATACTTGCCTACGTTTCTGTGAAATGGTGGAAGATCTTCACACCAGATCAATGTTCAGGCATAAACAAATTTGTGGCGAAGTTCTCCATCCCCCTTTTGTCATTTCAAACCATTTCCTCGAACAACATCTACAAAATGACCCTCAAACTCTTATATGCCGATTTTGTTCAGAAATTGCTTGCATTTCTAGTCTTGATAGCAATCACGAAGATCAGTGGCCGAGGAGGTTTAAAGTGGATCATAACGGGTTTGTCATTAACAACACTTCCCAACACTTTGATTCTAGGAATCCCTCTGATGAAAGCTATGTATAAGGGTGAAGCAGTTCTTCTCCTTGCACAGATTATTTTCTTGCAGAGCATGATCTGGTACAATTTGTTGTTGTTTCTTTATGAACTTGATGCTGTCAACACCAGGCCTGCTGCAGCTGCACCACCATCACAAGGCTCGGCTGGTACATGTTTATAGTAGGTTAATTTTCTTTGTAAGGAATGAGATTTAGAGTAATTAATATACGTGAAACAAATAGTAATTAACTTAGCAAAACGTTGATCTAGATTCATTCTTCTTCTTGCCATTACTTTTCTCTCATAATAATACTCTAAAGGCATAATTTATATATATATATATATATATATATATATATATATATATATATATATGTATGTATGTATGTATGTAGATAATATATTATTGATAAGTTAATCGTGTTCAACCAAGTAAAGTGATCTAAGACAGTCAGATTAAATGGGGCCTGAACATAAATATATTTAAAGAGTAACTATATTTGAATACTATATTATAAGCTTCTACAAATCAGTTTTTTTAACATGTTTTCTGTGCAATATTTTCTTTCTCTACCTCCTCTTTAGATGCCATTTGAATATCCCAGTGCTTTAGTAGCAACATGTAAATCAAACTAACACATATCATGTTGATTTATATACGGTGTAAAATTTAAGTGCAGAAATATTTCCATAAAACCGAAAACCAGAAATAAAAATTGTGTAATTTTCTATGTTCTTTAAATGTCTGTAAGGAGAAACAGACACAGATCGTGAGGTACAATCAAAAGGAGAAGAAGACGTAGACCCTAGAAGAAAAAGGAAGCTGAAGGTCTTGCCCATTCTTGCCAAAGTGGGAAAGAAGCTAATAAAAAATCCTAATACATATGCAACTTTAATGGGTTTTATTTGGTCAAGCATACATTTCAGGTAATTAAAACATGTCTGTCAGCATGCCATTTTAAATTCCTGATCATACACAATAATGAACGTGAAAAATAATGTTAACTTGTGCAGGTGGGGATTACGCATGCCTGAAATTGTTAATCAGTCAATAGAAATATTATCCAATGGAGGTCTTGGCATGGCAATGTTCAGCCTAGGTAAGTAAAAGCAGAAGTCCATGGTTTCTTTTATGAAGTACTAATTTGAGCACCCAATTGTTTCTTATCGGAGAATGTGATGAGTTTTGAAAATAACTGAGACAATCCAAAAGGAAATTCTAAAATTGCATTAAAGGGTATAATTTTTTATTTTTTTTTTATGTTTGTTGATGGAGATTGGTACGTATCAGGTCTGTTTATGGCATCACAGTCGAGCATCATAGCATGTGGGCCAAGGATGACAATGGTGGCAGTAGTACTGAAATTTGTGGTTGGACCTGGTCTCATGACAGTGGCTTCTCTTCTGATAGGATTAAGATGCACATTGTTCAAAGTGACAATAGTTCAGGTGATTTTTCCTTTGATTTTTTTTCCTTCTTTTCAGGCCATTTAAAGGTAAATAGTTTGCATGATCATGATCTTGCGGATCTTGCATGTGGCAGGCAGCTCTACCTCAAGGAATTGTTCCTTTTGTTTTTGCCAAAGAATATAATGTTCATCCATCTGTTTTAAGCACAGCGTAAGTGTTCGAATATCTCTCAATACATAAACATAAACATAATTATTTGTATAAATTTATTTCTAAAGACTAGATTAAATGGTTCAAGATTAACATTGTAGTTCGTGTAAACGTTTATCTTCATTTTTTTTCTTAAAAGTATTTAAAAACATTTTCTGGCAAGTTATTAACATTAATTACTTATATTTGAACATACAAAATGAAATAACTAAGTAATATTTGCGTAGAATTTTATAAACTTTATCTGTTTCGTTAAAATTTCGATTCAACATTAATTTTACATTCTCAACAAATATTAAATGGTATCATTATAAAATTAAATATTTGATAAAAATAGGAATAACAAAACAGATTGGATGGAAAGAATTGGTCTATCATAAGAAAACAGTCTAATATCCCGTAAAAGGATGGATCAAAAAGACTAGTGAAATCACTAACTATTTTTTATTTTTTTTAAATTTATTATATATATATTAAAATCGCAGTAAATATTTTTTAAGTTTTAATTGAATAAATTAAAATAATTAATATTTTTATATATTAAATTACTTAATTATAATTAATAATTGAAACTTAATTTATAATATTAATAAAAAAATTAAAATTATTTATTATTTTAATTTTTTTTATTTTAAAAAATAACTGACAGATTAAAAGCTCTCTCTGAATTTTAAAAGAATGAGTGGTCAACTTTAAGTCCAAATCTGTTTTGTCCTCTTTATAAGTATAAAGTTAGTTAATAGTAACATTTATTTTTCTTTTCTTCTCTAGTTTTATTATTTTGTTTTTGTTTAATAAAAATAGTGAAGAGATTTGATGTTTTGTTATTGTTTTTCATCGCAGGATCTTGTTAGGAATGATCATGGCCTTGCCGGTGGAATTAGCCTTCTACTTCCTCTTAGCAATTTGAACAGTTAATTAAGTAGTTATGATATATATATATGAACAAGAATAACCAGCATTACATTGCTTTTACAATAATTTACAAATATATAGTTATAAATTCACTACATTATTCATTCATTGTAATTAGAAAACATGCGCCCGCCAAGGCTAATTAATATTGGATTGCTTATAAATAAATAAATATATATTGTTACATAAATGTTTTTTCATGAAATTTTTTATTTAGTTCCTTCAAACAAGAAAAAACAGAGTTGTTATATTAGTTTAAAAAAATGTTCTACGTTGGACTCTTATAGGTCGATGTAAATTTGGTGAGGTCTTATATTAGTTAGGTCATTTTTATATTGAGGTTACAATGAATGAGTAGTTAAAACATGTTTTCTATTCTGGAAATCTTTTCTAATATACTTGTTTTAGTAGCGTATCAAAACTAATCTAATATCAAAACGTAAAATTCAAAAATTTACATCAAACTATCCACTGTCTCGCGTAAATTTATGCTAGCATTTATCACTACCAACAAATTTAATTTGGACAATGAAAAGTCCAATATAAATTTGAGTTTCTTTAAAAAAAACAGTTCCAATTTAGGTGAGAGTATAAATAGTTAACATTGGAGATTTTTTATCCAATATAAAAATACATATTATTTTAACTCCAACATAATATTTACATCATGAACATTGATATTTGGTATAAAATTTACATCATCGACATTGATATTGGTTTTTTAAGTGATGTAAAAGGCAAAAATAAGAAACATAACAAATCTTCCTCATGTTAGCGATGTAGTATAATGTTCTTGCAACTTTAATTTTTGTTTGATTTGGGTATATTTTGTTGGTTTACAATTAATTTATCTCATTGACAACTTAATTTATATATCTAAACTGTTTGTTATACTTAAATTGTTTTAATAAGTAAATATTAAATATAAGATTATATACCTAAAATATCATTTTTATTATATTTACATCATTTCTAAATAATAAACTATTAAATATAAATTATCATGCATGATTATATATATAAAGTAGTTTAAAATCATTAAGATACTTTCAAATTTTTATTATATTAATAAGTGTATATATAAACCATATTTTAATTTATGGATATCAAGTAAATTATACATTTAAACTGAAAAAACAATTCAAACATCTTAAATACAAAACTTTACTATGAAAAAAATAACTATCAAATAAGTTTAAAATTTTGAAATGATTTTTGTTATAATATACGTTCTAAGCACTTAAAAAACATTTTTTATTCCAAAAGTAACGCAAAAGTATGCAAAAAGACAATTCAATAATTAAATGTTAGATGAGACAAAAAGGGACTACATCCCTTTTCCGTGAAGATAGAAAAAAAAAATAATTAGTTCAAAAAGAAACAATAAATTTTTAAATATTAAAAATATAAATAAATATTTTTATTTACTCTCACTAAATTAAAAAATTTTACATTCGTTTATATTATTATATAAAAAAATCCTTTGATATATATTTTATGTTTTAATTTTACTCTTTAAATAATAATTTGATGTCAAATTTTGACTAATTATGCACTTGTAATGGCTTATACTGCTCTACAAAATCATTATTAATAGATTTCACTCTACCACCGATAAGGTTAGTTTGCTAACGTCTTAGACTAAGGTAAAATTCCTAGATTAGGACATCATACTCCTCTCACCACACACCTCACATTTTTGTACTTGAGATTGATTGATTATTAGGGTGTTAGATAACCCCAATACATAATCTTTACATAGATATATATTGAAACCACACAATAAATTCTTCTTGAATTTCTTCCACAACATACTTGATACATACATCCAATCATAATATAGTTCAGAAAGCATCACAAACTTCACACTAAACATACATAATAATCATAGAAAATCACTTCAGATAAACAAAGGTCATAAAATCACAAAACAGCACATCGGCACCCGAATTGAAGCTTAGCACAAAAGCTCTCGCAAAAAGAGAGTGCCCAATGTCAGTTTCTGGCACTCGACACCAAAAGACATAAATTAGCTCTAGACTTGCAGTGGTCACTAGCATTCAATCGAACCATGTGACCGTTCAGCGCATGACCATTGGCCTTTTGGCCGCTCAACAATAAGCGTCATACCAAAAATCTGTACATTTTCAAACTGTGATATGATGAACCATGTACCAAATCAAATGACTAAATTGGTATTTCTAACTCAGGGATTGTCCAAATACATGTTTTGATGTCCAAGGAAATACCAATTTTATCATCTCATCATATATTAATTACATCATTTCAACCTCAAATCAACTAATTCCAACATCACACGATCATATTTCACCAAACAAAACTTCAACACTATTTTCAACTAATCAAAGTTTCAATTTCACCCATTTCATATAGACCAACAAAGGCACACTTTCAACCAGCAGTCCCAACAAAAGATCTCTATAGTTTATCACCAATTATAAATAAATTCAAATGTGTCAAACAACACACTATCATATGGCTCAAAACATATTTTAGCAGTGATTTACTCATTTAAAACATAAATTTCAATCAATCACAAACAATTAAACATGCACACACAATTCTAATTATATCGAAACTTGAGAATAATGGTATTTAGCTTCCCTTATCGGTTAGCTCAAACTGCTTTATGGAACCTAAAACGACTTCATCAACTCAAGAAACTTTATCTGGTCCTACAAATCACAAAACCAAGATCAGGTCATATACCGTTAGCATCATTGATTAGTAGAGGGTCTTATAGATGACACATGCGACAGAACAATACTCACATGCATGGAAAAACGTACAAACTAGAGAGAGAAAAATTAACTTACTATTTTCCAAAAACTAATCGGATATACTTGATGACCTTGCCTTAATGATTACTTAGTCACTTTTAGTCTTCAAACATATGAGCAAGAGCTTAAAAGGTTTAAAGAGATGGTAGAGAGTCCTTAAAGAAAGAGTTATAGAGATATACTTATTCTTTTAGATAACAAGACTCGTTAATTCAAATTTTGTTCATATATTTGAACTTTTAATATTAAAATAATTTAATCACATTATTTAGAACATCCTATCACTTTTAATACTTTATTTTGTAGGTTCTCATATTTTTCGTTTTGATATACTTTTTTTAATTTTATTATTTAAATAAAAGTTTTTAAAACTAAAATAATTATTTTATTAATATTACTTTTTAAGTAACTATTTTTTTAATTTATTTTTTGTATGAAAACTTAACTATTTTTTAATTATAAAACTACCTAAAAAACAAATAAAAAACTTTAATAAAATTATATATTATTTATATTTGTAATAAAATTATAAAAATTATTTTTTTCTTATCATAAAAAAATAAACAGATACTAATTAAACTAAATAAAAGTATATACTTATACAAAGAATTTTTATAAACTTTAAAATAAATATACATTTATTGTTTTTCTAATAATCGGGAATGTTCATGAAACCTATTTCATAAGGGTGTGTCTATTTTCTTCCTAAGCTTTCAAAATTAGTTGGAGTAGTATTTCAAAACGATATTTGTGTTTGTAATAATTTATGTATTTAATATTATTACGCAGAGTTTAAGTAATCATTAAATATATTAAACCATTGCATATACTAAATGTAATATACAGTAAACTCTAGTAATATTATTAACATATATCATTAATTTTATTGAATATACATGACATATACATTATGGTTTTTTAATATACTAAAAGGAAATTAAGTATTAGAGTTCACAAATATTTTAAAATAATGAGATAGAGTATTTTAATGTTAAAATAATTTAATAATATAAATAGAATTTCATAAACACAATTAATTATCTAAAATATTTGTCATCTTTTTAAAACTCATTATCTTCCTTTTCTTTAAGATTTCTAATATCTAAGTCATCTCTTTAATAGTCAAGAAGCACCTAAGTGATGACGATAGTGAGTTCTTCCTCTTCATCCGATCAGTTTTCTATATAAAGTAAGTCAGTTTCTACCCCTTTTTCCTTTAGTTTTTCAATTTAAGACAAATGTTAATAGAATTGCACGCATGTGTCATTTAATCTCTCTTGTTAGTTCTTTGTCGATCAGTGGTTCTAAAAACTTACTTTGATCATAATTTTATGGTTTGTAGGTACAAATAAAGTCGTATGAGCTGAAGCAAGGATAATTATTCTTTTTAGAGTTGTCTAAGCTTTCCAACCAGATAAAGAAAGCTAATTAATACTTTAAAGGTTATAAATAATTTGATTAATGTGTGTGTGTTTGAAATGTGCTGAAATTAAATTTGAAGTTAGTATGATGAATTATTGTCTTTGTGTATTGATAAGTTGTCAAAATGCTTCTTTCTTAAAATTTGATGTGTATTGTGTTTATGCTTGTGATTTAGAATTATTTGAAGTGGTTGAAAGAGTTATTTTGGAGTATGATTAGGTAGAAATTGTGCCATTGAGAAATGGAAAATAAACTGAAATGTAGGTTGGTCTTAGTAAAAAAAGAGGGTTTTGATAGGTGAAAAGTTGAGAAGGTGGTCAATTGGCGAAAACTGAGTTTTTGGGTTTGTTTTATAGTCACTAAAAATTTGGATAGGCTTTGAGTTAAGAAAAGTTTGAGGTAGAATTGGTTAGTAGCGGATAGGTTCACTTTTGTACGATTTTTTGTCCATTTTTAGAGGTTTTAATGAGTGAAAATTTAAAGAAGAAGGTTTGTGATGAAAACGAAGGTTTGAGGTTTGTTTTTGAGTCAATTGTGACTTGTTCAGACCTTTAGGTTGCAAATTTCTGGCCTAGAATGTGTAGAATTGATTTTAGGTGCTTTTAAGTTATTGAGTTCATTTAGTGCATCTAGATTATAACCAAACGAGTAATGAGGTTATCCATTTTCATATATAAACATATTTTCGTATCAATCCTAGTGTTGAAGAACCTAAATTGATCATTTGGATAGGTTTAAGGTGTCCTAAAAATAAGAAAATAGGTTGTTGTCTTTTGGTGTGACATTGAGTGGTCTTGTGTGACGCTCAGCGTTCTCAAACCCGATAGCCCCTAGGCTCCAGGACGCTGAGTGCCACAAAGTCAGTGAGCTCTTTGATTTTGAGGCGCTGAGCGCCACTCTTCTAGTAGTGTTGGCGTTGAGCGTTAGGTTTTTGGCATTGGGCGTCTCGCTACTTATTCTATTTGTGTATTCTGTTTCTTGTCATGTTGATCATAAATTGTTTCTAGTGCATTGATGGATATTTAGTAATATTTATGGAATGGTATGGTGGAGTTTACTTGAGGTTATATATATGGATAAATGTGATTGGAAAGGAATTCCAATGAAGAATTTTTTTGGTGGTGGTTCCAAATAGTGTATTATTGCAGGAGCTAAGTTTTGGGAGTTATCTTAACACTCTAATCGTCATCAATTCTCAAGTAGAGAAGGGTAAGTCATGTGGTGAGAGTAACAGGAGGTCCTAATCTGGAGGCCTTTACCATTGGTAAATGGAGTTTTAACGGACTAATTTTGTGTGGTAACTTGGGGGAAAATTGTTCCACCACTACAAGTATACAACCCACCACAACTCGACAATAACATATGTATCCGAATATTGAGTCTAGATGTCTTACCTATTTAGGTGTTTTGCTTAATTTGAAATGAAAATAAAATATATTACTTTGTGAATGTTATGTGTTATTCTTTTGATATTAGCTTACCCTGGTTGTATAATTTGTTTATTGTTTTTATTGTATGATTTGAATGATCACTTGATAAGTGTGAGCAGAGAAAGATGATCTAACAATGGAGCAAGCCCCAAGTGGGAAGAGTACATATATTTAGTTGTACTTAGTGTAGTTATTAATAAGTTTTTAGTTTATATAATTGCGAAATCTTTTGTAAATTAGTAAATAATTTTATCGAGTTATGTATATAAATTTGAATTATAATTATTTTAGATAACTATATTAATATTATATATATATATATATATATATGTATATAGTTAACTCATTTAATCTAGTTTATTGAATGAATATGTGATTTCCTTAATAGTGTTAAACTATTTTAATGAGAAGTTAAACTTAAGGTTACATGTTACAGTCAAAATTTTATATATATATATATATATATATATATATATATATATATATATATATATATATATATATATATAATTTTAACTGTATGTAATAAACTCTAATTAATACATTTTAGTATATAATTGATTTTAATAAATATATATGTGACATGCATTAAAATGTCATTATTATTATTTAAAGTACTTTAGCATTTATATAATCATTAAATAGTAATAGACCATTGTACATATTAAAAGTGTAACCTATAATAAACTCTAATGATATTATTAAGTTTTAGCATATTATTAATTTTAATAAATATTTATGATACATACACTACAATATTATTATTATTTTCTAAATTTACTCTATGAAGCATACATTTTAAATTAGTAAAATTGAAACATAGTAATATATATAGTACATACTTAACGCGTGTTTATTTTTTTACGATAATAAAAAGTAATAAAATTATTATTATTATTATTATTATTATAAAATCAAATATAAATATTTTTTTATAATTTTATTGTAAGTAGCTTTTATTTTTTTAGGTAATTTTCTAATTAAAAAATAATTAAGTTTAAAAAATAGTTAAATTTAAATAAACGATTATTTAAAAAATAATATTGATGAAATAATTATTTTAATTTAAAAAATATATTTAAAGGATAAAATTAAAATACACTACCTAGAAACATAAACTTAATATATTTGAAAATTATAATGAATAAATGTTTTTAACATAAATTATATTATAATTTCAATTTGTTATAAGTAATTAATTTTAAAACAAATATATATATATATATATATATATTATTTAGGATAAAAATAATTATTGATATTTTTAATATTATAATAATTATTATTTTAAATAAAGCGTTTACTATATGTAAAATATTCAATAAAAGTTATCGCTTTGTTCGTTCCGTAATTATTATTTTACATTTGATTAAACATTAAAAATACTATGTTTGAATTAATATTGTTCATAAAATACGTTTATCTATGTAACTATTTAAATAAATTATTATATTTTATTACTATTTTCAGCCATAAACTCGTTTCAAAATATGATAATTAATATTATCGACCTTGACTAAAAACGCTTGCTATCTTAAAATAATATCTACAACGATCGTTTGAAGTAAACTATGAATCTATAAAAGTTTCATTAAGAATTTTCACTTTAAATAGAAAATAATCACTATATTAAGTTATTTAGTTTTGGCTAAAAATTGATTTTATAAAGGAAAAAAAATGGTCTCTATAATTTAATAGCATTAGATTAGATGTACCTTGAATAGGACAATGAATTCTAAAAACATATGAACATCAATTTGATGTAAAGTTATTTAAAAGAACTTTCCAGCAATTGAGTTTTGCAATCATCAAGACTAGTCAAATAATTAGTTCCAACAACTTCTATTGTGACCATTTCTTCCCTTTATACAAGGAGAGTAGGAAGTTCTCATGAATTTCATGATCATTACAATTTTGAGAGATATGTTGTTTCTCTTTGATAATTAAAATACTGTATCAAAATTAATTTTAATAATTCACTCTTTTTTCCCAATGTTTATAATTTATTATTTTAAATTTGTTTCCATTTTTATTTTATTTATTTTTTCATTCTAAAGAGATAAAAGTAAGTATTTTTAAAGTTATATACATTTCGTAATTGAATTATAAATAATCGTTTTACTACGAATATCATAACATATCAATATATTTATTACACTTAACCTTTTAACTGTAATGTAATTTCAAATACAATTTTTTTCTTAAAAATGTATCCAAAAATTTTAAAAATATAAATTTCCATAGCTATTTCATTTTGTTTTTTTAAAAATTTATGACTCTATGAGAAATATTTAAAATCTAATCTATTTTTTTTAAGAGTAACAAAATAGAATTAAAAATAGGAAAACAATATAGTTATTTCTTTTTAAAATTATGTTAAATATTATTTTATTAAAACTTAAAGGAAATAACTATATTTAAAGAAAATGTAAGATATTAAAGAAAGATAAGTGCAATTTGATCTTAAAATTAACATTACATTAATTTCAAATATATTTTGGCTCAATTATTTATGGAAAGTTTTAATTTTTGCGTTTAGTGAATAGAAAAACATCACTGAAAGAAAAAAAAACTAATTAAACGAACACTTATTAAAAATGCCGATAAAAGAAACTCCATGTTAAAATAATAATGTAATTACATATGTGAAATTTCCTTATTCGTTTAATTATTCCATCGTTGAACTTGTTTTGTGTTTTTGTTGCACGTCTATATGTTTATTTATTTGGACATAATTAATAATTACTATTGTTCTTACATACAGAAACTTTATTGACAGTATCTTCAAATTAAGTTTTGTAATATAGTTTTATATACGATATAGTATCTTTGAAATATTTTTTATTTTCAAAAAATTTAAGACAAGTGCGAATTATTATTTATTATTATCATTACTTTTATTTATATTATTATTACTTTATTTTTTATTATTACAATTGTTTTATTATTGTTATTACTAATGTATAAAGGAGTGAAAAATTCCATAATAATGTATTTAAAATAATTCCATAAAGGAAAAAGAAAACGTTTTGAGATCAAACGGTGGAGTAGCCTTCAAGATTTCAAGAAAATAAGTCTTGGAAAAAAAAGCTGAAAATTAGGGTTTTGAGGTATTTATTTAATTGGCAAAAGACAGTGTTTGGGTTTCACAGACAGACAAAACACTCTGCGTTCTTCCTCCACAAAATTTCTCGAGATCCCCATTTTCTCCGAATCAAAGCCATGGCAAAGGGTCCCGGTCTCTACTCTGATATCGGCAAGAAGGCCAGGGGTACTTTCTTTCCTTCTCTCTCACTCTATGTCTTCTTGAATTCCGAATTCGGATTTGGGGGGGCGAGAGATTCTTTTCCGACCGTCAAAAAATGATGATTTTTGATGAATCTTGTAATTGCTTTTGTTTGTTTTTTGTAGATCTGTTGTTCAAGGACTACCAGAGTGACCAGAAGTTCACCGTCACCACCTACTCGCCCACCGGAGTTGTGAGTGTCCTTTTATTTTTAGTCCTTCAATTTTTGCAGCACGGACACAATGCATGGAATGGGTATTCTTTTTGCTGTTGGGTTTGTTATTGGATGTTCTATTTAGCTAGTGGCTGGTTGGTTTTGTTGGAAGATTTATGTGTTCTATCTATATCTTGACAGCAAGAAATCTTTGTCATGAATTTCGTTTTTCAAAAAGGAAAGAAATGGGTTTGTGTTCTGTTTTGGCCATTTTGTTTTTCATTCAACTGCATAGTGTTGAATTTTCTTAATGATAAAACAAACTGGGTTGTTTTTTTGGCTGGAAGTATTTAGCAGCATTTTGGTTATAAGGTTTTTTTTTTTAAAAAAGAATGGAAGAATAGATAATCCAAACAAGCGTATCCTTTTATTTTAAAATGAAAACAATAGCTTGCTTGATTTGTTGTGATTTTTCACTTTAGTTGTTTTCATTAGTTTCTTCTCTACCATTTTCATTTTCTTCATTTACTGATTGGGTTGTAGTTTTGCATGAGCTTTTATTTTCGATGGCTGTTCCTATAGCACCGTGATGGAAATAATCTGGATGCACCGATTGGATTTTTGTAATTTAATGTAATATGCCATCAACAAAACGCAAATTTATGCTTTAACCACTTTTAGAATTTTATTAGATTTTCCTGATTTACTTCATTTTATGTAAACGTGTGGAGTTTGTATGTAATGTCAAGCTTGCGTATGCAAGTCAACAGTGGGCGGAGTGACAATTTTTGCATCAAAAGTGGAGCAATGAACGTTTTTTGCCGTGCATAATTTGATTTTTTACTTTTCTTAGGGTTTTTATGAAAGTTTTCAGTGTAATGCTGCAAACCAGGGAACCAGCCTTCTTGATTGGCTTTTGATTTCATTCACACGACCCCTCTGTTTTTCACTCAACTAACCAACCCCATTGCACATCTACCATTTTTTTTCTTTAAGCTGTGGGCACTCTCTGTTTTGCACTTGTGATGCAGCTTTTAGCTGTTATCTCTCTGCTCTTCTCATCCAAGTCCACACGGACCGCTTGTTTACAAAAAAGAGATAACCATTTCCCTATTTTCTTTTTTGTATTTGACATCCCTTTTGTTTTATGGTGATTTATGTTGCCTACCCGTTGTTTTGGTTAATTGATAAAGGCAGGCTACTTTGGGATCTGGCATGTTGCCTTAAAATTTTGTGTGCCTTGTCTGCCTGCTTTGTTTTCTCTCGTAATTTACTTTTGAATACTTCGTACCATGTCTTAATATTCATCATGGAAGTTGATGCATTATGGTCGTGTATTCAATAAGGAAGTATGGACTGTCATGTATACCTTGCAATGTGGATACTTTAGATGAGGTGGATGGATGTTGATTCAAGTAGTATATCAGTTGCAGAAGCATACTTTAAACTAATCCTGTGAAGCACATCTGATAAAATTGTGATATTCACATTATGGCAGTGTCATTTTAAACATCACTACTGATATCAAAGTGGATACTTTAGATGAGGTGGATGGATGTTGATTCAAGTAGTATATCAGTTGCAGAAGCATACTTTAAACTAATCCTGTGAAGCACATCTGATAAAATTGTGATATTCACATTATGGCAGTGTCATTTTAACCACTGTTAGCGTTCTGATTTATTTTTTGTCTTCTGCTTCAGGCTATTACGTCATCAGGTACTAGGAAAGGTGAACTTTTTGTGGCTGATGTCAACACACAGTTGAAGAACAAAAACATCACTACTGATATCAAAGTTGATACAGATTCTAATGTAAGTTCAATATTCTTGTTTGGATATTTGTTGATTCTTTTCTCTTTTTAAGTGATATCTGGTCTCCTGTGCTTCTGATTTATATACCATGTAGGGAATTATCAATCAAGTTTTGTGATTGGTATTACATGTTTGTTCTACTGCCCTTGGGGGGTGCGTTTCCAGAAAATTCTATTTGTTGTATATTATATTTTTAGGATATTGTGTGTAGTTTTTTTCCCATCAACAATTATTTTGTTCTTCATAGAACTCCTTTTCAAAATTGGATTAAAATCTTTCCTGTTCAACTTTTTCAATAATTTTAGTCCAACTGTTTTTTTACCACGCGCATACATTAATTTAAGGCAAAAGGTTAATCTTTCATGAACCATGTTGAATGGAAGTTCATGCTTTCATCTATTTATGACTTCTATATTCTTGTATCCATTTTGCTAATGTTGGTTAATGTGTGCATTGCAGCTCTTCACAACTGTCACTGTCAATGAACCTGCTCCTGGTCTTAAGGCTATCTTTAACTTCAAAGTTCCTGACCAGAGGTCTGGAAAGGTAAGATAGTCAAAGCATTTTTGCATAACAAGCTTTCAAAAACCTTAAACTCAAGCTGAAATTTTCATTGTCTTAATGTAACAGGTGGAACTTCAGTACTTGCATGACTATGCTGGAATAAGCACCAGTGTTGGGTTGACAGCGAACCCGATTGTTAACTTCTCTGGTGTTGTAGGAACCAATGTTCTTGCTCTTGGTGCTGATCTTTCTTTTGACACCAAAATTGGGGAGTTAACCAAATCCAATGCTGGATTGAGCTTCACTAAGGATGACTTGATTGCCTCGTTGACTCTGTAAGTAACAGTAGCTACTCAAAGTGTTAACAGTATGCATCTAGAAAAAATGCATTGTTTACTTTGTTTGGTTCAAGGCTCTAGGGTCGACTGGTGAACCTTTCGAGGTTCCATTATAGATGCATTTTTTGTTATTTTCAGTTTTCTACTTCCCCTTTTCCCGAGTTCTGCCTGGTTGCATATGCTTGTCCAAACTATTCCTTAGGCCTGCCTGTGCTTGTATCATACTACTGATTTCGAATGAACTTTTTGGTGATGTGGTGAGTTCTTGTGTGCAGGAATGACAAAGGTGATGCTCTGAATGCTGCATATTATCATGTAGTTAACCCCTTGACCAACACTGCTGTTGGTGCTGAGGTCACTCATCGTTTCTCAACTAATGAGAACACTCTCACTCTTGGTACCCAACATGCATTGGATCCATTGACCACATTGAAGGCACGTGTTAACAACTTTGGTAAGACAAGTGCTCTCATCCAGCACGAGTGGCGTCCCAAATCATTCTTTACAATTTCTGGTGAGGTAGACACCAAGGCCATTGAAAAGAGTGCCAAGGTTGGATTGAGTTTGGTTCTCAAGCCCTAAGAATTTTTATCCATCCTGGCAAGAGCATTGAAATAGGTGTTAGGAAGCTTAGTCTGTCAGACAATCATTTTCTTTAAGTTGGTTCTCTTTTTGGGTAAGAAGTGTTCATGTCTGAGCAATTCGACCTTGTAAAAATAAAATAGGTTTTCTATAAACCAACTGTGACTGCCCAAAGCTCAGCAAGCCTCTTTTGTTGCATGAGGATTGGTACTCTATCGAGGTTTTGACATGCGAAATTTTATATCTTCTGATTGATGGATATTTTTTGCAATCGTCCCTTGCATTTTCATATCCTCTTTATGAATATTTGGTTGGTTTTTCTTCCACTTGCTTTGTTGCAGTTTTGCGTCTTTAGATAAAATACGTTGATGCTAGGGATAGATATTCCCCTTTATGCTTTATTCATGAATTCCTTTATAGCCGTGAGATGTTTCAATGTTTGTTTTCAAATTATATTTTTCTCTAACTGAGTGCAAACTCATTAATTTATTTCGAAATATGGTTTTAATACTACTTTTGAGCCCTTGAAACTACAGCTTACGATTCTGCATGGTACAACCCATTTTTAACTTAATTTTTCTCTCGGAGAAAGATAAACAAATCGTGATAGAAGTTGTTGTGATGAGTGTCATTGAAAAGGAGATATCAAAATCTGTTGTGTTGTGTGTTGCAATAACGTTGCTTTCCAGCACCACGAACCCTCTCAAGGTTAATTTGTCGGAGAAGTTAGGAGTAAATGAGGTTTCCAAAACACAAATACTTATGCTACTCATCTCCAATGTAAAGAGATGGAAATAGCAATGACGTAAGACATGCCATAAAACGTTAAGCTTGATTTAATTTATTAATCTCTAAACAATTTACAAGGAGTAATACTTTTTCAGGCTCTTATGATTTTATAGACAATATTTTACTAAAAGAATGATAAATACGAGCTAATGGAACCAGATAACACTTTTCAAACTTATCTCATTTATCTGCTCAAAGGCAGCAACCCAATCAATGATCATTAATGCTATAATAACTTAAAGCACAATAAAAAAGGATGTAGCATTTTTATAACAGAATTTATGCACATTGAAGAAGAATCATTCTACTGTGTAGTAAGTACCATCAAAATCAGTTGATTGGATTCGTTCCCTTGTGCTGGTCAGCCTATAGAAGGCATCACTGCTTTATCAGCCATGGCATTACAGATGCAAACACATTATCCTAAAATTTTTATGAGGGCGAGGCCAAAACAATGTGTTTAGTGAAGATTTTCGTTTATAATGTAATGGTTTTTAAATGACTTTAAATTTCAATGATGCAATCCGTTTTACATTTATAATTCATAGTAATACATGTCTCATGGATTTATGAATATATAGTTTATTTATCTTCAGTATATTCACCTTTTGTAACATCCCAAAAAAAAATTATAGCTGTAAACTATATTTAAGAGTTCTTACATTTATAATAAAATAGAACAGTTACAGGAAATAAAGCTAACTTACAGTTATCCTAAAATAACCATAAATTAAAACTTTACTCATACAAACCATAAGAGCATACCGATCGGTAATACAAGAAGTGTATCAACCGAACGTTAACAAAAATAAGCACAAGACCGAACGGTCTTACTCTTAACGGAAACCATCCTCTTCTGCTAGCGCCTGCTCCAGAGAACACTCCTCACCTTCTGCTCACACCCAAAGGGTGATCATTGTAATGACAAAGACGACCAAACGACAACATGACCAGACAGAAAAATAAGGGTAAGCAAGTGTAATTTAATTAACTATGTAAACATACAATTCATACAAACATATAATACAATCATACATCTACAGAAATCATACAAGCATGTTATAACCGACCACTTTTACTCTGACTGTCCGGATTGTATGAATATGTAGCTACGATCGTTCTTGCACTCGTGGAAAGGTAAGCTGGAAACCTCATGAATACCATAGTTGGAAACCCAAGCCGCCACACGAGGTTAGCCCTTCATCCCTCACTGTAGCTGGAAACCGCAAACTACACATGAGTTTAGTCTGATAGCTAGAACCCCAAGCTATACGCAACCAAGCCTCCTGCTATTCTCACCAAGTGCGCCACCATTCTCTACTTGAGACTCCATTAGAATGTCAGGATGAACGCCAGCTTAGTCTGACCATATTCATACTTTCACCACATTGAAACCACCACTGAGACATTCCTCCTTGGAATTCTCTTTCATATCACATTATAAATACCATACCTCATTACCAACATATTTCCTCATCCATAACACATTTAAATAACGTCAAACCGAACAGTAAAACAAACATCACCCTTGAGCACGACCGAACGAAAAGATCAACAAATCTTATGAACAAGACTGGACGGTAAAACCCTCCCCATATGTGAACATGATCGAACAGTCATTTAAAGAGCAAGACTCAAGCATGAGCCGAACATAATTTTAGGGTCGAACACTAGAACAACCAAATACTAAAATTAAACTCGAGGACTTAAATCTTAGACCGAACCCTTATGAGTTAGAACAAATACTATTGCCTTAGATCGATCATTATTGGCTTAGGCCGAATACTATCAGCTTAGGCCGAACACTTAGAATTTAAACCGAACACCAATACAGACCGAGTGCTAGTACAAGACTGAGCACTATTGAGACCGAGTGCTAGTACAAGACCGAGCACTACTGAAACCGAGTGCTGGTACAAGACCGAGCACTACTGAGACCGAGTGCTAGTACAAGACCGAGCACTATTGAGACCAAGTACTAGTACAAAACCGAGCACTACTGAGCTTATATAAAATAAATAAATAGATTCGACCGCACAACTATGAAACACTTATTTATAACTGAGGATAAATATAGTATCTAATATTTAAATTATATTGAGTACCTTAACTAGTCTGATTACCAAGTAGAAATAGAAAATTATACTTAGACCGAAGACTTATTTTCAAATATACTAATAGAAGACCGATCAGTCATTAACTAAAATTCTCCATAGAATGAGAATTCAGTTAAGACCGAACACACCAAGAGAAACCGCAAATGACTCTCGGTGACAATTAATAATTCTGCACAAATACTGCAGAATCATGATCAAGTTCCATTTCTACCCAGTTCGCACCATTTATTAATCATCAACACATACAGACGAACATACAATAACATCGATAATCAACCAAATAACTAAACAAAACATCATTCAAACATGCAATCATTCAAAATAGAGAATCATAATTAAATTACAAGCTTCCCTTATCTCTTTGACCGAACCAAAGAAAGACCTCTCACTGAAATGGCTATCCCACATGCAATCATTCAAAATAGAGAAAACAACATCCATCCAACCCAAAACTAAGAATTAGACTCAGAAGAGTAGTTGATGGACACATGCAAGTTGAACAGTGCTTGCATGTAACAGAAAATGTAGAACTTCAAAGGACAAAAGAATTTAACTTACCAATTCCAAAACAGTAACTTGATCTGTTTAAAAGAGAGAGCTTGACACTAAGAATACTTAAGTGTTGCCTGAATGATGATCGAAAGAAGGAAAAGATAAGAATTTGTAGAAAGAAAGAAAAAAAGTTTAGAGAGAAGGAGGAGAAAACTGAAACTCAGAAACTTTTGGAGAAGAAAGTGCATGCAGGAAATGGCTCGAGATTTTTGAAAAAGTTAATTATATCCTACCGTCAAAATCCACTCGGTCCAATCCAATGCACCCATCTGGATCCCACTTTGCTGCTGAATTTAAGGGTCCTGGCAATGTAGGTAATTTATTAATAAAAAGAGTTTTAACATATGAAATGTAAATGTATTATTAATTAAACATTTAATGTTATAAATTAAATTAATACTATTCAATATCCGTGTTTAAAATTTATATGAAGTTAAAGATAATATAAATGTAATCAAATATTTATCAATTATTTAAGGAATTCTCTTATGTAGTTTTTAAAATATTCATTATGTGATATACATAAAATTTGTACCATTCTAAAATAATTATATTCATGGGTATTTGCATATAAAATTAATATTGGATAGTTGACAAGTATTTATTATCGTGAATATTTTAATATCTATTTATTAAATTAAATTTATATTTAATTTAGTTTATATTTTATTTTATATATTTTTTTATAATTTTTATTTAAATTTTATTTTAAAAATTTAAAAATTTATAAAATATATATATTTTTTAAATATTTGCAAACATCATGAATAATCACAGGGTTTTTTAAAATATGTGAGGATATATAACAGATAATAGATTTTTTTTTTTTTTTGTGACAGATATGCAATGCTCGTGTTTGATTCGATCTGCTGTTATTATTTATTGAACCTCTTGTCATTACTAATTGGATATTAGGTCTAAGTCTCATAGAAAATTATGATTTAGCTAACAAATCTTATAATCTTATAAGGCAAGGACTTCCAGCACCATATCAAATTTCTTGCTGCACCCATAAAAGCCTCTCGAAAATTATTTCGGTAATAGAAGTGGGATGACTGTCTACCGGAAAAAATTTTCCAAATTTGGTTTAATGTGTTCTGAAAAATGAATTCCGAAATGATAGGATGTTGAGATATGATACATGAAGTAATAGTCAGGAGACATTATAGCAGAAAATAAAAATGTTTATATCATCTTTATATTTTATAGATATATGATTTGTATTGAGAGCCTCATATCGACTATAAATTAGACATATTTAGAGTATATAAGTGGATGTGAATCTCACCTTATAAGTTTGTTTTGTGGAGTTAAATTAGGTTTAAAATTCACTTCTTAACATAATATGAGAACTATGATTAGAATCTATCCTATGTTGAAAGTTTCACGTTGACTAGAGACTAGGCCAATATGTAGCATTGAGTTAGATTTAAATCTCACTTTTTAATAATTTGAAACTTAAATGTTTATAAATAGAAAAGCAAAACCAAGATTTAGGTGTTTGGGTTTTTTTTGATTTAAAATACTATTTAATCTATTTTTTTTCTCTGGTTTAAAATCACAACTCTAGACTAGAACATATTTATTATTATTTTATTTATTTTTCCAAAAGTTATGACTAAAAATTGGAAAAAATGAATACATTGAAGATAAAAAGAAACATTA
Source organism: Vigna umbellata (assembly GCF_029865625.1). Taxonomy (NCBI): domain Eukaryota; kingdom Viridiplantae; phylum Streptophyta; class Magnoliopsida; order Fabales; family Fabaceae; genus Vigna; species Vigna umbellata. The sequence continues at coordinate 9,625,020 of NC_142168.1, read as the reverse complement.
ATATACTTTATGTGCACAAAATTCATTTCAATGTAGGGTAAATATTTTATTAAATTATACTTTGGATCATTGAAGCAGGAATCTATTATTGGTATAAATATAATTACCAATGGCTATTTTTATAAGAAAATATAATCCTAGACAAATTTTTGAATAATAATGTTTACTCTTTGTTTGAAGTGTATTGAAAAGAAATATAGGAGAAAAATATAATTGCTGATGTGGTGAAGAAAGAAAGGAAAGTAATATTTATGTTAAATATTTTTATTGAGAATTTAAGAACTACCTACGATACAATAACAAAAGTGTATACACCTTTCCAATATAATATAATACAATCAAAATTCATCAAAAAAAAATCCATATAATAAAAATACAATTTATATATATATATATATATATATATATATATATATATATATTATTATATATATATTATATGTATGTATGTGTATGTACGTATGTTAATATTATATACATTGTTACTTTTGCTAATGCGAGAAAGTAAGAAAAAACAAACCAACGTTATTATTTTTTTTGTCTCTTTCGAACATAACAAAAAGTCAAGAAAAAGAAGCGTTGCTGAAGAGAATTTTAACAATGGAATGAAATAACCTTCCGTGTAAGAAAAAAATTGAGACTTTGTAATAAAGGTGTGAGACAGATAAAGTATTTTGAACCGATTTAATAAATGTGTTATTTTGAACCTTTATTTAAAAAATTGCTTACTATTTTAATATATTTAACTTCTCTTTTATTTTATTTGTACTTTTTATATTTCTATCTGTTTTCTATTACTTTTACCAATTCTTTTCTTTGTTTTTTATTCTTTTCTTTCACTAATTATACACCAAAAGAATAAAGGGCATTTATATATTTTTCTATTAAAAAATTAAGTGCAATCAACTCGGGATATATTTAGACGAACTTTTTCATAAATTTCTTTTTATAAAGTATGAAAAAAAATAGCTTTTCTATAAATTAAAATTAATTTATATACAAATTAAAAATAGAACTTTACAAATTATACGGAAGAATTTCTAAAATTTAACTCATCAAGAAGTTATTTCATTTTTATTTTTCTCTTTTTTAAAGTCGTTATTTTTCATCAAGAATTTCTACGCTTAAATTTATATTTATTATCGATCTGAAATTAGCGATTAATTTTTAACAGAATAACTTTCTTTTATGAAAAACTTTCCCAACCTGCTAGAAATAAGTGATCACATTACCTTAAAAACAATTGCATGTTTTTCTCAAGTGATAACATGGTATTAAATATTATGTTCCAAATGCTTGTAAATGATACACGTAGCATGCTTGATATAACAATTGAAAAACACAGAATCTGCATGAAAAAGCAACAATGTTCTTTCTCTGAACAACTCATTTAACACAGAATATAAGCAACATATGACAAAAGAAGAAAGCTGAGAACCTTTTAAGTGGTTGAAATTCCAAACTGTAGCATATTTAGTACAACACTTAATTACACTGATAAGTATTAACTGAAAGTATATTGACGAATTAGTATGTGAAAATCTCTATGAATAACATGAGTTAACACCACCATCCTGTTTTCTTTACAAAAATACATTCTGAAAGGCAGAAGAAAGCCTGTGAAATGGTAGAAAAAGTATAGCAACTTCACAGTAACAAATTATCCATGTGAAAACTGTATAGTTTTCTCTTCAAGTTTGGTCAATTCAATCCCCACTAAACTTTGTAGTCCAGGAAACTGTATCATGGTCCCCACCATCCCCCACCTTATTTGAGACAATATAAGGTCAGAAAACTCTAATGATTCCTCAAATTTCAGAGCATTTTTAAAAACACAAACAGTTTCTGTTCAGCTGATAGCCTAACTTGAGGAAACTGAATGAATAGAAAAGCAAATCAAAGACACAACCGTGATATCATTATCCATTTGGTTTTGGAGACTTGATATAATGATGATAAGGAGAACCATGAGGGCCTTTTGGACTTGACAAGGACCTTGCAGCTTGACCCTTCCTTGTTATTGTTAACTGTGCTTGCATACCATTTTTAGAAGTTGGCATGGACATGGTTCGATCCACTCGTGCAACTTGGAAATGATAAGTTGAGATGGCCATATCCTTGAGGTTTTGCAAATGCTTCAGAGCATGAACTACATCACTCATCATAGGTCTGGATTTTGGATCACGGCAAAGGCATTGAGCAGCCAGCTGTGCAGCCTTCTGTGCCCCTTTAACAGAGAAGTGACCTTCAAGGCGAGGATCAATGATCCGTAGTAACATCCTCCTGTCGCCAAGCACAGGCCTTGCCCACTCCACAAGATTGTGTTCCCCATTTGGTCTGTTCTTATCGATGGATCGCCGGCCGGTCAGCATTTCCAGCAGTACTACTCCAAAACTATAGACATCACTTTTTGATGTCAAGTGTCCTAATAGAATTCACAGTTAAGGTCAAGACTGAAACTGTGCAAGTGAAAAGCTATGCAATAGAGGGTATCAGTTAAAGTTTCCAAGTTATCATGGGAAAACATCATGAATTTTTCCTACATATTTGTTGTCATTATAACAGCTTGATTGGATAAAAAGGAAGCAGTTCAAAGGAATATTTATAATATGTGCAGAACAAGTAGAAAGTTTTAATGTCATCTGGTCACCTTTCCCTGCTTTTAAAGATGAAGCATGTATTTGGTTTTGATACGCATGATTAGTTGATGCCTAAACATTTTTCCAATGTCCATGTCAAGAACCATACTATTCCAAAAGCTTAAGCTGTTTGAAACTCAACAACATAAGTCCATTCTATAAGCAATTTGCAAATATTTCCCATCTATTATTTCAACACTTTACTAGCAAAAAAAAATCTAGCTTTTTTTCTGGGAAGAAAGAAGCTTATTTATGACAAGCTGGAGAACTTGTAATAAACTGATATTTAGCTTAAGAATAATTTTAGTTCAACAAAAGCAGTCGACTACATATTTCATTCCAGGAAAACAAAAAAAAAAGACAGCTAGAGGCCAATATTATACACAGTCCCATATGTCATTAGCAATCTAGAGCCTAAATCATGCAGTGAAGTCTAAAATCAATGAAAAACAAAAAATAGAAAGGGAAACTCACCAGTCATCACATACTCAGGAGCTGCATAACCATATGTTCCCATGACTCTTGTTGATATGTGTGTCTTTTCCCCTTCAGGACCATCTTTGGCGAGTCCAAAATCAGAGAGCTTTGCATTGTATTCCTAACAATAATTCGGCTTTTAGATTTTTTATGTTGGATGTACATAGCAAATAATAAACAACTTCCTTTTCTGATCAATTCACATACCGCATCCAACAGAATATTAGATGTCTTAAAATCACGATATATTACAGGTCGCTGAGCTTCTTCATGGAGAAAAGAAAGACCTTTTGCAGCACCAAGTGCAATTTTCATTCTGATAGACCAAGGAAGAGGCAACGACCCTTCTGCACAAATCATGGTTGTTACCAGAAAACAATGAACTTCCTTATGCATAAAAAGAGCATACAAAAACCAGAAAGAATAATGTGCTATAGAAAGAGAATCTTTTGTTCTGGTTTACATTTTCTTTGAGCATAAACTCCTGTGTATTCACTATTAATCTAGGACTCCAAGAATTACTATTGAATCAAATAGTGTAAGAAAAAGAAGGCAGTACTTCAAATGGTTAATACAGAAATAATGTAAACTTTATTTAGTAGTTTTGATAATGTTGATTTAATTTGTGTGAAGAACATCCAAATTTGCTGCAGAAACAAGTGAAAACAGATTTAAACAAGCAGTCGCGAAGACATGATTAGAAACAAAACGAGTCCAATGCATACTTCTGAAGAGGTGGTTCTCCAAACTTCCACGGGGCATGCATTCATAGACCAACAATCTTTGGTCATCTTCAATACAGAAACCAACCAATTTGACCAGATTCGGATGGACGAGGTCACCAAGAATGTCTAACTCTGCCTGAGAAGGGAGAAAAAATAGGGAAAATGTTAACAAAGAGAATAGTAAGAGAAAAAGTCATAGAAGGAAAACATTGAGAAGAGTATATAAGTTTATACAAGCCACTCTTTGTGACCCTGAAGCCCATCATGGTTGAGAGTTTTCACAGCTACAGTAAGCCCGGTACCAGGTTTCACAGGTGCAGTACCATTTTCTTCGATCCAACCCTTGAAAACACATCCAAACCCTCCTTCACCAAGAAGACTCTCTGGTCTGAAATTCCTAGTGGCCAACTTAAGCTCATTGAATGTAAATTTTCTCAAACGAGAAGAAACCTTCAACTCCTCACTGAATTTTGGGGTGGAAGGGATACTTTCTGCATTACTGGTTGTTGTAGAGGACCCTGGAAGAGCATTTGTTTCCTTCTTGTTTTTCTCATATGCAGATGTTTTTTCCACTGCTTAAAAAATTCATAAATTAAATTATCACTTCTTCAGAATCTGACACCCTGATGTGCCCCCACACAGTGTGCAAGTTCATTACAGGATAATAACTTTGTACACTAACTAAATTCAAACGCAGGAACTGTGCTAAAACGATCATGCAATAATGGTTTTGTCCATGGCAATGAAAAAAACTACACTTTCATTATACTAAGTTTCAAATCATGATATATTTTTTTTGTTAAGATGAATCTGTGAATTTTGAAAAACCTTCGCTGAAATCTCACCCCACCCTTACCACCCAAGAACCTCAAGTTGCTATTAAATTGTCAAAAGAATTAAGTAGATAAGTTCCTCAGCCTTACTTATGGACAAGATCAAACCGAGATAGTGCTACTGTACTGTTTACAGAAAAATCATGCAATTTTTCAACGGTAATGCACACCATATAATTGTTTTGAAGCTCAATTGTTTGCAAGAAAATTAGGCAGCTCTTCAACTACATCCATGAGTTGAAGCACGTCAGACATAATATTACCTTAATCAACTCACAGAAGTTATATTGTTTCAAAAAAATCGGAGAGAAAAAAGGATGGATTCAGCCAAAGATAAACATGATTTATTTTCACCCAAAAATAATGTCAAATTGAAATAATTTCCTGGAACTAAAGAACAGAAGCGTATGAACAAGGAAAGAAAATTACCACTGTTAGCACTAGTGCCACTTATGGAAGTATCAACCTTTGATCTTGAAGGTATACAGCTCCCAATGAAACAGAATTTAACACAGCACCCAATTTCCTTGTCTGCACCAGCCTTTTGCATCTTTACCTTTGACTTCCCCACATCCAAACTCCCTGCTTGAATTGCATTATTCCCAAACCCCATCTTCCACAAAGTCTTAGAAAGAGCTTTTCATGCTCAAAGTCCCCACAAGTTTCCGACTTTAGGATTCAAAAAGGAAAAACGGAAATAAAAAGCCTGTTCAAGCAAACCCACTTCCAATAATTGAAGACTCTGCAACCCATATGATGATCACGACCGTGATCACAGTCACAATCAACAGAACTAAAAGAAGAACATCACTGTAGTGAATCAGAACAAAAGGATCAACACAAGTACACAGATAAATGGGTAAAAAACAAACACACACAAAACCAGTTCTGAAAATCAGTCCAGAAGGGGTGTAGGTGGTGGAGGAGAGAGGCAATGGGAAACTGCATGTGAAAGAGAGAGTTTTTCAACAACGGGCCGGCCGGGTAGGCTTCAAATGTGAAAGTTGGCAGCCGGGCAGTGCGGGCAGGAGAGAGAAAGTGACAGCCATTTCTTTATGTTTTTGCTTTTTTGAGAAGAGCACTTCCTAGTTACAACTTACAATATCTACTTTCCTCTTATTTGTTTGACTTTATTTTTGCACTCTGAATTATTTCACACAAGATAATCTTCTTTTTCCCCAAGATTTATATATCAAATATCTCAATCATTAAATCAAAACCATAATCAAGTGTTACGCTTGTTAATAAATTAATACCCATTGTTGGTAGCTTATCTTCGTACACAACCTCTTATATTATATTTTGTACACACACAACTAATTAATAGACTACTTCATTACATTATTTTGTTTTCTCGAATACTATTTATAATACCAACAAATGTTATTAGTGTACCACATACCAACAACCGTTGTAAATTGTCTGAACTAAAAACTATATAAAAAAAATAAACTTAAGTGAAGTTTAGAAGTTTAATACACATGATAAAAAAATAATGGTTTTATTAATTAATTTAGCTTTTATATAAAATGATTGAACGATGTAAATACAAGCATTTAATATTGTTGAATCGCTCGTCACTCAACAAAGAATTATGAATAATAGATAACTCATATATCGATCGATCTAATTATTGGATAACCACAATTTTTTTCAAAAAAGATTATGTAACAAAATAAATATTATAATTAGATGATGACTTAACCTATATAGCATATATTTGTTCTCCATTTTTTTAAAGTCTATATGTATATGATTAGACAATATTTTTTGGTAAAAGCGTTTAACTTTTTAATTATGTAATTATGCTTAGAGACAATAATTATGGAAACTGTTTACATAGTGGTGTAAGGCAATTTGGGACTTAGGAGCAATTGCACTATGAGTTGTTCCATCATTCAGAATATGCCACGTTACTCTCATTAGTGTTATTTTTTTGTCTGCAACATATATTTTTACCCATATTTGGTGTACTGGAATGGGACAACTCATGACTCGTGACCAATATAGGATGGTGCCTAACTTTTGAAACGTTTTTTGAGCCAATTTGTGGAGTAAGAAAGAAGCAGAAGAGACAATGGAATCAATCATTTTCATAGTGCCTCCCTGGGCCTTTAAATTGTTGGGTTCTGTGTGTGAGTGTGTGGCCAGTGCTCATATCTCAGTACTGTTTCTTTTAATAGAAGAAATTAGTAACACAAATTTTATTTTTATTTTTCATATTCTTTAATTGGTTAAATTATTTTTTTTCAGTGTTTGTAAGAAGTTTTACATAGACTAAAAATAAAATTAATTTAATATATATATATATATAAAAAAAAGTAGGTGTAAATTTTACTTTACAAAGATTAAGTTAAATTTAAATTTTCTTTAATGAATGTTATAGTTTTTAATAATATTTTTATTTTTAATCAACGGAAAAGAGTGTATTAAAAAGAATTTCTTTTTTTTAAATGAGGCAGAAGGAAAAACTGTAAGAGGAAATGAGAGGAAAGATGGGAGAAATAAATGAGAGAGAAAAAAGAAAATGAAACGTTATATTGGGGTTAATAAAATAATTAACATAAAGACAAAAGATGTTGGAAACTTTAGTATCCCATCGACGAAAGCAAACAGAGAAAAATGTTAAATAGAAAAGGCATGTGAGAACAAGTATAAACAACAAAATACGGTACACGACAAATATAGTAGCACACAGAGGAATAAATTAATGAGAAACTAAAACTTAGAGAACAAAATGCTTTGTTTGTAATTATTGGACTTTACAAATTTCGTTTATTTTAGACACATGTTTATTCCTTAAACTACGAGAAGCTGGTATCTTATGTCGTGTGCTGTATATTTATATAGTGAAATTTATAGCAAATATATATATATATATATATATATATATATATATATATATATATAAATAAAGTTTTTTCTAATTAAAACATGTAAACATTTAAGAAGGCAAGATACATACAGATAAAACAAAATGAATTGTGGATTTAAATAGAATTTTTTCGCTAATTTTGAGATTGTAAGTGAAATGCATCTTATGAAAAGAGAAGAAAAATGGTGTTGAAAATTTATATTAAAATAATGGAAATTAATGTGAGACTCTTAATTATATTTTGATATGTTAAACAATAAAAAAAAATCAACTTTATAGTACCAAGTTACAAGATAAAATATGTATTAAGGTGACAGAGAGAAAATAAATTATTTGGAAGTATAGGAATAATTTGAGGATAATGTTTTCTAGGAAAAGAAAAGTTGTTAAGAAATAATAATAATAATAATAATAGTAAAAAGGTTATTTTAAGATATAAAATTTCTAATTATTTATTAAAGAAACACATAAGTTTTCAATCATTGAATCTACTGTACCTATTTATTAATTAATTAACGTATCAGTCAATGAATAGGATAAAAAATTATTTTGTGATAAAATTTATAACAAATGGTTTGTTTAGATTTATTAAAAGATATAATTGATATTCACATAAATAGATGTTTGAAGATTATAAATTATATTCTGAATTTAAAATGAAAATTACATTGTAATACGATATTTTTAAATTAAAAAACAGTACACATGGTTAAGAAAAGTCAAGTATACATACAAAATTTTCTAGAAGATAACTAATATAGTTGAAAAAGATGTTTCTTTGTTAGTCGTGCGACAGTGTGAGTACATATATATTTCAAAGAAAGAAGAAAGAGAGTTGAAAATACATAATTGAAAGAATAAAAAAAAAGTGATATTACATTCGCATACCATAACACAAAATAAGTTATACGTTATAAATTGCAAAAGAAAAAATTGCATGAATGAAATCATAAGATATCAAACACTGCAACCAGAAAACAGAAGAGAGAATAGAAAAGGAGAAAATAAAATAAAAAATTAGGTAAAGAACAAGTATAATATCAGACACAATTAACCAAAGAAAGAGAAGCAAAACATATATATAAAAATAGGGTAAGAAAAAAATAGAAAAATGAAGTTATTCGCTATAACAACTCTGAACTGTATATAGTTGAGTTGTGTTGTCGAACAGTATTGAGTTGATGATTGAGTAGGAAAACTGGAAAAATAATTAAAGTTTTATGTTTCAATATCGATAAACTTTTGTTTTACAACCTAAAAATATTATAACTAAAACTATCATGGTGAAAATGGGTTGTAACCCGCAAGATAATTCAGTCCATCACAAATTTGAGTTGGATTGGATTTGGAAAAAAATATCATTTTGAGGGTTATTTCCTACACCACTTTACTTTGCTCCCTGTACCACCACATTTTTCTTAAATTTCAAAACTATCTTTTATATTTTAAAATATTCTACACCCCAATCTCTTTTCTTCAACGGATGTCAACATCTGTTGAAGAAAAAATTCTTCAACAGATGTACCACATCCGTTAAAGGAGGTGTCGTTGAGTTTTTTTTTTTTTTTTTTAAATTTAGTTTTTTAATTTATTGTATTTTAAATTAATATATAAATATTATTTAATTTTTTTAAAATTATTACTTAATTATTTATAAATTAATTTTATATTATTTAAGAAAATAATTACTATTAATTTAATTTATGTATTATTATTTAAATAATAATTAAAATATTTTTTATAAATATATTAAAACGGATGTGCCACGTCCGTTAACGGAACCATTGAATATTTTTTTTAGTTTTTAGTTTTTTAATTTTTTGTATTTTAAATTAATATATAAATATTATTTAATTATTTTAAAATTATTACTTAGTTATTTATAAATTAATTTTAATTTATGTATTATTATTTAAATAATAATTAAAATTTTTTTTATAAATCTACTAAACGGATGTGCCACATCCGGATGTGACGACATCCGTTGAATTAGTTTTCTTTTTTAGTTTTTTAATTTTTTATATTTTAAATTAATATATAAATATTATTTAATTTTTTAAAAATTATTACTTAATTATTTATAAATTAATTTTATTTTATTTAATAAAATAATAATTATTAATTTAATTTATATATTATTATTTAAATAATATATAAAAATACTTTTTAAAAATCTATTAAACGGATGTGGCACATCCCCTTAACAGATGTGGCCACATCCGTTGAAGTTTTTTTTTAAATAAAAATAATAAACTAAAATATAAAATATGTAAACGGATGTCAACATTCGTTGAAGGTGAAACGGATGTTGACATCCATTTTATAGAAGGGCAAATTAGGTATGGGGTGGTGCAGGGAGCGGTTGGTGGTGGTGGAGGGAGCAACTCTCTATAATTTTTTATGTGGGTTAGTTTTCAACTCGGCTCACTTAGAACCCGGCTCACCGGGTTGAACCCGTAGTGAGCCGAGTTGGCTCATCAACCCACCTAATTTAATTTAATTATTTATTATTTTGTGTTTCAATATTATTAGTTAGCATTTTTTTATTATATTGTAATGGGGATAAAAAAAAGAGGTTTTAAGAGAGAAATATATTATAGATTTATCTATTCAAGACTCTAATATTATAAATGGACAAGTGATACATAAATTATCAATATTAAAATCTTATTTGTTTGTCTTTTATGTTTGTTTTTGGATTATGTTTGGATTGTATGATATTTTATTTTGAATTGTCTTTGGAGTTTAACATCATTTTAGAGTAAAATTTATTTAGATTTGAATTAAAAAAAATTATATATTTTTTATTTTAAAAAAAACTTATAAAAGTGAGCTAATGAGTCAATCTGTTTAACTCACCAATCCGTGGTGAGTCGAGCGGGGTTCAAATTTTTTTAGCTCACTAATAAATGAGCCAGATTGAGTTAGTTCACTAAATAATCAATCTGTGATTAGTCGAACAAGATCGAGCCAGATTACCCATTTTGACAGCTCTAACTAAAACATTCAGGAGTTATGTGTTTTATTTCTTACTAAAGAAGATTTTAAACTCCAGCAATTATAAAATATTTAAATAACACTAAGCATACTTACCTAAAGTCTTTTTGGTTTATTATTTTAATATATAAAAAAAATTGTGAATAACATGTTTAAAACATGTGTTTTTGCTATTTTTTATAAAGTCTTGTTATGTGGATTGGAATTTGGAGATTACTTAATTAATTTACAGATAATTTTTTCCAAATATATATTATTTTCTATTTTTGTTAACTTTAGTAATTTTTAAACCATCATTCCATTTTTCCCATTTTCTAGATTTTTCACTCATCTTTGAAAACTTATAACCGTTTTTATTTCTTAAATTTGGTTTATTTTTATTTCACCTCTATAATTACTTTCTACACCTTCCTAGAGAATCGAAAATGACCTTTTAGATTTTTTACATATTCCAGAAAATGATATTTGAAATATATTAAAAAGTTTATAAATTATATATTCAAAAAGGGTTAAATATGTTTTTAGTCCCTAAACTATTGGTCGTTTCTGGTTTTCGTCCCTCTTTCAAAGTAAGGTACAATTTGGTCCTCATTCTTTTCGAAACGTTCGTTTTAGTCCTCGGAACTTTGATTTTAGTCCTCATTTTGTTGCTAAATGAGGACCAACTTTTTAAACGGTGTTAGTTTTCGAGGACTAAAACGAACGTTTTCAAAAAGAATGAGGACCAAATTGTACCTTACTTTGAAAGAGGGACGAAAACCAAAAACGGCCAATAGTTTAGGGACTAAAAACATATTTAACCCTATTCAAAAATTATAACATCTCATTTAATAGCACACAACTACTAAAACAACATAGTATAGTCACAATTTAAGAAACAAAAGTATATAATGTTATTATACTTATTCAAACTATAATTTGTAATATCAAAATATATAAATACAAATGATTTTAAATAATTAAGAAATAATATTACACTAATCAAAAGTATAAATGTACTGTATGATCGTCTAGTCAGCTATGAACTGGACGTCCACGCGGTCAAACATCCTAGGAACACAATTACAAACCACCCATGCGACCGTGTGGCTATGACCAACAGGTCGAATGGTCAACTGCGGAGAAATTACCCCCAATCCTAATTAATTCAAGACAAAGTATGATTATTAATTACAAGAAAAGTTTTAAAGGTTTAAAGCGCACGTGTGACTGCTCGCGTCGTCCTTGTGCTAAAAACCTTTTCTTCTTTTCTTAAATAAAATTACAAAAATACGTTTTAAAGGTTTAAGTACACGTGTGACCGCTCGCGTCGTCCTTGTGCTAAAAACCTCTTCTTCTTCCTTAAATAAATTTACAAAAATACGTTTTAAAGGTTTAAGTACACGTGTGACCGCTCGCGTCGTCCTTGTGCTAAAAACCTCTTCTTCTTCCTTAAATAAATTTACAAAAATACGTTTTAAAGGTTTAAGTACACGTGTGACCGCTCGCGTCGTCCTTGTGCTAAAAACCTCTTCTTCTTCCTTAAATAAATTTACAAAAATACGTTTTAAAGGTTTAAGTACACGTGTGACCGCTCGCGTCGTCCTTGTGCTCAAAACCTCTTCTTCTTCCTTAAATAAATTTACAAAAATACGTTTTAAAGGTTTAAGTACACGTGTGTGACCGCTCGCGTCGTCCTTGTGCTAAAAACCTCTTCTTCTTCCTTAAATAAATTTACAAAAATACGTTTTAAAGGTTTAAGTACACGTGTGACCGCTCGCGTCGTCCTTGTGCTAAAAACCTCTTCTTCTTCCTTAAATAAAATAATAAAAATTACAAAAATACGTTTTAAAGGTTTAAGCGCACGTGTGACCGCTCGCGTCGTCCTTGTGCTAAAAACCTTTTCTTCTTTTCTTAAATAAAATTTCAAAAAATATGTTTTAAAGGTTTAAGCACACGTGTGACCGCTCGCGTCGTCCTTGTGCTAAAAACCTTTTCTTCTTTTCTTAAATAAAATTTCCAAAAATATGTTTTAAAGGTTGAACACTCGTGTGATCGCTCGCATCGTCCTAGTGTTCAATACTTTTCTCTCTTATTTACGTAATATTAAACGAGGGTATGAGTGCTCGTGCGATCGTCCGCATCAGCCTAGCACTCAATACTCTCAAGTTTTCCTAAATAAGTAAATAATGGTATGTGTGCTCGTGCGATCGTCCGCATCAGCCTAGCACTCAATACCCTTAAGTTTTCCTAAATAAGTAGATAACGGTATGAGTGCTCGTGTGATCGTTCGCATCGGCCTAGTGCTTAATATCGTTATCTCTCTTTTCAAAAATAATTAAAAATATTTAAATATCATTTTAAAGGTATGAATACTCGTGCGACCGTTCGCGTCGGCCTAGTACTCATTACCTTCTTTTTCTCGAAAATATTAAAAACATAAAAATCTCCAAAAATTAAAAACATCTGCTTTTTCAAACAAACAAACAGTCTTTCACCTAGAACTACGTAACCCTGATTTCTCATTTTGAATGAGAATACGTAGGAGCAAGGTCAATCCTTGTCGGGCCCAAAAAACTAAAAAAAATATGTTTTGTTTATTTAGAATTTTATTTTAGGGGATAATTAAACATTTTAAAAAACCACATCATATTCGTGCATTTAGTTAAAGGTACTGCCTTAGGGCAGGCGTTGTGGGGTGCTAACACCTTCCCCACGCGTAACCGACTCCCGAACCCAATCTTTGGTTTTCGTGGACCGTGCTTTATCGCTTTGAGGTTTTTCCATAGTTTTCCATAATAAACTATGGTGGCGACTCCAAATCTCTTTTTAAAACCCGTTTCTTTTTGGATCGTCGTCCCGCCGCGATTCCGGTTGCGACAGACCGTAATTAGGTCGTCACTAATCTGAAGTTCATTCTAAAATCTATAAATACATGTTTGAGGTAAAGAGGTAGGTGATAACATTTAATACGGATTAATTGCTAAGCAACCAAACCTTTACTGACTTTAGCAACAAAGTACCTTTTGTAAGTAGCCTCCTACCATAATGCACAAACAACAAGGACAAACGGTCACGTGAGGATGGACATTTGGATCCCTTTACAACCCATACGATAGTAAATCGTTGACATCAACCTCACATCCCAAAACAATAATAAAATTTTTCAAAAAGAAGATTATACAAAACAATATCAGATCTATACTGCATCACCACCATCGTCCCAAACTGCATCAAGCATTACATCATCATCTGCTCACACTATTAAAGTGATCATTGCAAACAAAAGGAAACACATAGACAAAACAACACATAAGAAAAAGATAAGTTAATGTGCAAAAAGAACATTCATAAAACATGCATAAAGATGTTACCACACATAACTCATTCATAACAATCATATCACATATAAAGACTCATACTAAACTCAATTACCCAGATACATATATAGATATCAGACTCTGACGAGTTATGTACTTGTGGTGACCTTTAGTGCTCTGTAGAGCCATTGTCATGAGTTGCGCCCTATCACACACAAGGTTAGTCCATTAAAATATTTGACCAAGGTAAAGTTCCTAGCTAGGATCTCCGACTCCTCTCACCACATATCTCACCCTTCTCTACTTGAGATTGGATGGTCATTAGAATGCTAAAATAACTCCCAATACTAAATCCAAATATAAATACATACACTAATGAAATGCCACCATAGAATCTACCCACAAGATTCATGGAATTACGCTAAACACATATACAATACTCATCATCATCACAATATTATACATAAATAAACACCATAATACTCTCAAACATGCATAAAATACAATTCCAAAGAAGAAGAAAATTTCAAACATACACACTGGCGCTCGAAGGTGGTGCCTAGCGCCAAAATTTTCGTAAAACGGTGGTGCTTAATGTTATTCTTCTCACAAAAAGTTGCACTTAACGACACCTGCTGCTTAGTGTCCTAGAACTAAATTATTCCAGACCTGCAGTACAAGATGACGCTAAACGATGTCCTATTATCACTCAGTGCCAAAGTATTCACAAACTATGATGCTTAACGATTCAAAATTGGCACTCAATGGCCTAGACTCTAAAATGCTCTCAAACTTGCAAAATGAATTGGCACTCGCATCAACCTGCCACCACTCAACATTGAATTAGAAAACAACACATGAAATTATGTGATTTAGGAAAAATGAAACACGTTCAAATGGTTAAATTGGTATTCCCTTTTTATCACTTTGGTAAAAAAACAACTTTTAATGTTAGGGACATACCAATTGGCTTAATTGATCATATCCTAAGTTCTCCAATTAATACAAACTCAACTAAGACAATTAATCATATCCTAAATTCTCCAATTAACACAAACTAAACTAAGACAATTCATCATACAACTTAATCATGCTGGAAATTCATAGTAAAATCATACAATTAGCCATTACAATATATCAATCACGTAAAAATTGTGCCATTAGCTTTTCTTACTTGAGAGACAAACCAAATTGTTCAAGAACTCTTAAAACACCTTTAAATATACAAGAAGCCTTATATACTCCTATGAACAACATAAACATGATCAGGACACACCATTAGATCATTGATAAACAAAGATTCTTATAGAAAACTTAAACACTATGTGCGAAACAAGATGATTAACATGCACACAAAAAACATACAAACTAAGAAAAGAGGTAGAAAATCAACTTACTCTATTGAAGAAACTTATCGAACAAAAATGAAGAGTTTGACTCAAATATCACCCTAATAGTTTCCAATCTTAAAACAGATGAACAGAAAACCTGAAAAAACTTAAAGGAAAAGAAGAGAGCTCTAGAGGAGAGATTTTAGAGAGATAGTATTTTTTAAATAATGAAACTCGTTTATAAAAACTCTATTTATACTTTAAACTTTTAATATTAAAATAATCAAATATTACCATTTTAAATACACTATCAATTCTAAAACACGATTTTCTATATTCTTACCCAAATACCTTCTGAAATATATGTTGTAATTTGAGATAATATCTTTAGAATCTTCCTAATTAGAGGAAATAGATATATAATCTTTTATTTTACATTCCTAGTTTCCCTATTTCCCTTTTTAGGAGAATTAGATTATTACAAATAAAGAGTATCAGAATCTGACAGTCTTAATTTTCTACTTGGTATCAAAGCTTGTCTGATCCGCTTGCCGACGTCTCCTCAACATCATATGGAGAATAATGGACAACAATGGACAACCGTGAACTTGCACCATGAAACTTCAACTTGGACAACAATGGACAAGAGAGATTTCCATTAACAATGGATGATGACTTGCAGCAGCAAACTGCAAGAATGCATGAAGGCTTGTAGTGGTGAATCACAACAAACTGTAGGGACTAGATTGCCATCAATAGTGGCGAACAACAAAGCTTCAAGAACTTGATTTCCATGAGTAACATATGGGAGACCTTCAAAGGCTAACAATAATGAACCTTTAGGGACTTAACGACCCTAACAACAACGAACTTTTAGGAACTTAACTACCCTAACAACAACGAACCTTCAAGGACTTAACTATCCTGAACAACAACAAACCTTTAGGGACTTAACTGCCCTAAACAACAACAAACCTTTAGGGACTTAACTGCCCTGAACAACAACAAACCTGCAGGAACTGAACTTCCCTGTAGCGGCTAACAACAACAATCCTGTAGGGACTTAACCACCCTACAGCGGCTGAAACAACAACAAACCTGTAGGGTCTACACTACCCTATAGCGACTGAAACTTTTCTTCCCCTCACGATTGAACACAGAACGTAAAGGTAGAAGAACTGGTGAGAACCGATCCGTACGAGGGACAAATCTAAATCCCATAACTTCGAAAGAGTCAATTCAGCGGGCGATGTCAAAGAACAACTCTCAGTGAGCTGTTATAACAAAGCATTGGCAAAAACCAAAAACACCTGGTACTTATGATGGCATCAAAAGGCCAAAGACAGGTTGGAGGTTCAAAGTTCTCTGCTGGACTACTCCTAAATGGTGATACTTAACACTGTATCACAAGAAGTACGGGCTAAACTCTAGACCAAGAAAAAAGTTCTCTACAGGGGCTGAAAAATATTTTCCCTCACGGCAAACAGCAGAAACGACGACTAGTGCACTTCACGAGACACTCTTAATCTTGACCAAAGAAAATGCGACAACTTATTGAGGCAGCAACGACAAATTGCAGAGGTTACAACAATTGACTGTAGCGACAGTGTCATTAAAGCACTCGTCAACAAGGTTGCTGAATTGTTGACTGGAACATCAGAGCTACAAAAATAGACTCCCCTTCATGCCACAGGCCAACGGGGACATCACACTTGCAAGAGAGAATCACGGAATTGTAACCAGATGGTGGAGACAGGCTTGGCCACAGGTGTCGGTGCATCCGGCAACACAAGCGGCGGAGGCATCAGCAAGAAGCACCAATTAGTGCTACACAAGAAAGGGAAGAAAAGGAAAGAACAACATAGCACGGCGCGAGGTGAAACTTATTGGTGGAGGCAGAGAACCCTTCGCAATGGAGAAGAAAGAAGTGACGTAGTGACATCGAAAGCGGACTAGGCATTGAAAGAGGTCTCCCTGGTCATGAAACGTGAGGCGAACAATAGCTCACAAAGGGAAAGTCGCGGAGAGAAGACGAATATGTTGTGAAGACAACAAAGATGGTAGCCATGGCTGTTGTGAAGGGTCAGACCAGAGAGATGGAGGTCCGGCGACACGACTAGAAGCGGCGCGGTGTGAGTTTGACATAGGGACGGTGACGCATCATGAACACGTGTTCGAGATCTACCGGAGAGAGGAGGCGCGTGACGACGCATGTAGACGAGACAAAGACGTCGACCACCAGGGTTAGGTCGCGATTGAAGAGACGATCCAGATCTGCTAGTCACCGGTCGAAACTGTGGCGGTGGCCGGCGACGATCGAATAGATTTGGCGCTCGTGGCGGCGGGTGAATGAGAGGTAGCCCTCGGAACCGGCGTGGTTGGTTGTCGCTTAAGGAGGCGGTCTAGATCCGCTGGTCACCCGGCGAAAGTGCGACGGTGGCCGGCGGCGTACGGAGGACGATGGTGGTTGATGGTGGTCGATATCGGAGACTTTCATGGGTTCTTCGAAAAAGAGACTTTCGGTCTCTTTGATTCAACTAGCCGTCAATAAGAATGTCAAAAGGAGCCAAAATTGATTGGGCATCAACAGATCTAAAGCACCAGTTTCACCTATTGGCCCGAAAGGGAATGGGTTCGAATCCCATTCTGATCATACTCAAACAAACTCTGTATTTGGTAAGGCAGAACTTGACTAGGGCAATTGGAGCCCATTAAAAACACATGTTAAAGAAGAAACTTTTAGGGGGCCGCCGGCAGACAGCAAAGGTAGCGGAAGCGGATCAGACAAGCTTTGATACCAAGTGAAAAAATAAGATTATCACATTCTGATACTCTCTATTTGTAATAATCTAATTCTCCTAAAAAGAGAAATAGAAAAACTAAGTAAAATAAAATAAAAAATTATATATCTATTTCTTCTAATTAGAAAGATTCTAAAAATATTATTCCGAATTAGAACAATATATAATAGTTATTTAAATTTACTTTTATAAATGATAAGGAAATCATTTCATTTTCATATTTAATGCAAGTTTAAGTGCGATATCAATTATACTTTTGTTAGTTTTTTTTTTAATTTTTAATTTAATGCATATCTTTCTTTGTTGTTATACCTAATTTTTCTCTTTATATCAATTAAATTAAGAATATAATTGAAAAAATATATATTATCTTGAAATTTTAGAAGGGTACATATAAAAATGGACAAAGATTTATATAGACAGCTATAAAAGAATAGAAGAAATAACTACTTTAAATTGTTCATTTTGAAGCATCACACTAATATTTACTTTTGAGAGTTATTTTTTTTAATTGCTTAAATTTATTTTAAAATATTATTCTGAATAGAAAACAAATTAATTTAATCTCACACAAACTTTTAAATTCGCTTTCCATAACAATAATGGAGCAGGTAACTCGGAGTATCATGATTTTTGGGATAATAGAATTATGTGTTTGGTTCTAGAAGGACAATCATCTTCAGCGTATCAGGAAAACTATTCCGCTTCATAATTAAAATCCGATAAGATGTATTAAATGGTCTCCAGAATCTTAACGTCAACTAATCTTCACGGACATAACTAATCTCTATTATCAACCAATCTTAACAACAAGGGAAACGCCAAAAAAAGAAAACAAATCCATAATATTTACACTAACTATAACTTAATAAACAAAGTTAAATATATTTTTATTTTTGAATTATTTTAAAAAATTGTATTCCTTTTTTTAATTAAAGTATACACTTTTTTTTATAAGTGAAGTGTTTCTCATGTAATAATAAGAGTTTTACAGTAAACTTTAATATAGTCTTCGCATGTTGTTTGCTTGAAAATTTGTTTTACTATACTTTCATAAAGTCCATGGGACAAAATAAGTATAAAGTTTAGTTTATGAAGAAAACACAATGTTTGAATATAGTTTGATGAAAAAAAAATATATTTAACTATTTTATAAATATAAAGTATGTCTATAAAATAAGCCTATTGCAAGGTTATGTTTTATACTTGTTTAGACTCACCTTCAGTGTTTACATTCGCATCTATTCATGTATCTAATATATTTATAGAATACTGGCAAGTAAGTTTATACTTAATTATGTAAAAATGATTTATAGGTAAAAATTGCAAATCTTTTATATATTATGCACTGGTTCACATTAATAACTAAATTTTTTGAACATGAAATTAAATAATTGTGGATGGTTTGAAACCAAATTACTATATAAATTTTTGTAATTATTGACAAATGTAGAATCTTCTATTAAATAATTTTTTCGTCAAATTTTACAATTTAATTTTCTGACAACTAATTTCATTGGTAACAAATCTATTGACAAGGTATGTTAGTAAAGTACAATTTTTATTATTGACAGATATTTTTTCTCCATAAATTATTATTATAATTAACGACAAGTATTTTTGTTGGTAATTTATCAATACAACTACCAACAGTTTTTTTCGGTGGTAAACTCATTGACCATTTAGACGACAAATTTCATGTCATCTTTGATGATTTTTGTGTATAATAAGAGAAGATGAGTTAGAACAAGAATAAGAGAAGAAAAAGAATAGGATGAGAAGATGGAGGCTCTACAATAAGTTACCATAAGCTCGGTGGTGACAACGATATAGTAGTGAAACATATCGTTGGCATGGTGGTGACGTGATGATGACTCGACAGTGATGTAGAGGTGGATCAGTGACGAGCGAAGGCACACCAATGGTTATTGGAGTTAGAGAAGGAGGATGAGGAGGAAGTGAAGGAGAAAGATGAAGATAAATAGGAGGAAGAGAAGGAGAAAAGTGAAGGTGAAGATCAGTTGGAGTTGGCGGTGATGGTGTGACGACAACAACGACCCTACAAAGAGGAGAGGAGGATGAAGATGAAGAAGAAAAGGAAAAAGAAGAGGAAGAGGAAGAAGAAGACCCAATCGTGTATTTTACTAATGCTCTGAATATGTCAATAATTACCAACAAATATTTATTGATGTGCACTTATCGAACATTTGTGGTTGTTGGTAATCATTGACGAATTTTTCCATCCGTTGATAATGTTTACAATGACCACTTTACTGACAAATATTTTACCATTAATAGTTCATTGAAAACTCAATTTACCAATATATTTTTGTTATTACCGACATATTAAGACTGTTAATAATATGCGATTTTCTTATAGTAAATAATGATGGCATAATAATTCCAAGTTTAGTAGCTAAGTTTATGTCTAACTTAACTTTACAAAACTAATTTCTAAGGAGAAGATTGCATCTCACACACAGACACACACACACAGACACACACACACACAGACACAACACACACAGACACACACACACACAGACACACAGACACACACAGACACACACACAGACACACACACAGACACACACACAGAGACACACAGACACACACACACAGACACACACACACACACACACAGACACACACACACACAGACATACTGACACACACACACACACACACACACAAACACACACACACACAAGCAAAATACAAAAGGTAAACTCTACCAAAATGAGCTATCAAGAATCCATAAATTCTAAGTTTCCACAACTTGATACTGAAATGCATAATCTCACACAATTGATCATTTATATTATATGATGCATACATATGGATCCGCATATCCAGAATATTCACCTAGGAATATTTACTAATGGCTTATAGGATACCTATATTAAATATTTTTAATAAGAAATTTATTACCTAACTTGTTTTAGAACATTAGGTATGTACACATTGAATACTTGAATCGAAGTGAGTTTAAAGCATATCCTTAACCAAACTCCAACTAATTCACTCTTTCAAACTCCAACATACGGTTTGGTGATTCAATAAATATCCTTTAGCTTCTTACCACCGATGCTTAAGAAATTTGTATTACAACATAGATCTTTGATTATAATACCCACAATGAGATATGATTTACATATCATCCCATATTTGTGACATCAAAATAATACATAAGTATGCTATGTTCATTTCCATTCCATGCATACACACATACAAACACACCACAATTCAATAATTTCTACACATAAACATACATATAATAACACGTACATTCAAACCGATCATGAAAATCATTAAAATAAGAACATCAAACAATATTTTTTGTTGAACGAAAATATCAAAGGAAATGTTAACTGGAGTGACTCAGATAGTATCCCGTTTAAACACAACTTTTTTTTCTCTATAGTAAGGACATCATATTAAGCACTTAATAGAATGACTTAGATAATACATTTGCTTAAACACATTTACTTTCACTCGAGTAAGGGTAGTAGAGAAAATATTCATTAGAGTGACTCAGACGACACTCTCACTTAGGGACTTCTATAAAATCTTCTAAACTAGGACAATAACACTTAAAATGTAAATATTGGGAATACCTTCTTCGAATTATGGTCATGTCTCGTATCATAATATTTTTCATTTTGAAAATGGAAATAATCGTACATAAATTCAAAATTTAATATGACTTTGGTTTAGACAAATAAAAAGAGACTATAATTTTGTAGTTAATTAATGGATTCTATCTAGACTCAACATGATTGTGGAGAATGCTAGATGTTCATGCAATTGATGTTAATAAGATTCTACATACTATTGAGGAACATCATCTACACACACAATAGATTTTCTCCAATTATATATGCAAATAAAACACATAAGACGAGAATGCAATTAATATTCTTTAGTTTCAACTATAGCTTTTACCTTTACATGCAACCCAAAATGTCAGACTCAACATGAACTAAAGAGTTACTGAAAGTTTTCACAGCTAACACACTTTATTTCATATTCATTAACTAAGATTAGTCAAAATAATTTTCATTACTCGAATTTTTCGTCCATCAAGAAGCTTTCGATTCATATAAAAGATTACTTAACACTGTAAAACTTGGAGTGATGGAATATTTTGGTTCTCCAAGAGTCATGGGAACTGCTATCAAATTTTGAAAAAAATATAACACGATGACTAATAAAAACCTTAAAATTAAGAAAGAAAGTGAAAGATTTACTAAGTGAGAAAATGAAAATAGAAAATGAATCTTACAATTTAACTAGGAATAATATAACTAATAAAAGATTCAAAACACATTAAAATATATAATAACTTCAAAAGAAATTTTTGTTTTTTATTGGCATTTCATTTATTTATTATTAAATTTGTATGATTAATAGATACATGACTTAAAATTCCAAGTATGAATCTAAGTCTCATGTTAAATAGAAATGAGAAAGTAAAATACCATATAAGATTGAAAATTTATTGTTTTATTGTGTTAAAGTTTTGAGTAAAGAGTAGTGTTAATCCCTTATGTAATTAATCTTAGATCTTATTGATGTTGTATTTATCCGGTGAACCTTCGTAAACCAATAACATGTTCATACAATTAAAATGATCTTGCATTAGGTTTTTTCATCATCCAAAATTATGGGCCACTATGCTGAGAAAGAGCGCAAACAACAGTAGATCATGTGAAGCAACATAATAAAATAGCAAAATGAAACATTAAATATTAAACCAAGTTCCAGGGGGCTCATGAAGGCAACCGCATGAAGTAAGTGCTACAGTCCAAAGACTTTAGTGAAAAAGTTATATTTTAGGTAGATAGTTTAAAATAAGCTACTCTTTCAAATTGGTGAGTTATCAATAAAGTTTAAAACAATTATATCTAGTACCCTTTAGGGATAATGACTTTATGTTAGTTTCGTGAGTGAGAAATGTCACTTAAATTGACATTTGCATGATACAGTTTTCACTGAGATACTTTTAGGTGGATCTTTGGTGATTTATTAATAACATTAAAACAATTACATATAATTTTCTTTAGGGATAATTATCTTATAGGATAAGACATTATATGATAGTGAAGTTTGACTTTCATATTAACTACCTGATGGAGAAATGTCACTAAAAGCAACAATAATTATTTAAGTCATCACAAAAAACTTCGACTTTTACGCAAGATAAAACTAATATATATAGAAGCCAAGTTTCATGTATAATTACATAATTATTTGCTTTGTAAGATTTATTATATTTATAGAAAATCTAAAATATCTACTCTAACTTATTTATAACATCTCTAAAGTAATTGGTAAAAGGAAGCACTAGTAAAATAAATATATTAAATAAAGATACTCGAATTGTTTCAATGTATAAAATAATATATAAAAATTAAAATAAAATTTAATAATACAATTGCTCTCTTATATGATACTGAAAAGAAAATGTTTTTATCATAATATTAAACATCAACCTCATCTAATATTAAAATTCATATTACAATTCATATCTTATATCAATCAAATAAATATTAAGAAATTAATTTTATTATATATATATATATATATATATATATATATATATATATATATATATGGGATTTGCTAACGTGCGTACGTCAGTTTTCTGTTTTTCAGTTGGTATATTTTAGTAATATGTACCCGGATTTAGTAGATAAAAAATACCTGATGGATTCTAAGTTTTAAGGTTAAAGATATTTTAATAATTTTCATTTTCAAAACTAAAAAGAAAAAGAAAACTCCCGAAACAGTTATTCACCTTTCTCATTTCTTTCGATGCTTTCTCTTTCATCTCTCTTACCCTAACATTTTCTATGTTAACTCTAATTGAAAAAATCAGAAACACTTGTCGTTAAACAATTTTACAATAGAAAAATCAAATATGTAAAAGTAAAGTACAAGAATAAAAATAAAACAAAAATATTTTGCATTAAAAGTTTATACATTAATGAAATAAAACACATCATTTTGTTTTTTCACCAAATGTATTAATTTCTAACAAAATTACACATATTGGGATCTCCGTCACCACTGGTTGGTTAGTTTCCTTTAAGTTGTCATCATCAATTTAAACAAAACTTCACCTTTCTAGTTTAACTTTTGTTGGAAATTTCTCGTGAATTTGTATCTTTCTTATAGCTTTTCGCCTTAACCCAAACAAGAAATTAAATAGCCATTTTACGGGAAAAAAAAACTATATAATACTGTCTTCATAGTAGCAAAGGAATATACTTTCTTATCTAATATTTTATATAAGGGAAAAGTAAAAAATATTACTATTTTAAGGTATTGAAATATAAAACTCTAAGGTATTACAAATAATTAAACCCATAAAAAATTTAAATAATATACAATTTTAAGGTATTGAAATATAAAATTCTAAAATAGTCCCTTTTCTAAATCATTATCTCTCTATTTAACATTTTTAATTTCTATTTATCTCTATTTTCATATTATATTTTTAAAGAAAACGCCAACAATAAAAAGAACTTTTATTATAATTTGAATGATTGATTTTAAAATGAAAAAATGTACCTAATCATGATATTCATAAATTTAATATAATATAATCTACATATTTAATTTTTTTATTTATTGTAAGCTTTAATTACCTATAAAAACGAAAATTCATCCTCTATTTAAAATAAATTATTTTCAATTCGTCATTATCGTGTAAAAAATCTTTATGCGGAGTAAAGTATCTTCGCACTTTATGTTTATACATAAGAAGGCGTAGGAAGAAAGCGCGATAGTAAGAAACGAATATCAACAACCACCAAAACAAAGCAATGGGCGGTATCCTTTCTTCGTTCTTTGGTGGTGGCGGCGGCGATGAGACGTCGTACTCGGAGGGGCCTTCTCGCGTGCTGTCGTTCCACTCGTCGGCGCGATGGCAGCTCCACTTCAACGAGGTCAAAGAATCCAGCCAGCTCGTAAATCCCTAGATCACAAGCTTTCCCCAATTTTATTTTTCTGCGTGTTGTATCTGAATTTAAATCTTAGTCTTCTCCATCTTTTCATTGAATGTTAATTAGCTCGTGGTAGATTTCTCGGCGTCGTGGTGCGGACCTTGCAAATTCATAGAGCCAGCGATTCGAGACATGGCCAAAAAGTTCACTGACGTTAACTTCGTCAAGATTGACGTCGACGAATTATCGGTGATTTTCGCTTCCGTGTTCTTCTTTCTATGTTAAATGACTTCAATTGTTGTTTCCGTGAATGATTCTGAACTTCTTTTTTTAATTTTTATTTTCTGAATTGGATATTTTAGGATGTGGCGGGGGAGTTTCAGGTGCAGGCGATGCCTACGTTCGTGTTGTTCAAGGGAGGGAAGATAATTGACAGGGTTGTTGGCGCAAAGAAGGACGAGCTCGAGAAGAAGGTTGAGAAGCATCGAGCTTAGTTATCCAGCTATGTACTTTTCCTTTTCGAGGGAGGACAAATATTTGAAAGTGATTTTTATGATGATCATGATGGATTTGTAAAATTTAAACTTGTTTGTTGTTTCTTCATTAAGATGATGTCTATTTCATAATTTAGCCTATTATAATTATATAACGAAATTCAAAATACTATCTCACAGCCTGTTGCTTTTGTGCTCAATTTCTTTGGAATGATAGTATTTTATATGCTATATGTTGTTTATGATGATTTTTAATCAGATTTTGAAGTTTTACTTCAGATTACAGGTTAATGCTTAGGGTTAGAGCTGTGAAAGGGCTTGTCAAAGTGATTGGTTGATCCCATATAGGTCAGTCGATTTAAAATATTGATCGAATTGACTAAGTAGCCTTTTTGGTAGGATGGGATGAATAATTTTGATACCTGGTTTTAGGACATTGCAAAACTAGTTGGTAGTCAAGCCTTGGTATAATTATGTCAAAAGAAGTTTATTTCTTCACTCTGAATAAGACCATCTTTCGAAATGACTATACATTTCTTTATCACTACATTGAAATTGAAGTTACTCCTTTTACTGGACAACTATATTCTTTTTTTTTGATAGATTTTTATCACTACATTGAAATTGAAGTTACTCCTTTTACTGGACAACTATATTCTTTTTTTTTGATAGATTTTTAACTATTATGAAAAGTTGTTCGATTACTTGATTTTTTAAGTGAGCAATCTGGATAATACGATAAAGATTTATATATATTAGGGGTGGGCAAAGTGTACTGCACTGCACTATAAAAATTTACCGTAAACTATAAATCAGTTTAGAAAAACTGAACTGAACTAAAAAATAGTTCAGAGTAACTGAACTGAACTATTTTCTAGTTCAATTATACTGCAGGACAGTTCAGTTAACTAGTTTTTTGTTTATCATGAAGTGCTGGATTTATAAAATTTCTACCATTGGATTGGGTGGTTAATACTAAAGAACAGATGTAAAAGGGTCATGGTAAACATTGAATATCCATATAAAAAATTAACTAGAACATTAAGGATTTCAGAGTAAACATTCAAATGGAAAAGTGAAGACCAATACAATTACAAGTCATGATCTTGAGAAATGAAATCTTAAAAGTTTGGACAGGACCATTTACCAAAGAAGAAAATTTAGCAACTGAAGTAAAAATGCGAGCATATAAAAATGGGCATTCAAGAGGACCTGGAATAAAAATGAAAAAATAAGATTAAAAAAACATTACCACGGACACAGCTGCATTCATTGAATCAGAATGGAAGCTTAAACGAGGGCAAGGGAAGAGTTGAAATCAACCAATAAGAGAGTCTACTGCAAAAATATCCAATTTTTACAAACATTCGTCAGCAGCCAAGTAGCACAGATAGCAAAAATATCCAATTTTTACAAACATTCGCCAGCAGCCAAGTAGCACAGACAGGATCGAACAAATATTCACAAAATTAAAATTCCATAAACTCTAATTCAGGAATGAACGACCACATGCATGAAAAGGGCAATTGGGATCTCACATAATGAAAATTAAAAATAGGTAAAAAGGAAAATTGATGGTAGATCGGAGCGTACAAGGTTCCTTGGTTGTAGATGTCGATGGAAATTTAGACCCTTTTCGCACCAGACTTGAGTCTGTTGAGAGAGGCCTTTTTGTGCGCAACGATGAAGGGAACGTCAGAGGAAGCGTGTGAACACAGCACCAAAGAAGCTAAAAGCGCAAACGCCATGCCGATACACTGTGCAGGGCACTTCCCAACCGAAACCGATCACGTCGGTACACTGTGCAGAAGGGGTTGAACTGTGTAGAGTTTTCTTTGGAAGAGATCAGAAGGAGGTCTTGAAGTGCTTTACACAGTTAACACCAGTTAACTGTACTAAAAGTATAAAAAATTTAGTTTATTTAAACCGAACCAAAAATAAGTTATTCAGTTTTTAGTAAAAATAGATTAGTTTATTTTAAGTATAATACAGGATAGTTAACTATAATTCAGTATAAAGTATAAGGTTTAAATATAATTTTTGATTTCTATGATTTACTGGACTTTTTAGTCCTTTAGTTTATGGTTGTTATTTGGGTCATTGTTAGTATTTGTCAGACGCTGTTGCGCATTATAATGTTAACCATAAGGATTTGACCTATTTTAGGTGGAAGGACGCAGTGGAGAGGATAAACTAAAGTGCACTCCACTAATATCATGTTAGTGAAGATTATCACGTCATTGGGTAGTGCTTTGTAGTAGTGTTGTGTTATTACGCCGTTAAAAATTAAGGACTGATTTGAACAAATTTCTTGAGAAATATATTGTAAAAGAGAAAAAAGAAGAAGACTATGTTTTAATATGTTAAAATTAGATTATATATAAATAGATTAAGAATAAAAATTCATATATTTTTCATTTGTTTAACAGCGGGGTATATTAAGGCACCAAATTTCAGTAGAGCCTTGATGCTCTGGAACTCAATTTGAGTATGAGATAGTGTATAAGAGTTTATCAAAGCTCGATAAGATACAATATAATAAAACTAAATTCAATTTGAATTTTCCAAAATATTCTAACCAATATTCACGTCTTCTTAGGCCATGTATTTGATTCGGCTGTGGGCATGTAGAAAGTAATTTGCTTTTTTGTTATATTTTTGGGTGAGAAAGTAGTGCCTCATTTCTTTCTCTACTTTTGTAATTTTAACCTGACATTCCTATAAATTTTTGTATTAATATATTGAGAGAATGCAATAAGTGATATTTTTAAAAGAGTATTGACAATAAAATAGTTCGGACAATTTTGTATGAATGTACATTTTGTGTGGAACCAAAAAACATTAGTAGTGTAAGAGAAACTCAATCAGTTCAAAAGAAACAATGTTTGAGAACTTATTCCACGAAGCAGTACTTTTCAGGTAATTGAAACTAAGTAAGTGTTTAGAAACAAGATGGATGATTCAGGACAAAAGCAATAAGGTAAGACTAGGAACTAAGGGATACAGTCAAGAAGAAAGAATTGAATATGATAAGACATATACATTAGTTGCTAAGCTTGAAGGTATTCGAATCCTATTAGCTATTGCATCCATGTTTAACATCAAACTATTCCAAATGGACGTGAAAAGTGCCTTCTTGAATGGATATATCAAAGAAGAGGTTTTCGTAGAACAACCCTCTAATTTCCAAGACTTTGAGTTTCCTAACCACAACTTTAAGCTAAAGAAAGCACTATGCGGGCTAAAACAAACATCTCGCTCATGGTATGAAAGTTAAGTGAATTTCTACTTAACAATATCTTCCAAAAGGTGAAGTTCACTTTTCATTAAAAAAATCTAGAAACAACTTGTTATTTATACAAATTTGTGTAGATGATTATCTTTGGTTCTACCAACCCTCACTTGTGCCAAGAATTTTCTAAAAGCATGCAGGAGGAGTTTGAGATGTCCATGATGGGAGAGCTAAATTTCTTTCTTGGACTACAAGTGAAACAATGCTCTGTAGTATATTCATCCACCAGTCCAAATACTGTAATGAACTTCTAAAGAAGTACAAAATGGATGGATGCAAAAAATCCTCTACCACAATGGCTACAAATTGCTATCTAGACAAAGATGAAGCATGTAAGTGTGTTGACTAGAAACTTTACAGATGTATGATTAGTTCCTTACTCTACTTAACTGCTAATCGCCCTGATATAATGCATAATGTATGTATGTGTGTTAGGTTTCAATCTTGTCCTAAGGAGTCTCACCTAACAACTGTCAAAAGAATAATGAAGTACTTAAAAGGGACTAAAACATTAAGACTATGGTACCTTAGAGGTGCAAACATATCACTTACTAGGTATAGTGATTCAGATTTTAGAGGATGTAAACTTAATAGAAAGAGTACTAGTGACACTTGTCATTTGCTGGGATGCTCACTAATCATTAGCACTCCAAGAAGCAAGCATGTGTGGCCTTGTCCACTACAGAAGCTGAATACATTGTGGCTCGAAGTTACTGTGTTCAATCCTTATGGGTCAAGAGTCAACTAAAAGATTATGAAATTTGCCTAGATAAAATACTCTTAAATGTGATAACACTAGTGCCATAAATTTCACCAAAAACAATTTTAATTCTAAAACTAAGCATATAGAAACAATACATTATTTTATAAGAGATCATGTATCTAAAGGTGAATGTAAAGTTGAATATGTAGATACATTACATCAATGGATATATATATTTTCACAAAACCAATATCTAAGGAGAAGTTCTATACAATTAGAAATGAATTAGGCATTCTAAACATAAGTTCCACATCCTAATAGTTGGAAATGACTTAACATTACACAAAATTAAATAAGCATGGCATGCATTACAATAAAATATGGAAAAACTCTTAAGAAAATAATGTTTACAAGTTTTAATCAATTATATAAAATCCTAATTAATTAGGTGTTTTTTTCTGCTTTCACTGGTTATAGGTCTTTCTCTGCTTCAATCGATTAGGTAAAAATCTTAATCAATTAGGGTATTTTTTCTATTTTAATCAATTAGATTAAAACTATAATCGATTGTCTCACTGGTTTCTTACGCGTCCTGATTCTAGGGTTCTCCTTGCACTTTAATCCATTAAATATAAAATTTAATCGATCCTAACCACTATGCTCTCATCCTTTCCACCAAACCCTAGAACCCCAAGCAATTTTCTTCTTAGTCTTCAAATTGAAAATCACCCTCAACCTCTAAAATCCATTTCTAACTTCTAATAACCTCCATTCTTACTCTACTTTTAACATTAGAAATCATTTTCTTTGATCCTAGCTTCTCAAACCTAAAAATATTCTTAATTTATTAACCTCAAATGAGTGTCATCTAAACCAAAGAGAACGAAGAGGGCCGCAAAAAAAATGGGAGTTGTAGACCCAGAAAGTTGGATCAGTGATGAAGAGCCTAAACCGACTTCTTTTATGTCTGGCGAATTCGAAAAATTATGCCTTACAAATACCTTGATCTCAATTACTTCAGAAATAAGGGTTTTGTCTTCTAAGATTGGTTGGAGTATTAAGGACACAAGAAATTTGTTGAAATGTCAGGTAGTTGATATCCTGAACTAGTTAAAATATTTTATGTAAATTTTAAGGTTGTAGATGGTGTTGTTTGCTCCAAAGCAAAAGGGATAAACATTAAGTTAGATGAAAAAAATTGGACCTTTGTTACTGGTTTTTGACCTAGGAATGAAATGTCCCACTTGGACATTACAGTATTAATAAAAGTTGGCTATTTATAAAGTCTGTCTAAGGTATTCTGACGAACTCCATGACTATACCTTGTATCGTGCTGGGAAACGAAGAAGAATGACAGATTATGTGGTTTTGTTCTGGCCTCGATTCTTAAAAAAAAAGTGGTTAATGAAGTCAAGAATATATATTAAAGCTCTTGAATTGGACTTGACTTCAACCGAATAACAAGTGGTATCAACAGGGTATGAACAAATAACGTGTTTTGTTTTAGTCAATTGGGAATTGAAAGATTTTTCTCTCTCAACTTAATTGCTTATGATCTCTAATTCCTTAACCATTCTTTCAAAAACCTACACACAAAAGTATTTTTTAAACGATAAAAGTATTTTCCTCTTCCTCGTGAATTCAATTTCAGACCTTCCCTTCTCTCCTTAGCTTCCTCTCTTTACTTCCCAATCCATTGAACACCCAAAACCCAATACTCACGTGCATGCCACGTGTCGCGTGAAATCACAATTCTTCTTCTTCTTCGTTTTCTTCTTCCACTGCCCCAACAAATCCACTTCTGCCCTCTTTAAAACCCTCTGCAAAGTTCGAATCTTTCGCAGAAAACACCAGGACCCAGAGGAAGCTTCTCTGCAATGGCTTGACCAATGATTGAGTTGCTCTCAGCTTCTGTCATCTTTCAGTGATGGAGTTTGCACATCGAAGCCGCAGAAGGCGAACCCTTACGCGCTTCGCGAAGCGGAAGCCGAGGTCGACCCTTCGCAAATCCCAAAAGCCCCACTTAGTCCCGCCGCAGCCGAGAACCACCGCCGGAAAGATGACGTCGCCGCCGGGAAACAGTCTCCGTTCTTCCCGTTCTACAGCCCGAGCCCCGCGCGCTTCCTGAAGAAGTCTCCAGCGCCGGCGGGAGGGAGCAGGAGCGCGGCCTCCACGCCGAGGAGGTTCTTCCGGAGGCCGTTCCTTCCGCCGTCGCCGGCTAAGCACGTAAGTGCTGTGATGGCGCGGCGACAAGAAAGAAGGCGGCGGCAGCTGCGATATCGGAGGAGGGGGAGGATGGCGGTGGAGCTGCGGCGGATTTGGATAAGAGGTTTGGGTTCTTCAAGGAGTTCACGGAAGTTGGTGAAGAAGTGGGTCGAGGGCATTATGGGTATACTTGTTCTGCTAGGTTCAAGAAGGGTGAGCTTAAGGGTCAACAAGTGGCTGTTAAGGTCATACCAAAATCAAAGGTTAATTTTTTTTATGTTCAATCTTAATCTTAATCATCATATGCCCTTCTGCCTTACATTTGGTGCGTCACTTGGAACACTCTGCAGTTCTGAGATTGTCGTTGAGTTCCAACTAGTTTGGAACGTTTACCGGAGAAAACTCGAGGTTTTATGTCCTTTTCGATGATTTGTATAGAAGGAATTACGACTATTGTTTTCATCTTCACCCTCTTTTGTTGCCAGATGACAACAGCAATTGCTATTGAAGATGTGAGAAGGGAGGTGAAAATATTGCGAGGTTTTGAATGGACACAGCAATTTGATACTGTTCTTTGATGCGTTTGAAGACCAAGATAATGTGTACATTGTAATGGAGTAAGTTTGGGATGTTTGCTTCTGTTTATCTTCAAAGCTATATTATAGATGTAGTGCTCTCGGGCCATCCTAGTGAAGTTTAACAATAACTTTTCTTTTAGCTCAAATAAAACATCTTATCATACAAAATATATGATACAACCTTTTTAGTGACACCTGCACTATGTATTAGGTTATCATATTTTTGTTTATAGAATATCTATTGGTCGTTGATTTTTCATTTTTGCTTTATACTGTTTTTGTAACCGGCTGGATCTTATTGACAATTCAGGTTATGTGAAGGGGGGAGCTCTTAGATATGATATTATCAAGGTTAACAGACCTGCTTTACTTTACATTCTATACTGATAAGAAAGTTGACCTTTGGAATTGCGCCTTGTCACTGACTAACTACACGTTTTATTTTTTCTTTAGGGGAGGGAAATACTCAGAAGATGATGCAAAGGCTGTAATGGTGCAGATTCTAAATGTTGTTGCATTTTGTCATCTTCAGGGTGTTGTGCACCGAGACCGTAAGCCAGAGGTGAGCATATGGTTAAAGCCTCAGAATCTGCTATATTTCCAGACTCATCTAACACTAGCTAGGCATGGAAATGGTGTTGGGCATGGGTGGATTACCCATTTGTAACTGAACAGGAGGAGTCCTAGCTATAGTTCACCAGTCACTTGGGCACCAGCTCTAGCATTAGCTTACTTAATATATATATTTTGATGGTAAGGAAACAAAGTAAACCATAAATAATAGCAAAGAAAATCCCATAAATAAATTGCTTTTCTATATATATAATATATATATATATATATATATATATATTATATATGAAAGGTTAGATTGATTCATTGAATATGAATTTCAACTTGGAATATTATCTAACCTCCTTGCTTTTTTCTTTTCAGAATTTTTTGTACATTAAAAAGGATGAAAGTTCTGAGTTGAAAGCTATAGACTTTGGGTTATCAGATTTTGTCAGACCAGTCTTCCTTTACAAGTCCTTACCTGGTAGTTGGTAGTAGTATCCTTTACATCATGAGACCTTGGGAATGATATTGTTTCTTGAATTGCGTCTTACAGATGAAAGGCTTGATGATATTGTTGGAAGTGCATATTATGTGGCCCCTGAAGTTCTCCATAGATCTTACAGCACAGAGGCTGATGTGTGGAGTATAGGCGTGATAGCATATATTCTTTTATGTGGTAGTTGTCCATTTTGGGCTCGAACGGAGTCTGGTATTTTCAGGGCAGTTCTGAAAGCTGATCCTAGCTTTGATGAAACACCGTGGCCATCTTTATCTTCAGAAGCAAACGCTTACTGAATAAGGACCCACGGAAGCGGATATCTGCTGCTCAGGCTCTAAGTCCGTTTTTCTTTTACCTATATCATCATTCACATCTAGTAAGATATTTTTCAAGCTTCCACCAATAATCTTTTGCTTGCAGGTCATCCTTGGATACGAAATTACAACAATGTAAAAGTTCCACTGGATATTTTAATATTTTAGCTCACGAAGACATATATGAGATATCATCATTCTTACGCAAGGCTGCCTTAAGGGTGCCTGCTTCTGACCACAAGTGTTTGCAATTTAGTTTTCTTTTTGTAATTGACTAATTAATTTTATTCGTCTCTTTCACAGGCCTTGTCAAAGACACTGGCCGCAGATGAACTCTATTATCTGAGGCAGCAATTTTCACTGCCAGAACCAACCAAAAATGGCAGCATATCTTCAGAGAATGTTAACAAGGTTAGTCATCACACAATGTGTATGAAGTTTATATATGTTAGATTCCACACGCTTTTCTAATTCATACATTCTGGGCAGGCCTTGATGAAATATGCAACATATGCCATGAAAGAGTCTCGCATCCCTGACTTTCTTTCCTTGGTAAAACTACCGTGTTCTGTTTATATAGATGTATCTCTTAATTTGATTTGTTTCAATCTTACATGTTCTTTATATTTCTTTTTATGACAGCTGAATTCATTACAGTATAAAAGGATGGATTTTGCAGCTGCGTTAAGTGTGCTTTGAAGCTCTTGATAGTTGGGAACAACATGCTCGTTGTGCCTATGAGCTTTTTGATAAAGATGGAAACAGGGCTATTGTCATTGAAGAGCTTGCTTCAGTACTTTCAGAAAAGAACACTTCACTCCTAGACTATTAGCGATTATTCTTGAAGCTGCATTTACCTTTATTTCCACTATAACTGATTTATATGTGTGTGCTTGTAATTGACGTAGGTTGTAACCCTTCTTTTTTCGAGAGGGGAGTGGGTAGTTACAAAATTTTTTAGGAAGAACAGAAAGTACAACTTAAGGAGGATAAGGAATCCTCCATAGGCCGTAGGAAAAGTAAAGAAAGAAAAGAACTAATGGCAGGGGTAGTTACATAGGAAACTAAAAACAGATGGAGGGGGCAGTTGCAGAAAATTTATTAGGAAAGAACAGAAAGTGGAAGTAATGGAGGATAAGGAATCCTCTCCACAGATAGTAGGGAAAGTTAAGAAACTAAAGAACCCAAAAATTAGATGTATAGAAAGGCTTTGAACCAAAAAGATGCTTGGCCATAAAACACCACCCTTTCCCATAATAGGTGAAGAGACTAAAGACCTTAAAATTTCATGCATGGCCCTCCAACCAAATTTAACAAAGGTCTTCCAAAAATAATTGAGTAACTACATCTGATGGCATCACTTTGCATAATTTAATGCATATACACTTTCTATCTGCCACTTTATATGGATCTAACGAATCTGCTACTGATTACTGCTGGATCTGTCAAGAATGTACTGATGTGACTCTTGTTAGTCATAGGGTGAACATTTTAAAATTACAGTTGTCTATATACCACTATTTAGTTCATGAGTATATATATGCCTAATCGGCATCATATTTCTTCAAAATATTGTTTAGGATCTTGGACTTGGTCCCTCTATCCCTGTTCATGTTGTTCTTCACTATTGGATACGCCACACTGATGGAAAATTAAGCTTTCTTGAGTTTGTCAAATTATTACACGCTGTATCTAGCCGAAGCCTTGCGAAGGTTCAATAAAATTTAAAGCAGAGGAAGCCTTCTGTTGCTCGACTCGACCATATTTGGATTTGTGTCTAGTTGGAGCTGGAACTCATTATTGTCTTGTTATCTGAAGCTCTTGCCAGCACACCCATTTAAAAAGGTACAGGTTCATAATGAAATGCAACTCTGATTCTTTTTGAAGGAGCTCAAACTGTAAAATAGTCTACAGATTGTTGGTCTAAGAATTAATATATGAATTGTAGAATTAGATTAGCTTTGTCTCGATGGGTTGTAATAATTTCCTGTCACCTGTATTAATAATGAATGCTTTTGTATAACCATACGGTTGTGAATCTGAAAATTTAATCTTAATTTTATATTTTTTGTTGTGTTAGTGTACTTTACATTCTATGAATCAGTTAATTTCATCGTAGCGCTGTTTAAGAAACTAAAATTATAGGAAGCTGCTGCTGCTGAGCGATTCCAATTGTTTGGAAAGTGAAAAATGTCCACCATGATGCACATTCCCATATTCCCATAAGTGGTCTTAATCGTAACCCAGTCAATCGTTTCGTATCTATCAACTTTTGTTCAGCTTTCAATATTTTGCTATGGTATTTGTGTTACTTATCGTTTGTACATTCACAAGTATGTAGTTACTCGCTTCTAGGAAACAGATGTTGATTGTATTATGGCATAACACGTTCACGTAATGAGGGTATATACTAAAATGTGCCGTGTTGGCCTTCGAAAAATTGTTAGACAAGTTCTGAAACCTAAAATGTAAGTATTTTGTTACCAGACACGGTGTCTAAGTGAAATGTCTGATATCTTACTGAGAAAAGACGGTGTTAACAATATGTGAACCATGTTACACCAGAATATGGACCCCAAAATAACCCAAACTACAAATATATATATAAACACATTAATTTCAAACATCATGCAGCTAGACCAAAGCGGCAACATATTATCATCAAATTACATATCACCATACGTTGAACCAGCAGTATTTTGGTGTTGGACTTGCTACTAACAAATTCCATAGAAGAAAGAGGTTGCAGATTAAACACCAAACCACCACAAAATTAAACAAAAAAGGACCTATCGAATCTCACTAAAAGTATCAAAAGGAAGTAAGTTTTAACCTTGAAGGAGGAAGAAAGGATGTAAGAGACGAAAGCAAATGAAGGGAGACAATGGTATTAGAGTTGAAACTAGTCTGAAACATGAACATTTCATATAGGAATAGAAAATAATGTTAGTAGTTCAGTCCTCCGCATTCAGCAATGTTAGTAGTTCAGTCCTCCCCATTCAGCATTCACAAAACGAGAGGCACGCCATCACACTTAGTGTCACCAATCTATCTTATCATGTATGAACGACAACAAGCTCAGTAGTTATTTAGAACTAAAACTAAAAACACATTTCTTCTCATAATACACACAATGAGGTTGCTGTCTTGCGAGGCAGTTGGCAGTTATAATAGTAAAAAGGGGGCAAAGAGATTAAGGAAGTACTATCTTGAGGAAAGCTTGTGGTGCAGATCATCAGCAAGCGCTTGCCTCAATTTTTCCCCATAGTAATGAAAGGACTTCTCACTGTCCATGACCCTGGGCGGGGGTCCACTCTCGTCGGGCTCCTTCCATATCTCGGGTTCCGGCTCCCTTGCAATCTGGCAGAGGTTGTGTAACACGCAACAGGCGACAATGGTTTGGGGGGCGTGATGGACACCGGTGTTCAAATCTTGAAGAATCTTCCACCTCCCCTTCAGAAGGGCAATGGCCTCCACCACCACGGACCTTCCCTTCATGAGCATTCCATCGAACAGGTTCTGCGCGGGGGTGCCCATCCCGCTGGGGGAGAAGGGGGTGAGGAGAAAGGGCAGCAGAGGGAAGCACCAATCGCCGACCACGTAAGGCCTCACGTGGTGGCCGCGAACGCTAATGACCTTGTCCCAGACGACGTCGCCGGAGGTGAGGCGGTGGTAGAGGAGGCTGTCGCGGAAGTGGGTGGCGTCGTCGGTGCCTCCGGGGGCCTTGACGCAGACGTCCCAGAAGATCTTCTTGTGGTCGGAGACGACCTGGAGGAGTAGAGAGGGGTAACCGTAGCGGCAGCGGTAGGGGTTGAGGTTAGGGTTGCTGTTGGGGGTGGAGCGGAGGTGGACAGGGGTGGTGTCGATGGCGCCGCACATGTTGGGGAGGGATGTGAGTTCCTCGAAGGCCTGGGTGGTTTCGAGGAGGCGGCGGCGGCCAACGGGTATTTTGATGAACTCGGGGTAGAGCTTGGTAGCGAGGAGGCGCGTGACCATGTTGGTGATTTTGGAGACGAGGTAAGGATCGAGGGAGTAGCGGGCGGCGAGGGTTTTGGCGGAGAGGCCGTGGGCGAGGCGGGAGAGGACCATGGCGACGGCGTAGTCGGAGGGTAGGGAGAGATTGGAAAGGGCGATGTGGGGTTTGAGCTTGTCGACGACGGTTGTGAAGACGGGGTAGGAGAGGCCGTACAGGGAGCGCCATTGGGCGTCGCGGAGAGGGGCTTCGAGGGACCAGATGTGTTCCGTGGAGAGCGCGCGGAAGGCGGAGACGGAGTAGTCGGAGGAGGCGTTGTTGGTGGTGGTGGTGTTGGGGTTGTTGGTGGTGGTGGTGGCAGCGTTGGGGTTGGGAAGGGAGGAGGGGCGCGTGGAAGAGACGTAGGAAAGGACGGAGGCGATGGTGAAGAAAAGGAGGGGGGCGATGGAGGAGGAGTGGAGGAGGGAGGAGGGGTTGGCGGTGGTTGATGAGAGTGAGTCGGAGAGGAGGGAGGTGGTTGGATCGAGGGAGTTGTGGAGGTGAAGCAGATTTGACAGCATTACCAGGAACGATTGATCCATCCCTTTTTCCTTTCACCCTCCCTCACCTTACCTCCTCAACTATCAATATCTCTTTTCCTCCATCATTTTGCTTATGTATTTAATGATTACAAGCTCAACTGCAAACACTCACACCAGTACAAATCACAAGGCTCTTGTTACGTTTGGTAAATATGGCAGTAGATTTTTTATGCAAGGAAAAATTAACTGAAGAGAGAAGCTAGATGCTTCAGAAAATAATAATAAAAAAACAGTTTAAAACAAAATATGAGATAGTATTAAAAAATAATAAATGTTTATTTTTTTAATAATTAATAAATGTTTAGTTTCTTTGCTCACACCCGCTCCGCCACCACCTACGTCCATAATTTATGACTATAGCTACTTTGGGTAATCTTTATATTCAACAATTATTTAATCCTATTTAAAAGTTATATATAGAAAACATTCTAATGTTCAGAGATAGATTCTAGGGAGAAGAATTAGATGAATACGAGGGAATTTAAAAGTAAATTAAATTTTATTTCTTTTAAAAAATTTAGAAGTAGTTGAGAATAGATTTGAAAAAAACATTATTAAAATTTGTGAAGGATTTGACTTATAAATTAATAATATATTTATTGATAAAAAATATTATTGTCAGACTTCGTTAAAAACGCATCCAAAATCCTCTGAACGGACGTCAGGTGTCAAGCAACAAGAATCCGAAAATCAGATAGTGGGATGCAGGTGTCAGCAGATGAGCGGACGTTCGTTTTAAGCAAAATTGAGTTTTTGAAAGTTTAGGTCACACTCTCTCTGCATGCACCTTCTTCTCCAAAAATCTGATCTTTCATTTCTCTTTCTTCTCTCTAAAAAGCTCTCCCTTCTCTCTACCAAAACTAACCATTTCTCTACTCCGAACTCCGTTCAGGCACCGTAGAAGCACTCCCGACGTCCAGAGCTTCAGCTTGAACCGAACAATTTCGAGTTTTGAACTGGTAAGTTTTTTTGTCCTTAACTGTTCGCTCTCTGGTACATGCAAACCAAGTTCTGGTTGCATGATGTCGTCTTGTCTGAGCCATTGATGGTTTTCTGTTGTTTGGTTTAGTTTGAAGAGTTGTTGAGCGTTGAGAGTAGAAGAAATTGTAGTCAGGCGAACCGTATTCTGTCTAGGACGTTCGTTCACGCTCAGAGGTAAGGGAAACTTATTTAATTTAATTTGTATGTTTACTGTTCTGTATGAACGTTCGTTGATTTGCTAAATTAAAGTGAAGCATGATTGTTAAGATATTTGACTATATGAAATTTACTATGATATGAATGTATGAAATTGTGAAGTTATATGTTGAGAAATGAGTTTGAATATAAATGATTTTGGTATGAAATTTCCACTATGAAATTGTACGTGTGGTACTGAACGGTCCTTGACCGTTCGGTGTTTCTAGAAAACTTGGTTGAAATTGGATTCTTTCATTTGGAAAGAATCCTAGTTGAGGACGAGCGTCTTCAGGTGGTAATGTTATGCTTGAGCGTTCGGCCAAGCGTAGTTGCATCTGAATATTCGGTGATAAACTTAAATTTTGTAAATATATGTATTTGTATATTTTAGTTATTCTTAAATAAAAATCCAATAGTATATTATTATAATTATTAGGTTTTCTATTATAAGTATAGTAGTGCTCGGTCTCATACCAAGCGCTCGTAATGAGTAGTGCTCGGTCTTATACCAAGCGCTTGTACTCGTTTATGGTATGATCTATCTTGATGAAAATAGCGTTCGTCCAACTTAAATAGAATTTTTCTCTATCGTATTCGGTCATTGACTGACATTAGGTTTCTTTATGTGAATTCTTCTAAGTATGGTTCTTTAAACGTCTTGACGTGTCTACATTCATTGGTTCCGGTCTAGAATTTTAGCACTTGGCATGTTCTTTGAAGTGTTGGTTTGAGCTCACGAGAGTCAGTTCATTTAACTAATTCATGTTGTAAGTAACGTTCGTTCTTGTGATATATATATATATATATATATATATATATATATATATATATATATATATATAATTTCACTCGGTTTCTTTCTCGACCTGACAGCAACCCTCTCGGTCTTATTCTATTCTGGAATGGGAGACTTCTCTGTCTCGTTCCAAGTGTTCATCCTCGTTCTGAGTGAGGACTGAACGTTCGATATTTGATGTCCTTAATAATCCTTGAACAAAGATGGAATTTAAATGATTGATAACGAAAGATAAAGAAAATATGAAACGGATGAAATGTGTTGAGTTATGGACGAGCATTCCGGGGAGGAACGACTCATGAATGAATATTGAAATTTGTAATATATGAATGTGGTTATGCTAAGCTGGCGGTTCATCCTGATGTTCCGTGAGTACTCGTCCTCACGTAGAAGGGAGTAGGTCATGTGTGGGAACGACAGGAGGTCCTAGTCCTTAGGGTTACTTTGGATAGATAGGACTAACCTCGGGTGGCAGCTGATGAGGGTATTCCAGTTACTACATCACCCGGGTGCACGAACGTCGTAGCTACACAGATTTCATACAGTCCGGACAGTCAGTCTAGTATTAGGTCTTGCT
Organism: Vigna umbellata; assembly: GCF_029865625.1. Classification (NCBI taxonomy): domain Eukaryota; kingdom Viridiplantae; phylum Streptophyta; class Magnoliopsida; order Fabales; family Fabaceae; genus Vigna; species Vigna umbellata. The sequence continues at coordinate 9,584,344 of NC_142168.1, read as the reverse complement.
TGAAACGTATGATGAAATATATCTTATGTGTTTGAATGTGAGAAATGTATGTTTATACTTGAATTAAATTATATAAGCTTACCTTGTGTTTTCATGTCCTGTCTTGTTTGGTACGTCCGTCTTTGTCATTGCAATGATCATCCGTGTGGATGTGAGCAGAAGGAGACGAGCTGCTGGAAGAGGCGCTAGAAGAAGAAAATTTGGTCGAGGTAGAAGTGAAGACTGAAGTGTAGGACGTTCGGTCAGTAGTTTAGTCTAGTGTAAGGTGGTCGTTCGATCACCTTCCCTTTTATTATGTATGACCATTCGGTATTTGATTTTGTAAACCGATCGGTCAGGTTTGCTTATCTTATATAGTTTATGATCACTCTTTTGTAAGGTCGTTTGGCCGTAAACGTACGTTCGGTTTTTAGTGTAAAGACTGATTTGAATTATTAATTAATGTGATTATTCTATTATATAGTTTTGGACTGTATTTTTGGATGTTACAATTATAAAGAAAAAAGAAATTAAAATTAATTTTGAAAATTACATAAATTTGTATTTAAGAAAAATTAAATAATAATGCTTAAAATTTATTTTTTAAAACATAATTCATAATTAATAAAAATATATTTTACTTAGATACTGTTTGAAACATAAAAAATATCAAAATATAAATAATTAAAATTAAAAATTGAAATGTCAAAATTTGAAATTATTATTTTATCATTTATGATTATTTTTATTCCAATATTATTAATATTATTGTTATTAACGAAACCAAAACTGAATATAAATACATACGAATTATAATGTTTTATGGATTATGAAAGTTGAAATTATTAAAATTGTAAAAAGATAAAAAGGAAATTTAATTTAAATCAGTTTAAATCTTTATATATCATCCGTCGTTCAAAGCTCATAAATTACTTTAAATGGTCGTCTTCTCTTACTTGCAAATTTTTCGAAATGAACAGAATTTAAATGGTCAATCCGTCTTCGTAAATTTTTTCAACATTAAATTCTTTTTAAACGAAGATAACCTTATATATATAACTTTTAAATCAATAATTATAAACATTATTTTTTATTGTATAAATAATATATAGTTGAGTAATGTGATAAAATCATTTATATTATATCACACTGTATATGTATCAATCTTTAATCTTTAGAATTTTGAGGAAAATGTAATAAAATATTAAAAATGTTTAGAACGAACTAAAAACTAAAAAATATATACTTTTAATACATTTATTTAGTACATAAAAGAAAGATCCATAAAACACTTAAAAACGTTTTGAACGTGTTAAAATGTAAAATTTTCATATCAGTTTGTGATTTTCATCGTTACATGCTAACTACATACAGAAGGTTAGAAGAGTCATTTGACGCATTTGCTACGCCTTGACTCTGCGAGAACCTTCAGCAAATACCAGTCAAGAACAACACACCTCACCTTCTCAATTCCAGCCACGTGTACATATCGCCACGTGTCATGTTATCAGTGGTTAAACCCTCCTCACTCCGTCACACTTTCTCCCGTAAAATACACTTCAAGCAGAGCAAAGCACTCTCTCTGGGACACCACAACTATTTACTTCAAATTTATTTATTTATTATTACTAATTATTAAACTCAGCTCTACAATCTCGCTTCTCCCCAACACATTCACATAATTTTCCCTCACTTTCTCGGCGGCAAAACGCCGCATTCCGTCGGAAAAACATGGCTTGGAAGGTGGCGCTAACTGTGCTGTTCTCCCTCGCACTCTTGTTCTCTCCGTCGCAATCTGCGGTTTTCAGCGTAGATCTAGGTTCCGAATCGTTGAAGGTGGCGGTGGTGAACCTGAAGCCCGGTCAATCTCCGATCTCGATCGCGATCAACGAGATGTCCAAGCGGAAATCGCCGGCGCTGGTCTCCTTCCACGACGGCCACCGCCTTCTCGGCGAAGAGGCGGCAGGTCTCGTCGCGCGTTACCCGCAGAAGGTCTATTCCCAAACGCGCGACCTCCTCGGGAAGCCCTACGCTTCCGCGCAGAGGATTCTTAACTCAATGTACCTCCCTTTCAAGACGAAGGAAAATTTCCGAGGCGACATGAGTTTTGTCGTGGACGACGGAAACGAAAACGATAGCGTTTACTCCCCCGAGGAACTCGTCGCCATGGTGTTAGGTTACGCGGCGAATTTGGCGGAGTTTCACTCGAAGATTCCAATTAAGGACGCAGTGATCGCGGTGCCGCCGTACATGGGACAGGCCGAGCGGAAAGGGCTGCTCGCGGCGGCACAGTTGGCGGGGATTAACGTTTTGTCCCTGATAAACGAGCATTCCGGTGCGGCGCTGCAGTATGGGATCGATAAGGACTTCTCGAACGAGACGAGGCACGTGATTTTCTATGACATGGGTGCGACAAGTACCTACGCGGCGCTTGTGTACTTCTCGTCGTACAAGGGTAAGGAGTATGGCAAGAGTGTGTCAGTGAACCAGTTTCAGGTCAAGGATGTGCGCTGGAACGCGGAGCTTGGTGGTCAGCACATGGAGTTGCGATTGGTGGAGTATTTTGCGGATCAGTTCAACGCGCAAGTTGGTGGTGGGATCGATGTGAGGAAGTTTCCCAAGGCCATGGCTAAATTGAAGAAACAGGTTAAACGGACTAAAGAAATTCTTAGTGCGAATACCGCCGCTCCTATTTCCGTCGAATCGCTTCATGATGACGTCGACTTCAGGTAGCTGGAATTTGAAATTACTCATTCTATGAAATTGCTATTATTATTATTCTCTTTAGTTCTGAGCAAAAGTTGCTGCTTTGTGCTGGGTAGATCATGGTTCAACCTTATTTGGAAAGTGTACTGTAGCACCATATTTAATTTTTTTATTATTTAGTACGAATAATAACAGTAAGGATAATGACAATCAATCTTTATCCTATATGTTATGTTGTCAAACTAATATGGGAAATATTTAATCTAAAGAGTTTTGTATTTTTCTTTTTTTGACTAAAAAATAAACAATTCAGTTTATAATCTTTCTAGGTAGGAATACATTTTCTTGTATTTGTTTTTTTTTTTTTGGGTATAGAGTGTTGTCTATTCAAAATGATTGTTTGATAGTGAAGTAGCATTTTGTCTCAGCTAGTAGCAGAGTAAACTCCTAAGTAACAAGACTTGGTGTTTTTGTGTGAACTTAGTTTTACATGAGTGATAAGATTATTGGGTATGCTTGCATATGTATTCAATGAGTACTGGTATTGGTAACATCCAGTGTGGGCATTTGAATTATATGGGAACACCATAGCTATCCTGTAAAATGATTACAGTAGCAAAAACAGGTAGCAAGAACACAGTTGCTTTTGCTTCAGTTGTCTGAGTAAACTGTGACCTGACTTTCTCCAACCCTTCAGTAAAAGCATGTCCTAGATTTCATTCAGGTAAAATTTAGTTGGAAAAATCGTACAGAAATAAAGGAGTTGTTTATAGCATAATTTTCCATTAACAAAGTAGTTCAGCTTTCAAATGGCTGATTGAGTAAAAAACTCGTTGCTTAAGTAGTTAGTTATTTGGAATTAATTAGAATGAAGGAGCGGGTCTTACTGGCTGTCTGAGGTTGAGAAAAGGGCATCAGTCTTGGGATTTATGCCTTGCTTGAATACAGCAGTAAAAACATGTCTTCACTCTGTTTTAGATAAACAAAATTGGAAAAGAAAACAATCAAATTCTTGATACGTGCATTTCATGTTTTTTGGAACAATTAAATCCATGGCCAGTTCTGTCAGTGGTTATACATTAGTCAGTCATTAGCCATTATTTTCACATTGTTAATTAGTATGGTGGTTAATGGTTCCTGATAGCATATGTAATCGATGCATCATATCTTAATTATATCTTCTAAGCTAATATTGTTTGTGGGATGATCTTTTAGAAGTGTTTTTTTCATATTTCTTTACACGTCATGATTTGTTTCCTTAGTTAATTAAGATTACAAGTCTAATATTAGTGTAAATAGGTGTATGCTATGTATTTTGTTTCACATCAAGATACAAAAGAAAATATTCACCTGTTGTTTTGATTCTCTCTTTCCTTCACTTAAGCCTATGATTTCAGCAGTTAAGGAATATAGTAATATGCTTAGCTTTAGCTTGGTTAAGGAGTTACATATAACCTCAAAGTCAGTATTTTGGTTAATAGATAGGCTAGGTTGAAGATAGCTCTAAAGGGGAAGTCAATAAATACTATTGTTAGAATAATTTCATCTATGTATCATCATTAAGCCTAAGCAGAGTGTAGTATGCTAGATCATTTATTAGTCATACCTAGTTTTGCACCTAGGTGTCTAGTGCATCCCCTTAATATTCCATGTACTCTTCTATTTTCATTATAAATAGAAGACCGTGAGAGGGATCTCTTAAGCTCTCTAGAAATATATTTTCTGTTTTAATCTCAAATACGGTTAACAATGAAATTCCCTTATATGTTCAATCTTGTCAACATAAATGAATAGAATAGTCAAAATAAAAATGAAAGTACTGACAAGGTAAGTAAAATTAGTTTATTATTAAGAAGTGAACTTTAAGTCCAACTCAATTCCACAAAATCGGCTTGTAAGATGAGGTTTGCACCTACTTATATACTCTAAATTGATTTTATCTCTAATCGATGTAGGACATCCAACACACCCCCCTCACGCTGAAATATATACATATTGTGTGTGGGATTAGACATTAATAGGTGGTTTGATAGAGGTTCGATAGTGGGTGAAGCAATATGCTCAACAAACAACAAATATCGCTAGAATATGCCCTAAAAATGACTCTGATATTATGTTTAGAAGTGAACTTTAAGCCTACTTCAATCCCACAAAACTGGCTTGTAAGGTTGAGTTAGACTTAAAGTCCACTTTTTAACATGGTATCAGAGTTGGGTTCTGAGCCTATCCTAGTGAGATTTGTGTTGTTGGACATATTGTTCCACCCGCTATCTAACTATTCATTAATGTTTAGTCTCACAAAATCAAACTCAATCCTATAAAACCGGCTTGTAAAGTGAGGTTTGCACCCACTTATGTATTCTAAATTATCTTTATCTTTAGCTTATGTGAGACTTCTAACAATTATCAAGTTGATACTTTTGCACTTGATATAATGAATGCATAAGGGTTCTTCATACATGTCTTGTTTCTTGCAGGAGCACTATAACCCGTGAGAAATTTGAAGAGCTCTGTGAAGACATTTGGGAAAAATCACTTTTACCAGTGAAAGAGGTGCTTGAGCATTCTGGCCTTTCATTGGAACAGATATATGCAGTAGAGTTAATAGGAGGAGCCACAAGAGTCCCGAAATTACAGGTGTGAATACTTCTTTTTCTTTGATAATTATTTTGACAATGTGCATTCTGGCCAGGGTGGGGTTTGATCTCTTCATACAATATTGTAGTCCATGCTTGGTAGTCGTCAACAACATTTGTTTACCATATATATCATCTGTTACTTAAAGTATAAACCTAGTTATGCAACTGTATCTGTATATGCTGTCTTTATACTGCAACTGCTATATGCTAGTATATTATTAGATGTTAAATGCAGCATGTGCATGCTAATCTGATTTAACAGAACTAACTAACCCATCAGTTTAATTATTTCGTTGTATATTGATCTGAATGTTTTGTTATAACTGATTCAGTTGCTAAAGTTTTTTTCCACACTTACATTTAGAGTTGCACTCAGCATCCAAGGCTAATTCTTTTTTTCACAAGAAACACAATCACACTGAGAGCATTTCAGACCCTTTCCCTCTTAGTTTTCTGTCCTTTATCTCACTTTTTGTTCGCTTCTACTTCAATATTTCTGTAATTATTGTCAATCATAGTAATTCATGCTGTACAAGCTTGACCCTATTTTATGTTAACCAGTAATTGCTACTTCTTCTCTCTCTTTTTTTTATATTTATATTTATCTGAATAATGCAGAGAAAGGAAGAGCACAGCTGATGTCTCAAATGTTGGCACAAAAATTTCAATAGCGAAGATTGATTGCATATATAATTTACTTACATTAATAATTTTTTATTTCAAATATGAATATAACTGAGTGTGAATGTCTAGATACCATGAAACTGAAGCACTTTATCTTGTAGATGTATTGTTGGATACAGTCTTTGAACTTTAATTTCATAGATGAAGTATTTTTGTCGCTGTCCAGCTTCAGTGTAGAGCTTTGTTTATTGATATTCTGTTAATTTTATTGCAGGCTAAGCTTCAAGAATTCCTTGGTAGAAAAGAGCTTGATAGGCATCTTGATGCTGATGAAGCAATAGTTCTTGGTGCAGCTCTTCATGCAGCAAATTTAAGTGATGGAATTAAGTTAAACCGTAAACTAGGAATGGTTGATGGTTCCTTGTATGGATTTGTGGTTGAGTTGAGTGGTCCTGAACTTCTAAAAGATGAAAGCTCTAGGCAGTTACTTGTACCACGAATGAAGAAAGTCCCTAGTAAGGTAAATCAGTTGATGTTTCAATGCTGAATGTGACTACATATCACATGAAGAATTATTTGATCAATTTTATTCTTCAACTTTACTAATCCACGGTACTATTGTTAACATACCAGATGTTTAGGTCCATTAATCATAACAAAGATTTTGAAGTTTCACTAGCTTATGAAAGTGAGCATCTTTTGCCTCCTGGTGCTACCACTCCTGAAATTGCTCGATACCAAATATCTGGTTTGACAGATGCAAGTGAGAAGTAAGGATAAAAGGCTTGCTGAAGTTGTGGGCAATATTGCTTATTTTAGCCCCTTGGCGTATTGCTTTTTATGTAAAATTAGAGACTCTGATGACCTCATATATTTTTTTCTTCTCTGTTCTTCTAGATACTCATCTCGGAATTTGTCATCCCCCATCAAGGCAAGCATACATTTTTCTCTTAGTAGAAGTGGAATTCTTTCTCTGGATAAGGCAGATGCTGTTATTGAAATAACAGAGTGGGTGGAAGTTCCTAAGAAGAATTTGACCGTAGAGAATTCAACCATTTCATCAAATGTTTCGGCTGAATCTGCTGCTGGAAATAGTTCTGAAGGAAACAATGAAAGCATCCAAACTGACCTTGGGAGTAGTAACACATCCAACACTAGTGCAGAGGAGCAAGCTTCCGCCGAGCCTGCTACAGAGAAGAAACTGAAAAAGCGGACCTTTAGGGTGCCATTAAAGGTGAATGTCAACTGGCCACCCTTATTTTGTGATTATTTAAACTGGGTGGCTATTTTTGGGAAAATTTGAAACAAGATCTAATATTCCTTTATTGCTTCATTGCTGTTTTTGCTTTTTGCTCATTACAGATTACTGAGAAGATAACTGGACTTGGAATGTCTCTGTCACAAGATTTTCTCACTGAAGCTAAAAGGAAATTACAAGTACTAGACCAAAAAGACACAGACAGAAAAAGAACAGCCGAGTTAAAAAATAATTTAGAAGGATATATATACTCTACTAAGGAAAAGGTTCGTAGAAAGCAATATGCTTATAGTTTTCACTGTGTTTACATCCTTCATTTATTATTCATGGGTAATCTTTATCCTTTAAAAAATTCTAATTTTCTTTCAGGGATTCATACAAAAGGTTGTCATTTAAATAGTTGACTTAGTCTAAATTTATACTGAGGAAATTTAACTTTTGTTCTTGATTGTTGCTTTTTGAGAAAGAAATTCCAACTTGTTGAAATAGCTTATAAATCCATGTAATCATTAGCTCTAAAGGCAGGAGGTTGAGTGTTAGATAACCTCTGTCCCTAGTTCTCTGTTCAAGTAGCCTAGGACAGAGCTTTTTGCCTTTTAGTCTTCCTATTGTATCAACCTTCATATATATATATATATATATATATATATATATATATATATATATATATATATAGATATATAAATACAGAACTATGAGAGGGGTTCCTTAAGTCCTCTAGAAATATATTTCTCTGTTTTAATCTCAAGTCAACTAAGTCTCCAAGAGGATGTAGGATTCAGTGTATATGTTCCAAACTTGGTGCATATGATCCATATGCTGTAACTTGAAGGGGATCGTTAAAATAAGGTGTTTTATTGTTGTTATTTCTATTGTATGTACCCAACTTTAGGGGCAGGGTTAAGGCAAATGCCCTACCTTTGTTTTGTAACTTATATATATATATATATATATATATATATATATATATATATATATATATATATATATATATATATATATATAGCATCAATACAATCACGACTGTGTAGGTTGAATATACTGTTTTCTCTCTCTCTCTCTCTCTCTATCTGTGTGTGTGTTTACACACGCATCAATACAAGCACATCAATGTAGCTGTTTTATTCAACATGTTCTTAATGCTTATCATGTCTTTATCAGATTGAAACTCTAGAGAATTTTGAAAAAGTTTCTACAAGTGAGGAGCGCCAGTCATTCATTGAGAAGCTTGATCAGGTTTAACCTTTTTCCTTGGGCAATTGAATAAAAAATGTTATTGATAAGAACATTGACTTAAGCCTTTTGTATATTTTGTCAGGTGCAAGATTGGTTGTATACAGATGGTGAGGATGCCAATGCTGCAGAGTTTCAAGAGCGTCTAGATCAGTTAAAAGCTGTTGGAGATCCAATTTTCTTAAGGTTTGTTATATTTTGCCCAATTATATTAATTTTACCCTAAACGGTTTAAATTTGATAGTGTTTTTCTGAATTTGTGAATATCTGTTTCAGGTTAAAAGAGCTTACAGCTCGACCAGCAGCAGTTGAGCATGCTCGTAAGTATATTGATGAGTTGAAACAGGTACATCTCATGTGAAGTGACTCAGCTTTTTATTTTCTTCTTGTCTATGTTCTTTTTGAATCCAATTTTTTGTTAGGGTTGAATTATGTCGATTGATCCTCATAGTTAATCACTCCTAAATTGTGTTTGGGGGAAGAATTAAGGAATTTGAAATATCTGAAATTCAAATTGCTTTAATTGAAATTTCTTTCATTTTAATCCTTTGTTTAGATAAATCAGTTCATTTTTTAAATTTCAAACTTAGTTTGGATAGAGTCACCATATTCCAATTCTCATTTTTAACAAGAGGGGAGAAAGAGAGGAGAGAGAAAATGGGCGAAAAGCAAGGAAATAGAAATGGGAAAGGGGGTTGAAATGAGATGATGGTAACGAGAGAAAATGGGGAGAGAGGAGAAAGGAAAAGGAGAGAGAGAGTGAGCTTGAATTAAATGCATGTTGAATTTTATATAATTTGTATAATCTAAATACTTTAACAAATACTTTTTACATTTATTCAGCATATTTCACAAATTCTATACCTTTTGCTAATCCCTTTGATGCATGTGTAAGTTCTTGTTGTAAGTTTATGTTGGATCAATAGAAGCTGTAATATGGTAAACAAAAATATTTTCTCTATTATTTCTATTACATTAATTAACATATTTCATTTGAAAGAATGTAGAGAGTGGTAGTTGCCCTCGTTGAGATGTTAGATACGACAGATAAACAACTTTCATTTAAGTGGTGATCTGTTATTTTATCCAGCTTTCATCATATCAGCATTTATGCACTCATTCCTGTTAAATCATTTGTACACATTCAAACCACTTCAGGAAATCATATAATAAAATCACAATCCATTGAAAAGGCATTAGTTAGGTGAACTAAAAATGTCCCTCGAACTATTGCTTGTGTCTGGAGCATAAATTATATATTGAGAATTTCTGATTTATAAGTTTTTATATTCAGCTGCTGCTGCGGGCTATTTTTTTGATGTAATGTAACTTGATACATTTATGACTTGTGCAGATTGTTGAAGAGTGGAAAGCAAAAAAGCCTTGGCTTCCGCAAGAACGAGTAGACGAGGTATGGTTTAACTTAATTTTGATGATCTATTGATGCTGATATGTCACCTTCAGAAAGCTCATTGTTGTTTTGTTTTTAACTTACAAGGTTATAGAAAGTTCCGAAAAATTAAAGAATTGGTTGGACGAAAAAGAAGATGAGCAAAAGAAGTAAGTTCTTGTTCTATTACTTTAGTTGTTATTGGAGCTGCAATTAGTTGTTTACTTTGTCATTTCAATATTTTGTCATGTCGTGAGCGGATGCCTATATAAACATTTACCTCTACTTTCCTTTATTTAGAAATAACATTCCATGAAAAAGTTCATCCATAACATAATAGGAAGAAATATTGATTAAAGAAAATCAAACTACAAAATCAAATAATTGCCGAATTATTTTTTAAGAGGAAGAAGATAATGCAAAGGATGTTTGAAGTTCCCATGCTCAGAGCCGAATTCCAATAGAGAGAAAAGTCCTCTTCGTAATAACAACCCAACGATCAAAATCTATCCCCCAGTCTCCTCTCGGTGCTCACTGTAACCGAATTCACACATCACAAAACATGTGCTTCTCTCTCTGCCACCTAATCATTTATTCCTCGCCCCTTTTTATTTCTGAATGTAGACACTCCAAATTGTGGGTTTGGTATTGTGTTATGGCTGGACTTTGAGGGCCTAAGTTAGGTTCTATGGTATTATGAATCGAAGTTTATCTTTGAAAATGGTTGCCTTTTCATCTGTACAGTTAGCTTGTATAGCACAAAATCACTGGCAATGGGCTATATAATGAAATAGTTTGGGTTAAATTGAGGTTATTTGTGTATGGAAGTTGCTACTGCTAACAGAATATGTATGTAATGTGCAGCGTATTGTGCTACTCAGAGTCTGTGGAATTCTTGAATAAAGTTCAGTCTTTTATAATATTAAAATAACCTAGACACCACTTCTTTTGAGCTTTAAGATTTTTCTTTGCAAGGTCTCTTTGTCTGTTGTGTTATATCCATTTTCTAGATAATTTTCCTAACATTGTTCATTTGAGGGTGAGTCTCCTTCTCTTCAATGTCCACGAAGACTGTAAAAGATGACCAATGGATCATCTGAATCATATCATTGACGACTTTATAGATCACTACCCCTCTTTTAGATCATATTATGCTTTTTTAACCATGCACTTCCGAATATTTAAGGAAATGGACTACTCTAGGTTTGTAAAGTATTCGCTTTTCCACTTTACTGACTGCCAAAGTGAGTTTGTCGACTGAGGAAATTGCATTGTGCTCAGCTCGTAACATTTTTAATGTTGTTGGTTATTAATTTCCTATTCTGTACTTGTTTTGAAGGACTTCTGGATTCAGTAAGCCAGCATTTACATCCGAAGAAGTATATTTAAAGGTGCTCGATCTGCAAAACAAGGTAACCTGTCTCTTCTACTTGTCTAAATCAACACAACATTGCCATGTGATTTTACAAGTAGTGCCATTTATTTTTTGTTAATGACCTTGTTTCCTGTACATATACAGGTTACCAGTATTAACAGAATTCCCAAGCCTAAGGTTCAGAAGCCTGAAAAGAATGAAACAGAGAGCAATGAACAAAATACGGATGATTCCAATTCTACCTCAACGGACAATTCCTCTTCAAGTGATTCATCTGCTGACAGTTCAGAAGGGGCAAACGAAGAAACTGTTACTGAGCAATCTGAAGGTCATGATGAGCTATGATTAACTGGGAATATGCATGTAAGTCCAGATTTATTCATGTAGCTGAGAGCTTTTATAATCAAATGTAGAATGGTAATGGTAGAATTAATAGGTGAAATGGAGGCAGTGTCAGTTCTCAGCTAGCAAGATAATAGAGTTGAGGCAACATTTGCTTGCTGGTTGAGTGCTAAATTTTTGAGGTTAGATGGGTCCTTGTAGAAGATGATTAATTTCCCTTTTATATTTAAGGGGACATATTATTTACAGCCATATGCAAAGTTCTATCTGCCGAAACACAAATGTTATCGAAGAGAAAAGACAACACACGACACTTGATTTGTGCTACGAACATGATATACAAATTTTGCTTCAGTTATAATTATAAAGTCTCTCTCCTTGCTCACGAAACTTCGTTTGCTAACAGTTGTCACGTTTTATATAATGTGACTTTTTGTCCTCAAATTTAGATCAAGTTTTTCCTTTAAATTCAAAAGTAATATTGGCAATTTTGAATTGGTATTTTTAATTTCAAGGATTAACATTTATTTTCTTAGGCTCACTCGATGTTATTTAAAATTTTTGGCAGTTTTAAAAATAAAATCATTTGAACAATTGGTTATTTAAAAGTGAGAAGTTGTGTTTTTTTCCCTAAAATTAAAATATACAATATTAATCCCCATAAAGAAAACTAACATGATATGAGGAGACCCCCCATTAATTTTTATAACAACGGATTTGGTTTCCCCATTATAGTATGTTACACTAATTCTTATAATTGTGACACATTAAATGATTTTTTTTCCCTAATAGATATTAATGTAAGACATCGGTATATCCAAGTTAATTATAAAAATAACTTCTTTGTATTGGGTAAGTATGGTTTCCCATATTCAAACAAACTCTAGGTTGGAATATACAGATGATAACTTATTATTCCACTAACACTATTCGATAAAATTTAAATAAGCTAAAAACACAATAAACTCGTATATATTTAATGATCGAAACAAACTAAATAATCTCTTCTTAACCATTATATGAGTGTCCAACATGTATATAAATTATGATAGTTATACCAAATTATTTAGTAAGAATATTTTAAAATTAATATTTACTTTTATTTGAAATTGAATATTAATAATTTCAAATTAATGAACATGTTATACACCGAAAAGTATTCATCTAACACCTTAAAACACTTTTGATGTAATGTTCTTTTCAAAGTTATCAAACTCCATTAAAAGTATGGACAATATGTTCTCCTGAATATATTTTTAAAGAAGAAAAAAACAATTGAAATGATAAAATATTGAAAATCTTGTAAAATATCAATAATTTTCTTTCATACGAGTCTTCCAACGCTCAAACGATGGAAACAATTCATTCTTTATGATCTTTTGAACAGAGTTACATACTAGTTGATGGAAGATGATACATTTCTTTTGAACAGAGTTACATTGTTCAAAGAGTGTTAGAGCAACTTGTAGTAGCAGTTATTTTCTGAGAGGAGAACCTCGTAGCCTTTCCCACACGGACACCTAAATCCAAGGCTTACGCACTTTTCAGCCCACTCAACACTAACAGCTTCTTCAGAATCTCCTGCTCCCAAATCATCCTGCAAAACCACATGAATTCAAACATCAAAATTAATCTAAGAAGACGAAGCCAAACATACACATACCTGAGGAAGGACTTTCTCATCTTCGGCAGCTATACACTCTTCTTCTTCCCTTACATTTTCTTCCTCATCATCCTTCATAACCTCATCCCACCATTGCCTCATCTCTTTCAATCGCTCCTTCATCCTTCTCAGTTTCTGCAACCACAAAACAAACAAACAAAGCAAACCCGTTATTCCAAACCCTAAAAGATCCAAACTTTTTATTCCCCTTTTAATTTCTCAACCCTCCGTACCACTGAATCAGGAGTAGCGGTTTCCTCGGCGTTCAGACTCGGCGAAGGAGTGGAGAGATCTGAGACACTCCTCCTGAGGCCCGGCGGCAGGGGTGGCAGCCCGGACCCTCTCTCCGCAGGAGTGGGAGGCGCCGGAGCCGGAGGGTGGTAAGGGTCGGAAACGCAGCGGCGGAGGACGGGGAAGGAGCGGCGCTTGTTGACGAGGGAGTTGAGGTTGAGCGGAATGGGGACGGCGGAGAAGCCGTAATGGGAGAGGTCCTCCTGGTCACAAAATAACTTCTTGGTGGAGGGCTCCCCGGAGAAAGAACACGAGGGCGGCGATCGGCGCTTCATGGGGTTGTTGACCGCGGAGCAGGGCGGCTGACGGTGGCAGCAGCCGTTGTTGAGGTGCATCATGGACAAGAGGTCGGTGGGCTCCACCACTGTCGTGGGATCAGCGTGATCGTGCATCGGTTGTGAGTTTGCCATGCTGGGGCATTTGTGTTTGGGAGGTGTTTGTGTTGGCGTTGGTTGTGGAGAATTTGCGGTGACGGGTTCTTTCTGAGCATGAACTTCACCCATTTTCTTGAACTCTTTCTTTCTGATTTCGCGTTCTTTTTCTTTCTTTGGTTTTGCTTCCAGAAAATGGGAGTCGCCACGGTGAAGAAGGCGAAGGGCTTTGGGTTATATATGTGTGAAGAGTATTTTGAATTTTTAACGGCTATTGGCGGCTTCTGTTTAAGCTTTTAGGATAACCACGCTTTATTAATGTTACAATTTTTCTAAATAGAGATAATTAATTAGTCTGAATAATTATTAAATACTCTAAAGCAATTTTTAATAAGTATTTTTATGTATGTTTATTAGTTTTTTTTAAAAATAAATTTTTTTGAAGAAGTCACATTAACGATTAAATAATTTATTTTATTGTTAGCAAACGTAATTATTTTTTCTTCTGAAAAAACATAATTACAGTGTAGTAATTTATTCTAAATCCTAATAATGGATAATTCTGGGCGGAAGCATATACTTTGAAACGAAGAAATACATTCCCTTTTGTATCTTGCTTAATCACTAATCAATGAATCGACTATATTTTAAGTGTTCGGGCATGATTCAACCAGATTCAATTTTAGTTTTAAATTTTTAATACCTAAAAGAAGTATTTGACGGCATTTTATTTTTATAAAAATTTAAAATAATTTGTTTGAATATGAGATCAAAGAAATTAAAATTTAAGATATATATAATAATATTTTGATTATTTAAAATTTTAAATAATCAAGGATGAGCTTAAAAAACCATATTCACAATCATACTAATTCTTTATAAGATCATAAAATAAACGTAATGTACAAACTATAAACTAAGAAAAAAAATCAATTAGTTATTTGGAAATTCATAACATAGTTATATGACTTTCACTATTTCTCATAATTTCATTCATATCTTAAATAATCTTAGACACAAACTCATTTACATTTCAAATAACTATAGACACAAACTCTTTTATATTCCAAATAATTGTAGACACAAAATTATCACATACACAAACTTATTCATATTTCAATTAATCATAAAAATAACCTTTGAAAAATCAGTGTATAAACTAGTACCAAAAGATCATGCACCTACCATTTATAAATTTCTTATGCACCCAAAAGTCATAACCAAAATATATATGAACTGTACTTGGTCCATATTACAATTACTCATGCACCCAGAAGTCATAACCAAAATATATATGAACCACAACTGATCCAACATTACAATTACCTTTACACCAAGAAGTCATAACCAAAATATATATGGATCGCACCCGATGCACATTAAATGGTAGGATAAATTCAAATCTCTTTAAGAGTGGTTGATACTAACTCTCTAAATACGAACTCCTTCGACTTACTAGTTAGAATGATAACACATGTGTCAACACCCAATTTCGTCCGGATTGACTATAATAGGTTTATTTTATTTTATGTTATTTTCTTTCATTTTTATTTTTAATTTATACTTTATTTTTACCTTCTTATTTATTTATTATTTTATTTTATGTTATTTTCTTTCATTTTTATTTTTAATTTATATTTTAATTTTACCTTCTTATTTATTTATTTATTTTATTACATATATATATTAGTTACCTAATTTTATTTTGAAACGAAAAAAAAAAGAAAAAAAAGGAAAAGAAAAAATAAGGTCAACTCCATCCTGCAGCGTAAAACAACAGTATGCAAGGTTCAGAGAAAAGGCAAAAAGTAGCGTATACAATTTACAAAAAACAATGCTCAAAATGGACATTTACAATGGCAGTAACAAAAGGCAGAGGCTCCTCTTCCTATAATTCCCTACTTACGACTGCAAGTATACATCAAAGGATAATGTTTTTTTGAAAGCAAACTTCTGCCTACTGATGGCCGATACAGTGAACATCAAAGAAAGAAAAAAACAAAAGGGAAATCCCATGCCAGAAGATATCTCACAGGATGCAGGACAGAGAAGTTTGGGGTTGGCTTTTGAAAAGGTTTTTTTCATCACGGTCAAAAGGAGAAAGGAGGGGGAAAAAAGGAGGAGAAGCAACGAGTGTTGGAGGAACCTAGCAGTCCACTCCACTTCACTTTCCAGTGCCTGCAAGATCATTTTGGTTACTGAAGGAGAAGTTCGGCGGGGGAAGCAAAGGAGATTGAATCCAGTAAAGAAAAGGAGACTAAAACAAAAAGGAAAGTTTTATCTTCTCTTGAAGCTGCGAAGGTAATTCTTCAGACATTCAACCTCTTTTGGTCATGTTCGTTTATATGCTCTATGAATGTCTGCTTTATGCCTGCTGAAAGATGAATGAAATTGCGTTCAATCAATGCATATTGTTAACAATAACAAAACCCCTGTTCATTCGAACTGCACCCAAAATGCAGTTTTAGTGCCTGCAAACTTCATCTATTTTGTTAACAATAGAAAATAAGCATATACTCCCCCATATCAAAGCTTCAATACCTTTAGCACCCAGAAAACATGTGATAAAAAGCAAACAGGGATGCAACACATTCAAACAAGGATAGAAAATTGACACATCCTCAAGTCCCATGACCTCAGTACCAAACGCTAAATTTCTGCTACCTTCGGCCTGTAACACAAAACACCCATCCGATCAGCCCCTCTCTCGATACTGTTATACTGCAACATTCATCAAGTTAACTCAAAATGGCCATGACTATTCACTCCTCACGTTCAGAAACACACCACCTCTCCTTGTGTCGGCGATGCAAAGCCTCTCAAGTTAGTCACCATCTTCGTTTCATCCAGCCACAAAAACGAAGGTCTCCCTTTCGTATACATTGAACGCTTAACACAGGACTCATCCTTCGCCTCTCACGACTTCCATTCACTCAATAGAACCATACCCACCTAAGTCAATTTCTCCGCCGCGCACATCCCTTCACCCAATCTTCAACCGTCATCCATCCATATTGCTACAGCCACCGTTCATCTGTAAGAGACAAGGAACTCATTCCTTCATCACAACCGAACCCATTACTGTGGACCCATTACAGTGAGAAGATGAAGAAGAGAACCTAGGCGTGGTTCGAAAGGGTTGTTGGCGATGGCAGCCGCGAAAAGAAGAGGGAAAGGGCTTCCTCTGTTTGCAAGCGAAGAGGGAAGGAGGATGTTGACGTGGTGACCGGAGGCGTCTCTGGCGACGACCGGTGACGCTAGCGGAGCCCTGGCCGACGCGGTGGTCGAGCTCGCCCAAGAGGCGATTCACGAAAGAGAAGATAGTCTCTCTTGCGCGCGAGAAGAGAGGAACCGGATTCCGGGGCCGGCGACGATCCTGACGGCGAGCGGCGGTGCTGGCGACGCCCTGGGTCGCGTCTCGCAGTGGCCGGTTTGGCGGAAGCAGCCGTAGACGGAGAAGAAGAAGAGGAACTCGAGCCTCTGGGTGTGTTGGAAATGAGTTAAGATGTGAGAACCCCTAGGGTTTTCCAGACCTGAGAAGTGAAAAGGGCTTTGGGCCTTCTGATAAAAAAAAAATAAAATAAAATCTATTCTCTCCTACGCGCACCCCCCATTTCTCACCTTTACACCCCTACGTCCATTCCTTGCTTTAGCTCAGGCCCGTTCTGTTCCCAAAAATAAAAAAAAAAAACAAATTTTCTCCTGCGCCCCCTTATTCTCATTTTCGCACCTCTCTCCGCCTGGGCTTTGGCCCAGTTTTGCTTTTTTTTTTATTAAACACCCCTTTTTCTTATTTGGCACCTCCACACCTTTTATTTTATTTTATTTCATTTCATTTACCTAGTATTTTACTTTTATGTTATCCTTTTACTTTTTACTTTGTTTTCATTATTTATTTATTTATCCTTCTATTTTATTTTATTTTATTTGTTTTTGTTCCCATTTTAAATATTTATCTATTTTTTTAAATGCACTTTTATAAATAATAATAAAAATGTTTTAAAGGTTTAAGCGCATGTGTGATCGCACGCATCGTCCTTGTGCTAAAACCTTTTCTTCTTCTTTTCTAAAAAAAAATAATACAAATACAAAAATATTTTAAAAGGTTTAGGCACACGTGTGATCGCACGCATCGTCCTTGTGCTAAAACCTTTTCTTCTTTTTTTCTCTTTCTTTTATAAAAAATACAAAAGTATATTCTTAAAGGTTATGCACGTGTGTGATCGCTCGTATCGTCCTCGTGCTAAAAAACTTTTTCTTCTTTCTTATAAAAATTACAAAAAATACGTTTAAAGGTTTAAGCACACGTGTGACCGCTCGCGTCGTCCTTGTGCTAAAAACCTTTTCTTCTTCCTTATAAAATTACAAAAAAATACGTTTTAAAGGTTAAGCACACGTGTGACCGCTCGCGTCGTCCTTGTGCTAAAACCTTTTCTTCTTTCTTAAATAAAATTACAAAAAATATTTTAAAGGTTGAGCACACGTGTGATCGCACGCATCGTCCTTGTGCTAAATACCTTTTCCGTTTATTTTATAAAAATATCAAAAAATATAAAATTTTCAAAAAACTAAAAACATCAACAATTTCAAAGCAACAAGCAATATTTCTAGGCAGAACTACGTTATCCTTGATTCTCCATCAAAAGTGGAGATACGTAGGAGCAAGGCTAGTCCTTGTCAGGTTCACTTCCCAAAAATCCAAAATCATTTTCAAAACAAATTTTCAAACAATTTCCAAACAAATTTCTCAAACAGATTCAAAAGAACTACGTAACCCTGATTTCTCATTCTGAATGAGAATACGTAGGAGCAAGGTCAATCCTTGTCGGGCCCAAAAAACTAAAAAATATATTTTGTTTATTTAGAATTTTATTTTAGGGGATAGTTAAGCATTTTAAAAACCACATCATATTCGTGCATTTAGTTAAGGGTACTGCCTTAGGGCAGGCGCTGTAGGGTGCTAACACCTTCCCTACGCGTAACCGACTCCCGAACCCAGAATCTGGTTTTCGCGGACCGTGTCTTATCATTTTATGGTTTTTCCGTAGTTTTCCAGAATAAACTATGGTGGCGACTCCAAAATCTCTTTTCAAAACCCGTTCCTTTTTTTGGATCGTCGTCCCGTCGCGATTCCGGTTGCGACAGATGGCGACTCCACTGGGGATGTGAAGAAAGTCAAGCCATTTAATTAGATATGCGAATTTGATGTGGTTTTTCTTTATGTTTTTCTTTCCCATTTCTTTATCTATGTTTGATATTTATAATAATTGCATGTGAGTTGTTTTGCTTGTTCTGTGAAAAAAATTGGTGTATGTTGAACCCTAGGGTAGAAAACATGTTTATATCTGCCTGGGGATTTTTCTGGTTGTTTTGCAGGTGAGGGTTTGGGTATGCATTGCATTCTCCCTTCACACACACACACTTTGTGCATATCATGAGTGGGGCCCTATACCCGGGTCTGAGCGTAACTTAGAATTAGAGGAGTTGTGTAGCGGTGTCATTCTGGGATGTACTTCCTGTCTGGCTATCGTGAGAACTCCAGCTAGAGTCTGTTCTCTTCATTTGTGTCTCCACATCTAGTTGATTACTCTGACTGTTGTGGAGAAGCAATGAAAAGGGCCATAGCTCTAGTGACCATCGACCTTTAGGTTCAGGGAGCCATCCTTGTGAGGTTGCATGTACTTGACTTTCAATTTGAAGCGCTGAACCTTTATTAGGGCACAAAGGGAGAAATGTGCATTCTTGTAACCCTCACTCTGTTTGTTCTTTTTTTTTGAAAATAATGACTTTGCATTCTCATACCATGCATACATTTTTGTTGGTCATGTTGTTTTACTTCATTATATTTTCATGCATCATGTTCATTCGTCATTTGGTAACATGCTGGTTTTAGGGGGAAATCACAGGCATTCGCTTGATCTCGTACAAGATGGAAGTTGATGCAAGATCTGGTACTACACAACAGACCGACTCTGCCGTGTTAAGAAAAAAATCTCGCCTGAGGACTCATAGTGGGAACTTGACAGGGTTGATAGACTTAGGCAAAAGGTTAAAGACCATAAAGAGAGAAAACTTCAAGAAGAAGTATGGGAATCTGTTGGATTTAATGGAGGTAGAAGTACAGTTGCCTGCTATCACAGCCCTGGCACAATATTACGACTCTCCGCTAAGATGCTTCACCTTTCAGGATTTTCAGCTGGCGCCAACTATAGAGGAGTTTGAGCACATCCTGGGATTGCCGCTAGAGGGTACCACTCCGTATCAACACTTGGAGCATCACGCCTCCATCCCTACCATCGCCGCCATAATGAAGGTACATCCCGAGGAACTTGAAGACAGGTTGGTGACTAGGAATCAAGTGCGCGGACTGACGCAAGGATATTTGGAACAGTACTTGCACCATCTAGCTGATGGGGAAGAGTGGGAGACTTTTATGGACGTGTTAGCCCTTACCGTGTATGGCGTCATGTTGTTTCCCAAAGTAGAGGACTTTGTGGATTATGCCGCGATAGATGTCTTCGTGGCAAGAAAGACGAGATCAGAAAACCCTGTGACAGCAGTCCTCGCAGATGTTTATGGGACCTTGAGTTTTTGCCATGAAAGAAAGGGGAAGAAAATTCTTTGTTGTTTGCCGGCACTGTATGAGTGGATGACTGCGCGCGTATGTAAGGGGGCGGTTAGTGTCAGGTGTCTATCGGGAGATCCTTCACACCAAGGGCCCAAGGACAAAGGAGGAAACGAGTGGGCCCAATTCTTTGCTGGCTTGAATGGTGGAAAAGTAAAATGGCGTCTTCCTTGGCTTGGGACTAAGCCCTCCATCCATCATTGTGGCAACTTTCCCAATGTACCCCTCATAGGTACCCGATATTGCATCAATTATAACCCTGTCTTGGTTCAAAGGCAATTCGGAAATCCCATGAAAGGGGCACCTTCACCGGACTACCTTACGACATTGTTCGTCTATTATGAGGATGGGCACCTCACCGAAACGTTGAGGAAAGTTAGAAGTGCTTGGGAAAACGTTATGCGAGCTGAAAAGGATTTAAGGTTGGGAGTGGTGGACGACAAAGTTAGTTATCATACCTGGATCCTGGAAAGGGTAAAGGAAGTCAAACTGCCTTTCAAGCCAATCAGCGATCAGCCAGTTGATGAAGGGTCCTCCCAAGACCTAGAGAGCGAAGAGGTGAAGGGGTTGAAAATAGAGATGGAAAAACTGAGGGAGAAGAATGCTAGGTTGAGAAAGGAATTACAAGCTGCGCGCAACGATTTCGTTGATATGAGGAATGATAAAGAAGAAAAAGCACAGGCCTATGAAGAAATTATCAGGAGTCAGAAAGCCGAAAGAGATTATACATTCCGACTGAAACAAGATCTTGCAGCTGCAAGCAAGGAGCTCGCCATGAGAGTGAAGGAGAAGAATGCGGCGTTAGAAGAGGAAAAACAGTGGAAGCACCTCTACGAAGAAGCCAAAAGAGATAAGCGAGAGGCCCTGAAAAGACTAAGAGAAGCGCAGGTTCAGGTAGAAAAAGCGGGGCACGAGATGAAAGAAATGGCCGTGTCTTTTGAGTCAGATATGAGCCAGGAGCGTTGGAAGCTAGCAGAAGCAGAAGAAGAGCATCGAACCATGATAAAACAAATGGAGGAGTACATTGAGGAGCAAGAGGAAAGGTGGAGGTCGACGGAGTTCGAAGAAAGGCATCAGGCTTTGGTAAAGCGAATGGAGGATCACATCGCCGAGCAAGAAGTGGTTGTGAGACATTGGAAGGAAAGTTTCTCCCAATTGGCGGCCTTGGCAAACGAAGCAATTGAAGACATCCCCAAGATGGTGTTGGACGCCGAAGCGAGTATTCATTTTTATAGCCCGCCGGAAGAGATAAAACTTTTTGTTAATCATTGTAAATGGTTGGTAGGCGAGATGAAATCCTTTATCGCTCGAGCTCGAGCGTGATGTATTTTGAGATCCTTGTGTCTCGTTTTCTTTATGCGATGTATTGAACTGAGTATTTTGATGAAAGATATGGAAGGTTTGTCTGGTATCAACTTGTATTGATTTCCATCAGTAATGTCATCGCGATCTTGTGATTTCCACCTGTTACCAACATGCATCATGTTTTCTTTATTTCGTTCTCATCTAATTTAAAGTTAATCAAATAATAAAACAGTACAAGTGAGGAAAACAACGGCCAATTTTCCGCGACATCCCTACAGGACTCGAGCCAATTCAAGGATAATGGAAAGCTGGGAGGAGTCGCAAGAATCCATCAAAGCCGAAGTTAGCCAGTTGAAAGACCAGGTTGGCCAGATCTTGGCTGCCCTTGAATCCTTGAAGACTACTGCAGAGTCTTCGTCCGCACAGATCGGAGGAAATGCCCATTTTTATCCGCCGTTGTTGAACACCGCCAGTCAATCGATACCTTTCCCGCCATATGGGTTACCCCCAGGTTACACTCCTCCCGTAGGAGAATACTTAGAAACAGAGCATGCATCTTTCTCCTTTCCCACAACTGTCAATGTACCGCCAATCGGCACTCAGGGACCCATCTCCGTGTCAGCTCCCATGGTGAGTGCACAAGGGAACGAAACAAACACAGTTGAAGGGACACGAGTAACTGCAATGCCGTACGTGGTCGCTAATCATGAATCTTCAGCTAGGGCCGCATCGCAAACCGCAGTGCATGGGAGAATCAGTGACCTTGAAGGAGCTAAAGGCAGGCTGGAGATTCTTGAGGAAAGATTGAGGGCCATTGAGGGGGTGGAAAGCTACGGCTTTGGAGATGTTGCAAGACTAAGCTTGGCCCCTGGTGTGAAAATACCGCATAAGTTCAAGGCGCCGGAGTTTGAGAAGTACAAGGGTAGTACATGCCCTAAAAGCCATCTGACCATGTATTGTAGAAAGATGGCTGCGTACGCCTATGATGACCCGCTACTCATCCACATTTTCCAAGACAGTTTGGCTGGGGTGGCGTTAAACTGGTATACCCATTTAGAGCCCTCTAGAATTCGTTGTTGGGCGGATCTAGCTGACGCTTTTGTGAAACAATACGTATACAACACGCATGTTGCACCGGACCGTCTGCAGTTGCAAAATATGGGGAAGAGAGACAATGAAACTTTCAAGGAATATGCCCAACGGTGGAGAGAATTGGCCGCGCAAGTTGAGCCACCTTTGTTTGACAGAGAGATGGTGGCAATGTTTGTAAATACTCTTCAGCCGCCGTTTTATGAACATATGGTGGGGAACGTGTCCGTCAATTTCGCGGATGTCATCATAATTGGCGAAAGGATAGAAATTGGGCTGAAAAACGGGAAAATTGTGTATGGCCCGCCCGCAGCTACAAACTACAAAAAAACCGGTTTCAATCCGGGAAAGAAGAAGGAAGGGGAGGTGCATGCAGCCTCGATAATGCCTGCGTGGAGAGGTCAGGCTCCCACTCATGGTTATCGACCATACTTAGGCCAACCCCCCTATGCAGCTAACGCCTCGTTCGATCATCAAACTAGGCCACAACAACAACAAGGGTATTATCAACCACCGCGAGTCCCAACTGAAGCGTGGAGGGCCGGGGCAAACGCGGGTCCAAATATCAATGCGGGTCAAAACACCAACCCGAGAAAGAATCAATTTGTTAATTTCACCCCCATCCCTATGACTTACACGGAGTTGTTGCCTCAACTTGTAAAAAAGGGTTTGGTTGCCATTTGCCCGATGAAGCCTGTACAACCTCCATACCCAAGGGGTTATGATGCAGATGCCAAGTGTAGTTACCATGGAGGAGGCATTGGTCACTCAACCGAGCGGTGTGTGGCTTTCAAGTATAAGATACAGGCTCTAATCGACTCTGGTTGGCTAAAGTTTCAAGAAGATAAGCCTAGCATCGAGGATAACCCATTGTCCGGGCATGGGAGTACCTCGACGAACGCCATCGAGGCCGGAAAACAGGAGTTGATAAGGGATGTGAGTGAAATCCGGAGTTCTAGGAGGTTTATTTTCGAGGCGTTGTTAAAAGTGGGCCTAGTGAAAGGTGATTATGATATGGGTACATCATGTGCACTTCATCCAGATGCTGAGCACTCTATTGAAGAGTGTGTTGAATTAGAAGATATTCTGCAAGACCTGCTTGACAGAAGTTTGATGCAAGTATGCCGCGAGGATAAAGAGGAAGAAGTGTTTGCACAAACTGGTGGGGAATCTGATGTAACTCTACCGGAACCGCTGGTGATACGTTTCAGTAGAACCACTCCTGCACCGATGATTGAAGAAAAACCGTCGGTGGTTATCTGTGTCCCATCCCCCTTTCCTTACAAAAATGAGAAAGCTGTCCCTTGGAGATATGGGGCATTTGCGTTAGGAGAAGGAAAGGGTGCTGACCCGGCCATTGAAAACATATCAGGCATCGGGGGGATGACGAGAAGTGGTCGAATCTTTACACCACCAGAGCTGACAAGAGAGGGAGCCAACAATAAGGAAGCAACAATGACCGCAAAAGCTAAGGAGTTCTTGAAAGGGAAGGGTGTACAAGAAAAAGAGACCCCTGACGAAGGAGAGAAGAGAGAGATATCCGAAGAAGAGGCTTGCGAGTTTTTAAAGTTCATACAACAGAGCGAGTACAAGGTGGTGGAACAGCTAAACCGCATGCCTGCCCGGATCTCCTTGCTAGAACTGCTCATGCATTCTGCATCTCACAGGAAGTTGTTAATGAAGATACTTAGTGAGGCCCATGTGGAGCAAGGTATTTCTCTGAACAAGTTTGAGGGCATTGTTGGCAATATCGTTGCTAACAATTACCTCACCTTTACCGATGAGGAGATACCTATTGAAGGCAGGGGGCATAACAAGGCTCTTCATGTCTCTGTGAAATGTCTGGATCACGTCATAGCGCGTGTCTTGGTGGACAATGGCTCCTCTTTGAACGTCATGCCAAAGTCAACATTGGAGAAGCTACCCTGTGACGGAATGCATATGAGGCCAAGCTCAATTATTGTGAGGGCGTTTGACGGCAGCAAGAGGGAAGTCATGGGCGAAATAGAATTGCCGGTCCAGATTGGCCCATGTGTGTTTCAAATAACCTTCCAGGTCATGGATATCCTCCCAGCCTATAGTTGTTTATTGGGTCGCCCGTGGATCCATTCTGCGGGAGTTGTACCTTCCACACTGCACCAGAAACTGAAATATGTCATGGGAGATAAGCTAGTGATAATTTCTGGAGAGGAGGATCTCCTTGTGAGTGGGCCATCCTCTGCCCGTTATATAGAAGCAGCCGAGGAAGCTCTCGAGACAGCTTTCCAATCATTGGAGATCGTGGGAAATACCTATGTGGAACCATTTCCAGTAAACCCATATCTGTCATGTGCCTCTATCATGGCGGCCAAGGTCATGCTGAAAGAAGGCTATAAGTACGGGAGCGGTTTAGGCAAGCACGGACAGGGGCAGACATTCCCATTAGAGGTGGTCGAGAACAAAAATAGGTATGGCCTGGGGTACAAGCCCAGCAAGGGGGATAAGAAGAGGCTGATCGAGGAAAGGAGGGAGCGTAGTCTGGCTCGGATAGAACGACGGGAACCGAGGACGAGGAAGATTCACATTTGTGATATCAAGGAGAGCTTTCGCAGCGCTGGATGGGTGAACACTAGCCTTATAGCGGTCTTGGAAGAGGAAGATGGATCTGAAAGCTCAAACTTCGTGTGGGCTTGCTCACCAGATGCGCGGCTCAGCAATTGGAAGACTGTGGATTTACCTGTGATGTTTAATTCGAACGAAATGTAATATATTAATTGATCCTATCGCTTTACCCGGGGCTTTAGGATTCATGACTTACGGGTTGACGCTTTTATTTTGCTTTCAGTGTGATATTTGAATCGTGTTTATCCTCATTTAGCCTCCTCCATCGTTTTTTGTTTATTTATTCTTTTTTCAAAAACTTAAATAATGCAGATATGACAATGAATATTTTGAAAATAACAATGTCGATATCCCTAATCTGGAGCACCCTGTCGATGATACGGAAGATGATTATGAAGATGGTTCGGAACCCTCTCCAGAACTAATGAGGTTAGTGGAACAAGAGTCTAAAGAAATAAAACCCTATCAGGAAGATGTCGAAATACTCAACTTGGGTGAGAAAGACGAGATAAAAGAAGTCAAGATCGGCACAACCATGAAAGAGGAAATAAGAGAAAGGTTGCGTGTCCTATTGAAGGAATTTAAGGACGTGTTTGCTTGGTCGTACAATGATATGCCCGGTTTGGATACCGATATCGTGCAGCATAAACTCCCTCTTAAGCCGGAATGCCTCCCGGTCAAACAGAAACTAAGGAGAATGAAGCTTGAGATGTCTTTGAAAATCAAGGAAGAGGTGCAGAAACAATTTGATGCAGGATTTTTGGCTGTGGCGAAATACCCGCAATGGGTGGCGAATATCGTACCAGTACCCAAGAAAGATGGTAAAGTTCGAATGTGCGTTGACTACCGTGATTTGAATCGTGCAAGTCCAAAAGACAATTTCCCACTACCGCACATCGACACTCTAGTCGATAACACAGCCAAGTTTTCGCTATTTTCATTCATGGATGGTTTCTCAGGATATAATCAGATCAAAATGGCGCCAGAAGATATGGAAAAGACAACCTTTATCACGCTGTGGGGAACTTTTTGTTATAAGGTGATGTCCTTTGGGCTCAAGAATGCCGGGGCAACATATCAAAGGGCGATGGTGGCACTCTTTCATGACATGATGCACAAGGAAATCGAAGTTTACGTGGATGACATGATTGCAAAGTCTGAATCGGAAGAAGAGCACGTTCTCAACTTGAAAAAATTATTTGAGAGATTGAGAAAGTATAAACTCAGGTTAAACCCCGCAAAATGCACGTTTGGAGTGAAATCTGGGAAATTGTTGGGTTTTGTGGTTAGCCAAAAGGGGATAGAAGTGGATCCTGATAAGGCGCGAGCGATAATAGAAATGCCTGCGCCTAGAACAGAAAAGGAGGTTCGAGGTTTTTTGGGTAGACTGAACTACATTGCTAGATTCATCTCCCAATTAACCGCTACGTGTGAACCAATGTTCAAGTTGTTACGAAAGGATCAAGCTGTGGTTTGGAACGAGGACTGTCAAGCCGCTTTTGAAAAAATCAAACGATACCTGCAAGACCCTCCCGTATTACGTCCACCTGAGCCAGGAAGACCACTTATTTTGTATTTGACGGTGTTGGATAAGTCGATGGGTTGTGTGTTGGGTCAACACGATGAAGCTGGGAAGAAAGAGCACGCCATATACTACTTGAGCAAGAAATTCACAGACTGCGAACAAAGGTATTCGTCGTTAGAACGAACTTGTTGTGCATTGGCGTGGGCTGCTCATCGCTTAAGGCAATACATGTTGAGTCACTCAACCTGGTTGATATCCAAGGTGGACCCTATCAAGTTCATTTTTGAAAAGCCTGCTCTTACTGGAAGGATAGCTCGGTGGCAAATGCTATTGTCAGAATATGACATCGTGTATGTTACTCAGAAATCCGTCAAGGGGAGTGCGTTAGCAGAATACCTGGCTCATCAACCCATCAGCGATTATCAGCCAATGCAGCCCGAATTTCCCGATGAAGATATCATGGCTCTATTCGAAGAAGGTAGAAAAAACCGAGAAGAAGAAACGTGGACATTATTATTCGATGGAGCCTCGAATGTGATGGGGCATGGCATAGGGGCAGTTCTCATCTCTCCAGAGCGTCAGTACCTACCTCTGACGGCAAGATTATGCTTTAATTGCACAAATAACATTGCAGAATATGAGGCCTGCGCTATGGGTATTCGGGCGGCAATAGAGTCCAAAGTGAAAATTCTGGATGTATATGGAGATTCAGCCTTAGTCATCCACCAGTTAAAGGGAGAGTGGGAAACTAGGGATTCGAAATTAATTCCTTACCAAGCTTACATCAGGGGATTAATGGAGTATTTTGACACCATCACATTTAACCACGTACCGCGGGAAGATAATCAATTGGCAGACGCTTTGGCTACTTTGTCTTCGATGTTCGAAGTTGACCAAGATGCAGAATTACCAATGATTGAAATGAAGTGCCATGCAGAGCCAGCATATTGCCATTTCATCGAGGAGGAGGTAGATGGTAAACCTTGGTATTTTGATATCAAGCACTATCTTAAGACCCGAGAATATCCTGAGAAGGCATCTGAGAACGATAAAAGGTCGTTAAGGAGGTTGGCTGGCAGCTTTATTTTAAATGGGGATATTTTATACAAGAGAAATCATGACATGGTTCTCCTCAGATGCATGGATGCAAAGGAAGCCGAGATGATACTGAAAGAAGTGCACGAAGGTACCTTTGGCACACATATGAATGGGCATTCAATGGCCAGGAAGATCTTGAGAGCTGGTTACTTCTGGTTGACCATGGAAAATGATTGTTGTACACACGTGAGGAAGTGCGAGAAATGTCAAATGTATGCAGACAATATCAATGTGCCGCCCGCGACCTTGAACGTGTTGTCTGCACCGTGGCCATTTTCAATGTGGGGAATAGATGTTATCGGAGCTATAGAGCCAAAAGCGTCAAATGGACACCGTTTCATACTAGTCGCGATCGATTACTTCACCAAGTGGGTTGAGGCTGCTTCTTATGCCAACGTGACTAGAAAAGTGGTGACCAAATTCATAAAAAAGGAGTTGATCTGCAGATACGGGTTACCTAACCAGATTATCACTGATAATGCCACCAACCTAAACAACCAGATGATGGCGGAATTATGTGAGGAGTTCAAAATTCATCATCTCAATTCTTCCCCTTACCGTCCAAAGATGAATGGGGCAGTAGAGGCTGCTAATAAGAATATCAAGAAAATTGTGCAAAAGATGGTAGTCACCTATAAAGATTGGCACGAAATGCTTCCTTTTGCTTTGCATGGATATCGTACATCAGTACGAACGTCAACTGGGGCAACACCTTTCTCGCTCGTGTATGGCATGGAAGCGGTACTTCCATTTGAGGTGGAAATCCCATCTCTACGAGTTTTAATGGAAACCCAATTGGAGGAAGCTGAGTGGGTTCAAACTCGGTTTGACCAGCTCAATCTCATCGAAGAAAAGAGACTAACAGCGGTGTGCCACGGACAATTGTACCAAAGAAGAATGAAAAAGGCTTTCGACAAAAAGGTGCGCCCAAGGGAGTTCCACGAAGGCGAACTGGTGATAAAGAAGATTTTGCCTATACAAAAGGATCACAGAGGCAAGTGGACCCCAAACTATGAAGGACCATTTGTAGTAAAAAAGGCATTCTCTGGAGGGGCACTAATCCTCACAAGGATGGATGGAGAGGAGTTACCTTTACCGGTTAATTCTGATGCGGTAAAAAAGTTTTACGCATGATGATTCCGCGATAGGGGATGCCACTGAGGGATATTAACACTGTTTTTGAATTATGTTGTATTCTGTGTTACTTCATTCAATAAATACCATACGGTTTTATCCATTATTCAACTTTTCCGATTTTTCTTTCGACACGATTCATGTCGCACTGGGTTTTAAAGTAAAGTAAGGAAAAAGAAAGTGATAATAATTAAAGCATCACAGGTATATCCATCGAGCACGAACTCGTTCCTGAGGGATGTCGTAAAAAAAAATAATAAATAAAAAAAAGACACATGTTGAATTCGTTGTCAATAAAGTCTGCCGAGGGCATAGTACTTTCGAAAAGCAAAAGCAAACAAAGTTTTGAAAAATGCTAGTGTTGAGTCTTTTCTTGATTCATAGTAACTAGTGTTCTTTTCCTACTGAAGCATCTGCATTCATACTACTTGAACCCCTAGCTTTCTCGTTCCCTTTAAAATAGAGGATTGTCATGAATAATACTGGGGCAGTTTTCATCAGGATACGCGTACCCAATGATCCGTCAATCGGGGAGAAAAATAAGAAAAAAAGAAAGAAAAAAAAGAAAAAGAAAATTAAGTTGATTTGTCAATCGCTGCAGAGTTTCACTTCAGGTTTAAGGTTGGGGGAAGTAGGGCGAGCAAGCTTCAGAATGACGTGTGGCCATTTTTCTTCACTCAAGTGATAAAAGAAATTTATCCAGTTGCACCCTCTTTGAGCCGTAAGTTATAACTGTTTTTCTTCATCACCCTCAACAAGAATCATTAGCATATCGATGTCAATCCAAAGGAACGTCAGGGGCATCCAAGTCAAGGAGAAGATTTGTGGAAAAAGAGAAATGAAAAAAGAAAAGTTTTAAAAAGGGTCACAGTAGAGGCAACGAGACGAATGAAGAAAAAAAGAAAGCCAAAGAAAAAAGAAGAAGAAGAAAAAAAACAAACAACAAAAACAAAAAACAAAACAAAAATGATGAAAAATAAAAGGACGTCCGAAGTTCCAAACTCCTAGAGACAGTTGACTCGACACATTGCAGATGATTCTTGTTAAGACAATTCGACCGTCAAACACTTATTTGGGCCTTCATTATCCGTTTCTTTCAAAACCCTTTGACCTTTAGCCACGGTACAAGCCAATTAAAGTCCACGCCGACTGAAGAATGTTTGTCCTGATTTTTCTCATGAACTTAACTCTGGAACGAAATGATGTGGTGAATGACACAATCACTAGAAGAAGAGAAAAACAGCATAAAGGAAAAATGAAAAAACATAATGTGAAGTCTTCCCGTCAAGAAAGAATCGTCAAACTAGGGCATTCCTCCCTACCTAGACCTGTCCACCTCTCCAAATCACACTTATTGTGCACAGCAAAGTTGGGGCAGGCTTGTAAGCCTTGATTGTTGAAATATTAACGACATCCACAAAACCATCATCCACAAAACCATCATCCACAAACCGTCATTCGGCCATCCACTTTTCATAACCATTTCTCACACTTTCTCGGGTTCAAGCTAGTTTGGATGGCAAAAAAAAAAAAAAAAAAAAAAAAAAAAAAAAAAAGCGATAAAGGGAATTTGAACCAATAGTTACACTATTTTCCTTTTCATCAAAGGGCTCACCATTTCTCGACATTATTTTCAATGAATGCATTTCGAATGTACATCGAGTTTGATGACAATATTGACAACGGGTTCCAAACATGGAATTTTCAAAAAAAAATAAAATAAAATAATAACAAATAATGAAAAAACAGAAAGAAAGAAAAGAAAAAGGAGAGCAAGAGAAGAGAACGAAATAAAGGTCTCATGTGTTTATGCATTCATGCACCCTCGTGACATTACATCATACATTTCATGAGAAGCAAGGAAAAATGTGTGAATAATCCTTAAGGGGAAAGAGAAGTTGTGAAAAGTTTAACACAACCTTTGCTTCTAAGTCTCTTCAATGTTCGGCTCAGTATCTACCAATGTTCCAAAATTTTTAATACAAGTTTTCCTTCTACGATGGTGCCCCTCTGTAGGACATCGCCGAACCTAGTAATCTCACTCATTCACCTATCCCCAGGGTTGTTACACCCTCCGCGAGGTTGTTACACCTCATTCCTTATCCATAGGGTTGTTACACCCTCCGCGAGGTTGTTACACCTCATTTCTTATCCATAGGGTTGTTACACCCTCCACGAGGTTGTTACACCTCATTCACTCATCCATAGGGTTGTTACACCCTCCACGAGGTTGTTACACCTCATTTCTTATCCATAGGGTTGTTACACCCTCCACGAGGTTGTTACACCTCATTTCTTATCCATAGGGTTGTTACACCCTCCACGAGGTTGTTACACCTCATTTCTTATCCATAGGGTTGTTACACCCTCCACGAGGTTGTTACACCTCATTCATTCATCCATAGGGTTGTTACACCCTCCACGAGGTTATTACACCTCACTCATTTCATCCATAGGGTTGTTACACCCTCCACGAGGTTATTACACCTCACTCATTTCATCCATAGGGTTGTTACACCCTCCACGAGGTTGTTACACCTCATTCCTTATCCATAGGGTTGTTACACCCTCCACGAGGTTATTACACCTCACTCATTTCATCCATAGGGTTGTTACACCCTCCACGAGGTTATTACACCTCACTCATTTCATCCATAGGGTTGTTACACCCTCCACGAGGTTGTTACACCTCATTCCTTATCCATAGGGTTGTTACACCCTCCACGAGGTTGTTACACCTCATTTCATTATCCATAGGGTTGTTACACCCTTCACGAGGTTATTACACCTCACTCATTTCATCCATAGGGTTGTTACACCCTCCACGAGGTTGTTACACCTCATTCCTTATCCATAGGGTTGTTACACCCTCCACGAGGTTGTTACACCTCAATCTTTCATCCATAGGGTTGTTA
This sequence comes from Vigna umbellata, assembly GCF_029865625.1. Classification (NCBI taxonomy): domain Eukaryota; kingdom Viridiplantae; phylum Streptophyta; class Magnoliopsida; order Fabales; family Fabaceae; genus Vigna; species Vigna umbellata. The sequence goes on along the minus strand of NC_142168.1, from coordinate 9,552,181 downwards.
CACCCTCCACGAGGTTGTTACAGCCTCATTCATTCATCCACGAGGTTGTTACACCTCATTCACTTATCCGCAGGGTTGTTATACCCTCCACGAGGTTGTTACACCTTATTCACCCATCCATAGGGTCGTGGCACCCTCAGAATTCCCTGTTGTTTCTTGTTCATTTTGAAATCCAAACGAAATTAGTGTTTCTTTCTTTACTTAGCTTTTACTTCAATAATATGAAAATATCAAATTTTCATATTATCCAGTAATATCTAAGTAAAGAGGGGCAGCTGTCAACACCCAATTTCGTCCGGATTGACTATAATAGGTTTATTTTATTTTATGTTATTTTCTTTCATTTTTATTTTTAATTTATACTTTATTTTTACCTTCTTATTTATTTATTATTTTATTTTATGTTATTTTCTTTCATTTTTATTTTTAATTTATATTTTAATTTTACCTTCTTATTTATTTATTTATTTTATTACATATATATATTAGTTACCTAATTTTATTTTGAAACGAAAAAAAAAGAAAAAAAAGGAAAAGAAAAAATAAGGTCAACTCCATCCTGCAGCGTAAAACAACAGTATGCAAGGTTCAGAGAAAAGGCAAAAAGTAGCGTATACAATTTACAAAAAACAATGCTCAAAATGGACATTTACAATGGCAGTAACAAAAGGCAGAGGCTCCTCTTCCTATAATTCCCTACTTACGACTGCAAGTATACATCAAAGGATAATGTTTTTTTGAAAGCAAACTTCTGCCTACTGATGGCCGATACAGTGAACATCAAAGAAAGAAAAAAACAAAAGGGAAATCCCATGCCAGAAGATATCTCACAGGATGCAGGACAGAGAAGTTTGGGGTTGGCTTTTGAAAAGGTTTTTTTCATCACGGTCAAAAGGAGAAAGGAGGGGGAAAAAAGGAGGAGAAGCAACGAGTGTTGGAGGAACCTAGCAGTCCACTCCACTTCACTTTCCAGTGCCTGCAAGATCATTTTGGTTACTGAAGGAGAAGTTCGGCGGGGGAAGCAAAGGAGATTGAATCCAGTAAAGAAAAGGAGACTAAAACAAAAAGGAAAGTTTTATCTTCTCTTGAAGCTGCGAAGGTAATTCTTCAGACATTCAACCTCTTTTGGTCATGTTCGTTTATATGCTCTATGAATGTCTGCTTTATGCCTGCTGAAAGATGAATGAAATTGCGTTCAATCAATGCATATTGTTAACAATAACAAAACCCCTGTTCATTCGAACTGCACCCAAAATGCAGTTTTAGTGCCTGCAAACTTCATCTATTTTGTTAACAATAGAAAATAAGCATATACTCCCCCATATCAAAGCTTCAATACCTTTAGCACCCAGAAAACATGTGATAAAAAGCAAACAGGGATGCAACACATTCAAACAAGGATAGAAAATTGACACATCCTCAAGTCCCATGACCTCAGTACCAAACGCTAAATTTCTGCTACCTTCGGCCTGTAACACAAAACACCCATCCGATCAGCCCCTCTCTCGATACTGTTATACTGCAACATTCATCAAGTTAACTCAAAATGGCCATGACTATTCACTCCTCACGTTCAGAAACACACCACCTCTCCTTGTGTCGGCGATGCAAAGCCTCTCAAGTTAGTCACCATCTTCGTTTCATCCAGCCACAAAAACGAAGGTCTCCCTTTCGTATACATTGAACGCTTAACACAGGACTCATCCTTCGCCTCTCACGACTTCCATTCACTCAATAGAACCATACCCACCTAAGTCAATTTCTCCGCCGCGCACATCCCTTCACCCAATCTTCAACCGTCATCCATCCATATTGCTACAGCCACCGTTCATCTGTAAGAGACAAGGAACTCATTCCTTCATCACAACCGAACCCATTACTGTGGACCCATTACAGTGAGAAGATGAAGAAGAGAACCTAGGCGTGGTTCGAAAGGGTTGTTGGCGATGGCAGCCGCGAAAAGAAGAGGGAAAGGGCTTCCTCTGTTTGCAAGCGAAGAGGGAAGGAGGATGTTGACGTGGTGACCGGAGGCGTCTCTGGCGACGACCGGTGACGCTAGCGGAGCCCTGGCCGACGCGGTGGTCGAGCTCGCCCAAGAGGCGATTCACGAAAGAGAAGATAGTCTCTCTTGCGCGCGAGAAGAGAGGAACCGGATTCCGGGGCCGGCGACGATCCTGACGGCGAGCGGCGGTGCTGGCGACGCCCTGGGTCGCGTCTCGCAGTGGCCGGTTTGGCGGAAGCAGCCGTAGACGGAGAAGAAGAAGAGGAACTCGAGCCTCTGGGTGTGTTGGAAATGAGTTAAGATGTGAGAACCCCTAGGGTTTTCCAGACCTGAGAAGTGAAAAGGGCTTTGGGCCTTCTGATAAAAAAAAAAATAAAATAAAATCTATTCTCTCCTACGCGCACCCCCCATTTCTCACCTTTACACCCCTACGTCCATTCCTTGCTTTGGCTCAGGCCCGTTCTGTTCCCAAAAATAAAAAAAAAAAACAAATTTTCTCCTGCGCCCCCTTATTCTCATTTTCGCACCTCTCTCCGCCTGGGCTTTGGCCCAGTTTTGCTTTTTTTTTTATTAAACACCCCTTTTTCTTATTTGGCACCTCCACACCTTTTATTTTATTTTATTTCATTTCATTTACCTAGTATTTTACTTTTATGTTATCCTTTTACTTTTTACTTTGTTTTCATTATTTATTTATTTATCCTTCTATTTTATTTTATTTTATTTGTTTTTGTTCCCATTTTAAATATTTATCTATTTTTTTAAATGCACTTTTATAAATAATAATAAAAATGTTTTAAAGGTTTAAGCGCATGTGTGATCGCACGCATCGTCCTTGTGCTAAAACCTTTTCTTCTTCTTTTCTAAAAAAAAATAATACAAATACAAAAATATTTTAAAAGGTTTAGGCACACGTGTGATCGCACGCATCGTCCTTGTGCTAAAACCTTTTCTTCTTTTTTTCTCTTTCTTTTATAAAAAATACAAAAGTATATTCTTAAAGGTTATGCACGTGTGTGATCGCTCGTATCGTCCTCGTGCTAAAAAACTTTTTCTTCTTTCTTATAAAAATTACAAAAAATACGTTTAAAGGTTTAAGCACACGTGTGACCGCTCGCGTCGTCCTTGTGCTAAAAACCTTTTCTTCTTCCTTATAAAATTACAAAAAAATACGTTTTAAAGGTTAAGCACACGTGTGACCGCTCGCGTCGTCCTTGTGCTAAAACCTTTTCTTCTTTCTTAAATAAAATTACAAAAAATATTTTAAAGGTTGAGCACACGTGTGATCGCACGCATCGTCCTTGTGCTAAATACCTTTTCCGTTTATTTTATAAAAATATCAAAAAATATAAAATTTTCAAAAAACTAAAAACATCAACAATTTCAAAGCAACAAGCAATATTTCTAGGCAGAACTACGTTATCCTTGATTCTCCATCAAAAGTGGAGATACGTAGGAGCAAGGCTAGTCCTTGTCAGGTTCACTTCCCAAAAATCCAAAATCATTTTCAAAACAAATTTTCAAACAATTTCCAAACAAATTTCTCAAACAGATTCAAAAGAACTACGTAACCCTGATTTCTCATTCTGAATGAGAATACGTAGGAGCAAGGTCAATCCTTGTCGGGCCCAAAAAACTAAAAAATATATTTTGTTTATTTAGAATTTTATTTTAGGGGATAGTTAAGCATTTTAAAAACCACATCATATTCGTGCATTTAGTTAAGGGTACTGCCTTAGGGCAGGCGCTGTAGGGTGCTAACACCTTCCCTACGCGTAACCGACTCCCGAACCCAGAATCTGGTTTTCGCGGACCGTGTCTTATCATTTTATGGTTTTTCCGTAGTTTTCCAGAATAAACTATGGTGGCGACTCCAAAATCTCTTTTCAAAACCCGTTCCTTTTTTTGGATCGTCGTCCCGTCGCGATTCCGGTTGCGACAACATGTACTATCATTTATAGATTCCACATAGTAGTTTTTCCTTTAAGAAAATGTAATTTCAAATATCATAACTACATTACAAACTTAAGATCATATTCTACACATTCACTTATTCAATAATCCATATAATATACTTGAATTACATCAAAACTAACCACATATTGTAAAATCCATGAAAATATCCATCTTAATAAATAGTAGGATTTTTCTCTTAGTATTATTATTATAGTAATAATTTTTGTGTAGAAAATGTGATTAATAAGTTTATATAAAAGAAAAATGGTAAGTTAAACAAAGAATTATGGTAGCTCAAATGGTAACTAGACTAATAACTTTCGGTGACGATGGGTTAAAAAATAAAAACAATAAAATAATAATTAAAAAATATTTTAAAAAATTAAATAATATTTTAAAAAATTAAATGGGACCAGAATTTGGCCTATAAATAGCCAAGGGGGGGATTCTGTAGAAGAGAAATCAAGTTAAAGAGAGAAGTCTACTCAACGAGCTTTCAAGAATCGATGAATTTGAACATGATATGAGTCTCGTAGAGAGATTCTATAGTGACATTTCCTGTTACTCTAATAACTCAAAAAAATGTGTTATCTGATGAGCGTGGTAGGAGGTTCTGGTCTATGTCCAATTATGTATTTGGCCATGATTTTTGTTATATGAGGAGTGAAGGTCACCATAAGTGCACGACCACCCAAGATTTCCATCAACGTTTTATCTAGATAATAGAGTCTAGTATAATCATTTGCATCTTACATGAATTTTATTATGAATGAGTTATGTGTAGTAATAGTGTTATACCTCCTTTTTTAATAGTCTTTTGCATGTTAGGTGTTGACCCTAACTTGTTTGTGTTTGTGTTGGCAATTATGTTTGTGCAATGATCATATAACATGTGTGTTATACGGGAGTAGATGAGGGAATAACTTCGGACACAGTGCAAGTGAAGAGAGAAGCAGAAGAATAGTAGAGAAGAGTCTGAGTTATCTTTATGAGTGTTTATTTGAAATTTGAAACTAAAAATATGTATCATGTGTGAAATCCTTTATATTTTCTGGTGGATGATACCTCATTTGTTTTCTATTAATTACATAAAAAGAATAACAATTATTTCATTCACCACAAAACACCAAAAATTATATTCTTAAATTCAAATTAAAGATAATCCAATCAAGAATGCAATACAAAAAGAATCAATTGGAAGAGAAGTGGAATTAGTCTATTTCTTCATAATTGTTTTTAAGTATCCTATTTGTTCTGTAACATTCTTCAAACATTCTCACTTTTATTCATAAGCATTGCATAACATTCATAAGAGTCAGATATTCGAAAGCAATTCCGTGTTTATAGGGAAACGACTCAAGGTTACTTTAGCCCTATCTACTTTCTTGGATACTACTTGGCAATACTGAAGTCGCCTTGAAAAGTAGTATTAATTTGATAGCTTCAACGACAGCTTATCAATAGCACCACCACAATAACCAGGTTCACAATGTCCACATACCAATTGCTCTAGCTTCCCCTTCGAGCATGTAACACCTACAACAGAAAGAAGATGGGTTAGAGCATTATGGAATCTATTACAAGCTTCATGGAATGGGTTACGAGCTTCACAGAATCGATTCAAACTCATTGAATCCATTCCACATGTCTTGGAATCGATTACTCTATCCTTGTAATCGATTACACGAGCTCCTGTAATCGGATACGAGTTTCCCATAATCAATTCGATTTCCTTTGCTACTTTGCGAAATAGGTTACAGGTTAAGAGAAATCGGTTCTTTCTTCGTCTTCAACCTCATCTCCATGTTCACGACAATGGAAGTTCACAACAATGAAAGTTATGTTAAAAGTTGCATTAACACTGTCACAAGCCAACACTATGACCCATGAACCACACACACACACCTGAAATAACTCCAAACAACACTTTGTCCACTACAACATCTATCTAATGACCTTAGCTTCTCCTTCAAGACGTCTAAAAACTTATACATTAAAGACAGAAAACTCTCAACCTATTACTTTGTGCACCACAACGACTAGATGACATGAGGTTCTCCTTCTCCATGAAACTTATTATAAACTCATCAATCATATAACAATCACAACTGTATATTTAATGGTTGACGAACAGTGAAAAAATTTGAACAATTTAAAAATCTCAACTATATTCTGTGTTGTGTTCAAGAATCTCACAGTTGACCATAAAAATACTCATAAGGATAAAATAACATAGGTAAAGTTAAAGTTAATTTTATTATTATTACTATTATTATGATTATCATTATTATTGTTGTTATTGTTATTATTAATTTATTTTATTATTTATTGTTATTATTACTATTATTATTAATAAAATTTAAAACATGTTTGTCACTAAAATTGGATGATGAGAATTGATTTCCTCTTTTACAAATGGAATCGATTACAACACATGATGAAACCAATTACTTCTTTGTTAAGATTATCAGAAGTTGGATGCAAGAAAGAAAAAAAATAGTTCTAAGGTAAAAATGATTTTTTTTAGCATAAATACCTTTAAATCCCAGCAGCGAATATTGGAAAAATGTTGAATCCCGCAATGATCATTTTCCCTCGCTTTCAAATATTTCAAAACGAACATAACCTATACCGCAAGACTATGGCATAATCTTGTCAAAAACATGTCATCTTCTTTGTAACCTAAAGAGATCTGGAAAAGGATTACACTTCCTTACTATGATATCTTATTAAGATACAGTTTTTTTCAATTGAGCATTGTTGTTTCGTTAGTTGAAACTTATTTGATTGTTTGAATTTTTTTAATAATAATATCCATTATTGATTTCTTTATGATCCTATCACACTCATATGAGCCAATCAGAAGTCATACATCATTATCATCTTTATCTCCATCTTCTCAATCAGATACCAATCTCCATCGCATAAGCTGGTTGCTAGCCACTGTTAACCACCGCTAAAACCCTTCTTCAAACTAAATTGTGTCAAATATTCCTCTCCATTACGCATCCACAAAACCTTGAGCCCCAAATCAAGAAACTCATCTTCTCCATCGCAACGAAATTATCGCACAACCTCTACCATTATTTCCTTCAACCTCTCAATAACCGTGAGCACCACGACGAAACCCCAACCACGTGAAACCCTATCTCACACTTGTGAATCACGAACCCTAACCCAAAACTGTGAAGGCCAAATCTCAAAACCCCTATATCCATCTTTGCACCTCAATCACAAAACTTGAAATCGCAAAACAACCACCACTATGAGACAACCCTCGATTTTCATCACCTCCTTCATCTGCACCTCACACTTACAAAACTGAAGAAAAACAGCAGAACCCTAATTAAAATAAAATTGAAAATGTTTTGATGGCTTCGTTTTCGAATAATAGTGATGTGTCGCAATTAAGATGACTCGCGAGATAGTCGGCAAGATCTAGTGCTTTACCAGCGTCAATGAGTGGTGGCTAATCACATTGTGGTTGTTTTAATGGTTATCATCATTTGTTCCACTTAAAATATCTTTAATATACTAGCTATTTTAATTAACCTAATTCACTATACTATGTCAATTGACATTTAAAGCCATTGTTAATTTAATGCCAAAGATCTAACTGCATCTATTTTTTACAGTTCAAAATTCAATTGAAACAAAAAATAAATAAATGACAAATTTAAGAAAAATCACCAAAAATTAACACTTACGGAATAATTAAACCTATTTTAATTTAAAAATTTATTAAAAATTGTAGGATTCAAATTTTAATATAGTACAATCCAAAATGTCTATTTTAATTATATAATTTGGTACATTTTAAATTATACAATTTTATGAATAAAACAATATATAATGTATTTCTAAATTCTGAATCATTTCAAATTATTTTATACTTGATTGTATACAATCTAGCATGTCAATACGTCTGTTAACATAATATAAACTCTTTATTTTAACTTTTTTAAGTCTTAATATGTACTAAAAAGTAATTTTTAAATTTAACTCAATTTCACGTATAAAATAAGATTATATATTGTTTAAATTTATACATTTGTACATATATTTTGAATGTGAAAAAAGAATAACAAATAACATAAACATAAGAAACAACAAATTTTATTTATATAAATTCAAACTTATAACTCTAACACCGTGATAGACATGAACAAGGAATGGAAAATGAAATTTATCATACTGCTCTTCAAAATCTTGGTTCAATGTTATTATTGCTCGAATATGGAAAATGAAATTTACCATTTACCATTGAATAGCAATAAGACCGTGAACTACATTTGATATTAAATTTCGTCAGGGTAATCCAAAGAATGAATCCAAAACTATCGTCAAACCCATAAAAACTAGACACATGATACGATGATTCAACCCAAAGTAGTAAATCACGACAATTAACGTTGCCCACGGCGTAGACCAAGAAAGATGGTACCACTGAACATTGAGTATAGTATGCAATGCGTCGCGTTTTGACGGGAGTAGGCAAAAGAATTTGAAATTGCAGTAGCTGTTGCGTTGAAGTAACTACTTTGATTCGGAGAAATTTTGCCAACTACCTCTCAGCAGCCGAAATGTTATCGATCCGAGCAAGCCTGTCTACTTTCCAACCATCCCAGTTCTCCAGTGTCTGTTCTCATTTATCAGGTTTTTGCTCATCAACCGTTTTCACTCATAGTATTCCTTCCCGTTATCCAGGTAGTTTTTTGACAAGAAAAATAAGGATCTGGACAAGTGTCTAATTTAACTACTATAGCTATTTTATACAACTTCCAACATTTTTTTGGCTGGAAGAGGTTTGCTTCAAAAAAATTTCCAAAGAGCCCCCAAAGCTCGCTTTGGTTGTGCCAGAATTTTCCCATGTACAATAAGAAACATTAAGTTGGAACATTGAAGTAGAGGCGCAAAAGTACAAGTTAACTATTTCCCATTAGAATGGGCATGCTTATGGAAAGGCCAAAGGTTTACTAGACGCTCAAGTACGCTCTTTGAAAAATAGCCAGAGAATCCTGCAGGGGTTGCTGGTGGAGGGAAGTCTTCTGCAGGCATAGCAAATGGATGAATCATCATCTCCATTTTTTCCAATGTGAGATAGGACCCTACTTCTTGTAGCCTTTCAGGACCCATAATAGGCAGTGTGTGCTCCTGATGCAATGAAGATGCCTCGCTATCATTTTTCTGCAAATAATACAACAAACATAAATAAGCTAATGAAGAAATTCAACATTTAAAATCAGTCAGCATATATTCCTCTGAACGAAAAGTTGTCAAGGGAAGAACTTTTATCATGCCAATAAATGTAATTTCAATGAAATGAGTGACGTAAAAACTGAAGCCTCATACGACTGTGTTATGTGCAGTTGCGAGGGACAATGATGCTATCAGATGGATTAACTTGGAAATTTCGAAGCTTGAAACCAGTTGTGCACCATTTGTATAATAATGCCCAGTGGAATTGAATTGAATTGAATTTCACTTTCAAACCATATACCAGATACAGCAAACACTATAAATTGAATAGCATTTACCTCCAAGGGGGATAAATCAGCACCACGGCTAAAAGTCAACTCTATGCGGAACCTTTTTGGATCTTCCAAATCTACCTGGCATTTGCAAACCAAATTTAAAATCAATATAACACAGATACCACAGAAACTACACATCACATAACTCTAGATATTATACCCCTCCAAAATAATGAAAGTATCACACTGTTCTACGAGGTAGCTCTCTTTCTCTGTTATCAGACTGAAGCTGCCTCTTGGTTAGTCCAGTTATTTGCAACTGTGGTTAGTTTTCACAACTGTTACTACATCTGGCATAATTAGGGTATCTAGGATTCTAAACAGCCTTGCCAAAGGCAGTTTCATATACCAAGAATGGATTCTTCAGAATGTTCTATTTGTGGGCTCTTTCCTAGTCCTAGTTATTCGTCACTCGTATACCACTCAACAAAGCGGAGTCCATCGCATCTGAATGGCTTTGTTCACCTAAAGAGAATAGGGCCACTTGATTACCTTACCCTCACGTAGCGGTGGGAAAATTGATGAATCCAACGATAAATACATTAATCCATTTAAAATATAATTCGTCTAGATCCATTTGACAAAAATCAAATCCATTGCTTGACAATTTTTTCACAGATAAATATTCAATCCATCCATAAAAATAATATATTTTTAAAACAATTTTCAAAAGATAAATTACTAGGAAGTAAATATTAAGAAAGATTTAATTATGAATACATTAGTTCAGATTAGTTTTGATCCCTTGAGAATTGATGGGAAGGTACATTGAGTTTTGAAATAAACCTGGATGGATCATTAACCGTCCATAAAATTATCCGGAAGGATTTGATCTGATAAATTTTTACTATTTTGCGATGAATGAATTAAATGAATTTGCAGGTGGATAGATGACATTTGTCGCCCATACCTTATGGTAGGTGTGTACAAGCCAAGCAGCCATCAAGCCAAGTCGCTAAAAGACTTAAAATAACTATCAGCAACATATCACACCACTGTGTACACCCTCACTACGCCATGTGGCTTGCCCTGGCCTCCATGGGATAGCCTTCCTTCCTAGTGAACTCTCTCTTATACCAAAAACAAAAAATTGAAGGACCAAAATAATATTGAGCATTCAAGAACCAGATTTAATTCTAGACTTAATTACCCTTTTGGCTCTATTATTATTTTTTCCTTTTATTTGGTCTCTATTATTAATTTTTTTTAGTTAATTTGGTCTCTCTATTAACAATCAAGTCTTTCAATAACAACAATGTGGCTTTTTCAAGGTTCAATCAAGTCTCTTAATTTTAAATAATACAACGTAGTTTTACAAATTGTAACTACATATTGATTATACATTGTATTATGTTTAAATTAAAAGTGTATTTATTTACTAATGATTTTACTACAAATTGAATAGCAAATAGTCACATTTTAATATTTTTAAAAACTTGAGAGCTTGATTGAACCTTTTATTAATAATGGGTTCGAATTGAACAAAATATACCTAGGAATAAAATGGTAACTAAGTCTTTATTCTATCAACACCACATTGAAAATGGCAACTAGCGGTAAACGACTGGGAGGGATATTGCAAACGTGCAGTATCAAATCAGAAACATTGCTTGGGGAAGGTCAAAATAACCTACCTCCGTGTTTTCAAACATCCTCAGCACAATGTAGCTCATATAGTCCAGCTCCTTTGTTCTATAAAGGCGCTGTAAAGCGTTATAGCAAACGAGGCTCTCTTCTTCTAAAAGAGATTCATCCAAATTACAATAACGAAGAACATTCATGAGAGAATGGATATGTGATTCCTGTAAACATAAATAGTAGTTAAAAACAAAAATATGGAAATAAAACGAAGATAAATTCATGCTAATGTCAAAACTTTTGAACCTAAGTTTGCACCTATTTAGAAATTATAGGATTTTATATCTGTTTTTTCGAACATAATTTCACAGTTAAACGACAACTTTGAATGTTTTATTTCAGGGAAGTGGGGAGTGACATCGGTGTCTAATTGCTTAAGTGAAGAAAAGTCTGCTAGAGCCTATCATTTCCTTTCACATGACTGAAGACCCCAATAAAAACAGAGCTACATGCCAAAGGACTTTGTTATTTTTGTCATACTACAATGCATCATGAACAAAACAACATTAATAAAAAAACATTCCTTCCAAGAAACTTTATTCAAATCCTCTTAACAAGAGTGTAAATGATGCTAGCAGCTGGACCAGAATAGCCTGTCCAACATGTTTGACTATCTTGCATGCCTTCTATTCTGTGTACACCCCGTAGAACCCAACAATTGGCTTCCATATATGCTTTTTTCCACATCTATTTGTCTTTTTTTCCATTTTTTTTAATTAAGCCGGTTGTTGAACCAGATTGATGTAAAGCCAAAACACAAGATGAAAAGGATCCAAATCTCCATCACTATTCCCCAGCCAATATAATGACGAGATTTTAGGAAAATAAATTCAATGTCACTCACTGAACAATACTGCTTCAGAATAATAAACCACTTAAAAGTTCTAAGATGTTGACAAGAATAGCCAATGAGTAACCTATCTGTGATTGAAATAACCAGTTTCAAAATACTTTGAAAAGAAAGATCGTAGGGTAGTGAGTGCGTGAGGGAGAGGGGGGTGGCCAGTAAACTTCTGTTCGCAGTTTTATTAACATGATGTGAACTGAAAGGACTCACTGATGTGAAGTATAAGCGTGTTCGCACATGACGTTCAGGTGTCTTCACATTTGCATACCTGGTGGTGGACAATAAAAAAAGTATTAGAATGCGAGTAAAAGTGCACAACATAAAACAAAGACAACACAGTTACTTTGGATCCAAACGGTATTTGGTCTCCTTATCGTCGTCATCCTCTTGATCCATCGATATATCACTTAAAGTGATGGATTTCCTTATATCTTCATTCTTATTTGGATGTTTTGACTTGGCTTCAGTATCTTCCTTTTCAGTTTTCACGGAGGATGAATCATGGTCTTGGTTACTCTTTAACTCAGCAACACTAATGGCTTCCTCTCGAGTGTTCCTCAAATCAATTAAAATTTTACCCAACAACCGACGTGCAATCTGAATCAAATCAATACAAACAAATAAAAAATGTAATAACAATTCACATTATTTACTCGCTACTGGATGTTTTCTGCCTAACAATGAATTTTGTTTTCATTTTACCTTAACCTTCCCTTCTTGTCATGCAATCAATTTTACGTATCAAATTGAAATTTTAAAAATAATATTAAAGTTAAATTAATCTGTATGACCCAGAACTATTTGGAAGTATTTAAAGGTACTATAAATATTTATACTAGGATCCGTAAAATTTTTAATTAGCTCTTTGGCAAAAAAATCAATAGGATTCCATTAAGTAAACAGATTAAATTTTTTTAAATAATTCATGGACCAACTAGATAGTTAACTTGGTCTCTAAACTATTCGAAAATTTTCATATAGATTCCATACACGAAGACTTTACCTTTGAGCCAATCTTTAGCTTCTGCTTCGGATTTATTCCATATTCATTAGGAATTACACCATCAGCAAGTGCCTGCAAATAACAAGGCATAGCAATAAAGGACCTATCATCGTCGTTCAAGGTGATGATGATGCACAGGAATATTACATGTCGGTATGTTGTATCTACAGTGGACCACTTGACTCTTCTGGTTTCTTAAAATCCATATCTTCTTTTTAAGTGGTAAAGCAAAAACACCATTCAAAATTTTAAGAAAAAAGTTTGCTGAGTAAAAGGTACTGAGGCTTGGGAGTAAGTTTTTCTTTCAAAAAGGATAAATACAATAACAAACACGAACAATAATCTTATCCCACTAGATGATGTTTGCTACAAGGACACAAGTATAAAGGCAACAAATTACATGTTAATCAAAGTTGAAAACAGTATAAAAAAGTGCAGACGGAGTATTTTGATGAAATTATATAACCAATGCTACTGGTATGAAATGTATGCTCAACCCCAAGAAGCATGGAAACATTAGTAATAGTTAGCCACCAAAAGTTATATCTCAGAATATCTAGTGGATAAAAATCCAGGCTAGTTAGCCAGGCTTATACAGTTTCAAGCAGTTCTATTTGAGCACAAATTTCCCTAATAGAACTCGTACCTGGGCAACCTTAAAAAGCTTATCCAATCCCTCTAGATTAAGGTGCGCATTATGTAAAAGATCATATCTGCAATATGAAAGTAAATGTTAACTTCTCAAACATAAGGAATAAAGAAGCTACATAATTTAAACGAAACAATAGTGGCTGCAGTGGGTTTCCCAAATTTCAACACCTAGTCAGTAGTCTCAACTTTAATACACCTCACACTAAACTGGATGGAGGGGAGATATGACCAAATTATAATATATAAGTGGGTGCAAATCTCACCTTACAAACCAATTTTGAAAGATTGAATTAGGCGTAAAGTTTGTTTTCTAAGATGGTATCAGAACCTGATTGGGCATATCATGGCACTTGTGATCAGGTCACTATTAAACCACAAACAAATATTTATTTCTATGCTCGAGTGTCTAGTCACTGGCATGAGGGGGGAAAAGAAATTATCATTTTTCAATAAAATGGTACTGCTAAAGTATCACAATGTTAATTGCCATCCCTACTATGTTAGGACCACATTAACGGGATATGGAAAGATAAAGATATAAACTAGTAAGTCCATAAGGAAACTCAATTGTTAACATTACAAAATCATCCCCTGGGAATCCACAAAGAAGCTTCTAGAAATTGTCAAGCTGACAATTGCTCTAATTGCTCACTGCAATTTCATTCATATAATGAAAATTTTCTCGCAAGGTATCTAATCAATCTCCACTGTTGCAGTATTCCACAACTATATAAAAAAACTTACTTGCATGAATCGTACACATCAGGAATTTGAGTGATGTCAAAGCGCCTATGAAAGTAAAACACCGTCAGTGTGTCAGCCAAAACAATAAGCAACTTTAGAAGTCATCAGAGTTTTGTGAACAATCTTGTCACAGGAAAAAACATAATTTGAAAAAGCCAGAGAAAAATGAAAATCATTCTAATTAAGGAAAGTTAAATATTCTTACGAGTTACAAACAAAAGAATTATTTCAGTTTTCAAGAAGCTACAAATTACAATGGCCAGAAAAGAAAATTAATTTGGATGAAATGATTTAATAATAAGTCCATCCATAAATCAAGGATTGATACAAAAATAGTACCCATTTACAAACTACCAAGGTTTAATAAGTTTCGACTACACTAATAACTAGATTTAAAATATTCAAACGAGGAATCCTATAATTATTATGGATATTGCATGTAACTAAAAACCTTCTCATATGTTGATAACAGTTGAAGTACCGTTTGTTTTCTCATATATAGAAGGAAATACAATAGAATCAAACAAGATTAAACAAAAACTACACATGAATGCTTACTCTTTGCGTTCATTATACAGATCCCTTTCAAGCTTTTTCCATCGAGCATACATTAAAAGAAATCCTTCACTACCACAAGGTAATCCAGCAGCTATACGATCAACATCAATATTTGTTTTTCCAAGTGCTTTTGCTTGATCATAAGGAGGAATTACATCATATAACGTTTCTGCAAGATTCTCATCTTCATCCGTGGCAAGTAGTCTTACTTGTTCAGTAACCTTCTTAATCAAGCTTACCTATTCAGTAGATAAGCAAAAAAGATGAGAAACAAAACATTTTCATTTCACACAAATAGTTTCATGTTTAACATTAGTGAAAACTATAGGAGGAATAACTTGTGACAAAAACACTATCCTATCAAGAGTAATGAACTCAAATTTATACCAAACATGAGATGGTAAGAATATAAACAAAAGTTTAACATGATCTTTCAAAATTTTACTATTGCAACTCGATCAACTTTGAAGTTTAACAAAATTTTAGTATTGCAACTCAATAAATCTTTGCTTGACATAATTGTAACCATATTCACATATATTGAAAGAACTGCTTGTAATTGTGTATTTTGCATTGCGTACACCCATGAGCATTCTTATTTATAGTGAAGAGGTACAATAATAAGAAACAAAATCAAAATTTAATAATGAGAAATATTTGGTAAGAATTTTCTCTATCAAATTATATCTCTAACATAATCCAATTACATTTCCAACACTTCTCCCTGAACCTAGAGCATATATATCATGAGACAAGCTTGTTACAAACATGATTAATACAAAACCCTCAAGAGAATCATCTTGGTCAGTTGGTTGTTAGATCTGATCAAGTAAATAATGACATTGTATGTTTGACACTTCACCTCAAGTTTTCATTGTGTTGGATGGACGGCGACTACCAAAGAGCAAAAAGTTATTGCAAAGCTCAGCACATAAAGGGAGCAAAATCACTTGGCGTGTGGCAGCTGCCACAAAGAGAAAATGTTTCGAGAGTGCAGCAGCTGCTCGGGAGCAAAAATGGTTGGAATGCAACAACTGTCAAAGAAAAATAAACTGTTCGGAGAGCACAGTGCCTGCCACAGAAAAAGGGCTTAGAGGGCACAACAGCATCTGGAGAGCAGAGGCTCGGAAAATGCAGTGGCTATCGAGGAGCAAAAGATGCAGCAACTTCCAAAGAGCAATATAAATGTCTGGAAATTGCAATGGTAGTAGCCAAAGAGCAAATATGCTCAGAGGGTGTGAAGCTGCTAAGGAGAAAAAAGGTTCGAAGAGCACAGATACTAGGAGAGCGGGATGGTTGCCAAAGAGTAAAATAAATACTCAGGGCAATGCAACTACTGGAGATAAAAAATGCTTGCACTGGATAATGGTCAGTTAAGGGAGTGAAAAAGTCATGGCCTAATAGGGAATTAATGACAAAATAGGCCACTCTGATACAATTTGAAAGAGATACATTAATAAGGAACAAAAACAATACTTAATAATAAGAAAATTTTTGGTAACATAAATAAGGAACAAAAACAATACTTAATAATAAGAAAAACCACATCTTTAGTCAAAAAAAGGTAATAATAACATTCCAAAGAATTTCATCATCCCTTTATGTTTTATTCGTATGATACTCATCTTCCATACTATCTCGACACATTTGGGCAATGATTATTTTATTTTACAAAAATATGTGCCGATAAGTATTTTTAACCAATTTTTATGTTACACACTAGAGTCTTCTTAAGGCAGCACAATAAGATAACCAGATTATTTTGCCTCATCAAAAAGGATTTTTTAGCTTTGCCTCTGAATCCTGCCATGGCAGCAAAACAATGCATTATTATATTTACAAAAACATTACCAACTTGGGAAGCAATTCTGACGCATTAGGCGGCAGTCCAGCACCATCAACCATCCAAGAAAATTCAGCTGATCCATTGCTAGGGATTGTCTTTGAACTGGAGGTTATGATTTCGTTTAGCCGGGCCTGCAGAATATTCAACCATGGCTATAATAAGTTGAAAAGCACAGCAGTGTTCCTGTATTACTTTCTGAACCTTACTTGAGACTCTCCACACAAAATTGAAGTTATGCACGAGACCAAGATGTGAGTCTATGTATTACCCATGCTTTAGTCTCAAAATCTAGTATAGTTAGCATCTATGTTATACATAAAATTATTCACCTCCTAATAGCTCAAGGTTTGAGAATATTTTGAAGTAAATGAAATGATAATAGGAAGGGGTCGTTTCAATTCAATTAATATTATGGTTACTGGAAAGGAAATGATCATTTTTAGAATTATAGGAATAGGGGTTCCATCACAAAGGTGCTAGAATTCTCATTTAATTTAACAAAAATATACAGGTAAAAAAATGGATCAACCCTTCTACTGTATAACCCAAAATAGAAACCAAGGATGTGGGTCAACAAAGAAACGTCAGGATACAAAATGAATGTATTTGAGAAGAGATTGTTGCAGCAGTGATTGAGGAAAAGATAACAGAAAATCAATTAAGATGGTTTAGAGTTTGGATATGTGAAGAAGGCCTCAAGGCATCCATGAGAGATGTTAGTTATATGATTTCTAATCCTATGAATAGGAGAGGGAGGCCAAGACTGGAGAAAGTGGTCAAAGAGGGACTTTGCATAAATAACATTGCAGAAACTTTGGTCTTTAATTGAGCCAAATGGTGTGTGTAATCTATATAGCTGATGGCCTTACCTAGTGGGATAGGTTTTGTTGTAGTAGAAATTATTAGAAAGTGGGTTTAAAGCCTAACTCAACCCCACAAAACCGGCTTATAGGGTGAGGTTTGCACCTCACTTATATATTATAATTTGGCCTTATCTCTAGTCGATGTGGGACTTCCAACACACCCCCTTCACGCCGAGGTATAGACATCTCGTGCGTGATAGTAGAAATTGGGTGGTCCAATAGCGGCCCGATTGCGGGTGGAATAGAAGAATAGAATGCCCACTTAGAACTCGCTAGGATAGGCACTAACCATGGCTCTGATACCATATTAGAAAGTGGGTTTAAAGCCTAACTCAACCCCACAAAACCGGCTTATAGGGTGAGGTTTGCACCTCACTTATATATTATAATTTGGCCTTATCTCTAGTCGATGTGGGACTTCCAACAGAAATTGGAAGGCATTTGTTATACAATATGTTGCTAGTATTACTCACAATCCCAAAAGTTTGACCTCTTAGACAAAAGCACGTGAATGGTTTTCATCTCTAATAACTCTACAAGAAAAAAGGGCCCTTGGATGTAAAACAATTCTCAGCCATCATCGGTCTTTGACGTTGAACAAATTTTCAAGTTTTCATCACTACTATGAGAAATAGAGAAGATTGGGAGAGAATATCCCCCTTGTGTTAAATACACACATAGGGTTATCTATTTATAATAAAAGAAATATGGGCTAAGCCAAAAATACAAATGAGAAATAATAACTAACTAACTAAAAGATATAATATATCTAACACTCCCCCTCAAGCTGGAGCATATAAATCATATGTTCCAAGCTTGTTACAAAGATAATCAATTCTAGGTCCTCGTAAGGACTTAGTGAATCTGCCAACTGGTTGCTTGAGTTAACAAACTCAGTCTTGATATCTCCGGATATGATTTTTTCTCGAATGAAATGACAATCAACTTCAATGTGTTTGGTTCTCTCATGGAAGACAGGGTTAGAGCTAATATGGAGAGCAGCTTGATTATCACATATAAGTATCATGTGAGTGACATCTCCAAATTTCAATTCACTAAGCAATTGTTTAAGCCACACAAGCTCGCAAGTAGCTGATGCCATAGCTCTATATTCTGCTTCTGCACTGGACCTTGCCACAACACTTTGCTTCTTACTTTTCCAAGATATCAGGTTGCTATCAATAGAGACACAATATCCAGAAGTAGACCTCCTATCAGAAGGGGAACCAGCCCAATCAGCATCTGAATAACAAACAATTTTTGTATCTTTGTTAGGGCCATATAGCAAACCTTTTCCAGGTGATCTTTTAATATACTTCAGTATGCGAACAACTGCATCCCAATGGTCTTCACATGGGGAGTTTAGAAATTGACTCACCACACTAACTGCGAAGGAAATGTCAGGACGCGTAACAGTAAGATAGTTTAATTTACCAACTAGTCTTCTGTACCGTTCAGGATCTGAGAAAGGCTCCCCCTGATTTGGTAGGAGTTTGATGTTAGGGTCCATAGGTGTCTCAACAGATTTACAATTCATTAACCCTGTTTCCTCCAAGATGTCTAACGCATACTTCCTCTGAGATATGACAATACCATCATTGGATTGTGCTACTTCAATACCCAAAAAATACCTGAGTTTGCCAAGATCTTTGGTTTGAAAATGATGACAAAGGTGTTGTTTCATCTGAGAGATGCCAAGATAGTCGCTTCCTGTGAGAACAATATCATCGACATACACTATTAAGTAGATACATCCAGCACTCGAGTGGCGATAGAACACTGAATGATCCGCTTCACTGCGAGACATACCAAATTGTTGAACAACACCACTGAATTTACCAAACCAGGCCCGAGGAGACTGTTTTAGGCCATATAAGGATTTGCGAAGACGACATACCAATCCAGATGACTCCCCTTGAGCAACAAAGGCAGGCGGTTGCTCCATATAAATTTCTTCATGCAAATCACCATTGAGGAAAGCATTTTTGACATCAAGTTGGTAAAGAGGCCATTGTCGAAGAGCGGCCATGGCAATGAAGAGGCGAACAGAGGTCATTTTTGCCACTGGAGAAAAAGTGTCACCATAATCCAAACCAAAAATCTGTGTGTAGCCTTTGGCAACCAGTCGAGCTTTCAGACGATCAATCGTGCCATCAGGACCAACCTTGATAGCATACACCCACTTGCAACCAACAACAGACTTTCCAGATGGTAATTGGACCAGCTCCCAAGTTCCATTTTCCTGTAAAGCACTTAATTCATCCAGCATAGCTTGACGCCAACCAGGATGAGTTAAGGCATCACTCACAGATTTCGGAATTGACACAGAAGAAATGGATGAGAGACAAGTATAAAAAGATGGAGATAATCTGTGGTAATTAAGAACAGTATAATGGGGGGAAGGGTTACGGGTAGAGCGTATACCTTTACGGAGGGCAATAGGCAAGTCAGACTCAGTTGCTGGAGCCGGAGGAGACACATGAGGCGGCACCGGAAGTGAGTCATGAGGGAGACGATTACGGCGACTATAAACCTGAAGGGGTGGAGGTGAAGGATGATCCTGTGGTGAATGAGAGTCTAAAGAAGGAGAAGACAAAATGGGTGGAGCATCACCAAGAGGATCACATATAAGAGGGATATCAACAGTAGCAGGGAGAGGTACAGAACTAGAAGATAGATGTGAAAAGTAAAAAGAAGACTCATCAAAAGTGACATCAGCAGAGATAAAATGACGATTGAGGGAAGGGGAAAAACACTTATAGCCCTTTTGTGACCGTGGAAATCCTAAGAAGACACATTTGTGAGACCTAGGAGATAACTTATCAAGACCAGGACTAAAATCATGAACAAAACATGTAAACCCAAAAACTCGAAGAGGTAATGGATGCAGAGGATCTTGAGGAAATAAGATAGAATGAGGGATTTTGTTATCTAGGACGGAAGATGGCATGCGTTGATAAGATAACATGCTGTGAGAACTGCATCACCCCAAAAACGTGAGGGTACTTGACCATGAATAAGAAGTGTACGAGTTGTTTCAATAAGGTGTCTATTCTTGCGCTCAGCCACCCCATTTTGTTGAGGGGTATAAGCACATGAGGTTTGGTGAAGAATGCCATGAGAAGCCATAAACTGTTTAAACGGTTGAGAAAGGTATTCACGGCCATTATCACTACGTAAATTTCGAATAGAAACCCCAAACTGTGTTTTTATTTCATTGAAAAAGGATTGAAAAATAGAAAACAACTCAGAACGATTCTTCATTAAAAACAACCAAGTACATCTGGAATAGTCATCAATAAAGGTAACAAAATACTGAAAACCTAAAATGGACTTAACACGACTAGGTCCCCAAATGTCAGAATGAACCAATGAAAAAGGAGACGACACCCGTTGTGAGACACTACGAGGAAAGGAACTACGAGTATGCTTCCCTAACTGACAAGACTCACACGACAAACTTGATAATGTGGACAACCTCGGGACAAGTTGTTGTAGTTTGGCAAGACTGGGATGACCGAACTGAGCATGAAGAAGGGATGGTGACTCCATGACAACGCCAACATGTGGAGAAGGGCGGAGATGATAAAGGCCATGAGACTCACATCCTGTGCCAATCATGTGTTTCGAACTCCGGTCCTGCAACCAAACAGAATCTTTAGTAAATGAAATAACACAATTAAGAGTACGAGTTAAACGACTAATGGACAATAAGTTGAAGGGAGACCCAGGGACATAAAGTACATGATCAATGGATATGGATGGAAAAATATTAACAGTACCAATACCATGAGATGAGACTCTAGACCCATCAGCCATTGTTACTGAGGGTAAATTATTCGGACATGACAAGGAAGAAAACAAGGACTTGTTACCAGTGATATGATCGGTGGCGCCTGAGTCAAGGACCCAAGGTCCGAGGGAGTGAGTTAGACCAACAAAAGGTGTACCTGTACGTGCAACAGATGCAGATGTAGTGGAACCAGAGTGCTGATGATCCTCATACCATTTGAGAAATTCGTTGAAGATTGCAGGTTTGTCTACGATATTAGATGAAGTAGGATGGTCTGCAGACGGTGATCGGGGAGGTGGATCAGAATTTGCCATTGCTACAGGTCGAGGAGGACGTCCATGGAGAGCATAACATCTATCAATTTTGTGGCCTAACTTGCCACAATGGTCACATTTTAGACGTCCTTTACTTGGCTTGCGAGACCGACTTCGATCATCACGTTGAGTAGCCATAACAGAGGAATCATCAGTATGAGGGGATGTCTCAATGACGGGTTTGCTCGGTATACGCAAAAGAGCAGAACAAGTAGAAGTAAAGTTGGGTATAACAGGAGAACCCAAAATCTGATCACGGACATGAGAAACATCATCAGAGAGTCCGTATAATGCCAGCAACATGAAGAACTTTGATCGTTGTTCCAATTCTTCAGCAGGAGTGGAAGCAGGGGGTAATATATCATTAAAGTCATGAAGAAGGGCATGAATTTTACCCAAATATTCTGCCATAGGACCAGGATTGCGCGGACCAATAACAGTTAATAGGTCCTGACAAACACCATAAAGACGCTGAGTGTCATTTGTGTATAACAACTTCGCTTGTGCCCATACTTCTGAACATGTTTCATAGGATCGAAACATTTGTTTCAGTGAGGAGTGAATGGTGGACTTTATAACAATGCATAACTGAGCATCAATTTTCATCCAGCGGGAAGTGTCATCTATGGGAGCAGTAGTCACATTTTGAGTAAGATGATCTAAGTACCCTTGACTCTTCAACCAAAGTTTGATGTCGGACGCCCATGTTGCATAATTTGTGCCATCTAACTTGTCAATGGACAAGTGTACATTCACATAATTGGTATATATTGAAGGATCAGAAGATGAGCCACCAACAGAGGTGTTTGAAGACGCCATAGAGAAGGAGAAACCCTAAAAATCCAAAGTGCTCCGATTGACGCAACGACCACAGATCCAGAAAGAGGGCGAGGAGGCGATCACGGCGGTGCTGATCGGCGGCGGAAAGCTCCGGCGACGCGCCGGCACGCGCGGCGGCAGCGACGACTCTTGCGGCGGCGCGTGGAGGCGCGTGGGAGGTCCGTTCGCCGCGATCTTCGTACGACGGTGGTCGCCCGGCCGAGACGATTCCGATGGGGTGGTCGCCCGGCCGAGACGATTCCGACGGCGGCAGCGGCAGCGGCAGCGGCGATGGCAGCGACAGCGGCAGTGATGGGTGCCGGAGACCGTGGAGTTGACTGGAACTATTCCTGTGCTCTAGATACCATATGAGAAATAGAGAAGATTGGGAGAGAATATCCCCCTTGTGTTAAATACACACATAGGGTTATCTATTTATAATAAAAGAAATATGGGCTAAGCCCAAAATACAAATGAGAAATAATAACTAACTAACTAAAAGATATAATATATCTAACAACTACTGTAATGCCTATAACATACAACAAGAACACAAATCGATGTAAACACTTCAAACCTTGGCTTCTTCCATTTCAATACTGGCATTGTCAAGCCCATCCAACATGGAGGAGTCCTTACTAACAAGTGAAACCTAACATTACAATTATTTAAGTCAAATATATATCCAACACAAAAAATAGATCATAAAATAACTTTACAGAAATTTAGAAAACAAACAAACCAGGATTGGTGTTAGCTGCCCTTCAAGGTCAAGAAGACCTTTGGCAAAAGCAGCTGCAGACATCTGTTAACACGGACCAATATAAAATGGTTCATAAACAATACATTTTTGACAGATAATGACAGTTAGTAACATAATCAAACGAAAATAGTTATATAAGAAGGGGAGTACTAGCTTCCAGAACCAATCAGGAAGTTAAGGCCTCCTTTTAGTTGCAAGAAGTAAGTGAGGCAGCCCATACCTGTACACGACCCTCATCAGAGCTGTATATCTTAAGATCATGACGGTATGTGCTATGGAGGCGAAGCAGCCCTGTACCTTCTCCTGCAACATTTAAGAATTTAATTTGCTTGTGTGTACAATCCCTTGTCATGTCTATATTACAAGAAGAGTGAAAGATCATATTTGAAATATATCGTTCTGACTAAAAACATAAGTAACACTCTCATGTTTTAAGCATGACAGTATGATGTATACACACATTCACAAACTGTACATGTATGATTCTTCCTATTTTTCCCCAAATTGGTCAAAAACAGAAATCATTTTAAATGACTAGGAAAATCTGTTTCATAATGCAAAGAAACAATTCAAACAGATTTTGAACTCAGTAAGATGGACTAAAATCATCTTAAAAACCTTTCTAAAACATTTAAATACATTCTGTATTTCTTAAGATGTAAGTCCGTTTCACAATATATTCTGTTACATTTTTCTTATGTATATCCCAGCACATCTAAACATCAAATTGAACTTTTTCGTTAAATGTGAACTGTGTAAGAAGACAAAGAATTGTTTTATTGATAACAATCACACTAATTACATTCTCATTATCCTTATGTAATAATCAAAACCTTTAAAACAAGAAAATACAAATATGCAAAAATGAACAGGAAGATTCAAAAGATATTTTTTTTCTTGATTACTATGAAAATATTGAGAATATCTTTATCCTAATAATTTACTATTTACAACAGTTGAAGAGAAATTCAAATAAAACAATTGATAGCAGTATATCAGTCAAAAGAAAAGAAACTTTGATATATTCCATACAATTTAAATACAAACTCTAGTCAATCATTTATAGGGAAAACAGCTAAGCCTAAAAAGCAATATAGGGAAACAATAAAAATATAAACAAATTTTGAGACTAATTTTTTTCATATCCTAAAATGTCTACAATATGATACAAAAATATGATACGGCAATACACTCTAAAAATAACAAGGTACTATACATATAAGATACATATTTAAAAATATTTAAAAATTCATATAACATATCAAATACATAACTACAATTGTGCAAATCCAAAGTAAAAACCCATTTCAGAGACATTGTTGAAATAAAAGAAGTATTAATCAATGTCATCATAAACTACTTATAGGAATAACATTATCAATCTCATTAATTTTTTAAAATAATTCATAAAGATAACAATTGCCCTCTCTGGTTTATGAAGAGACACAATTATATGTTTCTATATTGCACATGTCTGCATTAAAAGTGTGGACACTTCAGCCAACATATTGATGCCTCAAAAGGTTAAGATACTTCACAATACATATTCATGGAGTGTCGAAGAGTATTGGTATTAAGCATGTATCAGATATTGATACGTGAAGCAAATTAAAGGATTGGTGCTTCATACTACCCCTCAAGTTTGTGAATACATATCGTCATTCGCAAATTACAACAAGTTCCTGAGATACTGTTTCCGGAAGCTCCTTGGTGAACAAGTCCACCAATTGAAGCCCCCAGGATCAAGTATGTGACTATAAGATCAAAGAATGCTTTTAATACGTGGGTACTACATATTGTGATGAAGCCAAAAACATACAACCCATCAGTATCAAATCTATAAAAAGCAAGTGTGCACCGACCCATAGGTATTTTTATATCTCTTTCAGCACACAATTAGGCAACCATCATTCCTACTTGAAAGAACACTTTCAAATAGTATACACATATATCAAAATAGAAAATCAGTCATACTACTTCTGCAGTTAATTCCAGAAAAAAAAAATCAGCCCTAGCATGTCTCAGTGCCTTTTAGTTAAAACTTCAGAATGCAATGCTGACAAAAAAATTAGTTGAGGTACCTGGATACATATTATTCCGGAAATATCTTCCTAGTTCTTCAGCCTACAAAGAAAAAAACAAAATTAGCACAACTGGAAAGAAGATCACAAATACAAATCTCACCTAAGTCTCGACAACAGAAATACAATCAAACTCAAACTGAGCAGAAACATTCTCTGATGTGTTTATAAATCTGAACCTGCTTTCTGCCAGCATGTGTAAGAACACCCCCATATTTAAGAACCATCAGAGCTTCAACAGGTCGTTCCTCTTCTTCACCACTGCTTTTTGCCACTTTGATCCACTTTAGTGGCTTTAGTTGAACCTTTCTATATATGCCAGAGAAATGCCCACCCTGACATTGAATAAAACAAAACAAAAGTACACTGCATCTCAAGACTTGTTTATTAAAATTATGAAAATAAAACATCAAAGATGTTGTTATTTAAGCTTCAAGAGTCATGTGTGTAAGGCTATTGTCTTCCTCTTTTGCAAGAAACATGGGTAGCACGCCACAACTAATAGACAAGTTTCTCTAAGTGTAACACAGTACATGTGCTCTTTTATCTCGATAAAAACACAGAAAAAACACCAAAAGCCTTTCCCACAAGAGAGGATAGCTATGATAAAAAACTGTCATTATGTTCTATAAGAAAATTACCATTCCTTTATAATGGTTTCTCTTTTTCCTTGGTCTTTCTTAATCTCTATCAGTTTATCATTTATCGCTCATCTGATCAACCATTCCTATTGGCTTTTTGGTCGGTCTTCTTCTCACATGATGATAGGATATAATAGGAGAAAACAGATTAAGAAGTAATTGTTAGTTAGGTTGTTAGAGTGAGGTTTCCTTTATATAGTTGGGGAGTCCTGGTATGTGAAGGACTCTTGGATAATTTTGTAGATTGAGCTTTAGCTCTTTGTGAAGGAGAAACCCTTGGAGGAGAGAGTGTTCTTCTATTTTTGTGTTCTTTTTAGTCTATACAATAAAGAATATTACTCTTCTTTCTCTTTTCAATTATGGGTTCCTAACACATGATCAAATCATCAAGACAGCAATGTCACCAATCAAATATTTGCATATATCCAGATCTAGCAGGAAGCTGTGTCTTCAGTTTTCCTTTCTTTTCTTGTATATATAATCATGGACTTAGCACAGCAAGGAAAATTGGATTTTATACCACATACTAATTCATGAGTTAGTAGCACACAATCAATGTGATAGTATAAGTAGTGATAGGCTATTTTCTGTATCAGTGTTATGTTACTGTTGTATGATAAGCTGACTGAGCATTGAGTCAGCACCATGCAATAGTTAGTAGCCATCTGTCATTCTTTTAGGACAGCAAGAGTCTGTCATTGTATAACATGATCTTAACTAAATAACTAGCAGCTTAGGCAATCAGATTGCATTGCATATATTCATGACCACAAACCGCAATAATACAATTCAATTTTGTAGATTACAAAATCTCTCTTTAATGAATTCTTTACAGTGGAATACAGACTTCAGCTATGCAAGAAAATGCTCCTTTCTTTTTCATATAGGCTTTTAAGAGATTTTGTTAAACCACACTAGTCCTTACACTGAATAGTTTTAGCTTTTTGGAAAGTTTATTCATGACATGCTGTAAGAGTCTGTTTGACAAAGAGGTCATGACTTTGATAAACTTTTCCCTTATTTTTCTAAATAAAAGCTAGGTAAGCATATGCATCATACTACCTAGGGCGCATAAGAATAAGGCTTTGAGAGTTTTTCTTTTGTTACCCAAAAAAATAGAAGAAAATTTTCCACAAACTCTGCATTAGGGGTTAAAATCTAATTATAGCAACAATTCACGTTATCCTTTTCTTGTCATGCATTCTTTCCTTTTATAAAAGGTAGGTATGCAAAAGCATCATTACATATAGCGTAGGACCCCCAATTAGGTTGGTACCCTATGCTATATCAAACATTTGCAAAATACAAAAATGATAGGAAAGAAACAGAGAAAAGGATTACAAGATAGTGGGGAGACTAACCAAAACCCACTGAATTACCAAACCTATAAAAAGGTAGTCAAAAAAACCTATCCCTATAAAAGTCATAGCAAATGAAATCCAAAATGGAATCCCACCACCTATTACATTGGTGACTAACACAATAGTAGGCAAGTTTATCCACACACGAATTTCCTACTCCACAGATTTGTGATATATGAAAAAAAGGAGAAAAAGATATTCCAAGTCACTGATTTTATGATTTTTCCATAAAAGTTAAATGCCTTATAATAGTTTCATAAAATTAAAAATAAAATAAAATAAAGATACAGTATCTAACCAAGTCCTCCTTACAAAATATTGCAAAACTTAAAAACAAATGCCCTCAGTTCAACAAATTCAAAAGAATTCCAGACCTTTGACTTCATGACTTAAAAACTAGAAAGAGAACCTAAAATTGAAGAGCAGCAGAGAAAAAGAAAGCAAAAGAAAAAGAAGTTTCAAACCAAAAAATTGTGATGACAAAGATTTAGAAAAGAAGACAAAAATTCACTTAAAATCTGTATATTCTAGAGCAAATACCCTGAGAATCAGTTGAAGGAAATTTGTAGGACAAGTAATAGAGACATAAGTTCTACTAATCAAGCAGTTAGAGGGAATCAATTGAATTGAATGGGTGCCAATAAATAGTCCTAGGTCAAATTTATCATGTGACCCCTATTAAGATTCTTATCTACAAAGAATAGAAGTTAATAAAAAATACAGAAGAAAAAGTGAGAATATGAAATGACAAAGGAAATGTAAAAGAGCCAAAGAAAGGGTGGTGGTTTAAGGAAAAATGAGTTAAATACAAGCTTTCTAAGCTAAATGCAATCAACATGTCAGCTGAAGATCCTTAATAAATAAGAGCATATTATGAGAAATAGAGAAGATTGGGAGAAAATATCCCTTGGGTGTTTAGCATACACATAGGGTAGTTTATTTATATTGTAAGATATGGGTCAATGCCCTTAATACAGAATAGACTAAGCCCAAATAACAGAAACACACATCTTAACATCTAACACTCCCCCTCAAGCTGGAGCATATAAATCATATGTTTCAAGCTTGTTGTAAAGATAATCAATTCTAGGTCCTCGTAAGGACTTAGTAAATATGTCTGCCAACTGGTTGCTTGAGTTAACGAACTCAGTCTTGATATCTCCTGATATGATTTTTTCTCGAATGAAGTGACAATCAACTTCAATGTGCTTGGTTCTCTCATGGAAGACAGGGTTAGAGCTAATATGGAGAGCAGCTTGATTATCACATATAAGTGTCATGTGAGTGACATCTCCAAATTTCAATTCACTAAGCAATTGTTTAAGCCACACAAGCTCGCAAGTAGCTGATGCCATAGCTCTATATTCTGCTTCTGCACTGGACCTTGCCACAACACTTTGCTTCTTACTTTTCCAAGATATCAGGTTGCCACCAATAGAGACACAATATCCAGAAGTAGACCTCCTATCAGAAGGGGAACCAGCCCAATCAGCATCTGAATAGCAAACGATTTTTGTATCGTTGTTAGGGCCATATAGCAAACCTTTTCCAGGTGATCCTTTAATATACTTCAGTATGCAAACAACTGCATCCTAATGGTCTTCACATGGGGAGTTTAGAAATTGACTCACCACACTAACTGCGAAGGAAATGTCAGGACGCGTAACAGTAAGATAGTTTGATTTAGCAACTAATTTTCTGTACCGCTCAGGATCTGAGAAAGGCTCCCCCTGATTTGGTAGGAGTTTGATGTTAGGGTCCATAGGTGTCTCAACAGATTTACAGTTCATTAATCCTGTTTCCTCCAAGATGTCTAACGCATACTTCCTCTGAGATATGACAATACCATCATTGGATTGTGCTACTTCAATACCCAAAAAGTACCGGAGTTTGCCAAGATCTTTGGTTTGAAAATGATGACAAAGGTGTTGTTTCATCTGAGAGATGCCAAGATAGTCGCTTCCTGTGAGAACAATATCATCGACATATACTATTAAGTAGATACATCCAGTACTTGAGTGGCGATAGAACACTGAATGATCCGCTTCACTGCTCCCATAGATGACACTTCCCGCTGGATGAAAATTGATGCTCAGTTATGCATTGTTATAAAGTCCACCATTCACTCCTCACTGAAACAAATGTCTCGATCCTATAAAACATGTTCAGAAGTATGGGCACAAGCGAAGTTGTTATACACAAATGACACTCAACGTCTTTATGGTGTTTGTCAGGACCTATTAACTGTTATTGGTCCGCGCAATCCTGGTCCCATGGCAGAATATTTGGGTAAAATTCATGCCCTTCTTCATGACTTTAATGATATATTACCTCCTGCTTCCACTCCTGCTGAAGAATTGGAACAACGATCAAAGTTCTTCATGTTGTTGGCATTATACGGACTCTCTGATGATGTTTCTCATGTCCGTGATCAGATTTTGGGTTCTCCTGTCATACCCAACTTTACTTCTACTTGTTCTGCTCTTTTGCGTATATCGAGCAAACCCGTCACTGAGACATCCCCTCATACTGATGATTCCTCTGTTATGGCTGCTCAACGTGATGATCGAAGTCGGTTTCGCAAGCCAAGTAAAGGACGTCCAAAATGTGACCATTGTGGCAAGTTAGGCCACAAGATTGATAGATGTTATGCTCTCCATGGACATCCTCCTCGACCTGTAGCAATGGCAAATTCTGATCCACCTCCCCTATCACCGTCTGCAGACCATCCTACTTCATCTAATACCGTAGACAAACCTGCAATCTTTAACGAATTTCTCAAATGGTATGAGGATTGCCCTTAACACAGAATAGACTAAGTCCAAATAACAAAAACACACATCTTAACATCTAACACATATGAATGTCAGTCATGAACTGATGAACTAACTCTCCCAAAAATTTACGTACGGGTGTGTAAGCACATGAATAGCTTTACTACCATTATAAATGACTTGAGCTTGTCAGAAATTTGAGAACCACCTCCAAGCAAGATGATAGGATATAAGATAATAGGATATAATGGGTTTAGGATAGAAGAAAGAGGAAATGAGAGGGCAGTTAGGAGGGAAGAGTTGTTTGACAATTGGTTAGTTAGTGGGAAGGGGAACGGAGACTTTATAAATAGTGTGTGTTTTGTACAGGGGGATTATTAATTTTTGTATTCATTTAGGTATACATTGGATATTTGTTCCAGTGGAGGGAGAGAGGCTTCCTTGGTGTGATTCTTTGTACATTGTTCCATTCATACATCAATAATATACACACTGTTATGTGTCTTTTCGTGTGTGCTTGAGAGGAGTAGTGTTGATTGGCTTCTTGACTAAAGAAGCCTAACAATTTAGTCTGACCTACTGAATCCTTGGGAGAGGAACGAGATCGAAGCAAGAATGAATGCGCTGCAAGGAAGGTGTGATACTGTGGAGAGGTGGGCTAGCAAACAGAAAAGAGTGCTAGCAGAATGGAGAAGAAATATCCAAGAAATAAAAGAAATGATGCAAAAATCCAAGAATCACAAAAAGGGCTCAAAAAGAAGAAAGGAAAGAAAGAGGGAGAAACAAGTAGGGATGTTGTGCAAGATAGTATGCTAGACATCAAGAAAGCCAAGAAACTTTCAGATGGAGGAGAAACGGATAACAGTGCAGAGGACGACGTTGTCCAATACAGTGAGGGGGATGTTGTTACCATCACATTAGGGAGTAGAGGGTCAAAAAATGCTATTTTGAGTATTGATTGCTTTGCAAGAATTAAAGGGCAAGAGAGGAGAGAAGAAAATATGTGAAGAAGAAGGTAATGAAGAAAACTGTGATGGAGACATTGGTGTGGCAGCGGCTAAGAAAGTTGCAAAAGTTGTTGCTATAAGGGTGGATAACATGACAAATGTTGATAGGGAAAATACATCAGGCAAAGACCATGATGGAAAGGTTGTAACTCTTGCTTCTCCTAGTAAAGTTGCAAGAAATTGTTGCTTTTAGTGGAGATAGAGTGGTAGGTTGTGGTGGGAATGTCAAAACAATAAAGAACGGGGAAGAATTGTTGAGGCATGGGGTTAAAACAGTGATGTCAAAGAGCAACCCAGTTGAGTATGTTTACAAAGCAAGAGAGGAAAGAACAGAGGAACTTCTACAAGATATCAAGAAAGTAAAGAAACACTCAGGTGGAGGAGAAAATTCAATCAATTGGGAGAAAAAAGGAGAAGAGGATGCCATAGACAATAATGGAGCTAGGAAAGGTGAAGAAAAACTAGTTTTTCCATGGGTGAAAAGAGAAGAGTTGACCACTTATGAAGGGACTGACACCCAAGGTCAAACAACAGGGGCAGCAAATGCCTCTGAAGTTCAAAACACCAAAGAATCAACAAAAGTACACCCAAACATCAAAGAAAATGTAGTCCAGAGGTTCAAGACCTGGCACCAAAAATCCAAGAACCTTTCTTGGAAAAATCTAGCAACAACTCTACTAAAGATGGTTGAAGGGAACATGAGAAGCATGCTATGTGAGAATTGGGCATCAATAACACAAATGGGGAGTGTGAAAACTTTACATGAGTTTGCAAGTAGATGGAGAAGCTGCCGAAAGTGTTGTTGCTACAAGAGCCGATGAAGTCAGAGATGAGATTTAGAGGATTTCACAAAATTGGGCTAAAAGAATCCGGGAAGAGTGGAAGTCATTGGAGGAGGATTTGCCACCACCCAAGTCTCCGAACCTGAATTAGAGGCAGTAACCAATGGGTTCCCTTCATATGATAACACGATGATGAAGAGGAGCCATGAGACCAAGTTTCACAATTCCAACCTTGAGGACAAGGTTGTTCTACAGCAAGGTGTAATAATAAGATATAAGGTAATAGGATATAATGGGTTTAGGATAGAAGGAAGAGGAAGTGAAAGGGTTGTTAAGAGGGAAGAGTTATTTGACAGTTGGTTAGTTAGTGGGAAGGGGAAGGGAGACTTTATAAATAGTGTGTGTTATGTACAAGGGGACTATTCATTTTTGTATTCATTTAGGTATAGACTGGATATTTGTTCCAATGGAGGGAGAGAGGCTTCCTTGGTGTGATTCTTTGTACATTGTTTCATTCATACATCAATACACATTGTTTTGTGTCTTTTCGTGTGTGCTTGAGAGGAGGAGTGTTGATCGGCTTCTTGACTAAAGAAGCCTAACACAGGATTATCAGGTCTTACTAGGAGTACTTGAGCCATATTCCCAGCCTGCGTAGAATGTCTTAAGTTATACAACACACTTAGATCTAGACATCCAAAACATGAAGTTTGAAGCATTGAATAGGCACTGAATTCTATATTATTACAAATAGACTAACCCGAACTCAATCTCAAAAGCTACCTCAAGAGGGAAGGAATGGTTGGCCAAGACGTACGAGTATGCCAACCATATTCCTTAACTGATACCAGATATCTTAACAATAATGTCTCTTCACACTCTCCCATGCTATAGTCCTTCGGAGCCAAAGCATCAATAATATTTACAAGAATGGGAGCAACAATAGTGAGACTTCTAACTAATCCCATGAAAGAAGATCGGATACCATACCACCATGTCAAGAACCAACTCTGCCAAAAGCTTAAGTTGTTAGGTAAAAACTCATGAATGGTTACATATGTAATATACCTAAATACTACAATAAAACAAAACAATGTTTAATTGTTTATTCCTAAGAGTTAAAGATATTGTTTCCTAGTCTTTTTCCTAAGAAAATTGGCACACCCGAATGTCTTAAGGTGAAGAAGATTGTTTCAAGTAGTAAAGTTATATATCAAGTAGTAAAGTTATATCTGAAGGTTAATATAGCATTGAAACTTGAAAGTTCAGTCAATAACTTCATAAATCAAACCCAACCAAAGAGATACAAGCCAACAACTCCAGAGTCCATAGAAATGTAAATTTCAAATTTCAATAACCATCATGTTGTTAATACTCTACAAACTCATCATCATATCAAAGTTAAGAAAATTAAATACCTCCTCCAGGACAGCTTTAACTTGACGGAGCTTTTCAGCATGCTCGACTTCAGCCTCACTATCACTTTCTCGATCTGGTCTACATAGTATATAAAGCTATAATTAATTTAAAACCTTGCTTAACACAAATAGCAAATATACACTGATTTGGAAACCCATGAAATTACCAGCCAACAACAATGGTAAAATGTGCAAATAGTAAACATTGGAACAAAGAAAATTACAAATTTATTCTAGTTCAATCAAAAGAAATTCGGAGAATAAAACACACTTTTCCACACCAACCACACTTCCAAAATTTGATTAAACTTACATATCAAATTATTAAAATTGAGTAGCATGTGATGCAAATCTGCTACAAATATTGAAGTGTGTGCATAGTGTAATTACCTGGTACGAGGAACTAGCATGCGTGTGGCATCTAACAGATCTTGAAGTTGAACAGCACTTTTAAGTTTTGTCTGCAAACAAAGGACCATCAATCAAGAAAATGAGCAAAACAAAATCCAGTGACTGAATTAAAAGTTAGTAAATATTGCATTGGCACCAGAAATTCATATCACCTCAGCTCTAGGTCGACCTCCATTGTATTTCAACATTAGGTTCAGCAGTTTTTC
This sequence comes from Vigna umbellata, assembly GCF_029865625.1. Classification (NCBI taxonomy): domain Eukaryota; kingdom Viridiplantae; phylum Streptophyta; class Magnoliopsida; order Fabales; family Fabaceae; genus Vigna; species Vigna umbellata. The sequence continues at coordinate 9,518,169 of NC_142168.1, read as the reverse complement.
CTCAGTAACTTTTAGCTTCACCTTCTGTTTGGGAGTTCTATCACCACTGCAAAATAAAGTTGTAAGTAGCAAAGAACAAGATGATTAACCAATTTAAGTTACAGAAAGGGGAAAAAACATACTGACGAATAACAGCAATCACACATCTTAGTTCTTCAGATTGGCCAAAAGTGCCAATAATACCACTACCCTGACGAGTGAGTCCCTCAGAAGGTTGGACTGGTTCATTTACTTTCCATGGTAAAGTTGGTGGAATTGCCGAAGAAAGATGAGGTGCTTTTGCATCTAGGAACATCTTCCGCAGCACACAAGCAGTATCATCATAATACCTTCAGAAGTTGCAAATGAGATATGGTGAAAATTTCAACAATAAAATAAATGTCAAGGGAAACAAGAAATGCGACATGAAATTTAAAATATGAAGAAATATTTCTTAAACAATTAGTAAAATTTGTCATAGATGAGTAAATTTTCTTGTTTATATATTCTGTAGTAAAAAAGATTCCTTCAAATTTCTAATCACTATTAATTCATTAACACAAACAAGATTAGTAAAAGTGCATTTTGGGTACAGGTGAAGAGGTACTAATTGGAAAAACATGTTATGGGATGGGATCAGGTGATATAATTAAAAAATTCAGCATACTATGCAGAACGCAAATTTGTAATCATCAAAGAAAGTCACAAGTTACCATTTATCAGAATATCTTTCAATTTGCAAACAGCAGGGATTAGTTTTTGTCATGTAAGCTTGTGTTACAAATAGAAGACAAAATAGACAACTCATAAATTTCATAAAAAACAGAGTGGTAGATAAAATTTTCTGATTGCAGTCACTTGAAGAGTGAACAAATACGATGTACTAAGAACCATCTACCAAAGCCAAAATAATAAAATCACAAAATATTACTTGTGTGAGTTTTTAACAAAGCTCCATCCGTTCACGTCACAAACATAGGAACGTCCCTCACATCTCAAGAGATCAAACCCACAAACCTGCAAGCAACAAGAGTGAACTATAGTAGGAGAATAAGAGGAGCAGACTCTAAATTATTTATTTTCCCCAGCAAGACAAACCATTTTTAAAACCTCATCATCAATAAGTGTCATGCATATGAAGCTGAACGCATCAAATGTGTAAACTTCAACTAGCAGCCCCTTATCAAGGCAATCAAGACAGGGAATTCAAATGCCTTGAGCCAATAGTTCCAAAATACCATTTTCCTCGCTCTACATATGCCTTAATACTAGGATGCCTTAATACTAGAAAACAAAATAGAAAAAGCTAGTTTCTAGTAGAATAAATTTACCGTATAAATTACTACTCAGGCATAACATTTGCAGTAAATACAAAATACTAATTACAAAACCCCTAAGCTGCTAGCTGCTAAGTGTCCATAGGATAGACAAATAATAACTATTTGAACATTCTTATTATTATAACCCTTTTAACATCAAAGAAAGCAAGTTACAGCCCAAGGCTTTTCGGTTTTTACAACTATAATTAGGAACTAAACATCTGTTTTCCCTTATAACCAGAAAGATACTCTAAAGGTACTAAAGGTAAGAAACACACTAAGGAGACAGTTCCTCAGCCAACAAAAGCCACCTTGCCTCAGCACCTTGGTACCCCTGCTATTACACAACCCCTTATCAAAATAGTATTAGCCACATAATCCCAAGACATAAAGTTAAATGAAGTACAAAAATAAACAATTATTTTCTTTTAGGGGTAAAGGTATTTCAAATTAAATAAAGATAAAACAAAATCATTTACAAGATATTTAATGATAGAACTTGTTAAGGTGGTTAGTTGTCCAAAAACGGATTTACATACTTCTTAAGTTACCAGTCAAAATTCTATAATAAGGAAAATAAACTACAAAAAGAAAGACTAAGCCATAATGCATCTCAAGCACATGTGTACAGGGGACAAAAGAAACGGAAATGCAACTATTGGCAGGATTCAATAGCAATTCTAACTATGAAAACCCAAACTTCAAAATTTGGATAGATGCAACAACTCTAGAATTACTAATCAGTTCAGTTTAATGCAAATTAATCCATCTATGCAAACTAAGAGCCAGATAGCCGGTTTTAAAAGATTTTCAGATAACAGTCACTCAAAATAAGCCATAGCAAAAAAAAAAACGAATCATCTTCAAATGACTTGCAGTTTTGTGGTTGCCACATTCTTAAACATACCGCTTGCCTGAAAGCAATGCAAACTTCTCTTGCCATTTCCTTCTCAGCAGGAGTCAGTAGGACAGGATACCTAACCTGCCAAATGAAATTGTAGATATTTTTCAATAAGAAAAATCCAATTATTGTTGCACACCAACCAGCTAACCCATCCTGCTTTTGAATGTTAAAAATTTGTTTCTTCTCAAATCCATCCAAAATCTACAACTACAAGCATTGAATGTTCATGCAATTAAAAAAGGATTAACTAAAACCAACAAAAGCAAACAATTTAAGCAAACAAAAAGAGACTCTTAGCTACTGTTTAGGAAAACTCTGATGTAAGGTAGTGGTGCAATGAACAATAATATGCAAGGGCAGGCATTAGCAGAAAAGACCTGTGACAGAACACCCTACAAACAATACTCCAATCTACCAACTCTACAACACGATTTATACAAGTGACTACTTAAAATATCCACAAGCATTAAGCAAATTAAAAATCATATTATCTCAACTATTAAACTTAATTTAGATTTAGAGGCAAATTGTGTTATTTAATATTATAATTTCACTCAGTTATTTAAGTAGTTTTTCCATATTCTACATTAGTGACTGAGGAATATTATTTAGGCAGTGCTGGAGGTAAAAAAAACGGTGGTGCAGCAGAAGTGTAATAAAAATGGTTGTCTAAGGGTAGGGACACAATTGATGTGAATAGTAAATGAACCCTTTTCCATTAAGTTCCGAGAATGAAAGAAGACGCCTAGGTTACACGAATATTTTAGCCAAAACATGGGATTGTTATTGCATTCCTAGGAATATAATAAACTACTTGCAAATTTCCAAAGGTTGATTTCAAATATGAAAATGATTAGATATTTTCTAGGAATAATAAAATATACCGTGAACAAACCCCCAAAGTCTCTTCCACTTTTAGTTTAAAAAATTAAAAATATAACAAATTTCATTCAAATTTTATGAGGAGTTCCTAGAGTTCGTAGTAGAATAGAATCTATAATTTAGTTACTTTGTACGTTTGACAACAGCAGCTTTTGACATGAAAATAACATTGGTTATAGAATATATAATTTAGTTACTTGATACTTATTTGTTATAGAAGTTTACTTTACAATGCACACACACAAATTCACAGAAGCAATTATGAAAAGGACACTAACTGATGTTATCAAAGTTTTGTCTCAAAAAAAAATGAAATTTTCTGTTGACCGACAATAAAGAATACTCTATTACAATAAGAATACCTGAAAGGATTCCTTTTTAAGTAACAAAATAGACACTAAATATTAGAAAAACAATGCATAATTGATGTAAAATACAAGAATAAATGGAACAAGTGTAGACTGTAAGAACCGAAACTGATATATGGGAGAAGGGCCTATAATTTTTGACAGGCTTCTTACTTCCTTCCCATCAGGATTTCTCATCACAACACCGTCAACAACGGGAGACTTCCTTGCCTCAGCATGAGCATATTCAGGACCAACTGTATATACCTACAATCATGTCAAAATGTTGAAAATATTTTTTTTTGTGAAAAACTATGTAGAAACATTACATATGTCATGCAGAAACAATAAAACAAACACAAGCAACGTGAATTTCGCAGCCAAACCTTCACATCTGTCCCTCCAGTTGGCATGAACTCCTCATAAATATAGGATCCTTCACGCCTCACTCTTCTTACCTCTGGATGGAACTCACTAGATCTGTTGCCCACCTAAGATCATATAAAACCCAAAGCAGACTAAACTACTTGACTATATTTAATCATAAAACCAAAAGACAGAAATGATAACATCAATTATCCAGAAGTTCAATGTTGCTTTTAGGATATGGCAAACTGATTTCACAGAAGGAATACAGATGAAATGGAATGTAAGTCATTTTTTAATACAATAATAGTCTTCTAGCATTGATAGAATGAATTAATTTCAAAATGGAATTGGAATTGATCTAATGATATCTATAATAAATAATAATAATAATAATAATGGTACAACAACAACCTCATATGCCACTTAAATATATATTATTGACTATCGAGCATCATTCTAGTTTATTTCTATTTTACAACCTGTTTATAAAAAAAGCCACTGAAAAATAACAAATATTTTATTAGTGATGGATGCAGTGTTAATCATCATTTGCTCTGGATGTACAATATACAAATTAAACTCCACTCATGTTGCCCATGTAAATACTTTAGCACTAGCATAGCATCCACCACTGCTTAAGTGGTTAAGGCAAGTTAAATTTAACAAGAATAATAACTACAGTTTTTTTAAACTACTCAGGGTATAATGGGGAAAAGACAAATTAAATCACATTTCACGGATGGAGCGTGGAATCCATGTCAGTTTGGGACATTCATCGGTTTTATTTTTGGGTGAAAGAAAGACAAAGAACATGATCAAATAAGTTCTCTCTTTTAAGACTTACTATGTGCTCTAAAATGTTAACTGCAATACAATACACCTGCCTCATTTGGGTGAGTGATATGTCTACTTAAAGCTTACCTTCCTAAATAACTCCTTCATTCCTCCACCAGCGGAACTGGGATAGTATATCATTATACTATGGTTATCACCTTCACAAAAATAAAATAAAATAGAATAAGGGTTATACCACATCCATGAAAATATATGTCTAGTTAGTTATTTATCAAGTAAACAAGAAAATAAATACAGAGGTACTCATGAGAACTTAAATCTTCGTTACTTTTTACAAAAAACAAAAAAGAAACATTAGTAATTATGCAACCAATACAGCATTCTGCATATAATCAAATAACAATAACATAAGAGCATCTATGAGCGCTTAATTTCTATCACTTAATTATATGGCACAAAAGTACGTTTGATAACTTAACTCTGCAATAACCACAAACTGCAGAAGTTTCTCGGTAGATAAGTACCAGTATAGTATTTAGAGCTATACCACAGCATGTAATGCAATGGCTTTCCAAATAATCATATATCCTTCTCATGCTAAAGCAACCCAATGCAATGTCCATAAATCAGTTTTATACCTGGCAGACTATTGATCACACAACACATTGCTTTCAACCATGACAAGAACGATATGTGGAATTGCAAAACAGTGTCAGTCTTAAATACAAGAAATAGTCTCACCATCAATAGGTTTCTCCACAAATGGCTTCCAGAAACGCATACCATGAACCTCAACAAAATCTTCTTCCTCAATGAAGTAATCCAACTGTTGGTATGGCACTTCTCTATTTACAAGGGCATATCTTGGAACAGGAATTTCAAACTTTTCAAGACGCTTGAACACCAAAATTGAACATTATTAAAACCATTACATGTGAGAGGAAATAACAAAAAGTATTTGGCTGAAATAGACCAAACATTAGCACACCAACCACAGAGAACAATACAATAATTTTTGTCCAAATTCTATAAGTCCAAAGCATATGGGTCTGTGGCCTCCCCCCACATGCACAAAAAAAAAGAAACACACTTCAAACTAATTGCAACTAGAATGTCTTGGCTAGGTAAAACTTTTCACTAAAAGTAACACAGATTTGCGATCAACAGGAGCTAGTCATTCCCCAAAATATGTCAAAGGTAGGTTTGACCAACATTGGTGACCAACTTCCTAAATGCACATTGCACAAGTCCATTTTACCTTGTGACTTCAAATGTTGCAAGGATAGGATTCCTATGTTGGATTGGTGGAAAAGGATGGAATGGAGGGAAATAAAATATAATGGCATTATGTTCCATCGTTTAGATCATTGAAATGTGGGTGGAATATGATGGAGACTAGTAGAATTCATTTCACTTTAGTTTCTCATTTCTCCCCACCCCCAATTTGAGAGGAATGTTATAAAATGGGAATTTTATTCTATCATAACATAAACAATGGAATTGAGTTTTTTTCTGTTATGATATTATCCATTCAATTCCATTTTATCCCATCCCTTTTGCAATCCAAACATAGCAAGTCAAAAAGGCTCAAATAAAATTTAACAAACAACCCAATATTATGTTTGTATCTCTAACATCTGGTTCCTTGCATCCTTTTAAAAAGAATCATTACACAAAATAAATGAACAGAAGAGTACATGTCCTAGTACATTTTAGCTTAATATGAGAACCAGATACCACAGCAATCAGCTTGCAGCCAGATAATATATTACAGAGTCAATAAGGATTCAACAAAATGAAATTTTCTTCTTAAATGGAAATCAGAAATTAGCTTAATGTAAAGAAAGTGAAATGACATGAAATATGAAAACAAAGCAATTAGAATTTGACCAAAAGAAAGAAAAAGACCCAACATTCTTTTACCTCGTATACTTTTCTTCGATCATGAAGAAGGTGTTGCGGCTCCAGTTCATTTACTAGAAAGGGTCTAGATCACAATGCACATGTTTTAGATCAATAAGCATTCTCATCCAATAACTTAAAGTAAAGAAAACTATCACAAAATAACTAAAAAACAGAACACAATTAAAACAAACACACAAGGTGAAGAACTTATTCTTATGCAAGTACATATTTAAGTGAACATCACCATTGTCCTGGGGGAAGGGGGAATATAGAACAATGTTATTGAGTGATTTCCAAATTGTACCAATGCCACACATTTTGCTTTATTTATGCCAGAATATATTAACTTATGTGAAGAGGTTAACTTGTTATAATAGATTAACTCATCCTCTGTATTACCTATGTAAAACCTAGATGTAAATCATCATATCTTTCTTTCACTTTTTCTACTGATGTAAGAATCCATTTAAATGAATGAATCAGCTAACAATTTTTAAAAGCTCTTAGACATTTTTTTTCATATTTTCCAATCTCAAGTTAGTATCAAAGTGGGTAGATAGATCCCATATGTTCATAATTGTGTGGTGTGTTCACCACTGACCATCACCACTGACCATCACCACTGATAGCAATGCACCACCGTCTTTAAGTTGTTGAGTTTGACTCATGAAACAAACTCCTTGTTGTTATCTGCCACTGCCAATCAACATGGTTTTCACTATTAAAGCATTGAATCTAGACCTCTCCTTGGGACAAAGAACCCAACCAATCCCAAAAAGCTAAATCCTCCTTGTGTGACACCACATGCAACATTAGTAGACAACAAACCTAGGCATGTGCTCCCACATGCCACCGTCCAGCTACCAGAACGACTTGATGCCACCTCCGTGTTGTCAGCCTCTACTATTCCTGCTCTAACCAGTTTTCTTCATCTCGCACTAGTTCATGCACAACCCTTGTGATAACCTTGTGGGGTCCTCGTTTTTTACCATTGTCTTCTTTTTTCCTTATTTGAAATAGCTACTTCTGAACATGTCCACTTTTTTCTAGTTCTCCCATAATTACTTTAGAGAAACTGGTGACAAAAATTACTTGTCTTGCTTTGCATTAATTGGGCATTGGTTTCTTGGCCAAGGCTTCCATAATCACTAGGAAGAAGACACTAAATAAGGTTGAACACTGGAAGATAGATCTTTCAGTTGTGTCCTATTATGGCAATTTGTGCAACCCAATATATTGAGAACTCGTAGGGCATTTAAAACTTATAACTCCTTTTGAAAGGCTAGGAGTATTTTTCAAAATGATATTTAGCACCTTTATGGTTCTACTCATAAACTAACATCTCTGAAATAAATAGATCAAGACATGGCCGCCTTCGTTGTCAAAGACCAATAAGATGATGAGAAATTGAAATTTGAGGTTGATTCCTTGGAAGTGATTAAGAGGTTGGAAAGTTATACATAGTTATGATTCTTCGTGCCATGCACCAGATTTTGATCAGGTATGGGACCAAATTGTGATTGGTGAAGAAATCTCATCAATATATGGCTCACAACACGACTACTTCAAACTCTCACTCTCATTGCCAAAATTCTACATGATTATGTCGAATCATATGTCATGGCGTCTACTAGCAAAAGGGGTGGTTACGGAAATAGAGGACAAAGTGGTCGCAATTCTTTTACTGGAACATACTCAAGAAAATTGTTTCTCTTTACATGGCTTTCCTAATAAGATTTTCAATGTCTCCAAGTCTGAAAATGTTGATTGTAAGTTTTCTTATGAAGAATATCCTGCACGTAAACTTACACACTATCTAGAGAGTTTTCAGATGAAGAATATCAAGACAAGCATGTAAACATACTCAAGAAAATTATTTCTTCTTCCAGATTTCTGTCTTTTCATAATAAGATAAAAAAATCAGTTTAGAAAATCAATGTTTCTAGAAGTGGTGACGTGAAAGAACACTTTTCTTATAGTTTGTTTACCTTTTAAGTCTCCATGACATTCTACAATCCACCTGCACTCATAAACCTCAGAAAAATGGTATAGCAAAATAAATAAACACTTTGTTGAAACTACTCGTACCTTGTTGCTTTAGTGCTAATGTAATAGATCATCATTAGATGGATTTTATCATTACTACTTGTTTCCTCATACATAGAACATCATCCTTCTCTCTCAAAATCAAATTCCATATAGTGTCTTATTTCCAACGAACCTTTATTTCATATCTCCCTGTGTTTGGGTTTGTGGGTTTTGTTCATAATACATTTCCCAAGTTAGATAAACTCTTTACAAGAAATATCAAGTGTGTTTTCTTAAGATATTCTCATCTCTAAAAAGGATATCATTGTTATTCTCCAAAATTATAAAGTACTACATGTATGTCAATATCACCATTTTTAGGAGGCCTTACATATTTCCTTCTTCACTTCACAATGTTAGTTTTGTACAACAAGTCTTGCATGTTGCATTTTTTGAATCATTGTCATTGTCATTCCTGATTTATGACATTCGAAATCATACAAATTCTCAATGTCTCTCTCCTCCATCAAGTCCACCTGAGTTTTCATCACTAATAACTTATAAACCCAAAAATGCAAGAGATTTCTTTGATGTTTACTTAGTCAATCATCTTCATCCATTCCTTCACCATCATAAACCCATACTAACCCTCCCAATAATGAAGATCATGTTTGACCCATAGCTCTTGGAGCAAGTCAATATTGGTTGTCTCCTTTTTTTCTCCTTTATCTCATGAGTGTATTATTCCTAAAATTGTACAAGAAGAACTTGGGATGACAACAATCCGTGAGTTAATGAAATGGATAGTCCAATGGATCCAAATTAGAAGTTAATGGCATAGTAGAGAGAATCGTTCTCCCACCTAGGAATATATAGAAGTCTTATTGGGAAACTTATTTATCTTACTATTACTAAATCTAAATTGTCTTTTGCAAGTGGAATGATTAGTCAATTTCTGCAAGCTCCTCATCTTGATAAGAGTGTTGTCATTAGCATCCTAGATACCTTAAAAAGGAGGTTGCAGGAAAAGCATTGCTCTACAAAAGGGAAATACTCATATAGTTGGGTATTGCGATGATGATTGGGCCGAATCCCATAAGGTTTGGTGTTCCACATTCAGATATTATGTTTTAATTAGAGGCAACATTACTTACTTGGAAAAGCAAGAAATAAATGTGATTGCTTGATCTAGTGCCAAAGCTAAAAGTAGGGCAATGGCATCACCTACTTGTGGATGGTGTGGATAAAACAATTCTTTCAAGAGCTTAAATTTATTTTGTGAGACATAATAAATAAGCATGTACTATGACAACCAGGCAGCTCCAACTAACATACAATATTTACATACAAAATTATAACTAAGTTCATACTCTAATAACTTAGAGCAAGGAAACGAGAACTGTACATAATTTCAATCAACATTATAGGCCTATGTACACACAAAAACAAAATCCAGAACAAAAAAACAAAAAAAAAAAAGACAAAATCAACTATAACGAATGAGAATTAGATTAACGAGCTACTCCACACAAAATCCCTAGTCTTAAAATGCGCATTGCTCACTCCAAAAGATTGTGCATTAATATTAAAACACTCTAAAAGATTATGCATTGATATTAAAACTGAAGTTACAAGATATATATCCATAACTTTATGCCATTCTCCACTCCACTCCCCCTACTGTCTTGGTCCTAATTTTTATTCCTTTACTTTCCACCCTTGCCACAAAGACAAGCTTGTTACAGCCTAAATCTCCATTATGTCGTTTACATTATGCCCACCATCTTCAGTCCTTAGTCCACCTATTAGGCTACTATCGTCCCTGTTCCTCCTATCATACACTTCATAAATTGCAAGACATATAAAATTCACACTTCTCATACCAAACCACACAAGAGAGGGGGGTAAATGGAAAGGAACAATGGGCCAGATATAAAATGCAGCAAAAAGAGTTAAGCACGCTAAACAAAAGTATAGGACTTTACTTTATGCAAAACCAAAGCATGAATAAATTTATCTCATAACAAATGTGCATCCAATGAGGAACAACTGAAAAACAGGGACATTCTCTGCAACTAGCAGAAAATAGCATAAACTGTACAGTGTTATAATTTATAAAATAGTAGCCTCCTTATTCTTGCCAAAACCGTGAAAACTTATCATCAGCATGGTTTGTTGTACCAAAATCCCTTTAAAACTCATATCAAATTTGTTAGATTGATTTGCTTTAGAATGTGGATGTCAAGAAGCTAGCATATAATTATTCTCATATTACATCAGCTTTTCCCATCCTAGGTGTAATTGACCTAGACTCCAATAATATTTCCAGAACATCTTATAATAGCACCATCCAATATTTGATAATAATAGACTACTGCGGTTTTGATTATATATATAATTTATGTGACATACAGGTCAAATATAGTCAGTAAATAAACATGCTTACTTTCTTAAAGCAGAATATGCTTCAGCTTTTTCGAGAGGATATCCAGAGGAATGAAAAGCAATCAAACAATCGCACACTGGCCAGCTGAAATAATAGCAAAATATATAAATTTAGTATGCCAACAAACACTTAGAATGTGAACACCAAGAAATATTTGAGCTATAACTTAAAAGTCTCATATGCAAATATTATTTATGGAACATACTAGAAAATAATAGGCAAAAAACAGTTTGATTCCTTGTTTGGATGTATTGACATAGCAAAACAATGCGGGTGAGGGAATAAAGTGTTCTCTAGGAACAAAAATGTTAAAAGCACACTCTCTAACATACTTTTTTGGACAGATTCTCTCTCATTGGTTGAAATTTATTAGAAATGACAAAAAGAGGTGTGGGACTCACCTTTACTTAATGATCATTTCTCCAGATTTTGTAGTTTTCAATATATTTCATGCAGTGAAAGAGAGTGTATCCAAAAGAGCATGTCAAAGAATATGCTCGTGTTGTCAAATATACATATGCAAATCTCTCTACTTCGATAAGGTAAATATCCAGAACAAAGAAAGTATTCTCAACATCATTATCATTTCCTTATTTCCCGTGCAACCAGACATACAGTTAAAGACTCTTTCCAATCAGCTAAAAAGGCTACTACCGATGGCAAATTAAAAAACCAGAAAAAAAAATCCTTAAATATGGAATTTGAACTTCTGCTCACGTGACATTTAGATAATTCTTTTTCTTAAAGCAACCAAAACTCCATGCCAATGTGAAGTAAAATGTCCTGAAACTATTAACTAAGTCTCGTCTACTGATAGAGTTTCAGAACGGTATATCATATCTTTTTGATCCACTGGTCAATGAAAAGAACTAAAAACAAAAGTTGTTGTAAAACAGTATGTAGGTACTCAATCAAACAGATACTAGCTTTTAAAAAATGGGCAATAAATAGACCAATATACAGTTCTTCAAAATGTAGAATCAAACAAGTGCCAACTAATATGCACTATACCTCTCAATTGGTTCCTCAAGAATGACCTTGTCCCCAAAATATACGACCTGAATATATTACAACGTAAAGGTGAGAGTGGACCATCTCTGTTACTATACAACAAAAATTTAATAGACAAATATGAAAAATTTAATAGTTGTGTTTTTCATAGGTAGATAGAGCAATTTATATAATATTATTTTTCTCTCTTTTAACTCTTTCCATCATATCAATTACATCTCTCATGCTTCTCTCTCCTCTCTCTCCTTTTTTTTTTCTCTCCCTCTTTCTCGTAAAAATAACATCTCTAAAAATCAATGAGAAATGAAAAAAAAAAATAGCATCAACTACATAATTTTATAATGTATTAGTATTATTAAAAAAGAAACAATACGAACAGCGCTATCATTATTTATCAGTAGATTCATGAAGAGGTAAATTCTAAAACAATCATGCGATAACCAGAACGTCGGAAAAAAATATTTAACATTCACCTACCTCAAATTCACCAAATGCTTGCAACCTCTGGAGAATCTGCTCCATAGGCGCCGAGAAAACCTGCATCCAAAACAGAGCAACTAAATCAAAACATTCACGAAAAATCGTTGCCAGTCTCCCTCCTTTCACTGAGAAGGCAAAACCAGCTCGCAAACAGAGGATCCACTTTCAAAATAATAATAAAAAACAAATTAGAGAAAGAACCTCGTAGCCACATTTCACCTTCTTTTCCATGACGCAGACTCCAATAGTTATCTTCTTAGCCGCCAAAACTACCTCCTCGTCCATCTCCTCCGCCATCGCAAGCGAAAAAGCTCTTAGAAGACGAAACTCGAAGCGATCGACGCCTCTTCACGAACACAAGGAGAAGCGACGAGCACGGAACTTGGAAGACGAAGGTTGAAGAGGTGCGAGAAAGAAATGTAGAGCAGAAAAATCTCGAGAATGCCGAAGCAGAGAAAGCAAGAGAAGAAAAATTACAGAAACTTAGGCCACCGACTTGGATTTGTTTTTATAGTGAAAATGAAGCGGAAAAACAAGTTTAGGCTAGTTAGTACAGTAGCACGCAACTCACCAGTTCTCACGGGGTAAATCGGAGAAAATAAAAGATAGACGACGAGAGTAGTTAGCTGAATCCCTCTCTCAGCCACTTTAATGCTTCTTTTAGTTTTCTCAAGAAAAAAAAACATTTTTCTACCTCTTTCATAATCATTTAATAAAATTAATAATTTATTTTTATACTAACAAAATTGTTCACCCTTCTGATAACGTTATTTTGGCAGGTATTATTTTTCCTTGTCCTATTTAAAAAAACTTGTGTTCAAGAGAAAAAATTGAAAATGTAAAATATAATATAATATAATTTTTTTTTTCATAAATTAAATTCCATTTTAAAGTTTGTATAAGTTCTCTTATCTACAGTACACTAGTACATTATATGAAATTAAAAAAAATAGTAGTAATTAATTTGAATGAAATGTACCGAAAGAGTAATTTAGAAATATAAACGATAGATTGGTAAAACACAAGAAAGGGTGGCGCATGCGTGCGTGGATTGATGTGGAAACTGTTGGAGGGATCGTGGAATATGCATCGGATTTTAGGTGAGAGAGGAAGGGTGCGAAGAAGAGGGAGTGGAATATTGTGTATGGTATTTTTTTCAGTGAGAAGGATCCAAGTGGAACCTAACTTTTGGTTGCTGCGTAGCTGCTTTCTGTGTCGCTGTCTCAATGTGACAGTGCGATAACATTTCATGAGGTTTTCTGGAAACCTTGGAGGCCTGAATGATGTTGAGCACTCGGATAACTATTGGACAAGTGGAATCGGAAATGTTGGTCCCTCACATGCACCCCAACCATCATTCACGCATGTCTCACTCTTCTTTCTTTTCATTTTTCTCACCTAAGATTCACTTTTAAGACTTTTTCGAATCCGTCTGCTTCCATTATTTTATTCAGGTTTTGGTAAACCATCCTTGACGCATTTTGTCAAGTGATATTTAGAAATTATAAATTAAGTAACTATGTTTGTTTCTTGCTTAACTCTTTTGTTTATATGTTATGGATACCATTCACGAGAAAGCAAGTATCACAGAATATAGTAAGCCAACTATATTTTATTAACCTTTTTTTATTATATATATTTAACGCTGTTATATACAATTTAAGTTGAAACGATCTGAGTTAGGTTCATTAATTTAAATGCATGCGATATATAATATTCTTTACAGAATTTTGAGCATTTAATTTAGCATGCTTCACAGATATTATATTCAATTAACCTTGGCAGATTTTATTTATTTATTTTACGTCTATGAAACATGCTCTTAAAATCCTAACTGTCTCAGGTGTCGCGTTTTGACTTGTAATAGCCTTCGCAATTCGTTGAGATTTTAGTCAATAGTTGATTTTTTAAAAGCACTTTTTCCCATTTGACTGCGTTTATAGTAGAAAGGATATTTTTTCGGCTGTTAGCTTTTTAATATTTGACTTCCATCCCTCTACCCTAACAAATATCAAATCCTTGAATTAACTAGTTTAATTAATAATTCTGACTTTAAAGTTGGTGTTAATTGTTTAAAAAGGTGTAACTTATGATAATTTGAGTCATAATATTTTTTACCCCATTTAAATAGTAAATATTATTTTGTTATTGGTTTTTTACGGACTCAGTTAAATATAATATTTTATTGTTAATAAAGTTGTGTAAGATGAGTTATGAAAACTTTATTGTGAACCTTATAATGTTATTCGACTCAGTTTCTCCACGTGAACAATACCTGCGCTTTTTAAAAGAGAGAAAATATATATATATATATATATATATATATATATATATATATATATATATATATATATATATATATATATATATATATATATATATATAAGAGATAAATGTAGACCAGGTTTAAAAGTAATTCAAATGAACCAATTTATTTAGATCAACAGTTGTGACTTTAAATTAAATTATAAATGGAAATATTTATAAAAAATGATAAATAAATTTAAAATATTTTTTTATTCTAAAATCTCGTATCTCTTTAAATTTAAATAGTCTTTGTTTTTTATTTTAGTTGAAAAAAAATAGTTAAATTTAGAAAAGAAAAACCATCAAATTAAAATAATAGTTAAATTTAAAAGAATAAGGATAAAATTTTGTAAAACAATTATTTTGATTCAAGAAATTCTTAAAGTGTCAAATTGAAACAAAATATATACACAGGAAATCTCTTTATATAATAATATAGATATCACATTATATAGCTCGTTAAAATTAGTTTATATTATATTATGATTGTATTTGATAGAACAGTTGATGGTATTACAAGATGTATAATTGTCTTAAGAAATATTAGAATTATTTGTTTATTTTAGTTTTAAATTTTGAAAATGATAAATATCTTTGAGTTTTATACATATAAAATTTTTATTGAAATACATCAAGGATAAAAATATAGTGTTGTAAATGCAAATGTCAAACTCAAAGTGCTATAAATGAGTGAAACAAACTTTTTAAAAATCACTATTTTAATCTAAGAATTGTATATTAATCAAATGAATTAAAAACAACGAGAATAAATAGTCTATAATAACATACGAAAATCCACACGCGAAATTATACGAGGAAACAAGGTGAAAAAAGGTGAAGCAATTTCTTTTCTAGGAAAAAACGATATTTACCTTTAATGACCACTAATAATTAAAGCAACCAAAACCAGACAGATGGATGGTGAAAAGGAACAAAGGTAGGGTCTCCTTGTCCTAAAAGTATATTGATATCATCTTATCTTATAGTGGCAATGAAATTATTGCTTTGATTGAATTATAAAAAATAGGGAAGTAAAAAGTGAAATGAAAGATGATAAAAATAAGACTGCAAATTTTAAACAATAAATTTGATAGTGAATTATGTTTATTTGTTATTAATAGTTTTCATTTATATTTATTGTTTTCATTATTTATTTTATCATAATAAATAGTAATATAAAAATTAGGTAAATATTAATAAAGTATTAACAATATAATTGGTTGTTTTATATTTTTATTTTTCTTTTCCGTCTTATTCTCGTTTCATCGTTTTCCAACTTTTCGTGAAACAAATGAGAAATATTATATCTTCTTACAAAGTTACAAATCTTTATGTTTGAAACATTTTTTAAATCAACTTCTGTAAAGGAAATTATATAATTTTTAAAATATTTACTTTTAAGTTATATACAAACTAGTGTTAAAGTTACAAATAAGTTAATAATATTCTATTTATATTATACTTTTTATCCTAAAAGTTATTATAAAAAACTATTTATATCCTATAAAAAATACACATATTTTAACACTCATTACTTTACAATAATTAGTTTATAAGAAAAAAATCAATATTATTTAATATTAAATGCTTAAGCTGATTATGCCCATATATTTTGTTAAGGAATGAAATATTTTTAAATCTTCAAATAAAAATATTTATGTTCAAGTTTCGTGGATGAAAAAATTTTGAAAAGGAGGACTCTGCTAAAAATAATAAGTTGGATTTACTACTAAATTAATTATTGATAAAATTAGTATATACTCTTATCAATACTTAATATGATTAAAAAAACTCTAGTTTGATAAATTATATATATATATATATATACACACACACACACACACATTAAAACATACTAAAAGGGACTAATTCTACTTTTTATGGAGATTAATAGCTAATAAAACGAATAAATACTTCAAATCAAGAAGAAACACAACTCAATGTAAGAAGAGTTGGGCGAATAATGTGGATTACATCGGTTTTTAAATTAGTTCAGCAATATTTTTAAGAACGACGTGAAGTTATTATGGTTTGACTCATTCCAATCATATTAAATAAAAGTAATATATTAATTATAAGAGTTATGTAATAAATAACATTTTGAATAATACGATATCTTAATATTATTTAAATTTAATTAGTTAATCTTTATATTTAATTTTATAATTTACTTTGATTTTTATATATTTTTTTAGTTAATCGTATTACAATAATTTCTTTCGTTAAATTGGCACTTTTAAAACATCGCGCATTAAGAATATCACGAATAAAAAGACGAGTTTCAAAATAGAATATACGTAACACTTTTTAAATGATATTAACGTTAATTTAATAAAATAAATTAAATTAATTTTGTTTAAAATATATTAAAACTTAATTAAATTAAAATAAAATATAAAAATTAAAATGAATTATATGTTTAAATATAAAAAACATATCATAAAATAAATTTATTATTTATTATAAAGGATATTACTTTGATTATACTTCTTATATTCTACAATTAACTATACACAATATTAAGATTAATATATTATGTTATTGATTTAACGTATTTTATTTATGTTTCAAATATTTGAGGCATTAATAGTGTGTGGAACTTGAAATAAATTATTTGCTCAAAAATTTAGATGAAGTGAAAGAGAAAACAAGTATGATTTAACCTATCTCTTTCTCTTCCTCTTTGCTTTAATTATGCATATTTAAGGCTTTGTTTATTTGAATGGATTTCAAGGAGAGTAATTAAATGGATTTGAGAGGATTTGAAAGTAAATTTTTTTGTTGTTTATTTGAATAGATTTTAAGTTAAGTGAGAGTGGATTTTGATAAGTATGAAAAAGAGTTGTTTTTATACTTATAAATGATCTCAATCTTCTCATTTTTCATGTTATTACTCAGTGAAATATTGTAATAGGAAGTAGATTGTTTTGTAAATTATTGTACAGGAAAGATGTATAATTGGGAGTCTATCAGCCAATTCTCGCATAGCGCAAGACTCAATTCGCACTGCCAGAAAAAGCAAATTCGCATAGTGCACCAATACCTGTGCGCTGTGCGAATTACATCATTTGAGAGGCAGCAGTTACACGAAATTCGCATAACGCACACACACCGGTGCGCTGACCGAATTATTGAAGTTATGTGGTTTTAAAAGACGTGACAGAAAGACATAAAGCAGTTACACGAAAAATAGTCAGAAAAAGACTGGAGAATTCAGGAGACGATCAGGAGACCTGTCAAGACATCAAGACTTCACTTTATGCAAGGAATTGCGGTAAAGAGTACGTTTGAGATGTCTAGGATAGGCTAAATTTTCTGTTCATTGGAATTGGTTGTATGACGAATCATTAATGTAAATTTCCTGTGCAATATATGTTTTTGTTCTTGTTCTTTTCTTGACTTACTTTTGATTATACGAAAGTATTAATCTTCTTAAAAGTTCTATTGTACTGGGAAGTATTTTTAGAACCAGAAACGTAAGAAAAGAAACTAAAAGTAACTACGCTAGGAATAACTTCTGTGCTTTTGGTTATTCTCAACTTAATGCAAAATCATCTGATGAATTAATTAAGGAATTAATAATTCAATAGATAATTTTAGAACTTGTTTTAAGGAATTGAACCAAGATACTCTCATGTGAATGCTTGAACAGAGAATATATGTTGTCCAAGATCTTACTGTAATGTTAGTCAAAGACCAATTCCAGTTATATTTTATCGCATTTTTCAATATTATTTTTTTTACGTTGTTAATTTCATGCTTAAATCCAAATTGAAATCACAAATATCATCAGTAATTGATCTTGATAAATAATTTTAATTCATTAACGTAACTCCAAATTCCCTTGGGAGAACGATACATTTTTACTTATCCACTATATTACTTGAAACGATTTGATATACTTGCCAAAAAGTTATCAGATTAGGAAATAAAGTTTCTGAGAATTAGTATAGAATTTGATTAATGTGACAGATTAAAAAAATTTATTTCCAAATTCATTATCACTTACCTCCAATTTCAAATCCTCTTAAATTCATTCAATCAGTTTCTTCCAAATCCATTCAAGTAAATCCATTCAAGTAAACAAAGTGTAAAAAAATTTTGTATCCCTGAAAATCTAACATGCACGCTAATTACCTTAATCCTTGGATCCACACTCACGAAAAAAAGTTGTGAACTTATCAAAGTCAAGTAAAGTATAAACAACTTGCTAGTTTATTCCACAGCAAAAATTAGATCAGGAAAACAAAATAATTAAAGTTGTTGATATAAGACAAAAAAAATCCACTTTTAGGTCACCATAGCTTTGTTTTTAAGAGAAGTGATGAAATACACTATACATATGCTCTGTCCATTGATTTGGTTTTTCTATTGTTGATTTCACCCCTTCCATTTATCCAAACCACAAAATCCTCTCTCTCATCTAAACCACCCATTCATCATCCCAGAAAAAAATAATGCAGGCCACCCAATGAAATCCATGAAAGAAAAACAAAATAAAACTTCACGCACTAGAACCAACTCGTGAACCTTGATAATGCTTCAACCAACTAGTGAGGTGGCATATCCTTCGTCTTAAATAATTCAAAATTTCCCATATTAACAAGTTTTTTTTTTCATAAATAGATTATGACTGTATGTCCACTAATTTATGTATAGTTTAGTAGAAACGTATGTATGTGACATACATAGGTTTCTATACATTTTTTTACACAATTAAACAAAGTGTTACATACATTCACTTTTCTTTTCTTAAACACACATTTAAAAGAAATTACAAAAATATTTTTTTCAAACTTTATTTACTAAATTAAACCTATATATAACCTCTACATAAAAAAACACAAGACTATATTAAGTTTGTTAGAAAACTTTTTTTAATGTATTATTTAATTAATAATACACAATATATTAATTTAGTGAGAAAAAGAAAAGATAACTTTTATAAAAGATATATAAAAATTAATTTATTTTAAATAATAATTTTTTTTAAACTATCCAATTAAACTCACCTATATTTACTTATTAAAATAGACTCATTTATTATTCATAGTCATGGTTTATCGCTTAGCTAACCTTACCAAAACCTGCAGTGTTTCTTACAATATGACAGTTACAACTTCTATATAATGAACCCTTTTAAAGAAATAAGATGAATTGTGGCTCATGATTCTTAAGATCAAGAGGTCGGAACTTAAAAAGAGACACATGTAGAAGAGTGAGTAGAGTGATTATAAGTATGATTTATCATTCTTATTTTCACGATAAAATTTAGTAGATCGTCTAACAAATAGATAAATCTTTGACTTTTGGAGTAGGTCATCTAATGAAATATTAAACTATATTGCATAAAATATTAATATATATAAGGCTAATCAATCTAAAAAGGTTTAATCTTCTAAGAAAAAAAATTAAGAATTACAAAATAGAAAACTATAGTATGTATGATGAGATCAAATGGTGTGTGTTTAGATGATTTATAGGTTCCCTTGTTAACTGAATATGTTTTTCAGAATCACAATCCTAGGCTCTGATTTATTTGATCCAAAGCAACCAATTTTTTTTTTAGAGATTCAACACAATAAACAATCCAAATTAACAAATTCTATTCATCCTAGAAAATAGTTCAAAATAACAAATTTTGGTGCAGAAGATACAATGCGACAGATTAGACATCTAATATAATACATAAAATACACAGATTAGTAGTTCACAAATTAGACATTTGGTTGTTCACAGATAAGATGTCTTCTAGCCCACTAAACTTGTCATAAATTATCTTTTAAATCTTCAAAACACTTTATTTATTCATTAAACTTATAATCCTAACTTCTCTTAGTCATTAAAAAAATCCCAAAATTAATTTGTTAACATCGTCCATAGGTCTATTAGACCATTTATCATTGTGTCAGCTATAAAATAATGTATGAACTTGTTTATATATTTTTGTTACGCAAAATACAAAACTTTGTCCTATTAGACTATTTATCATTGTATCAGCTATAAATAATATACGAACTAATTGCTTATATTTTAGTTATACAAAATTTTTATGCATTACATAATATCATTAAAAATTCAGATTATTGATGGTCCACCATGTCATCTAAGTTGAACATATTAGACCATATATATAAACAATGTAATGGTTTTTTTTATAAAACGTTTAAAGTCTACCAATGTTTTAAAATCTGATTTTAATCAATAATTTTAATTTTAGTTAAAGTTCAATGAATCTCACTTGAACAATAGTTAAAATGATGAGTTTAAACTTAACTATTTAAAAAAAAATTAGGTGTTTCTAAATATGATTGAACATTTTCTCTTTAATTACCAACATAATTGTGACAAAAGGTGGTGACTTTATTGTATTATGTAAAGATTGTTTGAAAAAATTAGGAGGAAAGTTAGAGATTTAAATTATGCATTGTTCACTTTTCAAAAGTTTTCTCCTAAACAATAAAAAGGTTTAGTTTGATAAATAAAGGAAAAAGAACTATTTTTTGTATATACATATATATAATCATCAACTAAATAAAAACATGAAATCTTCCATAATTTGTTCATGATATAAAATCTAAAACTTAAATCATAAAAATAAAAAATATTTTGTTGTATTAAACATAAATATTTCAATCACTAACTAAATAATATTAATTATGTTGGGAGTTATAAAATCTTTCATCAAAATAAAAGTTGAAAAAACAACAATTATATCATACACTGTATGAATTATAACAATAAAAAAGCACTTAGTATAAGTATTATCTTATTACAATAAAAATTAAATTTGACAATATATATATATATAAGATATTTGTAAAACATGATATAGGATGTATATATTAATACAAATATATTGTTTTTCTAAAGTCTTTTAAAGTTAACACCTTTAAAATTCAGGTTGATTTATAATGAAATGATTGATTTCCATGCAGTCTAGATCGTATTCAATTATAATTTAGTTATATTCATAGTGGATAGGAAAAGAAGTGATGTGTAATGGTCTTTCTGATCTTTTTAACCCACTCACTTCTCTCTAATCACTAGCTAAAGTTGTTTCCCACACGTAAACATAAAGATAACAAAGAAACAAAAAAATATAGCAAGCAATTAGGAAATAAATGAAAACAATCAATGAGTGAGTTTCCACCTTTTTCAACAACCAAAAGTGGTGGTAGTAATCCATGGCAACAAATCAACAAAAGTGGTGGTAGAAAAAGAGAGAGAAAAGAGGGATGGAGTCAAAAAGCTTTTCGTGCAACTATATAAAAAGAAAAAGTTTAGCAAAATTGTAATTTAATGTATCATATTACAAGAATAAAGAAGAAATGATTGTTTATTTCTGATTATAATTGATGATGTGATATTCATAATTAATTATAGATGTATTATTTATTATAGTAATAAAATAATTAAAAAGTACTAATTAGTAAAAATATGTAGTATACGAGTAATGTTTTCATTCTGAGTTGTTCTGAAATGTGCTGATCTAATTTGGTCTGATCTAACAGGATCACTTCAAATGACTGACTACCTTATCTATTTGGCTCCATACAGTTGTTTAACGCAATTTGAATAGAATATTAGTTACTTTATGGTTTGTCCCAGTGGACCAATAATAAAGGTCGAAGAGGGATAATATGTAAAAAATTTGGATTGGGCAACATGTTTTTCACAGTTTAACTCATCAAGTTACTTCAAAAAAGTTGGTTTGACACTTTCGATGTTACCAAAAGGGGAAAGCCGACATACCTTAATTACCTTCTCCAAACGTAAGCTCGTAATATGTTTTATACTCAATATTTACTACTTTTTCTAGTCATTACTTAACTTGTTACCTAATAAAAATCACATGATGAGTAAACTAAATTAAGATAAAAAGCTTGATGAAATCATAAATATATGAAAAATAAAAAAAATAAAAGAATATTAAAAATTCTAAGTACTAAAAGTCTAAAATGCATTAATACAAAAATTTAAAAATTGTTGTTCGATTTAATGGCACTAGTAAAAAAGCAGATTTTAACGCTCTACATACGCTTCGGTTATTGAGAAACCGAAGCGTATAAGGTTATATACCTCGGTCTCCATCCAACCCGAAGTCCAAAAGTCATATTGCTTCGGTTAACACAAAACCGGTGCGCATAACGTAACTACTGTCTCGGTTTGCTACGAAACCGGTGCCTAAACCCCTTTGTATTCCTCTCTATTGACTCGATTAAAGGTAAAACCGAGGTCTATTACCCGGTCAAATCAGCACCTGACCCACTTTCTCACTTTTTCCTCTTACACTCGTCTCACTTTCCTCGTCTCACTCTCGTTCTTCCTCGTTCCCACTCTCATCTCACTCTCATCTCCCCTCTCGTTCCCACTCTCATCTCCCCTCTCGTTCCCACTCTCGTCTCACTCTCATCTCACTCTCATCTCCCCTCTCGTTCCCACTCTCATCTCCCCTCTCGTTCCCACTCTGATCTCTCTTCTCCTCTCCCACTTGACAGCCACGGTGCGAGGACGAGACGCGATGGTGGCGGGCGTTGAAAGCAGAGGAGAGGCGCGATGGTGGCCAGCGTCGAAAGCGAAGGGGGCGCGATGGTGGCCGGCTTCGAAATCGGAGGGGAGTCGCGATGGTGGCCGGCGTCGAAAGCGGAGGGGAGGCGCGATCTAAGGTGTTTGGTGGGAGGTTCATCGATCTACGAATCGCGGTGGTTTTTGTGGAGGCGAGGTGGCGGCTAGGTCACACCGCGAACGCAACGGCGACGAGGACGCAGCGGCGGCGAGGACGCGGCGGTGGCGAGGACGCGTCGATCTGTGGCGGTGGACGGAGAGCAGATCTGCGCGCATGGAGGGGCGGAGGGCGGATCTGTGGCGGTGGACGGAGGATTCGCGGAAGGAGGCCACAGCGAAGGTCACCTTCAGAGTTTCTTCGTCTCTGCTTTTGAGTTTCTTCAGCTTAAGCTTCATATCTCTGTATCTGAGTTTCTGAATCTGATTTTTTTCTCATTGTAATTTGTGGGTTGTAATTTGGACAGATTGTTGACGATTATTGGTTGTTGTAATACTGGGAAATTGAGTTAGATGATTTCTGTTATGATTTTCTGTTAGATGGAGTTATTGATTTTCTGCTGCATCTGTTGTAATACTGGGTTCAGTTAGATGGAGTTCATGATTTCTGCTATGATTTTCTTGTTCTTGGTTGTGTTAGATTCTGGAGCTGAATGGGAAATTGAGTTTGATTGGCATGAATGAACGAGAACGAGGAAAGGCTGGAAAAAAAAACCACACACGATATTGCCTCGGTTCTTAGATAACCGAGGCATATTTTTGTTTCTATTTATCTCGGTCAATAACCGAAGCATAAACCTTAAATTTTTTACTTCGCCTTCGAATGCCTCGGTTGTAGAACCGAGGTCTATACACATTTACAACCGGCGCCTTTATGCTTTATTGTACTAGTGTGGGTTGATTAAAATTTAGAAAAGATAAATAAAACAACAAATCAATTGTAATTAGCTTGGTTCAAAATGTGAAATTATAAACAACTTACCAAAACTAATGGTTTAATTTATTAAACTGGTTTGATTCAAATTATATATTGTATGACATTTGATTTGTCACATACTAGACGATTCGTAATATCTTAATTTATTAACCAGTGAGTCTAGCCAAATCGATCATCAAACAAACCAATCA
The DNA here is from genome assembly GCF_029865625.1 of Vigna umbellata. Lineage (NCBI taxonomy): Eukaryota > Viridiplantae > Streptophyta > Magnoliopsida > Fabales > Fabaceae > Vigna > Vigna umbellata. Next base: position 9,493,704 of record NC_142168.1, on the reverse strand, counting down.
ATTGTAAATTAAATCAATCGATACGAACGGTCAGGAGATTAATATTAAGGTTGATCAACTTAAATGTAAAATATAATTACTCATATTTGAAACGTAATTAAATTAATATTAATCAAAAGTTGTTAACAGCTAACTTTGAATTAACTTTGAATTAACTTTGATATCAAAATATTTTTTTTAACTATTCTCTGAACAATTTAGATTATTTGATAGAACACTTATATTACATCATTTAGATTTTGAACTATACAACACAACCTAAAGGGTTAATCCATACACACACACACACATATATATATATATATATATATATATATATATATATATATATATATATATATATATATATATATATATATAAACACATAACATTTAAAAGTAAAACACTATAACAATAAGCATTTTACTGCTTTAAATGATAATAAGTTCAATAAAAAATATGCAATCATGTGTAAACATCAGGATGATTGGAACAACTTTATATAATATACTTCTTCTTTTTTTCATAAGTGCATGGTGTCGTAATCGTTAGTGGGAGTAGTTAATGCTGCATTTGTGTATACTTTTACTTTAAAAGAAACTTTATTTTTATTGTTAGGCATCACATTGTAATATTCTATCGTACCACATTTACCGAAAAAATATAATATAAATGAGAGTTAAAGTTCAATCCACGAAATTAATATAATTGTAAAATAAGTAATTTGTGAATTTTTTTCAAATTGTTCACTCTTTTATTTTTATTAAATGTAAAATTTAAATTCATATTTGAATATAAAGGCTTGTGATGGGATTGCAATTTTAGTTGAGAAAATTCAGAGTTTGCAACTAGCGATTCAATAGATTATGGAATGCTATATAGATTGCGATTAAAGGTAGGCCATAGGACAACGGTGTTATGTGATAAGGATTAAGATTGTGCTCTCCAAGGATTAGTCTTTATCTTTTCAGGAAATAACACAGATTATTAGCCTTTGATGCAATATAATTCCACATTCTACCTTTATGAAGACAGGACAAAAATGTATATTGTGAAACTAGGAGAATTTTAGAACTATCCACGCTATTAGAAAGGTATAATTTATATTACTCTCCTGCTTTTTTCCCAACTCTCAAACTTTTTTCTTCTATAAACTTAATATTCACATAAAATACTTTCCGTCCTTTATTAATGTATTAGTATATTATGAATGTTTTTATAATGTATCATTTGTAATAAATGATGTTCTTGAAATTATATCTCTCAAATTATTTAAAGTTTTTACTTGAGTCCTGGGATTTTTTTTTTCATTCTGGTTGTTATTATTTTCAGTTAAGTTCCTGGATTAGAGACTAAAGTAAAAAATTATATAATAATTTTAGTAACGTATACGTAACTATGAAATTTTCAGATTTTTTTCTTAATTTTATAAATTAATATGGTAATCCAGCTCAACTGACTATTTACTTGTATTTATCTTATACATTTCGTAAATTAGTTTCTATAAAATTTCGAAAATAAATTAGTTTATATTTTTCTTGATAGTTTTTATGAGATTCTTATCATTGGACCTTTTCTTTTCACAACTTTTTGATCAGATATTGGAGTCTTTATTGGACCATCTTTTCTTCTTCCCACACCCCATAAAACTTGCAATGCCAAAAGTAACCCTCATTAAAAACATAATAAAAATTCCAGCGCTTTTTCTTAAAATTTTTCAGATTGGATATTCCACAAACTATTTCGGAATCTAAAAATACATTTCAAAAAATTCAATCCAAAATGTATTAAAAATATATGGAAATTTCTTCCAACACCCCCATATTTTCTTTCTGTCACCTCCATATCTTTGAAAATTCTAATTATATCCATTTGTAATTATAGTTTCAAATTATAGAATTTGTAAATATTTTGAATTGTGCCATCCCTAATGAAAAATTATATTATGGACTGTGCAGTCTATAATATAAATTACATTCTTAATTGGGCAATATGTATTATAAATTTAAATTTCGAATTATATCATTTTGCAAATTTGTATTTTAAATTATACAATCTGTAATGCAAATTTGAAAGTCAATTCAAAATGATAAATCCAACTAAATTTTTGTTGAGTCGATTTGGATTGATCCAGGCTAAAAAAAAGGCCATATACTTACCTTGACCAATAGGAATTTTTGTGGGCTTAGAACTTTTTTTAGGGTGTTACTCCCTTCACCACCACATTTTCTCCCTCCACCTCTCCAATTCTATTACATATTTTTTAAATTACAAAATTAACTTTTTATAATTACATAAATGACCTTTTTATTTTTTAATTCTAATTATTTACTTTAACCCTAAAATCTATCTTTCTACCCCTTCTCACCCACCTCCCAACCCCTCAGATTCTCACCTAAACTCCATCAGATTTGTTTCTCATCTTCCATTTTTCCTCACAAGGTTAGTGATGATATTTTTAATTTTTTTTAAATGCAATGCATATATATCTGTGTTGTGCTCTGTGTTGTGTTGTGCTCTGCGTTTTTTTGCTGTGTGCGTGTGTTGGGAGAAAGGAAGAAGATAACCAGGCCAAAAACGGATGTCGGGTATCCGTTTGGATCTGAAATGGATGTCGATATCCGTCGACGGATGTTGACATCCGTTTTCCCTTAAACGGATGTTGACATCCGTTGACGGATGCTCACATTCTTTTAAAGATTATACGATTTATATTTTAAGGTTTTGTTACGCACCTTTACGCCTCTGAACCTCTCACGCCTCTGAACCAGCACCTTGAAGCACCACCACACTGTGAGAAAAAATGGAAGATGAGAAACAAATCTGATGGAGTTTAGGTGAGAATCTGAAGGGTTGGGAGGTGGGTGAGAAGGGATAGAAAGATAGATTTTAAGGTTAAAGTAAATAATTAGGATTAATAAATAAAAAAGGTTATTTGTGTAATTATAAAATGTTAGTTTTGTAATTCAAAAAATATGTAATAGAATTGGAGAGGTGGAGGGAGAAAATGTGGCGGTGGAGGGAGTAACACCCCTTTTTTTAATGACAAACGATTTAGTATATGAATATTTTTTCAACAACTCACCTCAATCAGAACCAAACTTTTTGAATTGAACCAAATTAACAACTCTAATTAAAGGATTGGATTTCAAACATCATTCATCCAAATAAGATTTCAAACACGAAATATATATAAAAACACACACACACACACATATATATATATATATATATATATATATATATATATAATATTTTCCACATTTTTATTTACATGTATTTTTTCTTGAAAAAAATATTTTATTTTTTATTTTTGAATTAGGTTTAAATTATTCCTAATGATAATTCTAATTAATGAAATTTATTAAGATAAATATAAAAAATTAGTTTACCTTTTTCCAATTTTACTCATTTAGACTTTTAGCATCAAACCTTTATTTACAAATTAATTTAAACTCACATATAAGTTTTTAATTATTCATATCTTATCTTAATGAACATATAAAACAGAAAAAACAAACAAACTATATTGTTCTTATTTTATTCTTAAATGAATATATATAACATTTTTAATTACTTTGATTTCAACAAAAAAAAAAGAGAATTGCTAAATATACGAAAGAAGTTAATTTGAAAATGAGACAATAGTTGAAATTATCTTTTTGTACATTAAACGAAAAATCATTTACATTTTCTTTATATATGTACAAGAATTGGATATGCGTGAGGAAGAAAATTACAGATTACAGAACAAAGAATATTGAATCCCGAAGATGTAAGGAGACTAGCTAACATTACTTCTTCATGGTATTTCGAACGTCCACGCCATTTTTCTTTTTCGATTTCTCTGTTTTCCTCTTCACTGCCCCTTTTTCTTCTTGGAATGAGAACACGGATTTTAAGTCGAACCCTTCTTTTCACGAAGAATTTCCACCAATGGATGAACTGCTAATGCTCAACATCTTTTTCATTTTTTGTTTATGCTAAAAGAACAAAAGTTGGTATAACAAATTAAGAATGCACATGCATGGTTAAATAGTTTAAATACGAGTACTTCATTATCATTTAAACCAAGCGTTATTAAATTTTTAAGAAGTTTGGCAAAACCACTCGAGGTAAAAAAATGCTGACCATTGCAAGAAGGAGTAATTACAACAACGTGCATGTCAGAGTTGTTAGGAGGTAATTGCAAACGAAGGGGATGAAGTTCGGCGTTGAATGGGTTGCGGCAGCACACAACAATATCATCATGCCCTGTCTCCTCCTTTAACTTCTCCTTCAAATCCTCCACGCTACTTCCTTGGAACGAGAAGAATTTTTCTTCACTCTCATCAGAAGCATCTCCATGTTCCACGTTATAAAATACAATCCTTCCATCTTTTATCGGTGACTTGGCCTCCACAAAATCTTCACCCTGCATAAAACCGAACCCATTATAAACCATGGCTCCTGGTTCTAAATCATTAATTTGATTACTATTAAGATTAAATAGATTTTTAGACCTGATTTGAAGGAGACTTGAGATATATACTGAAGGAGGCATCATCCGGTGGAGAATGAGAAGGAGATTCTAAGACGGGAGGATGGAGCGAAATCGGTTTGGGAGGTTGTTGTGGTCGAAGCTGTACGAGGTCGACATCCCAGAGGATCCAATTTGTGGTTGACGTGCGATGCGGGATATCGTGGGTGATAGAATTTTTCCAGGGTGGTAAGCCTTTGTTGGCACGAAGAAACTGTCCATAACGTGTTTTAAGCCTGACGTAGGAACCTTCTCTTACGGGTTCCCAGTCCAAAGAAGAGTTTAACCTTGTGGGAAGGGTCTGGATGACTTTCTTACCTGTGGCGCCTAACAAAAACGGCATGTTGGAGGCTGTTAAGTATTTTTCATAGCAACTCTTGAGTCTTATCCAGTTGGTACCCTGGACGATCTCCACGCTCCATTTAGCATTTTTGTATATCCCATTTCGATCTTGGTAAACGCCCTCTTTGTCAGTGTCTGCCAACAGATATTTGTCATGGCGACTCCTCAGACGCACCACCTGTGCCTTTTCGAACACCTCCATTCCACTTTAATTTCTCTGCCTCTTCTTCTCCACTTTCCTACTTTCTAATTCGTTTATTAGGCGCACATTAAAAGGAGCGACTTTTAGGATGTTTGTTTTGCATGTTACTTATGAATGATGGGATTTTACGGGTAAAATTAGACTGCAAAACTAAACGAGTGGCTGTCAAAAACTAGTTTTCGTTACTTGGATTTAACTCATCAACCATGCAAATTTTTTAAATTAATTTTCGACTACTTTGGATGGCTTTTGCTTTAAAAAGTATCAACCATCAAGTAATTGATAGGATGTTTCAATTTTTAGTGGCACCAACTTTGATTGTTCCCCTATATTTTTCTAAGAAAAAGTTAACAGTTAGATTTTCATAATTTGTTTTCTTAACCTAAACCCTAAACTTATATATAAATATTGTTTTAGAATAAAGCAAAACGACAAACAACTAACGCAATTTGTTTTATTAAAGATAATTTGTATATTCATATGATTTTGTTTTAAAAAATTATTTTAAGTTACAACTCAATTATAATATAAGTTTATGCTGTTATTTGTTAATACACACTCCTCTGATCCTTTTTAATTATGTTTTTTTTATATTTAAATTACAGTAATTATCGTTCTATATCAAGCATACCTTAATTTACTTATTTTAATTGAGATGAGAAAACAATGATTTATTCAAACAAAAATAATATATGATTTTTCTGTGTAAAAAAGGTGCCAAAATAATAAGGATATTATTGAAAAAAATTAAGAGATTTATTTATACACCGTATGGTCATACAATCGCTCAATAAGAACCGATACAATGAGAAGGATATGACGATGTGATCAGCTAAACGGTCTGCAAAACAAGTAGCTAGATTAGAGGTAAGTATTACTTAGTAGGTTTTGGATCAGGATTGTGTCGTAATTAAGGTTTGTAACTCATCTAAAAAATTATTAATAGAGGTCAAAGGTAAGATATAGGTAATCACATCTATTATAAATTTAAGACTTTACTCTCATTATCGTTCAAACTAAGTATCAGATTATCTTTGACAGGTATCCCCAAACGATTTGGAGTATTGACAAGAAATGAATTTGACAAAAGGTGAAAAGAGTTATCCGAGCAAGCAAAGAACAAAGTGTGAAAGTGTGTTATTGGGAGTTACTCATCTGATAGAGATCTTCACAAATCTCTTCTTCTGATCTAATAGAGATATTCTTTGCTTCTACTGTAACTCAATATACTTTTACTTGAATTCTTTCACAATTATACTTTTCTGTGGAGATCTTTCGTTTCTCTTTTATCAAACACTTACACGATCCTACACCCAAAACAATTTAAAATCACAAAAATTAATAGTTTTATTATTTGTGTAATCAAAATTTAAACCTTACATATATAATAAAAAAATAGAAGAGTGTATATATATATAAATTTGTGTAAAGAATTATTGCTAGTATAAGCAATTAAGGAGATAAGAAAAAAATGGACAAATAAATTTTTAGTCAGAAGTTAGAAATAAATAGATATTTATAACACATGTAATTATTATTTTTTCATTACATGTACATTGAGTATGTTATTGTACATGTTTAATAACATTTTAATGATATTGAAATGTTTTGAAGTAGATGGTGTTACCAAAACATCAACCATATTAAAAAGAGATATTTTTTCCATTGATTATTACATTGTTGTATGTAGCTAGCATCGTCATATACTTCCATTTGAAACTATACATCACACTTTAAAACAGTTGTAGGATGTGATTTTCATCATCATCAATTCATAATTGACGTTGAAAATTAGTGCAAATAGCAAGATAGATGACGATAATTTTATGGTATAAAATGATTAACCATCTTTTTGCATTTAATATATTAAGTTATGAAGACAAAAAAAGATTAAATATACTTTTAATTATTAAATTTTAATATAAAATTAAAATTTATTTATATTTTAAATTTTGATACAGTTTAACTTTTATATCTAGTTTTTATAAACAGTGTTAATTTTTTTAAAGGATTAAATGATATTTCATATTTACATTAATAACTTACTAAAAGTATTTATAATTAATTAAAAAGCAATTTACAGTAATAACAAAATATAGTTACGTGTAAAAAATAATGGTAACAAAAATGTAACTATCCACTTTACATATTCACCTAGCCCTACCCATCTTATCTTAGAAGTTTAATCATCAACCCCAATTGATGGATCACCTACAAAATGTGACACCTAGATAGCAAATATACTTGGAGTGTGTACTATAACTATAGTTGTATGTTGTGATATTGTTCTCTCTCTATCCAGGGTGGCCTGACACGTGAGCAGCTCATTTCGTGAAACCGTAGACGATAAATTATATAATGAACAATTTTTCACGTTTTTCTTTCCATTTTATTTCATAGCCTATTATTATTTTCTTTCTACCTTATTTTACTTTTTCACTTCTTACACCTATCTCATCTTATTAATATATAACTATTTTAAAATTTCACTTTTAAAGAAATTAATATGAAAAACATTAGATTGTGTTAAAACGATTTTAAATATATAGTTTAAGTTTATCCTTAACTTTATTCTTAAAACAAAATAGTGGATGAATAATTAACGTACCAATTAGTATGTTGTTATTAGCTCAAATCCCGCTTCTCTTCATATTATTGTTATTATTCCCATTATTATTTTTTTAAAAAAATTATTTTGATTCTTTATTTCTTTCTTTATTAATTATGAATATAAAATAATAGCTATAACTTAACGACTTTTCAAACCACATGTCTTTTTTATATATTGTAGAGAAAAAGTAGACACTTCTCATTAATAATGCAATAATCTAAATCAAAGAAAATATGTGTAATTTTTCTGTCCAAAAATTAAAGATGGTGATTTTTAATTTTATTTCAATGTATTTAATATTAAATTATTTTATTTTTAAAATTAAAGCATCAATAAACAAGTTACTATCATCCCATCGAACTTGTCCATCTACCATCATCGTGATCGAGTGAAGGTGGTCGTGACTCTCACCCTCTCTCATCACTCACCAACATCTTTTCTTCTCCTTCTTCTTCTTCTTCTCAGACTCTGTTCAATAATCTCTGACATAGGCATCAAAATTCCCAGACCCAAACAATGAAGAAACTAAAACATTATTACCATCAACAACATCATCAACAACAACGAAAGTACATTGTCCCAGTAATCACCATCGTCTCCTTCATCTCCCTCATCTCCCTCCTCCTCTTCGCCCTCAGACTAACCTCCCCCGACGCCTTCCTCATCTTCCCCTTCCCCCTCTCCGCCGTCATCTCTGCCCCATCCCCCTTCGTCGAGTCCAAGCTTCACGCTCTTCCACTCCCTCCCCCATCCCCTCTTCCCCCCGTCCTCGCCTACCTAATCTCCGCCTCCGCCGGCGACGCCCCTGCCCTCCTCCGAGCCCTATCCGCCCTCTACCATCCCCGCAACCGCTACATCCTCCACCTCGACCGCCATTCCTCCCCCGAGGAACGCCACCTCCTTGCCGCCCACATCGAACGCCACCCCACCTTCCGACACTTCCGCAACGTCCGCCTTATCTCCAAAGCCAACCTCATCACCTACCGCGGCCCCACCATGGTCGCCAACACCCTCCACGCTGCCGCCATCGCCCTCTCCGACACCCATTACTGGGATTGGTTCATCAACCTCAGCGCCTCCGATTACCCCCTCGTTACCCAAGACGGTTCGTCACTTCAAACTCTTTCTATCTTTGGTATGCTTCTTCTTCTTTCTTTAACCGAATGGTTTTTTTTTTATATTTTGATTGGGTAGATCTGCTGCACGCGTTGTCGCAATTCCCACGGGATCTTAATTTCATTGATCATACAAGTGACATTGGGTGGAAAGAGTGAGTTTACTTAACTAAATGCATTCTCCCCTTTTTTTATTAGTTTGCTCTGTACAGTTAGAAAATGTCTTGTTATTTTAGTTTGTATACTGAAGAAACATTCCTTTTTAGTTCATACACATACAATTTTTAATCTTTTTATTCCGTACACACACTATTATATCCAATTTTCAATCCTTCCACATTCTATTATACGCATTCACCTGTATAAGCTGAAGTTAAAATAGAAGAAATTAGAATTATAATAATCCTTGTAAATTGGAACTCCTGATTCATTATTGGGGGTTAAAAGGGATGTTTTTAAGTGTAGGGATAAAGAGATTTTTTTTCTTATATAGAAACTAAATTAGTAATTAAACATATTTTCTAATACTTAACTGCATTTTTAGTATGAAGTAGTGTGAATGTACATTTTGAACTTTCAAGTTCTTATTGCATCAATGCGGTCCTTTTCCTTTGAGTTTCTTTTATTTACAGGAGTAAATATTCTGTGGTGAGATGATTCAAACATTTTCATCCGATTACAAACTATTATTTTTTACGGGCTGCATAAATATTAGATTCCATTTGCTGAAGTTATAATTTTATCTTAATTGGATGGAATGAGGATAGAAGAACCTGACTGTGAATGAGAGAAAACATGAAAGATACCACGCGCTAATTGGAATCTAGGAGGCACACATAGCACAATCACATATTTCAGGAACTGAAATTTCAATCAAGTATATTTTTAATAATAGATTGTTTTTCATGTGAAACCCTATGAATGCGTTTTATTTTAAAGCATTGTTATCCTTATGTGTAGTCATCAACGGGCAAGGCCTATAATTATTGATCCGGGGTTGTATATGACTAAGAAGCAAGATGTGTTTTGGATAACACAGAGGAGAAGTAAACCAACGGCCTTCAAACTTTTCACAGGTGTTCATCCATTTCTTATGTCTATTTTTGTTCTCTGGATTTTATGTGGGTTGCCAACATTTCATAAAATGACCTGCATCTGGCCATGACGTCAAGTTTTTTGTACTCTTTGCCATCACAATGTGATCATAATAATTGTTGCTTCATTTGTTTGCAATTTTCTATAATGACAAGAATTGCAGCGAAATTGTGACTGTGATTTCAATTATATGTTCTAGCTTGTTGGTTGCTGTTTCAATTTTATGGGTTGTAACTTGCTCCGGAGTCGGGGTTTTCTTCATCAGAAGCAAGGTTTTGGTTTGGACTTACTGTGATTAATTGAGTTGTTGGAGCTTAAGAGTCTTGTTTGTGTAGGGAAGAAAGCTTTAGTTGTTATAGTTTTTAGGTGATTACTGTGCCATTGGATGGACTTCATTTGTGGATAAGAGGACATAGGACAACGTAAGTGCTCTTATCCAGGTTATGTGCCCAAGAACCTACAAATATATGATTGCCTAGATGTTTTTCCTCATGTTAGGTTCGGCTTGGATGGTACTATCAAGATCTTTCATCGATTACTGTATATGGGGATGGGACAACCTACCTCGTACTGCTCTCATGTACTACACAAATTTCGTATCTTCCCCTGAAGGGTACTTCCACACTGTCATTTGTAATGCTCAAGAGTTCAAGAACACAACTGTTAATAGTGATCTTCACTTCATTTCTTGGGACAATCCTCCCAGACAACATCCCCACTACCTTTCTCTCGATTACATGAAAAAGATGGTTGACAGCAACGCCCCCTTCGCGAGGAAGTTCCACGGAGACGATCCAGTATTGGACAAAATCGATGCAGAGCTTTTGTCCAGAGGTCCTGGGATGGTTGTTCCTGGTGGCTGGTGCATAGGAAGCAGGGAGAATGGGAGCGATCCTTGTTCTGTAGTTGGTAATACTACTTTCCTTAGGCCTGGCCCAGGTTCTAAAAGGCTTCAAACTTTGATCAGTTCAATGTTGTCTGATGAAAATTTTCGACCAAAACAGTGTGTATGACAAAAGCCTACTGCTAACAGCAGTGGTTTCTTGACATTATGTCGCTTGCCACTTGCTTCAGTTTTTTTTCTCTACTTAGTTAACCTGAAGGGTGAATTCATGTACACCTGTTCAGTAGGAAATGTAAATATTGCGATTGTAAAGCACAAACACGATTTTTTTATATATTGACAAGAATTGAAGCTATGTGGTGGCATGATATTGACAGCAGAGCTAGATCACATTCTGCAATTTTGTGACATGAATGAAACAACTGACCACAGAACCACTAATAATGTTTGGTGCATGTTACCTGACATTGGTGTGAGGTAGTGTAGGTGTGTAGAAGGTGAGAGCTGAAATCTGACTTCAGACTATTGTGAATGGGAGATATTACATATATGCTTATTTATTTGTTCCTTTTACTTGACTGGAGCAATGAACAACACGTGCTGAAAGTTGTAGGTGTTGCATACAACTGAGAAGAGTAAGTTGATTCCTGATGGTTGAGTTTAACAGGTTTAAACAAGGTGGATGTTGATTGTGTTATTATGGAAAATTGTAATAAAGTTATGAAAAAAGGAGGGGCACAGCAAAATGAAGAGAGAAAAATGTTAAATAAAATAATTAATAATGCAATATAGATAAAAGAAAAAATAATGCAGAAAGTGTATGCATTTATTGTAGGGTTAGGTGCTCTCCAATTAAGATTAAAGTCCCCCACTTCAACATCATTCTTTTATAACTATTATCATAACTAGTGGACAGAAAGGCTTTATCTTTTATTTTATATAATTATGTTTAATATATTGTTTATTATATTTTGTATCAAACTAATAATTTAATAGAAAACGTTTAATTATAAAGGGTTATTTTTACTTTTTTTGTTAGTTTGATGACTCCACCTTGGAATTGAATGAAAAGAGGTCCTAAGTAATCTAGTAATTGAATCGGTGGACTGTGTGGCAGTCAAATATTTTAGGATGTGTTCCTTGTTTAAGTAACACATGCAAATGAGCTCAATTTTGCATAAGAAACAATTGCGCCATTTTTGTTCCACCTATAACTGTTTTTTATTCTGAATTTTTTTTATCAATACTAAAGAATAGACATACATTGCTGTTTTATATTTTCTATTATGTTATCTAGTTAAATTTTAATAATTATGCTAATTTTATATATTTATTTTACTAATTGACACTATCATGTTTTTTTATTATGTTTATTTTTATCTTTTATTAGTATTTTTATTTTTATCTTTTTAAATAATTAAAGGTTTATTAAATAATTTTGAAAATACAAATATTTTATCTTTTTATTGGTATTCTTATTATTAGTTTTTTTAGACAATTAAGGTTTTATTACATAATTTTGAAAAAAATAAGTATTTAAATGTTATTTGTGTAATATTTTGTTATAAGTGAAACTCTCATAATATTGAATAATAAATCAAGATTATCATTTAATTACAATTTATTTAAGTATATTTTTCAAATTCAGTCAATTTTGTCAAATTCGCTTAATGAGTGTGCATTGTGAAATTGTGTCTTTAAACATGTCTTCATGAGAGTTTCACAATCTTTCAAGTTTCCACAACTAGAAATCGCCTAAGCTGGTGGAGGGAGACTCTTTGAACTTCTCCTATTTGGGGTTTTATCTTCATCCATGAAGGTTTCTCCCCTTTTGGATTAAGGAGGAAGATGGGTCGTAAAATTTGGTTTGACTACCCATAGCTTGATACTTGGTTCATTAAGTGTTGGAAAATGTCTTTTGAACTTAGAACTGAAATTAAGTACCTAATCGAGTTTTTATCTAAGGATATTTATTAGCAATTTTAAGACTCTTGAACTTAATTGATGATTGTATATTGAGTATTCAAAGAATTGGAACGAGATGAGTTAACAATTAATATATCAAAGTCATCAGGAATGTGATTTGAGTATTATTGTGAGTTGATTTTAACATGACATTGAGATGTTTGTAAATGCATGAGAATAAAGTGAATAAAAATCTAGCTTTGACAATTGTAAATAATGTATGTTAAATTTCTACTGCACACCAAATATAAAAAGAGTTTCTTTATGAACTTTATTAATTGAATATGAATTGCTATAGTTATTAAGTGTTACAGAAGTCTTTTTTGAAAAATCATATCTCAACTTTTCACTTTTGATTTGATATACTTCTCAATGTCTTAACAAATATATGTACTATTATTTTTATAATTGATATGTAATATATAATTTGGTTAAATATGATTTTACATGTCATCATATTTTAAAAATGAGTAAATAATGTGCATCTAATCTAATTATTTAAATTGTTTTTACATGAAAAAACGTTTCAAGATTATGTTTGAGTTATTTATATCAATTTGACAAATTCTAACTCAAATGTCAGACTAAACCATCATTTAACAAACCCAAAAAAGTTAACATTCTTAATTTGAAAAGGCTATACCCATTTATTTTTAAAATTTTAAAATTAAAATATATCACAATTTAAGACAAAAATAAATTTTAATTTATCTAAATTTAAAGACTAAATACATGTTTAATCCTATATAAGTCAATGAAAATAATATCAAATTCCGAAATATAAGTTAAAAAAAACTTATTATAAATTAATATAAAGATGTATAATTATATATATATATATATATATATATATATATATATATATATAATTTTGTTATATTTTTTTGAGTTTTAAGTTCTTTGTTAAAAAACATTGTTTTATTGAGTGCTTAAAACTTTTATATTTTTAATTACATTTTATTTTTATTTTGTTGTTAATTGGACTTTATAACCATTGCTTTGCAAAGTCGTTCTTTATGTGTTACTACGTAGAAAAAATTAAGTTTTAACTTTCCTTTGGATGTTTTCAATTATGTCTACATTAAAAAGATTTGTTCTCTTGAATATCTAAAATATTTATATTTTTTAGTTACGTTTGCTTGGTGGAGAACATTACAATTTTGAATAATAAAAAAGTGAAACATTGAAATCTTAATTATCTTTACCAAACAACATTATTTCGTATCTCCCTATAATTGCTTAATTTTTGCTTTTATATTATTTAAAAAATGGAACAATGTCAAAATAATTAAGGTTATAGAGATTTATTTTTATTGTTGACCAAATTTGTAATATTCTACTTGACACTATAAAATCAAAATATCACCTCGCTTTGTGACAAGACAAATTGATTTTACAATTTTAAGGACATCATAAATTCAAACAATAACAAATGAAGCATTTGAATCTTAATTTGTTTCGCATCTTCACATTATTGGCTTAATTTTTTCTTTAGTATTATTTAAAAAATGGAACAATATCAAAATAATTAGTGTTGTAGAAATTCATTTTTATTGTTGACCAAGTTCATAATGTTGTATTTGAGACTACAAAATCAAAATATCACTCTACTTGGCTACAAAATCAAAATATAATGATTCAATTAAAAATACTTATATATATATATATATATATATATATATATATATATATATATATATATATTGAATATTTAATACAATAAAGTTTTTCAATATGAGTTTAGATTTATAAGAGACTTAAAATTTAATAATGTCCTTTTCTTTTATTTTATGTAGAGATACATAAATAATAAACAATAATTATCCAACTAACCATATCACCCAAGTTGACGACAAAATCAAATGATATATATATATATATATATTCATAAATGAAAAATATAAAACTTATAAATATTCAATAGAATAATTTTTTTAACGTAAATTCAATTAAAAATACCTAATCTTTAATAACTCAATTTTTTATATAATTCTTGTTAATGTAATAGCCCTCACTTAAAATTTTAAACTTTCATTTAATTAAGAAATCATCATTTTTATCAATTAACAAAAAATGACTTTATTATAAAGATTTTAACTCAGATAATCCATTATTAAATCTATTCGTACTTTTTGAATCACCACTGAAGTCGTTTTGCGAAGCGATTTTAACTCAGCTGTATAAAAAGCCGTATATATATATTTCTTCGACAAACATAATATTTAAAAAGAATAAAAGCAATATTTTATAAAGTAGGCCATGATGCAATTCTTTTTCTGAATTACATTAATAACGTCCTACTTTTTACAAAGTACGAAAAATCAAAGCACAGAAAGATACATAAACAGTAAAAAAAAGAAAAGAAAAAAACACAGTTGCTAACTTACCTTGGATTCGGTAGCTCACAAGTTCAAAATCTGCTGCATTTTTCTTATTCTTTCATGAAACAGAAACAGAAAGTGCATTATTACGAGAAAGTGGTCGAAGGAAATCGTGTCGCATGAGAATGACATTGGTTAATTACATGTTTTTGCAGTTCATGCAACTTTGCAATGCATCTACAATGTCATCTCTCCTGCGACAAGATTTTCTCGACCACTTATTTTCTCTTTTCCTTTCGATTCTTAATTTACAAACTCCATTGCCAAAACATAAGCAATATATAGATATTGCCGACACATGGTTCTCAACCCATACTAATTGCTCAAGAAGTTGCCATTAACTTTGGTGGGGTAAACCAACAAATTCTTTTGACAAGTCAACTTGAATGTTTCAATTGAAACCCAGTGTCCTCTTGCTATGAATTTATTAAACAAGGCATACACCACACTGCTTCAGTTATTATTTACTTATTCCACATATATTTCTACTTTAATATATATATATATATATATTTTAAATTTTAAACACCAAAACATACAATATTTAAGAGATAACAAATTTTCATATTTAAGTTAGCTGGTTCAAACCATAACCCTTTTTACTCTATCTTTTTAACACTTAGAATTTTCAAAGTAAAAGACAAAACTTATTATTATGATAATGAAAGAAGGGGTTAATCTTGAAGCCAAAGTTTTGAATGGTCTAATTGGCAGTTCGTTCTGGTTGGTCCATTTCTCACACATCGCAACTAATGCAAATATAATTATTCTCTTCGTTCCACAGATCTTGTTACTGGGTCAATTGAAAAATTCAAAACCACAATGTTGTTGACCTTTTGTCTTCACATAATCATTGAACAAGTTTTCGGCGTTTTATGTTACTAGTTAGTACGTAGAAAAGTATTCCAATATTAATAACAATAATATAATAGTAAAACATGATAATGATAATAAAATTGATAGTAATAATAATATTAGGTCAGCGAAGTGGCGTATGTATGACGTTTCTATAAAGGCTTTGGCAATGCCGGTCAACTCTTCTGGTTTGTGTTTCTGGCTAATAAAGGCATATATGTACCGAAAATAAAAATAAAAAAAATAGAAAATTGGTTCTTTCTAACTTTACTGTGTAAAAGGTTGTCCTCTCTCTCACTTTCTCTGCACAGACACTTGCCGAGTCGAAGGTCAACAAGTGGTTGCAAATATACCCAATTGCACAAATAACAAATATTGAGTTTCTTTTTATCATTTTTTAAGAGTGTTACGTAATGACAAAAAAACTGGGATTGAGTTAGACTTAAACACAATTTTTTAATATTTTTTATCTTAGTATATTTCTTATTTGTTTAATCTATTATGTGTCATCCGGTGTCGAGATATTTGTTATTTGTTAAACATATTATTTTATCTGCTATTGAACTGTCCATTGTTTGTTGAGTATATAATTCAACTTGTTATCGGATTCTATCAGATCATCTATTAATGTGTATATATCTCGACATGAGGGAATTGAGTTTGAAATCTCACATCGACTAGAAGTAAGACCAATTTAAAATTAGACTTAAAGTTCACTTCTTAACAAAATCACATTAATTACAACAATTTTAAATATCTTCGAGATCGTATACCAATAATAGAAAATGTGTGTTACAAAATTTTATAAAAATAAATTCAAATTCAAATTCACTTTTTAAAATAGTATAAGAAATATTTGAAGTCTATATTAACAAGATTTGTTGATCACTGAATCATCATTAATGTTTAATCCATACTTAGATGTATGTGTCTTTATGTGACGAGATGTGTTAAAATATCACGTTAACAAAAAATAAAACAAATTTATAATATATAAATAGATACAAACCTTATCTTATAAAATGATTTTATGTCGTTGAATTACACTGAAAGTCATCTTTTTAACAAAAACTCATTAACTACAACCTTTTTTAAAATGTTTTGGAGATCTTATACCAATAATAGAAAATGTGTTATAAAATTTTATATGGATATATTAGAATTCAAATTCACTTCTGGTATAAGAAATAAGAAATATTTGAAGTCTATATTAATAGATTTGTTGATCACCAATCATAATTAGTATTTAATCTATACTTGAAATGTATGCGTTTTTATGTGATGAGATCTATTAAAATCACAAATTAATAAAAAAATAAGATAAATTTATAATATATAAATAAATACACACCTTATCTAATTTTATATAGTTAAATTATACTTAAAATTTCCATTTTAAAAAAACTGATTAAAAATTGGGATAGGATAATTATTTTTTCTTTTGCATTATATTCCATGAAACCTGTTCATCATGTATCAACCACATAACAAGAAGTGATAATTATTCTCAGCATTACCGTACTTTTGCTGTTGATTCTAAAAGTGCAAGAAAAGTCTAAATTGTTTATAGATTATACGTATTTGAATTGTAGAATTCTAAATTATATAATTTAATATATATATATATATATATGTATATTTATTGAATTATGTAAAAATTATAAAATTTATAATATGTTGTTAAATGGAGTAATTCAAATATATTTCTAAAATATATTTTTGAACTGTGTAATCTAAAAGTAAATTTCAAATTATATAATCTAAAAACTCAAAACATATTTTCATAATCTATAATAAATTTTCAAATTTTATACTCTATAATGTATTTTTAAATTTAAGAATCAAGATTATCCAATCTAAAATATATTTATAAATTTCATTATAACCTAAAAATAAAATATAAGTAAGTCAGTCTTTTTCAACGCTTTCAAAGACTACACGAAAAAGTCTGTGAGAAATAAACTAAAGTAGTTTGTGTACGTAAAATAGCATTACTCCACAAGTCTTTTCAAATCCTTTAATCTCAAATTCTAAATTCAATTATTAAGTTTTAATTCCTTAGTTAGTTCAACAATCCAACAATTCAAAGACGTTTTAGTTATCCAATCAATTACTTGGGATTATGTGACTTTCAACATAAAATAAACTGTACGAAGAGACTTGTATTTTGTTTTTTCAAAGTCACCAAGAAACGTTAATTATTATTTCTTTGGATAAATAATCCTTAACAATAAATGGCTAAAAAAATATTATCAAAACACAAGGATTCTTAATTATTTCATTCTAGTTCTAGATTAAAATAACATTTTTCAATAATAATAATAATAAAAAAACTATCCCAAAACCTCGCAACATATAAAGAATAAAAGTGAAAGATAAAATTTAAAATCATAAACACATTAAAAGCTTTAAAATTCATTACATAGAGTTCCAACTATCACAAACCTAACTGTTCCTACACTTTGGAATCACTAATGGTTGGTTCCACCACCTAAAAGAAATTAGCGTATATTTTTCCACGCTAATCGGTTAATTGAAAAATTGACCCTTGCGATTGAATGATTCAACATTGTCCTATTCAATTTCGAGTTTTGGACGATTTTATAACTACACAATATTTCAAAACCAATAAATTAGGCCTTTTCATCTAATTTTAATATCCTAAAGTCTAAGCTGTAAAGTAAGATTTTATATTTACTTATATATTTAATTTAGTAAGATAAATGCTTATTGTATACTCTAATTTTATTTTATTTTAATTGTAATACTTAAGTTGGAGTATTTCAAATATTTTAATATATATTAATATATTTTTTGTTAATAAAAAATACATGATTAACATCATTTTGTTACAAAATATAATTTAAAAAATAAACTTTAAACTTAATCTAAATTTATAAAATCAACTTATAAAAACATATTTATATCTATTTATATATTTTAAATTTATCAACAGGATTTCCAACTTATACAATGTAAATTTGTTTTATATCTACTTAATGCAAAATCTCTAAGAACTTGACAAATTCCATAACTATGTTCTTCAATTAAGTCAAGAACTTGTGATCTTCCTCTAACGACCGTGGTAAACGAAACTATCACTGAAACAAAGTAATTATTCTAACTGCAAAAATGACTAAAAAGAAAGTTTGAAAAAAGTACATGATATTTTAGGAGGGTGAGCAGCAAACAATATTAAAACCATGAGTTAAAAAGACTATTTTAGTAATATTTGTTATTTGCTTAATTTATTGTGTCACTTATTATTCAAAAATATTTTATTTGTAAGGATTATTATGCCATTATAGGTATTGAATTATCTATTAATGTTTAATCTCATATTCAATATATATATATATATATATATATATATATATATATATATATATATTTTTTTTTTTAAAGTGAACAAGTGTATTGAATATACTACATCAATTAAAGTTTATAATTTATAAGTGGATGTAAATCTCATCTTATACCAATCAATTTTGTGAGGATAAATTAGAGTAAAAATCTATTTTTTAATAGGATCAAAGAAATTGATTAGTTGTCTCACAATTCCATCCATATAGTTTTCTTGACGAAGGTTTTGGAAAAATTCTCAAAGAATATATTATTTTGCGCGTCATAATCATTAATTACACAAAAACAAGCTTTTGGGTTATTAACATCAGCAGGATCATGGACCTGAAGAGCAGCTCCCACAACTATTAGTTAGACAAACATTTCAATTCAGTTAAGCTCTATAGATTTAGAACCAAACATGCCACAACCGCTAATCTCTCATTTCCATCATTATTAACAAAACCCTAACCCAATTAAAAAAAAGAGAGTAACTTGCGTGCGTGGAGAAAAGGATAGTCCGAAATAGAGATGAAAAAAAAATACTGTACTTACAATATCTACAGTTAAAATACGTAACAGATATTAAACAAATAATTTTAACGAAAATCCATGAATAAAAAAAAAAAGAATGATAAGAAGGTAATTCTTATAACTGTAAAAAAAGAAGTGTAGCACCCTATTCTTTTCGCTGAAACAAGTACATAAGAATGCTGACAGTGATGGCATATATCAATAAGAAGGCCTTTTTGAAACAGAAATTCTAAAAAATTAGAAAGGAAAATAAGAGAGAAAAGATGAAAGTCTTATTTAGCAAAAGATTTATTGCAACATATAAAAGAAAAAAAAAACTTGAGAAAATTATTGCTAGGAAGTCCATAAGGGTGTGGTGGGTTGATAAAACTTAATTGAATTTTTCTTAGGCTTTTACTTCCTGCACTCCAGAAGTACTTTGGGCACCCTCTAAATTTTTAACATAACCATTTTATCCTCTTGCTAAATTTTTAAAATAACCATTTTATCTTAGGTAAAAGTAACTTTTGGATTATATGTTTTGAAGATTATTTAGAAAAAGTTTGGAATAGAATTTCCTTTACGCGGGAAATACATTTCGGTACAAGATTTTCGAAACAAACATTCCAGAATATATGAAATGTGATTTGGAAAAATCTTTGTGGAACACTTGAAATACGTTTTGGAATGAGCTGTTTTGTGTTCTTTTTCTTCTTTTTCTTCTTTTCCTTCTTTTTCCTTTGCATTGTTCTATCTTTTTTCTTCTTTCTCTGCATTAGTAATTATAATGGAAGGTGACGACAGAGAAGTGCTGTGATGCAATGATGAAAGGGAGTTAAGGTTTTTCATTAGTGTGGAGGTGCAGTTAGTAATTGTGAGGGTAAAAAATCAATAACCATTTTCTTATTGGGTGTTGCTCCCTCCACCATCACCCTATACTTCCTCCACCTCCTCACATTATTTTAAATACAATTATATCTTTAAGTTAAAAAGATTTTTACTTTGACCCTATTTTAAATACTTTGAAACCCTAATTTTACTTTTCCAGCACTCATCCACGGAACTCTTTTTCTCTTTCCCCATTTTCGTTTCACCTCCCCACCTCCCGCACTTCCATTCCTTTTTCTTCCCAGTATTTTTTTTGGTTTGAAAGCTTTCATTGCCGCCGTGGTGTGGAGGAACATCTAGAGCATCAACCAGCGTGAGGAAGTATACATCAACGGAGGTGACATCCTTCAACGGATGTCCCCTAATAAAACAAACTCTAAAATAAAAAACGTAACCTTAAAATGGGAGGTGACATCTTCGACGGATGTCAACATCCGTTTAAGGTAAAATGGATGTCGACATCCGTTTTTCCTTAAACGGATGTTGACATCCGTTGAAGAATGTTGACATCCGCTGAAGGATGTTGACATCCGCTGAAGGATGTTGACATCCCCTGAAGGATGTTGACATCCGCTGAAGGATGTTGACCTCCGTTTAAAGGTTACGTTTTTTATTTTAGGGTTTTATTTCAAGGTTTATTCGAATACGAGGAAGCACTCCACGCACTGCACCACGAAAGGGAGACTGCTTGATAATTCTTTCCACCACCACCAACCTTTGCAACTTGTAGTATCTCACAACGACGAAAGAAAGAGATGAAGATATATAATGTTAAAATGAAAGAAAAGTATTTTACTCATGTACGAGACTATAATAGATTATTAATGAAATAGATTGTGAATGGGTAAAATTAAAGAATAATAACTCTAAAAATAAAATTTTACTAAGGGACAAAATAGTAAAGGGGAGGTGGAGGGAGAAAGGTGTGGTGGTGGAGGGAGCAACACCCTTTCTTATTTGTTTTAGTTTGGCTTGAAGTTTATTTACACTCATGAATGACTTATGTAGTAAATTAAACAATTTTTCTTTTAAGTGAATGTGTTTATTCTGGTAAATATTTTGAGATTGTTGATTATTTATTATATTTGACAAGTTCTTTTAGACTGGATAATGCATATGCAGTTCATATATTAGCAAGATACAATTATGATGATTTTCATCAAAAATATTTTTATAGTGTTGTTGATGGTTTTAGTGTTGTAATATGAGTCATTTATTAACTTTGGTGATGTTACTTTATATTATGTAAGTAATTAATTTTATATTATTTTAATTAGCTTTCAAATAATTTTTTCCCTATTATATAAGATAATTATAAATGTAAAGTAGTTAATAATTGATTTTCGACACTCTATCCAAATTGTTTGGAATACATCACACTACAAGAATAATTGATATTATCGACGGTCGTAACTCATCGGTAATGTATAAAATCGGTAATTGTCGTTTACCGACGGTTTATCGACGGTCAAAATGCCATCGGTAAAACCGTTGTCGGTAACCTTTACCGACGGCCTTTTCAGCCGTCGGTAATTAGTCGATAATTACCGAAGGCTTGTGACCTTCGGGAAATCCGTCGATAATTACCGCGATCTGGTTCATCTTCTTCGTCTTCCTTCTTACCTCCGTGTCATTTTTTTTTCGTTTTCACGAATTCCGCCACCAAAAAAAGCATCACGCCAATAACAAACTCATTTCCAAACAATCAAACAACCAATTTATTTTCAATAGTTAAAATCATAGAGAATTTCTCTGCAATTCTCATATTTGTAAGAGAAAGAAGATGTTATTAGGACCGGTGATGTTCTTAATCGCACAGATCAACTTTACAATGGCTCGCCGGAAAAGTTGAGCTCACCGGAAAAGTTGAGCTTGTCGGAAAGACTGAAAAGGGGACAATGGTGGGTTGCAACAGTAGCGAGCCCGCGATGGTGAAGAGCAATGGGGATGAGACTACGTGACGGTAAGCAAAAATTAGAAGGAGAAATGAGTAGTGGTGGCAAGAAGTTCCGGTGACCAAACCTTGGAGGGTGGCACTGCCGGTGGGAAGAAATTGTACACTAAGATGGAGAGAAATGAGAAGGAGAAAATAGTGTGATGTTTGTCACATATATTGGCATTGGAGGCGAAATTCGGGCTGGAAAATTTCTATTCTTTTTACTGACGGTCACAAGCCTTCGATAAATCCGTCGGTAACGTCGCTCAGTGAAATAATGGGCGGAAAATTCCCGCTCTTTTTACCGACGACCAAAAACCTTCGGTAAATCCGTCGGTAAGTGACATACACATTAACGACGATCAAAAGCCTTCAACAAATCCGTCGATAATGTGCATTTTACTTACCGACGAATTTACCGAAGACTTTGGACCGTTTATAAAAAAATAAAAAAAAGTCAATAAATTCGTTGGAAATTAAAATATATCAACGGATATATATTCGTCGGTAAAAATCCGTCGATAATATTAATAAATTTTGTAATGTCATGAGCGTAAACATTCAATCGAATCTTTTGAGTTAACAACTTGTTTTATTTAAGATTAAACGTTTTTCTTATTTGTTATTCATTTTTTTTATATATTCAATACGAGACCTTGAAGTAATACTTAGTTTTTTAACCATACTAAATACAAAAACAAGTTTAGAGAATAATTGAATTTTCATATCCAAGCATTTAAGTATTAGGTTGGACTTTTAACTATATGTTCTAATCAAATTATCATTTTATCTCATTTATCCTAAGTTGAGCGATTTTTTATGTCTTCAAGATAAAATTTTATTCTCAAAGTTTTTGAAATAAATAAAAGAGAGAAAATATTAAAACATTCACTTAACTATTTCAATAAAATTGAGATTTTTGCTTCGATTCAACGTTGGATCGAATTAACATCTTAACAGAGGTTCAAAATATATAATTGTTCATTTTGATCGTCAATTAAAAGGTTATGATTAAATAAATTAGTTTCGCACACTTGTTTTTTTTATATTTCTCTTTCTTTTCTTCATATATATGACAACATTATTGCTTTATTAATTGGTTGGTTATAATTTGATTTGACTATTTTTATTTTAGTAAAACTTAATTGATTAAATGTTGTTCATAAAGTTTTACTTTTTATATTGAGAAGTATTTTTACCTTAAAAATATTAATAATATTTTTTGTGATTATTACCTTGTTATTTTCTATTATCGATGCTTAAATTCTTGCAAATTTGTAAAACATATTTCCGTAACATATTTTGATATTTATTATTATTATTATTTTTTTTCCATCAGACACTCAAGTCTTTATTTGAAGCTGTAAAGTTAACGAAGCTAATGTTAACTAGGGATTACTTTTTCACTTTAAACCTTAGCCATCCTGAAATCTCGAGCTACTTAATTAACAACTTTGATAGAACCAAAATAAATATAATATAATATAATATAACATAACTTAACTTGTTATACATTTGAGAGAAGCAAGGGGTAACGAATTTTTTCTATTAATTACAATATTGCTTGTCCTAGTATAACTTATAATTTCCTATTCCACAACCTGCATTGCAATTGTTAACTAAGTAAAAATAATAAAATAATTAATAACTTGAAATTATAAAAATTACAGAAATGATTGTATAAAAAGAACAAAGCCAATAATGCATAGCATTGAGGACGAAGTTAGTGATAAAACAATGTCGATTAGGGTTTTGTTAATCTTGATGAAAGTGGTCGATGGCGAGAATGGTACTGAGGTTGATTGGCTTCATATACTTAGTAGAACCTGACATAATTTGCTGTACAACAAGTTTGTTTGCCTTTTCAGTTGGATGAAACGCATCCCAAAAAACATGCAGTTCTCTGTTTGGACATAGGTTGGAAATTGGCAAGCATAGCCCCATACCATTGTAGGGTCCTTGTCCACAACAAGCAACTTTTGATGTATTAAATCCTATCCAATTTCACAACGTTAAATGTTATTAGATTTTCTTTTAACAATATCAAACAGGAAAATAATCTTCATTGCATACATGCTACTATTAGAAAGTAATTACCATAAGCTTTGGGATTGGTGATGAAGTCATTGTGCATCAGTGCTGTGTTTGCAGCAATGAAAATGACAGAGCCAATTTCGTTGTTGAGTTCAATTATCATTTGCTCCAACTGAGGGTTATATAATGCTGCAGCACGTTGTAGATCAGCAGAACATTCTCCATTTTTGCCTCGCATAGCCAATTCTGCAGGAGCACAACCTATCGGTCCTGTCCCTGTCACAATAACTCTTCTGCCTCCAAGATCATACAGCCTCTGCATTAATCACCATCATTATTATTTTATTAATGTTTAATACAACTTCTTACATTAATATATATACATCTGTTTTTCACCAGTGAACAAAATAAACAACTGCGACTTATGTATTATAAATTGACCTTATCTTATTTTATAAGCCGGTTTTGTGGGTTGAGTCAGTAGAGTTTATCCTAGTGATATTTGTTTTTACTAGACATATTGTTCCACCTGCTATCGGACCACTCATAAATGTCTAATCTTATGCACGAGATGATGTCTATATATACCTCGACGTGAAGAGGTGTGGTAGAAATCCCACTAAAAATAAAGTCAATTTATAATATATAAGTGAGTGCAAACTTCATTTTACAAGTCGATTTTATGGGATTGAATTAGACTTATAATCCACGTTTTAACATAGTTATTTTTTACTATCCACAACGACTTAGAAAGTCAATATTTTACTAGTGTTTCAACAAGTGAAATGTAAGAACTTGCATTAAAAGTTTATGATTGTATATACCTGCAAGTGCTTTTTGTAGCGAGAGATGAGAAGGTTGACGTAGTCTGGGAGTGGATATTGACGAGACCTTGCAGTAGAATCCACCAGGAAGTAATTGTTCACAAAGTCATTCCCACCAACAGTGATGAGAATTAACGCTTGATTCACCAGTCTTTTGGTTCTCGACACACCAATCAGAGCACTCATTCGTTGTTGGTACTCTTTAAAATTCTCTAATTGTTTATGCATTTTAATTATGTTCATCTGCAAAGCTTGCATTAATAAGCATCGCCAACTACAACTGTTTGCATGTCAGAGAAATTCAATTTTGTATTGTACTTCTTTACACCTTTTCATAAGGAAAAAGAGAGAAAAATATGAACAAGTATGTTTCACTCCACCCTCTATAATATGTTGGTGTTGGACCATTAATGAATGCCGAGGGCCATTAAGTACCCTGTCTTAGATCCAGATAGATTCCATGGTTCATGGTTCCATGTTTTCTGGGGCTAGTACTTACTACAATTTATTATCATCCATTTCACTTCTCAAATGGTATAAATTTATGATTGAAAAGGAAATGGGTTAATCTTATGCTAGTCAAAAATTAGTAATAAAAAACAAAAATTAAGAACAGAAATATGAATGTGAAACTATAGAGTTTTCCAGTAATAATTGATAACGTTTTAACATAATGCTATCCGACATCAGGTGTAATTAGTTGTCAATATAATTACAATTTTATTTTTAAAATTTGATGTAGTTAGTAGATAAACGAGTTTGTTAAGAGTCGAACTCAACATATGAAAAAAATAAATTATGACTTTATTTTAATAAATGTGTCTTAATTATGAGTCAGGTCATAGATTTGGTGCATACAACAGACTAGACATATATCAGTCCGTTTTCAAAAGGTGCACATGCTTTGTTCTCTACCTATATACAATTTAATTAATACCCACTTGCTCATCACAAATTGTAGCTCCCACTCCTTCCTTGACAAAAATTAGCCAAATTTGAAACTGTTACAATTAACATGGACAAATTCGGAGGCCAATTATCAAGAAGGTGAGAAATTTAAAAAGTAAATTATCAAATGACAGTATATTTGAAGATATTTACTTACAATTTATTTTAAAGGTACTCACTACTCTATTGGCTATGCCTGTGTCATGTTCATTCTTGATACACTCATAATCTTCTTTTTACTCTACTAATTACAATTGTAGGATTTTGCTTTTCAAAATTTATCCCTTGGCACAAGCAACAAAACATTTGCATACTGCATTTTAAAGGCTGAATCTACTAGTGCAATGAAGAGAAATAACAACAATTATTTTTTACAATATGTAACAATTTTTGAACCGAAACTGAGATATATGCTGACGAGATAAAAAATGATGCACTTTTGTTCTCGATTCTAATTGAGATAATAAATTGAAATTTTCTGATTCGATTTCTTAATTACTAAAATAATAAAGAAGAAAAGAGAAAGAAGTTTTTGCCTGGATTGAACCGAGGTAATAAGGTTTTTCTCTTTCAACGGATACCTTCTCTTTGTTGAATAAAAATATTGTACAAACACACTTCTCTTCCAGAAATCAAAACATGTGTTTTTTATTTGCTATATTATATGTTTATGAGAACCAACACTCGATAGATATGATATTGATATTGATATTCTTAGAAATTAATAGCTATTTTCCAACGTAAAAAAGTTCAAAAAGCAGACCTACGTCTATTTACGATGGAGCACGCTCACATGACACATTTTTACATTAATTTAAAATAGAATATAAGAATAAAATAATTATAAAAGTATAAATTTTTATATATATTTTTTTTAAAAAATAAAGTAAAAATATATAAAGATAATGTCAAATAAATAAATGTGTGTCAAAAGAATATTTTTCTATTTTCAATCCGGTAAAATTAACTCTACCAGTATAGTTAAATTCAATAAAAATAAGATATATAATATATTAAAAAATGTGTTGCATGTTAATACTCATTGTACTTATCATGCAACAATCAAAACCAAGTGAAGTTTTCTGGTATGAGTTATCAAGTACTTACAAAGTGATCTCCTGTATCGTTAAGGATTCCAACTCCAGCCGAAGCAAAATTCGCACCAACTAATAGATTCTCTATTGTTAAGTCAGGGCTCGAGTATGGCATTGTAGACTCAGCACCAAGTTCTTGACCTGAAACGGCAACACCTCTCATTGTATACATCAATTCTAACGTTCAAGATGCTAAAACCAGTGAGTGATAATATCTTTACTATTGACAGGAACAGAGTACAAATATAAGAAGAGTTGTGTGAAAAAAAAGTAATCAGTACAAAAAGTGGTTCAGACATGTTTCCTCTGACAAAGGTAGCAGTTACATAAACAAGTATTTGGACGAGTAATACTAAAAAACTGGTTTTGGGAAACTTAACTGATAAAATCAGGAATGTTGAATCCATTAGAGAAGCGTCCGGTTGGTTTGTGAGTTGGGTAGTCAATTCCATAAGGAGGGGCATTGGCACGAGCAACGGTTTGCAAATAGTTGTTGTTTCCATTGTCAACTAGAGAATCTCCGAATACAAAGAATGCTCTTGGCCTGGCTTCACTTTTAGGGACAGTTACTCCTAAGACTAAAACTAAACCTAGAACTACAATAAGAACAGAACTTGACGAGGTTGTCATTGTAATGAACCTTTGAATTGGCTTAGTTTCTGAAGAGTCTGTTTTAGAAATGGGATGGAGAGGCTGTTACCTGGGATATGAGTGGGATATGAGTGATGTGGTTGTGCACGTAAATATCATAAATAGGATCATTGCATGAGAATAGGGCTTCTGATTTTGGATGCTCTTTTATTGAAGATTTTAAGTAGTAGAACTAAAATTGTGGCAACTTTACGAGCTTCATTCAGAAGGGTTGGTGGCATTACGCAACAACAATGTGCTTCCACTTTCCAAGTCTATGCTTGCTTTTGACTTTGATTCCAACCTTGGGTGAGATATGGATAAATATACCCATTTTTTTAGATAATTAATTAATTATATTACCAATACAATAATTTATTTATGTTTTTCTTGTTTACAAAAGCTAAAGGTTTTGTTTGAGGCATTTATTTTCAATAGACTTGGCACTTATTAATTTTCATTGACCAATTTGATTGAGGCATAAAAACTTAAAAGGATAAAATATTTTTTTTATCAGTAAACAAAATATATATTGATAAATGAAGTATTTGGAGGGTACGTACTCTGATGCTTATACATGATTTATAACAGATTGTGATAAATATGCTACATTAATTACATTTTCCTCTCAACCCCACGCTGAGTATATAATATATTCCAAATATTATAGATAAAAATTCAGATTACAAAAGTGATTCAATCTTACTATTATGTCAAACAGAACATTATATCTTCATTGGACTGCATGAAATTTGAGAGTCACGTAAAATTTTCTTTCACATTCAACTATCCTTCGGAGCAGTGGTAATTAAGATGATTTTAGATTGGTCATATAAGTATATTTTCCTTTTGAGTTGTGTAATTTTTTTCTGTTTTTAATTCTTTTGAAATAAAATTATTATTTCCTTAATATTATATGGATACATTTTGCTCACTCTTACATTTAAAGAAACTAACGTTCTTAAAACTTGATTATTTTACAAGAATTAAAATGTATTTTAACTAATTTATATACACTATTTTTTTATGATAATGTTTGGTGATGGTCTTGCACAATAAAGATTTCCTTCATAGTAATTGTAACAGGAATTAATATTGAGCTAAGTCTACGGTGCTACGTCAGTTTGTTACCCCACTTAATAAATTGTTAGTCACTTCTTCTTTTCCAACTTATGAGGCTATTAAAATTCTACCAACGTTGGAAAAAAAAATGCTAATAAACTATATTAATGATGTAATCTCTTTCTCCACTTTACTGAGTAAACATGATGAAATAAAGACAAAAAAAGTGGTCAATACTTGGAATTTAACTACTCTATATATCTACTTTTTTGGTTTTAAATTTTTATTTTTAAAATGAAAATCATATTTATAAAAATAGTAAAACGAATTGATGGTCAAGATCTTTCTCAGAATAACCACGCAAGGCTCATGTCATTAAATAAAACTATTTAAGACTAGTAATAGACTAGCTAGTTTTAATGGAAACCTTTTCCTCCAAACAAAACCCAGGATCAGTGTGTTTGGTAACCTTTGAAACTTGAGTTTCTGTCTTAAAAGCTGAAGCTCCTATGTGTGTAGTTTTCGCATCTTTCTGATCTATGACATCAAAGTAAATGTAAACATGAGTTGCAAGGCAACTCCCAAATCCAAAATCAGACACTACAAAACTCATTAATTTTAACGAATTCATTAACATATATTATAATAACATCCAGTACTAGCTACACATAGTAGAAGTTTCTTAAAAGTCAATATTGCAGTTAATAAAATTAGAGAAATTTTCAGTATAGTTTGTTGTGATACTCTTATCAGTTTTATTCTGAAAAATCTGGTATCAGATCCCTCTGCTAGGCCTTATACAAAGCTGCCATCTTTGACATTTTACAACAGCAAAGAAAATGACTATAGAAGAGAGTTTCACCAACTATTTCAAGTTTTGATGGTCATTATGATCATTGGATCATGTTAATGGAAAATTTCTTTGGATCTTAGAAATATAGGGAGCTGATTGATTTGGATATGTTCCACCAACAAGCGGGACAATACTAACAGAACTGCAACAAAAGAAAAATGATGAGATGAAGTTGAAACATATAAAAGCAAAGAATTATCTTTCAATCAATTGATAGAACTGTCCTTGACACTATTCTCAGGAAGAACATTACTATAGAAATATGGGATGTTATAGAAAAAAGTTTGAAGGAAAAACAAGGACAAAAATATCCCATTTTCAAGTTCTCGGCGGATAATTAACTTGAAGTTATGGAGATGAAGTCTAGTGAATGAGGGGCTGAATACTTCTCTAAAATGCAAATTTAGAGAATCATGGTGACTGATATAAAAATGATATGAACCCCTTCGAGATGTTTTTATATGTATTGTTTGTTAGGTTTTGCGTGGAAGAATATGGATTACATCATTGAACTAGATTGGAAAATATTTGGATTAACATATAGTTTGAAATCTGGTTAACTATGTTGGAGAATTAGTTAAATGAGTATTTTACTTTTAAAATCCTGGTTATTGATGTAAAATGCTCATTTAACATTAAATTGTCCTATGTAATTTATTACATTTCAAACTATGTAAATCCAAATTTTTTCCAAATTTAAGAACCGTGACAACCCAAATTTGTTATGTGTTACATTGATGATGAATTGATGTGAATTAGGTAAACTCTATAGTAGGTGCTTATTTTAAATTATGTTAAAATTTGTCACGAAAATTGGACAAATATTCACACTAGTGTAGAAAGAGCATTTAACGTCTGTTATTTTGGTCTTTTAACGTTAGTTTCAGAACCGACATCTTTGTGGGTGACGTTAATCAAACGTCGGACTCAAACAGGCCCGACGTCTTTATAGACGTCGGTTACTGCATGATCCCGACGTCTAAAGGGCTCCATAGATGTCGAACAATGCAATGTCCGACGTCTAAAGGGCTCCATAAACGTCGGACATTGCATTAACCGACGTCTATTGCAGCTCGTGTCTTTGAGTAGCGTAGTAGCACCTTCTTCCTTTACTAGTTTCGTCAAAAAAAAATGTTGCGTCTTTTGGATCTCTTATGGCATTTCAACCGAATCTGGGTCATTGCCTAGTTCTATTAAAATCGCCAATGAAAACGAACGGTGACAATAGAACTAGGCAAGGACCGAAGTTCAGTTTTGGGTTGAAACGCTATAAGACATCCAAAAGATGCAAACTTTTCTTACGAGGAAACTAGCAAAGGGAGAATGCGGTACAACGCTACCCAAAGACACGAGAAAAGTTGCACCAAAACACAATAAAAACTCATTTTAATCGGTTCAAATGAAAGATAATCAACCAAAGACTAATATAATCGGAATAAAAGTACGTTTAAACAGTTCAAAAGAGACAAAAACGCACCTGGAAAAGCAATACGGCAAAGAGAAAAGACGAGAAGAAAGACGATGAAGTGCTTGTAACAGCGGGTTGGATGTCTGATTAACAGCAAACTAGACGTCGGCTCCCCAGGTGAATCGACGTCTATTCTGGCCTAGACATCGGGGCCCTCACTAATATGACGTCCAAAAAAACTTTTCATCAGGCCATTTAGACGTCGGATGACGTGATCCGACGTCTGTACGGCGAAAAAAAATAACTTTTCATTTACCTGTCAGACATATACACGACCGTTAGGAGGGGCACCGACGTCTATAATCAAATATAGACGTCGGGGTGGTGGGATCGGACGTCTCTAAGGCGGAAGAAAATGACTTTTCACCTACCTGTCAAGCACTAAGACATCGGTTAGGAGGGGCCCCGACGTCGGGGCCCACACTAATATGACGTCCAAAACAACTTTTCATCAGGCCATTTAGACGTCGGATGACGTGATCCGACGTCTGTACGGCGGAAAAAAATAACTTTTCATCTACCTGTCAGACATATACACGACCGTTAAGAGGGGCACCGACGTCTATAATCAAATATAGACGTCGGGATGACGGGATCGGACGTCTCTAAGGCGGAAGAAAATGACTTTTCACCTACCTGTTAGGCACTAAGACATCGGTTACGAGGGGCCCCGACGTCTATAATATTATAGACGTCGGGGCCCATACTAACCGACGTCTATATGCCCACTTATTTAAGAAAATATCACCGGTCAATAATTTACGTTGGTTATTTTGTGATCCGACGTGTACGAAGTGACGTTAAAGCCCAATTCTGTACTAGTGTCAGGTGGTTGATGTGGTCTACCATTCACGTAGACTCTTTCTTTCGAAGAGCATCGAGTTTTTTTTTGTTTAATAATATTTTTGTATAAAGTGATTTAATTTTATAATTTGATGAGAGTGTTCCAAAAATATTTTTCCTGAGTAGTCTTCTCCTTTATACTTGATAAAACCACATGTATCATTGTATCATTCTTAATACTAAGTGCAAATTTGCAATAATATTATAATTATTTTCTTTCCACCTTTGATTTGTGATATCTATAGATTTTTTTCAATTCAATGTGCATAATTGGTTTTTCTCAAAATTGTTTTCATCTTCAATTTTTATAAGAAAAAAGTTATTCTTATTAAATTTCTTTATCTTATATTTTTTTTCATAGTTTTAAAACTAACTTGTACACTTTTCATTGTGAATAAATAATATATTTATTGAAACAATGTCTGTAAAATGTGAACCTTTTTACATCCACTAAGGTTGGTCACTTGGAAACACATTAAATACTAAGTGTTTTCTTTCTGTTTTCTAGGTATAAACTTTCATGTGTGTATCCAATAATATGATTAACTTTTTTCTAGTGTGAAATATCATATTAGTTGTAAGCACGTGACATATTCATATTTTTCTACAATAAAGAACTTGTTATCATTCTTGGATACCATGACAACAAGTGGGATACGACACGAATAATGAGTATTCGTTATTTGATCCAAAAAAAAATGTAGCTGGTACTTGTTTTGTTATTTGTTGGATACTCGTTTAGAAAGTATTTGCGGTATCTATAAATACTTACGAATATTTAAGAAAAAGTATTTTATAATTTTTTAAATAAAATTTAAATAAAGTTAAAAAATATATAAAATATAAATTAAATTAAATTAACTATAAATTAAAATTTAATTTTATAAAATTTAATATAATAAAATATAAATTAATTTAATTTTAATTAAATTAAATTTAATAAAATATAAATTAAATTTTTATTTTTACTTTTTTAGAGTAATAGATACTTTAAGATAATATGATATCCATATCAAACCTATTTATAAACGGATAATAATAATGGATACCCACTTATATCAACTATTCATTTTATCCACGGACTTGCATATATTATTATCATCCCCTTTGATACCATAGTAACAACATAAGAACTCAACTAAAATTGAAAGTAAAACAAGAAATACAATATACAATAATATTTTCTATATTAATTTTTTTCTCAAAAATTTAAGAAATGGAAGAATAAAAAAAGTAAAAGAAAATATTTTCAAATATCTTATTAAAACAACCTTGTGTTCCTCTTCTAATTACTAAAATAATTGTTTTTTCCAATGCTGAGATTTTTTTTCTGACAATAAAAATACTTAAAAAAATATAGATTCATCAACAACTAACTTAATGTTCATAAAATATAAAAAATATTTATAAATCTCTCTACAAAAACGAACTAAATAACTAAAATATCTCCGATAACACTTTATTGGTCAGAACGATTTCTAAACATTCCTATCCATGGAACGTTTCAGAGCAGACGAGTAACAAAGAAATTGTTGCATTCAAATCCTCAAAGTTGACTTTGAAGTCAAGTAATAATAACGTGACAAAAACATGCATACAAACCATTATCTCATAAATATTCCACACTCTTGATATTTTATTCAAACTCTATATAATCTCAAACTTTTATATTAGCCATTTTTCCAACCTTGGCTTTATCTTACTAAGTTTTAGCTTTTTGTGTACTTGTAATTTTATCTTTTACATTTGCACCAACAGAACAATCATCTATAAAGATAAAATTAAAGTTATAATAAAATACCGCTTTTTCATATGTTAGTATTAACTAATAGATTCGAACATTTTAAATTTGGATAAATATGAATTTATTTTGTATTTAATGCTTTTGAAAAAAATGGTTAGTTTTAATTTTTCGAAAATGATTGTGCTAGTAGTGGGTTTTAAGCCTAACTCAACCCCACAAAATTAACTTATAAAATAAGGTTTACACCCACTTATAAACTAAGAATTGATCTTATTTCTAGTCGATGTGGGATTTTCAACAATTGTCTATCTATCGATCGTATGGTTAATTTGTTTGTACAGACGTGTGATCTATCTAGTTACAAAAATTTCAACACATTTCCGTCATGGAACGTGGAAATGGGTTCAGAGTAGACTAAGTCAAGCAATGGCGTGCAGATGCATGCATGCAATGAATGGGGGCAAAAGTCTTTTGGAATTTCATGTTTATGACTTATCACAGTATAAGAATCAGCAGATAACTTACATGGTATTGAGTGAACATAATTTAGTGAAACTCAGTTTCTCATAAATATACCTTCTATTACCTCTATTTGCAAAACATGCAGTTTTTGGTTTCCAATTTCCATCCTGTTATTTATGTTTTGGTGTTTATAGGCTCTGTTCTGAAGTTGGGATGCGCGTCGTCTACACCATCGCAGCTTCAATTGGAAGCAAACGCTATAATCAATAGCGGATGGTGGAATTTGCCGCACTCACAGTCACTTCATATATGTTCATTGATTGAGGGTATACATTGCAATGATTTTGGAAGTGTAACTCGTATCACATATCTGTATTCCGAGCGACCCATTCAATTAGCAAATCTAAACCTTTCTGCTTTTAAGAATTTGGAACATCTTGAGGTCTCCTTCTGTAGTCTAGAAGGTATTATTCCATCTGAAATTGATAGTCTTTCCAAACTTACTTATCTTGATTTATCTCATACTTCCATTCATGGAGAGATACCTCTTACAATAGGAAATCTTTCCAATCTCACTTATCTCGATTTGTCCTACGATTCTATTTCTGGTCAGGTGCCTCCTTCAATGGGAAATCTAATTCAACTATCCACACTAATCATTTCTAACAACTACATTGAAGGCCCTGTTCCTTTTCAATTGTCATTCTTGAAGAATCTTACTATCATTGATCTATCTTACAACAAAATCAATGGAGCTTTGCCTATTTCACTTTCAAACCTCACAAACCTTCAAAATCTTGACATTTCACACAATCTACTCTCCGGTTCCCTTGAACCTTTCTTAGTTGGATATTTTCCATTATTGGAAACTCTGGATCTAAGCTACAATAGTCTTACCGGAGGGATTCCTCTGTCCCTACATAATGTCCGCTATGTGGACCTTTCCTTCAACAATTTGAAGGGTCCCATTCCAAACGGTGTACATCCGTTTGCGCTAATGGGGAACAAGGGTGTATGCAGCAACATTACAAATATACGAATCCAATACCAATTCCAGCCTTGTTCAGTCAGTCAGAAGAAACGAAGGAAACTGGTCATAATTCCTACTATCACCATATTTCTAATCATGATCTTCTTACTACTTCTATATCTGAGGCACAATCGCATTACAATCAAGAACAAACATTCAAGGATAAGTGAAACATCTAAGAATGGGGACTTGTTCTGCATATGGAACTATGACGGAAGCATAGCCTATGAAGATATCATCATAGTTACTGAAGACTTTGACCTCAAATATTGTATTGGAATAGGTGCGTACGGAAGTGTTTTCAAGGCTCAACTACCAAGTGGCAAGATTGTTGCGGTGAAGAAACTCCATGGCTTTGAAGCAGAGGTCCCGACTTTTGATGAGAGTTTCAGAAACGAAGCCAAAGTATTATCGAAAATAAAGCATCGACATATAGTCAAGCTCCATGGATTTTGCTTGCACAAAAGAATAATGTTTTTGATATATGAGTACATGGAGAAAGGAAGCTTGTTTTCTGTGTTGTTTGATGACATGAAAGCAATGGAATTGGATTGGAAAAAGAGGATTAACACAATAAAAGGCACTGCGCATGCTATCTCATATCTCCATCATGATTGTGTTCCTCCTATAGTTCATAGAGACATATCAACAAGCAACGTCTTGCTTAACTCTGAGTGGGAGCCCACTGTTTCCGACTTTGGCACAGCTCGATTTCTCAACCTTGATTCATCCAATCGAACTATTGTTGTTGGAACCATTGGATACATAGCACCTGGTAAGTTGTTCATGTTTTTCTCTAGTCCTATTTATTTATGATTTGGTGCATATGAGGCCTAATCAAAATACATGTAACAAGTAGATGGAGTAGCTTTTTACATTTGTATTTTAAATTATTTTTCTTTTGATATTTTAATTTGATGTTGTCAAAACGCAGAGCTTGCATATACAATGGTTGTGAATGAAAAGTGTGATGTGTATAGCTTCGGAGTGGTGACACTGGAAACTTTGATGGGAAAACATCCTAAGGAAATACTCTCATCACTTGATTCAACTTCTACAAATAGTGACATCAAATTATGTGAAATATTGGATCAACGCCTCCCGCACCCAACATTTTCAGATTTACAACACATAGTTGTTGCTGCTATTATGGCTTTTGCATGTTTAAATCCCAATCCCTGCTTTCGTCCAACAATGAAACGCATCTCTCAATGTTTTCTTAGTCGGCTTACACCGTTCAACATTCCTTTACGTCTTATTTCATTGCAGCAGCTCATAAGTCAAGAACTCAGACAATCCTTAAAATTGTGAACTTTCTTAAATATTTTGAAAGAAATTTCGATTGTAACTACTTTCAATGAAAATTTTGTGGTTGTTTATTACATTAATAGTTAGAAAACATTCTCAAATTATATATATTCTTGAATTAAACTAGTTTTCATTTTACGGTTCTTATGACTTATAGTAATTCTTAAATGTGACACCAAAATAAATAATATTTGACATTGTTAATTTTTTATTTATTTATTTATTTTTATTTTGATGTCATGTATGTGTAAAGAGTTTTTTTATTATTTTATTTTTTTGTTTTATTTTTAAACTGTTTTGCCCTAAAAATAGAAATATATTTTAACTTAATTTACTTTTTTAGTATTTCAATCTAATTTAACTTTTATTCATATTTATTTTTCTATCACATGTTTTTAAAAATTTATTTTACTTTTTTATCGATTCAATTTGTTTTTAAATTGATTTATTGTAAAAGTAAAAATATATTTCAAGTCTATCATTTAATATCTAATAAACTAATGTTTTAGTTGTTATATAACATTAATAATTTCTTAAATTTATAATTTTCATATTAATCTCTAGAAGGTCACTTACATCTAAAGTTAAAATTCTTTTTGTTAATCAATTTAATATATAATATACATCTCTAAAATTATTTTAAAAATTAGTTGATTTTTAAAATAAATAAATAATTTTTTTTGCATGAATAAATAAATGAGAGGACACCACTTTATTTCGTGGTTAATTTGAAGTTGAAGTTTAAATCGAACAATTTATTCTACTTTTCACAACTACTAAATTAGTAATTGAATTTTTGTCACAAATATTATTTTATGATTATTTCAGTCATCATATGAACTAATTTCACTGACAAATCATTTGGTCACTGTGGCTAATTTGAAACTAATTGAAATCGGTGACTATTTCAGTCACAATTTGTAACTGTGTTATTTTGATAGCTAAATGACTTTTTTTTTATTGTAGTAGAAATATCCTTCAGAGTCTCAATACTATAAAATCACATTTATCATTACTAAATGCAAAATTTGCAATAGTATTGTATCTAATTTCTTTTCACCTTTGGTGTATGATGTTCACGGATTTTTCTTCAATTGCATATGCACAATTATCCTTTCTTAAAATTACCTTATCTTCAATTTTTACAATAAAAATTTATTTCATTATTAAACCTTTCTATTTTATATTTTATTGTCATGAAAACTGACTTATTATTGTTGAAACAAACAAAGTAAACCGTGAACCAAAAGATAAGTTATCAAGAATAACAGGTGGGCCATTAATGAAAATACTAAGTATTTTCTTACCTTAACTTTTCTAGACATGAAATTTCAAACTATCATATTCTATCCTGTAACAAGAATAACTTTCTTCATATGTAATATAAGACTAATTGTGATCACATGATATACTCAAAATTCTTCTACAATCAAGAACCTAGCTTTGATATCATTGTTTGATATTAGAGTAATAACATAATACATTGATTGATATTAGAGTAATAACATAATAACTTAACTAAAATTAGAAAGAAAAAAAAAACATATAATGGACAATAGTTTCTCTATTTTTTTTTGAAGTACTAAAACAATGAAATAATAGAAAAATAAAAGAAGAGATTATATATATTATTAAAAAAAACCTTGCTATATCATGAAAAATAAACCAAAACAAATTTTATATCCGACTTCTTTTCTCATACTAAAAAACTTGAAAAAAAGAATACAAATTCATCGATAACAAAATCATAACAAAATTATAACAAAATTATAAATCTCCCAATAACAATTAACTAAATAACTAAAGCATCTCCAATAAAGACATTATTGGTGACAACGATTTCTAAACATTCCTATTCATGGAACGTTTGATAGAGCAGACCCAGCAACGTAGAAATAGTTGCATTAAAATCTTCAAAGTTGACTTCGAAGTCGACTTCGAAGTCAAGCAATAATAATAGGACAAATGCGTTTGCACCGTCAATGGGGCAAGACACTCGAATTCTTTGCACAAACAATAATTACATGCGTACAAATCATTATCTCGTAAATATTCCACTCTTGATTTTTAGTATTATACAAACTCTTTATAATCTCAAACTTTTACTCTATTTAGCCATTTTCTCAACCTTGCCTATCTTACTACATTTTAGTTTTTGTGTACTTGTGATTTTATCCTCCACAATTTGCACCAACAATGCAATCTTATATAAAAATAAATTTAAAGTTATATTAAAGTACCGCTATGTCGTATGTTAGTATTAATTAATAGATTCAAACATTTTAAAATTCTATATATATATATGATTTCTCAGTTGGATATATCTGCCATTCTTGAAAAGTTTGGATCTAAGCTACAATAATCTTATTGGAGCAATTCCTCTACCTCTTCTTAGTATATATTATGTGGACCTTTCCTTCAACAATTTGAATACAACAACATTTCATATATTCAAACCAAATACAGATTCCATCCTTCTTCAATTCATGACAAGAAAGCAAGGCAAAATTAGTTGGTCATAATGCTTTTTATCACCATTTTTCTAATAATGACCTTCTTACTACTATATATGAGGCACAACTGCATTGCAATGAAGAATAAACATGTAAGCATAACTGAAATATCTATCAGCGGGGACTTGTTTTGCATGCATCATTTTTTACCTCAAATATTGTATTATTAGATATTTATAAAATTAGAGATTACATATATAATATATTTGGCGAAGTAAAATTAAATTGTTGAATTATTTTTTACAATTACAATTTGGACCCAAATCAAGTTTAGAACATGCTTACTAAATGATGGGTCAAATTAACTTTATTTGTGATATAAAAATTTTATTTTTCTTTTACTTTATTACAAAAAGGAGACAAAACTCTAAGTTAAAAATGGTATTAAAATATTTTAGAATTTAGAAAAAGGGACAAATAGTTTTAAGAAAAGTTAAAATATTTCTGTGCTAGGAATTTTTCCCTACATTTTCGTATCTAATCAAGAATTTGTGTATTAGACTTGTCAAACTTGGCTTTTACTATTTTTTTATCCAGGTTTTTGTTATTATATTTTCAATTCCTAATTTCCTTATGTCCAAATTGAGTACCAATTTTTTTTGTTGCTGCAATGGTAAGAACACAATTTAAAGTTAAGTTAATTAGCCCTTGAAGAAAGAGTGTTGGAAAAATTAGTATCAGCTTGTTAAATACAATCTTTCGCTGGTAATGTATATATAGTTCTACAATGCCATTAAAATTTGCACGATGCACTCCATTCTATTGAAATAAAACCAAATACGAATGTCGCCACGTGTACATGAATGCAAAGGGCGAATTTCAGCGAGAGATTCCAAAACTGAGAGAAGCTTGGTGACAGAGAGAGTCTCTTATTGTAGATGAGAAAAGATGTGAAACAATCCTCAAAGAATAATGAAAGGATTCATATTATCCATAATAGTCATGATAAAAAATCATAAAATAACTAGTGATACCATATTAAAGAACACAAAAATAATTATTTGATTCATGCCAAATACAAAAGATATCTTGTGCTTCACCAAAAGAATAAAAAAAATCTTAAAAAATATGTATAAATATGTCTATAACAACTAACTAAATAAGGTAGTGGATATCTCTAATAATACTTTATATGCAACAACCATTTCTAAACATTCCTACGCGTGTTTGTGTGAGAGGCAACAACGCAGAAATGGTGGCCTTCAAGTATTCAAAGTCGACTCTTAAGTCAGCCAAAATAAAGTGATCAAAGCGTTCGCACCGTCCTTTTGACAAAACGTTGTGGAATTCTTTGAACCATCAAAACATAATAGTAGTACATGCATCCGAATCAACTTTTCATCAATATTCCATTCATGACAGTTAGTATTATGCAAACTCTTCATACTCTCAAACTTTTACTCTACACCCAGATTTTCCCAACCTATCTATTAAACCTAATTATAGATTTTTTTTTTAAATTTACTAAAACCGTAACTAACAAAATTAAGTTTTGTGAAATATAAAAAGAAATTGAAGTCATACTAATACAGACTATAATTACATTTTATCTTAATTAATATATATATATATATATATATATATATATATATATATATATATATATATATATATATACAGTGAATTACTATAATATCGTTTACTTAATATTACTTTTATTGTATTTATTATTATAATTTATTTCAAAATTTCACAATAACTAAAAAGTATAAGAAAGAAATATTTTAAATTTATTTAAACTAGTCTCTAAGTCAAGC
This sequence comes from Vigna umbellata, assembly GCF_029865625.1. Classification (NCBI taxonomy): domain Eukaryota; kingdom Viridiplantae; phylum Streptophyta; class Magnoliopsida; order Fabales; family Fabaceae; genus Vigna; species Vigna umbellata. Next base: position 9,452,546 of record NC_142168.1, on the reverse strand, counting down.
AATGGCCTTCTGGAATTCAACACGGCTTATCGCAGTATAAAAATCAGCAGATAGCTAGCATGGTATTGAGTGAACATAATTTCGTGAACCTTGAGTTTCTCATAAATATACCTCTATTTCCAAACCATGCATTTTTTGGTTTACAACTTCCATCTTTTTATCTATGCTTTGCTTTTTATGGGCTCTGTTTTGCAGTTGGGATGCGCGTCGTCTACACCATCGCAGCTTCAGTTGGAAGCAAACGCTATAATCAATAGTGGATGGTGGAACCTGTCGCACTCAGATTCAAATCATATCTGTTCATTGATTGATGGTATAAGTTGCAATGATGCTAGAAGTGTAACCGGTATCACATATCTGTATACCAAGCGACGGATTCAATTAGCAACTCTAAACCTTTCCGCTTTCAAGAATTTAGAAACTCTTGAGGTCTGTTACTCTAGTCTAGAAGGGACTATCCCACCTGAAATTGGCAGTATTTCTAAACTAAGTCGTCTTCGTTTGTCTCACAATTCTCTTCAAGGTAAAATACCTTTCACATTAGAAAATCTTTTCAAACTCACTTATCTTGATTTATCTTATAATTATCTTCATGGTAAAATACCTACCACCATAGGAAGTCTTTCCAAACTCATTCATCTTGATTTATCCTTTAATTTTCTTTGGGGTGAAATATCTCACATAAAAAATATTTTCAAACTCACTCATCTTTATTTGTCCAATAATTCTCTTCAAGGTAAAATACCTTTCACAGTAGAAAATCTTCCTAATCTCACGTATGTTGATTTGTCCCACAATTACTTTCATGGAGAAATCCCTATTGCAACAGGAAATTTTTCCAAACTCATATATCTTGATTTATCTTTCAATTCTCTTCAAGGTAAAATACCTATCACCATAGGAAGTTTTTCCAAACTCACTCATCTTAAATTGTCTCACAATTCTATTTTTGGTGAGATACCTCCTACAATAGGATATCTTTCCAAACTCACTCATCTTGAATTGTCCCACAATTCTATTTTTGGTGAGATACCTCCTACAATAGGAAATCTTTCCAAACTCACTCATCTTGATTTGTCCCACAATTATATTCATGGAGAAATACCTCCTACAATGGGAAATCTTTCCAAACTCACTTATCTTGATTTGTTTGACAATTCTCTCCAAGGTGAAACACCACTCACAGTTGGAAATCTTTCCAAACTTACTTATCTTGATTTGTCATACAATTCTCTTCAAGGTAAAACACCTCTTATGGTAGGAAATCTGTCTAAACTCACTTATCTTAATTTATCCTACAATTCTCTTGAAGGTGAAATACCTTCAAGTGTAGGAAATCTTTCTACACTCACTTATCTTGATTTGTCCCACAATTCTCTTAATGGGAAGATGCCTCCTACCATAGGAAATCTTGTAAGACTTACTTTTCTTTATTTATCCCATAATTCTATTCATGGGGAAATACCTCCTACAATAGGAAATTTAACCCAATTAAGTAGCCTAATCATCTCTAACAACTACATTCAGGGGCCTATCCCTTTTGAATTGTCATTCCTGGTAAATCTCAATTTTGTAGATGTATCTTACAACAAAATCAATGGAACCTTGCCCATTTCCCTTTCAAACCTTAGGAACCTTCAACATCTTGATATTTCACACAATCAACTTGCTGGTTCTCTAAAACCCTTCACAGTTCAATATTTGTCACTCTTAAAAAGTTTGGATCTAAGCTTCAATAATTTTCAGGGTCCTATTCCAGATGGTTTACATCCATCTGTGCTAGTGGGGAACGAGGGAGTATGCAGCAACATTTCGGATATCCAAACCATTTACAAATTCAAACCTTGTTCAATCCAAGCCAAGAAACTAAAGCATAATCAGTTGGTCATAGCTATTTTTATCACCATTTTTCTAATAATGACCTTCTTGCTGCTTCTACATTTGAGGAAAAATCAAATGGAAATCAAGAACAAACATGCAAGAATAACTGAAACACCTAAGAATGGAGACTATTTTTACATATGGAACTATGACGAACGAATAGCCTATGAAGACATCGTTGCAGTAACTGAAGACTTTGACCTCAACTATTGTATTGGAACAGGTGCCTACGGGAGTGTTTATAGGGCTCAACTTCCAAGTGGCAAGATTGTCGCGGTGAAAAAACTTCATGGTTTTGAAGCAAAGGTCCCCAAATTTGATGAAAGTTTCAGAAACGAAGCCAAAGTATTGTCGGAAATAAAGCATCGACATATCATCAAGCTTCATGGATTTTGCTTTCACAAAAGAGTCATGTTTTTGATTTATGAGTACATGGAGAAAGGAAGCTTGTCTTCTACCTTGTTTGATGACATGGAAGCAATTAACTTGGATTGGAGGAAGAGGGTTAACATAGTGAAAGGCACTGCACATGCTCTTTCATATCTCCATCATGATTGTGCCCCTCCTATAGTGCATAGAGACATATCAGCAAGCAACGTCTTGCTTAACTCTAAATGGGAGCCCACTGTTTCTGATTTTGGAACAGCCCGTTTTCTCAACCTTAATTCATCCAATCGAACTATAGTTGCTGGAACCATTGGATACATAGCACCTGGTAAATTGTTCATATTTTTCTCTACTTCTATTTATTTATGATTTGGTGCAGATTAGGCCTAATCAAAATACATATAACAAGTAAATAGAGTAGTTTTTTACACTTGTATTTTCAATTATTTTTGTTTTGATCTTTTGATGTGATTTGTAAAAATGCAGAGCTTGCCTATACAATGGATGTTAATGAAAAGTGTGATGTGTATAGCTTTGGAGTGGTGGCGCTGGAAACTTTGATGGGAAAACATCCTAAGGAAATACTCTCATCACTTCAATCAAATTGTATTGATGATGCCATCAAATTAGGAGAAATATTGGACCAACGCCTCTCACCCCCATCATTTTCAATTTTGCAAGATATAGTTGCTGTTGCCATTGTGGCTTTTGTGTGCTTAAATCTCAACCCTTGCTCTCGCCCAACAATGAAATGTATCTCTCAATGTTTTCTCGGTCAGCTCACACCATTCAACATTCCTTTACGTGATATTTCATTGCAACAACTCATGAGTCAAGAACTTAGGCATTGTTTAAAATTATGATCTTTCTGAAATCTTTTAATGGAAAATTAAATTGTAACAACTTTCAATAAATATTATGTGGTTGTTTATGACATGAAAAGTTAGAAAACTTTTTAAAATTATGTTCTTTTGATTTAAAACTCATCTTATGAATCATCAATTTTAACATCTCGTACTGAAATCCGAAAGTTTATCATTAGTCATCTTATAATCAATTATATTAAACTTTAAACAAACATATGGGAAATAAAACCAAATTCATGATTAAAATCTACAAAAACAATCTCACTTTTAAGGAACCACACAATCCGGAACAAAAGCACAACATATTATGTTCTTTTAAGTTAATCTTGTTTTATGTTTGGTATGAATTATTAAATATGACACCAAAAAATAAAAACTATTTTGTAAAAACTATAACAAAACGATATTAGTTTAACTTATTTTACTTTCGTTTACACATTGGTACTTCATTAAATATTTAACATCATTGAAATGTATATAAAGTTACGTGATAATAATATATTGTAAGGTTATATGTACAATACTTTGTACTCTTTAATAATTAGTATATTTTATAACCATTATATGTAACACTTTGTAAAGTACTTGCTTTACTATAAAAATGTTATTTATTTTTGTTTTTTTTTTTTGGTTGTATTTGGATGTTTCTATAATCACATCTTGATTTTGAAATTATGTAGGCAGAAACCAAAGAAGAAAAAAATTGAAAAAAAAAAGTTATAGACTACGGTTCAACTCAAAACCGAAGCTTATGCTTGTTCTTTTTTTAATTTATTTTTCAGGAAGCTTTTAGGATACGGTTATCTAATTCAACCGTAGCTTATCTCCTTTTGCATTTTTTAAGTGGTGTTACAGGCTACAGTTATCTAAAAAAACCTTAACCTATACCTCTCTTTGACAATAGTTATAGGTTACGGTTTCTAATGAAATTGTAGTCTATTATGAACTACAAACTACAGATGGAAATCGTAAATCGTAGTCTCATAATTTCTTTTTTTACCATATACCTAAATATACTACAATTCATTAATTATAGTTTACATAAAATATAATCATAACATATATCTTTGTTGCTTAGATGGAAGAATGAAGACCAAAATGCATTTAAAGAAGAAGGAGAGAAAAAAATACTAACTACCTTCCAAGTTTTACTTTATCTTTAACCAATTTAATGTATCGAAAAATGAAACCAAATTGACTCTATTTAAAAGATATAAAAAATTGATTAGATAAAAGAAATAAATAAAATTATTAATTAAGCCCAATAACTTCAGTAAACAAAGTGAAATTATTATTAGAAACAAAAATCATAAAAGGTATAAAAAAAGAGAGTTAATTAAAATACAAAAATAAAGAATGTAACAATTATCCGGAAAAGGAAAAGAAGAGGGAGGAATGAGAGAAATAATTATGTATGATATTGGAGGAGTCAACGTGGGGGTATTGTGGCTTCGAAAGCTTGATGGTGTAAAAGGTTCATTTGCTGAAAATATTGTTGGGCATTAAGTTGGAATTCGGGTGTTGATGACTTTGCTAACTGGATTGAACGTCTCCAATAGCAGAAGAAGATGAAGATGAAAATGAAAATGACTTCTTGCAATTGGGTACGAAGCCATGTCGTCTACAATATAGGTGGAAAAATAGAACTGAACTACACTGCACTACTAAAATTTGTACTGAACTAAAAACTAATTTGTCTAAATTGAACTGAACTATAAAACAGTTTTAACAAACTGAACTGAACTGTTTTTTGTTTTATTAAACTGGACTGAACTGAACTATACTAAATTGTACTAAACTATAATATAAACTAAACTGAACTGAACTACATCTAATCAATAATGGTCAAATAACAAGGAAGCAAGGTCACACAATCAAATCGGGTAACATTGAATGTTCTTTTTTCATCATCAATCCAAAGAGAATATGTGTAACGTAGTAAATCCTTAGCTATGGTCCTCACAATGAAAATGTTACAAGAATATATGTACATGCTTTATGAGAGATTAACAATCATGGCAAAAATGTTTTCATTGATCAACCAAAGGAACCAATCCTCACTAGAAAAAGTGTTTTCACTCAAGCACACTAGTGTATAAGGGTGTGTCATTCTCTCATCTACCTCTAATAGCACACAATTTGACTTTGCTTTTCATTTCAAGAGCCAAGAATTATTCACAAAATATACACACAAAGACACGTAAAATCAACCGTTATCAGGGTTCTAAAAAGAACTAAGAAAACTCTTATCAACTGCTCACATTGGCATCTTCGACCTCAATGTTTCAAGTGAACTCCTAATGTCGACCAAACAGTGAGGAACACTCCTTGTGAACTCTCACCTTGATCTTAGGGCACGCTCCTAGTGAACTCCTAAGATATAAATCGAATGGTGAGGAACGCTTCTCGTGAGCTCTCACCTTGATCTTAGGGCACGCTCCTTGTGAACTCTCACCTTGATCTTAGGGCACACTCCTAGTGAACTCCTAAGATCTAACCCGAATGGTGAGAAAAGTTCCTCGTGAGCTCTCACTTTGATCTTAGGGCACATTATACTGCTGCAAATAGTCAGGTACGTTAAGATAGTTATTCAGTTGCAAACAAGTTAGGCCTTATAATCTAACTGACATAAATTCATATGTGTGTGCAGGGCAAATGTGAATAAAAACTCAGCATGGTTAGTACTTATTTTTAACAACAATAAATTTGTATAAGAAAAACTCAGCATGGTTAGTTACTTTTATTTTTAACAACAATAAAATTATATAAAATTTATATAAGAAAAATTTAATACCTTAAATTATATTATTTATATAGCCAAAACCAGAAGTGTTTAATTCTTAAATGTTATGAAACTAATACTGTGTATAAATTGTTTTCCTTTTTCTGTAATACACATATGAACTCTTCTGTTTTATACTTGTATCTCATGCATAATTTCAGTTTATATTTCCAGTTTGGAGGTGTTATTTGGTGGAGACACAAGCACAATCAACAAGCATTCTTCGATATTAAAGGTACTTGCCATTTGCACACCTTGAATGAGATCAAAGTAAAATATACATCGTTATATAAGAATGTTCTAGTGCATCAAAAGTTAATTCAAGTATGGTATGCTGTCTTGGTAAAACTACCGTGTTCTGTCACTACTAAAATAATATATTGTAATAATTAAGATCTTTCTGTAAAAGTTTTTAACCCCATTCTAAAAGGTGGCATTTTATAGTTCATTGATAGTGTAAAATTGTTAAAGTGTGCATTGTGGATTAAAACTAATAAACTATTTTTTAACTGATTTATTACTTCAGTCTGAGATTCAAAATTTTTAATGAACTTTTCGTGTATTAAAATTTTGTGCCCCTACTAATGAGCATACAATTGTAAACTACAAAGCACACTAGTAAAAAAACAAGATTTTAACTCGCGCATTTGGCATCGGTTAAGTTGTAACCGAAGCAAAAACTGGCGCGGTGGCATTTTTGTAGTTATCACAAATGAATATGCCTCGGTTCAAAAAGAACTGATGCCTAAAACTGGTGCGGTGGCATTTTTGTAATTATCGCGCAAGGTATATGCCTCGGTTCAAAAAGAACCGATGCCTAAAACTGGTGTAGTGGCATTTTTGTAATTATCGCGCAAGGTATATGCGTCGGTTCAAAAATAATCGATGCCTAAAACTGGTGCGGTGGCATTTTTGTAATTATCGCACAAGGTATATGTCGCGGGTGACTAGGCAACCGATGCCTATACCTCTCCACTTTATTCAGACTTAACCTAATCTGCGCTTCTCATTCCATTACTCTCCTATTTTTCCTCTGCGCGTGCTTCTCCTTCCTCCTGCTCTCCGCGTGCTTCTCCTTCCTCCTGCTCTCCGCGTGCCAGTGCTTCTCCTTCCTCCTGCTCTCCGCCTCGCCGCTGCTGCCTGTGGTGCTTCCTCCAACGACTCCACTCTTTCGTCGTCGCTGAGCCTCCGTCGTTGCTGCTTCTGTACTGCTGCCTTCACCGGAAATAGAAAAGGGCCAAGCCGCTCCAGATCCAGATCCGACGCTCCAGATGCAGATTCGCCGCTCCAGATGTAGATCTTCAGATCGGCGAGATCCACCGCTCCAGATTGGAGCCCTCCGTCGTCTCCGCCGCGGCGCTTGTCGCTGCTACCCTCTCACCCTCCGAATGTCGCCGCCGCCCTAGACAGTAGCGTTTGCAGCCACGAGTCGCCTTCAAACTTCTCATTAGTTTTAGGTTTTTCTTGTCAAACTCTGTTCAATCAATGGTTTAACATTATTGTAATATTGTGTTTTGTTTCTTGTTTGATTCCTGTATGGTTTTCTTTTGATTGTTTTAGATTCTTCAATCAATGGTTTAACATTATTGTAATATTGTGTGTTGTTTCTTGTTTGATTCGTGTATGGTTTTCTTTCGATTGTCTTAGATTCTTTAGCTGGAAAGTTTTGTTTGGTATGATGAATTGAGTCCTAAATCTGAACAAATAAAAAAAACACTCTACTGCCTCGGTTCTTAAAGAACCGAGACATATTGTTATCTTGTTTTATTTCGGTTCGTAACCGAGTCATGAAGTTTGGCTTTTTTACCTCGCTCACATATGCCTCGGTTATAAAACCGAAGCATATAACCAAATCTAACCGGTGTCTTTTGTCTTTATCCTACTAGTGGCAATTAGTTGTTTAAGTATAGTTCAAATTTCTAGTTCCGTAATTTTAAATTGTTAGTGAGATGAAGAAGTTTGATCCTTGGATAATGTTTGCATATCATAAGTAAGTACACTGTTAATAACGTTTCAGTGATTCATCATTTTATTGTCAGCTTTACATAATTAATGTTCAGTTATATTTAGGTGAAAATATAACTTTACCAATGACTAGATTAAAGATTTTTAATTAGTAAGAAAGAACTATATTGGTTGTACTATTTTGGTTGTACTATTTCCTTGTCACATTCAATAAGTTAGGTATCCAATGTGGTGAAATTATTTATTCACAATAACTTTACTATTGATCTGGCTAAAATGAAGATATTAAGATCAAGATCTATGTTTTTTTTTTCTCTTACTTTCCATAATGCTTAACCTTTTGTTTTCATCGATATACTTGGATTTAGTTTCTATTATATCATATTTTAATATTTTTCAACCATCAATAGTTCTTAAATTCGTCTAATAATTTTTTTAAAATATTATTAACTAATTATTGTTTTATATTGTAGGTATTTGAAAAAGGAAGCATATCAAATGATGGATAAAATGAAGAAGTACCAAATGATGGATAAAATGAAGAAGTACCAAATGATGAAAATAATGAAGAAGTACGAAACTATAATTATTATTCATAACATGTTAATTTTAATTTTTAAGAAACATTAATTATATTTCTAATGTTTACAATTTATATAATAATATTTTGGTTTATATTTAATGTTTAGATTTAATTTTGGTTTCATATTATTTAATTTTGGTTTATTAATGATAATAAAGTAATTTGAATAATAAAAAAATTAAATTATTTACATTTCCGGCAGTTTTGAAAAACCCTCAAAAGTACCGACGGTTTTCATAAACCATCACAAATTATCGGCGGTTTTGCTTAACCCCGGTTATTTCCGGCGATTTTAGTAAAACATCCACTACTACCGGCGGTTTTAGTAAAAACCCCACTACTATCGGCGGTTTTTCAAAACCCCCGCTAATTGCGACGGTTTTTTAAAAAACCACCGGTAATTACTTAACGACGCAGATTTTCTCAACGGTTTTCCTAACCGCGGGTAACATATTTTCCGGGGGTTAAAATCGCTGGAAACGAAAAAAATAACCCCCGATAAAAATCTAATTTTTTGTAGTTGTGTGCTTTTGAGGTGTGGGTTTGTACTTATTTTTTTGTTGTGGTTAATGAATAGAATTTGGATACGGATATTTTTAAACTACATTAGGAACAACAAAAAGTTAATAAAATAATAGCAAATCATCAAATAGCAAGAGACAAAAGTAAGTAATTATCAATAAATTAGAGACTATTTTATAAATTAAAAATTATTAATTTTTAAAATAATTTCTATTATTAATAAAATAATCATAATTAGTTTGTAAGTCAGAATTCAAATTAGTTTCTAACATTAGTTAAGAAGACTAATTATTCACAATAAGTGTTTGATATTTATTTTTGTTAGGATTTATTATTGATATGTGTGCTTTTAATGTGGGTTTGTAAGATTTTTGTTGTGGTTAATGGATAGAATTTGGATATGGGTATTTTGAGACTACATTAGGGACAAGAAATGAAGTTAATAAACGAATAACTTTTAAATTGACCGTATATAGATATAGATATAACTAATATTTAATTTTTTAAATTAGATACGGAACACAAACAAATATATTTATATTTGTTTTGTCCCTGTTCCTATACTCGTTCCATTATCTATCATTGTTCTTATGTCCATCTTCTTTTAAATTACTAAAAACACTTTTAATGTTTTAGATAATTAAAAAACTTGTATTAACTTAATCTTGGTTATTAATTTCGTAATTTATTTATAGAAAAAATAGATTTCATAATTTTTTACTCTTTTTTGTTATTATTTAATCTTTATTTAATTAGTTATTTGTTACTTTTATTTCATATTTATACAATTTTAATTTCTTTCTTAATATTTTATATTAGAGAGAAAGTTTGTATATTTTTGTATTGAATACTTGATAATTTATTTGATATATTTTTTATTTTTTGAAAAAATTATTTAGTTAATATTTTGAACAATAAAGAGACAGATAAGAATGGAAGTTTAACTATACCCGTTATTATAAAAATGAAACAAAAACTTTATGCCTAAAGATAAAGGTAATAGAGATTGAATTTTTATTTTGAAAATATAGATATTGAAACCTTCACGCCCTCCATTATCATCCCATACTCTATTTGAGCATGTATCATATTGGCTTATTTATAATAATTAAATTTTGTTTACATTAATTACATAACAAAATCGATTTTGTTTTATGTTTTACTTTTTATAACGGTGACATCTTGAGATATATATTGATTTAGAATTATATAATTTGCGATGTAGAAAGTATAATATATGGACAGAAGTAGAATTGTTATTTACAAACGGAGTCAAATACAAACTATTTATACAAGTATTAATGTATTAATATGTTGACAGAAATAGAATTGGTGTTTACAGAAGGTTTAGGATGTAATAGCTTTGTGAGAATATCCACTAATTGATACCACCAGAAACCAAAATTAATAAAGAGTAAAGAAAATAAAGAGAATAAAATGAAAATGATAAAATAAGAATGAAATTGAATAATTTGTTTTATTGGAATGGATGAATAATATAAGAAGAATAAGTGAAGACCCGAAAAATAAATATATAAATCTATCCGTAACATCCAATACCCGAAAAATAGATATTTATAGGATTAGAGATTACATATATAATATGTTTTTGGTGAATTAAAATTAAATTGTTAACTATTTTCTACAATTAGAATTTGGACTCAAATCAAGTTTAGAATATGCTTAGTTAATGATGGGTCAAATTAAGTTTATTTGTGATATAAAATTTTATTTTTCTTTTACTTTATTACAAAGAGACAAAACTCTAAAATAAAAATGATATTAAAACATTTCGAAACATTTTTTAGTGTAATAATGGCTAACAGAGAGTCTCCTGTATAAATAAAAAAAATTACCAAAAAAATAAAACAAATATTAAAAAGTGTGTATAAAAGTATCTGTAATACTAAGAACTAAATGAATAAAGCAGTGGATATCTCTAATAATAGTTTATGTGCGACAACCATTTATAAACATTCCTATCCGTGGAACGTGTTTGGGTGAGCAAAGGCAACAACGCAGAAATGGATGCATTCAAATATTCGAAGTTGACTCTTAGGTCTGCAAAATAACGTAACTAAAGCGTTGGTACCGTCAATGGGGTAAAACGTTGTGGAATTGTTTGCACTAATGGTTCCGTATTAGACTCTACAAGTCAAGCAATGCCGTCACACATGCCTGCATGCATGGCGTCAATGGCGGGGCAAAAGGCTTATCACAGTATTATAAGAATGAGCAGATAGGTAGCATGGTATTGAGTGAACATAATTTAGTGAAACTTGAGTTTCTCATAAATATACCTTCTATTTATTACCTCTATTTCCAAACCATGCAGCTTTTGGTTTCCAATTTCCATCTTCTTATCTATGTTTTTGTTTTTATGGGCTCTGTTTTTGAGTTGGGATGCGCGTCTACACCTTCGCAGCTTCAGTTGGAAGCAAGCGCTGTAATCAATAGCGGATGGTGGAATCTGTCGCATTCACAGTCACTTCATATATGTTCAAAGATTGATGGTATACATTGCAATGATGCTGGAAGTGTAACTCGTATAACATATAAGTATTCCAAACAACCGATTGAATTAGCAACACTAAACCTCCCTGCTTTCAAGAATTTGGAACATCTTGAGCTCTCCTATATTCTAAAAGGTACTATTCCATCTGAAATTGGAAATATGTCAAATCTCCGTCATCTAGATTTCTCTTACAATTTTCTTCAAGGTGAAATACCTCTTACAATAGGAAATCTTTCAAAACTCACTTTTCTTAATTTATCCTTCAATTATCTTCAAAGTCAAATACCTCCATCGGTAAAAAATCTTCTAAAACTTACTTATTTTGATTTAGCCTTCAATTCACTTCAAGGGGAAATACCTCTATCAATAAAAAATCTTTCAAACCTCACTTATCTTAATTTAATGGGGAATTCTCTTGAAGGTGAAATACTTCCATCAATAGGACATCTTTCAAAACTCAATTATCTTAATTTAGCCCGGAATTCTCTTCAAGGTCAAACACCTCTTACAATAAGAAATCTTTCAAAACTCACTTATCTTGATTTATCCCACAATTCTCTTCAAGGTCAAATACCTTTATCACTAGGAAATCTTTCAAAACTCACTTATCTTTATTTATCCCACAATTATCTTCAAGATAAAATACCTCCAACAATAGGAAATATTTCCCAACTCACTTACATTGATTTATCTTACAATTATCTTCAAAGAGAAATACCTCCATTAGGACATCTTTCCAATCTCCATCATCTTGATTTATCCCACAATTCTCTTCAAGGTAAAATACCTCCATCACTAGAAAATCTTTCAAAACTCACTTATCTTGATTTATCCCACAATTCTCTTCAAGGTCAAATACCTTCGTCACTAGGATATCTAACCAATCTATTGACCCTAATAATCTCTAACAACAAAATCAATGGAACCTTTCCCATTTCACTTTCAAACATCATGCACCTTCAAAATATTGACATTTCACACAATCTACTAACTGGTTCCCTCGAACCTTTCTTAGTTGGACATTTTCCATTCTTGTATGGTCTGGATCTAAGCTACAATTGTCTTTCCGGAGCGATTCCTATGCCTCTTGATAGTATCTATGACATGAACCTTTCCTTCAATAATTTGAGTGGTCCTATTCCAAGTGGTGTAAATCCATATGCGCTAATTGGGAACAAGGATGTATGCAGCAACAATACAAATATACAAATCAAATACCAATTTCAGCCTTGTTCAGTCAACCAGAAGAAACGAAGGCAGCTGGTCATAATTCTTTCCATCACCATATTTCTAATCATGGCCTTCTTACTACTTTTATATCTGGGGCACAGCCGCATTGCAATCAAGAACAAACATGCAAAGATAACTGAAACATCTAAGAATGGGGACATGTTCTGCATATGGAACTACGACGGAAGCATAGCCTACGAAGACATCATTACAGTAACTGAAGACTTTGATCTTAAATATTGTATCGGAACAGGTGCGTATGGAAGTGTCTACAAGGCTCAATTACCAAGTGGAAAGATTGTTGCGGTGAAGAAACTCCATGGCTTTGAAGCAGAGGTCCCCACTTTTGATGAGAGTTTCAGAAACGAAGCCAAAGTATTATCGGAAATAAAGCACCGACATATAGTCAAGCTCCATGGATTCTGCTTGCACAAAAGAATAATGTTTTTGATTTATGAGTACATGGAGAAAGGAAGCTTGCTTTCTGTGTTGCGTTATGACATGGAAGCAATAGAATTTGACTGGAAAAAGAGGGTTAACACAGTGAAAGGAACTGCACATGCTCTCTCATATCTCCATCATGATTGTGTCCCTCCAATAGTGCATAGAGACATATCAGCAAGCAACGTCTTGCTTAACTCCAAGTGGGAGCCCATTGTTTCCGACTTTGGCACTGCCCGATTTCTAAACTTTGATTCATCCAATCGAACTATAGTTGCTGGAACCATTGGATACATAGCACCTGGTAAATTGTTTATATGTTCCTCTACTTCTATTTATTTATTGTTTGATGCATATCAAGCCTAATAGCACCTGGTAAATTGTTTATATGTTCCTCTACTTTTATTTATTTATTGTTTGATGCATATCAAGCATAATCAAGATCCATATAACAAACAAATGGAGTAGTTTTCTGCACTTGTATTTTCAATTATTTTTCTTCTGATCTTTCAATGCTATGTTGCAAAAATGCAGAGCTCGCGTATACAATGGTTGTGAATGAAAAGTGTGATGTGTATAGCTACGGAGTGGTGGCACTGGAAACTTTGATGGGAAAACATCCTAAGGAAATACTCTCATCACTTCAATCAACTTGTATTCATGATGACATCAAATTATGTGATATATTGGATCAACGCCTCTCACACCCAACATTCTCAGTTTTACAAGACATAGTTGTTGTTGCCATTGTGACTTTTGCATGCTTAAATCCCAATCCTTGTTCTCGTCCAACAATGAAACACATCTCTCAATGTTTCCTTAGTCAACTCAAACCATTAAACATTCCTTTACATCAAATTTCGTTGCAACAACTCATGAGTCAAGAATTCAGACACTCTTTGAAATTGTAAACTTTATGAAATCATTAAAGAGAAATTTACATTATAACAACTTTCAATGAAAATTTTGTAGTTGTTATCACATTAATAATTAGAAAACATTTTCAAATTATATTCTTTTAGACTGGCTTTATGTTTGATATGGATTGTAACACTCTTTCAAACATGTCACCAAAAAGTAAAATGACATTATTTAGTAAAAACTGTAAAGAAAATGATAACATTTTCTCGTAAATACAATACAAATGTTAAAATTTTGAAATAGAAACTGTACCACTGGGGACCAGACTTCAAACAGACCGGGCGTCCACATAGCCACGACGGGCCAGCCACGCTATCCTTCTACTCGCTCTGGAGGGACCGGCCGTCGAACAGGCCGGACGACCTCATGTTCATAATCACGCGACCTTGCCGCTCTCCATCCGGATACACTACAACTCATGCGAGACTGCCCACTAACCAGATCGCCTATAGGGACCGACTGATCGGAAGGCCAAATTTTGGGAGACCGGCCGACCACATCGTTAATTAATCAAGTTTAAGGTAAGTAGTGGTTAAAAGCTATTGGGCTGAATTTTGGGTCGTGATTAACTTTTCACTAATCCTAAGCCCATAGCAAAAACTATAAATACAGATCCAGAGTGAGTGGTAGATAGGTTGCATTTATTGCACGTTTATTACTGTTCTATCGAAAAACGCCATTGCTCTCAAACTGACTTTGGCATCGGAGAATCTTTCGCAAGTCTCCCACCCGCACGCAAAGGAGGAAATCGAGGAGTAAGGAGTGAGAGTCGGACATCCGAGAGTTGAGAAGAGAAGGATGTGGAGGCATTGAACGACTCAGCCCCTACAACCTAAACATTTGGCGCCCACCGTGGGGCCGAGTTACTTCTTAAACGCAATGGTGACCACGAGAAACATGAGTATGGACCACCCCATTGAGATGATCAAAATGCTACAACAGAAGATGGACGAGATGCAACAGCGTCATGAGGACGAGCTCACGGCCGTTAAGACCGAGTGTGAGGCCCAGATAGCCCGGGAGATTGCCAGGAAGGAAGGTGAGGACAAACGGGGCGAAGGAGAAAGGGAAGGCCGTCGCAGAGGATCACACTGAGCACAACAGCGGACGCGATAAAACCTGGAGGCCGACGGAGTTCGAGGCCGAAGGGAGTAAAGTCAAATCAATGCATGCGGAAAGTGTCGCGGAGGATAGACGGATGGTAGTGAAGCCCGAGCCCTCGTCTACACTATTGCTCCCCTTTGCCCAACCAATCATGGATGTTCAGATATTGGAACAATTCATCGCGCCGCAATTCAACATGTACGATGGGACCACGGATCCCAAGGCCCACATCAAGACCTTCTCGAACGCGATGGCGTTCAGGACAAGCAATGACGTCATCTGGTGTCGGACATTTTTGCTATCATCAGAGGAAGAAGCACTTGAATGGTTCAACTCTCTCCCGCCCAATTCCATAGAGAATTTTGCCGGCTTGAAGCGCCTGTTCATTCGGTAGTTTGCCGCAAGTAGAACTCAGGACCTGACCGTCTTCGAATCGGTCACCCTGAAGCAAGGCAAGGAAGAAACGCTGAGAGCGTTTATGGACCGCTATCAGAAGACCATGCGATGGGTAAAATCGTTGAGCCCGGAGTTGGCCTTACATTACATCCTCCCTGCCCTCAAGCCGGGACCGTTTAAAGACAACGTCTGCCAACGGACCCCCAAAACCATGGAAGAGTTGCGGGAAAGGGCAGCGGACGAGATTAGGGTGGAGGAGATGAAGTTTTCGTATAAAAAGGAGAGCCAGGAGCTTAGGGGGGAAAGGGCGGACGATGGAAAGTCGGGTAATTTGACGGGAAAGCCGGGCGGCCTCAGACAGAAGGAGTCGTAATGAGGACCCCATTTCCAGCAATACACCCCCTTAAATGCCCCCAGAGAGAAGATCCTCTGGGAGGTGCTAAGCACGGATTTGCTCCCAGAACCCGTGAAGCGCCCTACCCCATCAGGCGCGAACGGGAGCAGACACTACGCTTACCACAAAAATATGGGTCATACCACCGAGGAGTGTGTGACCCTGAAAGACAAGATTGAAGAGTTGATCCGGGCGGGACAGCTCAAAAAGTACATTCGGGTTGACCGTCCTCAGGCACCTGCAGAGCGGCCCACCCTTAGACAAGCTTACAGACTCGATAGGTCTAGAAATGATCAGGCTGAGCGCCCGCGCTCAAAGTGGCGACAGAGCAAGAGCCGTAGTAGGAGCCGCTAGCGTCCTCTAAGAGGGCACATTAACACCATCAACGGAGGCTTCGCTGGGGAGGGTCATCCTCATCTGCACGGAAACGTCATATACGAGCTCTGTAGTCTGTGCACTCCGTAGACATGTCCCGCCGCACGATGTCGTCCATCATGTTTTCGGACGACGACTTCCACGCTCCCAATTCTGACCAAGACGATTCGATGGTGATAACGGCTGAAATTGCCCACTACGGTGTCAGCAAAGTCTGTGTGGACTAGGGGAGCTAGTGAATATTCTCTATTGGAAAACTTTCCAGCAGGTGGATATTTTGAAAGACCTCATCGTTCCCTACAACGGGCAGATAGTGGGCTTTGCGGGAGAAAGGGTAGACACCCGAGGGTATGTGGAGCTGCGCACAAGATTGGGGACCGGGCGGTCTAGCGAGGAAAAGCGAGTTTGATACTTGCTGGTTGAAGCCAACACTTTGTACAACGTGTTGCTTGGTCAGCCCTGCCTTAACGCTTTTGGAGTAATCGTGTCCACACCCCACCTCACAATGAAGTATCCTTCCGAGAAGGGAACCCTATGCACCGTTCAGACGGATCAGAAAATGGCCAGAGAATGCTATGCTGCCGCCGGGCTAAAGATGTATACCCGACAAGGGAAGAGGAGAGCGACCAATTCTGAAGTGGCGATGGCCGACCTCGATCCGAGGACGAACACGGAGGACCGGCTGGAGCCGATGGGAGAGACCCAACCCATCCAAATAGGGAAGGATTCTTCCCAAACGACTACCATGGCACGGGGCTTGGAGCCCGAGGTAGAGGAGGAACTTAGGTCGCTTCTATGGAAGAACAGAGACTTGTTCGCCTGGACATCAGCCAACATGCCAGGGATCCACCCCTCGGTCATGTCCCATAAATTGGCGCTGTTCAAGGAGGCCCGCCCGGTGGCACAAAAGAAGCGGCGGATGGGCGAAGAGAAGAGGAAAGCCGTCAAAGAGGAGGTGGGGAAGCTGAAGGAGGCAGGTTTTGTTAAAGAGGTCATCTACACCACTTGGCTGGCCAACGTGGTAAGGTGAAAAAGACCAGTGGGAAGTGGCGCATGTGCACCGACTACATCGATTTGAACAAGGCCTGCCCCAAGGACTCTCACCCCCTGCCAAGCATAGACCATTGGTGGACGACACCTCGGAACATCAGATGTTAAGTTTCCTAGACGCCTATTCCGGGTATAATCAGATTCCGATGTACGAACCCGACCGGGAGAAGACGGCCTTCATCGCTGAGAGGGCAAACTTCTGCTACGAGGTAATGCCCTTTAGCTTGAAGAATGTGGAGGCAACCTACCAGCGATTGATGGACCGGATCTTTAGGGAGAAAATCGGCAGATGCATGGACGTGTATGTGGACGACATGGTCGTCCGCTCGGCGGACGGTGTTAGTCACGTGCGGAACCTGGAGGAGGTCTTTCGTCAAGTCAGGAAGTTCGGGATGCGCCTGAACCCGGCCAAATGCACATTTGGGGTGGCCACTGGAAAGTTCCTAGGCTTCATGCTTACATCTAGAGGGATTGAGGCTAATCCTGACAAGTGCGACGCGGTGTTGCAGATGCAAAGCCCGACCACTCTTAAAGAAGTCCAAAGGCTCGTCGGTCGGCTTACAGCGTTGTCACGATTCATCCCAAAATTGACCGAGTTGGTCAAACCCGTCCTTCGGAAGATGAAGAAGGGAGCCGACTCCATATGGGATGTCGAGTGCGAGCAAGCGTTCTAGGATGTCAAGACCATCCTGTTTGACCCGCCAGTAATGAACCGTCCCGTGCCAGGAGAAGACTTGCATATCTTCTTGGGAGTATCACAGTCGGCCATCAGCGCGATGTTAACACAAGAACGGCCCCAGCCAAGGCTGGTGTACTTTGTTGGCCGCACCCTCCTGGATGCAAAGACTCGCTATCAGCAGGTGGAGAAGGTGGGGTTGGCTTTGTTGAACGCGTCTCGAAGCTTCCGGCGATATTTCCAAAGGCACAAAGTGATCGTCAGAATTGACTTTCCCATCTCAAAAATCCTCATAAGCTCGATCTAGCGGGGCGCATGGTGGCGCAGGAAGTAGAGTTGTCGGAATTCGACCTGCGATACGAACCTAGGGGGTCGATCAAGGGCCAACACTTAGCTGATTTCGCGGCAGAATTGCCTCACACAAACCAGGACGAGTGGAGCCTATACTTCGACGGGGCGTTCGGTAGATCGATCAGTGGGGCCAGCATTGTGTTGGAGGTCCCGAACGGATTATTGTTGGAGCATTCCTTGATATTCAAGTTTAAGGTCTCCAACAATCAGGCCGAGTACGAAGCCTTGGTAGCCGGCCTAGAACTGGCCAGAGACATGGAGGCTAGAAGGATCACATGCCGGACGAATTCCCAATTAGTCGTGGGACAGATGAACGACGATTTCCAGGTTAAAGAGGAACAGTTGTTGCGGTACTTCCATCGTGCAACAGAGCTGGTGAAATCTTTCGTAAAGGTCGACATCTAACATTTTTAAAACATTTTTCATAACATAAGGACCCAATGTCTTCATTTTTAAAACCGGGTACTAAACAGAAATTCACCTCTTAACATGAGGACGAAGTAAGCATTTAAGCCTAAAATAATATTATTAATACTAATGTTAATAATAATGGTATTAAAAAAATTAATAATAATATGCATTGTTAATAATTATAATTACAATACAAATTATATTGATATTACTAAAAATGAACACTTTCATAGCTTTTAACACATTATTTTAGACAAAATAACATTATATTGTCAACTTACATTTAAAGAGAAAGGACAATAAGAACTACTTTTTTCTAAACAAAATCTTTTGGTATGCAAGTTACATTTATCCACCGTATAAGAAGCCAATTTTTCAATGATACATGCGGTTATTTTCACTTAATTGTGTCTTATTATTTTATTTAAAAAACAAATTACAAAATATTTATGCTTTTCTGCCCTTTACCACAAGTCTATTCTGGATACCGGTTCTGACCAATTCATCATTTCTATGTTAATCCTTCTCCAACCACTCATCTACCCTCGTAACATTCCCTCAGCAATAAAGATCTCATTTTTTATCTCGTTTATTTCTGTTCATAAAAAATAATAATTAACATTTGATAATATTATAATAGTTTATTTATTAAGAAATAGTTATTTTTTCATACTTGGTAAATTAGAACAAATAAATCATTTAAATATTTGTTTTAAACATGGTTGAATTTTATGACATGTAAGTTTTGTAGAAAAAAACATATTTGTTTTCAGGTAAACTTAGTTATTACGGAGCTGAGAGATTTTGTAACGCGGACGGTTACTTCAGAATCAAAGTAACAAACAGCTTCCAAAGTGAGGGTAAATTAAAGAAAAATATTTGTTTAACAACTTTTTTTGATAAATTTTTTATAACAATATAGTTTGTGATTGGTTAAAAAAATTGTTATAAAAAAATTGTTAACATAATCCTAAATTAAAAAAATTGTTAACATAATCCTAAATTAAAAAAATTGTTAACATAATCCTAAATTAAAACTGGAAAAAGATCTACTCTTCAACTTTATTATATTTTAAAGAGCCTTTCACGCTCTTCAGCTTCTTTCACTATCTTCACAGCTTATTTGGACAAGACCTCCTTAATTCAAACCCAAAACAAAACCGCATTTGTCATTATTAAATGTAAAATTCTGACACATTGGAACTAATTTGTTTTGGCTTTTGATAGGTTTTTTTCTTCAATAGCATATGCACACAATTGTCCTTTCTCAAGCACTAGAACAATGAAATAATAGAAAAAAATAAAAGAAGATATTATATACCTTATAGAAAAAACCTTCCACTCCAATTATATCATGAAAAATAAGTACCAAAATAAATTTTATTTCGGATATGAGACTTCTTTTCTCGCAATAAAAAAATGAAAAAAAAAACTTCATGAGTAACAACTAACGAAATGTTCTTAAAATATATAACAAAATTATAAATCTCCATATAACAATTAACTAAAATATCTCCAATAAAGACGTTATTGGTGACAATGATTTCTAAACATTCCTATCCATGGAACGTTTGATAGAGCAAACCCAGCAACGTAGAAATGGTTGCATTAAAATCTCCAAAGTTGACTTTGAAGTCAAGCAATAATAATAGGACAAATGCGTTTGCACCGTCAATGGGGCAAGACACTCGAATTCTTTGCACAAACAATAATTACATGCGTACAAATCATTATGTCGTAAATATTCCACTCTTGATTTTTAGTAGATTCAAACATTTTAAAATTCTATATATATATATATATATATATATATATATATGATTTCTCAGTTGGATATATCTGCCATTCTTGAAAAGTTTGGATCTAAGCTACAATAATCTTATTGGAGCAATTCCTCTACCTCTTCTTAGTATCTATTATGTGGACCTTTCCTTCAACAATTTGAATACAACAACATTTCATATATTCAAACCAAATACAGATTCCAGCCTTCTTGAATTCATGACAAGAAAGCAAGGCAAAATTAGTTGGTCATAATGCTTTTTATCACCATTTTTCTAATAATGACCTTCTTACTACTATATATGAGGCACAACTGCATTGCAATGAAGAATAAACATGTAAGCATAACTGAAATATCTAACAGCGGGGACTTGTTTTGCATGCATCATTTTTTACCTCAAATATTGTATTATTAGATATTTATAAAATTAGAGATTACATATATAATATATTTGGTGAAGTAAAATTAAATTGTTGAATTATTTTTTACAATTACAATTTGGACCCAAATCAAGTTTAGAATATGCTTACTAAATGATGGGTCAAATTAACTTTATTTGTGATATAAAAATTTAAATATAATCTTTCGCTGGTAATGTATATAGTTCTACAATGTCATTAGAATTTGAACGATGCACTCCATTCTATTGAAATCAAACCAAATACGAATGTCGCTACAGGTACATGAATGCAAAGGGCGAATTTCAGCGAGAGATTCCAAAACCCAGCGAAGCTTGGTGCAATAATGGCAACACAGAGACAGTCTCTTATTGTAGATTTGCAAGATGATGGATGAGAAAAGATGTGAAACAATCCTCAAAGAATAATGAAAGGATTCATATTATCCATAATAGTCATGATAAAAAAATCATAAAATAACTAGTGATACCATATTAAAGAACACAAAAATAATTATTCAATTGATGCAAAATACAAAAGATATCTTGTGCTTCACCAAAAGAATAAAAAAAATATTAAAAAATATGTATAAATATGTCTATAAAAACTAAATAAGGTAGTGGATATCTCTAATAATACTTTATATGCAACAACCATTTCTAAACATTCCTACGCGTGTTTGTGTGAGAGGCAACAACGCAGAAATGGTAGCCTTCAAATATTCAAAGTCGACTCTTAAGTCAGCCAAAATAAAGTGATCAAAGCGTTCGCACCGTCCTTTTGACAAAACATTGTGGAATTCTTTGAACCATCAAAACATAATAGTAGTACATGCATCCGAATCAACTTTTCATCAATATTCCATTCATGACAGTTAGTATTATACAAACTCTTCATACTCTCAAACTTTTACTCTACACCCAGATTTTCCCAACCTATCTATTAAACCTATTTATAGATTTTTTTTTTAAATTTACTAAAACCGTAACTAACAAATAAGTTTTGTGAAATATAAAAAGAAATTGAAGTCATACTAATACAGACTATAATTACATTTTATCTTAATTAGTATATATATATACAGTGAATTACTATAATATCGTTTACTTAATATTACTTTTATTGTATTTATTATTATAATTTATTTCAAAATTTCACAATAACTAAAAAGTATAAGAAAGAAATATTTTAAATTTATTTAAACTAGTCTCTAAGTCAAGCAATGATGGCCTTCTGGAATTCTACGTTTGGGCTCTTCTACTCAACACGGCTTATCGCAGTATAAAAATCAGCAGATAGCTAGCATGGTATTGAGTGAACATAATTTCGTGAACCTTGAGTTTCTCATAAATATACCTCTATTTCCAAACCATGCTTTTTTTGGTTTACAACTTCCATCTTTTTATTTATGCTTTGCTTTTTACGGGCTCTGTTTTGCAGTTGGGATGCGCGTCGTCTACACCATCGCAGCTTCAGTTGGAAGCAAACGCTATAATCAATAGTGGATGGTGGAATCTGTCGCACTCGGATTCAAATCATATCTGTTCATTGATTGATGGTATAAGTTGCAATGATGCTAGAAGTGTAACCGGTATCACATATCTGTATACCAAGCGACGGATTCAATTAGCAACTCTAAACCTTTCCGCTTTCAAGAATTTAGAAACTCTTGAGGTCTGTTACTCTAGTCTAGAAGGGACTATCCCACCTGAAATTGGCAGTATTTCTAAACTAAGTCGTCTTCGTT
The DNA here is from genome assembly GCF_029865625.1 of Vigna umbellata. Classification (NCBI taxonomy): domain Eukaryota; kingdom Viridiplantae; phylum Streptophyta; class Magnoliopsida; order Fabales; family Fabaceae; genus Vigna; species Vigna umbellata. The sequence continues at coordinate 9,429,768 of NC_142168.1, read as the reverse complement.
TGTCTCACAATTCTCTTCAAGGTAAAATACCTTTCACATTAGAAAATCTTTTCAACCTCACTTATCTTGATTTATCTTATAATTATCTTCACGGTAAAATACCTACCACGATAGGAAGTCTTTCCAAACTCATTCATCTTGATTTATCCTTTAATTTTCTTTCGGGTGAAATATCTCACATAAAAAATATTTTCGAACTCACTCATCTTTATTTGTCCAATAATTCTCTTCAAGGTAAAATACCTTTCACAGTAAAAAATCTTCCCAATCTCACGTATGTTGATTTGTCCCACAATTACTTTCATGGGGAAATCCCTATTGCAACAGGAAATTTTTCCAAACTCATATATCTTGATTTATCTTTCAATTCTCTTCAAGGTAAAATACCTATCACAATGGGAAGTTTTTCCAAACTCACTCATCTTAAATTGTCTCACAATTCTATTTTTGGTGAGATACCTCCTACAATAGGATATCTTTCCAAACTCACTCATCTTGAATTGTCCCACAATTCTATTTTTGGTGAGATACCTCCTACAATAGGAAATCTTTCCAAACTCACTTATCTTGATTTGTCCCACAATTATATTCATGGAGAAATACCTCCTACAATGGGAAATCTTTCCAAACTCACTTATCTTGATCTGTTCGACAATTCTCTCCAAGGTGAAACACCACTCACAGTTGGAAGTCTTTCCAAACTTACTTATCTTGATTTGTCATACAATTCTCTTCAAGGTGAAACACCTCTTATGGTAGGAAATCTGTCTGAACTCACTTATCTTAATTTATCCTACAATTCTCTTGAAGGTGAAATACCTTCAAGTGTAGGAAATCTTTCTACACTCACTTATCTTGATTTGTCCCACAATTCTCTTAATGGGAAGATGCCTCCTACCATAGGAAATCTTGTAGGACTCACTTTTCTTTATTTATCCCATAATTCTATTCATGGGGAAATACCTCCTACAATAGGAAATTTAACCCAATTAAGTCGCCTAATCATCTCTAACAACTACATTCAGGGGCCTATCCCTTTTGAATTGTCATTCCTGGTAAATCTCAATTTTGTAGATGTATCTTACAACAAAATCAATGGAACCTTGCCCATTTCCCTTTCAAACCTTAGGAACCTTCAACATCTTGATATTTCACACAATCAACTTGCTGGTTCTCTAAAACCCTTCACAGTTCAATATTTGTCACTCTTAAAAAGTTTGGATCTAAGCTTCAATAATTTTCAGGGTCCTATTCCAGATGGTTTACATCCATCTGTGCTAGTGGGGAACGAGGGTGTATGCAGCAACATTTCGGATATCCAAACCATTTACAAATTCAAACCTTGTTCAATCCAAGCCAAGAAACTAAAGCATAATCAGTTGGTCATAGCTATTTTTATCACCATTTTTCTAATAATGACCTTCTCGCTGCTTCTACATTTGAGGAAAAATCAAATGGAAATCAAGAACAAACATGCAAGAATAACTGAAACACCTAAGAATGGAGACTATTTTTGCATATGGAACCATGACGAACGCATAGCCTATGAAGACATCGTTGCAGTAACTGAAGACTTTGACCTCAACTATTGTATTGGAACAGGTGCCTACGGGAGTGTTTATAGGGCTCAACTTCCAAGTGGCAAGATTGTCGCGGTGAAAAAACTTCATGGCTTTGAAGCAAAGGTCCCCAAATTTGATGAAAGTTTCAGAAACGAAGCCAAAGTATTATCGGAAATAAAGCATCGACATATCATCAAGCTTCATGGATTTTGCTTTCACAAAAGAGTCATGTTTTTGATTTATGAGTACATGGAGAAAGGAAGCTTGTCTTCTACCTTGTTTGATGACATGGAAGCAATTAACTTGGATTGGAGGAAGAGGGTTAACATAGTGAAAGGCACTGCACATGCTCTTTCATATCTCCATCATGATTGTGCCCCTCCTATAGTGCATAGAGACATATCAGCAAGCAACGTCTTGCTTAACTCTAAATGGGAGCCCACTGTTTCTGATTTTGGAACAGCCCGATTTCTCAACCTTAATTCATCCAATCGAACTATAGTTGCTGGAACCATTGGATACATAGCACCTGGTAAATTGTTCATATTTTTCTCTACTTCTATTTATTTATGATTTGGTGCAGATTAGGCCTAATCAAAATACATATATAACAAGTAAATAGAGTAGTTTTTTACACTTGTATTTTCAATTATTTTTGTTTTGATCTTTTGATGTGATTTGTAAAAATGCAGAGCTTGCCTATACAATGGATGTTAATGAAAAGTGTGATGTGTATAGCTTTGGAGTGGTGGCGCTGGAAACTTTGATGGGAAAACATCCTAAGGAAATACTCTCATCACTTCAATCAAATTGTATTGATGATGCCATCAAATTAGGAGAAATATTGGACCAACGCCTCTCACCCCCATCATTTTCAATTTTGCAAGATATAGTTGCTGTTGCCATTGTGGCTTTTGTGTGCTTAAATCTCAACTCTTGCTCTCGCCCAACAATGAAATGTATCTCTCAATGTTTTCTCGGTCAGCTCACACCATTCAACATTCCTTTACGTGATATTTCATTGCAACAACTCATGAGTCAAGAACTTAGGCATTGTTTAAAATTATGATCTTTCTGAAATCTTTTAATGGAAAATTAAATTGTAACAACTTTCAATAAATATTATGTGGTTGTTTATGACATGAAAAGTTAGAAAACTTTTTAAAATTATGTTCTTTTGATTTAAAACTCATCTTATGAACCATCAATTTTATCATCTCGTACTGAAATCCGAAAGTTTATCATTAGTCATCTTATAATCAATTATATTAAACTTTAAACAAACATATGGGAAATAAAACCAAATTCATGATTAAAATCTACAAAAACAATCTCACTTTTAAGGAACCACACAATCCGGAACAAAAGCACTTGAAACATATTATGTTCTTTTAAGTTATTCTTGTTTTATGTTTGGTATGAATTATTAAATATGACACCAAAAAATAAAAACTATTTTGTAAAAACTAAAACAAAACGATATTAGTTTAACTTATTTTACTTTCGTTTACACATTGGTACTTCATTAAATATTTAACATCATTGAAATGTATATAAAGTTACGTGATAATAATATATTGTAAGGTTATATGTACAATACTCTGTACTCTTTAATAATTAGTATATTTTCCATTATATGTACAACACTTTGTAAAGTACTTGCTTTACTATAAAAATGTTATTTATTTTTGTTTTTTTTTTGTTGTATTTGGATGTTTTCTAGAATCACATCTTGATTTTGAAATTATGTAGGCAGAAACCAAAGAAGAAAAAAATTGAAAAAAAAAAGTTATAGACTACGGTTCAACTCAAACCGAAGCTTATGCTTGTTCTTTTTTTAATTTATTTTTCAGGAAGCTTTTAGGATACGATTATCTAATTCAACCGTAGCTTATCTCCTTTTGCATTTTTTAAGTGGTGTTACAGGCTACAGTTATCTAAAAAAACCTTAACCTATACCTCTCTTTGACAATAGTTATAGGTTACGGTTTCTAATGAAATTGTAGTCTATTATGAACTACAAACTACAGATGGAAATCGTAAATCGTAGTCTCATAATTTCTTTTTTTACCATATACCTAAATATACTACAATTCATTAATTATAGTTTACATAAAATATAATCATAACATATATCTTTGTTGCTTAGATGGAAGAATGAAGACCAAAATGCATTTAAAGAAGGAGAAAAAAAAAAATACTAACTACCTTCCAAGTTTTACTTTATCTTTAACCAATTTAATGTATCGAAAAATGAAACCAAATTCACTCTATTTAAAAGATATAAAAAATTGATTAGATAAAAGAAATAAATAAAATTATTAATCAAGCCCAATAACTTCAGTAAACAAAGTGAAATTATTATTAGAAACAAAAATCATCAAAGGTATAAAAAAAGAGAGTTAATTAAAATACAAAAATAAAGAATGCAACAATTATCCGGAAAAGGAAAAGAAGAGGGAGGAATGAGAGAAATAATTATGTATGATATTGGAGGAGTCAACGTGAGGGTATTGTGGCTTCGTTCGAAAGCTTGATCGTGTAAAAGGTTCATTTGCTGAAAATATTGTTGGGCATTAAGTTGGAATTCGGGTGTTGATGACTTTGCTAACTGGATTGAACACCTCCAATAGCAGTAGAAGATAAAGATGAAGATGAAAATGAAAATGACTTCTTGCAATTGGATACGAAGCCATGTAGTCTACAATATAGATGGAAAAATAAAATTAAACTGCACTGCAATTCTACTAAAATATGTACTGAACTAAAAACTAATTTGTCTAAAAATTGAACTGAATTATAAAACAGTTCAAACAAACTGAATTGTTTTTTGTTTTATTAAACTGGACTGAACTGAACTATACTAAATTGTATTAAACTATAATATAAATTAATCTGAACTACTAACTATATTAATTTTAAATTAAATTGTACTAATTTTAACAGTGTCATAGTTTTTATTAAGCACTTTTCTTCAAACTTTTCCACTTTCTTAAACCGCCACAAACACATACAACTGTAATTATAAAAGTTTATTACAAAAAGATTAATTATTTAAATATTTTAAATGGTAACCGTATGATATCCTGAAACAACACAGTAATTATATTAAATAAATTATTAAAATAACATTTTTTTCTTTAAATATTTTTGAAGAATTCGTTTATTTGATTCTAGACGGGAATTTTTTAGAAAACCTATTATCTACTATAATATAAAAAAAATACTAAAATTTATTTTAATATTTATTTTATTTTATTCATAAGTATCATACAAATTAATTTTAATTATTTGATATTATTATTTTTTATTTTATTTATATTTATTTTATTATATGTGTATGGAAATTATTTTATTTTTTATTTATTTTATTTATTTATTTTTTTTATTTAAATTTATTTTTTTATTTATATTTATTTTATTTTATTTATATTTATTTTTTCATGAATATTATTTTACTTTTATATTTATTTTTTTTAATTTTTTATTTATATTTTTTTGTTTATATGTGTATATAATTTATTTTATCTTTTTATCTACTTATTTTATTTTAAAATAAATTTTTATTTATATTTATTTTGTTGCCTCATAAAATTGTTTTATTAATCAATTATTTATTATTTATATTTTATTATGTAAAAATTAAACTAATATTTATTAATTATTATAATATAAGAAAAGATGATACTAGAAAAGTTACTCTTAATATAAACGTTTAATTTTTTTGTCATTTGATATTTTTATAATATTAATTATTTTTTCTATATTACTATTTTTTTATGATATTTAATTATATAGTCATTTAATAAAATTTAACGTTAAAAAATATATTTTAGTTCAAGTCTGTAAAATACTATCATTTAAAAATAATAATATTGATATTTATTTTAAAGTTAGTTGATTTTTAAAATAAATAATTATTTTAGTGTGTGCTGTAACATCCCAAACATACAATGTAAAATCATATATGAGAATCATCACATGTTAACAATACTACAGATCAGTTCTACACAGAACGAGATACACTTATGGTCGAACGACCTTACATAATAACAGGGGATTTAAAAAGTATGCTAACTACTATTAGACCGAACGTTTCACAAAACACACTAATACCGTACGGTCTTTACAAAAGTAAAACTAACACCAGAACGAACGCTCTCAAGGTTCGGCCTTCACTTCCGTGGCATCTTCCAACACTTCTTCCAGCAGCTCTTCTCCTTCTGCTCACATCCACATGGATGATCATTGCAACAGGACAACGACAGGACGCACAATACAGACAAAGATGATAAACAGGGTAAGCTTATGTAATTTAATTTCTTCCATAACAACAGACACCATTCATAAACAAACCAACGACCACATGACTCTGACTGTCCGGACTGTATGAATCATGTGTAGCTATAACATTCGTGCACCCGGGTCATGTAGTAACTGGGATACCCTCAACAGCTGCCACCCGAGGTTGATCCGTTCCGTCGAAGTTAACCTTATGGACTAGGACCTCCTGCCATTCCCACACGTGACTTACTCCTCTCTACATGAGAACGAGTAATCATGGAATATCAGAATGAACGCCCGCTAAGCTTTGCCCACATTCATAGTTTACCAATCAATAACCACTTTCTAAGATATTCCTCCCTGGAATACTCGTTCATAATCAAACTATTTCATACACATCACATTTCAAATTCTCTCAGACTTTTTCATCTACATATTCCAAATGAAATAAGATCATACATTCTTATCATAACCCAAGTACGACTGGTATAACAAGACCGAGCGCTACTCATCTACTTACATAAACAAACTCCTAAGAGTTCAAACGGGATGCCACGAAGCCTAGGCCGAGTACTAAGACTCTAGGCCGAACACCTTTTAAAGACTAACACTGATTTACACTAAATATTAATACTGATGAGAAACTATGGAGTAACGAACACTATCTAGTTTGAATGAAGACTCTAATTCTAAGCACAGTAATAATATATTCAAGAAAACAAGACCCAGCGCTTGGTTTAAGACCGAGCCCTGTAGAAACTGAACACTATTGGACGAGCGTTGGTCCAAGACCAAATGCATATCAGGAACGAGCGCTACTGAGGCTGAACGCTTGATCCAAGACCGATCACTAATAAACTTACATAAAACGAATGAATATATATATATATATATAAAATTGAGCCACCACTTATTCTGAATGAAAAAGAACAATAACGTCTACGAGCGTAAGTAATATATATAACACATTTACTAAACTGTTTAGGAAATCTAAAGAAGAACTACACTTAAGCCGAACACTCACTCATACATATCTACTATTCTATCACGATCGTTATTACCGTAATTCCTTGTATAAGAGAACCTAATATAGATGGACGCTCAAAGAGAAACAAAATGGTTAATACGAACTCTCGGTCAAAGTTTAACAAATCCTATGTAGTATTACAGGAAAACTCTTAGATTTTATCCCCAAAACATGAGACTCGGGTAAAACCATGCACTCCCAAGAAGAACCGAACGCTCGCTAATGACGCTCGACCATGCTAATCACCTTTGCTCATAATACTACGGTTCAAAGATTAAACTCTATCCCAACTCATTTCACAACGTATATCATATGTTCATCCACACATCCAAACCAGCAGTACAATCATATTTCATACTCATCAAATAATCACACGTATCATGCAAGCATACAAACATTCCACACAACAAGCTAAATTAAATTATATAAGCTTCCCTTACCTTTAAGCGTGACCGAACGTTCACAATTTGAACATAATAGCTCACCACCAGTCTCTTAGAACACTACGATCACGATTTACGAAACTAACCAAATGAAAGACCAGAAAGGCGTTCAGAAATGGTTAAGGAACTCAGGTAACCGAAAACTGAGTTTGCATGTACAGAAAAACCACTCGGCTGAGAAAGATGAACTTACCAGTCCAGAATCCAAAACTGATCGGTTCAAACGAACACCCTCGACGCCGGGAGTGCTCAGACGGTGCCTGAGAGGTGATCGATGAAGAAATGGTTAAGATTTCTTAGAGAGAAGGAGGATATTTTAGAGAGAAGAAGGAGAAAATGGTTTCAATAGAGTGGGGAAGAAGAAAGGCATGCAGAGAAGTGGCACGACATTTTAAATTTTGCCTTAAATATTGTCGTCGCCCAAAACGAACGACCACTCCCTTGCAGCCATATGTTCTCCACTAACTGAGACGCTCACTCACTTCTTGGCACATGGATCCCACTACTTGGGGTTTTTGGGTGTGTTTTAATGGGGTCTAACATGTAGGGACCATGACACGGGGCAGAGGGCATTGTCTAGTCAAAGGCCAGCTGCACCCACCTAGAGGGGTCCTGCCTGTCTAGTTCATGCTGCTCGGGCAAGGGCATTTCATCCCTTTACGACTGCAGTCATGGAAGAGCAAATGCCGGAAAGGGCGCTCCCAATTCTGGAAAGGTATGATGGATCGGGGGACCCGGAGGAGCACCTTAGGTCATTTGCTGACGCCATGGCAATCTATTCACCCAGTGAGAGGATTTGATGCAGGGTGTTTTCCCTATCGGTTAAAGGAGAGGCTTTGGAATGGTTTCACTCTCTTCGTCCCAGGACTGTTGATAATTTTATGACTTTGAGGCGCCTATTTGAACGGCAGTTCGGTTCCAATAAGACGCAAGACCTTACCTACATGGAGCTTACTAAAATAAAACAGTGAAAAGATGAAGACCTGAGGGACTTCATGGACCGGTTCAACCGAACCGCACGACAGGTGAAGGGTGTTGGCAAGAAGTTCATCATCAACACCCTGTCAACAACCTTGAGGTCGTGCTCCTTTGCGGATAACATATTTGCTCGGCCACCTTCAACCATGGGAGAAGTGCAAGAGAGGGCCGCTGAGTTCATTCGAATAAGGGAGATGCGGGCTGTCCAAAAAATGCAACACGAAGAAAATGATTCACCCTTGACAGGCTGAGAGCGAAAGGAGGGCAAGCGAGCATGCACGCAGAACCGAACGACATAATTGTGGCAAGAATAGAGCTAAGCTTTCTATTTGCTTTTTTCCAGTTTAAGAGTGTGATGTAATTTGCAAATCTGATATTACTATCAAATGATTTCCATAGAAATTTTGAGCAAGTTGTGTCAACCGTTTGACCAAAGGAAAAGGTTCTAAAAAGAACTTCAATCAACCGTTCGACTCAAAGAAAGGGTTTGTTTGCTGCAAAACCAACGACAAGTGCACCGGTCGCAGCGTAGCAAGTGATAAATATCGCTCTCTCCCAAGAGAAAATTGAAACACATGACAATTCTTTCTTTTATAACTCAATTAGACATCAAAGTGCACAAAACAACACAAGAAACTCTTTTTGGTATTTTATCAAACATAGTGTATTTACAATTTGTCAAGACTAGAATTCATCCATTTCATTCTCATGCATTCACAAACGTCTCAATTCCATCCAATAGGTGTTCAATTTCAGTTCTAGGTTCAATTCATATTTCTCAATACATCAAGAACCACAATTCATGCATGGGTGATCAATCCAAAGCAAGCATTAAGCATAGAAATTGAATACTAACATGAATTGGAAAAGCATATAACATTAGCATCACAAAATACATAAGAATTCCATGTTTTACAACTAATCTCAACAAATAGGAAAAGCCCTCCACGGTGGAGAACTTATGGTTCTACAAAATTGAAGAGATAGGGAAGAAATTGGAACCAAAGAGAAGATGCACAACCTTTCCCAAGGTTCTTGGCAACTGATCTATGCTCCATTTGCGCCTCCCTTCACATCTCCATCTCCAATTTGTGACCCATCTTCTTCCTCAACCCAAAAGGGGAAAAATCACCATTGATGAAGCTTGAAGACCCAAGGAGGAGTGAGAGAGCTTCCCAACACGCCAAACAACCTCTAATGGTCTCTTCCAATCTCTCTAGGTGAAGAATGAAGTGTAGGAGGAGAAGAATGCCCAAAAAATCGTGAGACCCATGTTTAAATAATCCATTTTGACACATCAACGTCGCCACTGGTCAGCTGCACCCCACCAGCAGCATTCCAAAGAGTAGGGCGCTCAATTGCACCCCAGCGGCAGAATTCCAGTGACAGAGCACTCAACTGCACCTAAACGCCAACAATCCAGATACTGGTAGCTCAGCTGCACCCCAGCTGCAGCATTCCAGAGGCATATAGCTCAGTTTCCGCTCAGTTGCCACTCAGCTACAGGCAGTTTTGATAGCATTATAAAATTCAAGTTCTTGTGCGATTCCAAATGCTTCCAACAAGGTATTTGCTTCAAATTGATCTTTTATTGTCCCAAAACATGTTCTCTTGAGTTCTTACTTGTTTTCCTCTACTAGAATTGCTTCCTATTCATTTATTTCACACACTCAAATAAAGATATTAGAGGTAAAAAACAAGCATATACTAAATAAAACACAAGAAAACTAGAAAACACACTAAACTTGAAGATAAAACGAGGTAAAAGCTATGAAGGAGTTGATTTATTCACAAAATATACACACAAAGACACGTAAAATCAACCGTTATCACTCCCCCACTCTTAAAACCTTGTTTGTCCTCAAGCAAAAGGTAACTTGGCCAAGAAAAACATCTAATCAACAATGGTCAAATAACAAGGAAGCAAGGTCACACAATCAAATCGGGTAACATTCATGAATGTTCTTTTTTCATCACCAATCCAAAAAGAATATGTGTAACGTAGTAAACCCTTAGTTATGGTCCTCACAATGCAAATGTTACAAGAATATATGTACATGCTTTATGAGAGATTAACAATCATGGCAAAATGTTTTCATTGATCAACCAAAGGAACTAATCCTCACTAGAAAAAGTGTTTTCACTCAACCACACTAGTGTATAAGGGTGTGTCATTCTCTCATATACCTCTAATAGCACATAATTTGACTTTGCTTTTCATTTCAAGAGCCAAGAATTATTCACAAAATATACACACAAAGACACGTAAAATCAACCGTTATCAGGGTTCTAAAAAGAACTAAGAAAACTCTTATCAACCGCTCACATTGGCATCTTCGACCTAGGGAACGTTTCAAGTGAACTCATAGTGTCGACCGAACAGTGAGGAACGCTCCTCGTGAACTCTCACCTTGATCTTAGGGCATGCTCCTAGTGAACTCCTAAGATCTAAATCGAACGGTGAGGAACGCTCCTCGTGAGCTATCACCTTGATCTTAGGACACGCTCCTAGTAAACTCCTAAGATTTAAATCGAACGGTGAGGAACGCTCCTCGTGAACTCTCACCTTGATCTTAGGGCACGCTCCTAGTGAACTCCTAAGATCTAACCCGAACGGTGAGGAAAGCTCGTCGTGAGCTCTCACTTTGATCTTAGGGCACGCTCCTAGTGAACTCTTAAGATCTAAACCAAACAGTGAGAAACGCTCCTCGTGACCTCTCACCTTGATCTTAAGGCACGCTCCTAGTGAACTCCTAAGATCTAAACCGAACGGTGAGGAACGCTCCTCGTGAGCTCTCACCTTGATCTTAGGGCACACTTCAAGTGAACTCCTAAGATCTAAAACGAACGGTGAGGAACGCTATTCGTGAACTCTCACCTTGATCTTAGGGAACGCTCCAAGTGAACTCCTAAGATCTAAACCGAATGGTGAGGAACACTCTTAGTGAACTCTCACCTTGATCTTAGGAAACGATCCAAGTGAAATCCTAAGATCTAAACAGCTTGGTTGTAAGCGAACTCATAGATCCTCTGCTCGATAAGGAACGTTTCCGTAGTGCTTACCCGAGCGTCTTCTATCTAGGAAAAGTTTGGACTCCTAGATTGCTCGTTCGGTGAGCGATGCTTTTGTGGCTCTCACCTTAGCATTTTTTACCTAATGAACGTTCCCAAGGAACTCCTAGTTTAAAAATTGCTCGGTCGGTAAGGAACGCATGTTATTGTATGAATCGTCATGACCCCTGTGCCGATCGGTATAACTTGACAAACCCAACACAATATCAAAAATTTTGCTAGGGCTTGGGGTGCTTATGTTACTATGGGCTCATTTTCGACCGAACGGTAAAGGTGCAAGAGAGTCTCTACCTTACTTTGGGCTCATATACTACCGATCGATTAGGACGACATACGACCCTAAGGAACCGAATGTTCAACATGCAGGAAAGAGCCTCTCATCCGTTCGGTCTCGACAACCGTTGAGCAGAGTTAATGCACAAATAAATGTGATAACGACTATCGTTAAACAGTTAAGGTTTGCATTAATGACCATTAAGAGGTAAATTAATTTGTCAGATTCCTTTAAACTATATAAATAAGGGTTTAGGTTCGAGGTAAACTCACATTTTACTCACTACTAAATTATAAAAGGCCTACAGAGAAAATTTCTGACTTGAGCATCAGAGTATCTTCTACAAGTCACCCCTCATTCGGTGTTTGGTTAACTAGAGTTAAGACAGAAGGACGTTCAGGACACTCGACAACTACAGGCGCTCGGAAGCAACAGGAGGACGTTCAGGACGCTCGGTAGCTACAGGTGCTCGGAAACAACAGGAGGACGTTCGTCGGAGATCCTCGTCCCATTTCAGTAGAAACAGTTATAGATGACGACAAACTTATTTAAGAAAGGTACGAAAATTTTGTTCATGTAGTCCATAAATATGGTTAGAGCGTTAGTCACATTAAAAAACATAACCACATACTCATAGTGTTCATATCTAGATTTGAAGACATTCTTATGCACATCTCCTGTCTTTACCAGAATCTGATGGTAACCTGACTTCATATTGATCTTGGAAAACAACGTCGCTCCATGCAAATGATCCATCAAGTCGTCTATTCTCGACAATAGATATTTATTCTTGATGGTTAATTTATTCAGTTGCATGTAATCCACACACAACTTGGAGCATCCACAAATGATTTGAGATGTTCATTTGGATCACTTGATCCGTCGTATTTGTCAAACGCTGGAGGCATCTTCTCTAGCATTGGTTCCTCCATAATAGCCACTGTAAACGGGTGAAGCCCCCCGACTTGATCAGTGTTAGTCGTGCGGATCGTCCGGGCCCTAGAACTGTTTGCCTCCTGTCCTATTCCCTCTGGTTCAGTTCAAACATGCTCCACTGTAGGAACATGGGTAGGCATCACCGACTGTTGAATTAACTATTATCTTTGCCCCAAAACGCGCTCCGCTCGTAAAGTTGCAATCTCCGCCTGCATGGCTTGTATTTGCCTTTGCATCTCTTCGACGACTAATGTTAACGGGTCTGGTTGTTTCGCCATTCTTATGGTCTCAACTAGGTTTCTTCTGTTATCCTCAGTCCCACGGTGGGTGCCAAAATGTTACTGCTGAATAGGGATGAGGATGGAACCTACAAACTTCTTCTTCCTAGATGAACGTTCACTCCTTTCCTTGCTTTGCTAGACCGATCGATTCGAGGGGGGTTAACTTGCAGAAGATACTCCAATGCTCAAGTCAGATATGTTTCATACGAAGGTCTCTAGTAATTAATTATGAAAAAGTCCATCTTACCCTGGAATCAAACATCTATTTATAGGGTTTACAAGAATCAAACCTATTAATTGACCTCTAAATTATTATTAATGCAAACGTTAACCATCCATCAATGACAGTTACCACATTAATTACACCTTAACTCTCTGTGTCTGATTCTCTCGTCTTCCATATACTCTAACTCATCGGCTAGCTTGACTTACCATAATAACAAAAATAATTATAATTAATTTTTGAATTAGAATCTAAATTGATTTTTAACATTAATTAAGTTATCTACTGTAAGTGTTTGATATTTATTTTTGTTAAAATTTATTGTTGATATGTGTGCTTTTGAGGTGGGTTTGTATTTATTTTTTTGTTGTGGTTAATGAATAGAATTTGGATACGGATATTTTTAAACTACATTAGGAACAACAAAAGGTTAATAAAATAATAGCAAATAATCAAATAGCAAGAGACAAAAGTAAGTAATTATCAATAAATTAGAGACTATTTTATAAATTAAAAATTATTAATTTTTAAAATAATTTCTATTATTAATAAAATAATCATAATTAGTTTGTAAATCAGAATTCAAATTAGTTTCTAACATTAGTTAAGAAGACTAATTATTCACAATAAGTGTTTGATATTTATTTTTGTTAGGATTTATTATTGATATGTGTGCTTTTAATGTGGGTTTGTGAGATTTTTGTTGTGGTTAATGGATAGAATTTGGATATGGGTATTTTGAGACTACATTAGGGACAAGAAATGAAGTTAATAAACGAATAACTTTTAAATTGACCGTATATAGATATAGATATAACTAATATTTAATTTTTTAAATTAGATACGGAACACAAACAAATATATTTATATTTGTCTTGTCTCTTTTCCTATACTCGTTACATTATCTATCATTGTTCTTATGTCCATCTTCTTTTAAATTACTAAAAACACTTTTAATGTTTTAGATAATTAAAAAACTTGTATTAACTTAATCTTGGTTATTAATTTCGTAATTTATTTATAGAAAAAATAGATTTCATAATTTTTTACTCTTTTATGTTATTATTTAATCTTTATTTAATTAGTTATTTGTTACTTTTATTTCGTATTTATACAATTTTAATTTCTTTCTTAATATTTTATATTACAGAGAAAGTTTGTATATTTTTGTATTGAATACTTGATAATTTATTTGATATATTTTTTATTTTTTGAAAAAATTATTTAGTTAATATTTTGAACAATAAAGAGACAGATAAGAATGGAAGTTTAACTATGCCCGTTATTATAAAAATGAAACAAAAACTTTATGCCTAAATATAAAGGTAATAGAGATTGAATTTTTATTTTGAAAATATAGATATTGAAACCTGCACGCCCTCCAATATCATCCCATACTCTATTTGAGCATGTATCATATTGGCTTATTTATAATAATTAAATTTTGTTTACATTAATTACATAACAAAATCGATTTTGTTTTATGTTTTACTTTTTATAACGGTGAGATATATATTGATTTAGAATTATATAATTTGCGATGTAGAAAGTATAATATATGGACAGAAGTAGAATTGTTATTTACAAACGGAGTCAAATACAAACTATTTATACAAGTATTAATGTATTAATATGTTGACAGAAATAGAATTGGTGTTTACCGAAGGTTTAGGATGTAATAGCTTTGTGAGAATATCCACTAATTGATACCACCAGAAACCAAAATTAATAAAGAGTAAAGAAAATAAAGAGAATAAAATGAAAATGATAAAATAAGAATGAAGTTGAATAATTTGTTTTATTGGAATGGATGAATAATATAAGAAAAATAAGTGAAGACCCGAAAAATAAATATATAAATCTATCCGTAACATCCAATACCCGAAAAATAGATATTTATAAGATTAGAGATTACATATATAATATGTTTTTGGTGAATTAAAATTAAATTGTTAACTATTTTCTACAATTAGAATTTGGACTCAAATCAAGTTTAGAATATGCTTAGTTAATGATGGGTCAAATTAAGTTTATTTGTGACATAAAATTTTATTTTTCTTTTACTTTATTACAAAGAGACAAAACTCTAAAATAAAAATGATATTAAAACATTTCGAAACATTTTTTAGTGTAATAATGGCTAACAGAGAGTCTCCTGTATAAATAAAAAAAAATTACCAAAAAAGTAAAACAAATATTAAAAAGTGTGTATAAAAGTATCTACTCAGAACTAAACGAATAAAGCAGTGGATATCTCTGGTAATAGTTTATGTGCGACAACCATTTATAAACAATCCTATCCGTGGAACGTGTTCGGGTGAGCAAAGGCAACAACGCAGAAATGGATGCATTGAAATATTCGAAGTTGACTCTTAGGTCTGCAAAACGTTGTGGAATTGTTTGCACTAATGGGTCCGTATTAGACTCTACAAGTCAAGCAATGCCGTCACACATGCATGGCGTCAATGGCGGGGCAAAAGGCTTATCACAGTATTATAAGAATGAGCAGATAGGTAGCATGGTATTGAGTGAACATAATTTAGTGAAACTTGAGTTTCTCATAAATATACCTTCTATTTATTACCTCTATTTCCAAACCATGCATTTTTTGCTTTACAATTTCCATCTTTTTATTTATGCTTTGCTTTTCATAGGCTCTGTTTTAGAATTGGAATCCGCATCGTCTACACCATCGCAGCTTCAGTTGGAAGCAAACGCTATAATCAATAGTGGATGGTGGAATTTGTCGCACTCAGATTCAAATCATATCTGTTCATGGATTGGTATACATTGCAATGATGCTGGAAGTGTAACTCGTATCACATATATGTATCATGAAGGGCCTATTCAATTGGCAACACTAAACCTCTCTGCTTTCAAGAACTTGGAACATCTTGAGGTCGTCGAATCTAGTCTAAACGGGACTATTCCATATGAAATTGGAAATCTTTCAAAACTCACTTATCTTGATTTATCCCACAATTCTTTTCAAGATAAAATACCTCCATCACTAGGAAATCTTTCAAAACTCACTTATCTTGATTTATCCCACAATTCTCTTCAAGGTAAAATACCTCCATCACTAGGAAATCTTTCAGAACTCACTGATCTTGATTTATCCCACAATTCTCTTCAAGGTCAAATACCTTCATCACTAGGATTTCTAACCAATCTATTGACCCTAATAATCTCTAACAACAAAATCAATGGAACCTTTCCCATTTCACTTTCAAACATCATGCACCTTCAAAATATTGACATTTCACACAATCTACTAACCGGTTCCCTTGAACCTTTCTTAGTTGGACATTTTCCATTCTTGTATGGTCTGGATCTAAGCTACAATTGTCTTTCCGGAGCGATTCCTATGCCTCTTGATAGTATCTATGACATGAACCTTTCCTTCAATAATTTGAGTGGTCCTATTCCAAGTGGTGTAAATCCATATGCGCTAATTGGGAACAAGGATGTATGCAGCACCAATACAAATATACAAATGGAATACCAATTTCAGCCTTGTTCAGTCAACCAGAAGAAACGAAGGCAGCTGGTCATAATTCTTTCCATCACCATATTTCTAATCATGGCCTTCTTACTACTTTTATATCTGAGGTACAGCCGCATTGCAATCAAGAAAAAACAAGCAAAGATAACTGAAACATCTAAGAATGGGGACATGTTCTGCATATGGAACTACGACGGAAGCATAGCCTACGAAGACATCATTACAGTAACTGAAGACTTTGATCTTAAATATTGTATCGGAACAGGTGCGTATGGAAGTGTCTACAAGGCTCAATTACCAAGTGGAAAGATTGTTGCGGTGAAGAAACTCCATGGCTTTGAATCAGAGGTCCCCACTTTTGATGAGAGTTTCAGAAACGAAGCCAAAGTATTATCGGAAATAAAGCACCGACATATAGTCAAGCTCCATGGATTCTGCTTGCACAAAAGAATAATGTTTTTGATTTATGAGTACATGGAGAAAGGAAGCTTGCTTTCTGTGTTGCTTTATGACATGGAAGCAATAGAATTTGACTGGAAAAAGAGGGTTAACACAGTGAAAGGAACTGCACATGCTCTCTCATATCTCCATCATGATTGTGTCCCTCCAATAGTGCATAGAGACATATCAGCAAGCAACGTCTTGCTTAACTCCAAGTGGGAGCCCATTGTTTCCGACTTTGGCACTGCCCGATTTCTAAACTTTGATTCATCCAATCGAACTATAGTTGCTGGAACCATTGGATACATAGCACCTGGTAAATCGTTTATATGTTCCTCTACTTCTATTTATTTATTGTTTGATGCATATCAAGCCTAATCAAGATCCATATAACAAACAAATGGACTAGTTTTCTCCACTTGTATTTTCAATTATTTTTCTTCTGATCTTTCAATGCTATGTTGCAAAAATGCAGAGCTTGCGTATACAATGGTTGTGAATGAAAAGTGTGATGTGTATAGCTTCGGAGTGGTGGCATTGGAGACTTTGATGGGAAAACATCCTAAGGAAATACTCTTATCACTTCAATCAACTTCTACTCACGATGACATCAAATTATGTGAAATATTGGATCAACGCCTCCCACACCCAACATTTTCAATTTTACAAGACATAGTTGTTGTTGCCATTGTGACTCTTGCATGCTTAAATCCCAACCCTTGCTCTCGTCCAACAATGAAACACATCTCTCAATGTTTCCTTAGTCAGTTCACACCACTAAGCATTCCTTTACATCATATTTCGTTGCAACAACTCATGAGTCAAGAACTCAGACACTCCTTGAAATTGTGAACTATCTGAAATTGTTGAGCAAAATTTTAGATTGTAACAACTTTCAATGAAAATTCTGTGGTTGTTTATCACATTAATAGCTAGAAAAAAATTTCAAAGTTATGTTTATTTAAACTAGTTTTATGTTTGATGTGGATTATAACATTTTTTTAAACATGTCATCAAGAAATAAAATTAAATTATTTTTTTAAAAACGGTAAATAAATTATAATACTTAGACTTAGTTTACTTTCATGTTAACTATTCTATAATTATTTAGGTCTATTTAAGGAGTTTAAAAATAGTAAAATCTTATAAAAATTTGTAATGAATTTATTCAATTTTTCTCTGATAAACTAAAATATTTAAATCATAAGTCATACATAAATACTCGATTCTATTCATTTTGAAATCTTAGTTCAAATTCTTTGATATATGATAAAGATGTCTCTTTTTTTCTTTTGTAAGGTTGTTTTTTTTTACTATTATAACTGGAATAGTCTTTCTCATAAAAAAAGAAATTAGATTTTTTCCTTTTTTTTTAAAAAGGGAATCTAAATTTTTTCATCTTCCTATATAATTTATATGTATGGGAATATGAATTTGTTTGTTTAAAATTATAAAATTGTGTAGTGATATGTAGTAAAACAATTTCATTATACGATTACAATTTATAGTTAAACTTTTGAGCTATTATTATATTAAAATGAAATATGTATCATGTGTCATATTGTGCAATATCACCCTTTATATAATAAATAAAATATTAATGCGAAAATTTTTAAGTAGAAACACATATTAATATGGACAACTCAAAAGACAGACATATTTAAAAGTTATTATGGAACTAAAAAGAATTAAATTAAATTTAAAACTTTTTAAATAAAAGTAACATTGGAAATATAAATAAAATGAAAATGAAAACATAGCGTTAAAAAATAAACATTAAATATAATTTAACCTTACAAAATGGATTTGTAAAATTATATTTACATCCATTATATATTTTAAACTGATATTACTTAAATCAATATAAAAGTTTCAAAACATGTGAAATATAATTCTTATTAAAAAATTAAAAGTAACCTAAATTTGAGGTTAAAATTTTAAATAAAGATACATATTTATTATAAATGTGTAGACATTGACTATATGATAATTAAATATTAATGTAATTGAGATATAAATGTTTGTTTTAAATTATAAATTGACATGATAATTAATTATAATAATTAATTAGTAAGATGCAAAACAATATGAGTATATGATTACAATGTGAAACTTTTAAACTATATATTATATTAAAATAAAACATATCATAATATATTGTAACTTATTAACTAATAATGATTATTTTACAATGTTAATAATAATGATAATAAAAAACTAATAATCATAATATATTGTTAATAATTATATTATA
Organism: Vigna umbellata; assembly: GCF_029865625.1. Lineage (NCBI taxonomy): Eukaryota > Viridiplantae > Streptophyta > Magnoliopsida > Fabales > Fabaceae > Vigna > Vigna umbellata. The sequence continues at coordinate 9,410,488 of NC_142168.1, read as the reverse complement.
ATTATAATACAAATTATAATAATTACTAAAAATGAATAACTTTCATAGCTTTTAACAAATAGTTTTAGACAAAATAACATTATTGTCCTTACTTTCAAAGAGAAAGGAGAATAAGAACTACTTTTTTTCTCAAGTATTCTCAGCTCACTTTCTCATTAAATGGACATTCTACCTTTTTGGTTACACTCCATAATCACTTACTAAGAAAAAGATCCTTAGTATAATAAAAAACAGAAAATCTTTTGTTATCCAAGTTATACTTATCTACTGTATAAGAAATCAATTTTTAAACAAATTTTTAATATACATGCAGTTATTTTCATCTAATTGTACATTTCATCAAATTGTATCTTATTATTTTATTTAAGAAACAAATTACAAAATATTTCTGCTTTCCTCGCCTTTTACCACATGTCTATTCTAGATTCCTGTTTTCTCAAGTTCCTTTCTGACCAATTCATCATTTCTATGTTACTCCTTCTCCAACCAGTTATCTACAGTCATGACATTCCCTCACCCCATAAAGATCTCATTTTTTTATCTCATTTATTCTTCTTATAACAAAAAAATAATAATTAACATTTGACAATAATGCATTTTTATCCTATCTTAACATTTGACAATAATAATTAACATTTGACAATAATGCATTTGACATTTTTATAATCTCAATTTGCCTATCTTACTAGATTTTAGTTTTTGTGTACTTGTGATTTTATCCTCTACAATTTGCAACAACAATGCAATCTTCTACAAAAATAAATTTAAAGTTATATTAAAGTACCGCTGTCTCATATGTTAGTATTAATTAATAGATTCAAACATTTTAAATTTCTATAAATATGATTTTATTTAATATTTTTATCTATGAAAGGTCTAATGATAATATTTAATGATTTTAATATTTAATATTTTTCTGCAACAAACTTATGAGTCAAGAACTCAGACAAAGTTTAAATTTATGAACTTTTTGAAATCGTTTAGTAAAAATATAGATTCTAACAACTTTATATGAGATTTTGTGGATGTTTATGACATGAATAGTTAGAAAAGTTTTTGAAATTATGTTGTTTTAAGTTAAACTTGTTATAGGTTAAATATGGATTATAATATTTCTTAAAAGGCTTAATACCTCTTTTGGTTCCTCAAAAAAGGGGTTATGTTCAAAATGGTCCTACCTCTTTTAAAAAGTAACAAATGATTTCAACTTTTGAAAAACGGGTCAAGTTAATCCTTTTTGCTAACGGCGTCAAAAATTAAATTATGCAACTGCCCCCTGGACAAAACTTAATGACATGTGCAGTTTATCTTATTGTGTGGCAGTTGCGTGACAGTAAGGTTAAAATTGTGACAAAAAAAATAGATTACCTAGCAATGTTTTGACAGAGGTTAAAAAAAGAGGGGTCGAGATTTAGGTTCGTCGAAATACTGGGTCTTCTGGGTTTGGTATTTTTCGATGCAAACCGCCTAGTTGTTTCTTCTAGGTCTCCACCGTCATTCTCTCTTCCACAATCATGACGCCTCAACGCTGCAAGGGGCTCTTTCATGGCGTCTACCACAAGCAACGCCTTCTGATTCCAATCCCAAATCCTAATGACCCCGAAACATTTCATTGGGATTCCAATTTCAAGTTTCAAGCTCTTATAAAAAAAATTAGGTTTTTGTTAAAGTTTCATTTGATTCTAATCTTGGAATCCTGTTTTCGCCCAAATCGCATTTCGAACCCTGCTAAGATTGTGTCCTTTCAAGCATCTATGAGGTTTATCTACACAAATTATTGTTTGTTTTAGTGCAATTGTGGTTGTTCTAGAGTACTTCTACTCAAGTTCAAGCAGAAGCAGATGACAGTTTGAATCCCAGTGATAAACTGAATTTCTCTTCACCACTTCTATATTCTATGCATCACAAATATTTTATGGACTTTTCTTTGGCTAAAATTGGGAGTGAAATTTTATGTTCCTTGGTAATCAAAAGTGAACATAACGAAACTATATGGAAAGGTAATAAAGAACAATATGTAGACTATACTCACGCATTTCTCTCCCTGAACTTCTTTGGCATGCTGAAAATAGAATCTGGATCTAAGAAAAACCCAATTATTCTCTATTCTCGTCCTGGATCTAAGAAAATAGAATATGGATCGCGTTCTCCCAAATCGCATTTTGAACCCTCCTCCGGTTTTGTTCATACTCGTTGCCAAGGATCTTCGACCAGTCCGGCACGTTCACCAGCAGTGATCCCGAAGCACCGACATGGCCGACGGTAGTAGAGAAGTTACTGTGGAATCTCGAGGAGTGTACAGATTTGCATAATTCCGAAGAGTTAGCGTTTGCAGAGTTGTAGAGATCAGATTCATCGAATTCAAAGTGGAATCGGAGAGTGAATCTTTGCTCTACCTCAGATGCATCCCAACATCATCCACGCATCCCAGCACTCTTTCCTCACCTCAGGCACCAACTACGACGAACCCAAACTCTAGTGCCACGCAACTGCACCGTTTAATTTTTGATGTCGTTAGCAAAAATGATTAAATTGACCCGTTTTTTCAAAAATTTGGATCATTTGTTACTTTTTAAAAAAGGTAAGATCATTTTGAACACAACCCCTCTTTCGAGGGACCAAAAGAGGTATTAAACCTTCTTAAAAATGTTACCAAAACATAAAATGACATTATTTTGTTAAAAATGTAGCAAAATGATATCACTTTGACTTAATTTAATTTCATTTTAATACTTAATAATATTCATCTCAACAATAAAGGTTAATATACCTAATGGTTTGTATAACAATGTTTTGTTAAGCTAAAAATGGAATAGCAGTTGATGAGATAGTTAATAAGGATAAAATAGTCATTTAAGAAACGGTACGGGTGCAGCTAGAAATTAGGAAGGTTCAGGAAGAAGAAAAAGCATGTTTTGAGTTCTTATATGAGAGGCCCAAGCCCAAATTATAATAACGTGGGACAACATTAGTGATCAGATTTAGGGTGTTACTCCCTCCACCACCACATTTTCTCCCTTCACCTCCCCAATTCTATTACATATTTTTTTAATTACAAAACTAACCTTTTATAATTACAAAAATAACCTTTTTTATTTTTTAATCCTAATTATTTATTTTAACCCTAAAATCTATCTTTCTACCCCTTCTCACCCACCTCCCAACCTTCTCAGATTCTCACCCAAACTCCATCACCGTTTCTCATCTTCCAGTTTTCCTCCATAGGCCTGATATGCCTCCTCCTCAAAAATACATTATTAAAATACATCAAAATATATTCAAAAATAATATATCAAAAAATATAAATTATATTATTTAAATATCTTCAAAATTAATATAAAAAAACTATAAAATATAAACCGTATAATCTTTAAACGGATGTGAGCATCCGTCAACGGATGTCAACATCCGTTTAAGGGAAAACGGATGTCGACATCCGTTTGTTGACATCCGTTTTCCCTTAAACGGATGTTGACATCCGTTGACGGATGCTCACATCCGTTTAAAGATTATAGGGTTTATATTTTAGGGTTTATATTTTAGGGTTTTATTACGCACCTTCATGCCTCTCAACCTCTCACGCCTCTGAACCAGCACCTTGAAGCACCACCACACTCACGGCTGAAGATGAATTGCTTTCCCCACTTTCAATCTTACTAAACACAAAGTTCACCATACTCTCACGTCACAATTCTATAAAAGAGAAGAAGAAGTGGAACATAAGAGACAACCCAAGGACAGTGGAACGTAAGAGACAACCTGGGAAAAATAATAAAGAGAAAGAGGAAAGAATAATAAAGAGAATGAATGTCCACGTGAGATTTTAAATAATATTAACCCTAAAATTTTAGTAAGGGTAAAATAGGAATGAAAAAATAGAGAAAAGGATAAAAGGGGAATGGGGTGGTGGAGGGAGCAAGTTGTGGTGGTGGAGGGAGTAACACCCTCATATTTATGATAAGTAAAATATATGAAAAAAAAAACATATTAACTCTGGACAATTTGGAACTAAATTAGTATATATTTAATATCGGGACAATTTTTTCCTGCACTCCCATATTTTCTTATTGCATCATCTTCTTCATTTTCATCTTCCACTGAATCTTCATACTTTCCTTCACCTCCACCTTATCTTGAATGTAATTTTGCATTACGTTTGTACAATCTATAATGTAATTTGCATTCTAGATTGGTTTTCCAATTTGCAATATGATTGTGTAATTCAAAATGTAAATTTATACTATAAATTATACAATTTGAATGTAATTTTGCATTATGAATTGTAATTTTGTATTACAAATTATATAATCTATAATATAATTTTGCATTATAAGTTGTATATGTAATTTTTCATTATAAGTTGTATAATCTTGAATGTAATTTTTCATTACGAATTATACAATCTAGAATGTAATTTGTATTCAAGATTGCCTTCTAAATTTGTAATATGAATTTTACAATTCAAAATGTAAATTTACGTTATAGATTGAATAATTCAAATATAATTTCATATTAATGATTGTACAATCTAAAATATGATTTTGCATTACAAATTGTACAATATAAAATGTAATTTACATTTCTAATTAGCTTCTAAATTTGCATTACAAGTTATACAATCCATGATATTATTTGATTGTATAATCTCAAACATAATTTACGTTAAAGAATATACAATCTAAGAGGTAATTTACATTACGAATTTTACAATCTGAAATATAATTTATATTAAGAATTGTCCAGAATGAGATTATATAATTTGAAATATTTATGGATTGCACAATCCAAAACTATAATTTGAAGTGGGATATAATTAGAATTTTAAAAAATATGGGTTGTAGAAAAAAAAATGAGGTGCAGGAATAAATTCGCGAGAACAAATTGTCTTACTCTGTGATCTTAGAATAAAAAGCAGAACAATTGACGATTTGGTAGTTATTTTTTATTTTATTAAATATAGAAGTTTTGATTGGGTGTATTATGTAAGAACAGTGTTCGTATAAGAATTGGTCTGAAAATTATGAGCGATTAAAACTAAATGTAAGAATGTTATGATGATTGAGTGTGGTAAAGAGTGAAGAATATTCTGGCTCAATAATGAACCATAACGGATATGACTGTTTCTTGTAGGTGTTCTACCATGCACTAGGCACTAGGCTGTTTGAAAATACCTGGAATTGAAGTGGAATTGTAGGAACGTGTGAAAGAGAATGATAGATCAAATTGAGCCCTTAAAGATCAACACAATAATATAGCTGAAAAGATGTTTCAACCACAAATTGAACAACAGGAGATGATTGCTATCAATTCAGACGAAAAGATACAGTGGACAAAATAATAATGTAGCAGAATAGATGTTTTAACAAGAAAGTGTAACAATCTCAGTCAGAGTATTTCATTTCCCACTCAAAGGATGAATCCATTTCCCTTCACATCTTCCACACAGTGCCCATTACTTTTAATCTCCTGCTGAGTAGCTTCCTCCTTGTCCTTTTCTTCATTCAACCCTCCATCATCTGATTCTTTTTCTTCTGCTTCTTCTGCCAACTTCCTCTCAAGAGCTTGAATCAAACTCAGCAAGCAAGTCTCTACATCTTCGTTGACACACTTGGGCATGAGATTTTCAGCAACATCAGCAGGAGTGACAGTGGTGACTTCCAACAAATTGGCAATCCTTGAAAACAAATGGTGTGAGTCAACATCCAAGTAGTTCTTGGCAAGCACCTTGAATGCTTCAAAGCGGCAATAGGACAATTCGATGTGCTTGTCCATCCTACCTGTCCTAATAAGAGCAGGATCAAGCTTGTCCACAAAGTTGGTTGTGAAAATGATGATCCTCTCTCCCCCACATGCTGACCAAATACCATCAATAAAATTCAACAAACCAGACAGAGTTACCTTACTACTCCTGTTACTCTCCTCTTCTTCCTTTTTATTAGGATCTTTTGCTTCCTCTTCCTCACTCCTTTCCTTCCTCGTGTTCCTCTGCCCAGTCAGATCAAGCGAGCAATCAATGTCTTCCACAACTATAATAGCCTTACTAGAAGTTTCAATCAACAACTTCCTCAACTCAGTGTTGTCCTTCACTGCTGTCAGCTCAAGATCGTACACATCATAGTTCATGAAATTAGCCATTGCAGCTATCATAGTAGACTTACCAGTCCCAGGAGGACCATACAGCAAATAGCCCCGCTTCCAAGCCTTCCCAATCTTGGCATAGTAATCCTTCCCATTCCTGAACTTAACAAGGTCGTTGATGATCTCTTCCTTCTTCCCACGCTCCATTGCAAGAGTCTCGAACGTTGCAGGGTGCTCGAACACTATGTGGCTCCACTTTGACTGTTTGTAACCATACCAACCACTGCTAGGATTGTTGGTGTACAACTTCCTTTGCCTGTTTCTCAGGGCAATTTCCTTCCCCTCTTCCAACACGTGTTTGATGTAAGCCACAGTGATGAGATCCCTATGCTTTTTATGGAAAGTTAGCTTGAAATACCTCTTACCATCCAGGGGAGAGTAATAAGAGAAAGAATACGCATGAGGGTTAGAAGCAGTCTTGCTGGCAGCCCACCAAAGCTTAACTCCTTGGAACTCGTCGGTAACCTCTTCATCATCATCCATGCTAAGCACCAAAGGGTTCTGGCTATCTTTCACAACTTCAGCTTTCAGCCTTTTGGCGAGTTGGGAAGAGTTCTCACTGAGGTAAGTTTGGATGGCAGTGTAAGCCTCACTGCGTTTGAGCCTCTCACCAGAGAACTCAGGGAAGGTGATTTGCACATAAGGGTACAAGAAATTGACAAGTTTCTGAGTGTGGATTTGTAGAGTGTCACGAAGTGCAGCCGGGAAAAAACGCTCTACCATGGCATACACAAACATGATTGTGGCCATCAATGAGCCCATTTGCGTCCATAGTTCCGCCATGAAAAACACAGTAGAGAAAGAGACTAACAGGAATGTGTATGTGTTGAGTTATTTTAGTTGGGTAGGGATGGATGGAGATTATATAAGAAGTAGAAAAGGGTGTTTTGTTTTTGGGGTGGTCCAAGAGAATCTAAGTTGAAGTGGAAGAGGTCGGTGGCAGTGGCAGTGGCATAGTAAAGCTTTTGTTGGAAGCGAATCCATTTGACAGTGAGTGATGTTTGGCAAGTCGAAACCACTTTGTGTGTGATGGAGTGGAGAAGATGGTCCCTCCATGGTTTGTCAGGTACGATGGAAGCTAAGGCATGTTTGGATGAGATGAAACTTAATGGAAAAATTAGAATAATAATAATAATAATACACTTCTCCTCTCCAAGTAATAAAGCTAAGCCGACATTCGCAACTTGCCACCACTCATCTTCCTCTTAACCCAACCATACATCTTTTCATCATCATCTCAATCCACCTTTTCTTCTCTCCTTTGCAAAACTCTATTCACAAACTCAATTCAACTTAAACTCCCCGTTTCCTTTTATCTTTATTTTGCATTCCTTCATTCCAGTGGATAAGATCATTTTATAATAATAAATAAAATCACTAGTGTATTGTATTAAAATATTGTTAAAAAATTAATATTTTTTTCTTTTATAATATATAAATAGATGTAAGTTTAGATATTGATTAGGATTAAATTAATTTTTTAACATGGTGTCAAACCTTATAATAACAAATCTCACTATAAAAATCTTTGTATTGGTTAAAGTAAAAAATAAAAGAAATAAACATATGAGAAATTAAAGACTTTATAAAAAAGTACATTTTTTTAGAAATGTAAAAACTAAAACAGTCAAAAGAAAAATAAAATTATAATTTAAATTTGTCAAAATGCAAATTTTCTTGACTTTTGATACTTATTGAAAACATTTTTTTGTTGTTAGGTATCATATATATTCTTTTCTATCACTTGTTATTCGGGTATTAAGCCAATGGAGCTTTTAAATTTCAACAAAACAGTTTCCTTTATCATTTTCGTAAAATTATTCTCGTTTCTTAGCTTTTTATATTGATTAATAAACTCTTTTTTTTTATATCAAAAGAGAGACACTGCCACCTAATTTTTAAAATGCTTGGCACAATTTAAATATTTTGAATATAATAAATCTTCGTTTCTATAGGTAATTATTTTAAAGTTGTCGACATGGATTGAATCATCTCGCATTGAAATAGTAAAAAAAATAGTAAAACTTAGAGAATCTAATATAAATTCGTGGTTGATTAGATTGCTCACCAATCCATTTAACTAGTATATCATCTCATTTACCTCTTAGGTTAGTCCATCAATTTCACAACACACACTCAACAAAAAATAACCCTCACAATACAACAACGTTCCAAGCTGAACTCTCTCATCTCATCTTACCTCGACTCTAAATTTGTTACTTTATTGATACTGTCACTAAAGCTTGAGAACTTTCACTTCAAGAAATTCAAAACATAGAGTTCATACAAATTTTGTCCATTTTGCTTAGGGTTGGAATGTCATCACTTTAAACAATAATGTGAGTCACTTTAAGATAATTTAATCGATGATACTTAAACTAAAATATATTTAATTTGTTTTACTTCAACCGACAACACTCAAAGAAAAATACTTTAGGCAATTAAGTAATGATATTTTAAAAGTTAGTGTTCATTTGAACCATTACATGTGAACTTGTCCTCTTATATATTTTGATTGAGTTTAATTTAAAAGAAATTTAATTTTTTTTAAATTCATGTTAATGTAAGTTTATTGGAAATATTAATTAAAATGCTATATAATGTTTTGTAATATTTAATTTTGGAATGTATTTTGAATATGTTTCGTATAGTTGAATGTGTTAATTACGTAATATTTGAAAGACATGAGTAAAATAATATAGAAAAATATGCACACAAACATTTAAATGAATTTAATTAAATAAATAATTATTTTTTCATGTTTCATGGATCGAAGTTATAAATTTATTAAGTTTTGATTATTCGAATGTTTGTCTCCATCACCGTTTGTCTTTCATTCTGTTCGACCAAACTAGAAAAGGTTACATGTAGAAAGATGTCAAAGTCAACAAAGATTTGACAAGCTTAACAATAAATACGTAATAAATTCAATCACTTCAAACATGTATTTATAGATTTTAAAATAAGTTTTATATCATCATCAACCTAATCACACAGTCCAACTCATAATGATCATAATTTGACTTTTAGTTAATCATCATCAAATTTAAGTGTTGTTTAAAGACGATTCCTTGATCCACACTTTCAATACGTAGTTTAAAATGAATAATCCTAATTATATGGATCGTTGAGTTTTAGACTTATCAAATAGTCATACCATAGAGTTGCATTCAGTATCGCCCAAAGTATAGTCTATGCAAAACCTAAGGATTCAACTACAACTAAGTGGCTTTCCATTGCAACATGGTCCCACACCTGCTTGTCACACAACATGCATAAATGAATAACTCTTTAAAGTTACAATCTAACAAAATGTGAATTTACTATTTCTTTCTTGAAATTTAAATCTGAGAGGATTTTATCTTCCATTCACAGTATAATAATAGATTTTGTAAAGAAAACAGTGATATGTTGATAGATTAAACAATGCGACAGAGTTCATAAACATTGGTGACCACACAGGAAAACAGGAACAGGAACAGGAACGTAGGTAAGTCTCAGAAGGAATTAAAAGTGTGACTACTCTTGAAAAGCCCCATCATACGGCACCGTTCCACAACAGGAGCAGTGAATTAAATTAACAAATCTCTGGGAAAAGACGCAGAAGCAATAATAGCTTAACATATGAACTTTTGCGATTAATTTAGTAATTGAGCAACAAAATATATGTGGTTGTGGTCGTTTACAATGTTTAAATCAGGTTGTCGGCAACGTAACACGTTGTATGTTAGGAATTTACTACACTTTCATCAAATAAAGCTTCCGGAATTCTGTTTTTTGTTTCGTTACTTTTAGATAAAGCGATTTTACTTTCTACAACTGGACGTGCTTTTTTCAAGAACCTTGTTTGATTCGACGTATCACTACAAAACGCTGTGTTAACGGATATACTTTATATTTGTTTATATTAATTATAAGTGTTTCTACAAAGCAGGACTGCCTTACTTCAAGAGTCTTCAATGGTTCTTTTTTCAACTACATTTTGAGTTCCACATCTTACTTGTCATCTAAGTTGTTCTTACAAATGCTAGAGTTACTCACTGAATTCATTACCTTAAATATCTATGTAAATTTTTGGATGATTTATTCACGGTTTAAACATGTCTTAATCTTCTTTTGGTGCTTAATCTATGTTTTCAGTTGCTAATGAAGTTTTATTTTTAATTAACGATGTTACCTGTTGACCGTTCTAGATTGGTCAACAAGTGATAAGCGGTTCCATACTATAAAATTGATAAATTTCATAAAATTAAATTATGGTTTAATGTCTCAATAGGTCCCTATTTTTGTTCAGAATTTGAAATAGGTCCCTTAATTTTTTTGTGTCTCAATTGGGTCCTTATTTTTGTTAATTTGATGCAAATAAATCCTTTCCGTCAATTTCATCAAAGGGCGTTAGTGCATGTGTGACGTGGCCTTACACGTGTCGATACTGTCCTCAGGCCACGTCACACATTTATTAACGCCGTTTGATGAAATTGACGGAAATGATTTATTTGCACTAAATTAACAAAAATAAGGACCCAATTGAGACGCCAAAATATAAAGGGACCTATTTTAAATTCTGAACAAAAATAGGGACCTATTGAGACATTAAACCTTAAATTATTATATACTGGTTAACAAATTCTTTTAAAAAGAATAAACCGTAATTATATTATATTTATGTGGCAGATACAAAATTTTATATAACTAACTTTTTAAAAGTCTCTCCTCTGTTTTCAGATTTTGTTTTACCAGAATGTTTTTAAATCTTTTAGTAGTTACCGTTCAGAAAATCGGTTCATATATATTAGTAAAGTCAAATAAATAGTGGTAATATTTTGACATGGAGAAATCTATTTTAGAAAATAAATTCAATAATCTAATAATAAATAATATGTATTGAAATAAAGTTATTTTATGAATGTATACCGATTCAATTTTATATATTAAAGAAGGTGTGGGAGAGTAAACTTACAAGCTAGATGGAAAAAAAAAAGATTTACTTTTTCCCAGGTTGATTTAAGGTTTAATTGCTTCCTTTGTCCCCAGTTTGGTTGAATTGTGTCAAATTCATCCTTATTTTTAAAAAAGTTTCATTGTCATCTTCACGTGGTGTAAAAATTTCATTGTCGTCCTCACGTGGTGTAAAAGTGTCAATTGAATCCAAACATAGAAAAAATTTGTGTCAAAGTAGTCATTTTTCCTATATATTTGTGTCTTCCTTTCATACAATCAAGTACAGATATTCATTTTACCTTATCCAATTTAAGGCTTTTCATAGCTCCAGAGAAGTGACATATGAAAGGAAGACACAGATATATAGGAAAAATGACTACTTTGACACAAATTTTTTCTATGTTTGGATTCAATTGACACTTTTATACACGTAAGGACGACAATGAAACTTTTTTAAAAATAAGGATGAATTTGACATAATTCAACCAAACTGGGGACAAATGAAGCAATTAAACCTTGATTTAAACTAATTACTTTACTTGCCTAGTTACTTTTTCGTATTAACTTGCCTTTTTTTTTTTTTAATATTTTCCCCCTTTTTTTTAGTTTCTATTTATTAGTGGTAACTATTTATGCAGAAGTAACTTTTTTTTATGTAATTTGTTCAATTTTTATTTGTTTTCTTTTATATTTTTATTTAAAAAATTAAAGTTGGTCATTCCATGAAAATTAAAATAAGTTATGGGAGTCATTAAATCCGTTTTCCTATTTATGAACTTCGTTTGAAATACATTTTACTCAGAAACTTAGTTAACATTTTTAATAGAATCTCCGTTTTTTTAACACGTTTTATTTTGTTCTAAGTTTTCTTAACGTTTTGAATTTAACTTTTTATTCTTTGAGGTTGTTGTTATTTAGGTCCGTCATATGAACCCGTAAACTATTCAATTAATAAACAAGTTTCATTTAAGGTAGGTTAGAAATGCACCACCTAAAATATTCTTGAGAAAATAATACAAAGAAACTTGTACTAATCATTAGTGCAAATAGCATATTCTAAAATTTACGAACAATTCCCCAAAAATCATAAGCAAACTTGTTTAATACGTGATCTAAACAAATCAAGCAAAAAAACCTTACATTTAAAATAGTCTAATAATTTTTTAACTTCAAACCCAACTCAATTACTCAGCTAGTTGTTACAAACAAACAAATTAATATATTATGAAATTTTGACTTTCATATATTTTTGGTGTCTGTTTTTTAATTTTTTATTACTTTAGTCACTTGTCAATTTTTCGTCAGTATTATTATTTAAATTATTATCTCATTAATGTTTCTCTTTCTCCTGTCAACTATCATTATTAAGGAATAACTTGATTTATCAAGTTATTTTTTTAATTACGTATAACCGTTTGTGAGAATTTATTTTATGGCCGTCCAAGACATGCATTTATAGTGACCAAAGTCTTCAAATGGTATGAACATATTATTGCTTATTCTGCATAAGTCAGTTAATTGATCTGGGATATTGTTGATGAATTTTAGATTTTGGGATTTTCAGAAGCAAGACAATGAAAAAATATATGGGATTAATAATAATATTCTAGTGAACATGTTTACCGTTGTGAACCTTAAAGAATTGTTTAATATATCTTTCAAACATTTTAGTAAAAATAATTTCTAAAAGGTTTAAACAATCACAAAATGAATTATCATAATAATTCAAGAAATAAAACTGATCAGTTTTTTATCAGAGAACAAATTTTAAATAGTGAAATATAATTGTGAAATTGGTTTGATATGAACTTGAAAAAAAAAACATAAAATAGTCAATAATACTAAGATTGGTACAGTTGCTTTTGAAATTAGTCAATTAACTTTTGTTTTTGGCTACAGAAAATGTAGAGGAAAACTAAATGGGAATTTTTTTTAATTATATTATCCATATAATTATTTATCATCTTAATTTTTTTTTAAGTTTTAATAGGTATAGTTTTATGTATAAATTTGTGAAAGCAAAACAATTATAATATGATTAAACTGCTTATGTTAAACTATAAAATAATTTTTAATTATACATATATCATACTAGTAAAAATAAAATAAAAAACTCGTAATTAATATTAACTAGCCCATGGCTCTGCTTGGACTGTATACATAGTACATTACCCAACAGAATTGTGTATAAGTTGTCTTACAATAGATATTTGTATGAATTAATAATTTACACATGCTTTCTCATTCTTCTTGTATCTCTTTCTGTATAACTTTTTATACAAAATTTGTGTATACCCATAAAGGTCATGAGGAGCAACGTGTCATGGAAGAACTACAAGTAAGAACAAATACAAAGAGTATTTGAAAAAAAGTTTCAATTCATAACTCAACAAAATATGGAGCTATCCATTGAAGCTTCAAGAGGACATCGTACGAACACAGAAAACACATGTTCTATATCACAAATCATATTTACTACACTTGTCAATATGATTGGTTGATGGAGATCCCCATATGTAGTAGTATCGTAGGATGACAACTTAAAGAGGAACACTATTCATGGGGTTCATCTACTGCCCCTTATGCACATGTGATGATTAATGAAGTTCAAGATTCTTTTGAGTCTATGCCAACTTCAAAAACTCAATTAATGGGAAAGACCAGGTACATTTATAGTTTGGCGTAAAACATTGATCATGTCATATTTTGGCCCACCATAGGTGTTATATTGTTATTCTTAGTATTTTTATGTAATATTTTATATATAAATTATTCATATCTTTGAAATCTTTATTTTAGTTCTTTCGTCCTGACAAGTAGGTTATGCATCAAACTGTTATCCATGAAGATAATGATGTGACAAAAGCGAAGGATAATCCTCTAAGAAAGTTGATAACTGAATTGCATAGGATGAATAGAGGACCAGTAGAGTTGGAGTGGAAGTTAAGAGTATCTGACCTATAGTGTCATGTATCAGTGCACATTACTCTAAATGATGCTAGAGGTCATTGGGAGAGACGTGATATTGATATTTCAATAATAAATCTATGATACATGTAAGATTTTTCATTATCTTCATATTTCAAATCTTGGAATTGTTACTTTTTAATATATAGTTAACTTTCTTGTTATAGGTATATGAACACAGTCATTATGGACCAAGGTCGAACTTCCATGTATGAATTTATTGAATCTCAGACCATTTCACTTTATGGAAACACACTTGATCACAACAAACGTATTTGTAAACATGGAGGTATGAGTCAAAAAAAGAGATGTACCTTGCGTCATATATTGATGGGTATATGTTACTAAATGTAATATTTTATGGAAGTTTACTTAATTAATCAACTAACTATTTATGATAATGGTCATCATAGCAAGACAATGCACAATTGTATGGCGTTGTTTCCTACATAGGAAGATGAAACTTGACTTGAAATCCATACATGTTACTTTTTTTCATATCATCTACTTTGTTATATTAATATTAGCATATATGTTTCAAATGTTTCAAATTTAATTATACTTGTGGGTAAGTTTAGACGAGAACAAATTCAAATACTATTATTCAAAGGTTTTATAACTTTGATGTGACTTTTTTTGTCATGTTTAGTATAACAAGTAACTAAATTCATGAATATGTGACTATTATGTCATGTCTTAAATCAAAATCATCATCTGAGTTTAAATCTAGAGATGATTGAATTTTAAATATACACCTTTCACATATTACAAATCTAATTAAACTTTAAATATTAGTATAAATACGTACTTAAGGAAGTTGTGGTAGTACACATAGTTTATAATTATATAATTACATTAATATATATATATAATCATTTACACAACGAAATCTTGATGCAAACCATACATATAGATCACATGTACTAATAGAATCTACACTGAGCAGAAGCATATTGCATGCATATTAACTTCATTCTTTGATATTTGTTTTATCCTTTTCCCAAATCAATGGACAAATCCATTCTCCTTCACCTGTTTCCCAGCTTTCTCATCACTCTTTGCCTCTGCTTCCTGCTCCTTTTCCTTCTCCTTCAACCTAGCTTCTTCTTCCTCAGCCTTCTTTTGTGCTTCTTCCTCAGCCTTCTTCTTTGCCTTCTTAAGAGATTCAATCAACTTCTTCAAACATGTCTCCACATCATCCCTCTTGGACTTAGGCATCATGTTCTCAGCAACATCAGCAGGTGTCATCTTGGTCTCTTTCAGCAACCCCTCAACAACAGAAAACAAACCGTGATAATCAACATCCAAATAATTCTTGGCAAGAACCTTAAAAGCCTCATAACAACAATAAGATAGCTCTATTTTCTTGTCCATTCTTCCACTTCTAATCAGAGCAGGATCAAGCTTGTCCACATGGTTTGTAGTAAAAATAATGATCCTCTCTCCTGCACAACCTGACCAAATCCCATCAATGCAATTCAACAAACCCGACAACGTCACCTTACTCTCTTTGTTATCTTCTTCCTCGGCCTTCTTAACAGGATCCTTCGCATCCTCACTCTTTTCCTTCTCCTTTTTCACCACCCTCTTCCCAGTAAGATCAATAGAGCAATCGATGTCTTCAATCACAATAATAGACTTACTCGTTGTCTCAATCAGCAGCGACCTTAACTGTGTGTTATCCTTCACTGCTGTCAACTCAAGATCATAAACATCATAGTACAAAAAATTAGCCATAGCAGCAATCATGGTAGATTTTCCAGTCCCCGGAGGGCCATACAGCAAATAACCACGCTTCCAAGCCTTCCCTATCTTGTCATAATACTCCTTCCCATTCTTGAACGTGAGAAGATCATCTATAATCTCTTCCTTCTCCGCTTTCTCCATAGCAAGGGTTTCAAACCTCGCAGGGTGCTCAAACACAACGTGGCTCCACTTCGATTTTCTATACCCTCCCCAACCGGTGTAAGAATTGTTGGTGAACAGCTTCAGTTGCCGATTCTTCAGTTTGAGCGATTTACCTTGTTCCAACACGTGGGGGATGTAAGTGCTTGAAACGAGGTCTCTGTGGCGCTTGTGAAATGTGAGGGTGTAGAACCTCTTCTCATCAGCACTAGGGTAAAACGAAAAGGACTGTGTTTTGATCGTGCTTTTGTGAGAACCCCACCAGAGCTTCACCCCTTGGAAAATCTCTGTGATTTCTTCGTTGTCGTCCATGGAAAGAAGAAAGGGGCTGTTGCTATCGGCGGCAGGCTCAGCTTTGAGTTTTCTGGCTCGCTGAGAAGAGTTTTGAACGAGGTAGGTTTGGATGGCAGTGAAAAGCTCACTGTGTTTGAGACGTTCACCTGAGAATTCAGGGAAGGTGATTTGGATGTAAGGAGAAAGAAAACCTACTAGTTTGTGAGCGTATATTTGCACATAAGAACGGATATGGTTTGGGATGAACTTGTCAAACACAGTGTATGCTATCATAATTGTTGCAGTGAATGACCCTAACAGAGACCATTCTGAACCCATTGCTATAATCTGATTTTTCTCACAAGTTTTTGACTTGTTTTCCAGTCAGTTCTAAACATCAGCGTGGAAGTTGTATATATTTATATGGAGGAGGAGGGTATGAAGAACACAGAATTTCCTAGTAGTAACACCTCATTTTCATCGAAAATTCTTGGTGTACTTTTGTCTTATGTCTAACTTTTTGGCATTTGTATTGTAGTATAATATCAGCCAGCCATTTCTGACCATTCAAAAGACGTTGGACCTCAGATGTTATCTTTCCTACTTTACACCGTCATGCCAGCATTTAAATATGAGAAAATGCTTTCTATATTCAAAATTTCAAAACTCTTTATATGATAATAGAAATATACTCTTTTCAACACAAATTTTTTACATTTATTTAATATTATTTTTCTTTATTTTTTAACTTCTTATAAAATATAGAAATTCATTTTTTGTGACGGTTTTATTTTTATTATGTATGTAAATAAATGCAAATGTGTCTCAGTCTGATAACGCATGGAGAGAGACATGGTAACCAGATTGGGAGAAATCAAAGGAGATACCTCATTTAATTTTTCACATTTCTATAATTTTTCTTTTACTTTTCCTTTTCAATATAAAAGTCAGTAATACATAGATTAAGAGAATCTAGTTTAGTAATTAAAGAAAAAACAAAACCAAATTTCAAGAAAAACTAAAATCACACTAAATTAAAATATATTAAATTAATTTACAATATATAAATATTTATATAAGGTTTACTTCTAAAATTGGTACGAGAATTATCAATAAGATTTTATCCAAGTGTTGATAGGTTATTCCACTGCGCTCACTTCTTAATACATTAAATAATTAAAACATAATCAAACTTGTATGCTTTCATAAATTTACTGGATGAGTAGAAACCTGGCTTAATTCACTGAATCTATACGAATAATTTATTTTTCAGAGCATTTTTAACAACTTAAAATTGTTTGTGAATTTATGGTGGAATTCTTAAATATTAAATTTTGGTTTTGTAGGAACCATGTCATTGTTTATTATATATAGAAGACAGATTTCATTTGAAAAAGTGTCTCTCAGTTCAATTTAAATATATTTACTGTCTCACTCTCGTGTGCTAGTTGAGTATACAATACATGACACATCAAGAAATTAGACTTTTCTGTTTTCATCTGTCACAACTTTTTAAATATGTTTTAGCAATTATATTCTTATATTGACTTTAATGTCAATTATTTTATTCATTTGTTGAAAAACATCTCACCTAAACTCACATAAACAATAAATTTAGTTTAATTACAAAATAAGTATTTAAAACTAAAATTATTGATATTTGGGTTTTTTCTTTTGAAATTTGGCTACCCAATAATCGTATTGTTGAATTTACTTGTATTCTTTTCTGCAATGCAATTTTTATAGTTAGTAAATATGATTTAAATTGATAAACAAGAAAGTAAGAACTTAGTGTACACTTTTAATAAAATCAAATACTTCTTAATATAAGGGAAATTATGACAGATAATTAAAATTAATGGATAGAGAAGTATTAATTTATATTAATTTGTGATGGTTAATGTGCATATGAAACTTGCATGGAACAATTGCCCAATTAGCACAAATTCATGATCCTATTAATGAAACTTTTATTTGTATATACGCGGCGGCTATTAATTAATAGAGAGTGATGTGGCATCTTTAAAAAGTGGACATTTTCTATGTTTAGATCATAAAAAAATAATTTTTAGATAAAAAATTGAAATCAACTATTAGATTTTTTAATAAAAATTATTCATTGATAAATTTGAAACTGTAATTAAAATGAAAAAATAGGACAACTAAAATTATACTAATATTCCAACGAAGAATATCATTAAAAAAAGAACAAGATTTTATGTGTGAATGCAAGATGCTATTAATAGGATAAATCTCGTAAATTATTAAATATGATGAAAAGGACGTTTAAATCTAAATAATTCAGGATATATATATATATATATATATATATATGTGTGTGTTTTTGTGTGTGTGAATTTGATTGTTATATCATATTTAACATCATGAAATAATACAGAAAGGCTTTGACCTGCCACCTGTAACTCAATCTGAATGTTTATTGGGCATGTCTTTCCTTTGTCCTAATTTTTCTCTCCGGTCATTCAAAAGGTTGTTGATTGTGACATTTCATTAACCCTAATTTTTTTCACTTTTTCATTGACCTCAAATTGACCATAAAGTAAGAACAACTAATATCTTGGATCCCAAGTTACAACTTCTTTTACATTAATTTCTCTTTGTATCTTTGCGTTTGAATAGCTCATGAAAGTTTAATCTGACCAATCAACAATGGTTGCGTGTAAACACAAACCACAAATTATTTATTCACATTTACGTGAATGGCGTGATAGATTTTGATTCTTTTTATACCAAAACAAATGTTTCTACAAGTGGTTTTCAATGACAAAAGTGCATTTTTGTGGCCAAAAGATTCTTTAAATATATAGTATAAGTTGTTATTTAATCTCAAATAAGTGTTAGCATGTTTTGAGGTGATTGTTATAAGAAATAATAAATAAATTTATTACATATGGTAGTTTACAATTTCATGAAGTATAAAACATAGCTTTTTTTTAACAACTTTTTTAATTACTTTATAAAAAATAAATAGTTTCTGGAGTTTATTGGGAGAAGTGGTAATTGAAGATGACTAAAGGTTGGTCATTCAGCCTAATTATATTTATTTATCGTTATTTTTGAATTTGACACATTAGTTTTATGTGAGCTTACTTGATTGTTGATATATAACTAAGATTTGAAACATTAAAATTTGAAACAAGAAAAAGGTCTATTTATAAAGATTTATATACTTTATGTAATAGCATGTATTCATGGCTATTATATCTTCAAGATATTATATAATTTATTATTATATCATAATATGTTGGAGATATTAAATAATAAATTATTATTATAATATTTTAGATATATAATAAAATATAATGATAAATTATTATACTATAAAATATTAATCGTAAATTTCTTGGAAATATTTTATAATATCTTGAAAATATAACGTAATCTCACACTACACTATTATATTATAAGATATGAATTATAAATATATTAATGATATTTCATAATTTCTTGGACGTGCGTATATTTATATTTTGTGGTTAATTCTTAAAATACTTCTAAAATATAACACGTAATAAAACTAAGATTAATGAATAAGTATTAATTAATTCATAATAATATATTTTTTTAAAGAAATTGAATATATATTGTGCAATAAAATCGAAAAGCTTATAAAAAAATAATAATTAATTTCAACACCTACAAAACCTTCACCGGCAACAATATTCTTAGCAATTTAACATTAAAAATAATTTTAATTTATTTTGGTTCCTATATTGTTTCTTTTTTCAATTAAGTTTTTAATTTTTAAAAAGACTCAATTGGAACTCAAATGAATTCCTTATATTTTAAAAAAAAAACTTAAATAATAATGTGTTCCTAAAATGACATTAACGTCAATTGAAAATACACATGTCAAATTTTGGATTTGTCATTAATAAAAATATAAGTTATCTTTTTTAAAAAAATATATGACATGTCAAAATCAAATTATTAAAAGATAACTTAGATTTTGATAAATAACATACCTAGATTTTGATATGACACTTCCAAACCATATTAATGTCAATCTAATGATGTGGGTTATAGTGAATTTTTTTACATAAATAAAAACTCAATTGAGTCAAAACCAAATATAAAGACCAAAACAAATTACAAATATAAATACAGATAACGAATTGTTAATTAAGTCATATTAAAAACAATAGCTCGTAAGCAAGAACATCAATATACGTTGAATGAGTATTTAAATGGGGTGTAGAAAGGGCAAGATGGACACTTTAAAAACTGGAGTGTAGAAGGAAAATGAGAGTGAGGAAGAAATTGTCTTAACAGAATGTCATGGACGATCACATCGACCCAAAATTGAAAGTTAGGTCACCATGGAATAGGTTTTTTGACACTCCAAAAAGAAATCTGGTACAATAATAACCATTTATCAATAATAACACGCAAATACAAGAGTTAGACTTTAAATTTTACCAATCCTTCAAGCTCAATCCAAAATGAATGGAAAGCAGTCCAAGAATTTGACATGAACACCACAACATTTTAACATTTTGAAGACGGGTTTATGGTACGTTTGATTTGTTGTTCGCGTTTAACTCATTTTTTCTAAACACACCGTAAAAGATAAAGCTGGTTAACAATATTTTACCAAAGTAACATCTTTTTCGTGTCCTCAGGTCTTCCCACTAATTGGACTATTCATTACAAATGACAATAATCTCCATGGTTTTCTTTAATCTTCATTACAAAAAATGCAATTACTTCATTCATTACTTTACCACTGCTCGTTGAAATGAATCACCAATTCATGAAAGAGGCTAGTTTAATAAAGTGAATAAGGAAAAAGAAATGCACTTTAAATAGAAAAAAATATGCAAATTCAGAACTATATTATGTTAGAACCAAGCCATTGGTCACCATCATTTCATCGAAGGCGAAACTATGGATCTGAATAGATTTACATTATCTCGTGGAGGAAAAAATAATGAAATTCCTCAAATAATAAACATAATGTAGGAGACATATTAGTGTACAACATGTTAAGGGCAAAACTGTGAGGCCAATATTTCTGTCCGCCAACCATGATAATTATGAGGCTGCAGCAGATGATCTTCGAGTCCTCAATCCAAACAGATTTTCGAATAACTTTGGAGCAGTAGGAGGAATGGTGGCAGGTAGTGGGGCCATAAAATTTACTATCTTTTCATGAACATTATACCTTCACCAAATCATTCAAAAAATTATTCAGTTCATAATAGACTGCACGATACATATTAGGTTAAATGTTACATCCTACAATACCTTATCTTGCGACTTTTGGATGCACGACGATCGACAATTTTTCTTTTCTTGGGTTGCATTCTCTTCAAAGCATACAATGCTTTTTCTGCACAAAAATAAAACAAAAAAAAAGTTGAAGTGTAATTACACACAAAGAAAACACTGTTAAATCCTAGTTTAGGGGTAGATAACTGAACATCGGTGAGAAAAAGGAACATGTTCAAATTCCAGTCTCTGATATATTCTGGACTCAATGTTCAGAGGATTGTACAACGGGAAACAACCAGATAATTCCGATTATTCAAATATAAAAGATGCCATAATTTTCAGAGGATGGCATAATTTTCAAAAGTGAGCAGCATTGTGAATAATTCACATTTTATTTGTTGAAGGGAAATGTTAGTAATAACTAGCTACTACCCCTTGGTACTAGTGCAAAATCTGAATCTAACAGAGAAAGTTAAAATTCAAAATCGGTGTTGGTCAGTTCTGCTAAGCTTAACTAAAATTTAGTCATTTGTGCATGTTAAAGGTGGTGTATGACTTTCAAAAGCCACTATGAAATTTAAAATGATTAAAAATAATTCCAAAATGCAATAACATTTTGTGCATCATCGTGGCAGTATGATATTAAGTACAACTAAAAGCTACAAATATCCAATTGCATTTGACATAGAAATGTTGCTATAAAAGATTAATTGGCAATACCAGATGATGAAGGATCAACTGTCTCAAAAAATTCTTTCAATAATTGCTGGTAAAATTCAGAGTCATCCAGAAGTTCGGGGTCACCATCAGTAGGTTTCTCCTGCAAAGCAAGCAATGAACAGGAAGTCAGGATTGTATATCTAAGATCCTACAAAATCCATGCAAACACAAGCACTGCACATAAATATAACAGATGAGAAGAGGGATAATAGAGAACCAAGCAACTATCAAAGTCTGTTATTCAGTTACAGGTTGTGCATTCATGATGTATTGGTGGATATTCAGAAATGAGAAAAATACTTATCGAAAGGGATTTTGCTCTTCTCTCTTTTTATTTTAAAATCCTATTCTTTCTCTCATCCTTATGGAGTAAGTCCTCAGTCAGAGGTCATTTATACATCTCTGCATTTTCCTTGAAGGTTTTGTCAATCACACACTACTATCCCATAATCCTGCATGGCTATCTCACCTGATCTCAACAAATTCCAATTGAGTGAAACCTATAAAGTGAGGAAACTCTATAAAGCAGTTGACAAACCTAATTCTCAATTTGGAATGTAACCTCAAAAACACGTCCCTATTACTAGTCTAATTTCCAGCAATTAACATTTTTACCACTGGTCTTATTGATCATAAAAGAAAAGAAAAAAATGAGAAAAGGGGACGTTTCAAGACCCGCTGCTAAGCAGCAGCAAACTAAACCTCAAAAGGATATTGAATTTTGAACATCCTGCACATAAATCACAAGTTACTATAAAACATAACTTGAAAATTAGTACTTTACAAGGCTTACCGCTTCTTTAGGTTTATCATCATCCTCTGGAACCTGAAGAAAAGTGGCAGAAAATGACAGATAAATAAATCAGCTTGTTAATTTCACAAACTCCTTCTCCTAACCTTATATGGAAAAACACAATTTAAACCAACTAAAGATTAAGAGAATGACTTACATGTCCAAATACATTCACAGCTGATCTTCTCAGCCGCATCTGCTTGATCATTCTACTGGGATCTCTCATATAAGCAGAGACTTGATTGCTAATATCCTATGATGGGGTAAAATTAGGAGTAAACACACACCCATCACAAAAGAAACCCAAAACCAGTTAAAGAACCTGACCTGATTAAAAGCATGCAATTTTCCCTTGATGGCAGCAGCTCCAGTTGTTACTTGGGTCATTCGCTGCCATTTGTTGATTGACTTGTCTCTGAAACATGCTATGCTGCAAGATACAAACATGAATAGGATTAAATGCCCAAAGAATCACATCATGACATATAAATGTATATAAAGTGCAAAAACAAATATATAATTTGAGAGATGTTTCGCTTCGAGCATAGCTAATGCAAAGAAAAGGCTCAGAAAACAAAACTTAGAAGCTTCAATGCTGCAGCAGCTTGACAGAAGAAATACATAGCAAAATACTGCTGCATTGAGAACACAATAAAAATACCTATTGTGCATCTGTGAAATTTGTGACCATTCCTGATCGACACTGTCATTCAAATGCTTAGAAACATCTAAATCTGTTGATATCCCGTCTGAACCTTCAAGTGGAGGGTGAAAAAGTTTGTTACTAACAAAAAAAATATTCAAGGTTCAACCAAACATGCAACAAATATTGAAGTAATATTAGCATATTAAACATTAATCAACAACATAAATAGACATTTTTCCAGTAGACCTGTATAACTTATACAAGTGCAAGAATGAGCCTACAGATTAACCCATATTTATTGGATTACATGATAGCGTTGTGACAATATTTTTAACTGTTCAACTTACAAACTATTAAACCAAAAAATGGGAACTGAATGAAACTGACCAAAAACTGCAATATTAAATTCAACTATTTCTTGAAATGGGAAAAGAGTAAGTGGTGAACTTTAGTTAGATGTTTCTCTATCTACTTTCAACCATAATAAAACGAAACTTTAAAAATACAAGAAATGGAATATTTCCCTTCCCATATCTGTAAAGGAGTACATAGATACATAACTCTTCCACCCATATACTTCTCCTTCCCCACCAAAACTAATTTTAGATGATTATCATGTCTCACTTCTAACTTTTCCTTATCTCTTCCAACCATTTTCAGCTTGATGACTATTTTTTTAATTCACAAATGTGTTCATTTTCATTCATAAGGGTGGTTAAAGATGATATGAACCTTGTCACAAACATTTCACGAAAGTATAAAAATTAGATAAGTTCTATATACTTCAAGTACATACCACTTATTACTAAAATGAAAGTGAAGCATGGTCCATATTATAGACACATAAAAAAAGGAGATAACAAAAATCCTTGAATAAAGTCCATTTTCCTAAAAGGCAGTAATTTACCATTTCTTAAAAAGAATGTGTTATAATGGATAAGTCCTACCACTAGATAGCAACTCCAAAGATATGTCAACAAGCATCAAAGTAAACAAGGTATCAATCAAGTACAAAAAGATGAAACAGATAAATCATATAAAGAACTAGAAAGGGAAATAAGAACAAGAGAGAAACAAGTTACCAACTGTGGCTTGGGTAATTGATGGGTTCCTAGCAGACAGAGCCTGGAGCAAGAAAAAATATCAGTGACTATGAAATCAGTGGTCCTATATAGTATTTTGTACATATAAACTTCATAAGACAAAAACTGGTGACATATAGAAAGGAAACATCCAACAGAAACAAGTCTTGTCCACTAAATAAAATATATGAAACAGGCATGAGAAAAAATCTCATTCTTTTTTATTTAAATTTCCAGCCAAAAATTGCACCTCCTGCAGTTCCAATATAGAATCTAAAGTCTCTTTGGATGAAGTCACCAGATCTGAATATGCTACTTTAACTGCCTCATCTGCTTCACAGAACGAAGACTTGATTGGTTCCTGCACACAATTTAATTCTACCATGTTTAGACATGACATTCAGGTAAATAAAATAGTAAATCACATTAAAACTGAAGTAGGAAAATACCTGTGGTAACCTATTTGAACTTGAGAATGGCTTCTGAAGTAAGAACCTAAGTTCGAGAACTTTGTACCAGAGGGCCTTAAGATGAAACAAATTTTTGTTAGTTACTACTTTTATTGTTACAAAAGAAGACACAAAAATGATACTGAAGGAAAGGTGATTGACAAAATCTAGGACATCTAAGAACGAATTAAGAACTAAGAAACATCCTTCAACTTAATACAATGCAAAGCAAAAAGAGAAACAGAATAGTAAATAAATGGGGAAAAAATAACCGAAGACAGTAACATGCACATACTAAGACAAAAAAAAATTAGTCCAGGTACAATTCAAACAATAAAACTATACCTTCTGGCTTTTCACAGCTTGACCCTTGAGAAGATCTTCATCCTTATGATGCTTCAAGTTCTTCAAAGTATCTCTAAAGGTAGAAAGTTAAATTTGAGATATCTCAGAATCCACTCGATCTTAAAGACGAAGGAAAATAATAAAACAGGTTCACAATGACTCAAATAATTCATCTGAATTATATTTGATACAACAAAATGTATTTGATTTTTTTCACAAAATATAATTTATGCTCATTTAACAAAAATAGCCCTAGCAAAACAAGTACAATATACCCAAAACAAGTACAGTATAGCAATAAAGATTAAGTACCATCCATTTTTATAAACTAAATGTATATCAAATGTTAAATGGAATCTCACAACTCCTGATGATGAAGATCTCTATATTCTTTCTCAAGCTGTTCCATCTCATCATTGTTCCATTCACTATGCTCTCTTGTCCCATCATCCTCATCATCTGTTACCTTCTGCCCATCCTCCTCCTCTCCGCTGTCGTCATCAAAATCATCCTCCTCACCATCGTCATCAAAATCATGCTCCACCTACATTAGGAAAACAAACCTTAAATCAAAATTCATAAGAAAATCATCAAGGTTATATAACATATTAATAAATTTAAAATTTTGCAGCAATCCATACCTCTTCATACTCCACATTATTGTAATCATCTGAATCACTCTCACTTTTTTCTCTTTTTCGAGATTTTTTGGCAGCCATTTTCACACCTAAATTTATTTTTACAAAAATAGCACATTACATATCTACTTAAACAATATTAATTAATTAACTACAATCACAGGTGTCAATGAAGAATAAACAGGTAGGGGGTCATGTCAACCCTGATCAAGACACCTAAATTAGCACTAAACCAATACTATACAGTCATTACATAAAAAACACAAGAATCAGGACAATTTCAAATATGGTAATCAAAATGCTGTATACTACTTACAAACCGAAAAGAGATTCAATAGAAATATAATTAATCAAGAGTGAATGTTCAGCTTTTAGTAAATATTACATTCCCCCATTCCCTGAACCCAACCATGGCTGGAACTTTGTAGCACCAAGTTGCCCTTTTTGTTTAGTACCCACACCACATTTGTAGATCCTGATAAATCTACTGTCAGCTGTATCTCAAATGCATCTGGCCTTTGAAACAAAGAAGCACCCTTGCGCTTTTCATTCCTAATAGTGACTA
Source organism: Vigna umbellata (assembly GCF_029865625.1). Lineage (NCBI taxonomy): Eukaryota > Viridiplantae > Streptophyta > Magnoliopsida > Fabales > Fabaceae > Vigna > Vigna umbellata. Next base: position 9,383,791 of record NC_142168.1, on the reverse strand, counting down.
TTGTGTAACATCAACTGACAACATAGTCAATTTTATAGGGAATTTACTGCTTCATATGACTTTGGCTTTTAATTAGTTGGTAACTTTCAGTGGTATGAGTGTATGCAACAATTTTTTAATACATAGTGGATGGTCTGAGGGAAGAGATGAGAGAGAAAATGAATAATTCATTTTGTGATTTAAGTTGTACTGACTTTTTCAAATGTGTATATGTTGATATGAAATTGTTAGGTTTGTAAATTAAATCCAGGGTTTGTAAACTAAACTATGCTATATTAGTTTGACCATTCTGCAGCCTTTTTGACACTGGAATTGAGAAATCTAAATTGAACTTGATGAAAATGCAAATGAACTAACCGTAGCTGTTCATTCAACAAGCAAAAATTGTCGTGACTCAGCCTTGTAGGTTGAAGTTACGAGACTTACTAAAAAATTAGTCCTAAAGAATGATTTGAAGATTTTAAATAACAATAGCTCTAAAAAACCTGTTTCAACAAGCAAATTCCCATGAATCAGCATTGTACGATGAAAGTGACCTTTTGAAAGATTTTAGACCTACAAAATCATTCTTGATTTCATATAACAACAGGACTAAAACTTGTATTTTGACTCATATCATGCCTTCTGAAAGATACTAGGTGGTTATATAATGTAATTAAAGAATGTTAGGAACCAAGAATCGGAATGAGAAAGAAAAGAAATATTTTATTGAATAGAAGAGAAACATCTCCAAGAGCCCTTCAGAGATGGTGCTAAGGTTGAATTTACAATGACAACAAATCTAAATCTCTCATTCTATTCTTCTTCCTCTATTGATACCTAATTAACAACCTCTCTAACTAACTAACATCATTGTTCTAACTTTCCTAACTAACTCCCCCTTTCTCATAGTCCTAAAATAGAATGATAATAGTTTTGCTTCTTTGGATCCTGGTTGTTGGAAAATAATAATTTGCATCAATCTTTTAACCATGTTGTCTGCTTTGGATCAATATGGGTGTAACAACTTAAATTGTTTTGTTTTCTTTAGCAAAAAATTTAATATGAAGGTGATTAATTTGTAAAGAAAAAAGTGTCCCTGTCGCCACCCTCGCAGTCACAGGGCTCGCAGCCTGCCGGCGATCACCTCCCCTCACGGTCAGCTACCCTTAGCCCATGTTCTTCAACTTTTTGTTTTGCTCCCAATCTCTGTTTCTTCTAGGGTCCTTTTACTAATCTACTTTCATTGGTTGTTCTACTAAGACTTATGTGTAAATTTAAAAGAGCGTTAAGGGTTTGTTGGGAAATTGAGAGTGAAATTCAGCGAAATCAATTGAGAATGAGCTTTAAATCCAAAATCAACATACATACATACCTGATAAAATCGAGATTGGTTACCGCAGGAAGAACACCCTTGTGAGTGAGGGTGAGGTTGCGGCTTCAGTCTTCAGCAGCCTTGAGATGGACGAGGGTATAGGGTTTTAGCTCAAGGATATCTTATATTATGAAATAAAATAAAATTTTATATATATATTTTAAACAGAAATCAAATGTCTATATATTTTTAATATGTAACCATTTAAAAAAGTTTAAAATATTATTTGTTATTTATTTTCGTTCTCAATTCAATAAAAAGATTTTGTTCAATAAAATTCAATTTTTCTTTATTGATTTTTATCCAATATCATCATATAAATAATTAATGAACAAATAAATTAGTGACTTTTTTAATTCATTTATATTTTATAATTTTTAATAATTTAATTTCTTTTTGTCAATATTACGTGACATAATTAGTGGTCCTATTATAAAAATTAAAAAAAGAACAGACACTTAACTTACACTATTCACTTGGTTAATTATATACGCAGAAAAAAAATTAAATAAAATTAAAAAAATTAAAATCATATTAAAAATATATATTGAAACTGAAAACCGAACCACTACAAGATTAAATTAGTATTTTAACTTTTAGAAAAACTGGTTATAAATACAACACTAAAATGTTATATATATATATATATATATATATATATATATATATATATATATATATATATATATATACACGTCACTCAATCAATAATTTTAAAATTAAAATATTAAGGTCACCTTTTGTGTTGCACTTTATGATACATCATTGAAATATTATTATTTTAGTGGAAATAAGTATTTATTATTTAATTGAGATGTTTATTTTTGAGGAAAAACATTTTAAGAAAATAACTAAAGTTAAAATTATATTTGTAACGTATGATCAATCAGTTAAGGACAGAGTGATTAATCATCCAATAAGAAAATGATGGACCAATCTGAAAATTAATCTAAGTAATCAATAGAAAGTTAATGAAAATAATAGTCATTTATTGACAATTAATAAGAATAATGATATTTATTGATAATAAATGGGTCACACATGATGGTAAGCTAAATATAATATTTATAAATATATGTTAGATAGAGGTAGGAATTCTAAATTATAATTACTTATCTTTATTACAGAATAATTGAGTGAATCACTTATTTGAACGTCGTGTTTTTGACATATACACATCTCATTTCAAGAACAAATAGAAGAGAGAGAATAACTTGAAAATGGATGAGGAACCTCATTTAGTTTTAAGAACATCTTTTAATGCTTTGAGTAAAAGATCTCCACGCCTTGTCTGTAACAAAATTTATTCTCAAAATATATACGTATAATATTTATGTTAGTGAAATATGTTCAAAACTTAAATGATAATAACTATTATATATTATAGAAACGTTATGGTAAATTTAATGTATACTAATTTAAAAATTTATTATGTTTTAACATATACAGTGTCAAAGAGTACATTCAAATATTATTGTATTACAATATAAAATGCTAATGTGGATGAAATTTGCTTCAAATTTAAATAGGTAATAATATTTAATTATATCAATACCAACATAAATTTAATGAATATTAATGTCAATTTAAAATTTATTATATTCAGTATAGTTGAAAAAGAAAATAACATTCAGGGTTACAAAATCATAACAAAAATATCAAATTTAATGAAACTACATAGTAAAAAATTTAAGGAAACTACATGCTAAAATATATTGTATATTTTTATTATTATAAATTGAGATATAAAACAAATCATTTTGTTTTACATTTAAAATTTAAGTAACAAATGAAATATGAAAAATATTTTTTCTTAAAAAAATTGAAATTATAACTTCTAAAAACATTAGTAACATGGCATAAGGAAAAAAATTCTAAAAGTTGTGGGATAATTTTTTAATGTAAAAGCAAAAAAAAAAAAGTATATCATCTTCAGAAAAAAAGACACATGTAAAAATTTATATAAACAAAAACGATAATATTCATTTGTATAATATTCGTTTCAGTTCAAAAATATTTTAAAACAATAAATTTGAGAATTTTTTTATATCTGTTATTTATTCACTTATTTTTATCTAAAATTCTTAAATTTAAGGCAAAAAATTATCTAATATGCCATATACTTTAACTACTATATGTTCGCTGGTAAAAAATAATTTACATTCTTCACCTGAATATCATGGTTTAGATTTATTACATCATAATACTTATTTATATTTTTAATTTTTATTTATATCTTTAATATGTTATATGAGTCAATATAAAATTAATCATGACATCTTCCACTTATACATAATTGAATGTAATTATTAATTGCTTGTGTAATATAATTTTCTTATTTTTTATTTTATTAAATTTGATGGATTAGTTTCGGAGAATGAATGATGTGTGATAAGTTTCAAATGAAGAAAATTTATAAAGGAGTATTTATAAATAAAAGTGATTATTAAACTATATACTTGTTATATAATAACATGTATTTTACATATTTTATAAATATATATATATATATATATATATATATATATATATATATATATATATATTTTGTAACATCCCATTTTAATAGAATAAAACTATTAAAATAAAACATTACATAAATATTAACTTACGAGAAACTACATAATATCAATGAGGAAGATCTAACACTTGGAGAACAAAATTCTATTTATGTTACTGTTTCATTATCAACCTCACTTGAACGACTTGAAAGACGTTATCACTAAGTTCACACCATTTAAAGTGATCATCGCAAAAAAGAAAACAAAAACAAACAAGTAAAGACAAAAGTAAGGATAAGCTACTGATACAAAACATTTTCATAATAAATCAAAAACATATTAAACATTTTACTTAATGATACATATCTCACACCAAATCAACCAAACACTTTATGCATGACAACCCTTTGACTTGACTATCCGGATTAGTATGAATATTGAGCTATGACAGTCCATGTACTTGTTGTAGTGAAATAACTGGCCCACCCTAAGCTACTACACTAGGTTAGTCCGTTATCACTCGCTTTAGGTCAAGGTAAAGCCCCTAAATTATGACATCTTGTTATTCTCACGACATGCCTCACCTCTCTCTACTTGAGAATGAGTGACCATTAGAATGTCAAGATGAACTTTGAGACTAAGCTTCCTATATTCATACTTACAATACTTGAAACCACCACTGAGAAGTTCCTCCTTGGAACTCTCCTTCCATACCTTTGAAACCATTGAGATCACTTCTCATTCACATAGTATACCAATATATGAGACTATTGATCATACATTAAATAAATAGAAACACCTAAACAAGTCATCAAAAATCGCATGAAATCATTCCATATACATTAATACACAAGAATGGTCCAAGAAGAACCACTAAACAACACAAAGCCCCTTTAAAATCATACTTAGAAAAGGAAAACAACTTTGAAACCCTCACAACAGTTTCAGAAGGGTCCAAAACTCCTAAAACGGCCTAAATAACATCCAAAACTAATACTTGGAACTCCAAATTTGATAATTCCAAAACAAAAAAAAAAAAAACAAAACTAGTACGGTAGTGCTCAACGCCCAGAAGCTACCCCTTAGTGGGCCAAAGCCACTGGAGTGGTGGCGCTCAACGCCAAAAAGTTGGCGCCCCTGGATTGGTGGCGCTCGGAGCTAGAAAACTGCCCCTCAGCACCATATCAGTTGACACAACACATTGTTTTCATGGACTTTGATGATCTTGAGACTTGTTCTAATGATCAAATGGATTCCTTACACACTAGAATTGATGCAAAAACATATTTAAAATTAAAACAAAGTACCCATTTGATTATTAGACCAGAAATTACGTGCATTAAGTCCATTTGACAGCTCCAAAAGTACCTAAACTAAAAACAACACTTTCTAATCCCTATATCAGTTTACTAGTTGCATAACCAAGTCCAATTACACTTGTTAGCACCCTCCAACACCTCAGTTTCCTTTCAACCATCCTACTTTCAATTTCCAAAACCTAAACCTCCAAAATGAATTAAGAAACTCAACCTATGAAGCAATTATTACTTCCATGACAAATTTTTATGATATAAACCTCTAGACAAGTCCTAATTAGTCTAATAACACACTCATAACCCTAAAAAACAGTTCACACATTTTACATCAATATCTCACTACTCAAAACCTCATTTTTACACTAAAAATGCTTCAAAACTTCAATTATGAACCAATTCTTTGCTACAAATAAGATTTCACTCACAAAACACTTTTAGCAAATCTCAAATCACTTCATGACAGCTCATAGTCAATTACTTTCTCACCTCAGCCTCTCTTTCTCCAACTCACCCATCAAAACCTCCTTTTTAGTCTTAAAACTTAAGAATATGACTACCATTCACCCCAAACACTTGAGCTCAGTATTTCAACCACCAAACAACTTCGTCACACTCAATCATGATAGTGTGACACATCACAATCACAAAATTCAAATTATACTCAACATCATACTATCAAAATCATTGATTAAACATACATAATATACATACAATCATACCAATTTCTCAAATTCATCTAAAATTCATAGAGATACCAAATTTATAATATAAACACAAACTAAAGCAAGAATTCTAGCTCCCTTTACCATACAAGAAAATTGCTCAACTTAAAGAACGTTCTACCGATTACTTGAAACGCAAGGAATCTCTAGACAAACCTACCAAATACAAAATTGAAAACAAATAGAGTCCTTAGAACTCTAGATGAACCAAAAATGATTAGGAGAAGCTTGATTACACAAAGACACTAGATTCTTTTAAACATAGATTAGGAATGAAGGAGGAAAAATGAGTAAAAACTTACTTGCTCTATGATAGAAATTGATCGGCTAGAATTGTAAACATTGACGCCGTGATCGATTATACGTCTCTTGATCGTCAAATAGATGACTCAGGAGTAAGAAATTTTAGAGAGAAGATAGAGAACTCTATAAAATTAGTTTCTAGGAAAATGATATATTTTAAAATAATGAAACTAGTTTATAACAAAACTATTTATGATAAAACCATTTAATATTAAATAACTAAGTCTTAGTATTTTTAGACTACCGCCATTTCTAAAATATCATTTTTAGAGTTTTACATGTTGATATACAAACTATAATAACATATATAGTATTAATGTAGATTATGAATAGATTATGCTTAACATCACATAAATATTATTATATATGTCATAAAATATATTAAAAAAAATAAAAATATCATATAAATCTTATTATTATATTTTGTAAATTAGATCTATTTTGAACATTAACAAATTATACTATCACATTATAATAATGGATTGGATAAATAAAGTTTTATTTTTTTATAGATATTTAATTTAAAGTTATGTGATAGTTCAAAACAATATATATGTTTTCTAAATGTGAATATCATTTGATTTTTTATTTATTAAATAATGAATTGTTGGATAACATAAGGTTAAACATAGTTGGAAGTTGTAAATTATGAAAGTAGTTTAAAATCAAACACACCTAGTGCTCCCAACAAAAACATACGAAGTGTCCTTACGTAAATATCTGTTATTAGATACTCTGTTTTTATTTGTTTATTTATTTATTTTGTGAATAGTTTTTTATTATAAAAAGTTATTTTAATTTTAAAAATTTATTAAGACTAAAAACAATCAAATAAAAATCATTAAATTAAAAAATCATGTAAATAATAAAATTAGTAAAATAATAATTTTAATTTGAAAAAATATCATTTAAGAGTAAGATAAGAAAAAAAAAATGAAAATATAAAAAATGACATTATATTAATATTATAAATAAAAATATTCAATAGATATTAAGAGGACGAAATGGCATGACAATAACGGTAAGCAAATATATTAGTGGGTACGGTAAACAAATTATATTAGTGAGTATAAAACAATATTATGTGAAAAATTGACAAAAAGAACGTTAAAATTAAAAGTGATCTAATTTTATTAAAGAAACAGAAAATTACATAGAAAAAAAATAGAAATATAAAAAAAAATATCCATTACATTTTATTGAAACTCATAAGTCACTTTAAAGTTTCTTAACAATGCACTATAGGATATTTTTTGTAAGATGAGTTATTGTATTTTGTTAAATCAGGAAGGTATATTTTTATTGTGAAGTAATTAATGAAGTATTTGTTTTTGTTTTTGGATGTGACTACATGACTAAAAGTACCACTTTATGTTCAAAGTGAAGCCCGTATTAGCAATTAAAATAAATTTGGTGGCAAAGAAATGTGATTTTGATAAATACAAAAACTAGGGAGGAAAGTGAAGGACACGCAGGGAAGTAGCGTGTGAAGGATAGAAAGGAGAGAGTATCCAATGATTATTGGGAGATTGCGTGTCTGGTTAGGAAGACACAAAGTGAAACGCACGGGGCAATGATGGGACCACGTGGCACAACATGACATGCTCATGCACGTGAATTTCGATGTGTTCCCCACGTGACTCCTCTTCCCTTGTCCCCCACCCTTCACTACCTTTTATGGATGCCCCCTCTTCCCCCACTTCTCACCCTTTTTCTCTTCCAAACTTCATTTTATTTATTAATCACACAAACCAATTCCTGAAAAAAAAACATTAATAAATGTCTAAAATTTAACATTTCAAGAAAAAATATAAAATATAATAGACAAAGCTATCTGTCATTTTCCCATCATTAAACTGAATCTAATGATTCATCACATTATTGTAATTGAATAAAGAGATTTCTGAGTTGTGCAACATGATAATGAAAGAATTAAAATTTACACATACAATTTTAAGACAAGTCACATACACTCACATTCTCCCACCCCCATCTTTTTTTCCTCAGTCAATAAACTACTCCACTTTTTTTTTCTTTAATCTTTGCTGAAAAACTATGAATTCAATTGAGTGCAAGCTTTTTTTAAATATAAAATAGTATTTTTTTGGGTCATAATGTGTGAACATAGACATGATTATTTTGGGAACAAAATATTTGTAAGATTGATGTTTGAAGAAGATTGTAAAGTTTTGCAATGAGAAAGTAGATTTGGTATTGAAATATCTAAAGGTGAAATGAATATAAATAATTTAAGAATCATGTGCCTCTAGCAAATGGACATGAAGTAAGATCATATATGGATGACAAGAATCTTTTTTTGTATTTGGTTTGCCCCTTATAAGAGCAGAATATTCTGCTTACATCACTTTCATCCATTAATTTTGGTGTGAAAATATTGGAATGGATATTATTTATGGAGTTGAATTTGAAGTGGGTTGCAATCACATCATGGGTTTGTGATGATGGGAAGTTTGCATGAACTTTGTAGATATTGTTCCCTCCAAACTCTAATTTCTTCAACCTCTCACCCACCAAATCTTTCATTCATCTTTTCAAACTCTCCCCACTCCTTTATATCCAACTTCTCCCAATCCTTTTCTTTATCATTCTTTCCACTCTCACCAAAAAAACAAAAACTACTTAAAAATGAGTTAATTTTAAGCCTGTCTCACTATTAATCTCATTCACCCGAATTGAATTTGTGATGAATCAAATTGGTTTACCAATCTATCTAAGTTTTTCTTTTGTGTTTATTTTTTTTATTATATTTGAAGTTTAAGATCATTTTAGATTATATTATATATTTTTATTTTGAATTGTCTTTGAAGTTTAACATTATTAGGTGAACAGTAAATCAACTTATTTAACCCACATTTTTTTATGAACTACATCAAATTCGAATTTTTTTAACTCTCTAATAAATGAGTTAGATTAAATTTATTAAATAACAAATTCGTAATAAACCAAATAAGATTCAAACTAAATTATCCGTTCTAAAAATATTAAATTTTAACTTTATATAAAACTCTCAAAAGTTCTCTAATATTGTTTCTTAGAGTGAAACTTTATTTCTTTATATCCATATTATTAGAAACTATTATCGGATTGAAATTATGTTTACAATTATCCATACACATCTCATACATACTGTATACACCTAATTAAATTATTAAAAGGAAGTAATTTTAACTGTTATACAACTTTTGTTATTAAAGCACGTAAAAACATAAAATATTAAAAAAAATTTATCTTTCATAATTATAAATAAAATAAAATTTAAATATATTTGTAATTTCTAAATTTAAATATAAAATTGAAATTTATTTATGTTTTAAAATTTAATTTAATTTTATTCTTTAATTTTAAAAATAAATAAATATTATCCTTAATTTGTCATTAATTTTTTATCTGTTAAATAATATTTCAAATTAATATTTGAATCAAACGTATAAATGATGGAGTAACATGTAAATTTGATATGTGAAACGATTTTAACATTTTTGAATTAAAAAAATTATAAATATTTTTTTAAATTTAAAAAACAAATTTATATTAAAAATTGAGACAGAAAAACGAATTTTAATTTCAAATCAAATTTTTAAATTAATATATTTAACTCTAAAATAAAATAAAAACTTGTTTAAATCAAAACTTTCCATAAAAACTTCATAAAAAATTAATATAATTATCTTACTTTTGCAACAATTGGCTCACTAGTTTTTAAATTTTTATAATAATAATAATAATAATTTTGTGTAGTTATAAGTCAGCATTATTTAAATAAACTTTATTTTATATATATATATATATATATATATATATATATAAAACCTCCTGAAACCTGAATTTAAGAACTGTCAAACCTGTTTGATGAGAAATTAATATAATTATTTTGGTGTTGGAAACTACGACTTCTTCATGAAACAATTAATTTCTAATGTAAATATTTTTATTATTAATGAAATGAATCGTTATCACCGACCCCATTTATGAAATATAATTTCTTTTGACTTTGATAAAACAAGTAAAACGGTGCTTTTCTTCATTAGTCCTACATTAGTATATCTTATGCTCCATTAATGGCTACAAATTCAACTTCATGAAGAGTTTAGTTTAAAACTTTGACTCTATAAGTACGTTACCCATCTTGAATTAGATTAATCGATAACAGAAATAACTCAATTAGCAATTAATTGAAAGTTACACTGTGACAATTTCAATTTACTAAGAGCATTGAATTGGAAATGTCAGTTGACCGTTCTGGTAACGTGGTGGACATCTTCTTATTTTCAACAACATTCAAAAGATGTTTCAATTTTAGATATGAATTAAAAGTTAATTGTGAAACATTAATGGTTTCAATTTTAGATACAGAAGCTGAGGCCAATTTGTCTTTCCTTTTTTTTGTAGTATTGATAGTATTTATACCAATTAATTTTAGTTTTTGTGTGTGGAAGGTGAAATGAATTAAAAGCAATAATAATAAGGTGAAAAAACAATAGTTCATATATGTACACTATAACACACATTAATTTAATGTGTTTAGTCAAATTATCTTTTAAATATTAGTTATTCATAAAATTGGGTGGATATTTTGTATCAACAACATTATTATATAAAAAATATTGAATAATAATTGTTTCTACTATTTTTTTATTCAATGAAAATTTGAATTTTTTTTTAATTAATTTATCTATCATTTTCAAAATTTCAAATAATAATAAATGTTCTTTTGAAATTATTACTATAATAAATGTGTTCCTCTTCATATATAAAGGGTTGTATAAAATAAAATAAAAACTTTACAAAATAATCTTTTTTATCTGTTCTAGTCTATAGACAATAATGTATAGCAATAAAATATACGAAATTTAACAGTAAGGTTAATTTTATAGATTATTTATTTACTTTTCATCTATTTAAAACTATTAGTTTTAATTGTTTTAACTTTCTTAGTATTTATTAGAATTTCAAACTTTTAGGAAGATATTATAAATGTTTTCTTAATTAGAAATATTTGAATATTGCATTTCAAATGTGTTTATTTCAATTAATTAAAAATTGATAAATTTTATTTCAGTAAAAGACCATGTTATAAGTGCTCTCTTTAAACGAGAAGCAATTGAGGTTAAACAATTATATTCAAATTTACAATGAAAAAAAAATATAATAAATTTTATTTTTTAAATTAATAACTGTTGTGATTGAACTGATAGTTTCAAAGTTACGACTTTTAAAATTATAGTTATGACCATTTATTTATGATTATTTATTTTCAGCAAGTATAGAATGTTAATAATTTTAGTATATTTTAATTGCCTCAACGACTTTTTTTTGGAATAAGTTTCTTCACCGGCATGATTCATAGTTGTATAGTTTTTTTTTTCTATGATAATTTATAAATATATTCAAATCACTTCTCTATTTTTTTTAGTTTACATAAATTTATTCTTAAATATGCTTTAAGTGTAATTAAATATTATTTTGTTTTGTTTTAATATTTTATTTTTATATCTCTGACATATTTTGTGTTAGTTTTTATTATTAAATATTAATGAATATAATTAAGGTAATAAAAATTATTCTGAATTATTTTTGTTGTGAAAAAAATTGATATAATCAGTTATTTACAAATATATATGGACTCAAAAATAGTCTTAGAATTCAAAAAAATAATTTAAACGTTTTTTTTTTAAGTTTTATTGGCAGTTGAGAGTAAAAATGGGAAGACTACTATTTACAAACTAGAAACTAACGCAATAATAAATGTTTTTCAATAAATATTTAATGGAATGATACCAGTTTTGTAAAGTCATTCATTACTGAAGCAGAATTTTGTTTGATAACATTGGAACTTCCAAAGCATGGAAGTGGAAATTATCTTTATGCCCTTGAAAAAATGAGTTGAAGAGAATGAAGTTCACGCGCTGACGCGGCCTGGGGCTCAATCCCATCCCTCTGCTACTGTTATACATCGTGATTTGGGGCTACCATGCCATTGAACATCCATGTCAAACGGGCCCCACACACCTTTACAAAATCCACTACAAGGCCCATCATGCTACAACTCTCACCATCTCCGATACAGTATTTCTAAATTTTCATACCATAATGATAAAAAATAAATTTTCTAATTTTATCTCAACACTTTATTTTAATAATAATAAATAATATATTTATTTATTATAACATAAATAAATAGGTGAAACGTGAGTTCACTCATCATCTCCACGATGATGAGGCGATGATGATGATGATTCCAAGCACATCACGTGAAACAAATGCACTTGCTCTTTCTGGTCAACATTGGAGCGAAAAAGTAGCAGTTTTTCATTAACAGAACTAGTTAAAGCTAATTAAGCTCTGGCATAATCAGTTACTAATACATGTATAGTAATCCAAATCCTAGTCCTAATCTAATCCAATCCAATCCCCAACACTAACTAACCAGGGTTAAAAAGTAACCCGAGGTAGAGTTCAAGAATCCAAATCCTAAAACATATACAGCATAAGATAATTATATTAAAATGCCTAGGATAACCATTTAAGTGATGATTGAGGCAATTTGTCACTCTGACCCAGGTCATAATTAACTCTGTACCATCCATTCACTAAATTGCTCTCTATCTCTCTCTCTCTGCATATATATTTAGTTCCATCCATCAGTTTCCCTACACTGCAAAAAAGCCAAAGCCTGTTACACACACTGCCACCAAACACCACACTTTTTTCCTTCATTTTGCCTACCCTAAATTACATCCCTTTTTTCTCTTCCCTTTTCTCAAGTGGCCAACCAGAAATACATTGCTGCTTGGTTTTTCTCTTCTAAAGAGAAATGGCTGAAAAAGATGATGGGGTTGGGTTGAGTTTGAGTTTGAGTTTGGGAGTGAATCAACAGTCTTTCAAGGTGAATCACATGCACCACCCTCAACAACAACAACAACAACTGCAGCATCAACCCCGACCTGTTCCCATAAATCACAACAAAACTCTCTTTGCTGATTTGTTTCAGTTACCAGGTACGAGGTTCTTCTTCTTTCATTGTTTTCTGATATTTTGTTTCTATATTCTCCTTGCTTTTTCACCCAAAAATAGTATTTTTTCACTTCACAAATTTTTTGTTCGTTTATCTCTTCACACATACAAACTCTCTTTCTTTTTCTGAAAAAAAAAAAATCTTTTCTTCCTCTGACTTTTTAAAGTTGAAGCCTGGTTGCTGATAGTTATATCTAACTCATTCATTCAAAAAAAAAAAAAACTTAGTTCAGATCCAGGTTTTCTTTGCACAAGGTTTGTAGAAACGTTTTTGCAACCCCGATTTTGGCGGTAACGTTTTTGGTGCCTTTGACTGAGATTATCTTTGCGTACTGAATATATTTTTAATCAGTTGTATTATTACAAAGCTTTTAATAAGGTTTGAAAAAATTATTGTATTTGATTTATTATTTATAAGAAGAATAAAATATAAAAAAATGAAACATTCGTGTAATGTTTATAATTTTTCTTTTTTTTTTCAGCAACATTTTATTTTCATTTCTACTTTCTATTTCTATTCTATTTATTTCTGATGTTTCCAAACAAATACAGATACTGTTATTTACAGAAATACCCTCTGCCGTGTCCTTTAATTACAAAAACTGCCATTCCTTAATAAACCTATTTGAAACTCTTGCATGTACAGATCGGAGCTCCGATGTGATACGAGGAATCGACGTGAAATCGACGGTGGAATGTGAGGAAGACAACGGCATTTCGTCACCGAACAGCGCCGTGTCAAGCGTCAGCGGCGGCAAGCGGAGCGAGAGGGACGACGATAATGCTGCGTTGGTGGCCTCTGGAGAGAGGACGTCGTGCTCGCGGGGGAGCGATGACGATGATGGTGGCGGCGGAGACTGCGAAGGCGGGAGGAAGAAACTGAGGCTCACGAAAGAACAGTCCATGGTGTTGGAAGAAACGTTCAAGGAGCATAACACACTGAATCCGGTTAGTTAGTGGCATTTGTGTAAATTCCTTGTGAATACAGATATTTTTTGAAATTTATTCTATTTATTATTATTAGAATTTATCTCAAAAGTTGTTATTACTAAATGAAATTTATTATTCATATTATTAGAATAATGATAATGATAATTATTTTGTTTTGAATTTTAGAAACGAAAACAAGCCTTGGCAGAGGAGTTGAATCTGAAACCAAGACAAGTAGAAGTGTGGTTTCAGAACAGAAGGGCAAGGTAAGATGTCTACAATAATTAATTAATATCTAAATTTAATTATTTTTTTTACTTTATGTAGCCTTTTATTTTTCTTATTTTTTAATTTTTATTTTGGGTTGTTTGATATAACGTTCAAAGCGGTGCCTGAGTCGCCACATGTTTTATGATATGTTGAAGCCTAACTGAAGTGCATATTAAACATAAAATAAGAAAATTATAATGTGGGTGCTATTTTCAATAAATATTAAAAAACTGTCGTTTTATTGAATGGTTTAAAATGACATTACGCATGTCATCTAATTGTTGTTAGCTTGGTTATAATTTTTTATAAGTATTTTATTTATTGAAGGGACAAATATAGATAGTATTAATTCTTGAAAGAGATGTTCATGTGGGATGGTTTCGTTGTTCCTCGTCCATGTTAATTATTAATCTAACTGTTTAAAATGCATTCAAAGCAACTTTAGCATAACGTCAAAACAAATAATGGGTTTGACTACCCTCCTTTGACAATGATCAACGACACAATTATGTTGACACAGATCCAAAATTATAATAATTAAAACAATTGTGTCAAATATCAAAGACATGGATAATAAATACAAAGGGCCACTCAAATATAGTATGTAGTTGTGAATTTGAATATCCATGTTTGGTTGGTTGGTTGTTTTGCTTTTGTGGTGTGATCATGTTCTTCTATGTTTGGTGTGGGATATCGTTTGTTTCAAAAGAACATGTGAACTATAATGTAACGATCTTAGTTGAATTGAAACAGAACCAAGTTGAAGCAAACCGAAGTGGATTGTGAATACTTGAAGAGATGTTGTGAGAATTTAACTGAAGACAATAGAAGGTTGCAGAAGGAGGTCCAAGAGCTTAGGGCATTGAAATCATCCCCACAAATGTACATGCACATGAACCCTCCCACCACTCTCACAATGTGCCCCTCTTGTGAGCGTGGCCACTCGTCTTCAACGTCTTCTCCTGCCGCCGTCCACCCGGTGGTGCCGCCGACTTCTCGCAAACTGTTTGGGGCAAACATCCGGCGGCCGGTGGCCGTCAACACTTGGCCGTTTGATGGCTCATTTCCTCGACCATAATTGGCCGTGGGCAATGTGATGTTTACATTGATGTCTAGACATTTTTAGTTACTAGACATGTGGAATGTGAAGAAAAGAACCAATTTTCAATGGAAACACTAATTTGTGGTTTTTTTGGACTGAGGGATATATGAGTTTGGACTTGGTGTTAACTCTTGACGTTCTATTTTGTGTATGGCATACGTTGTAGTCAACTTGAAGGTTTGTGTAGGGTAGATACGTTAACAGAGTGGGGTAAGATTTCATATGCCAAATAGTAGAAGCATTTATTAGTTTAGACTTTAAAAAGAAGAGAAAGAGAATCCGAATCCGTGAAGTTCTCGTCAAATTGGGATGCCACTTCCTAGGGAAAAGGAGAGATGGTGGAAAGAGGGTTAAACGTGAAGGAATGATAGTGATTTCTCATTTTAGAGATTTTTTTGTCACACCACATGGTACAACAAATGTAAATAAAATATAAGATTTTCCCTTTACATTCCACCAAGGAATAACTATTTTTCACCTTTTAGAAACTAATTTTATTTGCCTTTTTTTTTTTCTAATCGAGGGATTTTCTTGAAGGAGTGATAAATCACGTAAAAGTGGGATTTAATGCTATTTTGTTGATCTCTCTTTCCCAACCCTTTTTTAAGTTTTTTTTTTCTGTAATCATTTCATGTAATATGTTTTATTTTATATATTAAATATTAAATTTCATGGGGCAAATACTATTTGTGAAAGGGGTTTGAGAGAAACCCAAATTGAACGAAATTGATTGCGGGTTGCCAATTGAAAACTACAAGACATGATGGAACTAGAATATAAACTCTCATGAACACCAATTAACCACGCATAGTGGTCGGAAGGACAAATTTTTTGCACCTATTTTTTTTATATTTATTTGAATAAATTGATTTTTGTTTATATAGTAAATAAATTACTCAAGTGGTTCATAAGTCTTAAGAATCTTTTTTAATTAATTTGTCCATCTAATAAAATAATTTGAAATTTCAAGAGAAATTAAAATTAAACCCACATGTTAATTGGAAATTATTTTGTTTAACGTGAGAATGCAAAGAAGTGTGTGTCTACGCACTTATATCAATGGTTATATCACGTGATTTAGAAAGTTTAAAGTTGTAAAAGGAAGGAAGAAAAAGTACATTAAAAACTAAGCTGTCCCAATACTTTGCTGTTTTAGATCATTGGTTACACGAGGAGTTTGGTTTGGTTTGGTTTGCCTTTTACACAGTAGATGAAGTGCAGACGCTCAGCATAGGTCAAGCGTTTACTGTATCATGACATGAGCTATAAAGAGAGAGAAGAAAGTGTGAAAAAGAAAAAAAAGATAGATAATTTTTATATTGTTTAATAAAAAAATGTTTTATTTCTTATTTGATCATATAATAAATGAAAAAAGGGAAGAAGAGTGCTTGAAATCAAGTAACTAATATTAAATAAATAAATGTACAAAAATAACATTAGTTTTATATTTTTTTATGTAAATATTTTTGTACAAAAGACGATAGACCAATTTATTTTTTTCATGGTTCATTTTTTCTTATTACCATGTTACAAATTATTTTTCTTTCTTTATTTTCTTTAAATTATATTTTCTTTTATCGTAATCATGATAATTTCGTAAATGTTTTATTTGAAGTGATCGACCGATTAGATAAAAGATCAAAGAAAATAAAAAAGACGGTTCCTTTCCTCCTTTTCTGAAGTGTAAAATGGAAGTAATTACGAAGAAGTATTATTAGGTAGATGATGTAACGTAATGAAATATGATAGATACAAAATAATAAAAGTATAGCAATGATAGACTTTGTATGTTCTATACTCAAACATTTTCTTATAACAAATAAATAATATTTATATTTAAGCAAACAAGGATGTAAGAAAATTAGTGACAAATATAATATATAAAGTAGGCAAAACAAAAAGAATGATAGAGAAATATCTTATAACAGAATCCCAAAAATCATGATCCTTAAGTCCACGAGGGTAACAGTGTTTCATGAAGTATGGAAAGGGAACATAAAGAACAGCTCAAGGTAAATATTAAATCTTGACAAAAAAAACCTTTAAACTCTCTCCTATATTCACTTCAATACCAAACTACTTATAAATAGTAGCACTATAAGATCATATTACAGTCAATCATGTGCGCGAGATTTATGTTGCTTGAAATGATGTTCAACAATAATTACCACTTCAGTAAATTAAGGCAATTTGACTTTTTATTATATTTTATTTTAAAAATATTTTTAAAAGTTTAAGGTAAAGAAAATATCTACACAAATATGATTAACATATTTGTTTGTCATTTAACATCTTAAATTAGAAGCAGATTTCAAATCATAGGAACACATTAATTAAATGACACATTTCTTCTTTCAGTTTATAACTCACAAATTTGAGTTTTGCTATGATGTTTTTTAATTGAACAATATTTCATAAGGATTTAAAAGAAAATGTATATGATTGGGAATTTGGTCGTCAACCTCACTGTTGAAGCATTTACATTTGAGAGAGTTCTGTGATCCGTGAGTTCCAAGGTTGAATGTTGTGACAGAGTTCTTCTTTGATGAGATTTTGGATGTGCATGCCATTATCATTTTGTTTGCCACAGTTTCTGGCTGTGATGTGTGTTCTCATCAGCTCAACACCTTAAAATCAGTGCTGCAACAGTCCTTGACCTAGTTATCAATTATTGTGACTGTGTCTGCAGTAGAATTGATGACTTTAAATGCCTTTTAGTTACTGTTTGTTATCAAAATTGATGTATAGTTATCCTATAGCTTGCTTATTCATGAGATAATATGACTAGTAGATCATATCAATGGTTTTGATGATGATGAAACTGGATTCCTTGCACTTCATTTTGAACTGAACCAGTGCTGCAGGGAATATGCTAAACTGGTAATCAAATAGTGTTGATATTCAAGCTCAGGAATGAAGATATTTTCTCGTGGTTGTGATCCTAGCTGAGTAGTAGTGGTTACTACAAGTAGAATAGGTATTAAAATATGGCCCAATATGTCTCTGAGCACTGTGCGGCTCAATTGTCACAAAGGCCCGTGAGGAGACATAATGTCTCTCTTGGACAAGCGCACTGACGAAGTAACATCTTCGTCCAGACAGCCGAGAGAGAGACAGAGCCTAGGGCTCTTCCAGTAGCTAGAGAGAAAAGCGGAATGGCACCCTCCAGTACATGGACGTCCGGGAGAGAAAGATGCAATCGGCACAAAAGCATCGTCGGAAGTAAGAAAACACTCTTGCTTTATTTACTGTAATAATGTGTGATTATGAGTTATTGTTACAACTGAAAAGAAAAATGGAGAACTCTATTTATAGTGGGAAAAAGGGGAACAACGGGAATAGTAAACTAAATAGCCGATTATTGTCTTTTGACAGTAATCTCAATAGCCTCCCCTCAAGCTGGATGGTGTATACTCACCAATCCAAGCTTGGGAACGATGGATCTGAATCGCACGCGATGGGGAAATTTTGTGAAGACATCAGCCAGCTGTTCATCCGACCGAACGGGGAGAAGACGTAAGAGGTTGGCCTGTAGTTTTTCACGAACAACGTGACAGTCAAGCTCTATGTGCTTGGTCCTTTCGTGGAAGTCTGGTTATGAGCTATGTGTCGCGCTGATTTGTTGTCACAGTATAGGGCAGGAGTTCCAACTTCCCGTACTTGAAGGTCTTGTAGGAGATAGTGAAGCCACTGTATTTCACATACAGTGGCTGCTAGGGCACGATATTCCGCCTCGGTGGAAGATCTGGAAACCGTGCTTTGCTTTTTGGACTTCCACGAAATAAGGGATGATCCAAGGAAAACACAAAGCCCTGTAGTGGACCTTCGAGTATTTGGACACGTTGCCCAATCTGAGTCACTAAAAGCTTTTATATGAGTTTGAGAATCAGCTCCAAAGAACAAGCCCTCCGAGGGCGTAGACTTGATGTACCTGAGAACATGTTGTACAGCCCGATAATGATGGTTAGTAGGAGATTTCATAAACTGACTCAATAGATTAATGGAAAAGCACAAGTCAGGTATGATATTGGTGAGATATAGTAACTTCCTTATCAATCGTCGATAGGAGCCAGGATCATCTAAGTAGTTGTCTGCTTTATACAGTGTGTTTGTATCACTTAAAAATGGAGTAGAAGATGGTTTGCATCCCAGCATTCCTGTCTCCTTAAGGATGTCCAACGCATATTTTCTTTGACATAGGTGTATACCTTTCTTAGATCTGGCCACCTCCAAGCCTAGAAAGTATTTGAGTTCTCCTAGGTTCTTTATTTGAAACTTGTTGTGCAACAAAGTCTTTATGCTGTTGATTTCAGTCATGGAGTTTCCAGCCAATATGATGTCATCTACATAGACAAGTAAGGCAGTGAAATCTGTAGAAGTGCCTTTGATAAAAAGAGAGTGATCAGATTTTGACTAAGTATAGTTGACAGAATTGAGAAAGGAGGATAGTTTGTCAAACCATTGCCGACTAGCTTGTTTCAGTCCATATAGAGACTTAGTAAGCCTACAAACCTGACCCTCTTTATGGGTATTAAGACCAGGTGGTGGTTCCATATAAACTTCTTCATTTAAGTCTCCATGAAGGAAAGCATTGTCCACGTCAAGTTGATGGAGAAACCAATTATTTGAGGCTGCAAGGGCTATAAGGAGTCTAACAGTGGTGAGTTTGGCAACAGGGGAGAAAGTGTCTAGATAGTCTATCCCTTCTTGTTGTGTGTATCCTTTTGCCACCAGACGTGCCTTGTATCTTTCTATAGTACCATCAACATTGTACTTGGTTTTGTATACCCATCGACATCCAATGGGTTTCTTGCCTGGAGGCAGCTGTGTTAAGTACCAGGCGTTATTGTCTTACAAGGCCTTGATTTCCCTTTGCATAGCTTCTTCCCACTCGCACATGCCTTTGGCTTCACTATATGACCGAGGCTCATCATTGGCAGTAATGGCCATAGTATACTTTAAGTGTTTTGCTGTCAAAGATTCACAGGACAATAGATCAGACATGGGATAAGGGGTTTTAAAATTATTTTTCACAGTCAAGGATTGTTTAACCTGATGCACATAGTCATTGAGATATTCAGGGGTTTTTCTAACCCTATTGGATCTCCTGCAGCTATGATTCTCTTCACCATGAGCAACATGGTCACTGTTATTGTTCTCGGTGACATTCTGCTGCGTCTCTATTTGCTCAGTGGCATCCATCTCCGGATGTCTTGCATCATCAATAAGGTCATGAGTGCCCAGGAGGTCATTAAGAGAGGGGGCTCCACCTTCTCCTCTGTTAGTAACATCTCTGCTGTTACACTGGTCTTTGTAGGAAAAAATGTCTTCATAGAAGACAACATTTCTGCTTATAAAAAGTTCTTTAGTGTTCATATCAAGAACAACATAACCTTTGACACCACTCTTTTAACCAAGGAAAACTCCTTTTCTAGCTCTTGGGTCAAGCTTATTTCTGCTGTTTTCAAGGGTAGAAGCAAAGCACAGACACCCAAAAACTTTGAGATTCAAATAGGTAGGGGGGGCATCATAAACAAGATCATAGGGAGTTTTGTTATTAAGAATGGGAGAAGACAACCTATTTATCAGGTAAGCAGCGTGACTAACTGCATAGGACCAATAAGCATTAGGCATATTAGACTGAAAAAGAAGACTACGGGTCACATTAAGAATATGTTGGTGTTTTCTCTCCATAACAGAGTTCTGTTCAGGGGTCTCAACACAACTCTTTTGGTGATCAATGCCATATAAATCATACAAATTAGCACAGTTAAATTCTGGACCATTGTCTGATCTAACAGTTTTAACCATTTTATCAAATTGATTTTTAATTTTGACAATAAAATTCTGCAATAAATCCCTTGTCTGACCTTTATTGTTCATTAAGAAGACCCAAGTATGCCTACTGTAGTCATAACTATAGTGAGAAAATACTTATGGCCATGGACAGAAGAAGTGGAAAGAGGGCCCCATATGTCACAGTGAATAATTTGGAAACAATCAGTAGTCAAAGAATTACTTCTAGGAAAAGGTAGTTTATGTTGTTTAGCAAGGTGGCAAGCTTCACAAACAATATCAGGACCCATTTGTACATAAGGGAACTTTGCACATATATGTTTCATAGTATTATGTCCAGGGGGGCCTAACCTATAGTGCCACAAATTTACATCAACATGTTCATAAGAGAAAACAGATTTAGAAATGTAATTCTGATCCGGGTTAGGAAAGGCTTGTAGATAATAGAGTCCTTTGGACGGTTTAGCATACCCAATCATCTTCAATGTAGAATTCTCCCTTATCTGACAAACCTCAAAAGAAAAGGTTAGATTACAGTTTGAGTCTCTGATGAGACTTTGGACAGAAATCAGATTGAAACAAAAATCTGGGATATACAGAACATTAAAAATAACCAAAACTTTAGAAAATTGTACAGTCCCTGCATGTTTGGCAGTGATAATAGTGTTGTTTGGCAATCTGATAGAAATAGGTTTAATTTTGTAAAAGGTAACAAAGTTTTTCTTATCATGGGTCACATGGTCTGTGGCCCCTGTGTCAAGAATCCAAGAAGAAATACCTTGTTTAACCTCTGTGTTGTCTCTCTGCACCTGGTTAATTTTGTGAGTGGGTTCATCAGCCTTCTCTATCATTTTGAGGAGCTTCTCCATCTGTTCAGGGGTAAAGGAATTGAGGGAAGCATTGGTGCTGACCTGGTGAGCAGATTGAACACCCTCTAGACCAGTACTATTTTGACAAACATTAGCAGAGCTCCAGTCTCCTTTCCTGTCCGGATTGTTGTCAGGTTTCTTGTACCAAGGGGGGTAACCGTGTTTGGAGTAGCACTCATCAACGGTATGATTCATTTTATTGCAATAGGAGCACTATTTTCCATGGTTAGGGTTCCTTCCTCTCCCCCTTCCTTGACCACGTGGCCCATTACCACGTCCTTGGCTTTTTCAGTTGTTGTTTCTTTCAGCAGTGCTGGCCAGAACTTTGGTTTCAGCAGTTTGGCTCTGACTGACAGTGGCCAAATCTTGTCTCTCTTGCCTTTCTTGTTGCATGATGAGGGAGAAAAATCTATTGATGTTAGGGAGAGGATCCATCAAAAGGATTTGGGTTCTTACAGTATTGTATGTGTCATTCAGCCCTTTCAAGAAGCATATTACATGTTCTATTTCGCTGTACTTCAGAGAAATCTTTGAAAGCTCACAGCTGTAGGGAATATCACAGGTACAAGTAGGTATAGGTCTAAGGGATTCTAATTCTTCCCAAAGAATTTTTAAATCTGTGAAGAATTGGCTAACACCTCTCTCTCCCTGTTTAATTGAGTGGATATCTTGGAGTAGATCAGAAATTTTGAAATAGTCACCTTTAGAGAATCTTTCTTTCAACTCTTCCCATAGCTCCTTGGCTTCTTCTACGTATATTACGCTTTCTGCAATCTCTGGAGAGAGAGTCTTTATCATCCAAGAAAGAACCATCATATTACATCTCTCCCAAGCATCAAACAAAACCTCACTTCTTTGAGGTTTCTTGATTGACCCATCTATAAACTTGATCTTATTTTTGGAAAGGAGAGCCCTCCTCATGCTTCTGCTCCAAGAAGAGTAATTTTTGTCATTTAGAACTTGAGAGATGAGAGTGAGTCCTGGATTCTCCCAAGGATGCAAGTAGAAAGGGCTGGTAGGATTAGCAGATTGATCCATGTGCTCCATAATAGTAGAAATCAATCAAAAAGTAAAAACAAGAAACAGTCCAAGAAATGATGCAAGACTTGAAAACAGGGGCAGCGAAAGCAGAGCAGGTTTAAAACCTGCTCTGATACCATATTAAAATATGGCCCAATATGTCTCTGAGCACTGTGCGGCCCAATTGTGACAAAGGACCGTGAGGAGACATAATGTCTCTCTTGGACAAGCGCACTGACGAAGTAACATCTTCGTCCAGACAGCCGAGAGAGAGACAGAGCCTAGGGCTCTTCCAGTAGCTAGAGAGAAAAGCGGAATGGCACCCTCCAGTACATGGACGTCCGGGAGAGAAAGATGCAATCGGCACAAAAGCTTCGTCGGAAGTAAGAAAACACCTTACTTTATTTACTGTAATAATGTGTGATTATGAGTTATTGTTACAACTGAAAAGAAAAATGGAGAACTCTATTTATAGTGGGAAAAAGGGGAACAACGGGAATAGTAAACTAAATAGCCGATCACTGTCTTTTGACAGTAATCTCAATAATAGGCCTATTAATTTTACTTGTGTGTGGTTGACCAATGTAATTTGCAAATGTAAGGTACTCCAAATAATAAGAAAAATGTATTGAAGTGTTGAATTACTAATTTAAAATAAATAAAAAACTTATATTCATACAACTAGAAGTATATTATGATTATTTGTTTGTTTCTGAAGTTGGACTCTGCAAGTAGAAGGGATAAAATGAATTTGTTAGATGATTGAGGTTTAGGTTACGTAATTTGTGAGGAAGTGCAGAGAAACGTATACTGATACGGTGAAAAACATTGAGACTTCTTGTTGTATGTATTTATCTGTCTTTGCTTTTAACCTTGCACATCATGTGTCTCTCACAATGTCATAGTTTCATGCACAACAAACACTATATTGGCATTGCAGTACACTGGTTAATAACATTGGACTAACTCTATCACACAACTATCATATGGGTTTTTTTGAGAGAAGTTTATTAGAATATATAACACTGATTGAATTTCAGTCCAACTTTTTTTAGAGAAGTTTATTAGAATATATAACAATGATTGAATTTGAGTCCAACTTGTTGTAGAAATTGTTGATAAAATTGCGAACAACATTTATTGAGATGTATTATTTTACTGTTTTAAAAAACTTATCCATGGTGTATTGTAGAAGTCTTCATGATACAACATGAATTTTTCAAAATTTTTTGCATAATTAGTAAGAGATATTAAAAAAATGTAAAAAATAAACCCAAGATATTTTTAGAAAAGAAAATGAGAAAGGATCAAACTAAGAGGAAGAAGAATGAGAGAAAATGTTGTGTGTTTCGGATAGTAGGAAATACTCTATTTATAGAATTTGAGGTAACCCTTAAGTGAGAAACTTGTCAAAAACCTTTGCCACAATAATTAGAGGGGTGTTACTCCCTCCACCACCACAACTTGATTCCTCCACCACCCCATTCCCCTTTTACCTTTTTTTTATTTTTTCATTCCTATTTTACCCTTATTAAAATTTTAGGGTTAATATTATTTAAAATCTCACGTGGACATTCATTCTCTTTATCATTCTTCCCTCTTTCTCTTTATTATTTTTCCCAGATTGTCTCTTACGTTCCACTACCCTTAAGTTGCCTCTCATGTTTCACCTCTTCTTCTCTTTTATAGAATTGTGACGTGAGAGTGTGGTGGACTTTGTGTTTAGTAAGATTGAAATTGGGAAAAGCAATTCATCTTCAGCCGTGAGTGTGGTGGTGCTTTAAGATGCTGGTTCAGAGGCGTGAAAGGTTCAGAGGCGTGAAAGTGCGTAATAAAACCCTAAAATATAAACCGTATAATCTTTAAACGGATGTTGACATCCGTTGACGGATGCTCACATCCGTTTAAAGATTATACGGTTTATATTTTAGGGTTTTTTTATATTAATTTTGAAGATATTTAAATAATATAATTTATATTTTTTGATATATTATTTTTTAATATATTTTGATGTATTTTAATAATGTATTTTTGAGGATCTTTATTGTTATTAGTACACACCGCCGAACCGCTGAAGAAAGAAGAAAATGGATATGGAGGAAAATTGGAAGATGAGAAACTCATGTGATGGAGTTTGGGTGAGAATATGAGAGGGTTGGGAGGTGGGTGAGAAGGGGTAGAAAGATAGATTTTAGGGTTAAAGTAAATAATTAGGATTAAAAAGTAAAAAGGTTATTTTTGTAATTATAAAAAGGTTAGTTCTGTAATTCAAAAAATATGTAATAGAATTGAGGAGGTGGAGGGAGAAAATGTGGTGGTGGAGGGAGTAGCACCCTAATTAGAGATGTCATTTGAGCTCTTAGCCCATGAATTGACACTCACCCCTTCTCAAATCAAGCCCAATTTTTCTAGCTCACATAATAGAAGATTTTTTAAAAGTCTCGTCTCCAAAAGTCTCATATAAAGTAGGTTCGGGCAGTGTTAGATGAAACTAGCCTCCTAAACTAAATAATTAATTTATTTTTAATGCATTTTTAATTATTTCTTTTATTTGCTTTGCAAGTTTAATAACTTTCAAATTTTACATGCTATTTTACTAATATCTTTTTTAATTAAATATATATATATATATTGATTTTATAAATAATTTTTTAATTGTAGTTATATTTTAAATATATAATTTTATTATTTTGAAAAGTTAAAAATATAATATATATTGAGTTTGTTTAAGTTTAAATAAAGTAATTTTTTACTAATATAATTTTTCTTTCGATATAAATATATAAATGTTGGCGTTATAAAATGATATTTAAAATGATTATTTAATTGTAATTAGATATATAATTTAATTATTTTGAAAATTTTTTAAGTATAATATATGTTGAGTTTGTTTAAGATTAAAAATAAAGTAATTTTTCACTAATATCTTTTTCTTAAAATATAAATATATAAATATTAATTTGAAAAAAATTATTCAAAATAATTTTTTAACTAAAATCATATTTTAAATATATAATTTTTTATTTTGAAAAGTTAAAAATATAATATATTGAATTTATTTAAGCTTAAAAATAAGATAATTTTAAAAGAAAAAATGTTCAAAAGTTATTTTTTATAAGTCTAGAAATTACTTATATTTGAAAACAATTGTAAAAACACATTTTAATTCTTTCTTGTTTTTGAGAGTTTTTATAAATTTATTTTGATAAACTATTTAAAAAACATTATACATAAATTAAAATTTTAACTTATATTTAGTTTTAACATCTAAAATATCTAAAATATAATATGTGCATTTTAACTTAAAAGGAAATGTTTTTTCTCAAAAAAATCAATCATAAAAAAATCAAATAAGTTATTATTATTATTATAAAACAATATTAATATAACATAAACATTTTCATACATTAAAATTGAATAAAAATATACACAATTTTATAAAATAAAAAAAATTATATGTTAACAATTATAAAAAAATTATAAAAAAAAGTAAGAGAATTTAGTAAGATGTATTGTATATGTTAAAAAATATTATCTTTATTTTATATTTATCTTTTATCTTTAGTTAGTTTGTTATTATTTGTATTTTGGGCTTAGTCCATATTTCTTTTATTATAAATAGAAGACCATACGTGTATATTTAACACAAGGGAGATTAAATTCCATATATAATTTTTATTATATTCAATATGGTATCAGAGTATAAGGTTCTTTTGAAGAAAAAACTTTTAGTGCCTCTGCCACTCCATCCGCCATGTCGACGGTGGCGCTATTTACTACCGCCAGCGCCGTCGTCTATCGCTACCACTGTCGGAGTTTAAGTTTCGATCGACGATCACATGGTTTTGATCGTCTCAGTCAGGCAACCACCATGTCATTAACGACGCCTTCATCGGAGCTCCTATGTGCTCTCAACACCTTTTAAAGTTGTGGATATGCTCATTTTTCCGTCATGTATGGTGGCATGTCTCACAGCGATTTAGAGCGTCGATGTCGCTCTTTTTCCTCTTTCAGGTTCATCATGCGTTGTCGCATGTCTCGTCTCCTCTCAAGCAGATATTCAGAGCATCGAGGTTGCTCTTGTGCCTTGTTTGGAGAATCTTGGATATTTTAACTTTTCTCTCTCTTGTTCATCCATGGCTTCTTCCGTTGGTGTCTCTTCTGACCTCCTTTGTTTATTTGAGTATTTCTTAAAAAATATAGTTTTTTTGGGAAAAAAATTTCCCAAACTAGCAGTGAGGGTTTTCTTTTCTCTTTTCAAACTACTACCTCATCCATTGCGCAACCGTTGCCCTTTCTTTCAGTCACCATCCATGGCGGTGCCAATGGAGGAACACGATTTGAATTATGAGTTTGCATGGGGTAGGAAGCGAGGCATGGGTAGGAAGAAGAAGGACGTGCGGTTCTACGAGTTCTTCACCTTTGATGGTGTGCAGTATGTTCTCAACGATACCGTTTATCTCCAAAACGAAAGCTGCGACGTACCTCACATAGGAAAACTAATCAAGGTCTGGGAGAATCGCGACAAGTTGAGGAAAGTCAAGGTGCAGTGGTTCTTTCACTCCCGAGAGATTTAGAATTTCTTGGAAGGGATCCAAACCAAGGAGAACAAGTTGTTTTTGGCATGCGATGATGGCAAGGGCTTCGCTAATGTTAATCCTCTCGAAGCTATAGTTGGAAAATGCAATGTCATTTGCATTTATAAGAATATTGGAAATTCGCAACCAAAGGATGATTTTGTGTTCTACCGTTTCTTTGATGTTGGACAACGCAAAGTAGTGGACCAGATAGATGACAAGATTGTTGGAACTGAAGTAATAAATATTTCCACCAAATGAGATAATCGACGCTTGTTGGAGATGTGGAACTCGGTCTTAACAAGATAGAAAGCATTGAAGTTGATATCTCGAATAAATTAATTAGTGAGCCTGGTTATTCAACATGGTTTTAATGTTTCTCTCTCTTATTCATCCATGGCTTCTTCCGTTGGTGTCTCTTCTAACCTCCACTTTTTGTCACCATTGCGTTTGACCCGTCCATATATGTTTTTTTTCTTATGGAAAAGATGTTTTTTGTTAGTTTATAGCCGTGGTGGCTCTCTAACAATTACCTCTTTATCCAGTGGTGGCATTCCTCAATGGTGATTTGCAAGAAGAGATTTACATGGAGAAACCTCCAAAATTTGTTGCTTAGGGGGAGTCTTTTGGGTTGGTATTTCGTCTTCTATGTCGTCTTGCAAATCATTAGCAATTTGGTGTCATTCGAGTGCGGAAGTAGATATTTTCACTAAGTCTTTATGATTATATTAGTAACAAGCTTGGTACATATGATTTGTATGTACCGGCTTGAGGAGGAGTGTTAGATATAGTATCTTTATTTTATATTCATCTTTTATCTTTATCTTTTATCTCTAGTTAGTTTGTTATTATTTTGTATTTTGGGCTTAGTCCATATTTTTTCTATTATAAATAGAGTATCCTATGTGTATATTTAACACAAGAGAGATTAATCCCATATATAGTTTTTCACTATATTCAACATCTTTTGGGTAGGTATTTCGTCTTCTATGTCGTCTTTCAAATCATTAGCAATTTGGTGTCATTGGAGTGTAGAAGTAGATATTTTCACTAAGTCTTTATGGATTATATTAGTAACAAGTTTGGTACATACGATTTGTATGCACCAGCTTGAGGGAGTGTGTTAGATATATTATCTCTATTTTATATTTATTTTTTATCTTTTTCTTTAGATAGTTTGTTATTATTTGTGTTTTGGGCTTAGTCCATATTTTTTCTATTATAAATAGAGGACCCTATGTGTATATTTAACACAAGGAAGATTAATCCCATATATAATTTTTCATTATATTCAACATGGTATCTAGAGCCTGTTCTTTTGAGGAAACATTTTCTGGTGTCTTTGCCACTACCTTTGCCGCTGTCGACGGTGGCACCATCAATTGTCGTCGGTGGCGCCGTCGTCTACCACTGCCACTATCGGAGTTCAAGTTTCGATCGACGATCACATGATGTTGATTGTCTCGACCAGGCGACCACCATGCCATTATTGATGCCTTCATCGGAGCTCTTACACGCTCTTAGCACCTTTTAAAGTTGTGGATCTCCTCCTTGTTCGTCGTGCATGGTGGCATGTGTAGTAGTAATTCAAAGCGTTGAGGTCGCTCGTTTTCCGTTTTCAGGTTTATCGTGTGTTGTCACACGTCTCGTCTCCTCTAGGGCAGTTATTCAGAGCATCGAGGTTGCTCTTTTTCCTTTTCCAGGTGCCTTGATTGAAGAATCTTTGATTTTTAAGATTTATCTCTCCTATTCATCCATGGCTTCTTCCGCTGCTATCTCTTCTTACCTCTCTTTTCTCACCATTGCGTTTGACCCGTCCATATATGCTTTGTTTTCCCATGGAAAAGATGGTTTTTGTTAGTTTTTTTTATAGTCGTGGTAGCTCTCCAACAATGACCTCTTTATCCAATGGTGACATTCCTCAAGGACGATTTGCAAGAAGAGATTTACATGGAGCAACCTCCCAGATTTGTTGCTCAGGGGGAGTCTTTTGGGTTAGTATTTCGTGTTCTATGTCGTCTTGCAAATCTTACCAATTTGGTGTCACTCGAGTGAAGTAGATATTTTCACTAAGTCTTTATGGATTATATTAGTAACAAGCTTGGTACATACGATTTGTATACACCAGCTTGAGGATGAGTGTTAGATACATTATCTTTATTTTATATTTATCTTTTATCTTTAGTTAGTTTGTTATTATTTGTAGGGTTAAATATGTTTTTAGTCCCTAAACTATTGACCGTTTCTGGTTTTCGTCCCTCTTCCAAAGTAAGGTACAATTTAGTCCTCAATCTTTAAAAAACGTTCGTTTTAGTCGAAAAAACGAACGTTTTGAGGACTAAAACGAGGACTAAAAACAAAATTTTGAGGACTAAAACGAACGTTTTTCTAAAGAATGAGGACCAAATTGTACCTTACTTTGGAAGAGGGACGAAAACCAGAAACGGCCAAAAGTTTAGGGACTAAAAACATATTTAACCCTTATTTGTATTTTAGGTTTAACCCATATTTCTTCTATTATAAATAGAATACCCTATGTATATATTTAATACAATGGGAGATTAATCCCATATATAATTTTCATTATATTCAATAGTATCATGCACACGACTTTCTGGTTCAGCTCTGTTGATGCTTTTGGTCAAGTTGGAGCCGACTTTTACATGCAGGTGGAGTAGCCACTTGGTTGAGCTCAAGACTGTCGTCTTTGATTTTGGGATACTTGGTGTTATCTTTTAGGTTATGTTTGTTTTGACTGAATCTACTGTTTAAGATAATTTGCGATGAAGGAATTACAAAACTCATTGTTTTTGTTTTCAAAGATCTAGAAGCGAGTGATAAAGAGGATTTGAGGTATTGTAGGGAAAGTGAATCCTCATATGGTAGGCCAGATTTGCGATGATTGCGAGAAAAATTACTAAATACCCCTTATATTAACCCAATTTACTTCATAAATATTGTTGTATTAGTCCGTGTAACCGATTCCAATCAAGCAGGAACCAGTGCCAACATATTGGTTTTTCCATGGGTTTACTGCTATTGCCAAGTTCACGTAAAGGCTACTTTTGCTTTTTTATTTGCTTTCGCCATGTAGAACTCAAAGAGATTATTGAAGCAAGGACAATATTCCTAAGGCTACAGTAACACAATGCACCATTTCAATTTTTTTTACTCCTTTGACTCTCCTTCATAGAACCACACAATTAACTAGTGGCTGTTAAAATTAGTGGCTTATAATAAGTGTCATTGGTGAGATATAACCATTGTTGCACTTATTAATATCATCGTTCTCTAAGCGATAGCTCAAATTTAATGTTGTTGTTTGGCATGTTTTAAATTAATGTTGTCCTTTCACAGGCTATTGAATTGTGTTGCCCTCTTTGAATGAACTTAAGGCTTAAGATGCGTTTTGTAAATAGAATCATTCAACCAAACAGAATCATTCAACCAAGTTCATTCATTCAAATACACTTAGTACTAAAAACACTCATTTCAAGCATAAAAATCAACATACATTAAACTCACATACTAACTATTAGTTCATACTTCATAACTCAAATTAAAAGAAAACACTAATTTCCCTTATTTGGTTAGAAACTATAACAACTCTGTATGACTTACTACCCTTATCTCAACTTAAAAAACTCTACAAAAGCTTACAAATCACAAAACAGTGGTTAAAGTGAGTCCTTAGGACCACTGCTCAACAAGAAACTAGAAAAAGAAAGAGAACAACACATAAGAGAAAACTTTTAAGCATACATCTTAAACTAAGAATTTAAGAAAAATGAGTAGAAACTTACTTGTTTTATCAAGAAAACTAATCCGTAAACTAATCTTAGATAGAAGGAAGAGAGAACTCAGAGAAAAAGTTCTAAAGAGATGATAAGTGTTTTAAATAATAGACGTGTTTATGAAATTTTATTTATATTATTGAATTATTTTAACATTAAAATATTTGGTCTCATTGTTTTAAAACACTTATCCACCATAATACTGTATTTTTTAGGTTCTTACACATTTTTGCATATTTTCCTTCAATGTTAGTCTCAAGGTGAACTCGAATAAAATAAAAAAATAATGTAAAAAAAAGAAGACTTTAATAAACATGGTGTATGGTGTATCTCGTTAAAATTTTGTTCAACAAAACCTAATTTAGAAATAAAAGTCAGACGAAGGAAAAAGAATACACATCTCCTCTTACAATCAACTATAGTACATCTTTAGATAGCTAGCGTTTTAAGTATTTGGGATTGTCTTTCCACCGAGCTCTTCCAAATTATATACTCCATTGTAGAGAGAATCAATTATTCAATAAGAATCATTCCAATTAATTATTTTTTTAATTATCTACGTAAAAAGTTAATTATTTTTTAATTAATCTATTCCAAGATATAAAATTCTTAACTAGCTCTGCTTACTTCTTAATACTTATTTACTAAAGTTTAAACTTTTAACTCCTTTATTTAAAAGAAAATGAAGAAGATAATTTATACATAAAACACTAAAATTAATATTTTAATTATTCTCTCACACTCTCTAGCTAACTAGTAGACATTATCTTTGTCCAATGAAAGACACATACAAACACCATAATCTACGAATGCAACCAAAATAAAAAAAATTAAGTCAAGAGAAAAGATATAAAAAAACAAAATTAACTCAAGAGAAAAGATATAAAAAAAAAGAACTTACTCAAGAAATGACTTTGATTGGATTGAAATGTCCTACTCTCTACCATTAATATAATTTTACAAAAATCACCATCTTTCTAAAATATTTTTCTTGCTTCGATTTAAAATTTGAAGATTTTGTTCATCTTAAAGATAATAATTATCTAGGTACCATTATTACTATCATTTTATTATTACCTTTTTCTATTACTTATTTTATATATATATATATATATATATGGGGTTTACTAATGAGCGTACGCTTATTTTTCAGTTGGTACATTTTAGCAATGTGCACCGGATTTTAGTAGACAAAAATACCCTTATATATTATGGATTCTAAGTTTTAAGGTTAAGGGTATTTTAATAATTTTTATTTTCAAAACTAAAAAAAAGAAAAAGAAAGTTCCAAACCCTTGCTGATCTTCCTCATCCCTCTTAACCCTTTCTCTTTCATCTCTCTCACTCCAACATTTTCTCTGTCATCCTATGGTAGCCCCAACTGAAAAAAATCAGAAACATGGGTTGTTAAACAATCTTACAAAAAAAATGATTTTATAATGAATTTTCATTTTATAATTTTGTCTTATCTAATTTTATACAATTTTCACAAGCATAAAGGAGTTGGTAATTGACCTGGAAAAAATCAGAAATACTTGTCGTTAAACAATTTCTTATAAAAAATATTTTATAATGAGTTTGCATTTTATAATTTTTGTGTTATCTAATTTTCACAAGCATAATGACATCAAAGGAATTGGTAATTGGCCTGGAAAAAATAGAAACACTCATTGTTAAACAATTTCTTACAAAAATGATTTTATAATGAGTTTTCATTTTATAATTTTTGTCGTATATAATTTTATCTAATTTTCACAAGCATAATAACATCCGAAGGAATTGGTAATTGGCCTGGAGGATTTTTTTTAGAGATGATGATTCAACATATGCAGATGATGAAATTAGAGAGGTTAGTGAAAATGGTGAAATTGAACCTTTGCCTAAAGGTGAATATGTCAATGACTCAATTCTTTACAAAGGCAAAATGTTTATCGACGAGTGTTTCTGATTTTTTTTAATTAGGACTACAGTAGGGATGACAGAGGAAAGGTTGGATGAGGGACATGAAAGAGAAAAGGTTGAGAGGAATGAGAAAGGTGAGTAAGTGTTTGGGTTTTTTTTTTTTTAGTTTTGAGAATGAAAATTATTAAAATACCCTTAACCTTAAAACTTAGAATCGATGATATATAAGAGTATTTTTGTCTACTAAAACCCGATACACATTGCTAAAATGTACCAACTGAAAAACAGATATACGCTCGTTAGCAAATCCATATATATATATATATATATATATATATATATATATATATATATATATATATATATATATATAATGATTCAAAAGATAAGTTATATTAATAATTGAAAGTATTACATACAAATGAGTAAAAGAACTGAAAAGAGGTATACCCAATAAATTTGAAAGTGAAGCTTTATACTTTCTTTAATGGAAACAAGTATCATGTGTCATTATTATAATTATAAAATTAAATATAAATAATTTTTATAATTATTTACTTTATAAATAGTTTTATAATTAAAAAATAGTTAAATTTTAAAAAAATATAAAAACTGTCAGACCTCATTAAAACGCACTCTAAAACCCTTTTTAGTGGAAGCCAAGTGTCGAGACGAGAGTTAGAATTTCAGAAAATGGAAAACAGGTGACTGCAAGGAATTGGATGTTCGATTTTGGTTGATAAAAGCAAAATCTAAGTTTCAAAAGTTTACACCATTCTCTGCATGCAACCATTTTCCTCTCTGATTTCCGAAACTCCATTTTCTCCTCCTTCTCACTACATCTCCGTCATCTTCTCTCCAAAGAAACACTCACCTTTTCTTCTCCGATCACCGTTCAGGCACCGTAGAAGAACTTCCGACGTCAAGAGCTTCAGTTTGAACCGATCGGTTTCGAGTTTTGAACTGGTAAGTTCTTCTTGTCCTTAGTCGTTTGTTATCTGGTACATGCAAACCAAGTTCTGGCTGCATGATTTCATCTTGTCTGAGCCATTGTTGGTTTCCTGTTTGGTTTAGTTTTGAAGAATTGTTGAACGTGAGGGTAGAAAGAATTGTAGTCAGGTGAACCTTAATTCTGCCTCTAGGAACGTTCGTTCACGCTCATAGGTAAGGGAAGCTTATTAATTTAATTTGTATGATTATGTGTGTTGCATGAACGATCGTTGACTTGACTGAATTAATATATGATGGTTGATATGTTTGGATTGTATGAAGTATGAAAATTGATTTTTGATATGAATGTATAAAGTTATGAAAATATGTGTTAAGAAATAAGTTGAATATAAATGAATTATGAATATGAAATTTTCCTATGATAGTGTACGTTCGTCACTGAACGGTCATTGACCGTTTGGTAATCCTAGTAAACTTGGATGGAATTGGATTCTTTCATTTGGGAAGAATCCTAGTTGAGGACGAACGTCTTCGTTTCGAGAAACTATTCATGAGCGTTCGGCCAAACATAGTTGGTTCTTGGCGTTCGGTTATAAACTATATATATATATATATATATATATATATATATATATATATATTTGTATAGTCTCGTTTATTCTTAAACACTACTTCGATAGTATCTTATTATATTTATCAAGCTTTCTAATATAAGTTGAGTAGAACTCGGTCTTACACCAAGCGCTCGTACTGAGTAGTGCTCGGTCTTACACCAAGTGCTCATTCTCTCTCCTATGATATATATATTGATGAAAATAACGTCCGTCTAATTTAATAGAGTTCTCTCTCTACCGTGCTCGGTCATTGACTGAATTCGGTTTTCTTGAGGCTAAACTCAAATAAGCTAAGTATTTATAAACGTTCGGTTTGTTCATGTGAATTCTTCTAAGTATTATTCTTTGAACGTCTTGAAATGTCTCTATCCATTGGTCCCAGCCTAGAGTCTTAGTACTTAGCATGGTTTTTGGGTGTTCGGTTGGAGCTCTCAAGAGTCAGTTCATCCAATTGGCTCACTTTGTAATTAACGTTCGTTCCATTCGTTTCTTGCAATATCTATTGCACTCAGTTTCCTTTTCAAACCGATAGTAAACCTTTTAGTCTTAGTTTGTTCTGGAACTGGAGACCTTCGGTCTCGCTTCGAGTGTTCGGTCTCGTTAAAGGTTAAAGTTGAACGTTCGGTAATTGGTGTCTTTACGGATCTATGTACAAATGGTTTAAGTGAGATATGAATAATAATGAAAGATGAAGAGAATATGATATTAATGAAATGTGTTGGATTATGGACGAGCGTTCCGAGGAGGAACAACTCATGGTTGAATATTGGAATTGGTAAAGTATGAATGTGGTCATGCTAAGCTGGCGGTTCATCCTGATGTTCCGTGAGTACTCGTCCTCACGTAGAGGAGGGTAGGTCATGTGTGGGAACGCCAGGAGGTCCTAGTCCTTATGGTTAATTTGGACAGATAGGACTAACCTCGGGTGGCAGCTGTTGAGGGCATCCCAGTTACTACATCACCCGGGTGCACGAATGCCTGTAGCTACACAGATTTCATACAGTCCGGACTGTCAGTTTAGTATTAAGCTTTGTATGAAACGTATGATGAAATATATCTTGCGTGTTTGATTGTGTGAAATGTATGTTTATACATGAATTAAATTACATAAGCTTACCTTGTATTTCCTGTCTTGTCTTGTTTTGTATGTTCGTCTTTATCATTGCAATGATCATCCGTGTGGATGTGAGCAGAAGGAGACGAGCTGTTGGAAGATGCGCTGGAAGAAGAGAACCTGGTCGAGGTAGAAGTGAAGGCCGAACAGTAGAACGTTCGGTCAGTAGTTTAGTCTATAGTAAGGTGGTCGTTCGATCACCTTCCCTTTTGTTTAGTATGATCATTCGATATTTTCTTTTGTAAACCGTTCGGTCAGAATTGTACTCCTGTACAACTTTATTTTTCTCGTACTGCTTTGTAAGGCCGTTCGACCATAACCGTACGATTTTAGTGTAAGACTGATCTGAATTATTATTGAATGTGATTATTTTATTATATAGTTTTAGACTGTATTTTTGGGATATTACAAAAAACAAAAATTAAATTTAAAGAAATTGTTATTTAAAAAATAAAATTAATAAATATTCATTTTAAATTTAAAAAATATTTAAAGAGGATTGGAAAATAAATATAAACACGTGAAATCTTCTTTATATAATATATATATATATATATACATACATATATATATATATATATATATATATATATATATATATATATATAATAAATTATTTTTTTGAGCAGACAGATCTTTTACATGACTGTTAAACAAAACAAAATTATCTATCGGCGTTTTTATATAGACTAACATATATTTAATAGATAATAAAATTGAATAAATATATTTTTTAATATATTATAATAACAATAAAAAAATATTATTATTTATATTTACTTAAATAGCTTCTGAGGTCTAAATTTTAAAAAAAATATAAGATATAGTTTATTTTATTACATGAATTCCAATGAAAATATAGGTTACCTAAATTTCTCGTTACCTAACTTTTCGGTTGTGCAACCTCTTCTATTCCCTTTTCCTTCACCTATTTCTTGCGCAGTCGTCTCTTATCATGTGTTTCTCCACATTTACTATTTTGGATGATAAATAATTTTGGATATAAATAACCAATAGATCAACTATCAAAGTCATATGTAAATATGATTTAAATAAACACAAATTTGAATTATTTTATAATAAAAAGACTTAAAATATTTTATTAAACTGCATTTTTTAATATATTTATTGAACTAGATAAAAACACTTTCAAATTTTCATATATAATTTTACATGTCTGAATGCAGTAAAATGTGTAACAATTTTGATGTACCAAATACTTGATAGTTGTGAATTCCATCATTAATCTATTAATCTATTTGCTCAATACGTCCATCAAATTCCGATTTTCAGGGTGAGCAGCTCACAATAGCGCTCGCCGTTTTTTCTCATAAGAAGAATTATAAAAATCAGAGCTCAAATTTCATTATTAATATGAAAATTTCCTTGTAAATACATCTTTATAAACATTAAGTTGTGAAATCTGTCATGAACCTTAATAAAAATCGAAGTTCTACAGATTTTAGCGTGGTGTATTTGGGCTGGGCTGGTGAGCTTGTGATGGCCCAACCGTTTTTAAAGCAAATAATGGGCAAAGGTCAAACATAGAAGAAAAGGGTAAGAATGTCATTACAATAATGTTGGGAAATTACCATAATGTTTTTTGTCTTCCCTGTTAGTGCCAGACCAGATGCACTTTTCCTTGTTATCAAAGTCTTCCTTTCTTCATTCCCCATCTCAGACACCCAACAAGCTATCAAACAAACACGTTCACACCACAGAGCAAAGGGGCACTCACTCTACTTTCCCATCAATGGCGGATTCAACCCCTTACACCAAACCCCATTTCCCACTTTCACGGATCCAACCAAAACCCACCAACCAAGGTAAGTCCTGCTCAGGTTTCATCTTCAAAGCTCTCTTCTTGGCTCTGTTTATCATCGTTCTCCCACTTTTTCCCTCTCAAGCCCCTGACTTTGTGAGCCAAACCATACTCAACAAGTTCTGGGAGCTTCTCCACCTTCTCTTCATTGGCATTGCTGTGACTTATGGTTTGTTTAGTAGAAGAAATTCAGAACTTGACACACACGTAGAAATAGAAACCACTCTTTCTTGTGCTGACGATAATGCCACTGCACCTAGTTATGTGTCCAAAGTGTTTCCTGTTTCCACTATTTTTGATGATGGGTATGAAAATGAAAATGCTAATGAAAATCCATGTGGGGTTGATGAGAAGAGGATGATGCATTGTTGGAATCCTCAGTACTTTGATGGGGGGGCTGGGGTTGTAAGCTCCAACGGGGGTGGTACTGTTGGTGTTTTTGATGAACAGTACAAAACCCATTTGCCAATTTCTGAAGATGGTTTTGGTTATTCTTCTGTTGGATGTGATGGGAACGGAACCAATGTAGTTCAAGCTTGGAATTCTGAGTACTATCATAGTGAGCCAGTGGTGGTTGTGGCTCAACCAAACTACAACACTGGTGAGTGTGGTGAGGTTGTTGATTATAAACCTCTAGGGCTACCGATTCGCAGTTTAAGATCGGTTGCAAGAGATGTAGATAGTCCTAAATATGCCAATGAAAGTGACTCCAGTTCAGGTTCAAGGGGCTCTTCCAGGGCCTCAGATAAGATCGGAGATAAGGAATTTGGGGATCTGGGACCTTCCAATTTGGATAAACAATTTAGTGATACTACTGGTGGTGGTGGATCAACTTCCCCAATTCCATGGCGTTCAAGGAATAGAAGGATGGATAGAGAGAAGATATATGGCAATGTTACACGTCATGCACATTTTAGGCCTCTTTCGGTTGATGAAACTAAATTTGAAACACCATCTTTCTCTTCCCACAATATGTATTCTTCCTTGGATTCGATTTCAACAAATAATGTAAACGCTCATGAGGAAGAAATGAGGCAACTGGAAGCTTCCTATGTGTCTGCCTCAGAAAAGAAGAATTTTCAACAGGAAGATGTCGGGCAAATGAAAACTTCCTTTGTGTCTGTTTCAGAAATTATGAACTTCCTAGATGAAGATGTGGGTACAAGGAAGGCTTCCTACGGTCCTACTTCTGAAAATACAAGTTTTCAGAAGATAGATTTGGGGAAGATTTTCCATGGGTCTTCATCAAAAAATAGAAGGATGGGAGTTAAAGGAAAATATGGTGCTGCATCTTTTCCTTCACATTTCAGGCCAATGTCTGTTGATGAAGATCAATTTGACTCACTTGGTTCAAAATCTGTCCAGTCTGTGAGACCCTTCTCTTCCCACACAAGAATTTATTCTTCCTTGGATTCAATTTCATCAGAAATGGACTTCCAAGAGGAAGATATGGGGCAGAAGACTTCCCGTATGCATACTACAGAAAATATGAATTTTGAGGAGGAAGACATGGGACAAAAGAAGACCTCCTATTTGCAAGCTTCAGAAAATGTGAATTTCCAAGTGGAAGATATGGAACAAAAGCAGACTTCCTACGTGCCTGCTTCAGAAAATATGAATTTTCAAGAGGTGGATTTTGGAAAGAAGAATTTCCAGATGTCTTCTAGAAATGGCATGTTGGAATCTAAGGGAAAATATGTTGCTGATTCCCGTCCTTCACATTTAAGGCCAATGTCGGTTGATGAAACTCAACTTGAATTGCTCAGCTCACGGTCTTTCCAGTCTATGGGATCTTTCTCATCACAGTCAAGTTTATCTTCTTCCCTGGATTCTGTTTTATCAGAGAATATGAACTTGGAGAAGGAAGATTTAGGGGAAAAGAAGAGCTCACATGAATCTTCTTCTAGTTCACCATCACCTCTGGTTAGAAGGAATAGTGAAGCTTCATTGCAAGCATTTGAAGCACAAGGTTATACCAATGGTTCCTCACTCTCAGATGACATAAAGAACAGTTTGAATGATGATTTGAGAAGTTTAAATGAGATTGGAAGTGAGGATCCCCCAAGCAATAAAGAGTCCCAGATTCATGCTTTGCAATCAGACACAGAAAAACCTGCAAGCCTAATGAAAGCTCCATCAAGGGGAAAATCAGTTAGAACAAGAAGAAGCAGCGGACTGATTTCAGGGACAATGAGAATAGGAGAAACATCTAGCAAGCAAAGTGATGAAAAGGTTGAAAAGAATGTCAACAATGTAGAGTCAGTATTGAAAAGGGATAAAATGAAAAGTGTAGAATCAGATCTTCCATTGAAAGGAGTCAGTAACAAAACTCAGGATTTTTATTGTCCTAAGCCTGTGATTAAATTTTCCAATCATCGAACAAGAGATAAGCTAGAAGAAACCAAGAATTTGTCAAAGCAAGACTCAGATATCGAGCTTGAAAATACTCGGATGAGCTCAGATGAAACTGGGGTACCTGAATTTGTCAATGATTCAGATCTGGATTCTGAAGTAGATAAGAAAGCCAGTGAATTTATAGCTAAGTTCAAAGCTCAAATCAGGCTTCAGAAAATGGGATCTATTGATAGAGCAAAAGAGCAAAAGACCATTGGAAACAAGATGATTAGGTGATTTGTAAACTATTGTGATCCAATTATTTCTAACCCGATGAACATGGAGTTCATCAGAGATCTTAATAGT
Organism: Vigna umbellata; assembly: GCF_029865625.1. Lineage (NCBI taxonomy): Eukaryota > Viridiplantae > Streptophyta > Magnoliopsida > Fabales > Fabaceae > Vigna > Vigna umbellata. Next base: position 9,343,099 of record NC_142168.1, on the reverse strand, counting down.
AGTATGCATCATTCAGCTTCCTTCACTTTAGGAAATTTTATTTTCTTCTTATGTTTCTGCATAACTGCTGAAGTTGAAATTCTGTTATTTTTGTGGCAGCAGGTCTTCCATTTATTTATTTTCACATACAACAAAATATCTATGGATATTGCTTCTGGTGCCACTGTATCTTTCTCATGTTAAACTTCACCATTTGAATTTTTGTGTTAGTTACTCATTTTTGTGTGCTGTTTCTTTGGAGCAATCGCTTTATCTAACTGGTTGTCATATTGTAGTTGCCCCTCTTGAACTAATGATTTGCCTAGCAGCTTATGCTTTTAAGAGAGTTGATCTTTGACATGATAGCACAGTTTTAATTATCAAATGCATTTTCTATACATCATTTGAAAATATAGAGATGGTCTTATGTGAGTCAATCTTAAGCATTCTCTTAACATTTTAAGCTTTAGGAGAGATATTTAAGTCTCTTTGCTTGATGACTAATAGAAATCATGTTGTAAATTTAGAATAGGATAAAATGCCCTTATTTTGGTCAAAATTTATCTTGGATTCTATATTTTAAAACAATGACTTTAGTTGTCTTTTTCTATAATTGATGATTTTTATCCCTCTTTTATGAACCTTAGGATAAAAGGGTGAGGGATGAAATTCACCCGTTATTTTAAATACAAATATGAAAATAGTTGTTTGTAAAGCAAAGTTTTACCCTTTAGAACATTTACTTAACATAGATATAGATTTGTATTTTCACTGTAGAAGGGAGATGGAGATGAAAACTATTATATGCATGGCTTATGTGAAATACAAAAATGTCAGCCGCATATATAGATACAGATGTTCTTATATTTAAGAGTTAGCCTCTGGAATACATTAATGTTTACAAGAAGTTTTGCTTTTGTTTTAAACAGATGATTTAGACAAATAACCATGTGACTTGAATAAGGTTTATCTGTCATCATGGAATAAAGATCAAGATGAGGCAAAGGTAGAAGACCCCTCTTTTCCATTTATGCAAATAGGCACTTAGAATATTAGCATATTGTGTTGTTGCTAAGGTGGAAAAGCTAAGATTCGACATTAGTTATTTATAAAAGGGAATAATGCATGTTAGTCCCCTAATAACATAAATCGTTAAAGTATTAACATTATAGAACTAACATACCTTTAAATTTGATGTACCTTTTATTGATATTTCAATTATGAACTAAAAGTAATGTAAAAATGATGTTGGAATTTGTTTAATTTATATGCCCGATTTTTTTTCGAATTTTATCAGCAAGCTTTTAATTATAGATTATTACAATTTAAAATGTCTAATGTAAATACATTTCTGATAAAATATTATAACTAAAAATTAAAATCACTGCCGGACAAAATTTTGTCTACCTAGATTTCTTCTATAATTGTTAATGACATATTTTTTTAATTTTTACAAACCTTCTTATATTGTGTAGATTAAAAAAGTCATAAAATTTCTTATGATTGAAAGTATGATGTTAACTAACATAAAAGATCATGTATTATTATTTCATAATGACATGTTACTGTTATATTGTAAGGTGGTGGGTTGGATTTAGGGATGACAACGAGTCAGGTTAGACACGGATAGTGTCTACCCACAACCTGACCCGCTGGATAAAACTATACTCACTATCCGATCCACTACCCGCACGGATATCCATTTAAAAATTATCCGCGGATGTTTTAAAACCTGTGGATATCCGCAAAAAATAAAAAAAATATTTTATACATTTTTAAAATAAAATTACAAAAAATATATATAATATAATATAAATTAAATTAAATATAAATTAAAATTTAATTTTAATTAAATTTAACCTAATAAATATAATTTTATTTTATTTTTAATTAAATTTAATTAAAAAATATATAACTTAATTTTTTTTATTATTGTTGGATTGGGTTGGGGTTGGGGTGGGTTGAACTGGGCTTGGGTTAGGTTGGGCTTGGGTTGGGTAGGATTGGGTTGGTAGGATTGGGTTGGTTTGGGATTGGATTTTGGTTTGGGGTTGGGGTTGGATTGGGTTGAGTTAGTTTGGGGTTTGGGGTTTGTGAATTTGGGTGTTTAGAGGTTGGAGTTTGGGGTTTGGGGTTGGGGTTGGGGTTGGTTTGTTTGGTTTGTGTTGGGTTGGGTTCGGTTGGGATGAGTTGGGTTGGGGTTAGGGTTAGGGTTATGGTTGGGGTTTGGGTTGATTTGTTTGGGTTTAGGTTTATTTGTTTGGGTTGGGTTTGGTTTGGGCTAGGTTAGGTTGACTTGAGTTGGGTTGGGTTGTATTAAGTTGGGTTTGGGTTTGGGTGGGGTTGGGTGGGTTGGGTTGGGTTAGGTTGGAGTTGGGGTTGGGGTTGGGTTGGGTTGGGTTGGGTTTGAGTTTTGGTGGGGTTATGTTGGGTTGATGTTGGGGTTTGAGTTGGGTCGGATTGGGGTTGGGGTTAGAGTTGGGTTGGGTTTGGGTTTGGGTGGGGTTAGGGTTAGGTTTTGGTTTAGGGTTGGGAGTTGGGGGTTGGGAGTTGGGAGTTGGCTTTGGGTTTTGGTTAGGACTGGGGTTTGGGTTAGCGTTGGGGTTTGGGTAGGTTTGTTTGGGTTAATTTGGTTTGAGTTGAGTTGGGTTGGGTTCGGGTTAGGTTTGGGTTGGGTTTGGGTAAGGTATGGGTTGGTTTGTTTGGGTTGGGGTTGGGTTTGGTTTGCGTTAGGTAAGGGTTGGTTGAGTTGGGTTGAGTTGGGTTTGAGTTTGGGTTTGGGTGGGGTTGGGGTTGGAGTTGGGTTGGGTTAGGTTGGGGTTGAGGTTGGGTGGGTTGGATTGGGTTGGGTTGGGTTGGGTTGGGGCAGGGGTTGGGGTTCAGTTGTGTTGGGTTGAGTAGGGTTGAGTTGGATTGGGTTGGGGTTTTCGTGGGGTTAAGTTGGGTTCGGGTTGGAGTTGGAGTTGGGTTAGGTTGGGGTTGGTGTTGAAGTTGGGTTGGGTTAGGGTTAGGGTCGGGGGTCGGTTGAGGTTAGGTTGGGTTGTGTTGGGGTTTGGGTTTAAGGTTAGGGGTTTAGGTTAAGGGTGTGGGGTTGGGGGGTTAGAGTATGGCTTTAGCTATGGGTTTTAGGTTGGGATTGGGGTTTGGGTTGGGATGAGTTTGGGTTGGGTTGGAGTTTTTTGGGTGGGTTGGGTTGGGTTGGATTGGTGTTGGGATTAGGGTTGGGGTTGAGGTTGGGTTGGGTTTCGATTTGGATGGGCTTGGTTCAGGGTTTGGGTTCGGGGTTAGGGTTCAGGGTTGGTGTTTGGGTTTGAGGTTGGGTTTGGGGTTGGAGCTGGGGTTAGGTTTAATTTGGTTTGGTTTGGTATGGTTGGGTTGGGTTGGATTAGGTTGGGTTGGGTTCAATTCAGCTTGGTTTAGGTTTGGTTTTGAATTTTGGATTGGGTGTGGGGTTGGGGTTGGGGTTGAGGTTGGTTTGTTTGGTTTGTGTTGGGTTGGGTTGGGTAGGGTTTGGGTTGGGTTGGGTTTGGGTTGAGTAGGGTTGGGTTGGGTTGGGCTTGGGCTTGGTGTTGGGGATGGGGTTAGGCTTGGTGTTGGGGTTGGGGTTGGGTTGGGTTTAGTTTGGGTTCGATTGGGTTGGGTTTTGTTGGATTCGGTTCAGTTAGGTTCGGTTTAGTTGGGTTAGGTTGAGTTGGGTTGGGTTCGGTTGGGTGGGGTTGGGTTGGGTTCGGTTGGATTGGGTTAGGTTAGGTTTAGTTGGTTTCAATTGGTTCACTTGGGTTGGATGGGTAGGATTTGGTTGGGGTTGGGGTGGGGTTTGTGTTGGGTTAGATTGGGTTGGGTTGAGTTTGGGTTGGGGTGGGGTTGGGTTGGGTTAGGGTTGGGGTTGGGTTGGGTAAGGTTGGGTTGCGGTTTAAGTTTCTGTTTGGGGTTGGAGTTGAGGTTTGGGTTGGGTTTGTTTGGGGTTTGTGGGTTTGTGGGTTTGGGTTGGATTTGGGGTTGGGTTGGGTTGTGTTTTTGTTGGGTTGGGTTTGGCTTGGGGTTGGGGTTGGGGTTGGGTTAGGTTGGGTTGGGTCGGGGTTGGTTGGGTTGGGTTGGGTTGGGTTTGGGTTTGGGTGGGGTTGGGTTGGGTTGCCGCTGAAGTTGGGGTTAGGGTATGGTTTGGTTGGGTTAGAGTTTGGAGTTTGGGGTTTGGGGTTTGGGCTTAGGGGTTCGGGGTTCAAAATTTGAGTTTGGAGTTTGTGGGTTTGGGGTTTGGAGTTCGGGTTTAGGTTTGAGATTGGGGTTAGGGTTTGTTCGGTTCAGTTGGATTTAGTTGGGTTGGGTTGGCGTCATTTGGGTTAGGTTGGGTTCGGTTGGATTGGGTTCATTTGGGTTTGGTTTCAGTTGGGTTGGCTTAGGTTCTGTTGGGCTCAGTTGGGAGGGGTTGGGTTTCGTTAGGTTGGGTTCAGTTGAATTCGGTTGGTTTGGGTTTGGCTGGGTTGGGTTCAGTTGGGTTGAGTTTGATTAGGTGGGGTAGGGTTGGGTTGGGGTTGTTGTTGGGGTTGGGATGATGCTGGCTTAGGCCGAGTTGGGTTGGGATTGGGGTTGTGTTGGGTTGTAGTTTGGGTTTGGGGTTAGGGTTGCGGGTGGAGTTGCTGTTAGGGTTGGGGTTGGGCGGGGTTTGGTTGGGTTTGGTTTGGTTTGGTTTTGTTGGGTTGGGTTATGTTTGATTTGGTTGGGTTCGGATGGGTTGGGTTCGGTTGGTTTGGGTTCGGTTCGATTGGATTCGGTTGCGTTCGATTCAGATTGGTTAGGTTAGGTTGGGTTATGTTCAGTTGGGTTGGGTTAGGTTGGGTTGTGTTAGGTTGGGTTGTGTTCGGTTAAGTTGGGTTCGTTGGGTTTGGTTGGGTTGGGTTATGTTGGGTTGGGTTCAGTTAGGTTTGGTTTGGTTGGGTTCGGTTAGGTTGGGTTCGATTTTGGATCGGTTGGGTTTGGTTGGGTTGGGTTTGGTGGGGTTGGGTTGGTGGGGTTGGGTTTTGTTCGGTTAGGTTTGATTGGGCTCGGTTGGGTTCAATTGGGTTGGGTTCGGATCGATTAGGTTCGTTTGAATTGGGTTGGGTTGGGTTGGATTGAGTTGTGTTGGGTATGGTTGGGTTGGCTTTAGTGGGGTTTGGTTAGGTTGGGTTGAGTTGCGTTGTGTTGTGTTGGGCTGGGGTTGGGGTTGGGTTGGGTTTGGGGAATTGGGTAGGATTGGGTTGGGTTACGATTGTGGTTTAGGTTTGGGGTTGGTATTGGATTGGGTTTAGTTTCTTTAGGGATTGGGGTTTGGAGTTTGGGTTTGGGGGTTTGTGGGTTTAGGTGTTTGGGGTTTGTGGGTTTGGGGTTTGTGGGTTTGGGTGTTTAGGGGTTTCGGTTTGGGGTTGGGGTTGTGGTTGAGGTTGGTTAGTTTGGTTTAGGTTGGGTCTGGTTGGGATGATGTTGGATGGTTCGGCAAGTGCACCGAATTGCTTCAAGTAATAAACCATGGTAAGATCATGTATCGTTTTCCCAAGAAACTCGTAATACTAGAGAATTGTACAATTAACAACTCATTTAGACTCAAGAACGTAACATCCATTTACAAGCATGTGCAAAAAGATAAAATTACAAATACACAATGGTTGGACTTTGGTGTTTAAAGGCACTTAGAAATGGAATAGACTAGAAATGGTATGAAATAACATTGCTAAGGTTAGTTTTCACCTACTACACTCTTTTGATTACCCAATTTCATCTCATTTCCATCAATTTACTAATGTCAATTCACAAAAACACTCTAACCCTAATCCCTTGGGTGAAAGAGCTTAGGTTTTCCCTATTAAACATCAATCCTTGGAAAATCTAACATGCAAACCCGCATTAAAGAGCTAGGATCTTAAGACAACATGTGAATCATCTTCCATCTCTAAAATCAATGACCACAAGGACTCCTGTTTCAGTTCTAGGTTCCATCTTACATCCTCATAATCCATGAAACCCCAAATTCAAGTCATGAACATTCCTATTACATGCAAGCTTTAAGATCGAAAACAAAAATACTAGCAATTGATAGAAAATGCATATATATATATATATATATATATATATATATATATATATATATATATATTTGAATCAGTCTTCCATTACAAAACAAGGGGATTAGTGATGAAATTACATCAATGTAATCTAAAACACACTTATTAAGAAAACAAGACAAAAGAAGATGATTAAGCAAGTTACAAACTAGAAAGGAGTTGATTTTGCTACTAAAATAATGCTTAGATAATGGTAAGAATTAACATTATCAGATGAGTTAGGTTGTGTGGGTTGTGTTTGGGGTAAGTGGGGTTTAGTTGGGTTGGGGTTGAGGTTCAGTCTTCCATTACAAAACAAGAGGATTAGTGATGAAATTACATCAATGTAATCTAAAACACACTTATTAAGAAAACAAGACAAAAGAAGATGATTAAGCAAGTTACAAACTAGAAAGGAGTTGATTTTGCTACTAAAATAATGCTTAGATAATGGTAAGAATTAACATTATCAGATGAGTTAGGTTGTTTGGGTTGTGTTTGGGGTAAGTGGGGTTTAGTTGGGTTGGGGTTAAGGTTCAGTCTTCCATTACAAAACAAGGGGATTAGTAATGAAATTACATCAATGTAATCTAAAACACTTATTAAGAAAACAAGACAAAAGAAGATGATTAAGCAAGTTACAAACTAGAAAGGAGTTAATTTTGCTACTAAAATAATGCTTAGATAATGGTAAGAATTAACATTATCAGATGAGTTAGGTTGTGTGGGTTGTGTTTGGGGTAAGTGGGGTTTAGTTGGGTTGGGGTTGAGGTTCAGTTGGGTTGGGTTGGATTTGGTTGGGATAGGGGTTGGAGTTTGGTTGCGTTGGATTGGGTAGGGTTGGGTTTAGGTTTTTGTGGGGTTAGTTTGGGTTGGAGTTGGGTTGTGTTGGGGTTGGTGTAGGAGTTGGGTTGGGTTTGGGTCAGGTTGGGTTGGGGTTGGAGTTGGGTTGGTTTGTGTTGGGGTTTGGGGTTGGGGGTTGGTGGTTGGGGTTTGGGGTTGGAGTTGGGTTGGGTTAGGGTTGGTGTAGGAGTTGGGTTGGGTTTGGGTTTAGGTCAGGTTGGATTGGGGTTAAGGTTGGGTTGGTTTATATTGGGGTTTGGGTTTGGGGTTGGGGTTTAGGGTTTGGCTTTGGCTAAGGGTTAGTTTGGTAGGTTGGGTTGGGTTGGGTAGGTAGGGTTGGGTTTGGGTTTGGCTTGGGGTTGGGTTGTTTCACGGTTAGGGTTGGGTTGTTTCACGGTTGGCGTGGGTTTGGATTGGGTTGGTTTCAGCTGTGTTGGATTTGGGTTTGTGTGGGGTTGGGTTTGGGTTGGGTTGGTTTCAGCTGTGTTGGATTTGGGTTTGTGTGGGATTGGGTTGGGTTGGGGTTAGAGTTGGGTTGGGTTAAAGTTTGGGGTTGGGGTTGGTTCGATTCGGTTCAGTTCTGTTGGATTCGGTTTAGTTCGGTTGGATAGGGTTGGATTGGGTTTAGTTGGGTTGGGTTGAGTTCTATTGGGTTAGCTTAGGTTCTATTGGATAAGGTTGGTTTGGGTTCAATTGGGTTGGGTTCGTTGGATTCGGTTGGGATGGCTTGGGTTCGGTTAGATTGGGTTCGTTTAGGTTGGATTAGGTACGGTTTGGATATGTTGGGTTGGGTCGGATCAGGTTGTGTTGGGTCGGGTTGGATCGGGTGGGGTAGGGTCGGATTGAATCGGGTTGGATCAGATTGGGTTGAATCGGGTTGGATCTAGTTCGGGTTGGGTTCGGATTGGCCAGTTCAGGTCGGTTCGGTTTTTTATACTCTACCTTTATATATCCGAAATGCACTAGGAAATAGATATTCCAAGAATACTTTTCAATACGCAATCTTGAAAGTACGGCCCAGGAAAAGAAATAACATGCGTATGCAAGATTTATTCAAGAATACAGAATGAGTTTCGATGGGTTCAGAGGGAAACACCCTCACCCTGGGAACGTTTCAATTTGAAATTAGAACAAGATAGATACACGATGATTTTTCTTTTTTTATGAAGTAATAGAGAAGAGATACATCATCATACATGCTACCTGACCGTATCATATTCAACAGATATGGACAGACAGTAGTTACTCATACAAAATGGACATTTCTAACAGAAGCTACAAATGCTGATTTACTACAACATACATTTTAACGACGCCCTGGTAGGCCAAAAATGGCAAGAAATTGCATAATATTGAACAGATAACTCATGGATCTTCTTCCACAGGTGCCTCGATATAGATATTATCTTCTGCACTGGGGTTCGCATGATACTGGCCATATATTGCATAAACACCAATCATGACAATACAAAGAACGACAAATCTCACCCATGCCTCTTCGTGCAACTGCCAACAGAAGTTCGTCGTTATGTAGTTTTAATTAACGTACAAATAATCAACTGAAAAACTTTTTATTTTGGCCATGTATTAAAAAAAAGGAGATATAATGGGCATACCTGGCCAAATAAGAACATGTTGAAAAATATGCAGATATTTGGCAGAATGGGAACCCCTGGGCAGGAAAACCCCGGTGCATCTGCGTAAACCTATAAAGCAGAATGATAGAAGAATGGAATCAGTGAAAGAAATTAACATCAAAATCCCCCAAGCTCGTCAATTTCACAAATTTTAACATGGTCTTTGATGAAATCCGGGAAGCAGAGTTGTTGACCTTCAGATTGCCTTTCCGTTTGGTGTATTTGACACATAATGTGTTCTTCATTTTGTGGTATGATCCAGGAAAAGAAGGCAACAAACGGTTTCAGATTACTCTCTCCATCTCCATTAATGACGAGACTCAATTAAAAACTCGACACTTTGATTACTATTTATACATTGTCGAATAACCAAATCGGAAATTTTACATGTTCATTCATCATACAACAACCTTCAATCCATAGAATATAACTATATATTATTACAAACATATTCTGCAACTAAAGCATTTCGACATAGCCCAAAGCAGCATACATTTAAGCACTGTTTAGATAAATTTCTCAATAAATACTTATATGAAAAGAAAATAAAAAGATAAAGTGAACCCGTAAGTTAAAATTACCTAGCATAAACTAGCTTTATCATTTAATCTTCTTCAAAAGTTGATTTTGACTTTATACAAAACTAAAATCATTTAACCTAATTTTTTTCTCTTAAAATATTTTTAGAGAAATTTATCAAAATAACACTTTAATAAAATATAAAATAACCCTCACCTGGCGGAAAACAAGAGCAGCAGAAGCACCGGCTGCGATAACTATGGTGAGAATCAGAAAAATAAATGAAGCATCATAACGGTACAAGAGCCCAGTAGCAAATCCAAAAAGAGCAACGACAATGAGGCAAATTACACCTTCCCGCTCAGCAGAAGACGACACTTGACTACCTTTCTTATCCTTCCAGCGAAGTACAATAACACATGCTGAGACAACTGAATATCCAGTCTGAAATAAGTTAATACATCATGTGAGGGACATTAACTAAGAATTTTCAATCACGAATCAAACATAGATAATACATTTTGTCAAGGCACATCATGCTATATTATTTCCTAAATGGAAAAATATGATGCACACTATCTTAACACATACCAAAACATGGTAAGATTAGATTAATGTATGCAACACCCACTGAACAACAAATGTCCCAACTTTCCTTAGTCCACACATATTTCATGTTAATCAAAGCACACGTATATACTATATATACTATATGATGATACAAAATAAGCTAGATATTTTGTTGGCAAGTCCACTACCAACAGATTAGACGTCAACTCTTACCAGTGTACCAACGGAAAGAATGTGAGAGAGCACACGCACATCCAACAGCCCACCCAAAATACTGGCAACCAAGCCAACCCAGATCTGAGAATGAATAGGGGTGTGGCGTATGGAGTGAACCTTTGCAAATATCGATGGTAGTAAGCCATCCCTGGCAAGCCCGAGATATAACCGAGACTGCTCATCAGAAACATCCCATTTATATACATTAGCACATGTCAGACACATCAATCGTGTCATAATTCAGAAGGGATTTACCTGAACATAGAGACCAACAAGGAGTGTTGTTGTAAGTCCGGCAACAGCACCAATGCTAATCAGAACAGAAACAAATTTTAATCCCTTAGATGTAAAAGCTTCAGCCAGAGGAGCATCTTCTCCTAGAAGATTGTATGGAACCATTCCAGTAATAACCAAGCATACTCCAATGTACAATGCAATACATACTAAGAGGCTTCCTATTATGCCAATTGGCAAATCCCGCTGAAATTTCACAAACAGAAAAGATAAATACAAAAAAGTCTGGGTGAACTAATTCTTGAGAATAGAAAGAAAAGAACAAATAAGTGAAAGTGTAAATAAAAATTAGCCTACGTAAATATATTATTGTGAGATAATATAAACTAATATTAACTAATTTCAATGTTCACTCAATGTGGGACTCCTGGCTCCACAATTGAACTCCTTACAAATCGCAAACTCCCATGCAAGTGACAGGTAGGGAAACATAACTTATGAGAAGATGAATTCATATGAGACCAACATAGGAAGGCAGGCTAAGAGGAATTCTGTTTCTCATATGTTTATCTTGCCACTTAGACATTCTGTTATTATATTTTGTCACTAATGTTAGTGATTCATCTACAATATAAACCATGAATAGTCACGCATAAAGGAGTTAACAGAGATTTATAATGTTATTTGTTTTCATCTTGGAGGAATCCTTGACCTCGGATCCAAGGAATATTCTGTACTCATTATCAACCAAAATATGGCATTGAGCAATACATAAATTCAAAGCAATCCCTATTTTACTTCCAATAAAACTATAATTGTCAACAGATAAATGAGATATAGCATCTGGAAAATTCATAAACTACGGGAGGAATCTCAAATGAAATACCTGAGGCCTCTTAGATTCTTCGGCAGAATTGGCAACTGCATCAAAACCAACATATGCAAAGAAGACTACTGTAGCTCCTGTAAATATAGATTTTAAACCATTTGGAGCAAAGGGAGACCAGTTGGAAACATCGACCTCAAATGCTCCAGCAAAAATGACAATGATAACAATGATTACCTGCAACAAACAGCAAAACAAATTGTGATTCCATATCAGATAATCCATAATTAACACGTGCTTAATACTGTATTTTGAAAACTTGTAAGATGGAAAGGAACCTTGGTCACTGTCATAATACAATTCACAATTGACGATTCATGAACACCTAGACATAGAACTAAAGTGAGAAGTATTAGCAGAATAGGAGCCAAGATATTGATGGATAACACATCTCCAATGCTTTCACCATGTCCAATCCAATTTGGAATGTTATCTTTGAAAACAGGAAAGAGTTCTAGAATATTTATCAGATAACTTGCTAGGCTTCTGGCAATACTCGCTGCTCCAATGTGATAGTCAAGCATTAATTGTGCAAAAACAAGAAAAGCCGTAAGTTCATTAAAAGCTGTGTATGTATATAGATAAGCTCCTCCCACAACAGCGGGAAAACGAGAAGCTAGTTCAGCATAACAGAGTGCATTTATAACACACGATGCTCCCGCAAGTATAAAACTTATCGTCACTCCTGTATCACAGAAACAAACATTAATAAGCCACTAAGTTTGGAATAATCGTAACTGGAAAATAACCAGTGCATATCAAGCCTCGCAGCAGAAAGTATTTGGGTTTGATTTTCAATATTTGTAAGGATTATCACTACCAGCCAAATAGAAATCCCCATAGACGTCTTTTAAACTAATTATTGCAAAAATCAACAATCTTACAACACATGCTATTATGATTGAATTATAGTCTAAAAGTCCTCTAAAGTATCAGATTACACCGGCACTTTCTAATTAAATTCGCAGTTTTTGACATGTCAGTAATGACTGATAACTGATTCAAACTTTTGAAACAGTGATATCTCTATTCTATTTCAATAAAGATCTGGGTCTCTTCTTAATCTGATATTAAGTTTATAGATGTGTCCTATTTTGTAATATTTAAAATTTGTGTTATCCTTGTGTGAGTGTAGTACTGCATTCATGTCCGTGTCATTTAAGGTTATTGCTACATGAAGTTCAATGCTCTTCAACTCCCATTACCCAGGTACTAGCACACCTCCAAGTCCAACAACAAACCTAGCGGATAAAAGAACAAAACGTAAAACTTAGATACAGTTATTGCATTAATGCTTGCTTTTGGAGATTTATTTCGGTAATTTATGTTATTTCCTACACAAAGTACAAGCCGGGCGAAACCTTAATTGTAATTAGAGAATTGTAGCCAAATTTTGTCCAAAATTAAATAAATAAAAATAACGTTACAAGTAGTAAGGGAATCTTTAACAGTTGACCTTCAACAAAAATCTTAAACATGAGATCTATTATTTACAAGACCTTGCAATAGAGGAATAGATATCTCCACCGCGAAGAATGAGTTCTCCTATAAGAATTCTCAGTATCTCGAATGATAAAAAAGTTCATAGTTTACATCTTTTCTTAGTAAAAAAATTGACGGTCAGACTTAGAGAAAATTACTTAAGATTTAAAGGTGAGATTTAAATTAGAGTAAAAATTTAAATGGAATTTTAAGAAATCTAATGCCCTAAGTTGTATGGGAGCTACAAAAAAAGTTGTTCAAATAAGATCTTGCAATAAAATGATTTAAAAAGTGTCTTCGGTCCTAAAATTTCACAAAAATAATTACTTAATAAAGCAACTTAAGACTATTACTAAGTCATTTTTTTTCAGTCATTCAGATACGAAAATAAATACTATTAATTTGATAATCTCCTCTTATACACTTAATTAATAATTCATTAAACTAAAGTGACATTAATTTACTTCTCAAAGAATAAAAATAATTATATAAATAAACTTCAACAACGCTTTAGAAGCTAAAAGAGTAGAGGTGTACCGGGTCCGGCGTCGCGGGCGACGGTGCCGGTGACGACGAAGATGCCGGCGCCGATGGATGCGCCAATTCCAAGGAGTACGAGGTCGATGACGCCGAGGCGGCGGGAGAGGCCGAGGTCGGTGCTGTCGCGGTAGGCCTTCTCCTCCGGCGTCGCGAGGCGTTTCGATCGGCGCGCCGACGACCAGAAATGAGAACAACCTGAGGAAGACGAGGAAGAAGAAGGAGTAGCAATTCTCATGGCGAAAATAAGGTCAAACTAGAAGACACGGAAAAAACTAGTGTCACAGATTCACAGAGATTTTGGATTGGGAGAGAGAAAGAGAGTCAGAGTGGATGCAAACTTTGCATGCTGATATAAAAAAGTATAAACGGAAGTTGATTCAGATGGGAAACAAAATACAATAATAATAAATTTTTTATTATTATTAAATATAAAAGGGAACAAATATGGATTTTTTTGTATATGATAATTAAGTTTTTTTTGGCTATATGTTTATCCTGGTAAAGACAACACGTGGGTCAATTTGAATCTGGCCCTGTTTCAGTCCAATTACATAATTTTATATTTGAATTATAGTTTAAGATTATGATACAGTATTTAAAAATTTCGCAATGAGTATAAATTTAAGCCAAAAACAAACTTTTAAATTGTATGGAGTTGATTTCTCCGTCATCCAATTTCCCATTCGAATATTTTTATTCAAATATTGATATGTTTATGTAAGATTGTCCATATTTTTTGATATAATTTTAGTTAATAAAACATAGTTTAAATTTATTATTACTTTAAAATGATTTCAAGGTATTTTTTTTCATTGATTATTTTTAAGATTCTCTCAAAAAAATTTGTTGGAAGCCTTTTGACAGGCGGTGCCATTTTTTTTACGTGAATTACTCGTCAAACTAAGGATAATTAGTTCCATCATAGGTTCTATAAATAGAACATTTGTTTCATTTCAAAATACATCATCAGAAATCACTTTTTTCTAATTCTTTTTTCTCTTAGTTTTCTTCTTTCTTTTTTATTTTCTTCCTAAAAATATTTTAGGTTTATTTTATTATCTTTTCAAAGATCCTCGCTAGTTCTAAGATCCTCAGAAATTCTGAGAAGTTCCTGTTGTATCTTGGAGGCCTTGCACAATACACTGTGGATAAGTCCTTAAGGACAATGATCTACACGCCTCAGGAAATCCTTTGTTCGTGATCTTTGTTCTTTATTGTCAGCTTTTGCAACAATCTTAAAGACTTATACCTGACAACAATAACTCAATCTCGGAGAATCAAAATATTGTTTCCGGAACTCATACGGTCTTCGCGAAACCCTTTCCAAATGTATCAAAACTTGAAGTCTTCTTTGGTCAGAATTTTCGACGCTGGCAAGAATTTGTGTCAACCCTCTTAGACATGTACGGAGTCGCCTTTGCTCTTTCATCTTCAAAATCGGACTCCAGTCTCCTTCCAAATTCAAAACAAGTTGAGGATTGGGTTCATGCAAACAAGGTATGTTGTCATACTTTACTTAGTGCACTCTTTAACGATTTGTTCGATGTGTATTGTTCCTATAAGAAAGCGAAAGATATTTGAGATTCGTTGATTCTCAAATACACTGTTGAAGATATAGTTAGACAAAGGTTTATTATTGGGAATTACTATCGCTGGGAAATGGTTGAAGACAAGGATATCAAGTCACAAATCAATGAGTACCACAAGCTGCTCGAAGATATCAAAGCGGAGAACGTTCTTCTACCAGATGAATTTGTCTCAGAGCTTCTGATCGAGAAACCGCCGCCTTCCTGGACTGATTACAACAATTGAAACACAGACACAAGAAAATGTCACTTTCAGAATTGATCACTCACATAATTATTGAAGATACCAACACCAAAGAGTGTGTTGCTGCGAGTGTCAAAGCTTTGTCTGCAAAAGCAAACATGGTAGAAGACAAACCTGATCATAATAAGAAAAATAATTTTCGAAAATATCACCCAACACACCTAACCTCACCTTTAAGAAGAAAGGAAATTGCTTCGTACTGATATAGCTGATTTGAAACAAACCATGTCTAGAGAAGGTAAAAATTATTTTGTGACCTTTATAGATGATTATTCTAGATACACCAAAGTTTACTTAATCAAACATAAATATGAAGCCTTTTATGTGTTTTTAACTTATAAAGCAGAAGTAGAAAATCAATTAAATAAGAAAATTAAGAGGATTAGATCAAATAGAGGTGGTGAGTAGGGATGACAACGGGTTGGGTCGGGCACGGATAGTGTCTACTCGCAACCCGACCTGCATGCAAAAATCGTACCCGCAACCCGATCTGCTATCCGCTGGATATCCGCATAAAAAAAATTCATGGATTTTTTTCAACCCGCGGATTTTTCCAACCAGCGGATTTTTTTCAACCTGCGGATACCCGTTGGATACCTGTTTTCAACCCACAGATATTTAAAAAATATATTTTTTGAATTTTTAAATAAGGTTTAAATTAAATTACAAGTTAAAGAGAACAATTTAATATATTTGCTACATATTAAAAAGACACATTGTAATTTTTAAACAAGTTGAATAAAACAAATATTGAACAACTTTTGAGAAAAAAAAGATATGAGGAAGAAACACTCAGTAACTGAAGTCTCAATTTAGTCACATGATTGATCCACAAATACCTATCAATGTATGAAACAGAGAGATAAATAATTTCCAAGAAAACGCAAACAGGAACCCTAAACCTAAATTCCAAAAACGAATGCAATCACAGAAATCTCCAAACCGCGATAACCACCGGGGTCTTCAAAAATCGAATCTACATTAATGAACTAAAATCCAAAAAAACTCAAAGCACTCATTCGAATCATAACCCCAAAATCGCGTCACCAATCCACAGGGAAGAAATCAAGAAACAAACTCCCAAAATGCGAATCAAAACGTACAAAAGAAACCCCCAAAATCAGATAACAAATAAACCCTAATTTCAAATCTCAAATCGAAACAAAACCCCAATCAGAACCAATAGAGAGAGAGGAAGAGGGAATGGAGCCTACTCCCTCTACGAGCTGAACCAGAAGGAAGGAAAAAAGAGTCCTCCGTTCAGAGAGAATTTTCTAATAGGATTCTATGTATATGTCTTATATCTCTATTAGGGTTAGGTCAAAAGTAATGTAACCCCTTTTTATCTTTTTTTCTTTTAAAAAAAAGGTAATTGAAAGGAATCCTAAGTCATTGTTATTAAAATTTTCCTTTTTTTAAGAGTAATAAAAAAAATTAATTTTAAAAATATTAATTAAAATTTTATTATTCTTTTTTTTGGTAACGGGTATCCGCGTGTTGGTAACGAGTATCCGCGTGAATTACTCCTCAAGCTAAGGAGGGTCGGTTCCGTCATAGGCTCTATAAATAGAGCACTTTCTTCACTCCAAAACACATCACCAGAAATCACTCTCCTCTAATTCTCTCTTCTCTTAGTTTCATTTTTTCTCTTTTATTCTCTTCCTAAAAATATTCTGGGTTTTTTATTCTCTTTTTAGAGATCCTTGCTAGTTCTGAGATCCTCAGATATTCTGAGAAGTTCTTGTTGTATTCTGAGGGGCTTGCACAATACGCCGCGTATAAGTCCTTAAGGACAATGATCTACACGCCTCATATATCTGTCATGATATTACACTACGAAGAGTTACCAAATGTGAAATTAACAATGCCTCACTGCAGAAGACAACACTAAACACAAACCTTGAGAAAAGATAGAGGTCCATAGTTATTCAAAGACCATGCATCTACACCATCAACAACAAATTTCATTGTAGGAGATGTTCCAAACACCTTTTCATCCAATCTTGAATCATAGACGATAATTCTCTTTTGTCTAGGTTCAATTGTGAAATTGAAATTGAAAATGATTGTGATGAGAAGGAAGACGCACGATGTGGAGGTTTTTGAAAATTGGGGATTTAGGGTTATGTGATTTTGGTGTTCTTGGGTTCTGATTTGGGTCTCTATGGTGGTGGAGGAAGATGAATTGATGCACAATGAAGGTCTCTTGACTTCGATTTGGCTTCGCGATGGTGGTTTGAGTTTGCAGGTTTGTTTCGTCATGGCAGTGTGAAGGTCCTACGATGGCGAAGATGAAAACGATGATGGTGGAAGGTGATGGCTTAACGTCATTACGGTGGTGGTGGTTGTGGAAAGAATAAGAGTTTTTAAGTTACAACACTGGTATGAAACGTGGCACATAGTGGGAAAGTAAGTTGATATCATACGTGATACAATCGTTAGCCACATCAGATTAAATATAACGCCGTTGGTTTTCAAGGACTAAAAATTAAAGTTTCTTAATATGAATAATCAAAGTGTATCAACGTTTGAAAGAAGAACGAAATCTAAAATCACACGAGGGACTAAAAACATATTTAATTTATTATTTTAAAAAAAGTTTGTATATTTGTTTTGATACCTTAATTTTTTTTCCCAAAATATTGATTTAAATTAGGTTGATAATACATAAAATAAATCTAAACGGAAAATATCTCAATTAAAAGTGAGTGAAAAAGATAATATAAGAATGGTATATTATTTAAAATTTTAACTAATCAAAATATTATATATATCTTAAATTTTAATTTCTTCATGTCATATTCAAACAAATTATTTTAATTTTTTATAAAAATAAAATGCTATCAAATACTTTTTTTTACGGATTAAAAGTTTTAAACTAAAATTGAATGTGGTTGAATCTAGTCCGAACAGTTAAAATATAGTCGATTCATTAATTAGTAATTAAGCAAGATACGCAAATTCATGTTTTGAAAAGGGAACGTATTTTCTTTGTTTCAAAGTATATGCTTCCGCCTACAATTATCCATTGTTAGGATTTAGAATAAATTACTACACTGTAATTATGTTTTCTAGAAAAAAAAATTACGTTTGCTAATAAGAAAAGAAATTTATTAATCGTTAATCTGACTTCTACACAAATTTTGACAACGATCATGATTATTATATTCAAATGTAATATTATATATTTTAATTTTTAAAAAAACTAATGAACGTACATAAAAATACTTATTAAAAAATTGTTTTAGAGTATTTAATAATTATTCAGACTAATTAGTTATCTCTATTTAGAAAAATTGTAACATTAATAAAGCGTGGTTATCCTAAAAGCTTAAACAGAAGCCGCCAATAGCCGTTAAAAATTCAAAATACTCTTCACACATATATAACCCAAAGCCCTTCGCCTTCTTCACCGTGGCGACTCCCATTTTCTGGAAGCAAAACCAAAGAAAGAAAAAGAACGCGAAATCAGAAAGAAAGAGTTCAAGAAAATGGGTGAAGTTCATGCTCAGAAAGAACCCGTCACCGCAAATTCTCCACAACCAACGCCAACACAAACACCTCCCAAACACAAATGCCCCAGCATGGCAAACTCACAACCGATGCACGATCACGCTGATCCCACGACAGTGGTGGAGCCCACCGACCTCTTGTCCATGATGCACCTCAACAACGGCTGCTGCCACCGTCAGCCGCCCTGCTCCGCGGTCAACAACCCCATGAAGCGCCGATCGCCGCCCTCGTGTTCTTTCTCCGGGGAGCCCTCCACCAAGAAGTTATTTTGTGACCAGGAGGACCTCTCCCATTACGGCTTCTCCGCCGTCCCCATTCCGCTCAACCTCAACTCCCTCGTCAACAAGCGCCGCTCCTTCCCCGTCCTCCGCCGCTGCGTTTCCGACCCTTACCGCCCTCCGGCTCCGGCGCCTCCCACTCCTGCGGAGAGAGGGTCCGGGCTGCCACCCCTGCCGCCGGGCCTCAGGAGGAGTGTCTCAGATCTCTCCACACCTTCGCCGAGTCTGAACGCCGAGGAAACCGCCACTCCTGATTCAGTGGTACGGAGGGTTGAGAAATTAAAAGGGGAATAAAAAGTTTGGATCTTTTAGGGTTTGGAATAACGGGTTTGCTTTGTTTGTTTGTTTTGTGGTTGCAGAAACTGAGAAGGATGAAGGAGCGATTGAAAGAGATGAGGCAATGGTGGGATGAGGTTATGAAGGATGATGAGGAAGAAAATGTAAGGGAAGAAGAAGAGTGTATAGCTGCCGAAGATGAGAAAGTCCTTCCTCAGGTATGTGTATGTTTGGCTTCGTCTTCTTAGATTAATTTTGATGTTTGAATTCATGTGGTTTTGCAGGATGATTTGGGAGCAGGAGATTCTGAAGAAGCTGTTAGTGTTGAGTGGGCTGAAAAGTGCGTAAGCCTTGGATTTAGGTGTCCATGTGGGAAAGGCTACGAGGTTCTCCTCTCAGAAAATAACTGCTACTACAAGTTGCTCTAACACTCTTTGAACAATGTAACTCTGTTCAGAAGAAATGTATCATCTTCCATCAACTAGTATGTAACTCTGTTCAAAATATCATAAAGAATGAATTCTTTCCATCGTTTGAGCGTTGGAAGACTCGTATGAAAGAAAATTATTGGTATTTTACAAGATTTTCAATATTTTATCATTTCAATTGTTTTTTTCTTCTTTAAAAATATATTCGGGAGAACATATTGTCCATACTTTTAATGGAATTTGATAACTTTGAAAAGAACATTACATCAAAAGTGTTTTAAGGTGTTAGATGAATACTTTTCGGTGTACAACATGTTCATTAATTTGAAATTATTAATATTCAATTTCAAATAAAAGTAAATATTAATTTTAAAATATTCTTACTAAATAATTTGGTATAACTATCATAATTTATATACATGTTGGACACTCATATAATGGTTAAGAAGAGATTATTTAGTTTGTTTCGATCATTAAATATATACGAGTTTATTGTGTTTTTAGCTTATTTAAATTTTATCGAATAGTGTTAGTGGAATAATAAGTTATCATCTATCTGTATATTCCAACCTAGAGTTTGTTTGAATATGGGAAACCATACTTACCCAATACAAAGAAGTTATTTTTATAATTAACTTGGATATATCGATGTCTTACATTAATATCTATTAGGGAAAAAAATCATTTAATGTGTCACAATTATAAGAATTAGTGTAACATACTATAATGGGGAAACCAAATCCGTTGTTATAAAAATTAATGGGGGGTCTCCTCATATCATGTTAGTTTTTCTTATGGGGATTAATATTGTATATTTTAATTTTAGGGAAAAAAAACACAACTTTTCACTCTCTTTTTTCTCTATTTTCACATTATTATATTTCGTTGTCATTGCACTTAACACGATTTAACTTCTATTAGATCCTTTAGGAATTCTTCAACCTTGCTTTGGTAGTCATGTTACTTATCGTGACCCATCTTTACTTCTAAACAACTTATTTTATATCTCTATTTTGTATATTTTAATTTTATTTTTAATAAACCAATAATGGTTGGAATTTTGAATTTGGAATGTCCATTGTGTTTACCGTAAATTAAATAATCTAACTTTTAGAATAACCTATTTAGTGAAAACCATGATAAACACTTTTGGAATTGACTCAAAAAATTGAAAATTTGGTAACTTTTTGGAAAAATGAAACTTCAAAAGACTATTGAAATAAATACGTCTTTAGAGTTGGTATAAAAAAGAAATGTATAATTCATCAAAATTATTAAAAAATTAATCTATTATACTTCAGAAGTATAATAAATTGAAAGATTTAAGTAATGATTATATTTAATGTCATAACTTATAATTCCAAGTAATATCTCTCTTAACAAATAAGTATGACTTATACTATTAATACGTGTTGTTGACAAATTATTTTCACTTTGAAGGAAAACGAGCGAATGTCCTTAACTAACAAAATTTTTACAGTTATTTTTTATTTATTTGTTAAGATTGGATTAGACAATGAATGAATATATGAGTATTAAACCGATAACTTGACTTAATTACGTGATAAATATATAGTACAAATTCTAACGGTCTAATTATTATACTATACAATAAATTATGTTTTATCATATAGAATATTTTATATCACACGAATTATTATTGAAAAATATAAATATTTTAGTGGGAGATCCTGTTTGTCATTCTTCTATGGGATCCCATTAAAACATGTATGAGTTTTATGGTCATTGTTTTAAATTTTTAGTATTTTGTCAACTTTATAATATTTTGAAAATTATTATTTTATTTATACATTAAAATTATTATTTAATCTATTCAACTAAATCTAGTTAAATTGAATTAAGTTAAAATCTAATCTAACAATTGATTGCACTTTTAAATATACTTCACAGTAAAGTAAAAAGCTTACAGAAAATTAACAATTAATACAAGTGGTACCATATTTCTTATAACTAAGATAATAAAATTGTTTAACATTGTTTTAATACATATAAGACAAAGGTAATATAATCTTAGATAAATTTTGAACTACCCAAACGATTAAAATACAGAAGATTCAACAACACTTTTCGTAGAGAAAATGTCAAAAATTAAACTCTAAGGGCATGGATTTTGTCATAACAACTAGGTTTTTTGAGGCATACTAAACAAAAACAATCTATCACTAAAACAAAAATTATATTACTATCAATCCTTTTTGTTTGTTTTATATGGAAGTGACTTAATGAATTTTTTTTCCAAAATTCAATTGAATATGGGTTTTTTACGAGCTAAATTAAGTTTAATTGAACCACTTTTATTAATAATTAATTTAAATTTTAAAACCAAATTAAAACAACCATACAATTTATATGTTTTTAAATAAATACATTTTTTAATGTAATATTCGGTTAAGTTTGATTATGTCTAGTTTTCTAAAACAACAATCCTAGAGTGGCAAAGTGAATCTTTTTGTGATTTGGAGTAGATGACATTTCTATTTTTTTTTTCAAATGTCATATATATTAAATTTATTTAATATGTATAAACTCATCTTTAAATTTGAATTCAGAAAATTAATTTCTAAAAATTCTTATACTTCAAGACATTGATTTTCATAATGTTATGCTTTTAGAAATTATGTTTGGCTATGTTGTCATGGAGGTGGTGTGCGACTGATATGACATTTGAAGTACACCGAACTAACTATAGTGTTGAGATTAATGTAACAGTTAAAGTTCATTGCCACAATGAACTACTTAAGAAGCTAATCCACCATAACTACATGGAGAATAATAAAGTTTGGTGAAATTAATAGACATGTTGTTTTACGTACTCTGTCATAATATTAACATAAAAAAGATAACATATTAGACAATAGAAAAAAAAAGTACAAGAATAAACATGTAAGAGAAATTAAGATATAGAAACTGTTTAAAGTATCCTAATACATATTTTAAATCATTACATAATAATTTGAGAAGATGAATAATGATGTCTAAGAATAAGAAATAAGATGATGTTATTTTATTTATGATGCAAATGGATGAAATTATTTATGAAATAAGGGATATAAAAGATGGTGATTTTTGTGAGTTGTAGTTTCACAGCATTGTTGTTCTCCCCTTCCTTCCCATCCCATCCTTCGTCCCTCCTCCCTTCCCTTTTCCCCAATGCTGGAATTCTATTGTATTCTCTCACATTTCCCTTTTATTTAACCTAATCAACCGTCTCCTTTTCTTTCTCATTTTCTTCCTTCGACCCTCTCATGTAAGACAACCTTTTCTCATCCTTTGAATTTCCCTTTGAATTATCCATCTTTCTCTCCGCACCCCATTCAACAAACTTCATTCTTTACTCCTTTTTCTTTGATGGGTTTCATTGAGAATTCTATTGAATGCATCTGATTTGTGTGACAACAAAGACCAAATACCCTGAGTCCACAGGTTTGAGAAAATAATAACATTTTAATATTTTTTTGTGTGCTCTTACCTGCATATGAATTTTGTGTTTTTATCCGTTTTTAGGCATCTAAGGTGGGTTGTTTTGTGTTGCGGGGTTTCAGGTCTGTTTGTTATCTTGTTTTTGATGTGTTAACTTTGGTTGAAGACTAGGGTTTTTTTGGGGTGGAGGGGTGATTGTGTTTTGGAGGTTGGTGTTATCTTTTTCAGTAGTTTTGGATTTGTGTGTCTGAGGATGTTGTATTGGTGAATTCTTGCAGTGTTTTGGGGATTTGGGGTTTGAAGTTTGAAGGTTTTTGTGTGATTTTGTTGAGAAATGAATCGTAGAGTGAGGAGGAAAGTGGCAAGGAAAAGTAAAGGGAATGTGGTGCAATCTAGTTCCCCTGAAGTTCAGGAGGAGGTTTTGCATTTGGAACCCCAAGGAGTTGTTGATTGGAACTGCTTGCCTGATGACACAGTAATTCAGCTGTTGTCATGTCTGAGTTACCGAGATCGAGCTAGCTTGTCGTCAACTTGTAAAACATGGAGGTCTCTTGGTAGCTCCCCGTGTCTGTGGACTTCTCTGGATCTTCGTTCGCACAGGTTTGATGCTGACATGGCTTCATCACTTGCTCCCAGGTGTGTGCATCTACAGAAGCTCAGGTTTCGGGGGGAGGAATCTGCTAATGCAATAATTCATCTTCGAGCTAAGAACTTGCGTGAATTGAGCGGTGACTATTGCAGGAAGATTAGTGATGCAACTCTTTCAGTGATTGTAGCTCGGCATGAGGCACTTGAGAGCCTTCAGCTTGGACCAGATTTTTGTGAGAGAATAAGTAGTGATGCTATTAAAGCAATAGCTCATTGCTGTCCTAACTTGAGTAAGCTCAGACTCTCGGGTATCAGGGATGTAAATGGTGATGCTATTAATGTTTTGGCTAAGCATTGTCCAAAGTTGACTGATATTGGTTTCATTGACTGTCTGAATGTTGACGAGGTTGCACTGGGAAATGTGTTATCAGTTCGTTTCCTTTCTGTGGCGGGGACTTCAAGTATGAAGTGGGGTGTGGTTTCCCATCTTTGGCATAAACTTCCTAACCTGATTGGGTTAGATGTTTCAAGAACTGATATTGGACCATCCGCTGTTTTCAGACTGTTATCCTTAACACAGAATTTGAGGGTTTTGATTGCTCTGAATTGTCCTATCCTCGAAGAGGACACTAGCTTTTCTGCTAGTAAATATAAAAACAAGTTATTAGTTTCCCTTCGTACTGATATTTTTAAAGGACTGGCTTCTTTATTTTTTGATAATACAAAGAGAGGAAAAAATGTGTTTTTGAACTGGAGGACCTCAAAGAATAATGATAAGGATCTTAATGAAATTATACCCTGGCTTGAGTGGATGCTGTCTCACACACTTTTGCGTTCTGCTGAGAGTCCTCAGCAGGGTCTTGATAATTTCTGGGTTGAACAAGGTGGAGCACTTTTGCTTAGTCTAATGCAGAGTTCTCAGGAGGATGTTCAAGAGAGGGCAGCCACAGGACTTGCAACTTTTGTTGTAATTGATGACGAAAATGCTAGCATAGATTGTGGAAGGGCTGAAGCAGTTATGCGAGATGGAGGCATACGCCTCCTACTTGGCCTGGCAAAGTCTTGGAGGGAAGGGCTTCAATCTGAGGCGGCCAAGGTACTCTTTCTATCCCTTTGTTTAAATACAGTCTACCTGATAATTTATAGTCATTTTTTACCTGATCTGTTGTGAGAAAAATTAATGCTTACATTTTTGCTGAGGTGGTCTTGATATTTTGTGCGTTTAAGATGCGTTTTTCACTATAAATCTGAGCCAAGAACAATCTAACATAATCAATGTGGACTTGTTTCTCTAAATTTTCAAAATTTGTGCAGGCCATTGCAAATTTGTCTGTCAATGCCAATGTGGCCAAAGCTGTTGCAGAAGAAGGTGGGATTGAGATTCTTGCTGGTTTGGCTAGGTCTATGAACAAGCTGGTGGCTGAAGAGGCTGCCGGAGGATTATGGAATCTCTCTGTTGGAGAAGAGCACAAGGTTGGAATTTGGATTTTGTATGTTATATAGTTTTCATTTGTTGGCATTTAATGCTTTAAATTATAAACTTAAGAGCCTTCCATCATAGGGTGCTATTGCTGAAGCCGGTGGAATACAAGCTTTAGTGGATCTTATCTTCAAGTGGTCCTCTAGTGGAGATGGAGTTTTAGTAAGTTCTGGTTTTATGTTGAGTTTCTTAAGTTACTTTTATTATATTACTTCTTATATCCAGTAATGTAAGTTGCTGTTTTATAATGTGTAAGACAGTTGGTTGATTAGATAGTTTTAATTTTTCAGGAACGGGCGGCTGGTGCATTGGCTAATTTGGCAGCCGATGACAAGTGTAGTACAGAGGTTGCACTGGCAGGAGGTGTGCATGCTCTGGTGATGCTTGCACGTAAGTGCAAATTTGAGGGAGTGCAAGAGCAGGTAGCACCACCTTTTAGTATTTGGGTACCATCCAATTCAATTACTAAAATCTTTGAAGCTGTTTTATTTCATTGATAATACCTGCCAATTCAATATTGGAACCCATCGTAGATATTTTAAAAATGGTTTTATGAGTGTGTACATGATTGAAAATTCTTAGAGTTTGGGCTTAATTTAATTCCATAATATCGGTTTGTAAAGTGAGGATTTTACAAACTTCATAAGCTCTATTTAATTCATATCTTATCTCTAGTTGATGCAAGGCTAAACACCATCCTTGAGCCTGAAATTAAGGCTGGCTAGGAGTGACCATGATTGAGGTGGCTTTCCAACAATAATTGTTATTTCCTTTTTGCTCCTGCAAAGGGGTGGGGGTGGGGGTGGGGGCTATGAAATTGTGTTGTCGGTGGTATTATTTGATTTTTTACCTAGAGTCCTTAGCTTGGAAGTTGGAAGGCTTAGCAATGGCTAAATCCTTTTGACATTGATGGTGCCATCGCATTACAAGGCTGTTTACTTGAATCTGGAATTTCATTCTGATTCTAGGTTCCTTCTTGAATTTCTGGACTTATATTCTCTATCTTTTCTCAGTGTTAACTTTTGGTGCCATGGCAGTTATGACGGTTTTTTTGCCAACTGCCATAGGCAATTTGTGAAGGGAGGCTCACAATGGCAGCACCATAGGCCACAATGGTATGTTTGTATGGCAGAATTTTTGCCTTCTGCCATCTTCGATTAATAACAAGGTTGCTAAAAATCAAGAGTTTATGCAAACTAGTGAAAGGTCTGTAAGCTTGATTCATAAACTTGAAACGTGAACTCTTATCTATTTACTTCATATAAAAAATTATTGAAATACCTGTAATAACTTTGAGCCTTTTACTTCCATAATGCAAAATTTTTAACCTCAATGATAAAGTAACAAGTCAAGTAGTTCATTGCTATTAAATAAGTTCAAACAACTCCAAATAGAATATAAGTTCATACAAAACAGGTTCTTAATATGATGACATTTCATAGATAAAAGAAGATAAATGTCTGCAAATTGTATAGAGAAAATGGAGTTTCAAGAAATTTGCAAACCACAAGACTGTAGGGAGAAGATAGCTGCCACGTGCTTGAAACCTCGATGCGAAGAACAAATAGCAGATAGAGAAGGGATGCAGTGAGTCAGGATGGGCATTGTAATCAGCAGCGAGATGGGCAGCATGATGAGAAGAGTAGCTCTGTCACCAACAGCAAAGAGAAACAACACATTGATGAATTGTGGAGAACCCTAAACGTGGGTCTTCCCTTTTCTTCCATTTTTGCATGCCAAAATGACACAAAGGAGCATCATTTACAGTTAAAAAACGGCAGTTGAACTCTCTAAGTTGGGGGTTTGACCAAGTTCACCTGAGTTTATGATCCCACTGAGCCCACTATAAAAAACAAACCTACAAGTGAGTTAACATGAAACGGGTTGTGGATTTGTCAACTTGTACATTTTTAGAGTTAAAACTCGAGCTTGATAATCATGATTGAGAACAATGTTGCATATTTCCTATTCTGGATAACGATGATGTACACTTATAAGTGGAACAAGAATCATGGATCTATTTCCATATGTAGTTGTCTGCTATAAGTTATACCTCACAGAGGTTTGTAGTTTTTTATATATATTGAGAGAAATGGAATAGTTTGATATGCCATTTCTGTTTTTGATGGTAATGTGGTCTACACTGTCCTATTTTGGTCAATGGTTCTGTGCTAGTGCCGCATGGGGGATGACATGCCTGTGTTAGTTGTGATCTTGCCAATATATACAATGCTAATGATGATCTAGCTAAGAGATGCTTTATATAATTTTCTATGAATTCTTCATGTTTACATTAAATACATATGCATGGGCATTATTTTTTAACTTATAAATTGATTCTTCAGAATCTGTTATATTTTTTTCAAATCTTTTGCTTTCCATTGAGGGATGCAATTGCATTGGTGTGGGGTTATTAAAATAACTACTTTTAAATATAGGCTGCTCGTGCATTGGCTAACTTAGCTGCTCATGGAGATAGTAACAGTAACAATGCTGCCGTTGGACAAGAAGCAGGTGCTCTTGAGGCTCTTGTTCAACTTACTCGTTCTCCCCACGAGGGCGTTAGGTAATGTTTAACTGGTCTTTGCATGTGTGTGATATTGTACCTGTGTATAGCTTTTAGGTATGTTTTTGATAAAAAAAATAGGGATTAGGTGGAATAAAGGGAACCCAAGTGAATATATTTGTATGAGATAAGACTCTGAATAATTGTGAAAGAAAACACTGACTCAACACCTGTATTTTTAATAAATTATATATCTCAACGCAACTGCAAAAGTTTGCTACAAATAAACTCACTTAAACCAATACTAATCTTAGAAGCTGTAACTAACTACAGACTTGACAAACAATGACCTGAACTGCCATATGATTAAAGAAAATGGCCATTGCTTTTAGAAATTGGTTTCATAAACCATTTATACAACAGTTTAATTGATTTACAATTGTTGCCTTTTCTCTTCAGCCTGTGATCTTTTACCTTGAAACATATTAATTATTGCAGTACCTTTCCTTTAACCCTGATATTTATACAGGCAAGAGGCTGCAGGTGCACTTTGGAATTTGTCATTTGACGATAGAAATCGAGAAGCCATTGCCGCATCTGGTGGAGTTCAGGCCTTGGTAAGTTCTTACAAGGTTAAGCTATTACTTTTAAATAGAAAAAATTGTAGTATTAAATAGAAATAGAAAGATACAAGGGATGATAAGAAACATTCCCGAAGAAAATGAAAATCTGAGAGAAAATAAGGGAGAAACCTGCACTTTAAAACCGTTGTTAAATTTAGAGAGGGGGAGGGAGAGGAATGGAGAAAGGGTGAGAGAGTCTGGGAGATAGAATGGAATTGGTTGAGTGAAATTGCTTTCTTCTGCAGTACATCCTATATGCAGAACATCCATTTTAGAGATATAATATTCTAGTGTTAATGATAGTCTGCTAAGTTTCAGCTTAGCTGTAACTGTGTAACTGACTGTTAACTCAGCAGCCACTCCGTAGTAGTCTACAATACATGTACATTTGCATTCTCTGTAACAAATCCATTTTATCACTATCAGAAATTCCTCTTCAGTTTTCTCCCTCTCTCAGCTTTATCCTTGTCTCTATTAATCTCTGCATAAATGGGTACTATTTCCTAGGCTAAGATACTTGGTATACATGATTAGACTTTTTAAAATGCATCCTTGTAAATAGTATGTGATAAATGTTAATTTCTACTGGAATCATTTTTTTATGTAATAGTATATTTGGATACTAAGAAATAATGTTTCCCAAACATTCTCAACTTTATTTGACAGTCAATATGTAGAGGTTATAGAGATGAATAAAATTATTTTTTCCACTTTCTGAACAAATATAATCTTTTAATGGATCTTGTAAATCCTTTTACCAGAGCATTGATCTTGCAGGAGACTGAAAAGTTTAGTGTGTTTATGTTTTGACATTGTGGTTTCTATAGGTTGCTCTTGCCCAAGCTTGTGCTAATGCCTCCCCTGGACTTCAAGAGAGGGCTGCTGGAGCTCTGTGGGGATTATCAGTCTCGGAAACTAATAGGTACTTCAAAGATTTCAGTTTGTATTTGATCTCCCAGAATCTTGATTCTTAAGACTTGTTTGGAATATGTCATATCTGATGTAGTATCGGGGTACAAACATTTGTCTACGAAAAATCACATTTCTCTTTTAGGACTGAATGATTTCATTATTTCAGGTTTCGTAGTAGTACTTACTTATTAGTGTTTTGGTTTAGTTGTTTTTTTTTTGTTTGCTCTTTTGCTTTCTTATGTTCCTTTCATTTTTTATCTCTTCTTTTGGGTTTGAGAGGATTTGATTAAAAAAATACTTTAGAAATCTTATGTATATCATGCTTTATTTATCTTTTTGTCTATGCTTATAAATTGTCAAAAGTCAGTCTAACAGAGAGAACCTATCTTTAATTGCAGAGAAAAGTCATCTTAAAAATTAAAGAATGTGTTTATAATTTAGTACACTACAGTGAACCATCTTCTTAACACCGAAGTTAATGTTAAGCATACTATTTAAGAAATGGAATGATAGATTAACTTTTTTCATTGCTAATATTTTTATCCATTATCTTCACTTTATATAAAACAACTCTTGAATATAAAATATACAAATTATTACAAGTGTGCCTTTTTATATTCTTCTTGATTCCTTTTTTTGACAAATCTATCTTTTCTTTTTAATTTATAAAAATGATACTGAGTTTTGAAATCTTCTAAATATTTGTAATCTTATCGCCATTCATAAACTTAAATCTTTATGATGAGCCATGGGGGAAATTGGAAAATCATGGAATAGGCTTTCTACCACTCTGTTTTTCCTTTCAATTTTATTTTGTACACTTTTAGACCTTATTGCAATACCTTCTATAATTATCTAAAGCTAAATCTCTCTTCCATTCCCTTCATCCAATTCCAGATAGATATAAGGTTTAATATTTAATGTCCTTTCTGGTATTTCTTTTGGTTATTTGTATGGGCAATGCTGCTGTTTTTGTAGTTGCATATAATTTTTGTAGTTGCATCATAGATAGTTTCCAACCTCCTTTGTTTAAAAGCAGAAGACGAATTAGAGGATCTGTTCTGGTTTTCACTAATAAAATAAATGATTTTAGTTCAATGTGCTCTTTCTATTTTTTACTTTTTGTTCATTTTCTTTGACTAAGATATGGTTTCGAACTTGGTTAAAAAAATTGTCATAATAAAATTTCATTATCTTTCTGTATTAGATTATGCTTGTATTCATTAATGTTGGTTTTTGTTTGCTTAGTGTTGCCATTGGACGAGAAGGAGGTGTTGCACCTCTGATTGCACTTGCACGCTCTGAAGCAGAGGTAATTTATTCCCTTCATGTTTGATGCTTACGTGTATGTTTATAATTCAGTGCTAGACAAGTACATAGCAATTCCAAAAAAGTATCCCATTTTGGTGGTTCAACTAGTTCCTTGTTGGTGGTGTTATTATTTTAGTCTTTTAAGTTGCTTTAGAGTAGCTGTTTGCAATTATATTGGTGGGGTTCCATAAGCCTTTTTCCCTTTTGGGTTCTATCAATAGTTTTTTTCATACTGCATATGTTATGCAGGTTAAGTAGGTGGTTAAACAGAACAACTATTATTTGTTGCTAGCAACTGGGATGTTTTGTTTTTTAGTAGTTACTTTTCTAGGTTATGATATGATAATTTTTTTACTTTCGTTATTGCTGACATCCCAAAGGGCTTTAGCTATCAAGTGATGACACATGAATATCACATTCCCTCTCAAGCAAGAGTTGTTTGGGCATGAAATGCGTATAATTCACAGGCCTATCATGTGTTGAAATTCAACTTTTTACTAAAGGAATATCTGGTCTTCCTGTTTTTAAGCTTTCATTCTTTGCATCTTAGTCTCTTGTGGGAGATACTTTGTCGTGTATACTATGTGAGTTTTGGCTCCTTCAGACTTTGCTCACAAGTATTTATCATCCCACAAGCATTTACATACCTTTTGTCTGTATTTTTTTTAGCATCTTTATCTATTTATATATGTAAAATTCTGATTAGATTCAAGCCACCTTCCACTTTCAGGATGTTCATGAAACTGCTGCAGGGGCACTATGGAATCTTGCTTTCAATGCTAGTAATGCTCTACGAATAGTAGAGGAAGGTGGAGTATCTGCGCTTGTTGATCTCTGTTCTTCATCAGTATCAAAAATGGCACGCTTCATGGCTGCTTTGGCATTGGCTTACATGTTTGACGGGAGGTAATTAATTTGATTAAAATCGGCTGTGTCCCTGTTACCCTTTCTTTTTGTTTCTTTGAATGTTTTTTTTTTCATTTGGTAAATGTTATTTATTGAAGTTTGTTCATTCTTATTATTTGAATACTTGGTGGATCTTTGGTTTATTTTGTTTCTGTTCTAATTTGTTCTGTTCTGTATTTATAGTGTGAATATATGAAAAAAAAATAAAATGACTTTACTGTAAAATAATTGCTTAACCAATGAAACTGGGTATGAGAGATCATTTTATGTGTATATTTGAGCATCGTGACATGTTTTGCAGAATGGATGAATATGCTTTAGTAGGCACTCCATCTGAAAGTACTTCTAAGAGTGTGAGCTTGGATGGAGCTAGAAGGATGGCTTTGAAACACATTGAAGCTTTTGTTCTAATGTTCTCTGATCCACAAGCATTTGCGGCTGCTGCTGCGTCATCTGCTCCTGCAGCATTAGCACAGGTTACTGAAGGTGCACGTATTCAAGAAGCGGGACATCTAAGATGCAGGTTTGCTTTCCTCCTTATACCTTGTAAAAGTTGTTCTTCATTATTGTTGTACCTTACTACCTCATGTATGATCTTGTTTTCTGATGATACAAAGCCATTGTCAGCTGCTTGCTTTTCCTGTATTCTTTGTTTTAGCATCAAAATTTTATGTTGCAATAGTGCATAGAATTTTAATTTTTTAACACTTTTCCTCGTTTATGGGCATTCATTCAGCTATATATATATTTAGTATGGGCATATATAGGTATTTTGACCAATTATTTCCGAAGTTTCTGTTTCATGAAAGTATTGTTTGTGAATATTAAATGAAGTGATAAAAACTGCCCCCTAGTATGTTTTGTTTCTTTCTTCTTTCTGAGTGAATTTTTTACTCAGCGACAATGCTTGATTGAGAAGTCTCCTTCGTGTCTAATTCATGGAGCGTAAGACTGGAAGGAATTACAAAATGTTTTTTTTCAATAATTATTATGACAGTTTAACATGCGTATGCTATTTAAATCCTACTTTCAGATGTTTTACTATGCCAAAGCAAGGTCAATTTTTTGTGGCTTTTGGCACTTGCCGTGTAATGCTGCTAGGTTTGTTATGGGATTGGATCGTGTTTATAGCTTCTCTCATTCATCATCTTTCATAGATGTATAATATATCACCATGCATGGAGGCTGGACAGCTTCATTATATTGTCTCTTCTCTATGTTTCTGCAGTTGTGCTGTTTTTTTTGGTTTTAATGGTATACCTTGTGCTCTAGAGTTCGTTCTTCCTTTCATTAAGATTTTCTTCTGCAATCGGTTATCCATGGTTTACTCATGTTGGAACCTCTACCGTATTTTATTTTTATTGTTTCTCAGTGGTGCTGAAATTGGAAGATTCATCACTATGCTACGAAATCAATCATCTATACTCAAGGCTTGTGCAGCATTTGCTCTTCTCCAGGTAACTATAGCAAGTAGCAGCATAGGCATTTTGTAATCCATATTCAGTTTGAATTCTGACGTTGTTATGCGTTGATTTTTCAATTGCAGTTTACAATTCCTGGTGGACGACATGCCATGCACCATGCTAGCCTCATGCAGAGCTTGGGAGCACCCCGAGTTCTGCGTGGTGCGGCTGCAGCAGCAACCGCTCCACTTGAAGCAAAAATCTTTGCCCGAATTGTTCTTCGCAATCTTGAGTATCACCAGATAGAGCATACAGTGTAGATCAGTTCATTTGTTTACAGTCCTCTTTGTCAAATCATTTTGGACTGCTCAGTATCATAAGAACACTTCAAGGTGAGCCTGATGCATGTGATGTGAAGCAAGTTATACATTGACTGGTTCTCATTTTTCATTTTCTTTGGAACTGCTTAGGAAACAGTTCTTGTTTTCAGATGTATTTCTTCCCTTGTATCAATCTTTTCATATCAAGGCTGCAACAGATAGGCACATTGACATAAATTTCACTGCCTTGATGTGTTTTTTTTCTATGTATTATTCTTAAGTATTCTGTATAATTAAACTTTTAGAGCTATTTTAGAGAGACTTGTTACAGTTTCCATTCGCTTCAGTTACCACCTTGAAATATATAGAATCTCAGTGAAATACATTTATGATATCATTTCCTCCTTCATTTGCAATATACATTTTTAGTCTATATAGTTGTTAGATAGGAAGTGTTAGAGTAGGTCTTTCACTTGCACCTCAGGGAGACCAATGTTTACTTTTATTTTTTAGAAATAAATTTTCAATTTTGACTCATGAAAATATTGTATTTGTTTTTTATTTTCTTAAATCACATTAAATATTTATTTTTCATATATAAAACACAGGAAAGAGTTAGTTTGTGGAAAATGTTTCTTATCAAAAGTGCGATGATCATCATTTCTTGAAATGTTTACATAGAATGATTAAAATTAGATTATGAATGTGTTTTGGGAAAATTAGCTGAAGTAATAAACTACTTTATCCGATTAAGATTATTTGATAAGTTGAAAAAAATGAAAAATGATAGATAAATGTAAGTTTTGCTATATAAATAAAATTTATACTTTCAATATAAAGATATATTATGTAATTGTAATTTGAGTGCTTTCAAAAAAGTATTTAAATTTTTTAGTCTTTCTATTTATTTTTAAAAGTTGTATCTATCCAATTTGTTTTAGACAAATCATTCTAATAAATATTTATTTTAATTTATTTTTTGAAATTATTTTTTTATTACTTAACATTAACTATTATTTTATAAGTAATTTTCATATAACATTGTGTAACGAAACACTAATGATTAAAAAAATTAAAAATTTTTTTTAATAAAAAATATATTACAACATTATAGGTTAAAAAATAATTAAACAAGCATCTCAATTTTTAAAATGAATCACTTTAATATATCTTACTAAACACTTTTATATTAGTAAAACTAACTTATAAGTTAGTCCAATAAACTAATATTTAAGTTATTAGTACAAAAACATTCTATTATAGTCTGTAACATATTTCCAACATTATTTTTAATAGATAAAATTAATGCAATTATTTCTTTTTCTCTTGCTTCATTGAGTAACATTTTTAACCACTGTTTTTACACTTATCTCTCTAAGCTAAAAAAATCCAAATATTTTAATTACTCTTTCTTAATTAAGGTTTTGATGAACTATATACAGAGAATAGAGAAAAATGTTTATTAAAAGTACTTTTGCTTTTGTTGTTTTTCTAATGCATAATCGTATCATATTATGTATTATGTCATAAACTTTCTTTCTCATATTATATAATAAAGGAAAAAACTTCAAGAAAATATATATTGGTGCATTTTTTTAATTCCTTTTAGATAGATTGTTTTGATTGCACAGGTCAATGGGGCTGAACTTTGAAAAGGTAATACCACAAGCTTCTTTGATGAACTTATGCTCACAATATTTCAAGGGATAAATTTGTAGGAAATTAAAAACAATTTTTATTTATTAATTTCAGGCATGGAAGATTACCTTAAAATTAAAGAAAATGTTTCCTTTAAACTAAACACATATATTAGGTTTTTGTACCAAACTAGGCATATTTGCCTTCAATATTACCAAAATGGGCAAATTCAACCGAAATTACGAAAATGGGGAAGTCGTGGGGGGTCCAAACAACTTCAATTGAAGAAGTCGTGCCCCCCTGCACGACTTCACACTGTGCATTTGTACAGTGTTGAAGTCGTGCACCCCAAAAACGACTTCTGAGTGCTGTAATCGATTACATTGTAATGGTAATCGATTACAAAGTGTGGTTATCGTGACACCCCTGCACGACTTCAATTCAGTAGGCCAAATACGTACTGGTAATCGATTACGACACTTCTGTAATCGATTACCATTGTGTTATTTGTGCAAGAACCACTCTGGTAAGCGATTACAAGGTTGTTGTAATCGATTACCAGTGTGTTTTTGGTAGGTTTTTGAAAATGTGGAAGTTAATTAAGTGTATTGATATGAATTAGTGTAAGCACAGATTGTTGTTGATTACATTGTGATGTATTGTTATGTATTGGAAGAGTTTTTTAATTTATGTAAATCATAAGACAAAATCGTAAGACAAAATCATAAGACAAAATCGTAAGGCAATAGAAATCTTTTTCCATTGGCCTTTGCCATTGTAGAAGGTGAGACAAAGGAGGCCTTGATATGGTTCTTTCAACTACTTCGAGAACATGTTTGCCACCAACAAAATATTTGCATCATCACTGACAGAGGAAAGGGCATCCTATCGGCCTTAAGATCCGAAGAAGTTGGTTGGAAACAAGATGGTTTGAACTCTGTTTAATGCATACGTCATCTAGCATCCAACTTCAACAACAAATTCAAAAATCACGACCTCAAAAAACAATTCATCAATTTAGGTACTACTACAAACATTCTTAATACACTTTTACTTTTATAATTTTGTTAACATTATTCTTTAATTTATTTATTCATTACATCATTATAGCTTACGAGGTTAAGCAACCAATTGTGACGGCAAAACTTGCTGCACTCAGAAACCAATACCCACAACAAGTTGATTGGATAGATAAAATCCCGTTACAAAAATGGTCTCAGGCTTTTGATGGAGGGAAAAGATATGGACATATGACCACTAATCTTGCTGAGTGCACCAACTCCATTTTAAAGGGAGCACGTTCATTACCAATATGTGCTCTCATCAGAACAACATTTGAAAGGACACAATCATGGTTTGTTGAACGGGGATTAAAGGCGAACTGTATGCTACAAGCAGGACACCAATATCTTGAACAAATCGCCGACATCATTAGGAAAAACCAACAACAATCCGCATTTTGTCATGTTCATCGCTACAACCGTGAAAATTCTGAATTTGATGTTCAGGAAATTTCAACACCTCACCACTACCGCCCTGTTCCACTTTCCTATAAGGTCAGCCTAAATGAATGGTGGTGTGATTGTGGTCACTTCCAGGCTACTCGTCTCCCATGTCATCATGTCATTGCTGTTTGTGCATTTTCGCTTATCCTACTAACCCAAGTAATCGATCCAGTGTACAGTCTTAACAACATTTTCAAGGCATACGAAGTACAATTTTACCCAATCCAAAATCAAGATTATTGGTCTACGTATACAGGTCCAAACTTCATACCAGATCCTAAAATGTGACGCAAGACATCTGGAAGACCATCTACAAATAGGCTTCATAATGAAATGGATCAATCCAATCCAGATAAGCCAAAAAAATGCTCTTATTGCCGCAACGAAGGTCATCATAGGGGAAATTGTAATCTTACACAATTGTAATCGAATCGATTTTTTTTATATTACTATTATTATTTGTTATTAATATTTATTTTCTCTTCTCGTATAACACAACCAATACATAAAATATGTTAATTGCAAAATCATTTTCAAAAACCAACCAAAAACACACTGGTAATCGATTACACAAGTGCCGTAATCGATTACCAGTACGTTTTTTGCCTACTCAATTGAAGTCGTGTAGGGGGGTCACGATTTCAACAATCTGTAATCGATTACCAGTGCATTGTAATCGATTACAACACTCAGAAGTCGTTTTTGGGCTGCACGACTTCAACACTGAACACATGAACAGTGTGAAGTCGTGCAGGGGGGGCACGACTTCTTCAATTGAAGTCGTTTGGGCCCCCCACGACTTCACTTTGGGTCAAAATTTGTCCATTTCGGTAATATTGAAGGCAAATATGCCTAGTTTGGTGCAAAAACCCATATCTTATTCACTTCATTTGTGAGGGATAGCATCCTACGTACTAATTCCTATGTATCAAATATTTCAAATATTTAGTTAATGAGTAGTAAAAATTACTATTACTACGTTATTAAAATAGCATGATGCTTTATACATTATTAGAACAAACTTCTTTATAAATATTGTCAAAGACAGATAAAAAAAATAATAACGTTCTCATAAGTTAAAAATTAAAAAAGAGAGAAATGTAATTAAAGAAAATGTAATTAACAATATAATGATGTCACTAAAGCATTTAATTATATCAAATGAGAGAGAGAAAAAAATTGCTTCTGATCACTTGAACATGAATCTTGATAGCTTTGTCAGTTCATTTTATTGATGATGACCCTTTGTGTTTGCATCTTCAGCAATTACTGAACCATAAGAAAGAAGCCATAATAAATAGAGTGATATCAAATGAAAGAGATGATATAAGAATCTGTGAAATCTAACCTTTGGTCATTATATTTTGATATTTGTGACACACTTGAGCAGCATTTCAACCACTTTTGATGAGACATCTGAAGTTGATTTCTTTAAATGTTTAATCTTAGCCTCTGTGTCCTCCTCAAGCCTTTTCACATTAGATCCAGAAGTCCCTGTGGTCTAAGCAAACTCACCCCAAAACCAAAACATTCTTAATCTAATCAAAACATAACATATTTGAATTTTGTTTGACCTATAATAATACATTAAACATCAGTTTTTACCTCTGAAATTGAATTTTGATACTCATCTTCCATGTGAGATCTGTATTGTGCAGCCTCTTTCTCAGCCTCTTCCTTTGCCTGCTTCAACCTTTGGGTTCTTACTGAACAATTGAACGCAACATTCATCCATTCATTCAGATTAAATGGAGATAAGTTTGTAGACAAATTATAAAATTGTGGTTACAGAGTTTTTCTAAAACCTTGATCACAACATTGTCTGAGAGGGTTGAGGTCTTACAATTTCTTGCATTAGAAATAATGTGTTGTGCTTCTTGTTCAGCGGTTAGCAGCATCTGAATGCCTCCTTGTCCTTTGAAGGGATCCATGATAGCTCTGTATCGACAAAATTATCAATCACAGAACCTGTTATAACTGAACATCAACTTCGATAATTTGATCATTGTCGAAATCAAACTATTGCATATAAAATCAGAAAATGTTGGAAGAAACATCACCTCAATTTCTTACCTGAACAAAGGAAACTGTTCGAAAAGCTTGGTATGTGAGAGAGAACTTTGATGTGATTTGATTGGGAGATTATTGTTCTCATAGCTCTCCGAAATCAATGGGAGTATTTTTTTTTCTATGTACCAAGTCAGACTGCGCAGTTTGTGTTGTTCAACTGAAAAACTGTCTGTTGTAAGGAAACAAAAATTAAAATAATAGACTAAAATTAACTTTTAATTGGTAAATTTGGAAAAATACTCTAATATGACTAGTATATTAATTTTTGGAGGCATAATCTCCTCAATCTAATATATATATTTTCTTATCTTAGTCTTTTTCTAAATGAATAAACTAATGCTTTTAAAAAATTAATATTGTCAATTTGAATATGATTCAGGTGACACTGATCTTAAATTAAAGTGAGATCATAAAATTAATAACAAGATAAGTAATCATTTGAAAAGAACTTAGCATATAATGCTGGTTGTCACATACATTGGGTTCTCTTAATAAGATTAACAAAAATGTACATTAACTATTAATAAAAGAATTTCGATTTTAAGGTTCTTGTAAAAGAGGGCCACTCTCTTGCATTTATAATTTAATATTCTTATATTTGTTTACTGTATATAATATTATTTGTTATATTTATTACTACTATTATTATTAGAGTGTACATATATACTATTGTATAATTTATATTTTTTTGAATTTAATTCTTTAAGTAATTTTTTTTAATTTAATCATTTTTTAAAATTAAATATGTAAGGGTCTGAAAATGTAGGGTTATTGGACCTTAGGTTGAGGCGGCCAGACCCGTAAAACTAAGGATATCATGACCTTAGAAGGGACCTTTCAAAATCTGAGTTCATTAGCCAACTTTCTCTTCTCTCTCTAGAACTCTTATTTTGCCTAACCTTGCTCTGCCTTCTCTCTACCATTCCCTCACATTCAGCCATTGCATGTTGGATTAGGTGGTGCTCAAGTGACCGCAGCGCAGTGAGCTTCGCAACCATCCAATTAGATTTTCCTTCTTTAGCGGGTAATTCGTTTTCCTTTCTCCTCCGTGATTTTGGAACCTAGGGCATGCATCTTTGCTGGTTGCATTTAGCTAGAAATGTTCCCTTCCATTTCCTCTGTTCATTATAGCTTTAAGAGCTGTTTCTGTCACCAATGTGGTGTCTTGTAGGGTTTGGTCGGGTCCTTGCTATGTGAGGCACTGTTAGAGCATTCTAGTGGGTTGTACTGCTCAACTCCAAGGTAAGGGGAGCTAGATACTTTTCTATGGGTTGTATGAACAATGCATGTGCTGAAATCTGTAATATTCTGCTGTTTGATGAACAAGTTTGTGTTTAGAGTGACCTTGTTTTGTATGCATCTGTATGAGTAAACGTGGAACTGTACATTGCTGTTGTAAATTGATCTGGGGAAAACGTATTGCTGTGATTGGGTTCATTGGCGAGGTAGAGATGTTATGAAGGTGATTAGATACGGGGTCAAGTGAAACTGTAGTGTTTTGGGGCAAATTAGAGGTAGTGAGGTAGCGATTTTGGGCATGGGAGATCTTGTGTGGGTTTGGGCTGTTTGGGTAGCTCAGATAGGTCAATTTTGACTTGTTAGGAACCTCAAACTGGTCTAAAACAAGTTACAAGTAGTGGAATTGGATTTGGGTCCCTAAGTTGTTGATTTTGGTGTTTTAGAGTAGAATTTGAGTCTAAATCACTTTACAATTGTAGTAGGAACGTTTATAATCAATTAGATAAGTTTAATTAGGTCTAAAACTTGAATTAGAGGTGTTAGAAACTGGAGGAAAGGCCTATAAATGGTAAGGGGGTGTGTGAGTGCATAATTCTGCATAATTTGCGTTCTGCAGATGATGCAGAGTCGCTATGCGAATTGTCTCGCATAGCAAATCCCTGTAGAAAGTGCTCACTATTTGGGTCATTCGCTGTGCAAGCTGGTGCGCTGTGCGAATGACTGGAGGGTGCTGCTCTCTGTATGGTGATTTGCATAACGAATCTAGTCGTTGTGCGACTGGTGGTTGCCTGGGAAAATACTATTTTAATTCGAATAGTGAATTTGGGGCGCTATGCGAGGGTTTAGGGTTTGATAATGTGTAGCCGAATTTTCAGTTTAGCATAGCGCACAGACTTGGTGCGTTGTGCGAATGGAGTTTAGCATAGTGCACAGGCTTGGTGCGTTGAGCGAATGTGAGTGAGTAAAACCCACTGTTTTTGTTATTCGCACAACGAGTTTGGTGCGCTGAGCGACTTGCCCATAACCTGTTTTTATTTGTTTTTATTCCTGTTTTATGATAACCTGTGTTTTGATTATTAGAATGATGTAAAAGTATATATGATATTGTATGATCGGTGAGGTTATATGTTTGGATTCAATGTGATAATATTATGATATTTTGTTGTTCATGTCTAGAGTTAAGTTTCAAAGTGACAATATGGTTGATAGACGTAATTCCATGGATCTCAAAGGAGGTTACATGGTGGTGCCTTATGTTATTGGACGTAATTCCATGGATCTCAAAGGGAGGTTACATGGTGGTGCCCTATATTATTGGACGTAATTCCATGATCTTCAAGGAGAAGATTCATGGTGGTGCCCTTAGTGTTTAGAATGATTTGCATGGTAGCTCAGTCTTAGGGGTTATCCTAAAAGTACAATGGTCAATCATTCTCAAGTAGAGAGGATTGAATCATGTCGTGAGTAGTAGTAGGAGGTCATAGTCTTGGGTGCTTCCAGTATGGCCCAAGGTGAGTGATAACGGACTAACCTCGTGAGTATGGTAGGGTGAAACCCATTGGCAATGGCTTTGCAAAGCAGTAGAGGCCACCACGAGTGCACACCCTCCATAGCTCGACAATCATTCTAAGTCCGGACGAGTCAAGTTTAAGTGCAACAAGTCATGTGGGTGTAGGGTACTGTATTTGTCTTTGCTTGCATATTGCCTGTGACTGCTATAACATGATTTTTATATCTAGCTCACCCTTGCTTGTGTGTTTGTGTTTGCTTGGGTATGATTTTCTTTTGCAATGATCATCCACTTGGATGTGAGCATAGGCGGATGAGGTGCCTCTGGAGCAGGCTTTGGAGGAAGACGATGTTGCTGCTTAGTCTCCTTAGGATTCTCTTAGTATTTCTGTATTTTGAATTACTGTTTAGTTGTTGAGGATTTCCCTGTGATTCCTATCCTTTTGAAATACTCTATTTGCGTTTAAGTTTTAAATTATGTCACATTCTGGGATGACTGTAAGCTTAACTACCTTATTTACAGTCTACTCTAACTGCCCTCTTTTATATAAATGTGGACTCACTATATTATATGCTTTTATATAATCTGGGATGTTACAAAATAAATAAAAATTAATTATTTATATTTATTTTTATGATTATAATTTTATTATTTTTTGGTATTATAAAAAAGTTATGTGTGTTTTCACTAATATTAGATTATGAGGTTGATTATTGTCTTATTAAGAAGAAAAAATCAATATTCATTTTAAATTATGATTGTGTAATTCGAAAAATTCTATCAGACTTTATTTGAATAAGGGAATGATTTGTGGAAGAGGAAAATAAAATAAATTGTGTTGAAAGGCAAGTTTTTTCTATTGAGAACAATTAAGTGAAAAGTTTGTAGTTAATATGATTTTAATTATACAGTATTATATTTAGAAATAATTATAAATTAAGAATTTAAAAATAATTAAATGTGAAATATAGATTTTTCTAAAAATAAATTACTTAAAAAGAAACCAAAAAATTGTTATGAATTTTTAATGAAAAAATATTTTAAAATAATTTATACTATTATATAAGAATATTTTTTTTGGTGTCACATTTTTTTTAATTTGATTATTTTATCTAAATTTAACCGTTTTTTTTTAATTTAATAATTTTTTAAAATTAAATAAATAATTATTATCCAAAAAATAAATAAAAAAAGTTATTTTTATAATAATAATTTTATTATTTTTTATTATTAAAAAAATAAATACACATCCATGTGTTTTACTAATAATATATAAAATAAATTATTGCATATAGTTGTATTTTAATAGAAGAACTAGTTCTTTTATTTTTGTATTAGTCTATTGCACAAATTTTTTCTTAAGGATGACAAATGGACCAGGTTCGGTCGGTTAGCTCATCATTCCAGTCATTACGTTCGTCTCGACCAGTTTGATTAGTTTGGGCAACCCGAACATCACGTTAGATTAGTCATTTCATTAACTCGTAGTCCGACCATCATAGGCACCTAGGCCAGATCGGTCAGTTAGTCCATCCCAATCATTCACTCAACCCACCCATCCCGATGAACCTGATCAACTCAACTAGCTCGGTCAACTCGACCGCCCGCCAACATGACCATCAAGCCAACACGCCCATCCCGGCCAGCTAGTCCATCTAGTATATCCCAAAAACCCATGCAAGATTGGTCAGCCGATCCATCCCGACCATTCATCTA
Organism: Vigna umbellata; assembly: GCF_029865625.1. NCBI lineage: Eukaryota > Viridiplantae > Streptophyta > Magnoliopsida > Fabales > Fabaceae > Vigna > Vigna umbellata. Next base: position 9,300,623 of record NC_142168.1, on the reverse strand, counting down.
GCCCGTCCATCCCCTTCATCTTAGCTAACCTAGATAGCTCAACCAGCTCGACCAACACGACCATCACGACATATCGACCATCTTGTCAGCCGTTAGTACGACCATCAAAACAACTTGGTCATCCTGGCCAACTAACCCATCTAGTTTATCCTGGACAGCCAGGCCAATTGGTCAATCAATCCATCTTACCATTCACCCAGTCTGCCCATCCTGATCAACCTAGTCAGTTTGATCAGCTCAACAAACCCGAGCATCACGCTAGATCAACCATTACATCAGTCCGTCTTCACGATCATTAAGCCAGCTCGACCAACTAGTCCATCCAATCTATCTTGACCACCTTGACCAGGTCGGTTAACTGATCCATCTAAGTCATCCCATCAGCCCGTCCACCCTAAGCAATTTGGCCAGTTCGGACAACTTGACCATCACACCATATCACCCATCTCGTGAACCTGTCATCACAACCATCAAAGCTAGCCAATCCATCTAGTTTAATGCTAGGCTCTATAAAAATAGGATCATTGCCTAGCTGAGAGGAAAGAAGAATTGTTAAGTGAGTGAACTAGCAACCTATTAATTCAGTGGGTATTTAAAAACATTTAATTCAAATGCTGCATTCCATTTTTTAAAAGTAGTGAATTGTTAGTCCAATGCAAATAACAAAAAAAAACTCCATGATTTGAAACAAGTGTGAATTAATTAAAATACGAGATTTTTTTTTACGATTTTGTTTCCCATATATATATATATTAATGAATCAAATTCAATGAAGCAACCACTATTACAATTAAAAAAACGAGATAATCTCATTAATTTGAAAAAATATTATTATAATTAAAATAACTTAAGTTTTGGTAAATGAGATAAAGCTTTTAGAAGATATCTTAATATCTTAATATTTTTTTATTAAAAAGCTTTAATATAAATAGAAAATATTTAATAAGTGTTTATTTATATAAAAACTATTATTATTCTAGAAAAATAGAATCTCCTTCTGTATTGTGTATCTTTTAAATTTTTTCACACTCTATAATCTATTTGAAAAAAATTGGAGAGCATCGTAGGACTCCTGTTGATAAGAGCCACATTTCTGTCTGATCCAATTATTGAATAATTAAGTTCTCCTTTTACCTATTTTAGAGTCAGTTTGAGATTTTTGATGTCTTGAGAATCCAAGTGTAAGTCTAAGTCCCATATAAGGTAAAAATGAAAAAGTGGATCAACATATAAAGGTGAAGACCCATTAACCAATTACCTTAAGGTTTTGGGTAGAGAGTGATATTAATATCTTATGTGGTTAGACTCATATCTCATTGGTGTGATATCTCCTCAGTGAACCTCCTCCTCCGTAGATCCAACAAGTGGTATCAGAGCCAAGTTAGGCTCATATGAGTACAATGATCCCTATGTCGAAAGTCTTCCTAACAAATGGTTCCAAGTAAGCGTGTCTCGTTAAGATGAACGACGATACCAAAAGGGTACTCAAATGTTTCCGCTAGAGGAGGAGTGTACTCATGTGGAAGGAACTCACCCTTGAGGGGGAGAATTGTTGAGAATCAAGTGTGAGTCTAAGTCTCACGTTGAATAGAAATGAGAAAGTGGAGCAGCATATAAGTGTCACTAGCGCAGAAAGGGCTTTAGACATATGTTATTTTGGGCTTTTAACGTCAGATCTCAATCCGACGTCTTTACAGGTGACGTTAATGGGGACGTCAGACTCTTATAAGAGACGTTAGATTACACCAAAACCGACGTCTAAGGGCACTATAGACGTCAGACATGACATTAACCGACGTCTAAAGGCACTATAGACGTCGGTTAATGCCTTTAATCGACGTCTAAGGGCACTATAGACGTCGGACATGACATTAATCGACGTCTACTGCAGCTCGTGTCTTTGGGTAGCGTAGTAGCACCTTCTTCCTTTGCTAGTTTCGTCATAGAAAAGGTTGCGTCTTTTGGACCTCTTATAGCATTTCAACCGAAAACCGAATCTGGGTCCTTGCCTAGTTCCATTCCAACCGGTAATGAAAACGAATACGGTGACTTGAGAATTGGGCAAGGACCCAGGTTCGGTTTTGGGTTGAAACGCTATAAGACATCCAAAAGACGCAAGCTTTTCTTATGAGAAAACTAGCAAAGGGAGAATGTGCTACTACGTTACCCAAAGACACGAGAAAAACTACACCAAAACACAACAAAAATTCATTTTAATCGGTTCAAATGGAAGATAATCAATCAAAGACTAATTTAATCGGAGTAAAAGTAAGTTTAAACGGTTCAAAAGAGATAAAACGCACCCAGAAATGCAATGCCGCGGAGAGAAAAGGCGAGGAGAAAAACGATGAAGTATGAGTAACTGCGAGTTCGCGATTTCTGATTTAACAGGAATCTAGACATCGGTGCCCTAGTGCCCGACGTCTATTCTCGACTAGACGTCGGGGACCTCACTACTATGACGTCCATTCGATTTAAAAATTAATATTCGCGGTGTATATAGAAGTCGGATGTGGCGAGATCCGACGTCTAAATGGCCAGAAAAAAATGAATTTTCACATTTTGTCAGCCATATAGACGTTTGTTACAGGGGGACCGACGTTTATAATCGTATATAGACGTCGAACTAGCGGGATCTGACGTCTATTTGGCGGAAAGAAAATGACTTTTCACCTACCTGTCAGACATATAGACGTCGGGTAGGGGGGCCCCGACGTCTATAATATTATAGATGTCGGGACCCCTCCTAACCGACGTCTATATGCCCAACTTATTTACGAAAATACCACCGGTCAATAATTTACGTTGGTTATTTTGTGGTCCGACGTCTATGGGGTGACGTTAAAAGCCAATTATGCACTAGTGTGTAACCCATTGCCTTAAGGTTTTGGGTAGAGAGTATTGTCAACCCCTTATGTGATTAGGCTCAAATCTCATTGGTGCACTCCCCAATGAATCTCCTCCTCCATAGACCCAACATGTTGCATGTAGGGTAATTTAATTTTGCATGTGGGTGTTTGGGGTCTCTAAGGAATATATGTTCAATTAAAGATTAGTAAGGCATGATAAAATTGTTGATATGCATATTTTTTTGCAAAGTTAAATTAATTATTTATAATTTAATTGTGTGTAATTGGAGTGAATTTAGGATATGCCTAATTTGAATAAGATGTGTGGTTTGAACTAGCTTGATTGATTATTTGTATGGATTTATGTTTGTGTGACTAGTTATGAGATGTAATTGTAAAAGAAAAATTGTTGGTAGTTGATCTCAAAGATTGATGAATTTAACTCCTTTTATATTAAGTGATATATTTGAATGATATCTTAATTTTCACTTGAAACTTATTTATGAGAATGGAAGATACCATTTGAAATTAAAAGAACAGATTGATCAATTTTGTGTTGATAGAGTGGTACTGTTAAGCTTTCCAGGTAAGGGGAGCTAATTATTTTTGTATGAATTTATTTTATAAAAATATATGCATATGAATGTTGAACTGGTGTGCTCTTGTGAACCTGTTTTATAACTTTTATTATATTGGGTGTTATAACTGAAACTGTGAAATTGTGCATGTTGTGATGTGATGAATTTAATCTGTTTTGAATGAGTTTGTTGGCTGAAATTGATCTTGTTGAAAGGTCTGGAGTAAGGGTTCTGTAATAGCATGTATATGGATATTAAATAGATGTACAGGTACTGTTTGAGGTTGCTGTGAGAGGAAGTGAAAATATTAAAATTAGGCATTTCAGATTTAGAGCATAAGAGAACATGGTAGATAATTTAAATAAATAAATTGTTAATTGTTGAGAGTCTTTCTTTGTTGGTAGGATAGAGAACCTTAAAAACCTGAGTTGGCACATCCTTGATCATAGAGCAGCCCTGGCCTGGTATAGTCAGTTGTGACTAGTCATATGTGCTGGCGTCGAAGGTGAGTTTGATGCGTTCAAACATCTAGGTCCTCTCCGGTGACCAATTGGGGTAAAGAAAGATCTCTACTAGGATGAAAATAAAATAAAACAAGTTGATTGTAGATGCATAAAATTATCATGTGTTAATTTCTAGTCAATTATAATTTTAGGAAATCAGTCACTGTGTGTTTGGAATTTAAAGTAAGGATCCATATATATATATATAATATATATATATATATATATATATATATATATATATATATATATATATATATATATATATATATATATATATAAAATAAAGTAAGGATAGTTGTTTCTTATATTGAAACGTGAGTGTTAATCAATAATTATATTACTTGTAGGTATGTATAAATTGATACATTCTATGAGCTGTTATGGGTTAGTTGGAGCTGTTTGGTTCTTGGTATTGATTAACTTAGATTCAATTATGGAGATGTTATTTTTATAATTTGTGAGTGGTGAGTAATGTATATTGTTGAGATTGTGTATATGTTGATTGTGGCAGAAAGTATATGATTACAAAGTGATAAAAGTATGATCCAAGTTGTAAATCAAGTTCCATCTGTGTAGGATCTCTGGGTGAGATCCTTAGTGTTTTAGAATGAAAGTAGGAGCTCAGTCTTGGGGGTCATTCTGAAACTCCAATGGCTAATCATATTCAAGTAGAGGGATTAATCCATGTGGTGAGGAGTAGCAGGAGGTCTTAGTCTTGGGCGCTTCCAGTATGCCTCAAGGCCCAGAACAGGCTAACCTCGTGAGTGTGGCAGGGTGGGGAACCCAAGTTTCATAAGTCACCACGAGTGCAGGACCCTCCACAGCTCGACTATCATTCTAAAGTCCGGACGAGTCAAGTCTAGAAGATAACATGCTAGGATGTATGCCTTAAATTGCTTTGATTTAAGTTAACTCTTGTATGTTATGTGCTTTATATGATCCATGCTTTTATATAATTAGCTCACCCTTGCTTGTTTGTGTGCTTGTTGTATGTGTTTTCTTTTGCAATGATCATCCACTTGGATGTGAGCAGAGGAAGATGGTGTTTCTTTGGAGGCAACATTGGAGAGAAATGAAGATGTTGCTGCAGCTTAGACTCACTAGGAATTCTTAGTTCTCTTATGTCATTTTGAAGAACCTTGTTATGTTTTATGTTTCAAATTCTAGACATATTTTGGAATACTCTAGTGCTTGAAGTTTCAATTTCTTAGTAAATTCTGGAAGACTGTAATCCTATAATACTTTAAGTACATCTCTTAACTGCTTTTTAATATTATAAATTGGTGATGTCTTTGCATATATATCTGCTATATATTTGGGATATCACAGATAATGTACTTTGATTAAGAGTGAAAACAACAACAAATTAATCAAGATTTTAATTGATTAATAAAATTAAAGATAATAATAAATTGAATAATAATATTTAGATAACATGTTTTCTTTATTATTTTTTATAAATTTTTTATCTTTTTCAATTTTATTTATTTATTTATTTAAATTTTTTTATCTAATTTATTGTTTATTTTATTTATCTTTGTCATCTTTTATTACATTTACTATTTAATTTGATTAACTCTTTTTATATAATTTTTATAAAAATAATTTATTAAAAATTAATTTCGTATCTCTTAAAAGATAACTTAAGATTAACTTTATATTTACTAATACTTTTGCCACTTTTTAAAAATATTGAAATTGTTATCAAATTTTCACACGGTAAACAAGGGTAACAAAAGGTAAAAAAAGTATCTCACATTCAAAAACAATAAAAACAGTAAAATAAAATAAAAACTTAAATCATATCACCACCTAAATAAACTATTTTCTTATTTATTAGAAAAACATACTTATCTTTTAATTTGTTAATTACAACAAAATTTATGATTAATGATCACTCATTCATCATGCAAACAAAATGTATTACTCCATTCCTGAACCTAATTGTTGATGTGAAAATTATTTATTTATTTATTTTAAAAGTCCATAAAATTTATTTATCTTGAAAATAAAATTGTACAAGTAATGTTAAAATAAGAAAATAATATTAGTACAAAAAAATATTTCCCAAAAATTTAAAATTATTGTGTATATTTAAGTTATATGTGTATGTAAATATAATTCAAAATTACGTTTAGAAGATTTACAAATCATAATATAACAAACATTTTATTATTAAAGGAGTTTGATGTTTACTTTTATATATAATAATATATAAACTTTTATATATCAATCATTTAATATCAGAATCATAAAATATCTAATAGAAATTAATAACGGTCAAACACGACTAATAATGCTATTCTTATATATAATAGATAAATAATTAGAGAGGATATTAATATTATAGCAGAGAAACGCAGAAAGAAAATAAAATTCATATACATATGCAAAAGCTTAACAAACGCAGAACATGTTCCATTTGGATTGTGTGTTCTGCACCACCAAATAAATAAGCTTTCTTCCAAAATCCCAATTCTAATCCACCAACCAAAATTCATCTCTCTTCTGTTGTAAGTCTTTTTTTCTGTCACTGTCTTTCTGGTGTGATTATCGATTCTTTGCTCGGTGCGTTAATTTTTCGTGGATCCTAACAACCCCTTTTCAGGTAAGACTCGTTCTTCTATTAACCTAGTTCTATAAAGATTGAATTTCACTACTTTTGTATATGCTTTCCGTGTTTTCTTTCAAGATTTTTTATATTTTCACAACTGGGGGCGTTCAATTTCTTAGTAGGGGTTTGTGGAGTGAGTTTATTGAAATTGGGTGGGGGATTTAACATGCTTCCGGTTCCAATCTTGACATTGTGGTCTGGGTTTTTCTCTCATCTCTGAATAGGGAAGGTTGAATGATTTGGAAAAAATGAGTACTTGCAATGCGAGGCCAGAAGAAGATGCTCTGAAAATGGAGAATGGAAAAGTTCCTTTCTCGGCATTTTCAGAATCAAAAGAGCAAAAGGTGATTCAGCAGCCTCGTTCTAGCTGCCAGATCATTGAGAATATTCCTAAGTCCGGTGCAAGCGAGGAGGATGTGCAGGTTAATATAGTTGGGAGTGGAAGCGGAACTTTTGGTGGCAAGGCAGTGGAAGATGCTTGTGACGAAGCCACTGATTCTGAATGTTCCAGTTCCAGTTCTTTTGGTGATACAGATTCTGGTACAGATGATGCCTCGTGCTCGGCGTTCACCAACACGGAAATAGAATCGCTGCCAATGTGTGATGGTGATCAAAGTAAGACTTCTTTATCTAGGTATGTTTCTGACTCAGTTTCCAGTATATTATTGTCGTGTCTGACAAAAACAATGAAACATATTTGAACATACAAAAAGAAGGGGAAAAAAACTAACCATGCATAGAAGGAATTTGCATTACAATATTACCAACCAATAGTTTTTGCTATCGATTTCTGTCCCTTTGACCTAATAAAAGATTCTTTTCAAGGTTATTTTGTGGGTAGATATTAAAGAAGTATCATCTGCTTTTATTTCCCTTTTTTATACTAGTACTATGTGATATAGTCTGCTTAAAATAAACAACTTGACGTTATTTTTTTTTTGTTGACATGACTAAAGTTGTGATGTGTCTTATTTTTGTTTCAGCATTACTTATGCTTTGGCTGCTCTGTGTTTGATTAGAAATTAGAATATTTATTGCTTGTGTTTAACAATTTACTATATTAATCCTTTCAGAAAGAACAAAGCGAGAACGTGGCATTGGAGGAGCTTCATTCACCCTGTTAAGTGGCGCTGTAAGTGGCTAGAATTGCAAGTGAAGAAACTTAACACTCTGGCACTGAAATATGATAAAGAGCTTGCAGCATATGATCATAGAAAGCAGCTCGAGTTTTCAAAGTTCACTATTGATGATCTTAATGTGAAGTCAGTACCTATATACGATGGCATTGGCAGAAATAAAGTTATGAAGAGAAAGAAAAGGAACAAAACTGAAGAACATAATTTATCATCATACATCTCTAAGCACAGTATATTCTCTTACTATGGTATGGCATTTCTCGGTTAGTTGTTGTATTTTTTGCTAATGCGATGCTCTTCCTAATCTTTTTCTCCCTTTTCTGTCAATTTCCAGAGAACAAAAACCAGGGCACTTGTGTGGAAGATTCTTGTGGTGATACCTTGAGTGAGTGACATTAATTACATAAATGCTGTATTTGCTATTCATTTGTTTTAATGAAAAAAATTCATGTCATTAAATTGTGAATGTACAAAGAATTACATACAAAGGATTTTTTACGTGTATCCATTGGCATGAGTATGACCATTTTGTGGAACAGATTTTAATCAACTGTTATTTGTTTCCACTTTTTATGACTGAAATTTTAATTCTGTTTCGTTTTATAATGCAGATTTTACTGAGGAGTTCAAGTTTAATGATACATTGTCTACTGCTGATCTGGAAGATAATGATAAAACTATCATTGATGTCATTAAAAGGATTGAAGAGCTACAGTCACATGTTGGGAAATTGAAAACTCGAATTGATAATGTTGTTAGAGAAAATCCAGGAAAATTCTGTTCTGTAACTCAGTTGGGCATGACTGGACCATCTGATGGACTTCATCATTCTGGTCATAATTCTAGTTCTTTAATTTGTAATGACAACACATTTCCTGTTAGATTTGTTCGTGCTTCATCACCGTATAAATCTGAGTTAAACAAAGAAGATCTATTTTTGAATCAAAATACATTACCAACCCGGGCCATGACAACTCCCTTTATTGAAACCACCAATATGCCCCAGCATGAGTTTCTCCCGGATAATGTAAGTTTTGTTTTTTCCCTAGGCAAATGTAATTTCAACTTGTATGTTATTGTGTTTTCTATTTTGCTTGCATTAATTTGTGGTTATGCTTGATATAGGGCATTGTTTGTTGTTGTGGCAAGTGAGTTGCCCAATGCTTACACCAGGCTGCTGGTTTTGTTTAGTTTCTGTTACAGGACAGAAGTTGTTCAGAAGAACTTAGATGCCATTGAACTTCTGTAGTCCTTTATCTTTGTTCCCATTTCTTCTTATGTAGTTCACCTAGAAAATTGAGATGTACATAATGTTTAGATGAATGTCCTTGAGACTTGAATTTAAATTTTTCTTATGCCTCTGTATAGTAAAATATTTTAATGTAATAATAACTCTTGACATGCCCTCTCATATTTTAGGTTTCTAAAAATTGGCATATCCCCTAGCCCTAGTTGCCATGTGATGACGGGTTATCATCCCTCGTTTGGAAGTGCTTCTTGCGAGTACTTTGTTTTGTCTCTTTACTGTGTTCTTTTATATGTACCGTGACTTGAAATTTTGAGCTGATTACAATAATATTAGTCATGGACCAAACAATCTATCTGCTGAGGTTATATTTGAATTGTAAACTTTGTTCCATATCTATCTGTATGTTTAAGGATCATAATAGACATTGTAAATTTGAATTATAACTTTGTCAAATATCCTTTGCATGCAGACCGAGTATGGAATTCTTATACAAAATCAGGCAGCTAAAGAAGAGTTGCATGATTTTGAGAGTGGTAGAAATCAATTTATGGAGAAAACCAAGGAATCGGTTGAAGAGCATAAATCCATGTCCCCTGAGAATGCGGTCTCTGCTTTGCAAGTTGGTTCTGCATCGAACTCAAATCTTCGCAGGAGCAAAAGGAGGGGCAGAAGGAAAATTGGTTCAAAGGGTTGGAAGCGGAGATAGTCGGCTTAAGTTGAATCTAAATGAACTGATTATTTGTTTCTTTAGACAACTACAGGAGCTCAGAACTTATCAATCATAACCTGTAAATGGTAGTTTTGTCGGATGTAAGTTTTCTCACATCAAAATGAGTTCTTACATCAACAAATGAGTTCAATTGTACATGACGTAAAAAGGTAGCATGCTCTGTGTACAAAGAAAGCTTGTGTTTATAATTATCGGAGAATTGTTGATTTGGGCAATTTTTTCTTGATTTGCTTGGGCATTATTGAATCAGTAATAGTCTTTTCTCCCTTTTGTATCCGATGAGTCACTACATATGCTGTTATGTTGTTGACACAGGTGATTGTGTTCTTTCTATTCTTTTTCTCCTCAGTTTCTTTAATTTTTTTCATGTGTTTTTTTAAGTGATGATTCTATACAAGTTAATTATCCAAGCGTATTTAAAGATAAAACATGCTGAATTGTTATTGTATTAAGACTTTGTGTAAATTAAATAAATTTTTCTACTGAGTGTGTAAATTGCACATTGGTTGTTGATGTGGCCGAAGATACTAAACAACATAAACACAGCATTAGATTAGTATGATCTATTCTGAAGATGATTTACCAGTTATTTTTTGAAAAATGTAAGGAGTACTTTTTTATTTTATTTAAAATATAAAAAAGATAATAATGACATACCTTAATGAACCTCTTTCATTTTTATAATTTAAAATAATAAATTTTAGGTTTAATCCTTTACTACATCCCTATTTATGTACGAATTTCTCAATTAGGTCCTCGTTTTTTAAAGTGTATTATAATGGTCCCTAATTTTGAAAATTGATATCAATTGAGTCCTTTCCGTTAAGTTGGCTGGACGGCGTTAAAAAAATTGATGAGTGGATGCTGAGATGACGAACGAGCGCTCGTCCACCAGCGAACGAACGCTCGTCCACCAGAGAACGAACGCTTGTCAACCTCTTACTGCTGGACAACCGTTCGTTCCACACTGGACGACCGTTCGTTCGGTGGTCGACGAGCGTTCGTTCGCTGGTGGACGAGCGCTCGTTCGTCATCTCAGCATCCCACTCATCAATTTTTTTAACGCCGTCCAGCTAACTTAACGGAAAGGACTCAATTGATATCAATTTTCAAAATTAGGGACCATTTTGATACACTTTAAAAAACGAGGACCCAATTGAGAAATTCGTACATAAATAGGGATGTAGTAAAGGATTAAACCTAAATTTTAATTGATAGAAGTCTGTTAAAAGGTGTAAACTTTTCATTTTTTTTTTCAACCAATTCATTCATTACTTAGAAATCCAATTATTCATCCTATGTACATAAAGGAATAAAAAGATGAGTCATAGTAGCATTGGATTAAAAAAAGACAGGAAAGAAAATAAAAGGTACAGAGATTATATAAATCTACAAAATAGGATTGAAAATTTTCACTTAACATAGACAAAACTTCTTCTTGAGGGGCATAAGTGCTATATATCCATTCATTATGTATTTTATGCTTTGGAATCAGTTTCATCTTGTGCATAATTCAATATGAATTACATTGGTAACCTTAGATATATGAAATGCTCTGCACTATTCTTAAAGAGTCACATTACAATTCTAAAACAGAGACATCTTCTTTCATGAAGGGTTTGACTTGTCTTCTTCTATTACACATTAAACCAGCAGATTAATGAAGAGTGCATCCTTTCAGTTCTTCACATATTTAAATTTGAAAGAAAATATATTCTTTTAGCCCACATCACTAAAATATTATTTCTTTAGTTGACACTACTACAATTACATATAATTCTCACTTCAAATTTGCAATATAAAATTGGACTTATTTTAAAAATTAATTTTATTCCACTAAAATAATAAATAGATTTTTTTTACTTTTTTAATTTGTTTTAAAATTGCTATTTCTTCTTATAAAATTAACTATTACATAATTATTGAAAAAGAATGCAAGAATAGTTGAAAAGCTTGAGGTATTTTTCCTATTAAATTTATATTAATTAAATATTTTTTCATTATTGTCATAATCATAAAATACAATTATTTTGGAACCAGGAAAGTAATTGATAACTAAGAATAACTTTGGTAATGTAAACATGATGTTATTTTAGTTCTTATATTTAAATTATTTATTATTATTTTATTTCTAAACTTAATCTACATATCTAAATTTAATTTATTTTCTCTCTTAAAATACTTTTAAGAGAGTTATTTATAAAAAAAAATCATTATTTTGATATGAATCTCACAAACATAACTGGTTTAGAACTGAAGAAATGTTTTTTTTTTATAGTTTTAAACAATTTATTTTTATAGAATCTACTGTGAAATAATATTTCTTTTTGACCAACAATAAGCAAACTGAATATACTCTTAATATATTGACTTAGGATAATGTTTTTGGGACCTAAATAATAATAATAATTATAAAAGTTTTAAAGAGGATTACTAAAATATATTTTTTTAATTTTTTTACATTTATAAACACTGAATTACAACCAGAGTCTCCTTAAAAGTGAAGCAAGTAAAATACTTGTTTCAGGTCTTAAAAAAAGCTCTCAATTTTTTTAGTATTAATATTTTTTTGTTAAATTAATTATAAAATTATGTTCAAGAAAAAAAAAGTCTCAATTTTTTCAAATACTAATATATCTCTATTAACTTAATTATAAAATTATGTTTAAGAAACAAAATGCCCCAATTTTTTTTTCAGTATTAATGTGCCTCTATACAATTAATTATAATTTTATGTTTGAAAATAAATTTAATTAAATTATTATCATTATCTCTTAATTTTTATTGATACTAAAAATGACATTTAATAAATTAAAACATATTTTTTAATAAATTATAACTTTGTAATTTAGGAAAAAGAGAATAATTAATTATCTTTATTCTCTTATAATCAATTTTGATTTTATTTGTATGTAACTTCTCATTTACTGATTATTGATTTTATTTATTGTCTCTTATTGTTTTATCTTAGTATAGAGCTCTTTATTTGAGAGTTTTGACAAAATTTTTTTTTTTAATTTCATGTTGTTTGTGTCTATCAATATTTTTATCTTCAATTCTAGTTAATATATTTTTGTTTCTATTTGTATTACATTGTTGAATTTGTATTAGGATTAGAGACATGTTTTTTTTTGTCTGTTTTGTTTTTCACTATTTTTTAATTTATGGGTCTTGAGAGTTTTTCTAAATATATATTTTTATAACAACTGAATTTTTTGTACGGATTGAATTGCATAACTATTTATTTAACCTTTTGATAAATAATGAAAATGCAATTTGTATTAATAAGTTATAAACAGGAGTTGGAATTGAAAAACAAAAGTTAAATAAAATTAATTATGATAATTTAATAGATAATTTTATATTAAAAACTTGAAAAATTAATTTTAAATAAAAACCTTCATTTTTAAGTTTCTAAAACTTTGAGTCACGTTAAAATATAACTATAGTGACAATTTCTTGTACAATAAAGGTCAAAATTCATATATTAAAGAAACTAAAAAAATATCACATATAGAGGCTAAAGTGATAAGACATAATTATCATTGAGAAGTATCAAAATACAAGCACACTAATTACATTTACCATTTTTGTACATCATATAATTATCTATTTAAACTAAATTATATAAATTTAGCTATTCATGAAAAGAGAAGGAAGAAAAAACTATCTTCATTAATGTTTATATGATGCCTATGATTACCCTTTGCAAAAAAGAGTGCTAGGCTACCTTCATTCCTATGTTGTTCTGACCTATTACTCTTTCACGGTATATTAGTATTCTTGCTAACCAAATGCCATACAATTACAAATCATATGCTCAAGCATTGTCCAGGGCACAACTTTTTACCTTGTTTCAAGCACCATTAAATTATGTATCCAAACAAGGTTTCCAACTTCATTTTCATTACTGACATTAATCCTCTTCAGTGATATAGCATTAGTCCTTCGTTTCTTCCTTCATCCTCGCAATTAGCTCCTCACCTAAACAACAATCATATATTCAGTTCACAACTTATTAATCTACATAATGATAAACAATACTATCAAAAGACCATAGAGATTGCAATGTAAACTAAACCACACATTCACACAATTTAATAACTATCAAAAACTTAGATAAAAGAAATCAACTCAACTTTAATTTGGAACAAATTATCATTTAAATGACCAAAATTTCTAAATTAGCTTTAACATATGATAACAACACTAAAAAAAATAAACTTAAACATTAAAACAATTATGAAGAACTAACTATAAATCTATAAAAAAAAACTCTCTCCCTATCTTATAATATGAAATTTTAATACTAAATAACTTATTTGTGTTTATGGAAGAAAAGATATTTGAATGTTACTCAATAAATGTGGTATTCATTACATAAGAAACAAGTGGTGTTGTCTTTGTGGACATGACCAGTTATAAAGTGTGGTTTTTGTTGGATTGGAATTTGAGGTCCTTGTATTGCAGTTTCTGGCACATTTGTAGTTTGAGATTGAAGTTCCTTTTTTATTTCAGTTCCACTTTGAGGTTCTTCTTTCAAAGTTTCAGGTGTAGCTGTAGTTTGAGACTCTTCTTCTATTTTAGTTTCAAATGTAGTTATAGTTAGAGGTTCTTGTATACTTTCAATTTTAGGTCTAGTTGGAGTTTGAGATTCTTGTTCAGATTCAATTTCATGTTCTTCTACTTTAGTTTCAGATGTAGTTGGAGTTTGAGGCTGTTCAGTTTGAGGTTCTTCTACTTCAGTTTCAGGTGCAGTTGGAGTTTGAGGTTGTTGTTCAGTTTGAGGTTCTTCTACTTCAGTTTTAGGTGTAGTTGGAGTTTGAGGTTGTTGTTCAGTTTGAGGCTCTTCTACTTCAGTTTCAGGTGTAGTTGGAATTTGAGGTTGTTGTTTAGTTTTAATTTGAGGTTTTTCCTCTATCTCAGTAATATACGAGACTGTATCCTTGGATGTTGTCTTTCTAATGAAGGTTAATCTTATGATCTTGACAGCAATTAGAGCCAAAATTGTAGCTGAGGGCACAAATACAACATCAGGTATTGCATTCATGAGTGCAAGTTGAGGCACTATTTGTCCTGTTTTTTTAGCCATCATGGCTGCTGGTGGTGCCATTATTGCGGTGATTAACATAGACTCGTCTACTTTGTTTATATTCACTTTCTCGATGATGAACTTAATGAACTTCTTTCTCTTCTCTTCTGTATCAATTTCTTTCCATTGTTCGAACAATTCCTAAAAAAAAAGTTTATGAGCAGCTAAAAAGTTTAACTTATGCCAAAGTTTAAATAAAATGCATGTGTTATATATCATGTGTTAGTTTCATTATAATAATTTGTATATTTTATATTCAAGAGTTGTTTTATATAAAATAAATATAATGGATAAAAATATTAAAAATGAAAAAAAAAAAGTAAATCTATCCTTCCATTTCTTAAATATGCTTAACATCAACTTTGGTGGTTAAGAAGATAATTCACTGTATTATACTCAATTATAAATATATTCTTTAATGTTAATAGAATGCATAGAGAAAAATCCCTTTTTTTCTGCATACGTTCTCTATGTTAAAATGACCTTTGACAATTTATAAGCATAGACAAAAAGATAAATAAGGTATGGTATACATAAGCTTTCTAAAGTTTTGTTTTATTTAGCAAAGTAAGCTTTCCGTTTCACCAAATGGTCGATATGTCCGAGTGGTTAAGGAGACAGACTTGAAATCTGTTGGGCTTCGCCCGCGCAGGTTCGAACCCTGCTGTCGACGCCAAGTTGTTTTTTGTTTATAATAAAAACATAAAATTTTATTAAAATTAACGTGTTTTATTACATTTAATGAATATAAACTTTTATTCATATATTTTTCGAAAAAATATTCAGATTTTCATTCGATTTATTTGTATGCTATCCTTTATATTTCACAAAATGACACCTTACATTAAATCTAAAAATAGTTATACCCATTGACACCTTTTTTGTCCTAGTTAGTAACAAATATGGCTCTACAATTAATGTAAAATAATCAATCCTGATTATATTTTACATATAAGACATGTTTTTCAAAACTAGAGAGATACTCTGGTAGGTGCTTAAAGGAAGACAAACATTACAGTAAAAATGTTGAAGATACTCTTTATATTGGTTTTGGTAGCTAGTAACCAATGTAAAAAGATTTTGTAATCTACCACCATGGCATATATTGGTTTGTAAAACCATTGTGAAAAGGAATCTAATATTATAAAGGGTTAAATATGTTTTTAGTTCCTAAACTATTAAGCGAATTTGATTTTAGTCCCTCTTTCAAAGTAAGGTACATTTTAGTCCTCCTCCTTAAGAAAAACTTAATTTTTGGTCCTCCAAAATCAACGGCGTTAAAAAAAAGCTGATGTGTCTAACGTCTGGCCACGTGTGATGACATCTTTTCTTACCACGTTGGATTTTTTCAATGCAAACGTTAGCTTCTCCTTGACGTTAGTTGCCTTTCTTTTTCCCTGGGCAAAACACCCTCTTCTTTCTCTGTGAGACCAGCAGCACCCACCGAGTCAGCACCCATCGAGCCAGCACCCCCCTCTGGTCAGCCAAAGGCGTCTCTGGCGACGCCGCTCGTCGACAGACTCATTGCCAGTGATCGCGAAAGCCCTCCTTTTATGTCTTCTTGTGCGCGAGAGGAAAACACCCTCACTCAACGGGATGCGTTCTCCCGGCCACCGTCGAGGCCAGCCGCCGCCGGTGCCTCCAATGGAAGAACCCGCACCCTTCCCGGCGGACTGACCTCTCCCGATCGTGAGCCCTAACGCCTTGGCACCCCAACCACCGCTAGCCGAAGACGCCGCTGGTGACATTAAAGACGTGTGACCTTCACTCTCCTAACTGAGCCGGCTGCCACGATGGTCCTTCGACTTGGCCCAAGGCGTCGCCGGTGGATTTCAAGATTATGCGAGGAAGGCTTTGTGATGGGTGGTTTCTGGGTTTTCCATGGCTATGCGAAGTTTGTGGTTGGGTTTTCTGGTTTTGATTTTTGATGCAGGTTGGTGCGATTGACGAAGGAGGAGAAGACACAGTGGTATGCGATGGCTAATGCGATTCACGATTGTTGTTCCATGGGTTTCGCGATAGAGAGAAGGGTTGATTGGCGATTTCAGTGGTTTTGTTTCTATGTTGATGATGCACAATGAGTATGATGGTTCGATCCAGTTTATGTTTGCAGGTTTGCAATTCTTGTGCGAATTGGGTTAATGATGGAAGAGATCGCGATGAAGGTTTGAGTGATTTTAGTTTTCTTATTTGGGTCTTTGTGGTGGTGGAAGGAGATGAACTAATACGCGATTTGGAGGATTTCTGGGCACTGGAGATGGAGGTTTTGACGGTGTCCATGGAGGTGAGCGTGGTGGAGGGTGGTTGCACATGAGGGTTTCGCAGTTGGTGGTGGCGCCAGAGGTGTTCGAGGTGGCGTCGGAGGTGGTTGTGGTAGAGTCGGAAGGAGAGGGAGGGAGAGGAGCTGAGAAAGATTAACTTGTGTCAGGCAAAAAAATGACGTGGCACACCACCGTTAGCCATATCAGCTGGTTTTTAACATTGTTAGTTTTGGAGGACCAAAAATTAAGCTTTCCTTAAGGAGGATGACTAAAATGTACCTTAATTTGAAAGAGGGACTAAAAACAAATTTGCTTGATAGTTTAGGGACTAAAAACATATTTAACCCAATTATAAATTACTATGAAACTATTTAAGTATGCATTCTATCTAAATCAAAGTTAGATACATTGTCCCCATAATGTTCTTTTATATTGGATATTTGACTTATTGTGGCTTAAACCATTACAATAACATATCAAATCTTGATGGAACAAAAAGATAACACCTTATTTTTTAAATGTAAATGTGTTCATTAATTAACAAATTAAGTCAACAATCATTATTTCAAGATATATATTTTCCATGAACTTAATATATAATTGTATTATAGTTCGATGTTCATAATCTAATATGTTTCATGTTATACTTTGAAGATGTAACATCTAAAGGTTTAGTTTTTCTATCTCTATTGGTCCTGATTAGGGATGGTAAAAAAATTTGTGTCCATTGGTACCTGCAGATAAAATATGCGACAAATAGTTGGTACTTGTGGGTATTTATTACTCGCGGTTGCAATTATTTTAATATCCACTTATAAATGGATCAGATATGAATATTATATATATATATATATATATATATATATATATATATATATATTTGTACTCACAGGTATATGCTACTCCCAAATTATTAAGTTAAATTTAATTAAAATTAAAATTAATTTATATTTTATCATGTTAAATTTAATTAAAATTAAAATTTATTTGATATTTAACTTAATTTATATTATATTATATATATATTTTTTATAATTTTATTTAAAAATTTAAAAAAATATATTTTTCTAAATATTTGTTGGTATCCCATTGTATCCACAAATTTTAAAATATCTGGATATGTATATATAGCGGGTGAACTTTTTTGTGTGAGTCGAGTAGCGGATAAACACTATCCGTGTCCGATCCGACCTGTTGTCATTCTTAATCCTGACATCTTATATGGAGAAATTAATTTTTCTTTCAAAACTCTACGTGTTTACATGATCTTGGAGAGCAAAGTTAATTTTGATTTTGTCTTGAGATAAGTTGTTTATATTATAGGTTAATTAGAGCAAAGTTAAAGTATATGTCTTGGCTTAGAATATAAAGACGTGCATGCAAAGGAAATAACCAACCTTTACATCCTTATATGAAGGTGCAACAAAATGCTTGCCGGGTAAGGCCATGTTGATAGTGCTGCATTGAATTTATTACCAAAATATGAGATAATTAATATCAACAACCTTTAATTTCCACAGAATGTAGAACAAGAATGCTTAACAAATGTGATGATATTTTCATTTTTCGTCCTGAAATTTTAGTCACCTTTGTATATGTTTCTCAATGAAAAAATCAATTGAAAATAATTTCGCAATTATAGATACAAGACGTTATGCAGATGATAACTTCTATATCCCTTCCAAAATACATTTCTTTCTAAACACTTAGAATAAAAACAAAATAGCTCGTGCAAGTTTAATTTTAAATAAGCTAAATAGTTTTAATTTTGTCAAAAAAAAATTAATTTAATTCATATATTGACTATTCTCAATTCATGGAAAAAGTTGGTCAATTTCTGTTTTTTTTTCTTTCTATAAATGTTTATGTAAAAACTATTTTTCATCATCTTCATATCATTCCAAGGAAACAAACTATTATAGAAGATAGCATTATCATTGGAATTGAACTGCTTACTTGAAGGTATCAAGAATACCAACATTGAATCCATCAAATCCTTTGATATCCTTCTCAACAAATTTATCATACAGTGTATTCACCACCAAGTTCAACAACTGGGTGGTTGATAGACCTGAGATGCAAAATAAAAATGCAGCATTTATCAGTATATGACGAGTATTACTATATATATATATATATGAAAGGGAAAAAATGAATGAAGAACCTTTTCCTGTCATGAAGCTCATCGCCATAATTGTTATTGTTGTTGAGAATTAAGAAAAAAGCTGTAAACAAAGATTAACTTATAAAATGGTGGTGTGGGTTAATGGTATCTCTTAACTTTGTTGTGAAAGCAAAGTATGACTTTCCCTGTAAACTTCAAAGCTAATAATATATTATGAATTGTTTGTTTATTATTGTGTGATTCTTGGCTTGGAATAGCTTTCCACCATGCTTAAAGCAGAATATAACTTGTTTAAATAATGCAGATTATAATATTAATCCATCTGCATTCATGTTTTGATTTTACGTTGAAGAATCAATAGTGAAAAGTTTCATAAAAGAATATTACACTTCAACTTATTTGCCACTCACATAGCAAGGAACATATTTTCTAAAAATGGCAAAATTGAAAGGAAGTAAATTCTTTAAAGTGGTAGTTATATAAATATATATATCTTTGATTGAAAAAAAACGTTATACAAAACATGAGGAAGTTGAAACCACTCTCAATTACATGTATCTTTATAAACTGTTTCCATTATGGGTCGAAGTTAACTGTATAGCTGATATTTTGAACATCCAAAGGTTAAACTGAGAAGTTAACTAATACTAAAATCAATAAAAATTCGATCTTTTAAGCAATTAATGTATATTAAAAGTAATTATATTTTGTCTTTAATCAATCGGATTTATAATTAATTCTTCTTAAAAACTGATGTTTCGGTAAGATGTCACCCTCAATCACTTTAAAGTGTGTTTTTTTTGTAAGGATTGATTTTAGGGATATCAAATGCATATATTTAAAGTGAAGTTTGTGTTATTTCTTTTAAAAAATTTAGAAGAAAAGTTTGTAATGAACTTAACTGATAAATTAAAAAAATATTTTAATAGATTAAAAAATAAGATTATCAAATTGGACTTAATATTAAAAATAATATAAAATGATATTTAAACGAGCTAAAATTATTTTAAAATTTTTGTTATGAATAAAATTTTAATAAAATATTAATTGAATTAAATAAAGAATACAATATATTTGGTATAAAAAATTAAATATTTTGCTCTTCAATATTAAAACTCAAAAAAATTAAAGAATTTTTATCATATAATTAATAAAGTTAACTCAAAATATGACATAATATAAGACAAATATATACATTACAAGATAAATATAATCAATGATCAATCAAAATAAAATCATTCATTTATACTATTATTCCCACAATACATCTTGTATGAGGTAGAAGTTAATAGAAAATATGATTCATGATCAATCAAAATAAAACCATTCATTTATATTATTATTCTCACAATACATCTTGTATGAGATAGAAGTTAACAGAAAAAGTCGTAACACTGTATGAATAAATTATTATTTTAAATATTTATACCGTTAATAACTTAAAAATTTATACTCCAATATATTAAGATGAAAGAAGAAATTAAATATGAAAAGATTATGCAAATATGGTGTAATTAAAGTCATTAACATAGTAAGCGATAAAAGTGTTTCATACATGAATAAAACAAACATAGTAATGAATTATAAACAAAAGGGTCAAACACTCCCCATCATCATCTCAATTAGCTTATTCCAACGAAGATTTGGAGGCAAACCCATCAGCCGTTTGGTATAGACAGGATTTGTGCAGAGAAAATCATAATAATGTTCCATAATAGATTCTTCTTGTATGTTCATGCCAGCTAGCATCTCCCATACGTCACTTTCTGAGTATTGGAAAGTTGACCTGCGACGCATAATATAATTTTGCTTCTCAATAATATCATTTTGCTCCTCAATGGCACTTCCCAGTCGTTCCATTATGGATAATATTTTTTCAAAATGAGAGTTACTCGATCTCAGAACATTCATTAACTCGTCTAGTTTTGTAATGAGCTTCTCGAACTGGGAGTCCATCAAATCAACCATTGGTGCTTTTCGTTTTGAGCCTCGTGATGTCGAAGTCTCACACGATGGAATAGATGTCACAGGTTGAGTAGGCCCAGGACTATGCTCATCCATACCTGATGGTGATAGTGAAGTCGAATAAGTACCTCTTTCATAGAAAGGTGACTCTGGTATGTACTCCATTTGATAATTAAGATCAACCTCTAACTTTTGTTGCTGGTGTTGACGTTGTTCTTGACGTGTTGCGCACACACTACCACCTGTTGCTCGACCCCATAATTCCTCCATGAGATCGTAGTGTCTAATGAAATGAATTAAATATAGTTCAGGACGTAGTACATTATTGAATAATAATATAAAAGTGAAAGTTTCATTTTTCGAATTTACAAGATGTTCAAAGGAAACAACAAAGATATACTTTCTGGTCTGAAGATGCGATGTTGTTTGATCAACTGAAACTCTGGTGTATCTAAATGCAGAAAGTTGATTTAATGAGCTAACACACATATTCTACAGTATAGCAGATACTCTTCATTCTTTATACTCACAAACAGAGTAAATTTACCTTAATGGAAGTGAAGATATTGATGAGAATTTTCTCATGCTATACCATACTTGCTGCCTTAGTAGACCTGCATACTCTCAGTCCCTTTGGTTACTAAAGCATTGTATCTACATATTATTCTCCCTCTATGCCTTTCCTGCTACCCCTTGGAATCGTTAGAACTTTTCATGCTCTATCACATTCACAGTTGGAAAGTTTTGATGAATCACTGATTACACTAGAATACCACACTTAACATCAGTAGATATTTTGTTTGTGAAAAATAGTTGAACCTCTTAAAACTTTGAATTAAGTACTTACTGTGTTAGTGTTGCTCATATCCTTGTCATGGATGGTAAAGGATAGGAAAAAATGTTATGTTTTAGGATACTAATAACATTTTAATTTTTTTTATTTTATTCTCAATCGCTGCTCTCTTTGTCCATCCCCTATTTCAATTTCCACACCATTCCAACGTACCTATCAAATAAAATCACCTAAATACAAACTACACAAAACTAAGAAAATGTCTCTATTCATTACCTTCCCATTGCTTCACCCAATATCCAGTAGTTACACATTTAAAATTTCAGATTTCATTCAATTGAGGCGTTATAACCCTATTAAGGAGTTTCAAGTAGAAAATAATAATGTGCGATTTCTCATGTTTTGGGTCATCAATTGCCAAAATCAGATGCGAAAGTCGTGCCTTTCAGTTCAAGGTTTTCTGCAATTCATGAATTATTTTTCTAAAACAAAAAACAGAATATAGCAGTTCAAGGATCAATTCCAAAAACCTGAAATAAAATACAATTTTTTAACCTAATACACCACACTGATTTTGAAATTTGTTTACGCATTTTCACATACTTGCGGAAGTAATGAGAGAGAAGGAAGAATAGACTAACCGAAGAGACACCAAACCTCTGGTGTTGGATCCTTGAGCAAAGACTACGGATACCGAATCGGTGGAACGAAAAGGCAACCGTAGTCCTGGAAGACGCACGGCACACCGGAAGGAGGAAGACACACTATCGAAGGCAAGAAGCACTAGAGTTCTGGAAAAGTTGATTTTCTAGGGCACCAATTCTAAGAGAAGAAGACATGAAGGAAGAAATACAAATGTACGAAAGGTCATAAAAGATTAAAGAGGGAAGGTGAAAAAGAAATGGAGGGAAAAAAAATTAAAAAACACTACCTGTTCTAATTGGCGGGAAATGACACCAAGTACTTCTCAGGATAGAAATCTTCCTCTGCCGCATGTTTCTTCTGGAGGTTAGTATAACCTCTCTTAAATAAATAAATAAATATATATATATATATATATATATATATATATATATATATATATATATATATATATATATATATATATATATATAGGTTGGTTAGGTTAAGAGGTCTCAATATAATGATTTCAAGAAGATTTGAACCTCCACACTGCATCACATTTTGAATCTCATGTGTCTATCATCTCACCATCCAGAGATATTGAGAGTCAATTATATTCATAAATAATATTTTAATTTGTTGAGAAATCAAATTAAAATATTAAAACTTAAATAAAATAATTAAAAAAAATTAAGTAAAAAGGTTACAGTTCATATTAACACGTTCATCATTTTTATTTCTTTCTCTTTTCATCCCATCAAGAGAAAAAAAAATTTAAGATATTCTATAGAAGAAAAATCAAATACTAGTTTAACGTAATTAATCAGTGGTCGCTAATGCTTATCATTTAGATATCTTCTGCTTTTATGTTCTAAAGAAAATTAGAAACTGTTCAGGTTAAGAGTTTATTATTTATTATTAATTATTAATTTTTATGATTCATAAATCTAACATCCTTCCTTTAAACCCTTTATATAATAAGTTTCCCTAATATCTTTCGGGTTGTCTTCAGTAATTCCTTGCAGAACACCATTTACTTGAGTCAGCAGCCTGATTCTAAATGGAGAACAAATTATGAAAGGACAGAAATACACATATTGTGTCTCTTTCAGTTTTCATTTACTTCCTTTTGACCTCTCCTTTCAGCTTTCTGTGTTTCCATTGTCAACAGACTATTTCAACTTTCATGTGCTTGCTTAACTGCGCCAAGGTTAACGGAATAGCCTCCAAATGTGAATGTCAGTAATCACCAGCCACAAACTCTCTAAAGCTTACATCCACCTCAATAACACTACAAGCAACCTCTTTACTTGTTCCTCTTTTCTTCTTCACTTGTTTAACACCCTCCACATCTATCCACCTTTGCTCTGTAGCATACATGTTTCTCAACATCACATAGTTTCCCGCAACATCCTCCTCCATTTTCACCACCTCTTTAAGCACTCTCTCTGCCCTCGATACATCATTGAAGTAAACACAAGCAAAGAGAAAAGAACTCAGTATTATCCCGTTAGCATCATAAGGCATGGTTTGAATTAATTTTTCAGCCTCATCCAAGCATCCAGCTCTTCCTAGAAGCTCAACCACACAACCATAATGCTCAATCTCAGGCACAATTCCAAATCTCTCCATTTCTTTGAACCATATTCTTCCTTCCTCCACCAAACCACAATGGTTGCAGGCAGATAGTACACTAATCATAGTTACCTCATTTGGTCCAAACCCTTCTCCCATCATCCTTGCAAACTCCTCCAATGCTTCCTTGGCACAGCCATTGACTGCAAAGCCATTTATCAAAGCATTCCACGAAGCCGTTTCCCTCTCGGTCATCTCCTCAAAAACCAATTTCGCTTTCATAATTTCTCCACATTTTGCATACATATCAATCAAAGCAGTGCCAAACACGAGCAGTCCTATCAAACTTCTTCCTTTGGGCAAACCTGTGAATCCAACCCCCCAAATCCAAAGCACCCAAATCAGCCACAGCGGGAAGAACACACAGAACAATTACATCATTTGGCTCCACCAACCCGTCTGCATCTCACTAAACAACTCCAACGCTTCACGAGGCCTTCTATTCTGGCAATAGCCTCCAATCATGGCATTCCAAGTGAACAAATTCTTATTCGACATAACGTCAAACATCAACCTAGCATTTTCAACATCACCATTACCACAATACCCAGAAATCATACTAGTCCAAGAAACCACGTTCCTCTCCTCCATCTCATCAAACAACTCCCTCGCCAAACCCATACATCCCATCTTTACATACCCATCAATCATTGCATTGAAAGAAACAACGTCCCGATCTCCCATCTCATCGAAAAGCCTCCTAGCCTCACCCATATCCCCACACCTCGCATACCCCACAATAACTGCGGTCCACGAAACCCTGCTTTTTACAGACATTTCATCAAACACTTTCTTGGCACTATCTAAAATCCCAAACTTCACGTACATATCCACCAAAGCAGTAGACACGTACAAATCAAAGCAAAGCCCGTTTCTTAAAACCAACCCGTGAAGCTGCGGACCCTCGCGCCTGGCCACACGAGCCGAGCAACCCTTCACGAGCGCGGTGAAGGTGTACACATCAGGCGTAAAAGGCGGTGTTTTGCGGCGAAGGTCTCGGAAGAGAGTAAAGGGCTCGGAAAACTGGCGACCCGCGAAGTGAGTAGCGATCATGGAGTTGCAGAGGAAGGTGTCGTGGGTGCGGACGAGGTCGAATAAGCTGCGCGCGAGTTGTACGAGCGGGTGATGGCGCGTAGGAGAGATGGCGGCAAGGGAGGCGCATGTGGTGATGAAAGCAGTGAGGAGGTTGAGGTTGTCGTGGAAAGAGTGTCGGAGCATGAATACATGGATTTGAAGAGTGATAACGCTCTTTGTCTTGCTTTGAAGAAAGTGTTGTCTTGCTTTGAAGAAAGTGTTGTCTTGCTTTGAAGAAAGTGTAAGCATCTTCTCTCCGCGTTGCTCCATACGATTCTTTGTTGAGGTTGGAATTCCTCTACCATTACTCTTCCTTCTTCTTCTTCCTCGACTCTTCCATTTTGCATGTTAAAAACAAATATTAAGCCTTTTATATGTTAAAATTATGTCACTATGAAATGTCATCATATGCTAATAATCAATGTTTGGCTATGAATACTCATCTAAAAAGATCAAAACAATCTTAAAACTTGAAAACCTGAATTTGTGTAATTAAAAATAATAATAAACCAAAATAGTTCAATCAAAATAAAATATTACTAACACCTTAATCCGAATTTTGATGCAATATTTCTATAACTTTTAATGAAAATATTCTGTTGGTTGATTCTTTATATTATAGAGCTTATTAATTAGGAAGGAGGAATGGAAATATAAAAAAGTTATATACCTTTTCATCCGGGATTAATTTGTGTTACACTTTTCATCTATGTTAATGGTTAATCGAAAGTCTTAGACCACTTTTCTGTGTTGGTTAAAATTTCAGTTTTATATTTCTTCTATCAAATTTGAAATTTTAGATAATTGAAAATGAAATTTTGGGCTAAGTTTGAAGACATTTATCTTACACTTATGAAGTCTTATCCTACAAGAAATTATTTTGAATACTAATGCATTTCAATTATAAAAAATAAGTAATTATTATAATGATCAATTTATAAATTAAAAATTAGTTATTGATAATTAAAATAGTTTTAAAAAATTATAATTAATTTTTAAATTGGTAATTAAAATAATTTTTATTATAAATTGTTTTCTTGTCATTAATATTAGTTATTAAAATTTTGACTACTAAAATGATTGGTCTTTAATTATAAAATTAATTTCTAAATTGGTTTTTAAACATATTTTTAGTCACTCATCATTATTTAAAAGTTTTATTGTAATGTTAAAATCAATCTTAAAATGGTAAAAAGATTGTTGAAAATGACATTGGAAATTGTAATGAAACGTGCATCTTTTACTTCTTAGGTAGTTTCCTTGTATTGAAACGAGTTAAAGTACAACATAGTTTTTATGTTTTTAAAAACCAGGATGGATTATTGTTGTTTTAGGTTAATTCCACTTTCAAATATGTGATTTATTCACGGATCCTATGAGGATGGAATGCAACCACAATACTAATAAAATGTTATTTTATTAACATAAACAAATTACTTTAAGATTAAAACATAAGTTTCTAACCAGAACCAAATTCTGTAAAAGACCAGAAAACGTTACTGAATTCAATTAAAGACAAAATTTTTAGAACCCTAATATTATTTTCATGCCATCATATGCTACCTCTTCTGGTATCCTAAACTATCATATTAAATGAACAGAAAAAGAATTGTAATCAATAATCAAGGCAAAATTATCTGTACGGAAATCATCCCTTATAAAGCTAGTGCTATCCAACTTCATCTTCATTCAAAAGTAACTGTTCTTTACAAAAGGAGACAAATGCACTGAAATCTCTATTTACATGATGACTCTAGACAGAAACCTTTTTATCAGTTCTACAGTCTTTGCGGTTGCATACATTTCGAAATGGATAGTTGAGGTTACCGCACTTTTCACAAGTCCAACTACCTTCAGGAATAACTGTTGAACTTGGTTTGTTTGAGCTCTTCAACAAAACATGAAATAGACCAGCATGTAATGTTAAAATCCATCGTGACAAAGTGACATATAATAAAGACTGTTTACAGAGTTAAAATTAAGGAGTTCAGCAGAAAATTCACCAAAACTAACAAGTAAAACTGGAAGGGGAAAACATTACTATTAGAAATCATGTTTTGATATGGTTTATCCATATAACAGTTCCATTACAAGTATTCAAGCTTGTAAATGCAGTGCAGATCAAAGCTTGATCTAAAAAAAAAAAGAACTGTATGTGCAATATCCATTCATGATTCATGCAACAAGGTGATTATCAGAGAATTGCAACAGATGAAAAACACTTACGGGTCTGGCAGCTCCACAATGTTTGATGTTGCAAGTGGTTCTAAAGGCAAAGTTAACATTCTCACAATTTGGACAAATCCAGTCCCCTTCAGATAAACCATCTGGCCCTGTAAAGACATTTTTTTTTTTCATTTTAAGACTGTTAAGATGTAATCTTAGGACAAACTTCATACAAATGCAAAATAAAACATCCTCTGATTGCCTCAGCTGCTCAATTGTGTCAGAGGCGTTATGACAGAGATTAGATCATCAAAGTTGTCAGTTTAGTATGGACCAAAAGGCCAAACTCTATATAAACAATCACGTATAAGTCTTGAGATGAATTGACACATGAAACAGGATGAAAACAAAGACCCCATGATAAGCTAAGTTAACAAGAATCACCGATTGCAACTTTTCACAAACCAGAAAATTAGTAAATATTGTTCAAAAAACATTGAGAGTTTTAAAGTATTCATAGATTAAACAAATAATTCAATGTTGGAAAACAAGGACATCACAAATATTGTATATAAATATGATCAAGTAGTAATAGATCCTGAAAATACCTCCTCGGCGTTTTCGAGATGCAAAATGATCAGCTACTAAACATTCAGCCCATTGAGGACTTTGAAAGCCATATCCATAGCCATCAATACCTGATTCATTTGTAATTTGACTAACTAGAGTTGCAAAACAAAAGACATTGATGCATAATGAACTAAAAACCAAAATGAACCAGATATTTTTGTGATTTGAACTAGAACCAAAACACATCCTACATTTCAAAACTCGATAATATTATCAACCAATTTAAGATGATAAAATAAAAATTAGAGAATGAATAAGTAATCTTGAATGAGTAATCAAAACATAGTCACGTCCTAAGCATTGGCATTTTAAAGTATGAGAGAATAAAATAAAAATCTTGAATATGATTACATAAGAATGTTGTAAACAATTTTAGTCAGCACTTTAACAGAGTTAAACATTCAAACTAATTATAATTTTAGTATTCAAATTACTCATTCTACCTATCACAATATCACATCAAAATTTGTGGGCTATACATAGCTGCTTCATTTCTTACAGTGTTTAGTGCTTCATATCATAGTATTGATATTGATTTCAATTAAATGTGCTTAAGTATGACAAAAAATTCAATATACACTAAGAATGATGCAACAACACGCTTCAATATGAATTGGCAATTTTAAGGTTTCCACTTTCCATATAAAATGCAGGTATGAAATTACAAGATTTCGTAATCAACTACAATCGGTGCCACAAGTAAGATGTGTGTATCTAAACTGGAACATAGAATAAGTAATTATTTCATGGAAGCTTGCCTCAATTTGCAAATGTTTATTATTGCTAAATGTTTATTATTGCTTACTGAAACATTAACAGTTTTTCTTTGTTATCACATAATTATTGTCTCCCTCATCTTTTGAGGATCAATATCTACTACCAATTAACTTACTTACTCAGTATTCCATTCTTCTAGAATTCTAAACATTGATTACATTAAACTAAACTTTAGTATTTCAACTAATTTTGTCATATAATAAAGCAATGTTCTCTATAAAGGAACAAAGTTGTCCACAAACAAAGTTCTCAATAAGAAACAAATCCATTGCTTGAAAAGAAATAGCTGATACAATTATAGGAAGTGTACCTCCAAAGCTTCCAGGTGGGAACATGGGCAATGGACCATATGGTGCACCAGGCGTAGCATACAGACCATAATCATACTTCATACCAAGATGTGGTATCAAGGATCCAAACTGCCCAGGCATTCTGTATGATGGGGAAGGAATGGCAAATCCACCATAGTAGAAGGGATGATTGTTTCTATATGGACTTGTAATTAGGGCAGGCTGCACATCCAATCAATTAAAACATTAATCAAAATTAAATTTACCGGGCAATAATAAACAAAAAAGAAAGTATAAAAGGTTTTAAGTCACTTTGTTCACTTAGTATCAGTTAATTATAACCAAGAATAAGCCTGGTAGATATAATAAGTTTTTATTTTTTATATTTTGGCCCCTGGGGTCAATTTGTACACACATACACACCTAGTGCACACAAGTTTGCTCATTGGATAGTTTTTCAAATAAAATAAGCCATTGAACAAAATGGGAGAACATGAAGACAACCTTAAACAAGCCTGCACTCACCGGAGTTAGGGGTGGTCTTGGAGCACCACAACGTCCCTGATTGCAAACAGTTCTAAAAGAAAAGTTTAAGTTCCCACAATTAGGACAGGTCCAGTCTCCATCTTTTCGCGAAGCTGATTCCATAAAAGAAAAATCAACCAATTAACATCATAACCTCTAAAAATTTATATACTATAGCACTGCATTAAGATAAACAGGTAGGCTCATGCATCAGGTTATCTACGTAAAGAAGCAGTTCTAATGCACTACAGATAAGCTAAAAATAAGGTCTCTCCTATCCTCTGTCCACTCCATGGCAACAAATTAACTAGCATGGATGAACATGGATTTCATGGTTTAAACCAAAAACAAATCACATAAACTGGTTTATAGTTGTAAATTGTAATTGTTATTGCAATCTTTAAACACCATCGAATAAAAATGCAAGCCCTCTTATTGCAAATGTTTTCCCGTTATATATTGTTTGGAAGAGAATTTTGTTTCTCCCTTTTTTACCTCTCCCGTCAAAAAAAATTCCTCAAACATAAACAGCTTCTCTCCCAATCAATAAAACAACAGGGTCACAGGTTAGTTTTCTCTTGACTACCCTCAACCTCTAAACGAATAACATGATAAGAAGCACAACTTTTCTGAGACAGCCTATGATAGTGAATCTCTATAGAAGAATACAATTTTTCAATAGGAATTCATAAAAGAAGAAGACAAAGAGGTAAAATGATTTAAAGTTTTCGTAAGTTAAATTCAACTTATACACTTCCACCCTCAAGTGTCAACCTTATAGCCACAAACAGCTCTAAATACACTTATTTTCAGAACCACAGACAGCTCTAAATACACTGGCATGTTTAATCACATTGCATGCCTAATTAAAAACACATATTCACCCATAGATTAAAACCCATATGGCCCAGACTACAAAAGGGTAGATCAAATTCTTTTTCACATAGCCAAAAAACAATACCAAAACCATAACATTATTGCAACCCAGATAAAAAAAAATACATCAATAAAGAAAAAGAAACTACTTGTAGTGTGAGACTACAAAGATTAGGTTTTTACCGTCGTTGCGAATTCTTTTTGAGCTAAAGGAACCTCGGTTATCCTCCTGAGAGAGCAAGGATACACAATACCAGATAGTGATAAAAAAAACAGAAAAAAAAAACAGAAAAAAAAAAAACAAAAAGGTTTAGTGTGAATCGGGTAAATAAATAACACTGTTTAGGAATTTAAGCAAACCCACCTTTGTAGAAGACATTGGAACATAGAAAGACTAAGAAATTGTCAGAGAACAGAGACAGACAATACGAGAGAAGAAGACTGAACGGTTTCTTATAAATAAACAAAATATTTTTGTTATTATACGATAATTATTATGTTAAGTGTCATTGTATTATGCGTAGAATACTGTGTTCTACAAAGATTATTTGAAAAAAACTTATATACATGAAAATGCATTTAAAAATATTTTTTATCAATTTAAAAATATTTTCAGACTATTTATTATGAATGGCACTTCTTGGTATTATATACATTTTTATTAAAAATAAATATATTTATTATGATTTTACTATTTGAAATTTTGGTTGAATTCGATTTTGGCTTTTTAAATAAAGGCTTAATACCTCTTTTGGTCCCTCTTTATAAGGAAAATGTTGAAGTTCGTCCTACTTTTTTAAAAAAGTTCAATGTGTCCCAACTTGTGAAAAAAGTGTCCAATTAAATCCTTTTTGGTCACGGCGTTAAATATTTAACGATCCAGCTGAGAGCGTTGAGTGATATGTGCAACGTGGCTGTTTAGCTTCATAACGTGGCAGTAGTGACAGTGTTTTTCATAAAGTTTACGTGGCAGTGATTAAAAAATTCTGAGTTAGGATTTGGGTTGCAGAAATCGCGATTTGGGGATAAGCATTTTGAAGGAATTGGAAATCCAAATTGGGTATCACCCTCGTGGTATCACTTTCAAAATAAATAACACAGCTTGCGGCATCAACAACATGCAACTCAATTCGGAATAAAGGGCTTTCATTTGGATGTTTCTGATAACAAGAAGCTGCAACTCAATTAGGAAATTTCGGATACACTCTAAAGGCTGATTCGCCGGAACCCTTCGTCCGTTCACCAACAGGCCAGGGCAGTATTCTGTTCTTCTGAATTTAATCTGGTCCATGACGAGGAAACCTAATTTGCGGGCTTTGTTTTCTTTAGAGGACGAAGGGAAAAATTGCAGAGTGGAATAGGGTTAGTGAAGTTTAAATAGGGTTTTCGAGGCACATAAGCACTAGAAGAAGGCAATAATTGAAATTGATTTTGCTGGAATTGTGTTTTGGAGCTGCTGTGATGAGTTCGTGCTGAATTGGGCTATAATTCGTATAGCTCTAGTCCGACAGCATGGGTTACGATTCGGCTAGCCCCTCGCAGGATGGGAGGGACGAAGGTAAGTGTCTGCAATCAAAATTGGGGAATTGGCGACACAAGGAAGCTAGGATTTGGGAATTAGGGTTGCCACGCAGTCAGAGAAACTGTACACGTCATTAACTTTTGTCTAGGGTGGCAGTTGCACTGTTAAAATTTTGACGCGGTAACCAAAAAGGATTAAATTGGACACTTTTTTCACAAGTTGGGACCACATTGAACTTTTTAAAAAAAGGTAGGATAGACATGAACATTTCCCTTATAAAGAGGGACCAAAAGAGGTATTAAGTCTTAAATAAAAAACCCATACCTTATAATTTAAAAGCTATAATTTTATAGTTTGTTTAAGTAAATAATGACTTGAGAAAACATTTTAGTCTTTCAAAATTTGTATTTAAAAACCAAAAGAATTTTTTTAACTCATTATTTTTAACATAATCGAGACACCAAAATCAAATTCGACGCCATTCAAATTGGAGCTCATTTTCGTACCAAAAAAATTATGGAGCTATTATTTTATATTTTTATTAGTTTTAAAAATAAAAACAAAACAACTAAATTAAATCTATATATAAAAAATATGTGACTAGCTTTTTTACAGATATTGGTGAAAGGTTTATATATTATTTGACTAGTTTTGAGTGTGCAATGTTAATATACAGTAGATAATCGTTTAGTTTTGTAGTGTTTAGTGGTTATTTTGTTGTATAATGAAAAATAATGATATGAATTTTTCTCCTTAATCCATTTGCACATTTCACGAATGTGACTTATAACAGTATATGCATTATAAGTAAGGTTTGATTGCATAAGTGAGAATTTATTGTTAAATAGTAATTCATGAGTTTAATTGAGTTGAATGCTCTTATATTAATTATATGTCTTTGTTTATTTTTGTGTTTTTTTATAGCTTTATTTTTAGGAATAAAGAACACATGAATTGAAAGAGGAACGGTGCAACTTCGGAAGGCTTGCAGTGTTGCAGTAACACTTTTTTCATGTTTTCTTCTGTGATTCGCAGAAGAATTCGTGCATCTCCTCACACACTCGCCTTCGCCTTCATCTCCTGCACAAGATCACTGACCAACACATCATCGTCGTCGTCGTCGTTATCATCATGTGCGCAGTCCACGGTAAAACAAGTGTGCTCACTGGTATACGATTATTTCGAAGACCACCACACCCACAGGAGATTCTCCCCTCTGTACCTCGACGTCGATCCCAATTCCCTAACCCACGACCAAGTTGTCACCATCGTCGCTTCGCTCGCCTCCGATGGCGGTTCGGTGGTGGCCCACCGTTTCTTCAACTGGGTCATTACTTCCAACAAGTTCCGCCATTTCACGCGCCTCTACATTGCGTGCGCAACGTCTCTCATTGGAAACAGAAATTTCGAGTTGGCCAGTGACGTGTTGCAATGTATGGTGAAGAGTTTCGCCGAAATCGGGAGGGTCAAAGAGGCCGTGGAAATGGTCATCGAAATGCACAACCAGGGATTGGTTCCCAGTACGAAAATGCTGAACTGGGTAATTATGATTGTGATAGAAATGGGTTTGGTTGAGTATGCAGAGAACGTGTTTGATGAAATGTGCGCGAGAGGGGTGCAGCCGAATTGTGTTAGTTACACGGCCATGGTTGTCGGTTATTGTAGAATGGGTAATGTTTTGGAGGCGGATAGGTGGTTGAGAGCCATGATTGAGAGAGGGTTTGTAGTTGACAGTAGGACGTTTACGTTGGTAGTGAGGGAGTTCTGTGATAAGGGTTTTGTGACCAGGGCATTGTGGTATTTTCGTAGGTTGAGTGAGATGGGTTTGAGGCCTAATTTGATTAATTTCACTTGTATGATTGACGGGTTGTGCAAGAGGGGTAGCGTGAAACAGGCGTTTGAGATGTTGGAGGAGATGGTTGGGCAGGGTTGGAAGCCGAATGTGTACACGCACACGGCTTTGATTAATGGCCTGTGCAAGAAAGGTTGGACTGAGAAGGCGTTTAGACTGTTTCTCAAGCTTGTTCGAAGCGAGAATCACAAGCCGAATGTGCTTACTTATACTGCCATGATTAGTGGGTATTGCAGGGATGGGAAAATTAATCGGGCTGAGATGCTGCTGAGACGGATGAAGGAGCAGGGATTGGCGCCGAACACAAACACATACACGACTCTTGTTGATGGGCACTGCAAAGCGGGGAATTTTGAAAGGGCGTATGAGTTGATGAATGTGATGAATGAGGAAGGTTTTAGTTCCAATGTGTGTACGTACAATGCCGTTATTGATGGACTTTGTAAAAAGGGAAGGGTGCAAGACGCTTACAATGTGCTTAAGAGTGGGTTTCGTAATGGGTTGGAAGCTGATAAATTTACTTATACTATTCTCATGTCTGAACATTGCAAACAGGGGGAAATTAAGCAAGCGTTAGTGTTGTTCAATAAGATGCTCAAGAGCGGTATTCAACCTGACATTCATTCATACACTACGTTGATTGCAGTATTTTGTAGGGAAAAAAGAATGAAAGAAAGTGAGATGTTTTTTGAAGAAGTTTTGAGATTTGGACTTGTTCCTACAAACCAAACCTATACGTCAATGATATGTGGTTACTCTAAAGTAGGCGATTTGAGTTTGGCTTTTAAGTTTTTCCACAGGATGAGTAACCATGGTTGTGCTCCGGATTCTATTACTTATGGTGCCCTTATAAGTGGGCTGTACAAACAGTCAAAGTTGGATGAGGCTCGTGGATTGTATGATGCCATGATAGAGAAGGGACTTACTCCATGTGAAGTTACTCGAGTAACTTTGGCTCATGAATATTGCAAAATAGAGGACAGTTGCTCTGCTATGCTTGTTCTTGAAAGGCTAGAAAAGAAACCCTGGATCCGGACAGTTAACACTCTGGTCAGGAAGCTATGTAGTGAGAAAAAAGTGGGAATGGCAGCCCTGTTCTTTCACAAGTTACTAGACATGGATCCTCATGCCAATCGTGTAACATTAGCAGCATTCATGACTGCATGCTATGAAAGCAGTAATTATGCTCTTGTTTCTGATTTGTCTTCGAGATTATACAAGGAAAACCATTTAGCAATCAAAGTGACTAAATAACACATTTAGGACGTGCTTTGACGCTTTGTAAGCCTGCTTACATCTGGACCAATAACTAGTTGGGTTTTGATGAAGTATTTGGGAAGTATACTTGTTGGAGAAGTGAGATTTGTGTCATCTAGGTGCTGACTTCTGCATTGGGTTACCGTGTTTTATGAACATATGGAGTCATGAAGGGCATCGATTATGTGATTCGGCAGGTAACCACCTTACATTTACCTATAGAAAGTTTCAAATCTGCAGACCTTCATTTCAAAAATTAAGGTTTATTTATTTTATCATTCCCTTGTAGTCTGTCATTCGGTTTTCCATTCCTTTTCTTGTTTTTGCATAAGTGGAGCAAGAATAACAGATACTCTAGCAAAATAACGTTATACATGTTTTTCTTTTGGCTGGTCAACTGTGCATCCGTTCTTTATTTTAGGGAAATGGATATCTCAATTGGATTATCGGGAAATGGCTATCTCTTTCACAGCTTGCTTGCATGGCACCAAAGACTTCTCACTTTCTATCTATATAAGATCATATTTCGTTCAACTTCACTGCAGGTTTTCCAATTCAGAGACAATTCTCTGCTAAAATTGATTAAATGATAGAAAAAATTCTACTGTAGCATATACAGCAGCTAAAAGATGGAGAGTTATCATGCCATGATTGTTCTGATAATCTTTGCCAGCTAAATTGAAAGGTAATCTGATACTACACCACAATTGATGATAGCTCATTAGAACTTGCATGCTGGTGTTATGCCATTGTTGTCAAGAGTCTCAAGACAACACAGTATTTGCTGCTGACAGGTGTTCAACATGCAAAGATGTTAAACAAAGTGCTATCTGATTTGTTCAGGTAAAGGATGATGTTGCTGATCTCCCGTGACGTCAAATGTGAAGAGTAAGCATATGGTTGTACTCTATCATATCTATTTTCATGCACCCTCGTTCCATGTATTTTTCTCTCTATTATTTGCAGCATTGCCTTTACAGTGTTTACAACCTTCATTCAGGATTGTTGTTCTTTTATTTTATTTTTTTTACTTTTCTGCTTTTGTTTGTGCTAGCATACAAAACATTGTATCTTTATGTTTTGATGAATTAAATTTTATTCAACAAAGAAGAGGAAAAAAAACCCACATTTTCTTTAAGTTGGAGTTGTGTCCATTCTTGCGACGAATCCAGGATACACAAATATGGGCGAGAGTGATGAAGAAAGAAAATATAAAGTTATTTTGTCATGCTTACTGATTTTAGCAAACAACAATAGCTCCGTTCTACTGCTACAAGGTAGGGTTGATTACAAGGATGCCATTGAACTTTATTTAAAACCAATTTTTTTTTTCAAAGAATCTAAAACCAAATTGTTAGTGCTATTATTTATCGGATGTCTTTTTAATAATTTCTTTTAGTATTCATGCTTCTTAACCCCTTTTTTTGTAAAGTAAAAAGTATATCTTTTTTAGCACATGTTCAAAACTCAAACTAACTTATCTGTTTTCTCTTCTCAATAGATTTAGCACCATATCCTTTGCAACCCTTCCATATCTTTTTTACATTGTCATACATCTAGTTTAATATAATAATGCCATAAAACTTTCTTGTGAGCTTGGTAAGGTCACAAATAATACTTAATGTCTGTATTCTAAGTGCCCAACTTTTATTCTATGCGTGAAATCATTAGTTTCTGCATTACTTTGTATAAGTCAATGATGCTTAAAACTAGAACCCTTTAATAGGGTCCTCACCCCTAATTTTTTCATTACTTCTTTAATATTTCTTCTTATTTCTTGCTAAATAGCAATCTTTATGCTCTCTTGTTTCTATATTAGAAAAAGTTCTTTGATTCCAAAAGCCCGTGAGTGATTGAGGTTAACACAATCGCTAAATAAAAAAAAAGGTGCAAGTTTAGCATAATTACTTTTCTTAACATCCAAGTTCAACGCTCAATTTGATAAAAGCACTCACATTGTACATACATATTCTATATGTTAACTTATAAAATTTAAGCATATTCACTAGTCCCTTTCCAAATTATCCATGTTTAGTTAACCATACTGTAAAGGAAGAATTACTCTTTGAAATTGTTGTAGAAGTAACCTTACAACAAAATAATTAATTATTACGAAATAATTGTTCTCAAACCTAAAGTTACACTGAGCTGCAATCTCCAAAAGATCTTATTTATCGTGTTACACTATTCTGCACTCAATCGGCTTTTGGGGGGTCCTTAGGGCTATTTTATAAGGTATAGTAGCTTGAGAAAGGGCACATAAGAAAGACTCAGAGATAGCTCATGCAGTGATAATCCAAGAGCTTTGCCTAACCCAATATGGACCAACATACACTGGCGAGCTCAAAAACAGGTGTGTAGGACCATGCAGGTGGTTTGGTATGCTACAACTGAAGATCACAGTACCTAGTCAAACATTTACATGACTTCAAGTGGCTTCAAGGACGACACGAGGAGGTTAGCATGGATTGTATTCAAACATGTTATGACACGGGAAGTGTGTACTAATGATAAAATTGCTATAAGCTTTTTGTTTTATTTTTCTCGAATGAGATTACACACTATCTTTGCTTCCATATTCATTTTAGTAGTCTTAGTTCTATATATAATTAGGTTTGTAAAAGCGTTGGAGTATGCAAATGCTCCCTATATTATAGCTATTTTTTATTGATGATGAAAAAATAAATATGCACCACGTAAATAAGGGTTGTGTTTAAATTTTATTTTGTTAGGGTGAGTATGTATATAATTCTGTCAAAAAAAATCAGTTCATAAAGAAAGAAAGAGTAATAAAGTTTATCATATGAATACCTTATCAGTTGTCAATATTTTATACTTATCTTACACTTTTGGAGTTGGTCGTTTCGTTTAATGTAGAATATCAAATACTATGAAGGGAATTATGAGAATAGAGGTGACAGACAGCTCTTGAAATGTCTCATGTTGGAAGTGTTTTTTTTTTATTTTTTAATTTTTTTTATCAAAGGCCAAAATCAGAATTGAATGTAGAAATTCCTTCCTCTTGCATACTTACCAAAGATAGTTTCATCAATATCCCACAATCCCTTGTTTTGAAATTGAAATTACTTGACTTGCATATTAATCAAAATAATTGTTATTAATTTTTGTCAACTAAAAACTGTCATATTTTATTATTCAATTGACGATAAAACAATTGATATAAAACCTTGATGAAACATTGCACATGATATGAAACAAGAAATGCATTCTTGGGCTCGAGAATAAGCTCATGCACATGATATTGATTTCTTTATTTTTAAAAATGGTATACTGATATTTAATCTTATTAAAAATAGTTGGAATTGTATTTGGTATAACATTCCCTCTTCCAATTTAAAAGTAAGTTTATATTAATTTCATCCAATCTATTATGTAACCTCTCATAATTATAGACTTAAAAATTACTAATCAAGAGCATCTTTATTGTTGTGGGAATTATTATATCCTATCATTATGGCATAGCTTTCCTCACTTTATCTTAAAAAATTTCATTTACAAAATATATTTTAATTTCACTTCTTCATAAATGATAACTTTAGCTCTCATTTATGTTTATGAATATTAAGAAACATTATCCTGACAACAGTTTTTTCTTGGCTGAGAACCTCATAGATTCTATTATTACCACGTTGCACTAGTTTCCTCGATAACTTAAGGAATCAAATCTTATAATGCAGATTATGATGCGCATAAGCAATAATAAATTAATGGAGCTTTAAACTTGATTAGAAAAATATGTTCACGTGTTATTAATATAATAGTATAATAATCATTGATAACACAGGGCAATGACATAATTTTAAACCCACCAACACCACATACCCATACCCTTTCCCACACTTTTCTAAGAGGGAATCCATTCAAATCACAGTTTCTTTACACTAAATTAATTATTAATTTGCTCACTAATCTACACTTATATATATGACACGATGGTTACACGCGGATGCATAAATTTCGAGGTTATTCTTTAAGTAAATATATACTTCCTTTTATGATAATTTTCGTTTATCTCTTGTTTTTAATTTCATATGTTGAGTGTATTTTATACTTTGGCAAAATCTTAAAACAGATAAGTTTGAAATAATCACAAGTCAAACAAAGTAAATTTTTCAACCAATAAATCAGTCCAAAAGTTCTATAATAATGGAAAATTTTCAACATTCTCAACGTTTAATTTATATGCTCATATATATGACTATTTCATAATTGTTTACAAACATCAAGAATTTGAAACTAGAAAAAGAAGAAAAAGAGAGAACAAGAGTAACACTAGGAACACCAGATTTGAGTGCAATCACTGAAATCATTCACCCATTGTTGAACCACATTTGCCTCTAAAGCCATTTCCACCACCTTGGCTTGGCTTCTTCCATTCTTGGCTAAGTTATTTAGTAAGTTCTTTCTCCTCTTTGACCCTTGTGACTTACAACTACTATCATCCATTGATGATGATGATGGTGGAGGCGGTGGACAAGATTCTGGCAAGCTCCGCTTCAAAGCCGCCGAACTTGGTGGCTCCGATGACACATCAGAGTCAATGAGATGAGGAAAATTCAGTTTAGCTTTTCGGCCTCGCATTTTGAAGGCAGCTTTGTCATAAGCCAAAGCAGCTTCCTCTTCAGTCACGTAAGTTCCCAGCCAAACCCTAGCACCGTTTTTCTTTGGGTCCCTTATCTCGGCTGCGAACTTTCCCCACGGCCGTCGCCTCACACCCCTGTAACGCCTCCACTTGGGTGGCGCGTTCTCATCACGCGCTTCAGTGGGGTGCGAAAAATCGACACTTGCATCCGAACAAGTGGCATGGCTAGGGTAAGGAAAAGCTTGAGATGGTGTTACAATGGTTGAATCATTGTGAAGGAGATAGTGCTGAATTTGTTCCAAAAATGCAGAGTCTGAATCCGTTGTGGTGGATGACATGATTTGTTATCGAAAAGGAAATGAAGTTTGGTGGTAGAGAAAGAACTTGAGCACTGAACACTCAACTGTGGCACTGTATCTGATATATATAGCAATTTTTTTCTGTTTATGGAACAGTGAGAATGAAGGGT
Organism: Vigna umbellata; assembly: GCF_029865625.1. NCBI lineage: Eukaryota > Viridiplantae > Streptophyta > Magnoliopsida > Fabales > Fabaceae > Vigna > Vigna umbellata. The sequence goes on along the minus strand of NC_142168.1, from coordinate 9,260,425 downwards.
TATTTCCTCCAACCTTCTTTTGGAGATTCTTTCTATGAAACTTCATTAGGTTTTGCTCACGTGCCATTTTTTTATTTTCTTCAATAAATTAATCTCAAGGCCACCATGTGATTCTTGTTATTATTACTCTTTTTTTTTTCATATATATGTGGTGAGAGGAAATTTTAATCTATACTTAAAAAAAAAACAATAAACCTTTAGTTTCTTTTGGCATGTGTCGTTATTATATATAGATAAAGATACCTTATAAATGATTTTAGTTTAGTAAAAAAAAGTGTAGTGTGAACTATGCGAAAGAATATCACTCCTATAATTTAATCTATTTTTTATATGAACAATGGTACTTTAATTCTTGTACTAAGAAATGATAAAATTATATTATTTTTGTAACCTAGCTCAGGTATTAACCATGATAATAACTTCATGTACAATGTGAGTTTATTGATTAATAATTAAATTATTACTGCAAATTAGATAAAATAAATACATAAAAGTTTGTGGCCAATAATTTATTTTTTAAAAAATTCGGCCCAACTGGCAATGAGAAGTTGTGTAATTAAAAGTTATTTATTGAAGTAATAGTTAGTATACATTATTGTACGCAGGTAATTTAATTAACTTTTTGTATATTTTTGAAGTCTTCAAATATTAAAAAATATGAAAATTAAGGTAAAGATATATAAGAGTTTACGGAATGAATCAATTTCGCATATGTTAATAGTACTGCAAGAAATATAAGTGCATTTCATTTTTTTTTCAAGAGTTACTGCTTTTAATTATGCACTGAATTCAAATTATATAAATGTAAGTTATATTATTTTAAAACCTTGATATCAAGATTTAATCTCAAATCCCATTATTATATTTTAATTTGATAAAACTTGAAATAGAAATAATCAAATAATATATATATATATATATATATATATATATATATATATATATATATATATATATATATATATATATATATATATATATATATATATATATATATATATATATAGACACACACAAGCCAATGATGACTGCAACACCTAATAGAAAAATGGACAGATAAGTATGAAATTTACATTATAGGTCAACATATTTCATGCCCTCCAACAACCTTTAAAATTAACTTAAAGTAGTTATAATTAAAAAATGAGCGTGCGAAATTGGGCCCTCTTCTCGTATTTTGGGGGAAACTAGCAAAAAGCTGGGTCCAGTTCTCAGTCTCATTTCAATCAAATCTATATTGTTTGTACTTTATTATTAGTTTATATTTTATTAATTTTTTATATCCATCATAAACCAAGAAACGTGGACATATCATATTTAAATAAATCTTTTTAGGATCGGAGATAAGGTATATTTAGTACAAACATATAATAACTGAGAATTATAAGATTGAGTTAGATTTAAAATTTATTTTTTTTAAAATGATATTGCAGTTATTTAAAATCTATTTTAAAAAAAATTGTTATTTGTTAAATTATGGTATTACCTATTATTAGTCTACGATCAAATCACTTACTTTATTTATAATTGTAGGTTCTATCACTAGTAAAAAGTTTGGATTTTGACGCCCATTATACGCCTCGGTTATACGAAAACCGAAGCGTATAACGTTATATACGTCAGTCCTTATCCAAACCGTTTTAGAACACACTTATTGCATCGGTTCCCCGAAACCCGTGGCCTATACAAGCTACTGCCTCGGTCCAATTCACAACCGAAGCCTATAAGCCTAGTCTGATTAGACTGCACACTGACAAAAAAGTCTGACCACTAGCTACTGCTTCGGTTCGCCAAGAACCCGAAGCCTAAACAGCACCTATTGCATCGGTTAATTTGAAACCGGTGCCTAAAGGGTACCTTACTGCTTCGGTTGGCTTGCAAGCCGAGGCCATAACCACCTGCTCCTGCACGCGCCTGTTCAACCGCTGGAACGTGTACCTTATTGCCTCGGTTGGCTTTGAAACCGAGGCCATAACCACCTGCTCCTGTCCAACTGCAGCTTCGCGCCTAACTGCTGGAACGTGTAGGGCTTCGGTTAAGAACAGAACCGAGGTCGATGCCTCACATATTCTACACCGTAGATACTTTTAACCGAGGCAATATGGGTAGATGACTTCGGGTCTAGAGGGAACCGAGGTAGTATCCCAAATTCATATTTTCCAATCCCGACAGCTTCTTCTTCTTTCTCGTACCTGTTTTTTCTTCACTTTCCTCGCCGCAGAACTTCCATTGGCTCTCCTTGACTCGCCTCCCTTCGCCTTGGTGCCTCGCCGGTGTACCTCCGCCACTACTGCTGCCAGTGCTCGTGCATTCAGTGCTGCTCGTCCTCGTTGGCCGCGCCTCTGCCCTTCACCTACGCGCCACCGTTGACCTGCCGGTGTTTCCTCCGCCACTGCTGCTTCCATTGGTACGGCGCCGGTCTCCGCCACTGCTGCTGCCAGTGCTCTCGCCTGCCGGTGCTTCCTCCGCCACTGCTGCCTCCGCCGGTACTGCCTCCAACGCTGTTTCATTCTTCCTGTCTACATTGAGGTTAGTTGATTGTGTTTTTACTGATAATAATTGTTGTTTCTTGCTCTGATAATAATTGTTGTTTCTGGAGGAGAATCAAATTGTATGTATTGGTTGAATTGATTTTTTTAATTTTGTTGGATCAAGCTCATGTAGAACTACTTTAAGGATTGTCTAGAAATGTGAAAATCTGGATTAAAAAACTACCGAAAACCTGATCAGCAAGCAGATATCAAAACAGAAATTAATTATTTTTTATAAGACTACTTGATTGAGGATGAGATTTTTCCTAATTGCAACTATGAAATTCCAATAACAGTTCAAACAGAACGCAACTCAGACAAGTAAACTTTTGGCCAAAGGATAAATAATACGAATATATCAGCTTACACTGGTGGAAGATCAGCATCTGAGGTAGATTCACTAAGCATGTGCTCCATCTCTTGTATATTCTGTTTCAGTTGGCGAGACAATTTATCTTTTGCTGGGAGTTTTGCAATGCTAGGATAATAAGCTCTAGTCACAAATAGTTGGTCTTTCAATTTCTTAATCAGAGTCTCTTTCATTTCTTGTCTATGTTCTTGTTGCCATAGGCAATAACTACCAAATGTGATCTGACACGAATTTCTGTCTTCATTGGTAGAGCTTGTTTTTGGGTGGGTGGCCTGTTCAATATGATCACTGCTAGGATTCTGTTGCAGAACTTAATCGGTGTAAGTTCTTATATGAATGACAATATATAAAATAACTTACAAAAAACTTAGCTGGGGAATAATAATGTGTGCAAGTTACATAACTTTATGTTATACTATGAGTACTACCTTTGGACTCGAACATAAGAAAAATTAATTACTTTCACACTAATTAAGAATAATAGTTAGGTTCATTTATTATTCTTGTATCTATACAATAAAAAGGTACTTTTACTAAATGACCTTCTAATATTTAGTGGGGATAGTGCTTAGGTTTATAACTGAGGGTGTTTTTGAAAAATTAGCATCAAATAGGATTGAGGTCGTTGAAATTTACTTATATTTAAGTTCACCAAAAACATTACCTTTATTTTTACTTATATTTACAAAGCTTGGTAGTGTTATTGGTCTAAGCTTGTATTGGTTGGATCATATTGGTGGATGGCCTATATTATTATTAGCATTGTACCAATCTGATCAATTAATAATCATTGGAAGATATAGTTTCAACATGGTGCGAGCAAAGCATTCACTTTCCATCATGACCTTTCCTCCCTTCCATTGAGCAGAATAGATTTCCCCCACATCTGAAACTCTTTCTTGTATGCCATCATGCCTTTCTCATCAAATATTTTCCCTTTTACAATCTTCTTCCCATAACAGCTGCAAGAAGACCCTGTCTATGTTTTCTGCTTCTGGTTTTACTACTTAAGGTAGTGTTAGATGGCATGACTTTCTCCATATTATCTTAGGTCTTAGTATGCTATAATGTTATTGGATCAGCATCGTACCAGACACACTAGATAGTATAATTGGGACCTGGATCAATATTATGAAGTGAACTATTGAGTGCTATTAGTTGGTTAATGTGTTAAATAGAAGTTTCAACCAATTACAGTAATATATGCGTACATTTGAGGTTGGAGGTGATTGCAGAACATCATTAGGTGGCACTTAGAACCTGAAAATCATTAAGATTAAAAGCATAAAAAGGAGGGAAATGAGATACAAGAAGGTATCATGGGATGTGGGTAGTCTTATCAATGGCAGTAGAACAACCTCTTTGTTTACGATATTGAAGGAGACTCGAGGAAGGAATTAATAACACTAAATGCATAATAATTCTTCTAATTCTGTGGACATCCAAAAATGAGTGCCTCACCATCTGGGTAATCCTTTGATTCTTCTATGTTGAGTATACGTCAGATAAAAAAGTCACACACTAAATCCTTATTCAGACATAAAGACACCATATAAAATTTAAAATTTAAATCCCCATAATAAAGAAAATAGAAAATGAACTTGTTTTGATCTTTTGACAAGAAGTAAAAAAGTCACCAGGTCACTGGGTATAACCCATCAACCATTAGGACCTATCTAGGAAGGAGTCGACTATAGCTGTCTGGAATAACACATAAGAAAAGACGCAACAAAAGAAAATTAAAAAATACAGATTACAAAGAGAAGAGCATTCTCTTGCTATATTACTGAATCTCATAATCATATTAGGAATGCATGTTCAATAATACATACTATTTATACACGCAGTAGTCTAGTATTATCATTTATATCAGATTAAATTATATGCATTATGTCTACTAAGTCTATGAGATAATAATATGTAAATTAAAATATTTTATTATATTCTCCACCACTTGGTCACGTTCAAAGAATGAACTTTGCAAGTTAAGTCTTTCGTTATCAAATAATCATAAAAATAGAAAGGTAGCTGCACTAACATCCGTGGTTCCAGCCACTGGTTATGGAAATCCAAAGACAGCACAGTATCATAACACAAAATATATCAAAATCACAACCTTAACTGTAATTGTTAGAAAGGAAGGGAGAATTCTTAGAACCCAACGTTTGACAGAGCAATGATAGCATAAAGTAAACTGAAGTGTGGTCTGCAAATAACTAAGATATTGGGTTTGCTTGGAAAATCTTCAATATAAAGATTTTTAGGACAGAAAAAAAAAGAAAGAAAAATCAAATTAGTTTTTCCATAAATTAAAATTAGCTTTTCCATAAATTAAAATTGTAGAAGATATTTATGAGACAGCCACTTTAGTGCATGGTGTACAACTTTCAGAAGATGAGGTCAAGGTCACGGTGGATGAAGTTGTCATAGCGGATGCCGTTCTTCCTGTGCCTACAGATGAGTTCTTCACTGTGGAAGAAGCATTTAAGTCCTTTGTCGCCTGGCCTAGACATTTGGTTGGTGATGTATCTAATCCCCCGGTAAACACTTGTACTATATACTTCTCAATTTTAATATTTACTTCTAATTGACGTTATAACATAACCATTTTTGCATTTAACAGCAGATAGGTAAAGAGGGAAGTCCTCCACCGAAGAAGACTCATTTATCTGAGGATGACCCTCTTGGTGCGTTAGACGAGCTCGCTAAAATCATTTCAAATGTGCCGATGAATGTACACTGGGATTCTACTACATTTGGAAGAGAAACTCAGATCCCATTGTACTTGCATCATCAAGATGTTAGGGAGCTTGCGTCGGGTAGAGAAGAAATTAATATTACACTCATTCAGCTGTGGATGATGTAAGTTTATGAAAACTTTTTTATACAATTCTATTTTATCAACTTACTTATATCATATTATTTCTTCATTTTAGGTATATGTCTGATGTTAGTAACAAGAAGGGGTTCAACGATGTATATGGGTTCATTGACCCCTCTATGACTCATGAAAGAAATAAATTTGATGATATCCAGACATACATCAGCACCTGTTTTGGAATGGGGAAGGAGATATATTTTCTCCCTTATATACATGGGTAAGTGAAGTTTGTTAACTTCAACACATTCATTTATTAATTTTGGTATATGATTCATAAGTTATTACCAATTTCAGGTGTCATTGGCAGCTACTTGTGATCTCCATACCGGAGAACACTGCTGTCTGGTTTTGTTCATTGCAGAAGTCTCCTCCCAGCTCTCTTAGACATGTAGTAGATTGGTAAGAATCTCAATGTTTCTACTTTTTTTATATATAAATGTATGCTAAAGGAATTGCTTTTAATAGTTCCCTTGCAACACATATGATGTTATCTGGGAGATCTACTGCTACAGCTAAAAAGCTTGCATGGGTTGCCCTTAAGGTTTGGTATTTTAGTCCATACTCATTTACATTTGGTTCCATTCAATTGATGTTACTTAACATTTTATAATTATGATGATATATTGTAGTGTAATATACAAACGGGGTCATATGAATGTGGTTACTACGTCATGTTTTGGATGATGACCATTATTCGTGCACATTACACCAGTGGATGGGAAACGGTATTATTTAGGTTTCAATTTTATTTTCCCTATAGTTTAGATTTCAAATACACTAAGTTAAATCATTGTATTTTATGCAGAAATTCAATAGGACTGCTCCAATTCCGGAGAAGTCACTTCAACTTGTGAGGAAAGCACTGGCTAAATATGTAATTCATTTATATAATAGTATATACTAGATATTAAGATATACTAAGTTCTAAGTTTATGTTTCTAAGTTGTTTGATGTTTTTCTACATTATTATTAGTTTAACATTGTACATTCAGTTTTATTTATGCTTCAAACTTGATTTAGGATTATAATTTGATTGATTTATGCTTATAAGAAGTTGATTTATGATTCAATTGAATGTATTTATGTTTTATTATAATTTTCATTCAAAATATACGTTTCTGGATTATTCTCGACTGTTCTGGCTGTAAATATATATGCAGGTCTGTTTCTGTTGTTGGGAATGTCGCAGAAACAGACCTCATTTTAAAAAAAAAAACAGTGATATATGCCTCGGTTGGTGTCACAACCGAGGTAGAAAAGCCATTTATGCCTCGGTTATAACCACAACCGAGGCCGAAAGTACTGCGTAAAAAAAAAAAAAAAGAACTCTACTGCCTCGGTTCAGAGTACAACCGAGGCAGTAGAGTGAAGAAAAAGACCTCTACTGCCTCGGTTCAGACCACAACCGAAGCAGTAGGTGAACATACGGCCTCGGTTGTAGATGAACCGATGCCAAATCACCTCTCTTTATGCCTCGGTTCAAACCGAGGCCAAAAGTGGTACACTTTTTGCCTCGTCTGCATATGCCTCTGTTCGAGAACCGGTGCCTATAATGAAAAACAACCGCTGTCTTTTCTCCTGCTTGTACTAGTGTATATATGTCTTAGCATAAGAAAAATATATTAAAAATTTCATATTAATTGAAAATAAGATAACTTTATAATTTATAATTGAATACAAATTTTACGGAATTTGAATTGGGTTTTAAAACTACTTAAAACTTAAGATGAATATTGTTTGTATTGTAGCTATCTTAAAATAAAGAATAGCCTCGGATAGACTAAACTTAATGGGTATTGGGTTTTCATATTTTTAGAGAAAGGACTGTAATTTTATGGATTTTCTTTTCATTGTACTGTTAATTGATTTCATTTATTAGGATAAGTAATATCTTCTAGATATACATATAAAGATTTCAGTCCAAATTTAAATTTACCTAAATATAATTGGTTAGCATTTGGCATTTGATTATAAGATATATGAATCATATATGATAAACATTCCAGAGGTTGCGTTTTTACTCCACCCAAATTGATTCATCAACCATTTTAATTTGATTATCCTCGTTAATCATGTTTAGAAAAATATATAACAAACGAAACATTTCAAGTATTCTATAACAAATTAAACTTGTAGCATGTTAGGATACTCAGTAAATGATATTTTTTTTAAAAAAAATCACATCCATAATGAGGTCTAGAGTAAAAAAACGTAATTTATATTATTATAATATGTATATATTACTTGAATGTAAAAGATTTCAAATACCCAAAACACTTCTTTAGTTCTTCAGCTTTTATTTTGAATAAGAAACTTTAAAAAATATTCGCACCTTAATATTATAAGTTGGAGCAATTGGTAGCTCTATTAAGAAATCCCAACACCTACTCCCACATGAACCAAACCTAGAAAACATTGAATCTTTAATGAATAAAGAAAACCTAGTAAGTTGAAAGTAGGAAATGGGAGATAAAGGTTGCTCTTTTGTGGTTATGCAAAGCTACGTGGGAGTGGTTGGGAAGCTCCAATTAAAATGGTTTAGGTTTAACAACAAAAGTACATCCCAATACCAATCTAAAAACACATTTATTCAAATTTAGAATACTTATATAATATGCATCGATGTTCAAGGTGAATTTTCAAAAAGGTAAGAGTTTAGACAATGCTAGAAAGGTTTTTATGGTGTTAAATTGTGGAATCACGAAGATATCACACTTAAATACTTAAGCGATCTAGTAAGAGGAAATCATAGAAAAAAGGAATTTTAGTTTCGTGTCATAACAAAGGTTAATTGTATGGAAAGGGAGACATATCTTTTGAGGTAAAGTCACCCTACTCAAATCTATACTCCCAGTCATTCTTTTATACTATTTATCAATATTTAAAAAGCATATGATTTTGGGAAGAATGATTAGAAAAAAAAACAAAGGGATTTTTTGTGAGAAGGAGATTATGAAGGTCGGTTAGGTGGCAATCTATTTGTAAAACAAAAAATGGAGAGCGAGTTCGGGGTTAAGGACTTGAAATCTTATAACAAAGCTCTATTAGAAAAATTGAAGTGAAGATTTGATAAGGAGGAATTAAGTCTATGGAAAGAGATATATTACTTTCAAAATATGTGACGAGGACATGAATGTAACTAATATATATGTTAAAATTATATTTTTATTCTTCTATTCTCATAAAAAAACCAATTAGATTTATAATTTTTATTTAATTCAATTTAGTATTTTAAATTTTAAAAATTATTCAATTAAGTTCTTTATGTTAGATTGATGTTAATTTTATGTTAGAATTTATATATCAAACCACACAATCTGAAAAATAAAATTAATTTGAATATTTAGGCTATTTAGATGGAGTTATTTATTTGATATATAAATTTTAACGTAAATACAGTGTCAATCTAATGAAAAGAATTTAATTAGATATTTTTAAAAACTAAAGGATTAAATTGAACCAAGTAAAAATTAGAGATCTAATTGAATTTTGTATAAGAATTAGGATATAAAAATAGAATTTTAGATTTAATATAAAATAAAGTGGGTAGAGAAAATGGAAAGAAAATCAAGTTTTAGGAAGATAAGTGGTTAGAATGATAGAAAGTGTTGGTGAATACGTTTATGAGTCAGTTATAGAAAAACACATTATATAGGGATTGAGAGGATCAATGGTCATGAGAGTTTAAAAGTGTATATGGTAAAATAAGAATATAGATTGTTATAATGGAATTGAAAATGAGGAAGGATCCTTGTTAAGTACTTTCTCAAAAACCAAGGTCTTATTAACTAGAGAGTAATTTTAAATAAGGTGACCACAAAAGATAATTCAATAAAGAGAGGTGTGGATGTGGGGTGTAAAACATGTGTATGTATGAAATTAATGATGAAATAGTAAATCACTTAATTTTTTTAATTGTGGGGTTACAAAAAACATTTGGAAAATGTGTGATGAAAGATTGAGGAGCAAGTCATGACCCAACATGAAGCTAGATTCCAGAAGGTCCTGGACCAAGAGACCTTCTTTTATGCATCACCATTCATAAGGGTCGATTAAACATTCAGAAGACCCTCTGCAATGGCCAACTGATGGATGTCTAGGATATCCTAGACGACAAAGTCACTAAGATGTTAAGGAGGACGCTGTCGAAGATCAAGTCCTTCTTCACCCAATTGATTGGAAGAAAACCACAGTAGACATCCTCTATCCTCTACAGTGCCAAATTTGTATTATTTGTTATTTTTTTTAGGATCAATCTGATGTGATATGTATAAACATAGTTTTTTGTAAACCGATAGCTACCGGATCGACCTTTTTATATTATATTTTCCCCCTTTTTTAATTGAATTAATAGAAAGAGTCTTTTCTTCCACACTTGTGTTTATTTTTGTGTGTTGGTTTTCCTTTTGATCGGTCTATTGTAACTTAACATTGTATCTTAACATGTTTTTCCATAAATGCTCGATAATGGTTCTTTTGGAACTCGTTCTTAATCGACCATTTCGAATTAATATCGATTTGCAAATTTTCTAAGTGATTTTTAGGCCATTTATGGATGATCGTTTGATAAGGGTTCACTTTGATGAGCTCGTTCTTAACTGTTAATGTCATTGATTAGATTAATTTAAACCATTTTTAATGGTGAACGCTCAATTTTCTTAACCGATTATTTGTTAAACGGTAGGGATTCGGGTGGAACTCTTCCTTAACCGTTTATGAGTTCTCTATTGAAGGGGTTCAAGTATAACTCTTCCTTAACTGATGGGCTAAAATGTGTGATAGGGGTTCAACAAGTGAACTCTTCCTTAATCGACCATGTAATTGGTTCAGTAAGGGTTGGTTGGATGAACTCTTCCTCAACAAACCAATAGAATTATCGTCAAGCAAGAAGAAGAAAATGAACAATTATGGCTTGGAATTCCTTGTCTTACTTATTCACATGTTGTTCGGTGAATACATTTGAATAAGCTAATGTAAAACTTGTGTGGCGTTCTAAGTGTTTGGCACAACTTTTTTGCTCAAGTTTTAAAGTCGGTAAGTGGTTTTCTTCATGTCTTCTACTATCTTGAACATTTCATCCCAGTTTGACGCGAGCTTCCCATGCATAGACTTCTTCCTTGCGTCATTTGTCATTTTCCATACCAAGTCTCCTTCAACGAAGCTCTTCGGCCTAACTTTAGTTTTGAACCTTTGTGTGACCATCCTTTTACAAGCATTATTTTAGACGGTTGCATTCTCCCTTTGCTTGGTTGTAGTGTCAAGTTCAATTATGAGATGTTTGACGTTGACATCCAATTCTTGAATTTGCCTCCTTAGAGAAGGATCTCCCACTTCAACTGGTAGCATCATGTATGTTCCATACATTAAGTAGTTACCAAAATTGGGCCTTTCGATCTTTCCTTCCCGTATAAGATGATTTCTTGTTTGTCACATTCTTCTCCGCACCCATCTATTTATAGAATTCCCTCATGTCTTCTACTTGCATGAACTAGGAGACTCTCTGCCTGAGCTCATCCATGCTCTCAACAGAACTCATGCACAGGATATTGGCAAACATCCTTTGTTGTAGCACTATTATAAATGTGGTGCATGGCCATATCTAGGATAAGGTTTTGGATGTGTAGAGACACCTTCCCAAACCTCTCCTTAGAGGCCTAAAGCGATTGTTCTTTCTCCTATATGACATTGACGAGAGCAATCAACATCATTGGTGTGGTCAAATCGATGTGAACTGAGCTTTAAATTTCGTTCTGATGGTTTCAAAGCAGCCTATAGGGTTGGCTAGAAATGTAGAAAACCAGGCCAAGGCTTCCCCCTTCAATGAGGTGGAGAAAACCTGCCACCATATTGTGTCACTCGTGGTGTACAACGTCATCTGGTTCATGAAGGTCTAGATGTTCTTGTCTAGGGTTTTATATCCATCATACTTCTCAAACATTAGCATCGTCCAATTAATGGACAGAAGGGTTTCTACGATTCTCGCATGGTCCTTGCTTGCAACGAAGCTGCTAGCTTAGACTGTCCAGTCTAATTTCTCCAAGGTTGCTTAGTTGGTCCTAGGAGGGTTGAGGTGGACGACACAAGACCCTTTGTCATCCTTCTCTTGCCGAATGATCTCATTCTCGACTCTCAACGTTCTTATTTTTTTCCTTGTACTTTCTTTTCATTTTGTCCATTTGTCTTTGTATCCTCTCATCATCACCATTGGTTTTATCGGGTTGTTAACGTTTTTTTTTGTACTTGATTGTTCACCATATTCTTTGTAGTAACCATATAAACTTAAAAGTTTCTACTCAACCTCACATTAATGTCAAACATTAATGTCAAAATGTTAAGTTTTTAATTTTGTTATGTAAATTATATTTTTATGTATAAGTTAAGACAATCCAATTATTTTTATTTAATATATTTACTTTTAAAGGAAAAAGTTTACGAGAAGTTTTTCTAAATAATCCACATACCATTAATTCATGATAAAAAAAATTCAAAGATATTTCCGTTGGACATTTTCCCTTTATTTTCTCGCTAGTCATCTTCTTCTACCCCTCTACTTTCCTTTTCTTTCTCGTTAATATTGTTACCAAAAACAAAATGTTTTTATTTTAAACATGAGATCGATAAATATCTCAATTCTCACAAAACACATCTACATATACTAAACAAGCTACTTCATCCCAATCAATATCTCATTCGTACATAAAAAATCGTTTTCCTCTTACACAAATTGAACACTCACATATAGTTCAAACATTCTAATGGATTCATAATTATCAACTTCCAGAATAGATTAAGAATCTTTCATCTTATTGTAGAACCACAATACTGGACCTGTATTTTCCGCTTACCTCTTCCCCCGATTCCCTTTCAAACTCAAATCAAGCTTCTAAGCTTACAAAAACAATTAATTAAGCATAAAATTAATTTATAAGATAAAATTTATACTCTTTTTATATATTATAAAGTCGAATTAAAATTTTCCTTACTTCCCATATAAATTTTAGTTTCAATACATATATAATATAATATTTACTTTTCTATTTTACTACTAATGATCGCCTACAGTGCATGTTAAAAGTGAAAAGTATGTCAACTCCTTTTATTGGTTTTATGATCAATAATTCTTGTTTATATTGTCAAACATCCGATTTTGAGTATCACTAACTATATGAAAATAATCAAATCGGCAATTGTGAAATGGTAAACAAAATTAAATCGTATGAACACCAGATTGCATTACAATACAATCTTTGAATGAAATTGTACAACAGATCAACATGCCAGCTTGGCTTGGCTTCTGTTCTTGGCTAACTTATTCAATAGATGAGTGAGGTTCTTCCTCCTCTTCGTCCCTTGTGACTCTGAGCTATCTTCTGAACACGAGGATGACGGTGAAGATGGTTCAAAACTTTGCGACAACTTCCTCTTACAAGTTGTTTCCATCACAGGTTCCGACAATGTTTCAAAATTATCAGAATCTATAAGATGAGGAAAATTCAGCTTAGCTTTTTGCCCACGCATCTTGAAAGCAGCTTTGTCGTAAGCCAGAGCTGCTTTCTCCTCAGTGTCAAAAGTTCCAAGCCAAACCCTAGTTCCGTTCTTCTTTGGATCCCTTATCTCCGCCGCAAACTTCCCCCACGGCCTGCGCCTCACGCCTCGGTAATGCTTCCACGCCTGTGGGGCGTGGACATGACGCGCCACCACAGCAGTTGCATCCTCACTGCGGAAAACAATGTTCTCCAAATCACCATCACGTTTAGGGTTTGAAAGTGGATCATGAGAAGCAACTTGGTGGGTTGCAGGCATGAGATTGATGGAATCGTGTCCCAGTAGGTATTGTCGAACGGATTCCAAGAACTCAAAGTCCGAATCTGCGGTGGCTGAAGTCATGTTTCGATTCTCAGCTAAATTTGCGCTTTGTGTGGCTTCAACTGTATGGTTCAGAGCATCATTTATAGCATCGAATTTGTTTAAACAATTGTATTTTTCTGCTAACTACTGTGGCACAACGTGCAGGTATTTTTAAAATATTGTTGGAATGGTTGCTTCTTTGAAGCTTCCATGGATTTTGGCATGGCACTTGTTGAACTTTGAACTTTGAAGTGGCAATTTTTGTCGTCACCTTTTTCTTCACTTTAAATAATGCTACTCTCACAGCAAACTCTATTTGAATTCTTGTTGTAACCTTTGGCAATAAGTTTTTGGTTAAATATTGAATTATTTAATTAATTTGTATATTATGAGTCACATCTCATCTAATCTAACTAACCAAGCACCACCTTATAATACTATGTATAAGTTATACACAAATATTTGAATGGCAATTTTATACATCAAAGTGGCTTTTCTTTAACTATATCTTCAATTTTATTTGTCTTAATCAGTGTAAGAGCCTCAAGCCTGTTAAAATTATATCTATGCTTACTTTTCTCTTCTCCACTTTTTGTAAAAGCAAAAACAATGAATATATTTTATTTCATTTTATAACATCACAATTGTATACACTCTAGTGCAGCAAAGCAAAGAGTTTTAGCATCAATCCGAAGAAAATAAAAAACAATTAAAAAAGTATTGGAAATAAAAAAATAAAACTTGAAACGAAAAATAGATTTCGATTATGAAACAACCGAAATTTATTCGATTATATATTTCGGTTTCTTAGTCAATCGAAATCTATTCTTTACTATATATTTTGTTCTTTTGATATAACTAAAATCTATTCTAGAATTTTTTTTTTTAAAATAATTTTATTTTGTTTTTCATTTAGTTAAGTTATGGACTTAGACAAAAAATAAAATAACCACAAACATCCAAAGACAAACCAAATATATTAAACATATAAAAAATATATTAACAATATATAAAAAAATTTAAGAACCTAAAAGTACAGAAACTAAATATTGCAACAATGCAAAACACAGTATTGGAAGCAAGGAAAAATATACTACAATAATGCCACCTTAATACAAAACGTGGACACAAATAACAACACAAAAATGTATGTGTTAGGACATAACTAGCTTTAATGAAATACGAAAAAAAAAAAGCAGGAAAAGAAAGAAAGAACGAATGAGCTAACGGTAGAAATGGAACAAAGTAAGGAAGAATCGAAAGAACTACAAGGTGGTAAAAATGGAACCTCTTTAGTGCAATGGCAACAGAGAAATTAAACAACGTTGACGTTTGCAATGGCAATGAAGAAATGGCAGCGACATTCAGGTCTCCAGTTATAAAAAAAAAAAGATTTATGAGAAAAATAATGAAACAAATGTTTTTATTGGAATTTTAAATATTTGAAAAATTAAGTCTGGAAAACAAATAAACTTTTGATTCTTTGTAAACTTAAAATCTAATGACATTTTTAAAATTTTGAGATGATTATAAACTTTGGTTCTTTCTATTCTTAAAAAACCAAAATCTATACTAATATAAATTCAGTTATTTTAAAATCAAAATCTATAGTTATGCAACAAATTTCAAAAATATCATTATAGTTTGAAAGATTTTGTTTTTCTTTGACAGGGAAGCTTACTAAATGATTTCAATTTTTTTTTTTACAATATTCGATAAAATTACCCTTTTTCCATATTAAGATTCGTTAGCTTAATAAGTCATTATTTAATAATATGCCTCTTCTCTATTATTAGTGACCATACTTATCCATAGAGTTTTCTAACAGGTGTGTGTGGTGGAGATCATGATTGGCCAGAGGCCTAAGAAGTTATATAGGCAATGAAAATGAAAATGTTAGGAGAACCAACGACAATGATAAAATGGAAGGGAACGACAGGGTTTCTTTCTGACACTATTTCTTTATTGTAAGAGTTAACAAACGTTTATTTTTGTTTAATTGGCTTTTTTAAAAAATTCTTTAAGTCATTAATGTGCGTATTATTACTTTTAATCATTAAACGCATAAACTACTGTAATCATATACCATTTAAATAAATTATAAATTCAGTCCTTTTTAACTTTTACTTCTCATTTTCATTTTCACTTTTTTGGTCTTCGTGTGTTCTAAATTTGTGATTTCAGTTAAATCTAGAATTTTATGTATCTTTTTTTTTCTAAAATTTAATAATTAAAAATATTATTAGTTATTTTGTAAAAATGTATGGCAATAAATATCATTAAAATATGAGTAACTAAGTGCTGAGAAAATAAATTATTACAAAAGTAGAATAAATTCAATAAATTTATATATTTTACGCTTTCCATTAAAAATGATCCTGGTACATATGGTTTTTCTATAATGTGTGTATTCATAGACACATTTTAAAATGTCATCTATTAAACACTTTTAACTGCTACTAAAGTATGCTTCAAATGGAATTTTGTGTTTTTTTAAGTAATAGATATTGCTTAATAGACTTATTTTACTTTTAGTTTGTTTTATCGTCTATGTTGGAATTAAAAAAAAAGTTATCTATTTATTTAAAATGACAATGACATACGTGTCAACTTTTAAAAATATTAACGTTGGAAAGGTTAGCCTGTATTCCACTCTGCAAGATTCTCTCTTATATAATGAAAATTTTATGCGGAGGATTAAGCTGTTAATTATATTTTAAAAAAAGTTAAAATATTAAACAGGCATGGGGTTGAGTGATGAAACGTTGCCCTTATCAGGCTCCATACGTCACGCGCGTAACCAAATACACATTAGAAATATATATTATTAGATTTGTTTAAAAATGTTACGAATATGACAAACACAAAAACGTAATCATATTGATAAATAAATTAAAAAATGTAATCATGATTATATAAGAAATTAAGGGAATAACAACTTCAAGCAAGTGATGACACAAACTTATGCCAACCCACATGGCAATCACTATCCTAGAACTACCTAAAGTTTGTCCTTTTTTCTGGATGAATACTACTTAAATTTTGTCTGAATAATTGTTAAAAGATAATCAACAATATTCTGTTACCTTTTTCTTTTAAATTATTTTTTTTCTTTTAAATTTTCTATCGGTTGATCTCTTTTTAATATATTCGTTATATATATATACACACACGGAAAGCGAAAATATAAAAATATTTCATAAAATTTTATTCATATATATACAAACGATATACATATTATGTATTTTCAAGTGTTGGTTTTGGAGATATTACAACCACTCGAATAATTATATTTATTCAGTTTTGAAAGTTCTATAATATTAATAAGCTACCGTAATTTAGTTTTTTTTTTCATAAAATATATATTAATAACCCTTTACAAATACCATTATTCTCTGACAAGTGTCCTGTTCCTCTCCAATATACTCTCTGATGTTAAACCTCCTGTGGTAATAAATTCCTTACAATTGGATAAACTCCATTCTTTTTTTTACTATCCCATCCTTATTAAGTATGTGATGCTTAACTATCATATGTGTTAAATATATTTTACTTTTAGTTTGTTTGTTATATTTTTTATTTATAGTGTGAGTTTAATCTATATTTCTTCTATCATAAATATAATATATGTATATTTAATAAAAGGAAGATTAATCTTATACTTAATTTTTGCTATACTGAACATGATATCAAATGATCTTGGCTTTCTTTTAACTTATTATTTATTAATCTAACTTGTTTTTTTTTATTATGTTCCTTTTTCACAAAGATTCTATTTATTTAGAGGACTGGAATTTGAAACAGATGATTGAAACCCGATATGAGTCTTATAGTTTTTATCATCTTCGTCCTTTTACATGTGTTGGCATAATTATGGAGTCTTCATCTCTTCTTCATTCTCAGTTAGGTAATCTTAGTCTTACCAAATTGTAGCAGCTTGTTTCTAACTTATCTAAGTTGTCCAATTTGATTTGTGAGTCTAGTCAATTAGGAAAACGTTTTCATAGTTCCTTTTTTTTGTAGTGTCTCAGAACGTACTTCGTCTCCTTTCGTCTTAGTTCATTATGACATTTGAGGACCTAATCGTGTTAAATCTAATTTAGGTTTTGAATATTTTGTTACTTTCATTGATGTTTATTCCATATGCATTTGGCTATTTTTAATGAAAAATCATTCTGATTTATTTTATATTTTTCAAAGCTTTTATAATGAAATTAAAACTCAATTTGGTGTTTTTTTCAAACTTTGAGAAGTGATAATACATGTGAATATTATTCCCATTCTTTTAAACAATTTATGGTTTCTGATGATATTCTCCATCAAACTTCATGTGTTTATACACCTCAACAAAATGAGGTGGTTGAACACGAAAATAGACATCTTATTGAAACAACTCACAATCTTTTAATTCATGGTAACATTCTTCAATATTTTTGGGGTGATGTTATTCTTAGTACACGTTATCTCATTAATTGCATGTCCTCTTATATGTGACAATGAGGTTGCTCTTAATATTAGTTATAATCTTGTTTTTTATGAGAGGACCAAACACATTGAGATTGATTGTCATTTTATTCGAGAGAAGATTGTATCTAAAGACATCAAGACTGAGTTCATAAATTCAAGTGACTAGTTAGTAAATATTTTCACTAAGTCTTTACGGAGACTAAGAATTTATTATATTTGTAACAAGCTTGATACATAAGATTTGTACATACCAACTTGAGGGGGAGTGTCAGATACATTAGATTATTAGATATCTTATATTGATCTTTTATCTTTAATTAGTTTATTATTATTCCTTATTAATATTTTGGGATTAGCCCATATTTCTTCTATTATAAATACAATATCATATGTATATATTTAATACAAGGAAGATTTACATTATGAATTTTAAACCGTGTATGGGACAAAAACATCAATCAAAATACAAAAAACTTACATTTGTATTTTTATGTTTCAACCATGCCTATACTCTCACACTAGTAAAAAAAAGCTTTTTTAACGCGCTATATATGCCTCGGTTCTTCTGAAACCGAAGCGTATAAAAGTGCAGTGGCATTTCAGTAATTATTGAGTGGTTATAGGCATCGGTTCATATATAACCGAGGCATATAGATGCTACTGCCTCGAGTAGAAGGCCAACCGAGGCATATTCACACCCCGATTTGGGGTTTAGGCACCGGTTTTAAATATAACTGAGGTAGTATCCTTAGGTTAAAAACCAAACTTCGCCTCTCGCACCTCGCACTCTCGCGATTCTCACCCTCCACCTCACGATTTCTCCTTTCCCCCAAACTCCACTCTCCCCCAAACTCCAGCACCAGGCCGCCGCCACCACCAGCCATCGCCGCAAGCACCGCCGTTCAACCATGCCGTTGGCCACCATGCGCAAACCCGCAAGCTGCCACCACGCGCAAACCCGCAAGCCGCCACCACAGCGCCTTCGTTCTCGTCCAAACTCCATGGACGCCGCGACCACCATCTTCATCTTTTCCGCCATGAGCACATCCATGGCCGTCAACCGGAGAACGCGCAACCATTCCAAGTCACGCGCAACCATCACCTGCAAAGAGGGAAACTCAAACAGATCCAGAAACAGAAACCCCTCTTCTCCACCGTGGCGCCAGCCACCGCGTTTCAACCTTCTTCCATCACCATCATCGGACCTGCAACTCTGCAACAAAAACCCTTAATCACGCCACCGTCACCAGAATCCCTAAAGCATGCCGCCCCCGTGTGCGATTAGGGTTGATGCAGTTCGCGTTGCTTCCGGAGGCGCGATTTCTAAATTGGATCCCTGCATGATGGTTATATGGTGTTAAATCTGGTTTCTGCAGATCTGATTGTGGTTGCAGGTGGAGGCGCGATTTTGATTTAGGGCTTCCCGTTCAGTGTTCGCACATGGAGGCTCACATCCCGTCGCCATGGTCTTCCCATTTCCAATCTCTACTTATTTTGCAGATTTTTCTGGAAGAGGCTTTGTTGGTGTTCTGCAGATTTTTCTAGACTACTTGGATGATAAAAAAAATGGAAAAGATCAAATTTTGAAACCTATGAAGGTTCGATCACCAGCTGTTTGTTCAAAGGACTCAAAGAATTTCATGTCTCCAACCATTTCTGCTTCTTGCAAGATCAATGAGTCTCCCCCGAAAGAGAACCCTACCTGAGCGAAACGATGAGGATACCGTATGACCACTGAAAGAACTGATACTGATATTGCCTCGGTTCATTTAACCGAGTTGAATCCTAGATACCGTTTCGAGTAAAGAGAACCGAGGCGTATACTTTTTATCCCGCCTAAGTACGCCTCGGTTTGAAAACCGATGTTGATGATTGAAAATAACTGGTGCCTATTCATTAATCTGTACTAGTGTCACTTGGACCATACTAAAAAATAATTGGATTTGGTAATGCATTCCTAAATATAATATAATTCCATGATTCCAAAGACTCCACACTACAACAATCCATTTAATAGCATATTTCCTCTGTGTTTGAGGGTCAAAAGGTGGAAATGTTCACAATGTGTTGGAACCTAATTATGACTTACTCCCAAAATCCTTGTCCATATTTTACACATATTCCATACTATGTAGCAACTTTGTAGAAATAGATGACTTATGCTTTTTGCATGCTCACTGCACGTAACACAATTGTCGTTGTTGAACATGATATTTTATGTCTTAAGTTTACGTTTCTGGATATTCCTTTTGAAATAATCTTTCATATACAAAACTTCACATAAAGATGACCTTTACTCTCTAGAGGAAATAAAAAAACAAGTGTTGTTGGTCTGCAATGCATTCACCCTATAACTTTTTATATGCTAATTTAACTGTTTAAACCTTATATTCATCATTATTCCATCCAAAAATCATTCATTCCCCTTACAATCCTAGAAATGTTTTCTGAGAACGTTTCAATTTGAGATTTCTTCCATTTAAGCCAATCTATTCTCCAGGACATTTCATTTTCATCTACTATTGTCTCCCACATTTGCTTATTATTTGTTCTTTTCTATTATGTTTTGTTCACTTTTAAGGATGAATTTGAGCTAGAGTGATTCAAGAGAATTAAATAGTAAATTGTGGTGTCAATAGCAAAGCCCAAATGTTAATAAAGTGTAAAATTCCGATAATAAGTTCTGCAATGAACCAATTTCACAACGCTAAATACGTCTAGTATTTTTTCTTTATACATGAAATGCAGCACAAATTTAACGTCAAATTGTTGAATCATTTCATACTATTCGTTTGAATTTCGAAATGATTCAAGTAAAATTTTGATTATTGTACCTCCATAATTTTTATACCACTACATTCTTGAAAATGATATTTTAAAATTTTTACATTTTTCAAAACATATAGTCTAAAATGTATTGAAAATATCTTTGATAACACATTCTAAAAATATTTCGAAAAAAATACTTTTGGAAAGGAAGATTGTGAAATATAGATTATTCTTTCCAAAACACTCCAATAATACGATTTCTCTTTACATGATTTTTATTTTCAGGAATATTTGCGAAATATTTTTCTTATAATGATTCTAAAATAGTAAACCAAAATTTTTATGGAAATTTTTATTTTAGTTTTGGGAATGTTCTTCCAAACAATTGGTGGTTTTGGCTTCATAAGAATTTTGAAAAAACTTTATACTACAACCATTGTATTGAACAAGGAGAACCACACCGTACTATGAAAATTGCAATGCACTGTGTCGGTATTATCTGTGCCTTCCCATGCCACGCCATTTTTTATTTCCATTTCTTTTCTGTGAAAGTTCATTCACTAAAAAGTTTCTGGATATAATTAATGATGAGTTTTATTATAAAATATTTCAAAATAATAGTTGAGAATTAATTTGAATTGCCTATGTAGAAATTCATTTCAGAATCCTTATTTCAGAATGCTTTTATAATATTTTTTTGGAACTTGTATTTCAAAATTTTGAAATATATTTCAGTTTAAAGGTTTAAAAAAACTATAAATACTTTAACAAGTCATGGCCCTTCAATTGTAATGAAGAGTGTGGAAAGAATTCATGGTAGTAGAAGAAGCAATTGTCTTACAAAAAAAAAAAAAACAAAAAGTAGTTCTACGTAGAGAGAATCCAATAGGCCGAAATAGCTATGCACTCATGGCCCAACAGAGCCAACTATTTAGCAAACTTCTTCATGCAAGCTATTTCTTTACAATATCTAAAAAATCTCAACTTACATTTCTTTTTAACTACAGAACAACCTTTTCTCTTTTATATATATTCTCAACTTAAAGATAAATTTTTTTTTGTTTGGCTAAAAGTTCTAACAGAAATTAGTTTCCTTTTCGTTATTAAATTTTGTTCAAATTGAGATTATGTTTAAATGTAACATCCAAAAAATACAGTGTAAAACCATATACGAGAATCACCACATATTAATAATACTACAGATCAGTTCTACACAGAACGAGATACTATTATGGCCGAACGGCCTTACATAATAACAGGCGATTTAAAAAAAACCACTCGCTAGCTACTATTAGACCGAACGGTGTATAAAATAACTTATATCGAACGGTCTTACAAAAGGTAAAGCTAATAACAGACCGAACGTTCCTAAGGTTCGGTCTTCACTTCAAATGCATCTTCCAATACTTCTTCCAGCAACTCTTCTCCTTCTGCTCACATCCACACGGATGATCATTGCAACAAGACAACGACAAGACGCACAACACATAGACAAAAATGATAAACAGGGTAAGCTTATGTAATTTAATTTGTTCAATAACAACATACAACATTCATAATTTAACCAACAACACCCAAATCATCATTCATACATCAATGCATGCAAATAACGAACGCTATCGAGTTTGAATGAAGACTCTTATTCTAAAAACGGTAATGATATATTATAGAAAACGAGAACCAGCATTTGGTTTAAGACCGAGCCTTGTAGAACCGAACACTATTGAACGAGCGCTGGTCCAAGACGAAGTGGTTATCAGGAACGAGCGCTACTGAGACTGAACGCTTGGTCCAAGAATATATATATATATATATATATATATATATATATATATATATATATATATATATATATATATATATACACACACACACACACACACAATTGAGCCACCACTTATTCTTAATGAAAGAGAACGATAACGTCTACGACCTTAAGTAATATATAATACATTAACTAAACTGTTTATGAAACCTAAAGAAGGACTACACTTAGGCCGAACGCTCATTCATACGTATCTAATATTATAACACTATCTTTATTAACGAAATTCCTTGTATAAGAAGAACCTACTATCGACGGACGCTCGACCAAATTATCACATTTACTCAGAATACTACAGTTGACGATCAAGCCCTATCTCAACTCAATTCACCACATGTATCATTAATCCATCCACACGTCCAAACAAGCAGTACACGCATATCTCATACTCATCAAAAAATCAAACAACGTTTCATGCAAACATACCAACGTTCAAACAAGAATTTAATCAAATTATATAAGCTTCCCTTACCTCTATACGTAACCGAACGCTCAACGAGGCAGAATAGAGCTCTCCACTACCAAAGACTTAACGTTCGACAGTCACGTTTTAGGAGTACTGAACCAAACAGAAATCAGAAACACTCAGAATTATACTATTACTCAGGTGACCAGAAATAGAGGGTTGCATGCGAGACTAAACGAACGTACTAGAGAGAAAGAAACTCACCGGCTCAGAATCATAAACTGATCGGTTTAAACGAAAGCTCTTGTCGCCGGGAGCGTTCACACGGTGCTTGAGAGGTGATCGGAAGAAGAAAAAGCTGAGGTTTTCTTAGAGAGAAGGTGGAGATTTTAGAGAGAAGGAGGAGAAAATGTTTTCAGCAGTTTGGAGAAGAAGAAAGGCATGCAGAGAAGTGACTCGGCATTTGAAATTTGGCCTTAAATATTGCCATCACCCAAAGCGAACGGTCACTCTCCTGCAGCCACATGTTTTCCACTAACTGAGACGCTCACTCTCTTCTTGGCACATGGATCCCACTACTTGAGGTTTTTGGTGTGTTTTAGTGGAAACTGACAGTGTTGCTTAAGTAATTTTCTACTATGAAATTCATATATTTTTGAGGTAATAAATAAATTATATATATATAATAGATGAAAAATGTTTAGAATTAATACTAGATTAATTCTATGTGTTTTATTAATAACAAGTATGCTGTATTTTGGGTAGCATATAGAATGTTGGGTTTGTACGTATTTATAAAATTGTTAATATTATGATGTATTTTATGTTAAAATTAGAATAAATATACTAACGTATAATTGTAATCCATGTAATATGCAATTATAAGATAAAAGAGAAGTATATAATTATATGTCTTGTGATTTTTCATATATATATATATATATATATATATATATATATATATATATATAGTTATAAACAAATTTAGATTCGTAGATAAATTAGTTATTACATATAGATTTTATCTATGGTTATAAAAAATTGAGTTACACACAATTTGTTTTTGTAGGTAATGTGAAAAAAAGAATTATCAATTTTTCGTATATAAAATTTATATGTAGTTTTGACGTGTTAAAATAAATATTTTTCTGAAAGATATTATTCGTGGGTAATGATATATGATCTTTAATAAGTAAATAAATTTACCTGATTTTATATATTTAGAAATAATTAATTATTAAAAATTAAAACTCAAAATATATTTATCCACTCTTGCAATTTTAGAGAAGAACATTTTTGTTCACTATTACACTCATTCATTTTTCGTCCTTAGTCACTCTCGCTCGCGGTTCATTTTCGTTCTTCGTAAGTTTTCTAATTTTCTTTGTTCAACCTTACTCTCTCTTTCCTGTCCACCATTGTTGTCGTGTGCTGACTCACAAAGAAGAAGAAGTTTGTTTTTCTCATGTTCACTCACTATTCGTTCTTTTAGAGTTTGTTCGTTCTTCATTCCACTGGTAAGCAATCTTCTTTGTTCATTCCTAAATCCCAAAATTTCTACAATTGTAAATCTTTTTTCTTACTACAGAGGTGTGTTTTGTTATTTCAATGTTTTTTATTTGTCTCTGCTTAGCTACAAGGAAAAGTTATTCATTTTGTTTAAAAATCTTGATAAGAATGAGGGGAGGAGGTTGAAATGGGTTAGGAAACAAAACTATGTGAAGAGAAGTGATTTTTTGTTTGTTTTACCACTTTGCTAGAGGCGTAAATTTGGGGGCCTCAAGATGTTGGGTGGCTTGATGTCACGGGAAGGGTAACACTTGAAACGGTGAGGTCATTTATGGCATTTTTTATGTGGAGAATAACATATGCATTCAAAAGTAGTGTTTATAAGGTTCTTCAAGAGGTAGTGAACAAAGGACCAAAAATGGATAGATATATATTACAACTAAGTGATCGATTAATTTTACCTTGTGCCTTGCTTTGTATTTGCATATTATGGGAGTAGGATTGTTTTGCCTACTTAGTATGATGTTTTTGCCTACCTCTTAATTGTAATGCAGTTGGAATATAATGCACAAAAATCGGATCTTTCAATTAGGTACCATATATATGTTTTCAGATATTAAATTTTAGTTCATATTTTAGTAGGTGAACAAGAAAAAAAATTTTGGTTGTAATGTTCGAGTTACTGTTTTTAGTCTATTCTCCATACCCATAAACAGAGGCAATGGTTTGAGCCATCTTACTCAAATTTACTTTGCTTCAATGTGGATGCATATAAACACAACACCTAAAAAAACTTGGATGATTATTTTATACTTCTTTATTGAATGAAAAACTAAGTTAGTTGTTCAATCATTGATATAGTTAAAGCATACCATAGTATATGAATAACGGTTTTGTTGGCATTGGCTGGTAGCAATATTCTTCCATCTAATTTTTGTAATTTGTAAATAATAATCCTTTAATTAGCTTTCAATCATTGGTTTGTCAATACAATAAGACGAGTGTTTTTGTGTTTGGGAGAGAGGTCGAACTTGTTCTAAGTTAGAACTCTGAAAAATTGAACTTGTTCCAAGTTAGAAGCTTGATATTATAGTAGTTACAGAAGCTTGACATCTTAGCATATAGTTCGACAAGCATCACAAATAACAATATGATAATTCGACAATTAGCAAAGAAGTTTGAGTAGCATTATAACCACTCCAACAAGTAGCATGAAAGCTCGACAAGTAGTATAAAAGTTTGGTTGATAATATAACCAACCGACACACAACATGGAAGCTCAACCGACAATATAGAAGCTCGACAGGCAACATGGGAGCTTAGTTAGTAGTATAAACAATCCAACATGCAACATATGATGTAATATTATTATACAAATCTTATTTATCAACAACTATTTATGAATCTTATATGTTTAAATTATTTACTTTAATGATTGATTATTAGATATTATATAAAGTCTATATATTATGAATTTTCATTATAAATTTCGATGTCCAAAATTGCATAAACATTGCAGAAAAAATTACTATTATCAAAAGTAACAAACTACCTACGGACAAATCCATAGACAATGTTAACTATGATTGATTTACCTAAGAATTTTTTGCTACAGCAATCTATATAAGTTAAAACTACTTTACTTACAAAATTTGTAACTTATTTACAGATTTTTGCAATAGGTAATAATATTTTTTCTTACCGTGTCTATATTTTATATTTCTTATTATATATAATTGTTAGTTATATATTTGGAAACTCATAAATTAAAAAAAATGAATTAAAAATTATGTCTAGAGTTTTAGTTTGGGATTAATTGTGTAAGAAAAAGCAACATCTCTTTAAATTATTAATTAGATAATGTGAAAAGGTGATTAATTTTCAAGAAAAGGCAATCAGAACTTTAACCACACAGTGACATGTCTCACTCTGCAACATTTTCACTCAGATCCACTATGCTAGCTGCCGGATACTAAACATTCTACATACTACCACAATGTATCATATTACACTATAAAAAAAAATATTTTTAACAGTTTTTTTTATAACTTTTTTATAACAAATTATATTCTCGTGATAAATTTCAAATATACGAATCAATAAAATAATAAAATAATAACGTCAAAAAGTTATATTAAAATATCATGCTCATTACACTATCAATCTATCAAACAAGATAAAATGAGATTTATTTTTTCATAGACGAAAATGAAACACGATCAAATTCTGTTTTTTTCATGTGCTAATTTATTGAGCAAACCAGCCAGACCCTTCCTTTTCTTGGAAGGATCCTGAGACGTGGATGATGAAGAAGAAGGAGATTGATCGATGGTGGTGGTTGGTTCATCCAACGGTGGAATGAGGTGAGGAAAGTTCAGCTTGGCTTTGGAGCCTCTAATCTTGAAAGCTGCATTGTCATAAGCCAAAGCAGCTTCTTCTTCAGTGTCATAAGTCCCAAGCCAAACCCTATTACTTTTGTTTGGATCTTTTATCTCTGCAGCAAACTTTCCATGTGCCCTACGCCGCACTCCTTTGTACCTCGTCCCTCTCCGAACTACCTCTTCTGCTTTATCAACTTTCTCCGAGAACCAATCCTCATTCGAGACAAACACATTGTTGTTGTCGTTCAAACCATCGTGAACCATGTAATGTTCAATAGTGTCCGAAAATGTCATGTCAAATTCTGAAGTAGCATTTATGCCGTTGTAAGTATCCATCTTAGATTTGGAGATAGATTGCTGTTGATGTTATTACTACATATTCGTGCATGTATTGTGTATATATATGTACCAGCTATGGTGCTGTTTCCGACCATTTTTAATTATTTTATCATCTGTTGACCCGTGATGGAAGTGATCAATCTGAAACAAAAGAAAAAAAAAACATGTCTGTGTGTGAATTCATGTTTATTAGACAAAAAAACGAGTTTCAAATAATGGGACATGTTCACTGCATTTCCTTAATGTTTACGTCTTTTAATAACTTTATCACTTGAAAGTTTCTTTGGATTTGAATTAGTTGTAGATGAATTGAATTCATCTACGTAAGAGGGTAAAGAAAGATCTGCACAATGAATAAGAAAATAAAAGAAGGTAAAAGTTATACTAAAATATAAAAAAAAAGTAAAATATATTTATTAATTATCAATATTTTACTTTTGTTTTAATTTATTATTTAACTATTTATTTATTATAATAAAAAGGTAAACATTGACGCATAACTTTAAGTTAGAATTAGTTATTTATTTAATGTTATCGATATAACGTAAATATATAGAAATGTCGATACAATATTTAAGACATATTTTATTGATAAAAATAGTTTAATATTTATTTATTTCATTTTTCGTGTTTTTTTTTCTTCTTCCGTTAACGAGAAAGTTTACCCACTTTTTTTGACAAAGGGAAGAGACAGTACAGCTTTTAGAATATAGTAATCAATAACCTTGAGAAAAAAAACTAAGATTACCGTAATGTCTATGTATATTACTAGAGGTTTTTACAATAAAAAATAATCTCAAAGTTTATCAACTATAAGATTCTTTCTTTCCATTTTAATTCAAATTTTGATATTTTGATCTAAAATTTTGAAATAAATAAATATAATTATTTTAATCAAACGACATAAAAAAATGATGTTATATATTGATTTTAGTTGAAGATATAATAATGTAAATAATTCCAAAACTAATTAAGATAATTATATCATTTTATTTTCATACCTTTTGTAGTTTAATGATCATGACAAAATAATTTCATTATTGATTAATCTTATTAAAAGTTGGATTTAATTATTTTTAATATAATCTGACTGTGTAATGTTTTAAATATAAAACCTCATAAAATGATTTTTAGATGTGGTGATAGTTTAAAAATAGTGAAACTTGATTATTATAACAAAATTATTTTTCTATAGGGATAATACCTTTTAAAATAATGAAATTCGTTTATAACACAGTTGGGATAGTCTCATTATTTTTAAACTATCATCACTTATAAAATATTATTTTCTAAATTTTTACACTATGCTAATTAATAGTCTTTACTTAATTAGTTTTGTGATTAAATAAGTTGCGTTAAAATAATAATTTAAATGGGCTAATGTTATAAATTTCATATTGAGTAAAATAAACCGGTTGTAAATCGATTAATAGAGTAAAAAGGAACTAAAACTATATATAATTAAAGTTAAAATCTCGGTGAGATGACCACCAAACTATACAAAAATAAAACAAACTGTTAATCGGTAAAATAGTGGTTAGGAAGCAAAACGTTGACTAATGCGGTGAATTATTTCGGTGTTATTTATCCATACTATTCATCTTTTGACAATTGTGTCTAATACGATGTCGAAGATAACCTTTTGACTTTAATCTGATACGTTATCAATTATAATATTTTTATATTATCAAATAATTAAAAATATATATTAGAAAATAATTTTAAAATAATTATTACAAAATCAAATAAGTTTGTCATATAACTTAATATTTAAATATATTTTACTCACTTACATGTATATTTTGTGCAAAGATTTAGAAAATAAATAAGAATAATTTTTTTTCATAAATAAAGTTTAATATTTTATTATTAGAATATTGAGTATATAAATAAAAAACAATTAATTATTTAAGTATGAAAATCATTATTTTTTTAAAACTATTTTTTGGTCTCCAGATTCTTTTTAAGATATTAACGAAGTTTTTCATCTCTTTTAAAATTAAAAATATATCATAAAAATCTTAAGATATGTAATTCTAATATAACATAATTTTCATCATAATAACTTTATCTTTACCTTTTTTTATTTGGGTAAGTTTCCAAAAGTTGTACATATATACATAAATACTAGGTTGCATGCATGTGACTTAATACGGTTTAAGATGAATCACTCTTAAGGTATATTCATACGTTGATATGAATTTTTTTGTGTACAAGTATTGCATCCTAGGATAAAGTCAATAAACTTAGCTTAAGAAAAACTAAAAATTTTTGTGATAAGCATTTCAAATTAGATGATTTAGGATTATGTGGTCACTATACTTGATATTTTGATGAGAGTATTATGTGTATGTTTTGAGTAGTTGATTTTGATGAAATTGTTGAAAATGAGTTTGATTTTTGTACAAGTTCTTTATATTATTGAACTTATGTATATGTTGAACGTATTTTGTTATTTTTTGGTACTAGGTGATATTGTTTTGAATGAGAAATGAATAAGATTTTGAAAATTGAATGAAAAATATTATTTGAAGGTTGTGTTAGTGCCCTATTGAATTATTATAACATATCAATTTAGTCAAATTGGTTCAATCCAATGTTATTTTAAAACTAAAAATGATATGCTAAGTATTAAAAAATAGTAGAAAACTCAATCTAAACTAAATTAATGAATTGATAATTGTTGTTGGATTTTGATCTATGCAGACTTATTATGTGAGCCAAAACTCGTTTAGCGAGCTAAAACTTGGTAGGGTAGGTCTTTAAATAAGACTCTCAGTGTTTTGGTTTATTAGGCGAACCAATCTCTTATATGAAATTAGTTTTTTTGTGAAAAATTTGATAGCTAAAAAAGGATTGGTCACTAAACAAGTCAAGTCTCATTGGGTGAGTCTATCCTAATGTTTGGAGTCGTTAGATGAGTTTTATGCTCATATAGAAAAAACTCTATAACATCACTTAATGATCATTCGAGTAGAATTTTCATTGGACAAATTCACATTCACTTATTGTGTTGATACCTTTGGCTAAATGAGTAGAACTTTGTCTAAGCAAATTCCAACATATGCTTAATTTGTTAAGTGAGTCAAATAATTATTAACTATAATATTGGGTGAATGATTGCATAAAATGATTGTCTACTCTTATTTTATTTTTTTAGTGTGTATTGAGGGGTTAATATAATTTTTATTCTTTATATTTTTTTATGCTAATGTTGATTAGTCACATGGGAAGACAAAAACTACAAGAAGGGAAATAATTCATGTTCTCATGGTGAAAACAACGATCCATTTAGTAGGAACTAAAGGTAATAAAGTAGACACTAAAGACTAGATAATGAGAATTCATGTAGAATTTAGAACTTGATATCATTTTACGTATAAAAAATGATTTATTTGTTTTTATAGAAGTTTGAGTTTCTATTTGGGGGAACTTTTTGGAGTTCTAAGTTGTAAAAACACTAATTTGAGTTATTAATATCTAATTAGGGATTACAAAATAGATCAATTTGGCTCGTTATATTAAAATATGTTAGAATTATTCTTGACGAGACATACGTAACAACTATTATTTTAAAATTAATATATATATATATATATATATATATATATATATATATTATTAAAATCATATAAATATTGTAATTTTTTAATTAATTAATGTATTATAATTTAAAATAATTATTACATTTATAATTTAAATTATTCTATTATAATTAATAATTAAAATTTTATTTATAAGTGTTAATAATTCAAATTATAATATTATTACATATTTTCATTCTTTGGACCAAAATATATTA
The DNA here is from genome assembly GCF_029865625.1 of Vigna umbellata. Lineage (NCBI taxonomy): Eukaryota > Viridiplantae > Streptophyta > Magnoliopsida > Fabales > Fabaceae > Vigna > Vigna umbellata. The sequence goes on along the minus strand of NC_142168.1, from coordinate 9,229,297 downwards.
TAGAAAAATCAATCTCTCGCATTATTTTTTATTTTAATTTTTTATTTTAAAAAGAAGCACACTTGTGGATCAACTTGTTTTATCTATCAACTAATGTGAAACAGATCAAGACAAGCAAATTAAAAACTCTAATTCGATCCATCACCAAATATTATTAGACTCACATATCATAATCTATTTTATCATCATATTCCTACTTAAAATTGAGATTGATTTAATAATATAAAAATTAAAATCAAATCAACAAAATATCAAATTATCATAAAATTGACTATATACTTCAACTAAGACCAATCAATGATATTTTAACTAATATTAATTTTGTAATGTTGGAATTAAACAAGAGAGACAATATAACAAAATAAAACTTAAATATGAAAGAAAGATAATAAGGAGAATTTTCAATTTTAAGTTTTTTAAAATAAAATGTGAAATTTCCTATTTTGAATTACGTTCACAAATTTATAAAATTTATTTAAAAAAAAAGAAATCTATTCCAGTACCATGTTTTATGATAAAACTTCACATTTTTATAAAACTAAGTTATATCTAAAGATTTTTTATCCAATCAATCTGTTAATAATATTCTAATAACTAATAAGCTAGTGATAGAGTTTGTTTGTAGCATGTGAAGTATGTCCTTGTTAAGCCGAAAGTTTTGACAATTCGTTTTTCTAAATTTCAATCCAAATTGATTAAATCTGGAATACATTTGAAAAAAAATTTGAGGAGAATCCAACGTATCAACGTGATCTATCAAATTAAATATTAGGTAAAAGAATTAAAATAATATTTTAAAAATTTTGAAGTTTAAAGAAGAAACTCAGAAAACTGAAGAACATAAATTGAAATATCATTAAAAAATCAATTTTCTTAGACTTTCCACCATTAATACATGTATTTTCCATCTGCAATCATAACAAGAGGAAATGTTGACAGAAGACCAACACATCAAATCTTCAAAGTTTTCTCTATTAATTAAAGGAAAACTGTAAGTTTTCTCCAATCGACAACCATATATTTAACTTCTTTAATATTTTATTTTCATCCATCCCAAATTCTAAAACTCTAATATTTATTTTAAAATAAGTAAATATGAATAATTATTTTATGAATCTTGATAACTATTTTAAAACTTGAGATGTTATAATATTATAACACTAAATTAATATCATCATTTTGACCTTTTTATTCAACACATAATGAGTGTAATGTAATACCAAAGATTAACTTGAGTAATTTTTTATTTTAAAAAGACAGAAAGAAAAAGAATTTTTATATACAAATCGAAATTAATTTTTTTACAGTGATTAAAAATATATTCAAGTGTACTTGATAAAAAAATAAGTTTTCTATTTAAATCAAAATTAGATTTATACCAAATTTATTTGTTTTTAAAGTTAAAGTAAATATATACCTCGATTCAGGTTGAGTATGCTAAGAGTGAATTCAAAATTTTGGAGTGTGAAATTAAATTACCTTGTTATTTAATTTAAAGTATTATATATCTGAATTCACTTTTCAAAATGTTAAATGTTAAAACTTTATTATTGATATTATATGAAAACCTATTATAACTATTTAGAATTTATTTTAATTAAGTTTTTTTAAAGTTATTATACTTATTGTCAAAGTATTGATAAACTTCTTTTATAATATATATATATATATATGTACGTATATGTACGTACGTATGTGTACAGTATGTGTATGTGTATATATATTTATGGGTTTGTTAATATGCGTACGCTTGTGTTTCTTTCAGTTGGTACATTTTAGAAATGTTTATCGGGTTTAGTAGATAAAAATACACTTATATATCATGGATTATAAGTATTAAGGTTAAGGGTATTTTAATAATTTTCGTTATAAAAAAAAGTCCAGAAATCCTTGCTCACCTTTTTTCTTTCATTCTCATTCCTCTCAACCTTTTTTTTTTTCATTTCTTTCACTCTAACATTTTCTCTGTCATCCCTACTGTAGCTCCAATTGAAAAAATCAGAAACAATTGCAGTTAAACAATTTGCCTTTAGACAAAGGTTCATTCAACATCTTTTCAATTTCACCATCTTCACTAACCTCTCTAATTTCCTCATCTGCATATGTTGAATAATCATCTCTAAACAAACCTTCCAGGCCAATTACCAATTCTTTGGGATGTCTGGTGAAAATTATATACGACAAAAATTATAAAATAAAAACTCATTATAAAATTATTTTTTGTAAGAAATTGTTTAACAACGATTGTTTCTGATTTTTTCCAGGCCAATTACAAATTCCTTTGATGTTATTGTGAAAATTAGATAAAATTAGATAAGACAAAAATTATAAAATGAAAACTCATTATAAAATCATTTTTTTTGTAAGAAATTGTTTAACAACCGAGTATTTCTGATTTTTTCCAGGTAAATTACCAATTTCTTTGTGCTTGTGAAGATTGGATAAAATTAGATAAGACAACAATTATAAAATGAAAACTCATAAAATCATTTTTTGTAAGATTGTTTAACCGTCAGTGTTTCTGATTTTTTTTCAGTTGGGGCTGCCATAGGATGACAGACAAAATGTTGGAGTGAGAAAGAGAGAAGAGAAAGGGTTGAGAGAAATGGGGAGGCGATCAGTGAGTTTTGAGAATGAAAATTGTTAAAATATCCTTAACCTTAAATTCTTTAACAAAGGGAGGTTGAAAATTTTAGGCTTAATCTTGTTTTAAATTCTTAAAGAATTGGAGAACTTTCAATTAAGTTTTTAATGTCGTATATTAAATAAATAAATATATTTTTTTAATTGAATCTTTACTGTTAAATTTGTTTGTTAATTTTATAATTTTTTATAAAATTATAAATTTTAAAATTATAAAATTATAAAATCATAAATTATAATATTATAAATAATTACATTTTAAAATAATAAAATAAAATATTGTAACAACTTAATAAAATGACATAAGATAACAACTTTTAAGTCACTTCATATCACACCGTTTACAGAAAAGTCTAACTACAGACTTTATTTATTTATTAAACATAAATTTATTTATTAACATTTACATTAAAATCATCTTAAAAATAAAAATATTTAAGATTTTGTATATAAAAAAAATATATGAAGAAATTTGAATAATTAAATCAAATATGTGTTATAATTTCTTATTTATTTAATAAACTTGAAATTTAGTGTTTCATCAAACGCTATACATCATTTAAACATAATTATTAAAAAAAAATGTATAATTAAGTTTGAAAGAGTTGAGAGAATTATAATTGTTTTAGTAATTTAAGAAAAAATAAATAAATGCTTTTAAGAATAAGTAATGAGATGAGAACATGATGAATATATATACATTCTAACTCTTGTTCATCATACATCTAATTTTTAAGAAAATACTATCCATATCATATTTAATCAATAGAAAAAATTTCTTTAAAATTAAAATAATTTAAATAATACAATAAATTTATCTTACATCATATTTTAAACATGATTACATGACAACAGGGTGAACATATAGAACATAAAATAAACACGCATGCATTGTGATTACATGATGACAACATATTCAACATATAAAACATAAAATAAACACGCATGCATTTTGACTAGCGGGGTATCGCATGCATTAAAATTTGTTCTTGATAACCAATGAAAATATTCACTTATACATACAATAAAATCTGTTTAAACTCGTTTTTATTGGATATATTAAATTTAGGATAAATCTGTAAGGAATTCCTTGCATTTCTTTTTTATAAATTTAATTTACTTCAATATTTTAAAAATATTAATTTTATATTTTGCAATTTAATTTATTTTTTGTATTTTTATCTTTACATATTTTCTTATTCAAAATTTCTAATCATTAGTTGAACTTTTCTCATGATTTAGTAACCGACATTTCAAAATTATTGGTAGCCGGTAATACTATATTTTTTTCTCCTATAAATCTAACAATTATACTTAGAGTATTTATTCTTAATTAAATGTTCCAATGTAATTAATATTAATTATATTTATAAAATAAAACAAGCTGACGAATTATGATTTTTATGTTTATCCATCATCTATCCATTCATTCACATTTAATTTTATTCATTATTAAAAAAAAAAACAGGTCAACCAAATTCATCTATTTATGTCTAAAAATAATCACATTTATGAGTGTCACTTCCTGATTTCGATTCAGTATTACACTAAGAAGCATGGATGTTACTCCTAAGTTTACTCATCTTAATTGATATTCAGAATAGATTATAGGTACTTATTCCATTTGGTCTCACATATATCATATTAATGAATCACAATAAAAGTTTCGTCTATATTATTATAATATTCAAATACAATATATTAATTAAATATAACAAAACAATATAAAGATAAATCAATTTTAATATTTAAAAGTCTATATATTTAAAGTTTATAAAATAATTTCCGTTCATTTAAAATATTTAGTTGACTTTGTGAGCATCTAGTTCATTCAACGAATTAAACACTTAAAATTCACCTAACCAAATAATAAGTCAATTTTGGATTGCTCAACAAATAGTTACAAAAATATTTCATAAAATCAATTTCATTATACACTACAAGAAAATAGCTAGTTACCCGCGGATCATTATATACGGATTAAATCCGTATGTAAAAAACGTATTATATACGGATTTTACATACGGATATGGGGAAATGCATTATATACGGACACATCCGTATATAATTAAAAAAAAAATTTTATACGGAAGATCCGTATGTAATTGGCGTACGTAATAGTAAACGAAGTAAAAATGAAAGTGAAAGCTCCAAAATTTCCCACACTCTGAAAAAAACATTTCTTCTCCCTCTTCTATCCTCGAAGCTTCAGTCCAGTTCTGCCTCTTCTCCCTCTTGTCGAAGCTGCAGTCCACTTCTTCACTGCACTCTCTTCTCCGCTGTGAGTCCACCTCGCCTGCAGGGAGGCTGTTGTTCAGTGAAACCCGCACTCGACGTCACTGCTCGTAGATTCGGATTGCATTTGTCGAACACGGTGAGTAATCGAAGCTTTGAGGATTATTTTTGTTTTCGTTTTCTCTTTTTGTTCTTTGGAGGTTTGAAATTGCGACTTTGGAAACCCTAGGTTGGTTTCTTCGAAGTGGTAGAGATAAGCTGGAGTTGTAGTTGCGTTTTGGTCCTGGTAAGTTTGAATCGTTTAGATTTGAGGTTTATTTGAGTTATCTTTTCTCTCGGTGTTGTTACATTGTCCTATTTTTGGTCGTTGTTGTTTCGAGGTTTGAAATCGCGAATTTAGAAACCCTAGGTGATGGGGTCTTCGAAGTGGAAGAGATAAGATCGAGCTGCTATTGCCTTCTTCATTTAGTAAGTTTGAATTGCTTATATTTTGGTTTCGTTTTATTGGTTGTTATTGAAAATGGGTCTTGACGAAAACTAGTCACTGAAAATGGTTTGCTTCGTTATTGAAAATTTTATTTTGACTTTGATACAGGAGCTGAAGTGGTTGAGAAGTGTGGGGTACCTCATTGGGAAGGCTTAAAGTGTTGTACAGTGAAGCAAAAGAGCTAGGTACTGAAGCAAGGTATGTTTACTCCTGAGTTTTGTTGTGTTGTTTCCCCCTGTTTTATGTTTAAGGTCCTTACTTTACTTCTTATGCAGTTTAGCATTAAATTGTATAAAGTTCATTTGAACTTCCTGGGAGCATTTTAATAGAACAATAGAGGAAGCTGCTGGATCAATCTCAAGGTTAGGAGAATTCTGGTGGTGTAGATAAAAGATACCCACAAGAGCCAAAGTAAGTGACGCTAAACATTATCTTTGATTCTGTGAAATATGGTGTTATGATTATATAATGGGTGAATGATTCTTTCTAATATGATGAATGCAAATTAACATGTACTTTGATTAGAATAAGGTTTTAGTTATGTTTAGCAATATTTGTATGTGACGTTGTGAAATTGGTCCTAATAGGGGTTTCAAGCAGAATAGGAAGAGTTTGATAGGTTCTCTAGGAACATTCAATTAATTGATTGATTAAGGTGCAATGTAGTATGATTGCTGGAGAATTTCACCTGATATAGTTTATAATCCAGAAAACCACACCATTAACTGACATTTTGGTTAAGAAATGATATTTAGTAACCAAGGTAAGTAGTTCAATGCGCTTGGAATTGGTTAAGTGCAGGTTTGTTTAACGTGATAGGAGATATTGCGGTGTTACCTCTGGTTGCAAGTTTAATATATAGGTTTTTTAAGTGCAGGTTTGTTAAGAAATATGACATAACCTCTTTTTTAAATCCAACACCCATATAGGAAATATTAGAAGACCGCTCCAACTGCTCCTCTGATATTCCAAAAGGTATTCTCATAGTAGTGTTAAGAAACTAGAAGGCATGAATATTAAAAACTACTAAAATATATAAACTGACTGGTAAAGAAATGCACAACTAGCTAAAACTTGGAGCACTCAACTTTCATACTGAAGAACCACTTTTCAGAAGGTAACAACTCTCTAACTTGTGGCTTATGACAGTAGAAATCATAACTTTCTATAGAGATTTCACCCAGTTTACTATTTCAACTTCCCTCATTTCCCATAGTCACATTGAAACCTATTTCTACCAAGAGAAAACGAGAGAGCACCTCTGTATAAAAACTCATCCCTCTACATTTTCCCTTTATACTTCCTAAAGAAAGTAAACAAATTAAATAAACATATCAATGTATATATATATATATATATATATATATATATAGAGAGAGAGAGAGAGATATATATATATATATATATATAGAGTGAGAGTAAAGATGTTACAAAAGAGGAGTTGAATTGATTTATTGGTTAGGTTTAGAATGAGAAGTAGTGGGAAGGAAAATATTGGTAGAAAAGAGGTAAACAGGAAGTGATATGGATTTGGATTGAAAATGATGAGTTAGGTATAATGGAGATAGTTATTACAGTTAAAGTAGTGTTAAGATAAAGATACGTTGGTGTGTTTAGTTCCCATCTTTATCTTCTTTTTCTCTCATCCCATCAAACTATAAAAAATAAATAAATAAAAATTAATACAATGTATTATATGATATCTGAAAGCAAAGAAAAGAGCCTGAGTAATGATTCCTCAAGATAATGCATCCATCTTAAAGTCAAAGAAGTCCTCTGGTTCAGAAGACTATGCAAGATCGTTGACCCTGACAATTTTTCTTATTGCTGCTCCTGTTGCAGTTTTCTGTGTCTATGTTGCCAGAAAACTAATAAATGATTTTTCTGATCACTTGGGGATGACCATAATGGCCATTGCTATTATATTCACAATTTATGTGAGATTCTGTTTCTTTGCTTGTTATATGCATACAAACGTACACCAAGCATACAATTTTGTTCTTTGACCCTATATTGTTCAGGTGTATTGATTTGGCACTTTATTTATAATCTTGAGAAACATTTCTTTATGTTGCCACTCACACATGCTTGTTTGAAGTAAGCTATAAGTCGGGATTAGTTAATGATAGGTTCAATATAGTTTACAATAGAAGGAAAAGACAAGGTAGTTGGTACAGTTGTAATTAAATAGGTGTAACAAACTATTATAAATAGTCTTATTAATGAGGAGAGTGGACAGTTTTATGGGTTTAGCGAGAAGGATTGTGGAGAGTGGGGTTTTCTCAAATAACCTCAGTTGATTGTTGTGCAAAACTCATCTTGTTCCTTGTTTCTATTCCCTACTACGGTGGTACGGGATTAGAGTACAGATAGCAATAAAAGAATATCTTTCTGTTCTGTTCTAATATCAGTTCTATCAGTTAACTTCTAATTTCTGAATGGAATACAACTTGGCTGATGTCCCTTTATTCATTTATTTATTTGAATAATAAATAAAAGAAAACTAGCCAGGACCATAATGAATCTAATGATCAACTAGTACTACTAGCAGAATGTTTCTCCTGGCCAAGAAATGAAATCCATGACCAAGCCAAGTATTCTGCATTATGTCATATTTTGTTTAAATTAGAGAAAATATTTTATTTGAAGGGGAAATAGATATGATGAAGAGAAGTTTGAGCAGATATTCTCCTCCTTTATCTGATAGCATAATGATGGCAAGCACATTACTGCATAGCTGTAAGAGAGCCTTTCTGAAAACTGGCCATGGCGAATACAATTGTTTCCATATCAATTATGGTGATTTCCCATTAAGTATCCAAGTTTTGGTCTAAGTTCTAACTGCAGATCCAAAATATCAGCATATATATAGGATTCTGCTATAGAATAGTATCGTCCTTGTTTTTGGGAAAACCTTTTAATCCAATTGAAGATAAATTGCTCTCAAGCTTGAGAGATCTCTGTAAGTAAGGTGTATGTAACAGCAAAGGAGATGGGAAGTACATTGTCATTACATTTGGTGTAGAGGGAAAGAATGGGAACAGGTGTTCCTATTGAATGTTGAGCTGGGACCGAATATTGGATATTCATCAGGTTCCATGACTCACCAAATACCATATAATTCTCCATATGCTCTTCTCTGTACTGTGAATAGGCTGTTGTTTCTGAATTAGAAGTTAGAACAACACAACAAAGTTATTATGAGTTGTAAAAAACAACATCCATGCATGTACCACAAGCTATTAATCAAAATAGTTTATATTTGTAAACAAGAGTCGTCCACTATAACTACACTAGATTCCCCCATTTGAAAGGGTGTGTCTCCAGGCCAAGCCATTAGGTTCAGAACATGAAACTTTTAAATCTCCTCAGTTATGACATCTGCTATGTCCAACAAGTATCCTCTTTTGATGTAGTATATGAATTGGGCTTAAGCAATGGTTTTAGGTAGGTACATGAGAGCTAGGGGTCACATTAGAAATGAGAAAGGTGACCCATATTTGTGATAGTTTTCATGTTTTCCCTTTGGAAGTCTTTGAGGTTGTCCAGACCTCCATATCATAAGGAACTGATATTTGCTGTCAGGGTTCCTTTTCTTACTAATATTAAGTGAAATTATAATTTTATAAAGTTATATATATACATACAAGTGAGATAGAATAGAGCATGAAGAATGTTTACTAACCAACAGTGAAAGAACAAATCTGTCTAATTGTAGAGATAAATTATGAAAGTAAGACAAATGTTGAAATTTAGTATGTTTGGTGGTGAAGGAGGTTAACAATGTGAACTAAGAATGATTTTTCGGATAATACATGAAGATAAAAGTCTTGTAATGTGAATTAAGAATGATTTTTCGGATAATTTGATTAATGTTTGAAATGATTGATCTTTTTATTTATGATTACATGTAGAAGTATTTGTTTTCTACTAGTTTGGATACAAACATAAACTTCTTTCTTACTGTTAGGATGTGTGCACCTGTGGAAGATTTTTATTGACATATTTTCTGAAATTCATGTTTGTCCAGCCTCTTCAAACCAAGTTTTAAGTACTAAACTTAGCTGAAGATCTTGGCAGGAGATTGTTAGCTGTATTCGATACTCCTACAGGTATTACTCAATCTTGTATGTCAATGACGGTTGTGTTTTAGTAACTTATCTCTCATAATCATCTTTCTGAATACAGAAAAGGACTGTATTGCATGTTTTTATAATTTAAGATATATTATGTTGTAAGATCTTGTAATATTATGTTCATTTTTCAGTAATAAATTTATGTGTTGTTCTGGTGTTTATAAAAAAATGTTAGCTCTTGTTTGTTGATTGCCCCAGACCTTACATTTTAACCTTGATTCTTATCCCAATTATATTTACAACCCTTTAGAAATTACACAGTTAAAGAGGACCTATCAAATATCCTATACATACACTGATTAGTTCCAATTATAGGAGAAGAATTTGTCACCATTAGATAATTACCAATTATAGAAAGATTAAACCAGCACTATAGATGTCGAATTTGTGTGACGAATTCAAGTGTTTAAATCATGAAACCATATTACGAACCAAAAAGCCAACATCATTACATGATAAAGGGAGCTATATGTGGTAATAGTTGACAAGAAATATTTAAGTTGCCATAAGACTGGGGAAAGTGCAGTTGCAACTGGAACTGAAGGTAGTGAAAGAGTTTGTGTGGTCATGATGTATTGGTCTGGTGCAGCATATCTGTATTGGAAGAATTGAACACATAATAAATTACCTATAGTGTATCATATGTCTAACAAAGACATGGATTACATGTATTTACATATAATACTTTTATTCTATTATCTATATTTAGCTTTTATAGATATCTTTATTATTCTTTTTGTCTGTTGTTGGCTATCATGCCTTCTGCCATATTTTTTCTTGTAGTTTAGCTACCTATGGTGTTAGAAAGCAATTCAAATCTTTACCTTCCAAAGCAATCAAGACAGCCTGCATCCTCTCTTCCTCAATCACACCTTTAATCGAATCCATAAGCCTCCTCTCCGGCAAAAACAGAAATGTCTAATTTCCTCCATCTTGAGGAAGACGCTGTTTCCCCCTGATCACGCTCTCTTCTCCCACCATTGGTTTTGCTAATGCTAGAATTATCGTCAGACATATTCAGTTATACCTCTTATCCCTCCTCTTATAACCAATTCCAAACCTATCACATTTTCCTTTTGTATCCTTGATAGAATAGTTGTTTTGTGTTGTATTCATCTGTAACCTAAAATGGTAACCTACATCTTAACCAATTCAAATATTTTTTTTCAATTCTGTTTGGCTTAATTCGTACTTGAGCTTGCAGTTTGTGTTCATTCAGTTGTTCCTTAATGTTTCTTCATCATTTTAATCGGTGCACTTTGTTTGTTTGAGTTCAAATTCAGCTTTATAAATCAATTTCAGTTTTGTCCAGTCATGTGCAAAAGTGTTGCAGTGTTATTCTGTCATTAATATTTTGATTCTGTTCAGCTGTATTTTTTTTTCTTTTTCGGTTTGGTTGTGCCTTAAGCAGTTGCTAGGTCTCTGATTGATCATATAAAGAAACGGCATCATGTCCAGCTTTGATCAGTTGAGTCAAGTAGCATTGCACATTTTGGTTCCAGTAGCAAACTGTCCATAAACTGTACTTTCTGCATTGAGTTGTTATAATCTGCTTTGGTCCAGTTTTCTGGTGTTTCAAGCTTTGACCAAATCTGCTTTATGAGTCTAAATGTGTTTAAACTGATTGCAAACTCATATTAATCTCAGAAAACCAAAATGACTGGTTGAATTCCTCACACTATGATTTCAAAAATCTGCATCAATATTCTTCACTGGTTTCAAGTTGTGCTCACTGTTGTTGGTCAGATTTTGTAGTTTTGAATCTTGGTACAAGTGTGTTTACTATTGTTATACATGTTTCAAGTAGTAGCAACTCTTGTTAATCACTAAAATGCAAAATGCATACCTGAGTTCCCTACTTTCAGTAGCTTGTCTTGTCTTTGTTTCACAATTCTCCAATTCAATTTCTGGTCTGCTTTGGTCAATACTGTTTCTGCTCAGTTTTGTTGTGTATAAAGCTTGAGACAAGTTTCTTTTATGATTTTAAGCATGTCTCAAGGGATAGCAACTCCAATCAATCACAGAATTGAAAAATGAATGGTTGAGTTGATTAAATTCTGGATTTCAAAACTGTCACAGTTTTAAATAAAGTGTTTGCACCGTGCTTGCTGTCTTTGTGTGGTTTTAGGTCACTTTAAATCTTCTAGCTGATATCCTGTAGTTAGATCTAGTGTTTAGGCATTCTTTGAGTCTTTATTTGAACCAGCCAGCTTTGAATGTACTGTTTTATTAAATCTGCAAAAGTAATATGCCTTCTCTTGTTGGGGGAAACCATAAGCAGTTTTCTGCCCAGCAGCAAAACCCCCTTTTGCAACAGGTAGTTGTTTATCAAATTTGTCTTTTCTTTGCTTGTTTTTTTTTTCTAGAAGATTCATTACGGTCCACAAAAATTGAGCTATCCAGCCTAAACATGCATGTTCTTCTAGTGTTACTTTTTTCTTGATTTTTAATGTGGTTCTTTACTACATAAGCATTGGTCCTCTTAATATTCCAAGCTAAATTGGACACTTATTTTTAAATCTGTTTCAGTACAAAGTGATGGAGAAAGTTGTACAGCGTCACTGGATGCTTGTTAGTCAGCTGTTATAATTGATTTCATCATTTAAATGAGCCTCTGTAGTCTATATGCATTTGCTGTCAACAGAAGCTCATCACTTGTAAACTCGGATATTCAATACAAAGTTCTTTTTTTTTTCTGTTTTCTTAATATGTGTTATAAGTATCAGTAAGTAAATATGGCATACTGTTAGTTCTCATTTTAAAGTGTTGTTAATGGTGTTTTTCTTGAAGCTTTATGTTTTCATTTTCAATTTTCCTTCCATATGTACTTTTATTTATGAATAATTTAATGTGACTAAAACTTATTTTTCTGTTAAATGATAATATATAACCTATAACTCCTTGTATGACATAGTTTCTTACATCAGAAAAATGTATTTTATATGACGTAGTGTAATGTATGCAGTTTAACTCTCATGGCTCATCTGTTTCTTCTCAATCTGGTATTGGACTTGGGGTCCAGTCCACTAGTCTCAGTGGTATTTCTTCTGCATCACTACAGCAGCCACCCAATTCTGTCCATTCCCCCTCTAGTCAACAGTCACTGATGCTAGGTGTTTCTAAAGATTTAGGCATGTTTTGTTAGCAAAAAGTCACTTGTTATTGTGTTTTCCCGAATAAATTTTCTCCTTTTAAATTGGAATACGTTCTCCTCCTTTCCCATATATTGAATAGGATGTTATTCAGCTATGGTTATTTTCTGATAAATATCGAACGCATTTTATTGATTTCTGAATTTCAGAAATGTATGTGCAAGGATGCCAGAGATCATTATTCTTTCATGATCTTTTTCCACAGCATTGACACCAAAAAGGTCTACTTTCATCATTATTTGTATCAACCCATGTACCCCAACTCACTCAAACCTCACTTCCACTCCTCTCATACTTAAAACTCGTTCTTTTCTCTTTAAACAATGGAAGAGAATACTCAATACTCTCTTACCCGCACTCTTGGTCAAAGAGTATAGATAAGTGCCCCACCATTGTATACTTAATGCAAGAGGCTAAAAACAAGATATCCACAATATACATGGTTTTAAAGTGTATCCATGACACTTTTTCATACACAAACAACACCCCAAATTATCAAATCATGTGTACTCATTATAACAACATCACTTTTCATAAAGCATGAACATCTATACCCCATGTAATATGCCAAACCTTTTAAACTAACATGACTAAGTACTTACCTAACATTACCTTCCAAGGAGCAGTGATGGAAATTCAATTACTGATTTTTTAGTGTTGAACTTTCTTATTACTTTTCCTTGAAGGAAAACTTGTAATACATAATTAATTTAGCCTTGTATTAAGTAATGGCTAATTTGTCGTTAATTGATATGTATACAGAACATGGATCAAGTTCCACCAAATCGTTCATGGATGTACGATAGGTGTTATAGAGGAAGAGGTGCGTTGAAAGAGTCATTTGTATTGGGTGTTGAAGAGTTTATAATTAAAGCTTGTGAACAAGACCGTTATCAAAGAGATGGGGGGCTTCGATGTCCATGTTCAAAGTGCGATTGTACAAAGATTTTGAACGAAAGAGTTGTGAAGGTTCACCTGTATAAAAACGGTTTCAAGCCTAATTATTTCATTTGGGAGGATCACGGGGAAACCATGCAAGAAGCTGATTTAGATAATGATGTGACTTTCAGGGGTGTGGAGACAGAAGGTGAACCAAATGAACAAGTTATGACGATGGAAGACATGGTCCATGATGCTCTCATACAAAGACAACCCTTGCAAGCATCAAATTCTTCTAACATAGAAGAGGCTCCAAATGAAGAAACTCAAAGGTTTTATAACCTTTTGTTGGAGGCAAATACGCCTTTGTATGAAGGAGCATCAGACTCCAAATTATCAATGTGTGTGAGGCTTTTAGCTTGCAAGTCCAATTGGAATATTCCTAACCAATGCATAGATTTTTTTGCAAAAATGCTTTTGGATGTAACACCACACAAATGTGGTTTACCAAAAACTTACTACGATGCAAAAAAGATAGTGTCGAAGCTGGGATTACAATCGCAGAGGATTGATTGTTGTGTGGATGGTTGCATGCTATTCTATGATAATGAATATGGTAAGATGGATGGAGCGTTAGTTGAATGCAAATTTTGTGGGAAGCCAAGGTATCAACAACACAAGACAGGAGCAAGTTCAAAAAAAAAAGTTCCCGTTAAATCCATGTTCTATTTGCCAATAATTCCAAGACTTCAAAGAATGTATGCCTCAAAAGAAACTGCAACAGAAATGACATGGCACCATCACAACAGGTCGTCAAATGGTGTTTTGCGTCATCCGTGTGATGGAGAGGCGTGGAGGCACTTTGATAGAGTACATCGTGATTTTTCCATTGAGCCACGCAACGTTCGACTTGGTTTATGCTCCGATGGTTTTAATCCATATGTGCAGGCGTCATCTATACCATATTCGTGTTGGCCAGTAATTGTCACGCCGTACAACCTACCTCCAGAAATGTGCATGTCTAAACCCTACATGTTTTTGACTTGTCTTATTCCGGGGCCATTCAATCCAAAAGTACGCATTGATGTATACCTAGAGCCCTTGATAGATGACTTGAAAAAGTTGTGGAGTGGTGTCATCACATACGATATTTCAAGGCGACAAAACTTTATCATGAGGGCGATGCTAATGTGGACAATTAATGATTTTCCTGCTTATGGTATGCTGTCTGGATGGAGCACCCATGGTAAATTGGCTTGTCCACATTGCATGGAGCATTCAAAGGCTTTTAGATTATATAATGGGCGAAAAAATTCGTGGTTTGACTCCCATCGGAGGTTTTTACCAAATGACCATGCCTTTAGGAGAAATAAGAATGCTTTCAAAAAGGGGGAAGTGGACATGGAAGACGCGCCACCATATTTGACGGGAACAGAAGTTTGGAATAGAGTTAATGGTTATCCTAAAGTAACTGAAAATGGTGCGCCAAGAATAGATGGATACGGTGAGTGGCATAATTGGACGAAAAAAAACATCTTTTGGGATCTACCATATTGGAAGGATAATTTGTTAAGGCATAATCTTGATTTCATGCATATTGAGAAGAATTTTTTTGACAACATTTTTAATACTGTGATGAATGTCAGTGGAAAGTCAAAAGACAATGAAAAGGCTCGAATGGATTTAGGCTTGTATTGTAAACGAAAAGACTTGGAGCTCAAAACTCATACAAATGGAAAGATGTACAAGCCAAAAGCTAATTATACACTTTCAGTAGACCAATCAAAACAGGTCTGTCAGTGGTTGAAAGATCTTAGGATGCCTGACGGATATTCTTCTAACTTGTCAAGGTGTGTTGATGTGAATAGGGGAAAGGTCATTGGGATGAAAAGTCATGACTGCCATGTGTTTATGGAATGCTTACTTCCTATAGCGTTTAGTTCTTTACCGACTCATGTTCTCAATCCCATTACAGAAGTAAGTCATTTCTTTAGAGATTTATGTTGTACAACATTGAATGAGGTCGACCTTCGGAAGATGGAAGAAAACATTCCAATGATTATTTGCAAGATGGAGAGAATATTCCCCCCCTCATTCTTTGATTGTATGGAACATCTCCCTGTACATCTTCCATATGAGGCAAGACTTGGTGGACCGGTCCAATATAGGTGGATGTACCCATTTGAAAGGTGACAATATCTCATTCAACAGTTGAATTTAGATGCAACACATATTGAAACTAACATACCACTTTCTTAAATTGTAGGTTTATGGGATATGCTAAACGTTCAGTTAAGAATAAAGCTAGGGTTGAAGGATCAATAGTGGCATCATATTTGCACAAAGAAACAACTCATTTTTGTTCACACTACTTCAAGAACTTTATGTTAACACCACAAAGCATGAGAAATGAAGTAGACACTGAAGTTGAAAGGACAACATTATCAGTGTTTGACGAAGGTGGTCGTCATTCCGGGAGGGAATCAACTCATTGGCTAAGTGACGAAGAATTGAGATCAGCTCATGTTCATCTCTTGATCAATTGCGATGAAGTTCAACCTTATCTTCAGTAAGGCTCCAAATAAATTGCATTTGTCTATGGATTTTGTTTTCATCATATTAAATTGATATTGACTGAATATTCTCATACCTATGGACAGATCATTCTTACATACCTATCAACTTTCAGAGTCAAACAGTTCGACACATATACATGCAAATTTCCCATTGTGGTTCAGGGATCAAGTACAACTTATCAAATTCTTCGACATAAATTTGTTATTCACATATCTCCTCATTTTTAATTATATTGAATAGGTTCATATATTTTTGTAGGTTCATAACGATCCTTTAAGTGTCAGAAACCAACATCTTAGAGATTTATCACTTGGTCCTTTAAGATGTGTGAAGGAATGGCATACCTACTTTGTCAATGGATATAAATTTCATACCCATGCATGGAGCCAGGGCAAGAAGACTATAAATAGTGGGGTTCATGTTAAAGGCCTTACAGAAGGGGGTGAAGATGATTTCTATGGTGTCATTAAGCACATATATGAGCTCGAGTATAATACCTCAACCATTGAAAAGAAGGTTGTATTATTTTATTGTGATTGGTTTGATCCATCAAGAATAGGGACAAGAGTGGATTCAAAGTATGGCACTGTGGATATTCGAATGGATAAAAGATATATCTTGTTTGATCCTTTTATAATTGCACATAATGTAGAACAAGTGTATTATGTACCATATCCTGCATCGCGCACCGACAAACGGGGTTGGTGTGTTGCAATAAAGACCAAACCTAGAGGTCGTATAGACTCTAATGAGGTAGATGCCATTGAGCCATACCAAGTGGAGGAAATGTCACATGTTAATGACATCATTCAAGTTGAAGAAGTTATCCGATTGCAAGATATAGAAGCCGGTCTTGAAGAAGTGGACCCCAACAATGTACAATCAGTTCAACGCTATATGGATGAAGAAACAAGTGAATCGGAAGAAGAATGCAGTGAAGAGGGACAAAGTGAAGATGAGGATGAAGATTCATTTCACAGTTCTAGCAGTGAATAGAGTTACGATGTGTTGGTGTACCCATGGGTGATCATAAACCCATACTTGTAGAGGGGAGAAAGAACAAGTGATGAATTAATTTATGTAATTTCAATTTCCGTGTTATTTTGATTAGGGGTGGGCAAAGCACACTGTACTACATTGTATTGTCAAATTTTATAGTTAACTATAAACTAGTTTAGGAAAACTGTAAAACTGTAATGTACTTAAAAACATCTCAAAGTAACTGTCTGAACTATTTTTTAGTTCAGTACAATTCAGTTAACTGTTTTATTCATGAAAATCTAATATCTTTACTGGTTTAAACATCACATGATTTTTACAAATAAATCTTTTATATTTTAATCTTCAAGAATATAAAAGATTGGATTATTCACCTCCTGCTTCCAAACTGTAGATCTATCTATCCATCTTCTAATCCACTTAAATTTTATCAAGAACAGTAAATACGTATTCAAGAACATAAATACTTGGAATGAATGTAATATATAAAACAACCTTTTCAATGAACTTATCCAGTGGAGCTCACTTATTTGTGCACCTCTATCCAGTGGGTGATTTCAAAGGGCTTAAAAGAACTATTTGGTTTTGTAATGTCTTTAGGCCATATATATTTTCTCTTTTTATATTTGTCTTTCTCATCATTATTATGCTGACTAAAATTTTTAGTTTTAAGACATAAAAGTTAGAATAATAAAAAATATATGCTTTGCTTTAAGCTATCTATCAGACACCTAGTGCTTATATAGACCTTTATGTGGTCTTTCACTGAATCAGTAGCAAAATTGCTTTGTGCCTATGTGGGTTAACTCTACTAATTACGGGTTACAATGTGAATTTTGTGGTTGAGATGAGTTTCTATACATCTCTTAATTATTAATTGTACCAAACTCAACGAAAAGAATACTTTGTTGAGATGAACCTGGTACATGAATTTCTATCAGAACTAACTTTAAAAAAGATACCCTATCTTTTATTCTCAAACATTATGATTATATAGCAAGCTTGTAAGTTGCAGCTGAATGACCCTTTTAAAAACCAAATGATCAAATGATCTCACCAGACTTTTAAGCCAATGATCAATCTTAGAACCAATTAGTGAGACGAACCTGGTGCATGAATTCCTAGGGTATCTAACTTTAAAAAGATTAAGATTCCCTTTAACAGCTGAACATTGTGTACCAAACTTGTAAGTTGTGTATGAATGACTCTTTTAAAAACTTGTTTTTCATAATGTATTAATCATAAATTATGATATCCTGTATATATGAACCAGAAAACTGCATAATGCTTGCAGATAAAGATGAATACTTGTGTTTGGCTGTGTTTGAGAAGGTCTCGTATGTTTATACATTAGTTGGAACTGAGATCCATGTGATGATTAGTAGAATGTAATTAAGCAAGTGTGATGTTATTTGTAGTTTTTCAGCAGAGAATACTCTTTATACAGATAAGTTTCTGGGACAGCAAGTTTCTAATAATTACTCTGCTTTCAACACTCCAATAGAAAACTGGTATTCGGATTTGAACCAAATACCCATTCCCCAGAACCAATTCTAGACAATTCATTATTTTTTATCTTCTTCTTAACCCAATCAGTCTCTGCCAAAATTACCAACACATTAGCTTCTGCATATGATGTCTGTCCTTCAACACATTACCCTAACTAGCTAGGCTTGAAAAGAAGCTTCATCCATCTGCAACAGTTAAGTAATTGACTTTGCTGCAAGGGAAAAAGTTGTGGGTGAAAAGCCATAACCCAAATAGAACATTTTTTCAATAAATGAAGATTGCGAAAAGACATATTCCCTCTGCTCTCAAGTTTCCATATCAGTAAACAGGAAGAGACTGTGAAGCAGCTATAGGAATACAGTAATCTAGTTTATGCAAATGATAATCCAAGCATTTCAGTTCGCTATCAGGCACCTTACAATCCAAACCAGATATTAAACAACTTTACACTTAAGAGGAAACATAATTATTTTCTCAGAATTCCAGTAATGTAGGTTCTTAGTGGCTGAACAAGATAGTTTACCTTTGCTTCTACAGAGGACTGTTCCAGTCTCACATTATCTTCTATATCACCCAATCTCCTCTCATAGTGATCTACAATATGGACTTTCCGGCCACAAATTCCCAAACAGCCATCTCGCTGATGCCTTTTAGGAGCATCATTCTTTTGTTTAAGATTGGTGAGCTTTTTGTACAGTTTATCTGCATCATTCTTCAAAGAACAAACTTTAATAGTCAAAAAAGTGGAATATTTGAAGAACAAACTGAGTTAATTACAAGAAGTGCAGATCAAATTGATTATGAAGGGATTAACTATTAGTTGCTTAAATATTTTGAGAGAAACAGATGTTGTCACTTGGTGGAAATTAAGGATTCTAATTGCTATGTTTGGAGGAAGAAGGTTTGAGAACCCGTATATGAGGAATTAGCAACCTTGAGATAATTAGAACCCATATATGCCACTTACCACCCCAACAGAAACCAACAAATCCCATAGCAGAAGCACCTTTCCTTTTCAAGGCTTCAATAATAGGTTTTGCAATTTCAATACATTTTCCCTGCACATTTAATAGGTAATATGATAATAACACAAAATGTTCTTTTCTTACTTTTCCTTTCCATTCAATTGTAAAAATAAATTGACCCCATAATTTTGTTTTTTGTTGAAGAATATGGCATCAGATGGTTGTGACCCTCCTATTCCACCTTCATCAAAATCAGATAAGGAGAAGGGCAAGAAGAAATCTTATATGGTCAAGTTGTTAAACCGTTTCAATAACGTAAATGCTTCAAGTAGTCAGCCATCTACACCTACCTCTACCTCCACTGCTAGATTTGTTCCACCACCATTACAAGTTCCTGGTTTGACACCTACTCCACCATCAATTCCACCTTCGTTGGAAGTTCCTCCTGTCACACCTAGTTCACAACAATTTGCTGCTGATCAATGGAGATCACCCTCCCCCCATGTTGGTTCTAACCCAACAACTCCCACAAATATGCCATCACCATCTCCTATAGGGGATAACCCTCCACGTTCAAGTTCAGCAGCCAATGACTTTGAAGATGTTTCCAACAATCGTCCAATCATTACACCTATTGGAGGAGGGTAAGAAAACATCAATTTAATGTTCCAAGCATATACTGTATTATTCTAATATTTGACTTTTATTTTGGTATAGGTTTTATCCAACAAAAACAGCATCCAAAGCAATCACAGCCACCATCAAGGCACAGTTTGACGAGCCATGGGTGACATGGGGACAAATACCTCAGAGTCGAAGAGATGTTTTCTTTGAGCGTTTTAAGGTACACTTGTGTTCATTTACATTATGTACTACAGTTAATTTTAAATGTTAAGGTCCTCAATTATCTTATCCAATATTCATCTTTTTTGTCAACAGAGAAAGGTTTCATGGAGGTCTAACCATGAAGAAAAGGTGAAAAAAAATTTCCACACAAAAGCATCTCATAGATTATCTGAGATGTTTAAAAAAGCTCGAACAGAAGGAAAAAAACCTGATTGGATGGGGGATAATGTTTGGAATGGTCTTTTGGAGAAGTGGAACATGCCACTTTATAGACAAAAATGTGAAACGGCCAAAAAGAACAGGACATCTGACAAGGGTGGTTGTTTGCACACTGGGGGATCCATTAGCGTGCATGAGCATGCAATTCGTCTGGTACATATAAATTTATTTTTACATTTCTATACGGATAAACTTTAAAAATATTTGATGTTAACAACTAACATCTTCTTTGCTTGCAGTCACAGGAGCTTGGTCGGTCAGTGCATGTTGATGAAATATTTCAGCAGACACATATTCGAGCATCAACAGGAGAATTTGTCGATGAAAGGTCTAGGCGGACACATGTTAGTTTCTACTAACTTATTCTTTATTAGGTTATATAATTCTTAGGTCTATCTATTTAACGATATTCATTTAACAGGAAGAGTTTGAAGCCAGATTTTCTCAAATAAGATCTGAGACAGCATCCGTTGGGGCTTCAACATGTGCTCCCCTAGACCCTGCAGATGAGGAAAGATTGAGGAACCAATGTTGGTTGGATGTTGCTGGTGGAAGGTACAAGGGACGCGTATACGGCATTGGAAATGTCAGTGCTCAAGATGACTGTGTCGATAGTTACATACAACAGACACAGGCATCTTCTTCTCAGCAACCGATTGCAGAGGACATTCTTAACCTCCACACACGAGTATCAACCCATGATGACCAACTTCGACAGATGAACTCTCAATTGCAAGGCTTTATTGGTGTCATGATGCAGTATCTTCCACCTCCTGCAGCCGTAATTGCACAACAATTTCTTCAATCCCAGAATCAGCCACAAGCTAATGTTCAACCACAACAACCACAACAACCACAGCAACCACAGCAACCAACAGATCAACCACAGCAACCAACAGATCAACCACAAGATGATACTATTTATGGAGATTACTAGTTATGTTTTTAGAAGTAGGACATGTGTATGACTCACACTTATTCTCTCAATGACTTTGAACATGTTATTTGAACTTATTATGATTAACAATTATGTAAACTTTCTTATTATTAATGTGAAATGCATGTTTGTAGGTTTTAAACACTTAATTTATTTATCAAATTTGTGAATGGATATAATGTCCAGGTCTTGTGAATTGTCTGTGTGGTATGGGCAGGTCTTGTAAATTGTCTCTTTTTGGATGTTGGATGACCAGGTCTGCTTTCAAGTCAGCGGTATGTAAATTATATACGGATTATCCGTATATAAGTTATATACGGAATATCCGTATATAATTTATATACGGAATATCCGTATATAATTTATATACGGAATATCCGTATATAATTTATATACGGATTATCCGTATATAATTTATATACGGATAATCCGTATATAATTTATATACGGATTATCCGTATATAATTTATATACGGATTATCCGTATATAATTTATATACGGATTATCCGTATATAATTTATATACGGATTATCCGTATATAATTTATATACGGATTATCCGTATATAATTTATATACGGATTATCCGTATGTAATCTTACCTACGACCTTTTTATATACGGATTTTTGACCGTATATAATCCGTATATAACACCACTTTTTATACGGATTTTCGGTGTTATATACGGATTTCGGCCGTATATAAATGCCATTTTTCTTGTAGTGATATAAGAATATGACTTATGCCTGTCCAACCAATCTTCTATGAGATAATGAGTTTTTCACAAAATTAATTTTAGTAAATTCAATTTTTCAAATTAAATTGAGCTATATGCCTCGGTTAGCCGCCCATCCGAAGCGGAAAAGCCTCTATGGTCTCGGTTTCAAGCACCCGAGGCAGTATCTTATTGTACTAGAATGTAGAATGTTCAGAGGGAGTAGTTTTTAGCAGACTATACTGCCTTGGTTTTGAGTGCTAACCGAGGTAGTATCTTTGAAGTTGTCAGTGACAGCAGGGCAACGTGACAGGAAGTGCAGGAAGAGCAGGCATATATGCCTCGATTCTGAGTGTTAACCGAGGCAGTATCTCTGTCTCCAAAAAGTTGTCAGTGGCATCAGGGCAACGTGGCAGGAAGTGCAGGAAGAGCAAGCATATATGCCTCGGTTCTGAGTGATAACCGAGGCAGTATCTCTCTCTCCAAAAAGTTGTCAGCTGAAAGGTCAGAGTTTGGTTATTTTTGAAAACTTATATGCTTCGGGTGGTTCTACGAACCGAAGCAGTATGGCTTTTAGGCCTCGAGTGATTGAGAACCGAGGCATATAGTGTGTTTAGAATTACAGGAATGCCACCGCATTTTGATACGTTTCGATTTTGATGAAACCGAAGCGTAATGTGCGAGAATCTCCTTTTTTTACTAGTGACAGGTTCACATAACAAATTAGAACACCAAAATCTTATTTAAAGGCTTATCCCAACAAACAATATTCTTTAAATTTATTGAACTTTTAAAATTTAAATTTTGTGTGAGAATGACTCGTCAAACAAATTTGTATGATTCAAAATTTCAAGAAATATATCAATCAAACCAATTTGTCTTGTTAGTATAATTCTACTTCATTCTCGTGTAAAAAATAATACATTTACCTGTAAATTGAACTAATTTGGCTAATATCATGTATCTTAGTTTATCAATTCTCACACAAAATTCATGAAGACACATAGCATGCACCAAACTAATTATTTATTCTCAAAAATTAACGATTCTAAAATTCATTAACATAACCAATTTCTCAAATTAGAAATGATATCCAGATCATCCTTACAACATAAATCATCTAACTTAAAAGGCGTATGAGAAAACTTATTTCTCTTATATATAGACTGAGGTTTTTTTTTTATCAGAGCTCAAAAAACTTCCATTCTTACAAAAATGTTATACATGTACACAAAATACTTAGATTAATGGTCTATCATAACAATCCTACTAGACAAACAAAAATTCACTTTTAGTCTTATTGAACCACATGCGTACATCACCCTTCTATGCATGTTCAACTTCTAAATTTGACTCAAGAAAATAAAACATAAACTTATTATTATAATAATTATGATTAGACAAAATTATGCTCACTAGTACAAAACTAACATACAACGTCAAATATTTTGGGCTTTTAACGGCGAATTCGTGACCGACGTAATATCGGTAGACGTAACTTTGACGTCAAATATTATAGGCCGACGTTACTTGTTTATATACACGTCGAGTAGTAAAGCGCACCACATCTAATATGTAAATAAATAGTTATATTTAAAGGAAGATTTGGCGTCCACTATAAGGGGACGAGACATAAAGTTGACGTCTAATAGAAAAAGGTTGGACATAAAGTTGACGTCGAATTATGTAGAACGACATTACTTGTTGTTTATGGACACGTCAAGTGATAAAGAGTTCGACGTCTAATATGTGAATAAATAGTTATATTTAAAGAAATATTTGGCATCCTTTGTTTGGGTACTTAACGTAAAGTTGACGTCGAATTGTATGGGCATCAATGTTACCGTTGCTGAGCTAGAGAGAACTCGACCAGCGTTGCATTGCATATGGTAATCCACTGTAAATGTTTTAACGTCAATCAGTGTACATGTGACGTTAATATATGTATATTTACGTCGAGCAGTGTATAGTTCGACGTCAACGCTAGTGTTTTTTTAAAATTTGGTTCGTTTTTGTTTATTTAATCAGACTTGAAATATAGAAACCAGTTTTTCAATTTATATATTCACAAAATTCATCAATTCACGGTTTAAATCATGCTATTGTCAATTCATCATAACCAATTCAAAAGTAAAACTAAAAGATTAAAGCAAATGCTATCATCAAAACAAAAAGAACCCAGTTTTCAAATTCATATATATTCACAAAATTCATCAATCAATGTTTATTTAAACCATGCTGTTATCAATTTATAAGTAAAACTAAAAGCTAAACATATGATATCATCAAAACAAAAAACACCTAAAGCTAGAGCTATTTAAAATGTTGATTCAAATATTTTGTCTATTCCCCTCTTATCTTCCTTATTACGGCCTCTGGCAATAAAGTGGTATTGTTGAACCACTGCAAAATCAAGGAAACTTTATTATTAAATTCATTCAAATGTGAAAAGTTTATTGGTATTTGTAAGATTTCAAATGTAAATTTTTACCTCAGTCCATTCTGTTGTGATTCGTGTTCGGAGGATTGTCTTCATCCATGACATGATGTAGTAGCCACATGCCCAGGAATCTGTCTGCTTGTTACACTAAACACGTGAAAGAATTTATTTACAATAATAACACCGATCATTGTTAACGTTGATTATTCAACTATGAGATGTTGGACGCGTGCTGTTATACACAATTTTTGTAGTAGTGACTCCTCTTTTCTAGACTTTTTATGACAAACTTTGATATTGGAAGATGATTAAGTTCTTAAAAATCTTAAGTCAAACAAAAAGAAAAATATAGTTTAAAAAAATAATTTTAGAAAAATTATATTCATTATAAAATAAAATTTGAATAGTGAACTTTTTTTATTTATATATTTTGTATTTTTATAATAAAATATTCAAGTTTTACTTGTAAAAGACACTTTTATTTGTAACTATTTTTTAGATTTTACATTTTACATTTATATTTTTTAATATATATATATATATATGGTAAATGATTAGACATGCATGCTTGATAAACTTAATCACGTTTTTAGGCACTCTTGATCAAGACGTTATGGCCCCACCATACATCAGGATACTTAAGTTCTATCCAATGTAATTTATAGTTAACTTTAGAAAATAATAAATAATTGAGTATTCTCCATTGCTTCTTAGAAAAGCCTATGTTGGGAAACCAATCAAAGGCGAAAGAAAAAGTAATAAAAAACTTCACATAGAGAATCGACAATTTTCAATTATTATAGAAAGAAATATCTCTATATTTTATAATTATAATTAAACCCTTTAATAGAGAATCAGCATTGATTGCAATAAAAAAAAAAATCTAAACTACACTATATTTGCTGTTATTACAAACATTATTGTTTGTCAAAGTTTTAAAATAATTACGAAAAGAGCTGAATTATTAAAATAATTTAAAATAAAAAACATATGGAAATTTTGGAAAAGGTAAAAAAGTTAAGAAAAAAAAGGCGGGATGAGAAAAGAGAAGTAGTATTTTTACTACACGACTTCTACCTAAATAATAAATAATAATATAATATAAGCAGGATTTACATTAAAATCGTGAAATGTAAACACAATTTTAATTTAATAAAAATTATATTAACATTGTCAATTTCGTACACGATTTCAGTATTTTTGAATTTGTAAAGAAATGGTTTCATGCTTCCTCGATTCTCGCTTAAGCAGAAATCATTCAAACCTTATATGAAATGAAATGAAGGTTGTATTATTATTCATGTTCACATTTATCTTTGACTATTCTATTATTGAATTTAGTGTCAAAAATATCTTTGTATGTACCTTATTAGTTGAATAAGGTCAACGTTTTTTAAAGTAGTTAAACTTCCTACCAAATTATTTTAGATACGTTTCTGCATTCTGCACGAGAAAACTAAAATCAAGGGAAAAACTATGCATAATTTACTTCATTTATACTCTTTTGATCTCCTATCATTAATTAAACCATTGGGTGTTGTTTTTATTATATATTAAAGGTTTAAATGTGTGTGTGTGTGTGTATATATATATATATATATATATATATATATATATATATATATATTTCTTGAAATTTAGAGTGATTATAGTTTTGATGTTTTTGATGTTCAAATTTAGAAAAACTCAATTTTAATCTCTTAAAATTAAAAAAAGATGTAGTCCTTCTGATAGATATTGAAATAATTATTTTAAAGTCAAGAATTAAAACTTATTTTAGTTCCTCAAATTTATAATTTAAGAACTAAAACCAGATTTTACTAATAAAACGGTTTTTTCTTTAAATTTGACGGATTGGAAAAAAAATATTTACTCCATATTTCAAAAACAGAAAAGAAAAACATATATTAGTTTATGTTTTTTCTTCACTTTTAATCCTTAATCCATGATATCGTTTCTCTCTTTCTCTTTTACAGTTTAGTTCAAACACTGATTTTACATTTGTTTTAAAGAAAAACTTAATTAATTGAAATGTATAGAATGTAATTAAAATCATTTAATAGTAATATTGGTCATCTTCAATAACTATTATTGTTTTGATGAAAGATAAATCTGACTTTGTGAAAAGCAAATGAGTTCAGTAGTGTCTTGATTATGTCTAAACAGATACTTAGGGAGTGAAATTGCTAAATTATATAATTATATATTCTTAAGGATTGATAAATGAAAATGTCTTTCAATGAAATAAACTGGTGTGTGACAATTACTGGTTGCCATTTCCATTCTCATTCACATGGCAGTCGTTGACCCTCCGAGAAACATGGAACAAAGTTCTCACAGCACAATCTTGCCACAAAATACTAAAGGAACATGGTGACGGTGGACTGAAAACGTGAGAAAGAAGAAACACGCATGTTGACCAAATTACAGTACTATTAATAAGAAACATATTTATGAAAATATTGAAAATGAAACTACTTATTCAATATGAATTAAGATATGTTGACTATTTAAGAAGTTTTAAAAGCATTACTCTATCGTGAGAGAGCCAAGACTCGGCTCAATTTAAACAATTCAACTTTATTTAATAAATATATACCATATATTTTATTCAAAATATTCATAATTATAGGTTTAAAAGGATAAAAGGTTATGTGGTTAAATAATAGACAAACTAAGTACGTCTTTTTTAAAACTCAAAATTATATATCAATCATTAATTTTTTAAGAAAATATTGTCATTTTTTGTAATGTTCCTATGTATTTTGGTACCATTCAAAATACATTTTTCTATGAATTTTGGAAAATCAACCTTCCTTATCATTGTAAAAAGATAATTTAACACGGGGATTGTTAGTTTGATTGTTTATATTTTCTAAAACAAAAAAGAATGTGTTCGATAAAAATATTTTTTAAATCTATTCTCAATACTCTTTGTTAGTTTTTAAAAGGAAAATAAAATAAATTTCTCTTGTTTTGGTCTTTTATTTTTCATTTTTTTATTGGTCATATTTTTCCATATTTTCCCCCATTTCCATCCTCTAAAATTAGTATTTGAACAAAAACTAAAGAAAATGATGCACATACACAACGAGTTAGTTCATACGAGGCACAGTACAAACAAAACCAACGTATCATTTACAAACACAAATAAAAGGCCACACCACCATACATCTGTATGACAACTATAATGGCTCAATAAGTTTTAAAAAAAAAAACTGCAGAAATAACAGGTTTTCCGTTGTTCTTGCCTCTTATTGTGGTGTGATAGACAAGTTCAATATCGATGAGATATACTTGTCTCTAAAAGATATACTGTGAGTTGAGCCTTGCCAAGAATAAAAGTCAGGCAAGCTACTAAAACACCAATCCAATTAACGTCTTCAACCATTGCAATGTTCAAAACGTTATATGCCGCTTCCTGCAAATTTCCCAAGCTTTATAGTAATACAATATGAGAAAAAAATTATTTATCTAAGAAAAAAAAATGCTCAGGTCAATTACATTCAAGCTTTAAATATATGCTACAGAAAACATTCATATCCAGCTTTCCTTTGCAGGTCAAAAGCAAAGGGAAGGGGGAGAAAGGGTCTGTAACTTCTAATAAAATATTGTATGTGGAGATTAAAGATGATATGCCAGTGAAAACCGATGATATTTTAGTATTGCAGTCGGGTGATGTCATGACTAGTTAGATTATAGACAACAAATTTTTAATTAATACATTTAATCAAAGTGCAACTTTTGAGTCGTACAATTTTTTATCCAAATTTACCCAAGTTTCTATACGTTAAAAGTAATAATTTTGGTCCTTTTAGGGGAATTTTGTTCTTCATCCATTATGTTCATTAAAATATGGACGGTAGGAAATTCACAGATTATCAAATATACGAGGACCAAAATCGCTGTTTTTAAAATTCGGAAACTTAGACCAAATTTAACTCAAAACATATTTTATCCATTTATTAAATACTCTGACTCTGGTATACGCAAAGTTGTCTAAGAATACCTCTTCGGCTGTCGGCAGCGACCTTCATTATCCTCTTGGTTCCAAATATCAACACCGGCCTGTTTACAGTGTACAATGAAAGAAAATACGAGAAAGAAAATATCTGTATATTGTAAACGCACTTTTAATGGGAGCTACAAGAGCCCATATATATATATATTATATATATATATATATAATATATATATATATATATATATATATTATATATTATATATTATATATATATTTATATATATAATTATATTATATATATATATACACAAGAGGGAAACTGAACTGCTATAACAGATAAGCAGTTGTGGTTCATACATTTAGTGTAACAAAGACATGTCGACCAATATATCCCCACAATAAATTATGACAGCAACTTATCAGTGTGTCTAGCAGACAAGGTTTTATATTATTATCAAATGAAATTCCAAATCCTTAATGTTTTTTTCTATTCATTACAAGTATAACGCAAAATCCTTGCCCAACACAATTGCCCTCAAAATTTAAAGTCAATATAGAGATAGAAGGGCAGGTTGGATATGATATTTATGCAGACAGTTATCATCTTAAATATAGAGTGCAATATATTTCTGGGACTATTTTTTTTCCCTCCCTCGTAATAATAAACGCTTTTCCTCTTAAACATCTTCCAGTAGCCAAACTACCCCATCCCATATAACTAACTGCATACATTAGAGGGGTTAATCCAGCAAAGAAAAAATATACAGTGGAGGGATTCAAGGAACTGACTGACCAACCTAATAAAACTAAATTAAATCAGCAGAGCGATATCGTTTTTCTCAAATCCGGGCGTTCAATTTTGATTACTAAATTATTTTTTACAGAGTCCTGTCCAAAGTGAGAAATAGTAGTATCAAATCCAATAAACAAAACCAATTAGTTGTTTTTTATCAGTTAATAAAGAAATTGAGTTTTTCTCCTTAGATAAAAAATTCTGTACAAATTTTTTGTAATATTTAACAGATACTTACTGGTTCCATTCAAACATAAAGACCGTGTTAGTAAATCAGCCATTCAGAAGGTTTATATCAAAAAGAGAAAGACTGGTAATAGAAGATGAGAGTAGGAAAATACTTGAGTTATATATATTTGTTTTCAGCAATTTGTCATAACCATTTCCGTTTATGAATCCACCTACTATTGAGCTACAGTGTGAGGATTGATTTGAATTAGATTTCCGTTTTTCTTACTAATTCTGATCCAGTTCTGTCAGAATTCCACCAATGAATGCCCAAAATAGGTACTTACAATCAGCCATAATGAGAAAAAGATGTATCATGATCTCACATGAAACTTCTAGGCAATCACCAGAATAAAAATGGGAGAAAATTATAGAATGCAATTGTGGGTATTAGGTTTGACCCTAAGTTTGCTAATTGAGTTTTAAATTAAAGCAAGGACGTTATCCAGAACAAATCCTTTACACAACTTATCCTGCTTCCCACAGGATACATAATCAGTTATGGGAACGGCCTACAAGTTATATACAAGATCAAAATTACATGTAAGGAATAATTTATTGGACATTTTCTCATCTGTATCAGGGAGGGGGAGGATGCTGAGAAAAGAAAGGATGAAAATAAACTCAACTGACCTTTACAAGATTATTCTTTACTTCTTGTAGATTCTGTTCCACACACTTCTTTTTCAGTTTCTCAATTTCATCCCTAGCATCAGTCAATATTATTTCCTCTTGAAGTACAACAAGAAGAATTTCTGATGCAGACAACCTATGTTTCCCAGTCATAAATTATATTTCAGTAGTATTCAGGAGAGGAAGTCTATCACATTCTAAACATTAGCAGAACGTACATAATTACCGTTTTGAAAAGTTCTGAACCATGAACAAGACAAACAAAAATGGTAAGTAAAAACCTAAGAATCAAAAAGCTTTCTATAAAATACAAAATTTGAGATATGTTGATAACTGGAAGTTCAAACTAACTTCAACATATCTTGAATGCTGAGAAAACTATAATACGGCCTATTTTCAAAAGAGGCCAGACTCCAAAAATTCAATATTCCGAAATAACAAGGCAGTGAAATTACAGCTTTGCATTGATATTACCACTATCAAGTCTTACTAACCATGGTTACCATCAGATGAGGCAATTCAATTACTAATAATCAGGCATATGATCAAATTCAATCTCCTACTCTAAGAAAAATGCATCACCAGTTGGAGAGTGTCTGTATCATACTCCCAAGGTTAGCAGGACTCAAGTCTCTACATGCTGCAAACTGGACCTGAAATGGTCCTAAAAAGTCAACTAAATTCCTATAGGGAACTTGTTAAATTAAAAGGCACAAGGGAGCAAAAGTGAAATTTTTAGAAAATAATAGATAACGATTGGCTAGGACCACAAAGCATTGTCGCAGATGATCCAGCTTTCCTCTTACTAGTCCCTGATGAAATCCATAAAGCTTATTAATGACTATCTTACATCTTCTGCTGAATGACTAGTCAGAAAATGTTATAAAAGAAAATAGCACAAGCCAACAGATAATATTAAAAATTAGCAGAAAAAAAGGTAACATAATTAATGATGAATATATTTATTTCACATTTATAATGCAATTTATCATTGTAGCAGAAGAGAATTAAAGGATTAGCAGAGGACTGAATGAACATTATAAAACAAAAAAAAGGGGGGAAGGAAGACCATTTCGATGCAATGTATCTCTATGCATTAACAGTATAAAATAGATCAATCACATAACCATTGCAACAATGTTCTCAGATCCCCTAGTAGCTGTTGCTTGGATTGTAACACTGATTTATATTAAAATAAATTATTCCCTTTATATGCAAAGATCTTATACAAATGTACCAAAAAAGATCTTGCAAAGAATAATACCAAAACGTCTCCATTAGTTCCTTTAACAGATTGTATGTGATTTATGAAACTTACTACGGTTTTTGCTGATGTTTTCTTGCACAAGAATTAAATAACAGTGTAGTGGATGTATTATACTCTCTCCTTTTTCCAGTAGAAAGATTTGATGTTATTATACCCCCGAAATCCTCTCCCTCTTCTAATGAATTATTTTATTATAATAGCAATGAATAAATAATCATAAAAATATTAATATTAATTGCGGAAATTCACATCCCCTTAATATTACCACATTTGAGTTTGAGCAGAAATATATTATCTTGAAGAGAATGATGCCTACCGAGTACATGCATTCATCAATCAGAAAATCTTGAAGTTCACTAACATTTGTCACATCTAACTCCTGCATCAGTTGGTCATACGGTAGTACCTAAAGAAAAATAAACACACTTACAGAATTTGATTACAAATGTCAAAAAAGCAAAAGTTGTCAGAAAGTTACTCATGTTCTATGAGAAAGAGATGACAATTTAAAATGATGACTTCGATTAAACAATCCTACACAATCAAGAAATAGATTCCAAGAGTTGGATCCATTTTTTATAAGTTTACAGAGGACTAAAGGGAGGATAAGATATTCTCCAAGTGTAACTAAAAAGAATATATCCTCCAAAGAAGAGAAAGCTGATTTCTCAAATAGTCCTACAGCAAAACACCATGGACGAATCATGAACAAAATGATAGCAAGCCCTCAAAGGACACAGACATGCCCAAAAGCCCTCTTTGCTAAAGGGATAATTGAGTAGTAATCTGCATGGTACAAGTGTAGCACATATTATAGGACCGTTGGGTCTTCCTTGCTATAAGAAGCTTAGTACATGTCAGCTTAAGTTCAGTCAAGATGCTGTTAGCTTAGTCAAGGTTAATTCCTCGACATCTATTTTTTAAATATTTTTTTGGTGGGTGTTTATTTCATGTTGAACATGATCATGGATATTCTTCAGCCACCATTGCCGAGGTTACTCTTTTGCTCAGTATTATTTACTAGCTAACATTAGTGAGTGTTTTCTTTGTCAACATCAAGAGTATTTTTCGTGTGGCCAAATAATTGTCTTGGTTGATGTTAACTGGGATTATTTTCAATCAAAGTTTATCAAAGTTAACTGGGATTTTATCAACTTTACTAAAAAGTAGGTCTTGATTATTTTTTGACCAACATCATCAGGGTTTTCTTGACCCACAATGGCTGCATTATTTTTTCTGTCGATGTCAGCCAAGGCTTTTTTTAGCACCTTTGGCTAATGCAAGTCAAAGTTTTTAGTCAACGTTATTAGGGGTTATTTTTGCTGTTGACCTTGAGATTATTTATCTTCCAATAATGTAGGCAAAGGATATTTGTTAATAGAATCTTCTTGACCAGTGTTGGTGAAGCTATTTTTTGTTGGATGTCAGCCAAATTTTTGCTGTTGGAGTTTATAATGATTATTTTTTGTCACTAGTATTATTTGGTTTTTAATTTGATAATTTTGTTTTTGATAGAAACTGAAATACTTAATTCAAAAAATAAAATTAAAACTCAATAAATTTGAAATGAAACCAATTGAAAAATAATGTGTTAGAACTTTTTTAACCTTTTAAAATTGTAAAATTCTCCATTTGAACACCTGTTAAATATAGGAGCATCAAGAATGAATATGAATTTTAGCCCGTTTCTTTTTTTTAAACTTGTTTACCATAGTTTGACCTACTTTATCTATCACAAAACCTAACCACATAACGATCTAAGGGTAACTGGAGAGCACCATTAAAATAGGCGAGTATTGCAAAGAGCACAAGATGTAAGAACTACAAGTAACTGTGTTGTACGCACATTGGTCAATTGTCTAGCAAATCCAATATATCAAAATGAATGACGAAGATTAAAAAGGTCTGCCAGAACGTAACAAATAGAATACAGAAATTAAAGCATGACAGCATTATCAAGTCCCCCACATTGATATGGGAACTAAACAACCATTATAACCATCAGTGCATAAGCACCTAAATTCAGGACCTAGCACACTACTGGGAAGGCGTGGGGGCTGGAGAATCACAAGGCAGACACAGTAGAAATAATTCATTTCTTAACCTAAATATATATGTGACCTTCCATTGATAACATTACTTACAACAATAAGGCAAGTCATCTGGAGTAGAGTAGGTCACTACTGGGAAGGCGTGGGGGCTGGAGAATCACAAGGCAGACACAGTAGAAATAATTCATTTCTTAACCTAAATATATATGTGACCTTCCATTGATAACATTACTTACAACAATAAGGCAAGTCATCTGGAGTAGAGTAGGTCACGTACCACTCATTCTCACATTATAATGGTTAAGTGATCACCTCCAATAACAATGTAAAGAAAAATAGTAACACAAGATAGCCAATAACAGTGGGTTTAATAGGTAATACCTCGTATATCCCACAGATCCAGAAACAAAAGAAAGAATACCTCGTACGTGCTAGCCAGTGTAAGAACAGTGAGTTGCTTAAGCTTGAGGATCTGATCAGGCATCAATTGCGGAAGACGACCAGCATTATCTACGAGCCACTTAAACATTTTAATAAACACTATTATTTTATTTTTATTTACTTATAAGTTAATAAGGAAACAGAGATGCTAAAACAAAATAACAAAAATCATTACATGAGGATAAATGTACGAGTTTTCCTTGCAAACCACAAAGTAGAAACTAATACGACGTGTATAAAGGCTTCTTATATGCAGGGTACATCAAGCTTAGCACAGTAATAATGAGCTATGACTGACAAATCACAAAATGAAAAATATGCTTCTGTTGCAGCACACATACATTATATTATTTAGATGACTTATTAAATTTTTTCAAATGAGTACTCAAAATTTTTATGCTTTTTAATCGAGTTTTTGTTGTTTAATTTTTTCATTAATTAGTTATTTTGTCAAGTCATCTTATTTCCTTATTTCCATGTTTTAAAAGATGTGAGGTTTTTGTGATTAATATAAAACAATATTAAAACAATAAAAGTCTTTTGTCGGTCTACACTAATCACAATATTGTTTGCTTTATTAATCACAAAATCTCACATTTCTTATAGGAAATAGATAGCACGATAATGGGACAAGATAAAAGGGACTCAATTAAAAAATATAAAACTTTTGAATATACAATAAATAAAAGGGACTCAATTAAAAATATCTAAATTTACCAAAAAATTAGAACTTAAAACTTAACTAAGCCTATTAGAACGCATTACTTAAGAAACTAGTGATTTTAACGAATAGGAGTTCAAGGCAATACGTAAAAAATAAAAAATCCACCTCATCATATTTGATGGTGCTACGCCAATTCCAGAAACATGGCAATGACTTTAAAAAACTGCAATGTATACTAACAACTAAATTGTCCTGCAGATTTGTTTACGGCAAAAAGAACTACCAATATAGCAAGGGTATAAACATTAACTAACCGAAAGTAGGACAATTTCAAATACACTATAAGTAAAAATACAAAAAGGAGAAATTCTAAAACAATGAAATAAACGTCTAAAAATAATGACAAGTAATTAAATAAGTGGTAATATCACTAATATTGGTTGTCAACATATGAGTCGTCGTTTGTTTTCTTTATTTTTCAATCACCCTTTCATATAGTCTCATAGAAGTTCCAACTTTCCATCTCAAGTCGCCAACGTCCAGTGTTTACATTAAGAATTATAAATCCAAAATTCATTATTCTCCATGAAGATTCATCAAATAGTAAAGGATGGATGCTACAATTTGATCTGACACCTCAACAACATACTACTGTTGGAAAAGAAAAACAAACAACGAAGGAAGGCAAATACCCATCATAAATGTAGGGAGGGAAAAAAATAATATAAGAGTAAATCCATAGGCTTACTCTTGTAATCACTCCATGTTCCATATGCAAACAACTGAAGCATATCAAGATAAACACAGTTCTCAGTTGCTTTAAGCTGCAAGAAATCACGAGTGAAAAAATTACAGCAGGACATATAGCTAGGAACTATTTCACAGGGAAAAAAAATGGCGAAAACAGCATTCTCATATTACTCACAATTTTCATATTACCTAAAAAATATGGACAACAGAAATTCCCTAAAATAAATTATGCATTTATTTATATAATAATAATAGTAATTAAAAATGTTCGCCATAAAACAGGAATACACGATCAATTTGGAGCTAATCTCACAAATTTTCATATTACCACAAAAAATGGCAATCGCCTAAACTAAATACTGCCTTTATAATAATAACAACAAGAATAATTATTCGTATTATTATTATTTAAAGTACTAGCCATAAAATGCAACATAATCACAGTGAACGCGATCGCCTTAAATCAATAAAAAACACCAGAGAATTATGAAGTCAGTCCTGCTTTTCCAGTTCCCTTCACAAATCGAAAACTATCACTTTTAGAAGCAAACAGTGCGGAGAAAAATAGTGAAGAACCTGCTGAAGAGATGAGAGGGAGAAAAAATCTGAGAAAATGAAGAGGTTGCGGTGAGAAGTGGCTTCTACAAGAACGGAAGCTAGGACGTTAGCGCTGAAGGAAGAAATGGTTTTAATCACGAAGTGTTCCATAGCTTGCGATTGCATCTGCTCCATCTTCCTACAAAATCAATTCGATTTGCTTCCGTTTCGAATTTGAATTTCGAAGAGTAATGGCAGAACGAGGAGTTTGCTCGTTCTTAACTCTGGAAGTGAAAACAAAACGTATTTAATGAAGTTCAAAATACTTTTATATTCAAAATGTATAAAATTGCTTAAAATGTGTATTTTAAAATAACTGAATGTTTTAAGAGTATGATAAGATAAACTTTTCTATAAATATTTTTTTAAAATAAAGTATTTTTTATGTCAAAATTATTTATGTAAAGCCGTCTAGTATAATCGTATCAGAAAAAAAAAATCTAGTATAATAGTATTATCTGAATACTGATATATATATATATATTTAGAAAAATTAAAACCAAACTTTTACTTATTTATTAAAGCAAAATTTGTACACGACTGTCAAAATAAATTGATCTATAAATTTGTTTGACAATGTCCTTGGAATTTACATCGAGAGTAAATTCAATCCCAAATTGTTACAGTTTATTCATCTCGATTTAAAAATAAACAGATGCGATCTATACTAATTTTTATAAATTTAAAATAATCTTAAAACGTCTCTTGTTAATCTATCGTTGTGTCGAGTAATGTTATGAATTTTAATTTTAATAATTTGAACACAACATAATCTTAATTAGAACATATATTTTAAATTTAAAATATCTATTTATCATAATTATATACATATAAATATTTATATATTTATTGATTTAGAAGGAAAATGCGCTTTATTGATTTATTTTGTAATTGCATAACCAACGTGGTTTTTTTCTCCCGGCGCCCGAATCCGGTTGGGTTGTTGTGATTCCCTTTGCATTCCGAAACCTAACAGGATCGATCAACTTTGATGCACGATTCACAAAGCAACAGTGAAGCGGTGCAAGCCACCAACGATGACGCCTCCGGCAGCACATTGTTCGCCCATCTCCTTTTCTCTTTCTTTTTTTGCCTAAGACCAATGCATATGCAGGCTTTTTAATTGGTGAATTAGGAACGGGTTTATCTAGAAGCTGTTTTGTTTTTCTAAGCGTGTTTTTCCCGCGAAAAAATGACATACGAATATGATATTTTATTACGTTTTTGTCGGTTTATTAGAATTGCTCCACCCTTCCCACTTTTTTTTTTTTTTTGCCGGTGGTTAGATTCTAAAACTAATGAGTTTTCCATCATCTATTCTCTCTGAAATTTTAATTCGTTGTGTGTAAATATTTTCTTCTACTTCTTGGTTTTTGGCATTGTTTGCTTTCTCTAGATTGGCTTGTCAGAGGTGTTAAGGTTGCATTCAGACCTGGCAAGATGGATGTTATAGAAGGTTAATCTAGATGGTTCCTTTGGAGGATTCTAATGTGAATAAGCGTAAGCACTAATCTGGCTGAATCTTGTCTCATTATTACTGAATGGTTCTTTAGAGGCATAAAATGTTTTTGGTTTCTGATGAAATGTAACTCTGTATTGTATGTAAAAGAGAATGTTGATTATTCATGCACGACATGCCATGATGCCATGCTCAGAAATTAAAACATGTTTTTGAAAAAACATTGATTGGATAAATTTATTTTCTTGGTTGACTATCCAATTGTTTTTCACCTCATACGAATATTGATTGGAGCTCATGCATACTGATCCAATTCTAAATGAATGTTGATCCCAAATAGCAATCTGATTATGTTTACCCTCCTGTTCGTTAATGGTAAAAGTCATGTACTATGGACATGTGACATTGGTTCAGATAACTTTAATACTTGAATTTTTTTTTTTCTCATTTTTGGTCACTATTGAATTCAGATTTTAAATGAATTGCAATGTTGTTAACCATTAGTATTGTATGATAACTATTTCATCTGTATAAACTGGCTGTAGGTTATGTGTGCAAAAAGGGATACATGAAAGATGACTACATTCATTTATTTGTGAGAAACTCCAATTATTAATTGAGGTGGGACTTATGTTCTTGAAGGTATTGAATTGTTTAAGTTCCTGCTCTTCAACTTAGTAGTTTGTTGGTGCTTTTGTATTGTTTGTGACTATATTACTTTGCTCGTTGGGCTGTTATTTGGAAACTTCTGTTTCAGTTTCTTGATGTAGAGAAGAAATCAGATGAAGATGCCCCTGTAAAGAAGCAGATATTATCAATCGGAGCAGGCTTTTATGCAACATATTTTCAGTTGCACGTGCCATCTTGTGAGTTCTTTTAAGTACTTCACAAGTTATGTTTAAGAGCTAATTTGCTTGTACCTTTAAAATTATAGGTTTGCTATGTTTTGGAGACATGTGGATTGAGTGAATTGCATTTAAGTCTTGTTAAAATTATTTTATGTTCTAACATGCTATGAGTGCACTTTTCCTTTTTGTACCTGTTTGTTCTCCTGTGCTAAAGGCCTGCTGCCTTTCTAATCTTAATCTTTAAGAGACAGAATATCATACCTTGTGCAACACGGGACAAGGAGATTAGGAGCAAGGACTAATTTGAAAGTTCTCAAGCAACGAATGTGTTTTTAGCTGAGTTTTTTTTTTCTTTTGGAGGTGGAATATAACTTCCTCTCTACACTGTGTGCATTAATTACTTAATTTTAAGGAACGTGGACAATGGATTAGGTGCATCAGTGCATGAATGTGGAATTGTGGTTGATTAGTATTGCTGAGCTACTAATTGCTTGTTTACAAATTTATGGCTTTTGGACCTGTCTCTTCTTATTTGTGACTAGTTAGTGCTGGAAAATTTGAATTAGTGACATAAGGGTATTGTTGTTAGGTATGTAGTTATGTAAGATTATATCCAGCATCCATTCCAGCTTTTATGACTAAGATTTTGGTATTCTCTCCTGGCTCTGATGTTATTCTCTTTGTTTTTCCTGTTTGTTCTAATGGCACCGAAGGTAGTTTGGACATATTTTCTGTTGTGTCCTTGTATAGGTACTGTACTAATTGTAGAACAAACTCATACTTTTTCACCTAAGGTGAATCCGTTGCACTGTCTGAAACTTCTCTGCAAAATTTTTCTTATTATTTTTATTCACACTGTTGTAGGTTTATCGTTGCCTGTTGGTGAGGAAAAATGTTTCCTTCTTTACCCATGCGTACTATCAATGCAAAATAATTTGATTCGGGGCTTGATTAGAGCCTTAGGCCATTTTTTCCTTTGCTTTATCCTCTTGTTAAGATGTTTACAATTCTGTCACCTCTCCTTCTATCTCTCATTCTCTTCTGTACAATTCTGAAATTCTATTACCATTCATAAATAATTTATTTATTTGGAGGTATCAGCCACCTTTGGAAGTTCTAATTCAAAAAAAGGTTTTAAAGGCATTAGTGATATTTTATCATGTGCTTCTTCTGTTCTTCTCTTGTTAATTTCATGTGTTGTAATTTTCATTAATGGCAATAATTCTGAATTTAATAATTGGACAGCAACAGCAATATGTGTTTATTTACACAGCTTACAATAGAGTATGGAACTGACGTTTTAAAATCACTTTGAAAACAATACATCTCAATTTTATTATTGGAAAGTGATAACTTATTCCCTTTCACATGTTTTGACATTTAACAAATGGAAATGAGCAGAATAAACCAAGTTTGAGCGTAAGAATTCTTAATTTTCCTTGTCTTTGTATATTTATGTGTGCTCACACACAAAAAAATGAAGGTGAATATGAGTAGTAACTCTATTATCGTTACTCTTTGAGAATGATGATCCCATCTCCCTGTATATAAGGGTGGATGTATATTTGGTTTAATTTAAATTAACTTCGTATCTTTCTTGACCAAAGCATGATAAATTGATTCATTCTGATATTGTTATCTGTCTGCCAACTTTTATAATTGTAGAATGTGTTCTGATCAACTTGGATCCTGATTCAACTCGTGCAATTGTTGGTTGGGCTTCCTAAACTTTTTCTGCAGCAATATTTTTTTTGTATGAGTAGGTTAGAGCCTTCAAAATTTCTGTTCCTACTTCTTTTAGATGAATGAAGTACGATCTTCTTGGCATTATATGATTCGTTTTGCTAACAGATCCCACCCAGATGATGCTTTTGGAGAACAAATGATACGGAATTTAGAGGTATGTCTGTAAAAGAATTGTTTTATAATGTCTGATTTTTAGATTTCATTTGGCTCGTTTGAGATTACCCATACATTGGAAATGTCTGATCTCAAAAGTGGAATTTCTTGTCTCACTTAAATACGCACATACAGACAGCCATATGTGCTTTGCATTTTATGTCAGATTGATTACCCATGAATTGGACGTGTCTATTTTTCTAATTGCTGTCCCTATTTTGTTCATTATACTATTTTTTGCCCATAATGCTATGTTAAGTGAATCTTCTTTTCATTTGAATATTTTGATTTTAGTTTCTCTAGAACGTGTTTCTTTTAATCCCCAGGATTCTTTCCATTCGAACAATGGCACTTATGTAATGTTTTGGGTTTTATGATCTATACCATGGTTATCAGACGTGAAAATCTAAATAGATAGGCTCATGAGAGCTTTATAGACTTGACTCGTAGAGCTAGGGACGGCAAATAGACCCGTCCTCGTGAGTATTTTTCGAATCCATCTCCGTTTTGACGGAAATCCCTGAATTATTGGGTACTGGATATGAGTAATATCCGATTTGTGTGTGTATGGGCGGGTGAATGTATCTGTAAAGTTTTCTCATATCTCAATGGTTCGACTAATTCAATATATGAAAAGTTTTCTCATATCCCCAAGATACTTTTTGTCTTATTATATCCTTAATTGATGAAACTTGTTCCCACCTCACCCGGTTGTCATATGAGGCCCAACTCGGAGCCTCGTAAGTCACTACATCATATCAAAAAATAAATTCACTACAATAATTAATCAAAATTTGAACTCCATAATTAATCAAAGCAGTAAAAATAGTTCCATAACTCTAGTAACAAAATTTAGTAGACATGACTATTATATAAGTTTAATCTACACCAAATAGATATGTTTGTATAGTTGCAAAACATAAATTCTCACGACCATACTATTAAATAACTAAGTTAAAAAGCATCTTCAAGATTTTGTCTCCAATCCTCTAATGACATCATCTCCAAGATCATCATAATCTTCATCACCATCAAGCTCTTCCTTTGATGATAAGTGTGCATCATCGGCATTGGCTTAAAAAACAATGATATCAAGATCAAATGCATGTGGAGTTGGATCACTCGAACTTGATCCAGCTGTCAACATTTCCTCCATCACCTTGACCGTCAACTTCTTCAACCTCAACATTATCATCATCTTCAATTATCACTCATTTTCTCATATTTCTTGAGTGTAGCTTCAATATCTTTCTCCAAACTAAATAACGGTCCTCCCTATGTCTCACCATCAGCCCAAAAGAATTGCAAGTCAAGTACAAAACTAGAACAACAAATCTCTTCAACTCTGGAGTTTCATCTCCAAAGATCTCCCACCATCCTCTAGGAAGCATAACTTTCTTACAATCATTTTGTATTTTCCATAGAAGAAGTCCTCTAGCATAATGAAAGTCAATAAGTTGCAAATTAACTTTTTTCCTTTATGCAACATCCTTGATCAATCTTCTCATCTGCATATATACAGCCCTTCTTTTACCCTTAGAGCACCATTTCTGAAATTATGTTCATAGTGCAA
This sequence comes from Vigna umbellata, assembly GCF_029865625.1. Lineage (NCBI taxonomy): Eukaryota > Viridiplantae > Streptophyta > Magnoliopsida > Fabales > Fabaceae > Vigna > Vigna umbellata. The sequence goes on along the minus strand of NC_142168.1, from coordinate 9,187,391 downwards.
ATAGGGGGTTAAGGTAATATGCAGCTGCATTGAATAATTCTCTCGATTTTGCATCAATAATTATTCAGCTACCTTGAAATTTGTTACACTAACATTCAACTAAGTTAACTGTTTTTTCCTCTGTTTTTACTTATTTTTCTTTATGTTGGATCTGTTTTGTTCTTAAAGTTTTTTTATTTATTTCGTGCTTAGTTGCAAAAATTTCAAAATGACTGAAAGTAGGACTTGTTTATATTCTTCTGATGTCAATGTTGATGCAACCTCACCTTGACCTAGAAGTAAATATGTTGTAGGAAATAGGATGAGAGAAAACATGGAATAGATGTTTTGGGCAATGGAAAAAATGTTAATGTAATTATTGTTTAAAGACATTCAGTGGGGGAATTTTCAAATTCAAGCATCATCTTGTCAGTATTGATTATGAGTTTGAACCTTGTGCCTTGGTGTCACGAGAGCTTGAAATTGTAATGATGAAAGTTGTGGCAAAAGCTAAATCAATGAAGAAAGTAGGTTGAATAACATTGAAGGGTTTGATGATGAGTAAGTTGAAAGGGATACCACTCAAAGTAGTAGTAAGATGTTAAAAATTAAGGAAAGGAAAATCTACTGATGGCATTCAATCTACTTTAAATCAATTGTACAAAAGGGGATAAAGAAAAAGTTGATGCTGAAGCTGCTTCATTTTTCAACACATGTTTTGAAATGTTGAATTAGGATGGCATTGTTAAGAAGTGGACTTTAAACCTAACTCAACCCCACAAAACCGGCTTGTAAGGTGAGGTTTGCACCCACTTATATACTCTAAATTGGCCTTATCTCTAGTCGATGTAAGACTTCCAACATACCCCCTCACGTCGAGGTATATACATCTCGAGCGTGAGACTAGACATTAATGGGTGGTCCGATAGCGGCCTGATAGCAAGTGGAACAATATGTTTAACAAACAACAAGTATCGCTAGGATAGACTCTAACCATAGTTCTGATACCATTTTAAGAAGTGGACTTTAAGCCTAACTCAACCCCACAAAACCGGCTTGTAAGGTGAGGTTTGCACCCACTTATATACTCTAAATTGGCCTTATCTCTAGTCGATGTGGGACTTCCAATGTGCATCATACTTATTTTTCATGTTATGCAGACTCTTACTAGTCTATATCGCTCCCATGAGTCTACATAGACTCTCAAGTTTGATAATCTTGGTTACGAAATCATCTACAAGGGAATACAACATGTGCCGTGTCGCATCATGTGAAGTGAGCCTCATAAACTTTTTGAGTGGAGAATTTATTTGCTTATAACCATCACTATACCTTGAGTTTTAGGTTGAGGGTTGATAATACATTATTTATGAATATTTTGGCCTATAAACATTGTTCAAGAACTCAAACTAGTAGTAAGAGGTTCAAAAATAAGGAAAGGAAAATCTACTGATGGCATTCAACCTACTTTAAATCAATTGTACAAAAGGGGATAAAGAAAAAGTTGATGCTCAAGCTGCTGCATTTTTCAACTCGTTTTGAAATGTTGAATTAGGATGGCATCATACTTATTTTTCATGTTATGTAGACTCTTACTCCTCTACATAGACTCTCAAGTTTGATAATCTTGGTTACAAAATCATCTACAAGGGAATACAACATGTGTTGTGTTGTATTATGCGAAGTGAGGCTCATAAACTTTTTGAGTGGAGAATTTATTTGCTTATAACCATCACTATACCTTGAGTTTTAGGTTGAGGGTTGATAATACATTATTTATGCATATTTTGGTCAATAAACATTGTACTTTTCATGGATAAGAAAGAATGTAATACATTATTTATGCATACTTTCTACAAATGTTTGACATAATTTTTCAATGTGACTAGAAGAATTGCTTCAACAAAAATGTCTCGTTTTACTGTAAGAACAGACTGTAAAATGATAACTGCTGCCGTTGTATATTTTATTGGTTTAAATTTGATTTAATCTTTTGCTCTTACTTATCCTATAATGGACAGACATACATGCATTTGTGGAAAAAAGTTGGTTTCTGAGTGGATAAATGAACCGTTTATTTGAATTATATATATCTATCTCAAGTGCATAAAAGTGTGTTCTAAATACATTCATGCGTTGGTTGATATTTCCATAGATAGTATGATCGTCAATGCATATGATACTGTAATATGACTTGACTTTCTTGTTTTGCACCAGAGTTGAGGTTGTGCTTGGGCATTCTACACCAAGGTTACTTGCAAAGGAAAAATAATTTCTAGACCAAGGATGGGGCAGGTATACAATGTAAATTTTTCTAGAAAGGGTCCTTTTTTTTAATTTTTTAAACTTATTACAGTGCATCTGATTGGTTATTCAATTTACAATTCTGGAAAAAACGTCTAAATGATGATAAATGGGTCATCTAGGCATGAATAGTCTTAGAACTTACTAGACTAAACTAGAAATGGTTGAGACTTTTGCAACTCTTGCTATCATAACGATTATCAATATCAGAAATGGTTCATCATGTAGTCTTAGTGTGTATTTATTCTACTTCGTAAGTAATACTATTTTATTTTTTCTCGGTATCAGATGTCTGTTGCCTGGGATGAATTAGATCTGGAAGTTTGTCTATAAAATTTACAATTGTTAGTGTTTTCTGGTGTTTTAATGATAAAGATTACTGATTAATAACAGTAGAGTTATCTTAGCAATAATAGCCTTGCGGCCTTCAAAAGTTAAAGAATAACATTCGTAAAACAAATTTATGGTATTCTTGTGTAGTCATCATGGTCCTTTCTGTTGTGTCTGACTAGACTAAGAGTACAATGATAAACTGTTCAGAACAAAAATATTCTTTGGATTGGGCAATATCTTTTTTAAAGTCATGGTGAACAAACATAATGATGAAAATAACCAAATTTCTTTGGTTGGGAGGGTGGTGGTCCCTCATCAACTCTGCCTAAATAAGCTTCAGTAATATTTGATTTTTCTTCTATCTCTTGGCTTCTCTTTTGCCTGGTTTTATATTCCTATCAGCATTTTAATCTGTTCAAGGTACTATGTTCTATCTATATCTTATGATTGCCATATGATGGAACGGCAGGATACTAAAGTTCATATCTTCATATGTAAGGCAGTTTTTCCCTGATCTTCTATCACCTCTCCTCTTTCTATCTACTTTATGGTTGGTAGCCTGTTTCTTTCTTGTAAATTTTGTAAAAAGATACTAAGTGTTAGAACTTTACTGTTTAGGATTGAACGGATGGAATTGCTTGATGAATTTGAAGAGTGGTATATGATGCAGGAAAGTCAGCTTTTTATAAATGTTCTGTTGATAATTGTTTGCTATAAAAAATGTATGAATTCTGTTGCACACAATTACTGGGGCCCTGAGTGGGGAATCTAGGCCAGAGTTAATCATCTCTCATTTTAAGTGGAAAGTGAACTGTTTGTTTTTATTTCTTCTTTTTAAGATTCATTGATCAGAGAGGAAAAGTAAATAGTAAATTTATAATAGAGCATATTAGTATGGAAACGTAATAGGGCAGCATGTCATTTAAATCAATACCGAAACAAATGGACCATGGGTAATATCTTTCCCTCCTGGATTGAAATTAGAGACCAAATCACTTTTACTGAACCATTTCTAGCAGTCTTAGATTAAGATGATTATGATGATGATGATGATGAGTGAATAGAAAATTTTAATTTGGAAAAAAAGGATGTGCTGGGGTGGGAATTGAATTCTGTTTCTGAAGATGATTCCAAACTAAAAATATAATATGGTACTCTAAGTTTTTTAGAGCTACACTGGACAAGCATTGACTGACTTTCACCTTTCATCCATGATGCAGGGTCTATTTGGGAATTTTGGTTTTGTTAATGACAACAAAAGTAGGTTTCCTTCCTCATGAAAAACGAGGATACAACACATATATTTATATTATATTTCTCTTGTGGTGACTGTAACTCTTAATACAGTCCAGGTATCACGGTGGCAGGTGCCAGCTCACTGGTATGTTGTCTGGCAAAAAGGTTTTCTGATCAACTTGTTAGTTATTGTATCAGAATTCAACTATTTGAGTAATTAGTATTTTTGTATAGATCCCTTCAGATATTGTTTATTTGATGCAAAACACATATACTTTATATTTTCTGATAACTGTATAGTAAAGAAAACGTGGTGGTGCCCACACAGCACCAACTGTTAAAGTCATACTCTAGGCCTGTGTGGGGATGTCCATGTGGAACAAATACGAAAATAGTGTGTAATGTTTTTGCTTTTGAGCAATTTTTTTCTATGCTTTGTATTGCTTTTAAAATCTTAAACTACTTTGATCATCAGTATGTTAACTCCAAAACTCTCAGTAAAGAAGGGGTAGTCCAAAACCAGAATGAAAAGCTGGTTCTGAAGGAGTATATTTTTTTAACCTTTGAAGTTTCTTAAATTTTTTTTAATAAAGATAAAAAGTGTATACAGTTATAAATTGTTTTGATAACTACTATTTTTTTATGAAATATAATTTAGTTATTTATATTAACTTGTTTATATCTTGATTGTTATAATTTTATATTATTTTATTTTTTTCAATATTATCAGAAGCTAAATTAATTATTACTTAACATTCAACCCATCGAGAATCATAATTTTCATTATAACATAATTACAGTTATTCAAGCATTAATGCTTGAGTTGTTAAATTATATGATCAAATTTTTGGAAAGTGTGTTGGTTCCTTCTTGATTGAATCTTTTATCAAAATTGTGCATAGTTGGGCTAAACTGGAACAAATTTAGTTTGTTACTGTTTTTTAAAATTTATATTTACATGATTCTTGAAAAAAATAACTAAATAATAATATAGTGAAATATCTTTGATTTTCACCTATAATATTTATAAGGCACTATTTTGGTTCCCAATGTGTAGACATTGACACATTAGACTGTATAATTTCAGGAGAGTTTTAATTTAAGTTTCTAATACGACAAATAAGTCTGCAACTCTAACATACATTTGGAGGTTGAAATGATGTTTTACCTTCCCAACAAAACGTGACTAAAACATTTTTTTTTAACAATTTATTAGCAATGAAACGACAACATAGTAAGTTACATTCGAAGAGAGAGGATGAAAACCGTTATTAGCAGTTATTAACAGCAATAACAATTGGATGGTGCATTGCTTATTGTTGCAGAACAATTACAGGGGACAGGACGCTTTATTGTTCAATTGATACAATCTTTCTTTCTTGGGTTTCCATCGAAACCAGCTAGCATGAATCAAACACTAATCTGTGTCCTAATACTTGTTCAAACATTAAGTAACATTTGAATCATTAAAGCTAAAGTAGGTAAAAACAAGAAAACATGTTCATTCTGAATAGAATGTAATTTTAACATGATGCTATTATAAGAATTTTTACATGGCAGGATATTTAAATTTATTATGTGTATTTTCGAACTTTACACAAATCAAATCTTATATAAGATTGGTTTATAGATTTGAAAGGTAAAAGAAGTTGAGCTTAATTTTCTCAAAAAAAAAAGTCTTAACTATTAACATTGTCCATAAAAAAATCTTATATATTATAGTTTACAAATTTAAAATAAAACATTCTTGATAGGCATGCACGGTTACTTATTTATATCATAAAATAAGAGTGAGCAGAATCAAAACGATGTCCACTTGAAAAAAAAAGAGTTTATCTTTGAACTTAGAAAACCTTCTTTTTCATTTTGAATTGATCTACGTGACATTAATTATTAGGACCACTTCTTACGCATAGTCACGCAGACCTGTGAAAATTTAAATGTATAGAGGAGTAACATAAACAAGTTTTGTCCCTAAAATCAAATAATAGGACGACAGATTATGTATATTTGCATGAAGTTACGCAAACCAACCAGTTTCCTAAATGGTTGTCATTCCTGTGTCAGCATGTTCCTTCCTCTAAATGGTTCACTCAGACATTATAAAAGACAAAGAAAAGAAGATTTTGTTATAAATTGGGTCCACATGAAGAAAAAATGAGCTGGGATTGGAATTTTAATGCTTGGAACTTGTTTTCGAAGGGGTCCCTGTGACTTTTTAGAAGAGAAGAGAAGAAATATTATTATATAAATAGTTTTCTCTGGATTAGTGTGTTGCCCCACCACCTTGTAGCTCTTTAATACTCTCTTATCAGCTTTTTATGTCTTCTTTGATGGCTCAATAACACACCTATACAATCAAAAATCCTTTATTATTGCAGCTTTTTACTAATTTCTTCAGAGCTCGTTTTACAATGATTTGTTTCCACTCTCTACTCATAATAATGTATTTACACAGAGTATCTCACGTTTCAGTTTACGGCCATTCTACGCGGGACACGGGCCTCTTCGCTAGGGTTCGCTTCGCCAACAATATAGGAAAGGGATTACAGAGAATTTAGAAAAAATTAAAAATATATCAATTTTCCCATAAAAGATTATTAGTGATAAAAATTTCATATAATGTTACCATCAAAATAATCAAAATTTGTTGAGAAAAGAAAAAAAATATCATGTCAAAATTAACTTATTTATTAGTTAAAAATATACTCTTTATGGAGAATTCTGCCTACCCAATCCTGTAATATTTTGTGATATCACTTGAGTATGATATTCCTTTTACATAAAAATAAAAAAACAGAACAAGCTTGAACATGGAATTAATAGGTTTATGAGTAATTTTATAATAATAGGATAATGAATGAAAAATAAATAATAACATATCCTCTAACACACTCTTATAAAAATAGTTGTCTCTCTTGTAACATAACAGACCTAAGTATATTCTTATGTTAATTTTAAAATAAAAATTGTTACCCGTGAATATTTTATATAATAAAAGTTCTTAACTAAAAGTAAAATGAATTCAATAAGAAAGTTCAATGTGCATATAAAACTAAGGTCAAGTAAAATGTTGTTTTCCTCATCTTTAAAGTATAGTATTTTTTCTAAAAAATAAACTTTCTATTCTATCAAAAGGGTAATAACATTAGTTAGTCATTTATTAGTATAATCTTATTGTTCAAACTAGTTAATTTATATATATATATATATATATATATATATATATATATATATATATATATATATAAGTAAAAAATAAAAAAAAATTATATTAATTTTATTAAAGTTAATTGATGGCTTGGGATGCTTTAGGAGTACAGGGTAAAAATAATGAGAATTTATTCACAATTGATATACAGTTATTTAAGATGTTTTTAATTACAATTGTATATTAATAATTATAATATATATATATATATATATATATATATATATAACATAATATAATTTATTCATATAATAAATCATTTCAACCATATAATATCAAATGAATTATATTTCTTTTTTAATGTTTGTATATATAAACTATGAAGCACCAAAGAAAAATTCATACTCCTAACCTAGAGTAAACTTTTTTTTTTTACTCTAAGTGGTGAAATGAGTGCAAGGAATATTTTGTACTCAAACAACTTTTGAATTTCATAATGGTAAGAAAGTGTGACTTTTCTAATAAAAATTCTTAAAAAAAAGTGAGTTTCCTGACATGATGTAGAAAATAATAATTTTAAAAATCTAAGTATAATAAAAAAATTATCCTTTTAAAAATCAAAGATTTCTCAACAACCGACTCAAATAATTATACTAAACAAAGTAAAAACAGTGAATTTATGCTCTCTTTTTCTTTATTAAGAGTTGGCTAAAGCCATTACATGTAAACTCTACATGGGAAAGTTATTCCCACAAAATCGAATTTATGCTTTCAAAAACATCTCATAAAGTACTTTATTATGTACTAAAACAGCATTAATTCCAAAATGTTGAAACTTTTTGGTATAAAAGAATAATTGGGTGAATCATGTGTGGTCGTAGGGAAGCTTCAAGTTTTTCTCACTCACTTCACTACCACTGTTTCAATAAATCTCTCTCACATGTCTCTTATTTTATTTATTTTTCTTTCCAAAATCATTTCACTAAAGTTATATTTAATTAATAGTATAAGTATTATACACTGTGTTTAATAATTTTTTTACTGTATAAATTACAAAAGTAAAATGTATTAAAAGTCAAAATTCATTCTATATAACTGATTTATAGATAATATCAAGAGAAGAGTAAAAAAATTACATTAATTTCACACTTCTCACTCAATACTCATGTAAAAAAGAAAAAAGTAATGTTGTACATTGCAATTTTCTCATGGCATGATCTTTGAAAGTTGAGAGAAGTAACAAGGGAGGGAAAATTGGAAAGATTGGATGACAACAGAAAAGGAAATGAAAAGAAGTTAAGATAAAGAATATTTTGATAGAAACATGATGCTTTTGTGAAGAATTGGATACTATTCTAGGGTTCCATGCCAAGAAGAAAGATAGAAGAAAGCCAAAACAATGTTAACTTTTTAAAAAAACATATTTATGACATAAAATATAGAGAAGAAAAAAGGGTGTGCATGTGATGTGTCTTGAAGTGAAAGAAAATTTAGTGAGTAAGAAGGATAGGGATTGATGAGAAATGTTGTTTCACTAATTTTGAATTTTCTTCCTTTCATCTCTCTCTTTTATCCTTTGCTTTACCACAGAAAAGGTTCCACTTATTGGTGGAATATTCATGCACCTATTTCATCTTTTCCATAAAACGAGATTGCCATAAGAAAAAGTGGGAAAAGTTGAACATCAAAAACTGAAAGTAACCCAACCAAAGTATATTCACATGAAGCTTTCATATATAATAGGGATATAGTGAATTTTAGAAGACTATAGTCATAGCTTTTCTATTGAAGTGATGAATTATTCCATACTTAAACCACTTCCAAACATGCCCTAAACTTCTATATTAATGCATTTTTGGATAAACTCTAATTAGATTTTTTAGATCATGTTTGATTCATCTTGAGAAGTAAGAAATGCTTTTAGTTTTTAACATTTTGGTTATAGTAAATTTTATTTTTACTTTGGTCTTAATAACTTATTGCTATACTTTAAGTGATTGATTGTTTATTAAGTAACAATGTGACTAATCAAGTAGGATGACACATCTATCTTCTTTTAAGTATTTGAAAAATATTACGATGAAGTTGAAAATATGAAAGTGGCATTAAAAAGTTAAAAAAATTGAATTTAACTCTATTCTATCTTTATAAAACAATTTATAAGAGAATAATTACCTTAAAGTAATATTGCTTTTGATTATATAGTATGAACTAACTTTATTGTGCTTTTTAAGTTATTTTATTATAACATAAAAATAGAATTAGTTGTGCTTAAAATATTAATTTTGTTTAATCTTTATATTTTAGAAAGCAATGAATTTAGATTTTGATTCCGCACATTTTGTTTCTTTTTAAGAAAAATTATTTCATTTAAACAGATTAAAAATTAACATATGGTAAAAACGTGTCGATTTAAGTATAAACAAAATAAAATACTATTTGTTAAAGTCTGGAAGAAATTATGATTGTAATTTTGTATTAGTGGATGAATAACCAATATAGTTAACCCTTTTTAAGTTTTAATGGTAGAAGGAATTGGAAAAGACGTGTGGGGGTGGGGCACTACAGGTTGGAACAGCAAGGCATTTTTTGTTGTATTGATGGTAAGATTATGAAACCAAACAATACAACTTCTCTTCTGATTGCTGCAAAATGCAAACATTACTATCAAAAATTTAATTATTTTCTATTTTATTAATCTCAGAAATTTTCTTTCCTTCACGTGAATCGGAATCCATATATCATTTCCTTTTCCATAGAAAACAAATTTGATGACTAGATTTTGTGCAAAATTCTGATGCCTTAATTTTATACGACAATCAGCTAACTTCCAATTAAACGCCTTTTCAAAATAACCACCATCAACCATATATCATAATCACCTCCTTCTTATTTTTCTAATCAAAACTTAATTTTTTTATTAATCAACCAAATATAATAATCACCTCCTTTTAACGCTAATCACCATTAATTTTAACTTTAATATCGCTCTTGTGTTTAATTCTAACCATGGCTTTAATTTAGCTGTACTAGCTCAACCTATATTTGTATATACTATTGTAACTTATATAACTCCACTACAATATGTATATAATTAAACTATTACAACTTTATGTTCCCGATATGTATATAATATATACACCGTTAGAGAAATTAAAACATTTTCTTAATTTAACTTGCTTCTCTATCCGTATTTGTAATATTATTTTTTTAGATGTTAATTTACAAATTAATTATAATTTTTATTTATAATAGAAAATATTTTAGATTTTAATAATTTTTAGTTTATAAAATAGTATCTAAATTATAAATTAGTTAATATTAATTCAAAAAACATCTTTTACGAGTAAATATATAATAAAACTATTATAAAACATCTACCTCTTTTCACTCTCCTCTTCATCAATCACCTACAACTCTCACATCAATATACACAATTTATCAACAATCATATATATAAATGTAATAATATCGCAATACATTCTTCACAGATTTAAATAATAATACAAATGCCCACATGCTATATATAATTCATATATCTTATTTAGAGATAGCATACCTACTAACAAAATCTTATTTGTAAACTTTTGTAGTTTCTCTACAATTTTCTAGTAATCTAATTAATGCATCAAACTTTACACCAATAACATAAACTCAAATAGAATTAAAAAAAGTTGAATCTATACTAAAAAAATAATCACCTACCTTGATAAGGAATTATCAACGTATTCTTAATTTTAAGTTATCACTTTCTTAAAATTATATTTTGCTAACATAACAATAAAACTAGTGGGTTCAAGAGCATAATAAAACTCGCCGGAAAAAAAAAAGTTGCATAATAAAACCTTTACATATTTGAAATATTCCCCAATATCGATTCTGTTATAATAATTATTTTATTTAAATGTAAGAGTATTATTTCTCACAGAGTGATAAGATAAATGGATAATTAGTTTTTTCAAACACTTTGTTTATTTTTTTATTAAACGTATATAATTTTTAATCACTATACGTATCGACTAAAAAAAGCATGGACGTTCGTTTATCATTTTATTTTCTTAAACTCGATTAAAGAATTATTTTGGGTTGATCCCTTTAGTTTTCAATTGCAATATATGACTGCTTGCGGTAACAACAAAATTATGTAAGACATTTTTAATGAAAATTAAACTTGATGAACAATATTCCATATAGTTGACTTTCTGATGTTTCAAGCCAAATCTGACACAAAAATTATGAGAGAAGGGAATCAACAATTTTTTTTTCTTTCCAATCAAACATGAGTTGATTTTAATTTATTGTTTACTTATTATTCAATCATATCTTAATTTGAATTATGAAAATATGAGATATTGAATGAACTACTTGGGTGATAATTGTTTTTCATTGATTTTACCACAAATTGAAAAAAAATTAATTAAGTTGAAAAAAAACTCACTAATAATACTGGTCAGTTAGATTATCTAATCCAATAAATAGTCCCTCATATTATTGTTTTATTTCATAATTTACCATAAAAGCATACATGTTTTACCTATTTTGTTATATTAAGGATAACAAGGTAAAAAATGGAGAAGGATGGAAAAACTAATTTGGTTGTACCCAGAGAGTTAACCGTAAAAGTCATTAACTATGAGAAAAATAAATAAATATTATTTTTATCTTTTCCAATGTTTATTTTTTATAATTTGAACTCAATATTTTCAGTTGGGAAGCAATTGAAGTTTTGTTTCATAGTCTCTATAGTTTTAATAGTTTCGGTCCTTTTAATTTTAAAACCTTCTTTAGAATTTAATTTCACTTTTTTTCCGTTTACACTGATATTATTAACCTTTTACATCTTATAATTAATGTTAAGACAATAACAAGAAGAAAATGTCCCAGTTATGTATAACATTATGCTGTTATAAAATAATTTATCTAAGACTTTAATAATTTTAGTTTACAGAATTTATCTAATGTGGACAAATTCATTCCAAATTCTTAATCATTTGATTAAACAATAAATTATGAGTTCAAATATTTTATTCAGTCAAACTAAAATTTTAAATTTAAGTTATATATGACTTATTTGAAGTAAACTTATTATTTTTTGGCACGTTGATGTTGTAAAAAAATTATGCATATAACTTATTTGAAGCATTTTAAACTTATCATTATTGTTGACACGTTTGTGTTGTGAAAAAATTATGCATATTTATGATAATTTCATTCAAAGAGTTTTTTACTCGATTAAAGTTGAGAGTGACAGTTTAGATTGGTCTTGGGTTAATCTTCGTTTAAATGGCATAATTTTACTTGTGAAAGAAGTGAATAGATGTTATTTGACAAATATCATTTACTACAAGTACCTTAAATATTGTCTGAATTCTATTTACTTAATTATTGTAAAAAAAATGATTATTGAAAGAAAAATTGAGTAAATTTTGTTATTTTGAAGAATTTAAGGTTTATTATAACAAAAGAATTAAAAAGGTATGAAAGATGCAGTAGTTAGATTGAGGTAATTGAATTAAGTGTAGAATGATAAAGAAAAGTATTGTAGTGTGTTTGTTGAGAGAAAAACGCATGCATGCATAGGTTAAAATTAGAAGGTAAAAAAAAAGGTGACAGCATTGAAGCAGTATTAAATCAGTGTTCACCCACCATGATTACCGTCTTTTAATGTCGCATTATCACAAAAACAACAAGGCACTGTTTGTTAATAAAATCCATAGACGATACAAACAAAGAACAAAACATCTAATAAACGCAATACCAAACGCCATTCACTCACTCACTCACTCACTTCTCACAATGACTCTCGCTCACTCATTCACTTAAAACTCAACACCACTGTCTTTTCCCACTCCTCTTCCCCCCACGCGCCACCATGGGTTGCACGGCGTCCAAGCTAGAAAACGAGGACACCGTGCGTCGTTGCAAGGACCGCCGCCGTCTCATGAAGGACGCCGTCTACGCGCGCCACCAACTCGCTGCCGCCCACTCCGACTACTGCCGTTCCCTCCGCCTTACCGGCTCCGCCCTCTCCACCTTCGCCGCCGGGGAACCCCTCTCCGTCTCTGACCACACTCCCGCCGTCTTCCTCAACAACTCCCAACAACCACCCCCTCCCATCCACCACACTCGCCCACCCTCACCACCTCGCCACCACCCCCACCACCCCCACCACTCTCCACCACCCTTCAACCCTTCCCCGCCGCCGAAACTCGCCCCCATCCAACCCCGCCGCCGCAAGCCGCCGCCTCCGAAGCTACCCCATATTCTCTCCGACTCGAGCCCCTCCTCCACGCCGCGAAGCCAAGCGTCGAATTTTCCTTCGAACTTTTTCCCCACCGCGCATTCCACATACTCCTCCACCCCTTCCCAAACCTCCTCTGTTTGGAACTGGGAAAACTTCTACCCCCCTCCACCTCCTCCTGCTTCCGATTACTTCCCCGAAGAACACCAACATCAACACCAACACCAACAAAAACTCTCGCAGGCTCGGGCACAAACACAAACGCAAACACCTTCCCTTCACTCTCACAAAACACAAACACCCTCTCATTACTCCCACAAAACCCAACCCACCAATCCTCAAATTCATGACTCCGACTCCGAGAGATCTGAATACGATTACTTCGACGGAAAACACGAGACTCAAAAAACTTACTCCCACTCTCGCTCTCCCTCTCACATTCACTCTGATTCTCACTCTCATCACCATCTTCCCGAAGAGTATACCGAGACTGAGAGGGAAGAGGTTCAGTGCAGTGAGTGGGGGGATCATTACAGCACCACGAGTTCATCCGATGACGATGATGATGGGGTGGAGGAGGATGTGGAGTCGCGGTCCGAGATCGGGACCCGGTCGAATTTCGGGTCGTCCATGCGGGCCGAGTCCGTTGCGGCTGGCGGCGGCGCTAAGGGGTTCGACGCCGCGTCCTCCGTCGCGGAGATGAAGATGGTGGTGAGGCATAGGGACTTGAGGGAGATCGTGGAAGCTATTAAGGAGAATTTTGATAATGCTGCTTCCGCCGGAGATCAGGTTTCAGAGATGCTCGAGATCAGTAAGGCTCAGCTCGATCGCAGCTTCAAGCAATTGAGGAGTATGTTTAACAAACTCAAACAATTTGTTTCGATTATTTGAATATTGTTTTTTGTTGGTCTCGAATCCGAATTGAAAAACAGAAACTTTGAATCTATTAAGAGAATAGTACTAAAAAAATGTAAAGATTTTTCTTTTCTAACTCTTGTTTTCGTTTTGCTTCTAATTTTAATTGGAAAACCAACTTGGAAATGTTTGAAGTTTTATTTCCATGTTTAAATTGGATTGGACATTTTGAATTTGTATTAAAGATATTTAATTGGGGTTTTTATGAGGTTTGTGTTTGGCCATTGGGGAGTTTTCGTTTTTATGCTTTTGGGTCAATTTCCGAATGAAGGGTACACGGTTTCGAGTTTTCTTGAAAATTATGGGTAGGTTTGTTTGATTCGAATTTCGATGATTTTGATTTTGCAGAGACTGTGTATCACTCGAGCAGCATATTGAGCAATCTGAGCTCAAGTTGGACCTCGAAACCGCCACTGGCGGTTAAGTACCGGCTGGACACCGGTTCGCTGGATGAACCGGGCGGTTCAAAGAGTCTCTGCTCCACCATAGAACGGCTTTTGGCGTGGGAGAAAAAGCTGTACGAGGAGGTTAAGGTAATTTTATCTTAATTTCTAGGGCGGTGGTGTTATTTGGATAATAAAGAGGTTCCCTTTTTAGAAAAATGAATTATATTTTTCGAGAGCATAAAAAGGTGAAGGAAAAAAGGAAACGGTGTAGGTTTTGTTGGACTTTGGTAGCGTAAGGTCACAGCAGAATTTGACTGTTTAGTGTGAAAATGACCTCCTTTCCCTTTTTCACCATTGTGAATTGACCAAAATAGCCTCGGTTGTTGGGACCAACCTTTATTATTGTGGTACAAATAATGCTCCATGATAGAAACATACTTATCCCGAAAATGCTTTTACACATGTCATGTAATGATATAAGTGTATATTTGGTCATACGGTAAACCGGGTTTGCTTATTATTCATTCATGGTTTGGATAATTTCCTGATTTGAAGGGACGGTGCTTGTCTTAATCAGAGTTTTGGTGTAAATTAGCGTGAATTAAGCAGTTCGCTGAAATTATTTTAATCATAATTTATTGTGTGAAATGAAATGACTGAAATGCCCACACCCTTAAACTCTTTTAACCCCAGTGAGATAAACTACTGACTACAGAGGAACCGAGCGATTAACAGATTTTAAGTAATTAAACCAGTTGTCTGTTTCTTCAAATTTTGTCTTAATGTGATTGATTCTTCACATTCAATTGGGTCTATGTGTGAAGGGCAAACATTTTCTGTCACATATACATGTGTGTGTGTATTCTTACTGAAAAAGGCACGTTTCTTTAGACTTACGGCACTAAAAGAAAAAAAAAAAAAAGTAATGCCTAGGATATTGTCATGGATGTTTGAAATCACCATAAATGCTGTGTCCAACTTGGCTGCCTTTTAACCAAACTGAAGTCAGGTGGTTCTGTTGCATTTATTTTTAGCTAAAAACCTAAAGCATGTGGTTTGGAAACGAGGTGTGCTATGCTAACACTTTCTACAAATTGTGCTTGAATTAAGGCTAGAGAAGGTGTTAAGATCGAACATGAAAAGAAATTGTCAGCTCTGCAGACTCAGGAATACAAGGGAGAGGATGAAGCTAAGATATTCAAAACCAAGACTTCCATAAATAGGCTGCAGTCATTGATAGTTGTCACTTCTCAGGCTGTGTCTACCACCTCAACTGCCATTGTTGGCCTTAGGGACTCTGCTCTGGTCCCTCAGCTTGTTGCTCTCATTCATGGGTATGTCTCTTCTGCAATAGCTTTACTGTTTTGGTAGCTCCAGATTTTGTGGATAGCTAAATAATCAAGTTCTTGTACATGGGATTGGACCATTATTACATCATTAATCAAAGAAGTGAAGAACTATGGTGATTATCTATTAATCCAATTTTACAGCACATCATGCATATGGGAGTTCACTGACGTGCTTATTTTTACTGCTGTAATTAATGAACTTTAATAACTTCATTGGTTCCCAAAAATTGTCTAGTATTTTGGAGTAATGAAATTTTCAAGTGTTTTGGTCTTATTATATCCATTTCCAAACAAATTAAATGTCATATTTAGACTTCATGATCAAACACACTTGAAGACTGTGCTGCTTGTTGTGAGGCCGTAATATAGGATCATGCTGTGTCTTGTTCATTGGATATTTTGTAAATGTTGATTTAATCTGGTGGAAAATGAGAGGACCTTGAGCTGATACAAGTGACCAAACCTATTAAAGAACTTTTAAGTTTGACTGTAAGAATTGAAATGCTTTTTTACTTTTTCAAATGCCCTCATTTACCTCGTGTGAATGTGCTGCCTAATTTGGGTCAAGAAAATCTTGGGTGGTAGTTGAAAACATTATGGCTTACCGGTCTCGTATGCCACTTGTTTTATCAGCTCTGCGTAATTGCATGTGCTTCTTTGTACTAAACTGTCCAACAACTGCCTACCTCTTATAATCAAACCTTGGCCCACCAGTGCATCTGTCGGAATGTTATTTTGTCTTTTTAGGCTCCATTCGAGCATAACTGATTTATGGACGGAGTAGGTATGTTAAACCATACAATGGGATAACCCTTGTTAACTGATTCTAAACTATTTGACTGGGTGTTATAAGCTGTAAAAACTTACACTGATGTTACTAATATTCATCTGTTTTCATTTTACTGGTCCAAATAACCTATCAGGGTCAATTTTGCAGTAAGATATGTTGTATATAAGCATGCTGAGGGTAGTGTAAGATAGCATGAAGGCAAGATGTTTTCACATTCTATGTGAATGTTCAAAGTGGCAGATGATTATTGAGCCGAGTGGGAGTGAAATTGAGATTATCTGTCATTCCCTATATATTTTGTACTGAAGCAGAGATTTCTTTTGCTCACTTCTGAAACATCCATGTACTGAATTTTATGCATTAAAAATTTGTCTCCCTGCAACAATTACTTATCTGTTGTGTTTTGTATTAAAAAAGGGGATGGCCTGCTCAAGATAACATTGTTGTCTTATTATGTTTGTGAATTGTGACATGTGAAATTGTAGATTTATGTACATGTGGAAAGCAATGCATAATTACCATGAAATTCAAAGCAACATAGTGCAGCAAGTCCGTGGCCTTGTGAACAGATCTTCAAGAGGTGACTCCACTTCTGAACTGCACAGGCAGGCTACTCGGGACCTCGAAGCAGCCGTGTCAGCCTGGCACTCCAGTTTTTGTCGCCTGATAAAGTTTCAGCGGGAGTTCATCCACTCCTTGCATGGCTGGTTCAAGCTCAGTCTTCTTCCAGTGGACAATGATAACATCAACAACAGCAGGGACAACTCTGATACATACCACTTTTTTGATGAATGGAAACTGGCACTTGACCGTGTTCCAGACACGGTTGCATCTGAAGCCATAAAGAGTTTTATCAATGTTGTCCATGTGATATCTTCGAAGCAAACTGAAGAGCTGAAGATCAAGAAAAGAACAGAGACAGCATCGAAGGAACTTGAGAAAAAGGCATCCTCTGTGAGAAACCTAGAGAGGAAGTTCTACAGTTCATATTCTATGGTAGGAATTAGCCTTCCCGATACAGCAGCTGACAATGGACAGGGTTTGGATGCTCGTGATCCACTGGCGGAGAAAAAACTGGAACTGGCAACCTGCCAAAGGCGCGTTGAAGATGAAATGCTGAGGCATTCAAAAGCTGTGGAGGTAACAAGAGCCATGACTCTGAACAATTTGCAGACAGGGTTGCCTGGTGTGTTTCAGGCATTGACAAGTTTCTCTTCCTTGTTCACGGAGGCTCTTGAATCAGTGTGTACTCGTTCTTATGCCATCAAGTAGGTAAGATAATTCATTTCTTCTGCATGGGATCTAAGTTCTTCATAAGGGCTGGGATTTTTTGGCGGCAAGCTCTTATTGCTCTCACTCTCACTCTCACTATTTTGAGTTATATTTTGAAGTGTAAATATGAAGAATTTTGGGGTTCCACCTATTTCGATGGAAAAAAAAGGGAATTTTCTTATTGTACAGGGAAATTTCTTGGTTTATTGTATCAGAGGATTGGAATTTTTAATATATGAATAAATTATAGGCACTGTGCTTTGATGTTCCATCATAAAATTCTTTGGAAATGTTTGTGAAATATTGTTTACTGCAGAAGAAGAAGATGATGATGATTTGGGTGAAAAATAGTTGTAGAAGATATAAATCCCTTTATGTTAGATTTGGTGAAAAGGTGAGTGTGGTTATTGAGGGTGACAGCTAATATGGACATAAATGGACAAGAAAGTTCCACACACACAGCACATCACATGGCAAGTGGAAGGAAACATAGATATCTGCAACTTGCATTATCATCCTCTTCCTACTGCTATATTATTTTATGCATACATTTCTCCAATACCAAATCAATTTTCATGCTCTATTTGGAAACTCCTATGCTCTCATTTTTACCTTTCACATTCAGATCCACCTCATCCACTTACACCCAAAAAAATTAAAATAATATATATATTTTTTAATTTACGCCAAATTTAAGAAATTAGTTCTGATTTTAAATATAACAATTCTGATAACTTGATTTTTTAAATATAGTTATATTCTATAAATTAAGTCAGCCCATAAGTTTAGAAACTAACATGGTTAAACTCATTTAAAAAAATAGTTGGCTCAATTTCTTACTCCCATTTTCCTTCTCGAGCGTAATATGACCAAAAATATTTTCAAAGTATACAATCCAAAATCTAGAAATGACTTTGGGACTGTGTAATATGAAAATCAAATAAATTTCGAATTGTGTAATTCAAAAATCATTTTTTCATATAAAAAATGATTTCATATTTTACAATCAAAAATTATTTTTGACTTTCAATACAGAAATTTATTTTTATTTTTTATTATGTAACTCATAAGTTATTTCTTTAGATAAAAACTTCTGGATTACGTCATCCAAAACTTAATAAATATTTTTAAATTGTATAATTAAAAAGATAAATGAAAAAAAAAGAGTATGAAGATACTTAGAGAAAGTTACGTAGGTGCAAAGAGAAACTGCCTTTTTTTCTAGTCGGACCCTTTTAGTGGGCTTTTTCAGGCCATTCTATGGAGTCAAATTCCTTGTAACATCTTTACACCCATACTTTATTATTATAACTTTTTCTATAATATATGTAGGATTTTGAGAAAAAGTTCTTTTTAATTATTATTTTTAAAATTTGAGACAACAGTAGTTATTTAGTTAACTGTTATTCATTTATTTTCAATTAATTATATGTGTGTGTGTACTTATCGTGAAGTGAAAATAAAAATATCAATTAGAAAGTAGAAAATTCGTTATATTTATAGTGTAAAAGTCTCAACAACAAAAAATTAAAAAGAAGAAAATATTTCTTATACGATCCATTTGTTAAGGGAAATTGGAAATTTCATTTATTCTACCCGGGAGAGTTTCATTAAAAACACTTTTAAGAAAAAGAAAATACCAAATCCTATACAATTTAAATTTGAATTGACATCATACCGTATTAATTTATTTTAATGTTCCATATGCATATTAATTTAAATTGACAATATTAATTTAATGCCACATTTCATTTTCTTCATTTTTATCCTTTTTTTATGAGGGGTAAGCTTTGCCCTCTTCTTATATAGTTCGACATATAAATTGTTAATGTAGAAAAGGCATTTCCAATCAAAATTGACAGTAGCAGAATAGTATTTAATAAAAAACAGAAACATGATTAAAACGAAAAAGTATATAAAATTTGCATTAAAAATTAAATAGAGTATATTTTGTTTATACATGAAAAATTACATAAAGAATACTTTAAGTAAATTTTGTTTATTACGAAATGTAAAAATTCCAAAATATATTTTTAATATTTTATAATGTAGTTTATATTTTTAATAGGATATTTTGAAAAGTTTATGGATTAAACAATTCAGAACTAAAAATTAAAATCCTAAATTAGAAGGTAAATTTAGAATTTTAATATCGATGGGGTGTCAATTGAAACTATGGAAGTGCAGAAAGAAACTGCCTTTTAGTCTGGCCCAATATTTTTAACACGAACCCTCTTGACAAAATTTTGTTAAGATACATTAATATTTATTTCCATTGCGTGGTAAGTCTCGATAAGATCTACAGGGAAAAAAGAAATATATATATATATATTATGTGTGTGGATAAAATATGTACTCATATGTCATGAAGATGTGCTTTCATTCTAAAATTTCTTCTATCTTTGAAGACCAAAAAGCATAAAACAATATTAACTCATAATAAAAAATGACCTAAAACTGAAAACTTATGTGATAGTATTTGGTATTGAATGAGAGAAATGTATGCAGTATTGATTGATTGTAGAGTGTGATGTAGAGGAAATATGATGGGCCTAGTTTTTGAAGAGGAAAAGTTTTGATTTTGGTGTCTTTTTTTTACCATATACTTGACACTTCTCCCTCCACTTCCAAGCTTTCTTCCTGTACCAACAAGTTTACAGTTTTGTCTTTCAGTATAAATATATATAAAAAAATTTGTAAGCGCTAATTATTAATTATTACTTAGCAAATCGCATTTAATGTTAGTTCTATATTTACTATCATGCATCCTTAAGTCTTCACGCTTCATCCTTCTTCTCACGTCTCTGTGTTTGTTGTATGTTATGGTGATGAGTTTTCATTAGAAGCAAAACCTTTTGACTGCTTTGTTCTTTTCACTTTCATCTTCTTCTTTATTTCATCTCGTATCTTTCAAGTATAAGCATTTTTTTTCCGTTAAGGTTTGAAATTTTATATTCATTTTTATTATGTTTTGATGTACCAAATTTCTTAATCCAACTTAGGAAACACATTGAATTTCGAAATTCAGTTTAGAAAGTCATTAGACTTTGAAATCTAGTTTAGGAAATAATCGAATTTCAAAATTCGGTTAAGAAAACTGATCGAATTTTGAAATTTAGTTAAAGAAGTCACCAGATTTCAAAATTTGGTTAAGGAAATTATTGGATTTTGAAATTTCGTTTAAGAAGTCACCAAATTTCAAAATCCAGTTTAAAAAGTCATCAAATTTCGAAATTCGGTTAAGGTACTCACCAGATTTCGAAACTAATTAAGTTACTCACTGAATTTTGAAATCTAGTTAGCATATTTTGAAATCTAGTTGGGGAAGTCACCGAATTTCAAAATTCGGTTGAGGAAGTCGCTGAATTTCAAAATTTGATTAAGAAAGTCGACATATTTCAAAATCCGATAAAGGAAGTCGTCGTCGAATTTTAAAATCGGGTGAAAGAGGTCGTCAAATTTCGAAACTCAGTTAAGGAAGTCGGCGAATTTTGAAATTTGGTTTAGGAAGTCACTAAATTTCGAAATTCAATTAAGGTACTCATCAAATTTCAAAATTTGGTTGTCACTCTACGGATTTCGAAATCTATTTAATAGTCCTACCAGATTTCAAAATGTGGTGTTCATTTATTTTTTTATCTATTTTTTAACTTATTTTATTTTATTTTTCTTACTTGTTTTTTTTAATAATGTCTTGAGGTATTATTATTATTATTATTATTACTACTGAAGAAATGAGGTATTCAATGGTAGTGATTTTATGTTATAGGTGATTATATTATAAGATGGAAGATTAACCTTTCAGTTTGATGAATTCACAAGTAAATTCAAACTTTATGTCAGATTTATCTTCTTTTATCAATGAAATGTGTGAGGAAGATTATACAAATAATTTTACAACTAATAAGATTTTTTTCGCAAGTGATGACTTAATTGAGTGAGTTCGACTGATTGCTTTTGATCTTAACTTTGTTGTTCTTATTATAAGATCTAATAAAGCTATTAATCAACTTGGAAAAAGACGTTTGTGTTGTTAGGATGTGAAAGAGGTGAAAAGTACAAGAAGTACAAATCTTATGTTCATCCTAGTATATACGACATAAGAAAAACGTCTTTTTAAATTGAGGCAAGCCAATTTCTAATGGAGATAGGTGGATATGGAAAGTAATATGTGGATATCATAACCATGATTTGATATGAAGTCAAGTGATATGTAATGTGACAATCATTGCTTATTGATATGACTAAGAGTCAAGTGAAGCCTACAAATCTGCTCTCACTCTCAAAGAAAATAATGATTATAATGTGACAATAATCAAGCAAATATATAATGCAAGATATACTTACAAGCGATCATTGAGAGGTTCGAGAATTGAATTACAACACTTGATGATGATGTTAGAACATAATAGATACATTCATTGGAGTAGATGTGTCAAGGAATCTAAGGTGATAAGTGACAATTTTTGAACACATCTCGATGAAGTTAAATTGTTAAATGCATTTAATGTTGTTTTGTTAATGGATACCACATACAAAACAAAGAAATATCACTTGTCATTCATTGCTTGAGATAGTTTGAGTCACATCAATAAGGTTGATTTTCTCAATGGCCTTTATATTTTTATCAAGTGAACGGAAAAATAATTTCACTTGGACTTTGGAAAGTCTTAGAGGATTATTTTTTACATATGAAGGCGATCCACAAGTCATTGTTAACAACAAAGACCTAGCTTTGATGAATGTCATTGACACTATATTCCTTGAATGTTATTATCTCCTCTGGCACTTCCACATTTAGAAAAATGTGTAAGCTAAATGCAAAATGTTAGTCAATTATGTTGGGCTATGGGATGTCATGGATTGTGAACATGAAATAATGTTTACTGATTGTGTTGATTACCTTCATCATGCTTATATTTCTTGACCTTTATTCTTTCAATATGTCAATGAGTGTTGGATAATTCCGTATGAGACATACTTTGTAAAGGCACAGACAATCCAAGTTATGCATTTAGGGAACATAACATCAACCATGTATGTTTTAATCTTATTTCATTTAATTATTTTTGTTAGTCGTTTTATGATATTGATCACGTCATTTGTATCAAGGTTAAGTCTACTCACTAAAGCTTGAAGAAAGTATTGGGAAGCAGTTTGAGAATCCTTTGTTCTTGTTGTGATGCAATTTATAATATCTTCTTCCTATAACATAATGAGATAAAGACATCATTTGAAAAAAGTCTCAATCTTATGGGTGACGCTTTTAAAGGAACCATATATAAAATATTAGTTGGACTTATATCAAAATATGCTTTGAGACTTATTGCTCAAGAGTTTCATCGAGTAAAACATGTAGGATTCGATAGTGAAAATTGTGGATGCATTTTGAGACGAACATATGGAATCTATCTTCATCATATAGGGTCAGATTACCCCATCATATGTTAAGCCATCAAAATGTGCCCAGACCTGAAGTAAGATGGAAATATACTTCTCTGTCACCCAACGTGCTACACGAGGTTTTTCTTCATCATAACTAGGCAATATATGTCTCATTCCCATCCCAAAAAAGTGCTCATAAATTCAATTCTAAAAAAAGTTAATTAAATGTTGTTTAATAATGAAATAATAAAGGAAATGAAAATGCAAGATATATGTGTACATGTATAAGAGTCAGATATCTAACTAATTGTTTTGTCTAAGAAAAACTGACATCTCTAAGTTGCTCGTACAAGTGATCTAGTGCAGCAACTCCCTAGGCATATATGTCATATGACTGTATGTCTCAAAAGAGCAACAAGTAGGATACACGGATGAATGTGACACTTATATCCGTAAAAATAGTGCATCCAACTAGATGCAACAAGTAGGCCTATCATACTCCCAATGTTGGTTCTCACAACAGTTGTTGTATATGTCTCTCAACCAGCTCAGCCTAACTTAGGGACCACGACATTGTCTCAGCCTAGATGTAACCCTCGCACAGTCCATACTCAATAGGTCGATTATAGTACATCGAACCACTTCAAAGTTCAAAACTTCATTCGAACATAATTGTCCCACTAGAGGTAGATGTAGTAGCACAAACACGTCATCTAATGTAACGGTCATCTCACTAACAGGGACATGGAAATTGTTTGTCTCTTTGTGTCATCTCTTAACGAATGTCGATATTAAACTATTATCAACATAATAGTGAGAAATATCACATAGAGGAATCAAACTAGAATTCAACACAAAATCTTTAACAACCAAATGACATATTCCAAATTTGTTTAATTTTTTTCCATGAAAAACCAACTTGATCTTGCATTGATCCTAGACAAAACAATTGGATATAAAGTTCAAACAACTCATCAACCATCAAAATTTAAAAAAATAAAAATAAATTCAACTATTGTACTATTCTGACCTTGCTACAACTCAAATCCAAGATGATTAGCGTAACTCGTCAAAAGTGATGTATCATGTAGACCTCTAGAAAATCCACCTACTTCATGTTATTCTTGAATAACATTTTTGTGTTGTTCAACAATATCTTCGTGTTGTTCAACAACAACATCTTACTCAATAATAACATTCTCGCGCTCCTCATAAAGATCAAGATGATGTAATGTCCCAACTTTTTCAGAACGGCCCCTTTACGAACTAATATCCTAAGTCTCCTTTTGCATTCACTTTGTGAAACCTCAGTTTAATATCTAGATGCATCTTGTGTTCTTACCTTTTATATATATATATATATATATATATATATATATATATATATATATATATAAACAAATTCATAAAATATTAAAATCAATACAGATATAAAATAGAGAATACATAAAGAAGACAGTAAAAGAATATTAAAAAAAAAGTAGAGATATGCTCTCGTTAAATTTCAAAATCTATTAAGAATTTTACTAGATTTTGAAATTCATTAAGGGTTTCACCGGATTTTTGAAATAGTAAACCCTATTTCTCCAAATCTACATAAATCGCCCATTTTCACGTGCCTATACACTATATTAATCATTTTAAATGAATTGTAAACCAACAAAAGGAAATATGGAATATGTACAAGTGGATGAATGTCCATTACAGAGATGAACAAAGGTTGTTGTGACGAAAACTTGGTGACGAAATCTGCAAGAACAATAAAATGGTGGTGCAAGGTGGTGAAAATATTGGAAGGGAGGTGCAGTGCTAGGGTTAGACAAACGTGAGAGTAAGAATGGGTGGGTGTGGGTGAAAGTAATTATAAGATGGGAAATGCTTTTTACTCTTATGAAAAGGGTAATTCTAACATTATTAGAAAGTTTGGAGGTGCAGAAAGAAAAGTTGGAGCTAGGAGGTGGAGGGAGAAGCGTCCACTTGTTAATCTTACCATTCCTCTCACTCTCTCATTTGTTCCTATTATCTCACTCCAAATCTGCATTGCCACTTCACTTAATTCTGCATGCCATCATCATCATCATCCATGCACGTGCATACGTCCACTTCTCTCCAATGTCCTCTTCCTTTTGACAATTTTCACATCTCTCATGCAATTATTTAATATATCTCTATCATTTTTTTCCATTAAATATCTAGTTGCCACCATGCATTTATTTTAAGAATCAAAATTATGTACCATTTATTTCTCACTGGGTTGATGTCACTTTCTATTTTCAAAGTTTTGAGTCTTGGGCATAATTATATATAATTAAGAATCAAATTCTGATAGAACACCCACAGAACCATATTATATGCTGAACTTTGTGGTTAAGAAACTGTTTTTAACTGTGACAATTAACATTTAAAAGTTATGATATTTTATTTGAAAAGGAATATTATTTTGTAGAATATTAGACGGATAAGAAATAGTTGTAAGAAGTGAGTGAGTGGTCAGACTGTTGATGAAATCGAAGCAAAAACATTTGCACCAAATGGTCTGCAGAATTGTGCAGAAGGTTGTAAATGTGGTTTCCCTGGACCCAATTAGCATCACAGGAGAAGGACATATATTAGTTTTTGGAGGAAAATGTTAAAAACTTTGGTAGAGCCATATTTACTATTGTGGTAGAGATGAAATGGATCCAAAAGAAATCACAGTGAATTTATGTACAGTGAATTTTGGCATACATTTGATGCTGACTTCAATGGTCCTGTTCAAGCCAACAATACTCACTTTCAAGTTCACAATTGCTTGTCTGTCAACCATACAATGCTACCCACACCTGCCACTCTCATTCACCGAGTCACTTTTGTAATTAAAATTAAATTAAACTTAAAATTCATTTTTTAATAAAGTATAACATGAATTATAATCTATTTTAAAAAAATTTGTTATTTTTTTCATTATTTTGTTCATCACACTGTTGTCACATCATTCAATAATAACAAGTCACATGCTAATAATGTATATATATCATCGTAAGAAAATATATTAAAAGTTTCACATTAACTAAAGTAAAACTAATTTATAATATAATTGGAGACAAAACTTATCTTATAAACCAATTTTATAAAATTGAATTAGATTTAAAGTCTATTTTTTTACACTTTAATCATTCACCTTACAATTTTATAAAATTAAAAAGTCTACTTTTTAACCCTCTCATCACTCTAATTTGTTTATTCAATATGTATCACGTTAACATTAAGGTTCTAATTAATCCATGTCATTCCTCACTTTCTCCTTAACAATTTTCTGTATATATATATATCCATAACTTCAAAATCTTAACTTTCTATATATGCTAATCCATTTGAATTAAACTTTTACGTTTATTTTTTTTGTTAAACTTTGGTGGATATAAAATGTATGTTATCATCAAAACGAATTTAAATAAGATCCATAAATATATATGACTATTAATCATTCATGAGTTTGTATAAAGCAAGTTCTAAGTATTATCTCCATTCATAGCTTATCTTTCCATAATAATGTACCTCACTCACCCGAGCCCCACAATAATGGACCCATCTCTATCATTCAGGTAACTAAAGGCCAAACTTGTTTTTATATATAAAATCAATCAAATTTTGTAACAGGAATCCATCACACTAATCTTTCAATTCCACAATAAATAAAATTCAACCTTTTTTATAAACTAATTTTATTTGTTAAGTTTCTTTAGTTTAAGTATAACATTTTAATCTATGAAAAAAAAGCTTATTTTACTTTTCTTTTAATTTTATTTGTTATATATAATTAAATATTATATATTAAAATAAATAATATTTCAATAAATATAATGCGTTATTAGATAAAGTGTAAGACCCAAAAAAAAAAATATATATCCCGCAAAGGTGGAAGCGGTGTTGAAGTGGGAACGCCCGAAGTCAGTATCGGAAGTAAGAAGTTTCGTGGGCCTGGCTGGATACTACAGGAAGTTCGTCAAGGATTTCTCAAAAATTGTAGGTCCATTAACACAGTTGACTCGGAAAGATCAACCGTTTTCTTGGACGTGCAAGTGTGAAGCAAGTTTTGAGGAAATGAAGAGAAGACTGACAAGTGCTCCAGTGCTAACGATCCCAGATACTTCAAAGGCTTTTGAAGTATTTTGTGACGCTTCATATCAAGGACTTGGTTGTGTGTTGATGCAGGAGAAAAGACCAGTGGCATATGCGTCGAGACAATTGAAGGTGCATGAAAGAAAATACCCGACACATGACCTTGAGTTAGCGGCTGTCGTTTTCGCTTTGAAGACTTGGAGACATTATCTGTATGGGTCACGTTTTCAAGTCTTTAGTGATCACAAAAGCCTGAAGTATCTCTTTGATCAGAAGGAATTAAACATGAGACAGAGAAGATGGATGGAGTACATGAAAGATTTTGAATTTGAGTTGCAATACCATCCAGGAAAAGCAAATGTTGTTGCAGATGCTCTAAGTAGAAAGCAGATGCAAATATCAACGATAATGGTGAAGGAGCTGGAAATGATCGAGAAGTTCAGAGATATGAATTTGGGTGTACAGTTGGGCCAAAATCACATCTGGTGTAGCCATTTGGAAATCACAAATAACTTCTTAGAAAGTATACGAACTAAGCAGAAAGAAGACACAAGTTTACAACAAATAGTGAGGTCATTAGGGACAGAACAAGCAAAGGACTTCAATTTGGGAACTGATGGTGTTCTTCGATTCAGAAGTAGGGTATGTGTTCCTGTAAATTCAGGGTTGATAAGACAAATTCTTGAGGAAGGGCACAAGAGTCGTCTTAGCATACATCCTGGTATGACTAAGATGTACAAGGATCTAAAGGATTCTTTCTGGTGGACTGGAATGAAAAAGGATGTGGCAGACTTCGTTTCTGCTTGCCTAACTTGTCAGAAGGCAAAGACAGAACATCAAAGACCGGGTGGAATGTTGCAGCAGTTGGATATTCCCCAATGGAAATGGGACAGCATCTCGATGGATTTTGTAACTATTTACCAAAATCATCGAGGGGTCATGATTCCATTTGGGTAATAATTGATCGACTGACAAAGAGCGCTCACTTTTTGCCAATTTACCTAAGGATGTCAATGGAGAAG
Source organism: Vigna umbellata (assembly GCF_029865625.1). Lineage (NCBI taxonomy): Eukaryota > Viridiplantae > Streptophyta > Magnoliopsida > Fabales > Fabaceae > Vigna > Vigna umbellata. Next base: position 9,158,927 of record NC_142168.1, on the reverse strand, counting down.
TTGGCGGAGTTATACATTCGAGAAATAGTAAGACTGCATGGTGTGCCCAAAAGCATTGTCTCAGATCGAGATCCAAGGTTTACCTCAAGGTTCTGGCAGTTATTGCAGGAGGCATTAGGTTCAACGTTGAGAATGAGCTCAGCCTATCATCCTCAAACAGATGGACAGACTGAGAGGACTATTCAGTCATTAGAAGACTTACTGAGAGCATGCGTATTGGATCATCTGGGAGGTTGGAGTGATATCCTACCGTTGGTGGAATTTACATACAACAATAGTTATCACTCTAGCATCGGGATGGCGCCATATGAAGCTTTATATGGGAGAAGATGTAGAACACCGTTATGTTGGTTCCAAGATGGGGAATCACTGATAGTAGGACCAGAGTTATTGCAACAAACAACAGAAAAGATAAAATTGATCCAAGATCGAATGAGAGCAAGTCAAAGTAGACAAAAGTCATATGCTGACAAAAGGAGAAGGCCGTTGGAATTTGAGGAAGGAGATCATGTGTTCTTACGAGTAACACCAACTGCAGGAGTCGGGAGAACTATCAAGATGAGGAAATTGACACCTAAATTTCTTGGACCATATCAAATTCTCAAAAAGATTGGACCAGTAGCTTATAAGGTAGCACTACCGCCTCAATTGTCAAATATACATAATGTTTTTCATGTATCCCAACTGAGGAAGTATATTCCAGATCCAAAACATGTGTTGGAAGTTGACGAAATTCAGGTCAAAGAGAATTTAACGACGGAAGTTCGACCAATACGAATAATGGATGTTCAAATGAAAAGGCTAAGAGGAAAGGACATTCGCACGATAAAGGTGCTATGGAATGAAGATACACAGGAGATGACTTGGGAATTAGAGGAATTAATGAGAAAAGAATATCCATATCTTTTTGTTGAATAATCAATTTTCGAGGGCGAAAATTTTTGTTGTTGGGGAGAATGTAAGACCCAAAAAAAAAAAAAAAATATATATATATATATATACATAAATATATATTTTAATAAATTTCAGCATTTTATTAGTAATAATAATTGTAGTGGATAGAAAAATGTAAATTTTGGATATAAAATTATAGTAATTTTAGAAGGAGAGGTTCAAATTTTTGGTAACTTATTTAGTAAATTTTTTTTAAATTGAATAGTAAAAAGTAAATAGTAAATAGTAAAAAGTAAATAGTAAAAATAAATTTTCAGCATTAAGATTCCTTAGCATGGAAGAAAGTAGTAGGTAGAAATTAGGATCAGATTTGGTGAGAAAATGATTGAAATATTATTTTTAAATAATATTAAAATAATAAATAATATTAAAATATTAATGAATAGTAAATTTTTTTTACTATAAATAGCCATGGGAGGGAAGGGTATTTTGCACCAAGAAAAGAGGAATCTAGTGAGAGCTTGAGAAATAGAGAAGAAAGAGTTAGGGAGAAATTTTTAGTTGCAAGAAGAGTAGAAGTTCTGAAGGGTTTCGGGGAAACAAATTCGGAGCAGGACATTAAGCCTGGAATAGAGGTAAGGGGAGCTAATCTTTCTTGTATATGATTTTTATCCATGTTATGATAATGAATATGAGTTATGAGTATGTTAAAATTTTGGTAATGGTAGTTATCTATTCACTTATATAAATTTAGTTTTCATGATTATAATTTTCTTATTTTCAAGTTAGTATGGTAAAAATTTTCTTTTAATTATTTTGACCGTTGGATTTAGCTAAAATTTTAATATATGAATCTTAAGACCTATTTCTTCACTTTGACCGTTGGGATTTGTAATTAGAAGTCTGTACTTAGAGAAATAAATCCTGCATGTTTGAGTAAATTAATTACCCCTGTAGATCTATTACTGAGTCATCTCGGTAAAATATATATTACGACTTATTTGACCGTTAGATCAACTTGAAAATTTTATATATGATTCCTAAGATATATTAATACACTTTGACCGATCGGATTATAAATTGAAAGTCTATGTTTGGAGAAAATAATTTTTAAGTTTTGAAAAATCTGATGAACACTATATTTCTGTTCTTAAGTTATTATGGTAAACATTTCATATATATTTTATTTACCGTTAGATTGAGCCCAAAATTTAGTATGTAATTCATAAGACATATTAAGTCATTTTGACCGTTCAGATTTGTAATTAAATGTTTGTGCTTAGGGAAATTAGTTCCGCATTTTGAGTATAATTGAAAACCACTTAAAATTCTGCACCTAAGTTACCTCGGTAAAACCTCAATATCTATCTAGTTAACCGTTGGATCAACCTGAAATTTTAATATATAGTTTATAACAAATAGTGAATTATTGTGACCATTCAAATTTGAAATCGGAGTTACAGATTTATAGATATTAATTTCGTATCTTCTCAGAGATCTCAATATTGCTTAAATTTCTATTTTTTGATATCTATATTAAATTTCGGTGTTAATATTATATGCTGTTGTTTTAAATCTGTAAATAAGAAATTTGTTAAAAACTATTTGAGGAACACTTTGGCTAAGGAAAGACTTGGTACTTAAGTTGTCCATTGTGACGCACCTCTCTTTCCTGGAAGTCTACTCGACAAGTTTTTAACTTAAATTCTATTGAACAGATTTTGGACTGTTAAATTATTGTGTAATATATCTTGTTGGACTATATTCAGTTTGTATGATTTCTGAAATAATTGGATTTTATTAGATTTGAATTTATGCATCTGAACATGATTGTGAATTATAATAATGTGATTTATGTGGAAAGTATGTGAATGTATGTGATATAGTCAATTTGTATGACTTTTGGGATTGATGGACGTGATGCATATTGGTGTATGCATTCTGATTTGGTGTTCGATGCATATTGGTGTATGCATGATGCATATTGGTGTATGCATGATGCATATTGGTGTATGCATTCTGATTTGGTGTTTGATGCATATTGGTGTATGCATTGATGCATATTGGTGTATGCATTCTGATTTGGTGTTTGATATATATATGCAATGTGGTTTAGTGTGTGTAACTCATATTTGTTTATGTAATTTCATCTGGTAAAGTGAGTATAGTATGGTTTGGTATCGGGGTATGGTTATTGTATTGAATTGTTAGCTCACCCTTGCTTGTGTGTGCATGTGAATGCGATGATCGTATAATGCGTGATGTTATACGGGAGCAGATGTTATTACAGATGCGATGGCTGACGCTTTTGAACATGCATAAAGGTCGAAAGAGAGATGGGATAGAAGACTTGGGATTGCAATTTTTAGTGTTTTAAAAAAAAAAAAATTTATTTCGATCCTGACTATGTTGACATTTTATTTTCGGAAGAATCGATTGTAATAAATAATGTACTATTTGATGTCTATGTTGAAGTTTAAAATTTCAAAATTTCTACATTTATTTTTACGGAAAAATTTAGTCGATGTAGCGCCAAAGATTCGGGGTGTTACATAAAGCATGATATATATGTTAAAAAACATAATTATTTTTAAATTATACCTTTTCAAAGAATAAAAATATTAAATCAAGTGGGAACAGTTCTAATTTATCTTCAGAAATATATTTTATATATCAACTTTTGAAAATTTATCTTTGGATAGAATTAAGTAACCGAGGAACATTTTTTGGAAAAGGTTTACGAAATATACTGTTAATAAATATTAAATTTTAAGACTTGATTATTCTTTGTTTAATTTTTATTTTATTTATCATTGTTTTATTTTTAAATAAATAATACAATTCGATCTCTTAATTTTCAAATTAATGTAATTTAATCTCCATTTATTTTTCAATAGATGCAATTTGGTCCGTCCATTTAAATTGACTTGTTAATTAATGATGGTTGACTCTCTAATTAATAGTGAGTCACCTATATATATATATATTTGTTTTTGAAAGTGACTTGCTATTCATTAATTGAAAATCAAATACAGGGAATTAGAAATTTATAAAAATTAGATTGTAACAATTATAAATAGCATTTATGTAAAGTTGACTTAACGTTTTGGTGATTCAAAACCGTCGCTATTCATTTTAGAGAGAGACAACAAAATTCAACCTCTTGTATTGTTTGATATTCTACATACATAGGATTTTAAAATAGAATTGCAATATATTCATTCTCTATGAATAGGAAGAGAATCTTCATATTCTTCAGCATCCTATTTTCCGTACTAGAAATTACACGGAATTAGATTCTTTAGAGTTTGAAATTGAACTCTACCTATAATTCAACGCTGCATAATTTTTAGAATTAAAATCATGATTTACTTTAACCAAAAAATTTAACCTTCTTTTAGGTTTGAAATTTGTGCAGTTAAAATTTTAACGGTAGAGAATCTTGATTTGACGTACTCATATTTGGAGAGAATTCTATTATTCAGAAGAAAGAAGGGTTTTTTTGATACTGTTTGATTATTATATGATAATTTTTATAAGAATAAAATAACCTTAATAAAATTTAATTATTGTAGTTTAAAAAAATAAAAGATATAAAAAATAATGTTAAATGAGGTAAACAAATTTGTGTTGCAAAATCCTATTTAGAGAGCCCACGAATTAAGAAGTTTTGGGACAAAAAGAATAAAAAAAAAACAAGAAATGAAAATGAGACAAAAAAAAAACAAAAACAATTTTACATTGCGAAGGGAGAAAAAATATCAGAGTTCATTGAAATTCCTTTTCCAATGGAGAAAAGTGGAACTTTATTAAAATAAGAAAATGATGTATTTACAAATAAATATAATCATTTAAAAATCCTTTTTTAATATATCATCGTATTCATAAATAAAACACAGTTTACATAATTATTATATTTATACTTTTCATTGTAAAGGAAGAAGAAAAAAAAATCTTTTTTATGAGAAGAAGAAAAAGAAAACTAATTTATATTCCCATTTTCCTTTTTTCTATTTTCTTACGATGTCTGAACCAGCATAGCTGAGAGGGTCCTTTTGATGATCCCTTGTTTTGCAATTTGTTTGACATGATTGAGGCTGTGGGCTCAGGGGCTTGATCGCATCTTGAACTAGTTGGTGGGATTTCATAATATTCGACCATCATAATTTTAAAGTGAAAAACTTACTGCATTATAAGTTACTTTTATACACTAAAACAAAAAACGCATACAGCATTAGCCAAGCATAATACTAACATTAAAAATTATTGATGATATTTTTGTAATTATTTATAATAAATTAACGTGAGTCTAACCTAGTTTCGACGTTAAAGGCTTAAATAATGTCCATCAATTCTTTCTTTGATGTCAATTAACGACGGTTTGGTCTTTAATTTATCCAACATATAAGCTTTTCAAAATTTTAGAAGAAACAACACGAATTTGATTTCGCTGCATTATTCTTTCGTAGTTTGTTCTTAGGCAAGATCACTCTCCATCTGCGGTGACGAGGCCTCTAGTTATTTTCGGTTCTCTGTTTGTGTGTTTTTGCTCAACACTTAGCTCTCGTTGGTTTTCAATATAAATTTAGTTTTTGAAAAAACGTTGTATTTTGGTTATGTATGTTGATTGCATGTGATGATATGGGTTATATTCTGTCTTTTCCATTTTTAATAATCTTAGATAATATTTTTAGCAATTTTAGGAACTTTTTAAATGTTTGTAGTATGTTTTTTAGATAAGAAATATTTTAGATGTGTTTGATTAATTATATATTTCATTGTTAGATTATTTATTATTATTAGGTGCTATCTTATGTTAACATTTTTAGTTAAAAATTAAGCTAAACTTATAGTTTCCTTCTAAATTTAGTGCAAATGATTGGACATTAATAATTTGTATTAAATCTTGAATTGTCTGATCGAACAATTTAGAAAAGTATTTTTCATAATTTATTATAATATGTACATTGAAATTCATGTAATAATTTGATAAAATTTCGGTTAACACCATTTTGTTTTATTCTTCGAATACATCTTGGTTGTAGTTATGAGTGATCACTTTCATTTCACGTATGGCGGAGATCAATGCAAAATGCTACCAAAATTTTATCAAATTTATGATTTTAGACTTCTTCATGTACTTGTTAGCAAATTATAAAAAATATTTTTTCTAAATGGGTAGGGCCAGACCTTGTGAAATGAAAAATGAAAAAAGTAGAGTTTAAAATAGTGATGTTACGCTTCAAGTTGACGCTGTACATTTTGTCAGTTCAAAGGACAAAAATCTAATTACGACATCCATGAGTTACTTCGGAATAATACAAGAAACATGGAAAATTGACTATTTAAATTTTATAGTACCAATTTTCAAGCGTAAATGGGTTTATAACAATTTAGTTGTTGGGACAGATGACCTCAGCTTCACTTTGGTGGGTCTTAATAAGATGAGTTATACAAACGAGCCATTCATTATGAAAAAAGATAAATATTTTATGTCACTGATCCAACCAAAATCAGAAATGGTTGAACCATATGAAAGTCAGTCCTATTGGAAGAAAATGCATATGAACAAAAATCATGATGAAGACTCTTTAGATATACTTGAGACAATGTCTTTCTCATTAAGAACCATACAAGACAAGGTCGATGACAGAGCCGATGACATCCATGTCATTCGAAGTGATCACAATGAAGGCATATGGGAGAAATCAATACCTTAATATGAGTTCATTTATTAATATTGCCACATTTATTTTTTTTTTATCTTTCCTGTTCTAACCTTATAAAGCTAATTGATTATATTTTTCTTATTTACATTTACTAACGATGTGTTTTTAGGTATGACGAGCTCTAAATCAGGAAAGACTGGACTTGGTAGATCTATGACTGGGTTGTCGGATGTCATAATCTTATGGATTACCATGGAGAGGTTGGTGGTCAAGATTAATCCTTAATAGGGTACACCTAAAAGCCCATATGAAAAAAAGTTTCATAGCTATTTGGAGTGTTGGCTAAAAGGCATATCTCTATTGTGATTACATCTTAGGATAACGTAAGAAGAACCACCTATGACAAGATATTCTAGTATGTTTACTTAAAACAAATATAGTGTTTAATATGTTTACTTAATCCATTAACATATTTTCCATTTTCAACAACAAAATTTTAACATTCTGAACACTGAGCAAATTAGGAAGAAGATGTTATCTCATATATTCCAAACACTAAGCAAATTAGGAAGAGAATGTTATCTCACATAGCCATCAAATGAAGGGACTTCAAGACAAGACTCACATGTCTTTATTATGTGTTCAGAAACAGATAACATGACGCTCCTTGTAATAAGTACAAAATAAATGAGGAGGAGTCAATGCAATTTTGTGTATTTAGAGAGTTTGTAGAGTGACCTATTTGTTTCTTAAATGTTTTTTATCGTCACACAAGTCATACATTTATGATTTAGAGTTATTAATTTATGTTATGTGTGACAGAAAAAAGGATAACAACCCATAAAGGCAAAAACTTAATGGTGCACCACACGTACTCTTATGAGGTGACTATGCTTTATTAGAGAAATAATTGAGAAAGTCTCGTGCAAAGGCTTTAGAACTTGAGCCCCCTAACCTATTACTTGCACCTCCTAGGTACGAGATGTGGAAGGTTGCTCAGACTAAGTTCTATGACATCACAATCAGCTCAAATGACATATGAAAATATAGTAAGTACAAACCCTAAGCCCAATACCATTGTTCATATGAAGTGTTTTATGATTAAACTTAATTATGTGGTGCAGGACGAGTTAGTTGAGCAAGAGACTCAATGTTCGTTTGTTGGCCATGGTTGGGATGATATAGTCACAACGAATATTAGAAAGCCAAAGCTCTTAGGTCGTGTGTGGCATTTGAGGTGCAATTGGTCTTTGAGATTACTTTGATCCTCTACAAAGAAGTAATGAATCCTTAAGTCAGGAGGCCTTCAGGAAGATGAAGTTTTAAATGGAGGAAAGAATCAACTAGCACATGGTAGTTGTGGAGCAATGCTTCACGAAATAACTTCAACAGAAAATAGAAAAAACACATGAAGAAAAGCTTTAGTCCATGCAACAATAGAATATGGAGTTACCCACTGAAGTTCCAATAGGACATTGTGTGAGCACAAATGGTTCATTCTTTGATGCAAATCATACTGACTACACAAGTTAGTATAATCTATTGGTTGATGGAGATCTTCTGCACGTAGTGGTCATAGGACGACTACTTGAAGGAGGACAAACTTTCCACGGTGCTCCACTACTACCTTAGAATTCTCATGTGACGATTGATTAAGTTTGAGATCCCCATGCTCAAGTGTCTATGCCAACTTCAGAAATCCAATTCGTAGGGGAGGCTATAGGCACATTTATAGCTTGGCCTAAAGCAGTAATCATGCCATACTTTGGCCCACCATAGGTACTATAATGTTATTCTTAGTATTTTATCTTACAGTTTATAAATAAATGATTCTTACATTTGAAAGTCTTTATTTCAGTTCTTTAGTTTTGAAAAACAGGTCATGAGTCAACCTATTATCCATGAAGATGGTGACATGGCAGACGTAGAAGATGATGCTCTAGGAAATCTCCTAATAAAATTAAACAGGTTGAATATAGAACCGCTAATGTTAGAGCGAAAGTTAATAATATTTGGCTTCTAGTATCATGTCTCATTGTACATTAATATAGATGATGCACTAAAGATCATTGGGCGAGACATGATGTTGAACATTTCAGTTATACAACTATGGTGCATGTAAGATTTTTCATTGTATTCTATATTTAAAGTTTGTTACCTTTTAATTTATATTTAAATGTCTTGTTACAGGTACATAGTCACAGTCATTGTGGATCAAGGTTGAGCTTCTATCTATGGATTTATTGAAACCGAGACCATTCAATCTTCTTGCAACACACTTGACCACAAGCAAACTTATTTGTAAACATGGATGTATGAGTCAAAAAGAGAGATATATCTTGTGCTCTACATTGATGGGTATGTATTATTGAATGTAATATTTTATGAAGTACAGTTAATTATTGGACTAACTATTTGTGATTCATGGTAGGACCCATTGACAACTAATGGTCATTGTTCCAAGATAAGGTAAATTGTATGGTTTTGTTCCGTACATATGAAGATGAAACCTGATTTGAAATACATGTTACAAACACAAGTGTTACTTTTTCTCATATAATCTACTTAGTTATATTAATATTAACCTATGTTTCCAATTTAATTAGAGTTGCGGGTAAGCTCAGAGCATAACAAATTCAAGTATTATATCCAAAGGTTGAAACTCATTCATCTTAAAGTAATTTTTGCATGTTAATTTATGGTCTTGATGTGTGATTATTTTCTTTGTCATGTTTAGTGTAACAAGAAAAAAGATTCCTGAGAATGTGACTATTACGTCATGTCATGGATAAAAATCATCATTCGAACTATAATTAGAGATGATTGGACAAAAGTAATAACATATATATACCTTTCACATATTATAAATCACATCAAATTTTAAACATTAATATCCATACATGATAAATTTGTTATTTTATCAATGATTCAAGAATCCATCACCTATAATGGATGATACTATGAAGAAAATAAGACAGGAGTGAGCAATGTATCTACTAGAACGATGAAGTTAGAACCCGCAATAACGTTAAGACCTTGCTTGAAAACTGTTTAGGATAAAATTTTGATTATTAGTGTTTTAGTTTTGATAACTTTAGTGTTAATTGTTCCATTTTGTGTTAATAACTTTAGTTTTGATATATAATTTGTGCTAATAAATTTTTTGAGTTGTGCTGAAATATTTTTTGTTTTTCTTAGTTTTGATAAATTATAAATATAAACAAAACTTAAAAAAAAGATTTGATGACGGATGCACTAACAAACATTACCTAATTTTAGTTTGAAGTGTCTACAATTGAACGTCAATGTGTTATGGTGTCCATTGATAAAAGAATCATATTATATGTCCCACGTTCTTAAATGTCTGTTTTCAATTCAATATAATTTAATGTTTTCGGATACAGTGTTTGAGTTTCCTATGGTATAAAAAATAAAAAATAACATACAATAAAAACTATTTTTATGATAATGATAAAATTTATTATTGGTGTGACTGATAAGAAAATCAACATTTTAGTAAGATTTCAAATTCGACTTCAATCTAATTAATTTGTATCTAACTAATTTAATAAATTAATTTATCGAATATTATGAAAATATTAAATTAAAAACTAAGAAGATTATATTTAAATCCGATTCAAATTGATAATTCAAGAAAAGGTGACAAACAGTGTAAATGGAGATTGTTTGGTAGTAATAATTGAATAATTACTTAGCCGTTAATTAGTTGACTAGCAAGTACTTAATTTAGTAGCTCTACTTGTACTTGTTACCTGTAGCCTTGCCTTTATAATGTATCAATTTCTTATTCATTCAGTTAATGTACTTTACTTCTATAAAATTCCTTTTCTATTATTTCAGATTCAGAGTTATTGACAATCAATTTTTGGTCACTGAAATTGTTCCTCAGATTTTTTCCACTTCAAATATTTCACACTGAAGTTATCCTTAATGTGGAATATTCTGTGACTTTATTTCATTTTTGGACTTATTTTATTAATCCAATCAAAATTCAACGAAGAGTATTGTAAGGAAAGAAAAAAACAAGTAAATTTTTTAATTGAAATTAGTAAAATTAAGTATTTTCAACTAATTATGGAAAAGGTAATAATTTTTGTTACTAAATTCGATTACTAATTCAATGTTCTTTTCATAACGACTTTAAGACTTTTTATTAATGTTTTAACAATTAATTTAGTTCATAATATTCTAAACATTTTGTTTTTCTTCTTATTAAAAAGACTAGAATTGTGAATGTGAAAAAAGTCATTCGGATACTTAACACACCTCTTTTAAATCCATGATGAGAAATTAACTTATCAATCCATGATTAATAAAAATTACTCAGCAAAACATAATTAAAAAATATAAACCGAAAAAAATGCACACAATCTACAATATATTGTGTCATCACCCGAAAATACACTGGAAGGGAGTAGGCAAGTGTGTTTATGAAGTGGACAAGTAGCTTCGATAGTAGTATTTAAATTTATTTTTAAATCATTTTGTCATTTTCTGACTCCAATTTTTCTCTGTAAAACTCAAGTCTCTACCTTTTCTTCTCCTTCTCTCTAGAAATTCTTCATTCCCTTTCACTCTCTTTTCTTCAACCAGCCACTTTTAAGCAATCTAGGATTCAAGATCATTGCCTTCCACCGATCAAAATCAAGCTTAGAGTTGGTAATTCATCCTCTTTTTAGATATTCTATTTTCGGGCACATGGAAGCCAAGTTTATGGTTGCATGTGTTCATCCGCTTCTTCTTCCTAATTCTGATCACTTTTCTGGTAATTTGGGTTGGTCTTTCCTCACCAATAGGTGAAATATAGGTGTTCTTCAGATTTTCTGGGGAGGAAGCAAAGCCTAGAAAAGAACAATCGTTGTTCGGTTCGGTCAAGAGGCAAGGGAAGCTACCTAATTTAATTGGTTTGATGATTATACATGTGTATGAAATTGAATGATTTGATATTCGGTGCTGTTGGTGTGAAATATTGCTGATACATTTATGATGATTGTGTTTCTGTTTGGTTCTAATTCAGTGGTTGAGTGAAATTGGTAAGGTTTTGGTATTGATCCTATTTCTGCAATTATTTTGCATAATTATGTAGTTTGTTGAAGGTCTTTAATTAACCGTTCGGCTTCTCTCTGGTGTTCGGTCTTAATTGAATTCTGCTATTGTGGATCCTCAGATAATGACCGTTCGGTTGAGTGCGATTTTCAGTTTATTTTAGAATTCGATCTAGACATAGCTTTCGTTTGTAAAAGACGTTCGGTCTGTCATAGGCTATAATTGTTATTGACCGCTCGGTCTTGAACTATCTTGGTAGTGCTCGGCCATATGCCAACACTCAGTCTTAGTAGTGCTCAGTGATGCACTAAGCATTTGGTTTCTTCATATTTGCAAATTATGTAATTAAAATTGAAAATAAGAGTGTTCGATTTAAGCTCGTACTGTTCAGTCTAAGTTCTTAGATTTTTGGTTATAAGCTTTAGTATTTGATTATGTCCAATTACAGATGTTCTATAGTATTCAGTCAATTCTTTGGATTCTGTCTAGTAAATGTCATTCGGTTATATTCTTTGAATAATGAGAAAATGATCTATCTCACAAGTATTTGGTTCATCTAAAGTGTTTAGCCTGGTTATAACGTTCGATATAAGCTCTCAGTGTTCGGCTTAAGCCTATAATGATTAGTCTAAGATAATAGTGTTCGGTATGGTCTACTAGTGGTCGGCATTAACCAATAAGTGTTCGGTCTAATTCAATAGTACTTAGATCAATCTAATAGCGTTTGACTCATGCTTGAGTTTCACTCTTTACATGACCGTTCGGTCATGATCACCATAGGGAAACAATATCCCATTTGGTCAGGTTCATCTTAGGGAAACCATATCCCGTACGGTCAGATTCGCAGATTGGAGGTGTTCTACCGTCAAGTTTTGTTTATAATAATTGTTGATATTTTCCAAGTCAGTTATGCTCCATGGTTGTTAAACTGTTTTTCGTCGCACAAAAACAGAACAAACTAAGTTTCCCCACTAATGAAGTATAGGGACAACCTAGGTATCAATCCAAAGACTCGGTACAATTAAGTTTAAAGTGTAGAATTAAATCTTGTATTTATTTACTATTTACTAACTACTAAAGCAAGGTGGGGAAAAGAAATATGAACAATGCAATTTAAAAAAAATGAATAAAGCAATTGAAATCTGTTTAAAGAAAAATAACAAAATAAAGAAGTGAAATGCAAAGAAATAAAATCTGAAACTTAAGCTAAACTATAGAATCTATGTATAACAGAACAAAATGAGCAGTGAATACAACTAAAACTAATCTATGAATGCTAACAATTAACAGTGCAAGGAAACCAAAACTAAAACTGAACAAGATGCTAAGATCCCTAAAGCAATGGTATATACATGTATCAGAACCAAGAGAGTGGACAGTTAAACATCTAATATACTAAACCTAGTCTATTTACAGGAAGACAAAAATCAAAGTAAGAAGTATTGGCTAAAACAGAAATCAACTTGCAATGAAACCAAATCAGCAACACAGATCACTCTATCCTAATCTATATATCACCAGAAATCAATCAAGAACAGAATTTAAAATTGAAACGAAGCAAAAACAGTACCTAAATTCTAACTAATCAAAAGCAATATAACAACCTCAAAATCAGAATTGAAGTCATAGGTGAATTGCACATTGGATTGAATAAAAGAGTGCTTAGAGCTCTCAGGAAGACATCCTGATAATATGAATCCCAATCCAGGGTATTCTAAGTCATATTTCAAAACTTTAAATTGACTCTTTCCACTGATTTGTCCAACCAATGTTCATTAACCTATTCATCAATCTAAAATTCAGAAACAAATTCAAGAAACACAAATTTGAATCAATTTTTATGCATTGAACTCATCTCTGACTCGAGAAGACATCTCGATGAAGAATGCTCACTACGGAGACATTTAATTCCAAACGGAACCATAAAATTGCAGAGTTACAGAATCCAAATCATTTTCTCAACACATAACAAGTACAGAAATCAAAAAACAAAGAACAAAATCGAGACATAAACAAGAACAGAACAAGAACACAAAATCAACTTTATTAACATGAAAAGAAAATTTTACAAACTACCGGAAATCACCAAGACTCTCGCGGCCTGTCACCCTCGCGATCGTCTCAACAAAATCCAAAAGTCGAGAACTCTACTTCTACGAAAGTGGAAAGGAACCCTAACCTAAAGAGCTTAGAACTATGAACAGAGAGTGTATCTCAAAGTGTGTAAAGTATTCTCTATATCCCTATTTACATGCAGAAAAACCCCTTTATATAGGGTTGGAGAACGAAAAGAGAAAGAGGAAAAATTGGGAGAGGGGAACCTCGCTTCACTTGGACGCTTCAATCTTCGCCGTCTAAGTGGCATCTCCAGTCAGCTCCATTTGCTCGCCGGTCAGCTTCTCCGGTCAGCTATGGTCAGAGTGTCGCGCTCCTCTTCTTCCTTTCTCGTCTCACTTCTCTCTGCCCAGCACATGCCCTCACTTTCAAGAACGTTTTCTGCCAAATGAAATCACAAAAGTAAAGACCCCTGCAACAACATCTTCAGTCTCTCCAAAACGACACCGTTCCACTTAATTGAAATCAGCCCATGCAGCCCAATTCACTTTCAGCCTAATGCAGTGGCAGCTCAAGTGGCCCAATTCTCCAATGCAGCAGCAACATTCAAATTTTTACTTGTAGCACCCAATTTCCGCGACCCAGTGCCAGTCCAGTCAGCATAGAAGCCCAATTTATTTCATATCTGCACCAAAAAAAACAATCAAATTAAAGAAAAGAAAATAAAATCTAAGAATTAAAAAGAAAGATTTTTTTTTTATTAAAGATTTTCTAAGAAAAAATATAAATTCTCTAATGATTAACAAGAGAGAAAAAAAACTCCTAAAAACCTATTTTTAACTAGAATTTTATAAAACTAAAGAATTAAGAGAAAAACATAAAACTAGCCTAATTCTAAGAAATTAAAAACTAAAGAAATCTAAGAAATGATTTTTAACAGAGAAAAATATGTAAATCTAGAGTGTTATCAATGGTGATGTTGATTTAATGTTTGGTTTGAAATTAGTTAAAGATGTGATGGATGAGGAATGATCATAATTATACTGTAATGTGAAAGTGTGATGGTATCAAGTTATGATAGGATAATTGTGATGGGATGAGAAAGTATGATGTGAAAATTATATTATGGATCTAAAAGAGAATTCCAAGGAGGAATGTCTCAGTGATTGGTTGTATTGTGGTAAAAGTATGAATAGGGAAAGCTTAGTATTGGCCTTCATCCTGAAATTTTAATGGTCACTGAGTCTCAAGTAAAGAATGGTGATGCATGTGGTGAGAATAGTAGGAGACCCTAGCCTGGGCGGTATGTATTACCTTGACCTAAGGTGAGGTATAACAGGTTAACCTCGTGTGGCAAGCTCAAGGGTTTTTCCATGCTGCGGTAATATTGATGGTTTTCCAGGTTACCACCCACGAGTGCACGAACGACCATAACTCATATTCATACTAGTCCGGACAGTTAGTGTAAAGTGGTCGGTTACAACATGTTTTTATGATTTCTGTATATGTATGATTGTGTTAGGTGGGTATCTGAATTATATGTTAATATAGTCAATTAAATTACACTAGCTTACCCTTATTTTCCTGTCTTGTCATGTTGTCCGTTCGGTCGTTTTTTCCTTGCAATGATCACCCTGTGGGGTGTGAGCAGAGAATGCAGAAGATATTCCGGAACAGGCGCTGGCAGGAGAGGATAGTTTCTAGTAGAGTAAGACCGTTCGATCGTATACCTATTTTTGAAATAGTTTGAGACCGTCAGTCCAATGCGAAGCTTGTTTTCCGTTCGGTTTGTACTGGTAACCGCAGCAGTATAGGTTCCTTTAAAGTTTTTTTAATTTTGGTGATTTCGAGATAACTGTAAGATAAATGTTATTCCTATAACTGTTCTATTTTATTGTAAATGTAGGGACCCTTAAGTATAACTTAAAGCTATATTTTTGGGATGTCACATATCGTTATTCAAAGATTAATCATTTTTCTTGTGAAGAAAAAATTATCGTTTTAAAGAATAAAATGCAAAAATTGTTTAAAAATTATGTCAAAATAAATTTAAAATTGTCAAATACATATTTATATGATATTTAAAATTATTATTTACATATATTATTTTTATAATATATTAACATATGTCATGATCATTATATTAATATGAAATCTGTAATGTCTTATTATTTTAATAATTTAAAATTTGATTCAAATTTTGTTTAAAAACTTGTTAAGAATATCTTATAAAATAAATTTATAAGATAAAATTTATATTTATTTATATATTGTAAATTGATTTTATGTTTAATCGGTGTTAAATTTTTAATACAATTTATATATATATATATAAGATCTATATTAAAAAATAAATTTTAAATTCAATTTAATGTTACAAAAATTTGGGTTAATGTAGATAAAAAAATGAGGAAGTAGGGAGAAAGTAAGAAGAGGGGAAAAAAAACAAAGAAATTAAAAAAAAAAGCATGAGAATTGGGAAGAGCAGAGGCAAGTTGGTGAGAGTCGACATGAGATGTTTGGTGTAAAGATGATGGAACGTAGTCTCCCATTCATAATTTCTTTACTCTAAAAATTATTACCTTTACCACAGCAATTATTCTAATAAAACATTCTGGTTATTGTTTTCTGGTTTCAATTTGCTTTTTAGCGTAACAACAAAATTTAAAGAAATTGAGTGACAATCAATCACGAAATTCTCATCATACTTTGACTCATCTTTTCTTTTCTTCCATTCTTCTACCTAACTTTTTTCTCTTTTTTTTTTTCACTCAAAAACTATCATCTACTTCGGTTACCTATCCATAAACGTCATTGAATTAGGCTATTAGCTACAGCCTATAGATATGCTATTGGTGGATGTTTAACTATAAAGTATAAACCTAAGATGCACATCTGTGACCATCAACGCTAACAAAAAAATTTAATTATTTAACATTATAATTATTTAATTCAAATTTTAATTATCGCAGTATTTGTTTTTTTTCTTATATATATATATATATATATACACTTTTTATATGAAAAAATTAAAATTTTAATTCTCACATGTGTTTATATATATATATATATATATATATATATATATATATATATATACTCTTTATATTAAAATAATTGAAAAAATATTAGATTGATACCCATGAAACCATCCCACCAATAAAATGATGATTAAAAGGAATGAGAGCATGAAACCTCAAGAAAACTCTATATTTGAAGAGTAGAAAACAAATAGCTTTTTTCTATTTTTTTTATTTTTTTGTAAAAACGTAGATATAAATGTAATTTTTTGTT
Organism: Vigna umbellata; assembly: GCF_029865625.1. NCBI lineage: Eukaryota > Viridiplantae > Streptophyta > Magnoliopsida > Fabales > Fabaceae > Vigna > Vigna umbellata. Next base: position 9,141,948 of record NC_142168.1, on the reverse strand, counting down.
AGCATGGAACGATAAATGTATCAATAGTAATGTAATAAGTAATAAGTACTTTATCATTTTCTCTCAAAGAATTTGTGCAATATATCACAATTCTTACAATTTCATGACTCAATTAAACCATAATGTTTACAAAAAAAACTCGTTTTGGTATTATATCACATAGTTGGTGTGCAACTGAAATTTAATATAAAGTACTTACAATTTTCAATATTAGATATCATCCACTTCATTCTCATAGATTCACAATCATCTTTATTCCGATTTCATATCAAAATCAACTCATAAGTTTACTCAAATTTTATTCCTTATGACTTTGAACCTTTAATATATAAGTTATTAAGTTCCAATTCCATAAATCATCAACAAGTGAAATCATGTATTAAATTCAAGAACCTTAGAATCACTAATGAATCATGTCCTATCCCTGCATACAAGCTTTATTAGGTTCTTAATTTCAATTCTAGATTAAAAAAGATATTTTTCAATACCTCAAGAACCAACAATTAAACCATGAGTGATAAAGCCACAACAAGCATTAAACATAGAAATAAAAACTAACATTAAAATGAAAAAAATATATGTATTAACATCACAAAACACACAAGAAATAAGTTTATTACATCTAATATCAACAAATGGGTTTAACACTCAATGTTGAGAACTTAGGGTTTAAAAATTGAAGATATAAGGAAGAAATTGAAATTATAAGGAACAAGAAAGTCATTTTCTAAGGTTCTCAGTAGTTGTTTCATGCTCCAATTACGTCTCTCCTTCACATTTTCATCTCCATTTCGTACTCATCTTCCTCTCCAACCCAAGAGGAGAAAACCTCCATAGATGAAGAAGTCTCAAGGAAGGGAAGGGAGAGCTTCCCAACACCTCAAATAGCCTTCAAGAGACTCTCTCAAGCACTCAAGGTGTTTCTCTTGATCTAAAAAGAGGAACATCCCTAAACCATCATGAAAAGCATGAGTAAATATCGAATTTTAACATCTCAGCACTGCTACCGCCAATCACACTCATTATATCACAAAAGGAGTAGCCTTTGTCAGACCACCACCTGACGCTGCATGACCATAATTAGTGTTGGCGAGTCACCACCCGACCTTCCTCCAGTGTGTCTCGCTCAGTGACACATCTTGCTTACCCAACAAGCCTAGTGGCACACAATACCTCTTTTATGTCACTTAACACCCTTTTGTCATGTAGCTCTAATTGTTTTCTCACTTTGTAATGATTCTTATTTGCCTAAAAATCATCATGTATTGTCCAATCATGTTTCTTTGACATCCAACTTGTTTTTCTTACAAAAATTGTTTCCTATTCACTTATTTGAAAAATTTAAGCAAATATTAAAGGTAAAACAAATACAAAATAACTAAAACATAAGAACACACAAACGAGATAAATTTGAGGATAAAATAAGATAAAAGTTATAAATAAGTTGATTTTATTAACAAAAATGCACATAAAAATAAAAGGTAAAAAATCAATGTTATTATTTTCTCTCTATAAAAATAAAAGAGATACAAAAAAGCATCCGATACACGGTCAATGTGAGACTTACAATAAGCTAGGTGTTAAATGTACAAGTTATTTTCATTAGAGAGTAAGAAATCTTATTGAAGTGGTCAAAAAGGCAACACAAAAGCACTTATGGAAGCTTGGAAAGAAACAAGATTTGAGATATGTGAGACTTGAAGAAGGCTAAAAATGAAAGATTTTTCATACTTTCAGTTTTACTATCTGTTTGACTTAGCTTCTTTCACACATGTCCATTTGAGTTGAAATTTGTTGTGTTGGATTCTAGACTCACTTTTGATTTAGGTTCATGAGCATACTTTTTAGAACTTTGAGCTAGATGGAGTTCAAGTTGGAAATTAGTGATGAATTTGACTAATATGCAACTACACTTTGTGCTTTTTAGTGCCAAATCATCTAGTCCAATGAGTAAACAAGAACTTTGCATATATAAATAAGAAACTCTTTTATATTCACTTTGAATTAATAAGAATTGATGATTTTTTGTTTATGAATGTCTTCTTATTCTATAAAATTTTATTTTTTAAAGTTAACTTTAATGGGAGTATTTCTTCCTGACTTATAATGACAGAGGAAAAATGATTAAGAAACTAAAACTTTCTCAAGTTTCTCAATAAAAACTTGGAGGCAATCATTTATACAAGAAATATTCATAAGAAATATTCATTTGAGGAGTTAGTGTAGATTGATTTACTTACAAATGTTTTGTTTTTATAATTTATTTTATATATTATTACTATAAAAAAATTTATACCTACACATGTATCAACATTTTTACAAGACTAAAAAAAATGAAGAAAATCCTTCATGAGACTTTATCTTTTCCTTTCTTTTTAGTCATGGTTTTGTTGGCTGTATGTCCATCTAACATCCTAAAATAAGTTAATAGCTTACAACTCATGTTCTCCCATTTTTTACATAACATTTCTAGTTTTACTTTTTTATCTGACCTTAAACTCCAGGTTCCATCTAAACAACAGAGCTAAATGTGCAGGAAAAAAAAAGTTTTTAAATAATAGCAGAAGCAAACACGTACGTAATAAATATGCATTAAAATGGTTTCTTTGAATTATCAGAAATGATATATATTTTTTGACATAACACACCAACCTATGTTGTCAGTATAGAACAAAAATGACGGGTGTAAGGTAACTCACATGGTGGGGTTTGAATCCCTTTATCTATTTTCTCATCACCTAATTTGGTATAATCCCATCAAGTTTGCTCAAGCTTTGATTTTAAATATTACTTCCATTTTAATTTTAGTTGAGTTACACTTTTGGTTTAATATTTCTTTTTCAGAAAGTACGACTTCTAAGGTTATTTAACATCTTTTCTACTTTAAAACGTGATTTTTTTATTATTATTATCGCACTCATATGCTCAGTTAATTTGAACTGGTAATCTTTAAGTTCAAGTTTTAGTAGATGCAATGAATGTTAACTCGTTTTGACTTAAGACCTTTCTTTTTCCTCAACTTTATTATATGTTTACTTTTAATTATAATAATATAAAAGTATTTTTTATTAATCAATTTATAAATTTAAATTTGTAAATGCTTATCTAAAAACAAGCGTCTCATTGGGAAATATGAACAGTAATCATTGATGTACTCTGTAACTGCATTTTAATGGCCAAGAAAGTATTCTCGTCATTGCAATGAAACTAATTTCAAGGCAATTATTTTATTCTTGCAACTTAGTTTCTGGCTTTTTTTAAGCGTGGTTTAAGGTTTTCTTAAAAAATATAAGAATTTTATAATAAAACATTTGTAATCTTTTTTATTGTAATAAATCTATATATATATATATATATATATATTATATATGAAATAATGAATATTGAATAGTGTGTGAAAGTATTGATGATAAAATAGTAATCAATGTTGTCTTTAATTTTGAAAATTACAAAAAGAAATCTTAAGAACAACACTCGGAAAGTAACCAGTGTATAACAATTTTTGTGTTTGTCATGAATCAACGTGTCGAAATGATAGCGAAAATTATTGTTAAAAGTAAGTTCTAAGAACATACCATCTGTTTTCGTTTCGATTAATTGATGGAAAATAGAGTACTGCAAAAAAGAGAGGAAAAAAAAGTAGAAATTGGAAAGTGAATAATAAATAAAATAATTTATTTGTGATTAATATTTTATTTTATTTTATTTATTATTTTAATAATATTTTTAGTCAATTATTATTCTCGTTATTACAATATATATTTTTATTTATTATCATATTTAATTTAAAATCTTACAAAATATTTAATTTCTTATTGATACATAGCTTAACCTTATTCAACATAGAAACAATTAATAATGTATTTAAGGTGTTTTTCATAGACAAACAAGCAAGATGTCTTTCCAACAAACAATCACCATAAATTTAGGATAATTTTGGTCTGAAATACCTTATATTAATAGTTAATAATAATAAAACTTAATTAGGTTTCAAGGTACATTTATAAACATTAAATTGAGTTCTTATATTTTTTTTTTATGATTTAATAAATTTATAATTTTTAATTGAGTTTTAATTTTTAAATTCTTTTATTAAATAAATGATATGAGTGTTAAGTGATTGATATGATGGTTATTTTAATTTTGTTGAGTTGTCGTCGTCACGTTTATAAAATTATAAAATAATATATGGTGATAAATCAGTAAGGTAATAACAATACTTAAAGTTACATCACTTTATTAATATACAAGTTTAATAATAAAATTCAATTAAAAAAATATAAATTTATTAAAAATTTAATTAAAAATTTCCAAATTTATTACGAATTTTAAACATAATTAAACTTAATAATAATTGTATCGTACTTAGGGTAGACAGTTCGGTCCATCCACTCACGGTAGTTGGATCCATCCGTTACGGTTAACCAGGTTAAAAATTGGGCCGCGATTGGACCAGCGTTTAAGCTATTATAAGCAGGTTATAAACAACCAACCAGATTTTCACGTAATCTGTTTATATCTTATTATGTTTATATTTTATTGGGCTTATATCAACTCAGGATCCATGAGGTAAATTATAAATACAAAGCCATGTACGTTCTATTCACGCTCAATTCATACTCCAATATGTTTCACTCACACTCATCCCATTCTCAAATACTCAAGTAGTGACAACTGTTCACTAAGCATTCAATTAAGAAAGCCCATATGGTGACCGCGAGGAACATGGACGAGCAGCAGACCACCAAAGATTTGATAGCTCAATTGCAAGCACAACTGCAAGCACATGCTTGAGCACAACAGGAGATGTAGCGGAAGCATGAAGAAGAGATTGCGACGCTAAGGGCCGAACGGACCTGTCAAAAACAGTCCGAGCAGCCCTCCGCGTCATCGGCCCAACGGGGTCATGACGACGAAAATAATGAAACACATCCCAGTCAGGACTGATCTCATCGTACCAATCCGAACGGAAACCCAAATGGCAATCCGAACGGTAACCCACATGGCCAAGCGCCCCCACCTTTGCAAACTGTTTGACCGACCAGTCTACTACCTTTCACGACAACAATCATGCAGGCACCCATGCCGGAGAAAGCTACTCCCACATTTGACAAGTATGACGGCTCAATCGACCCAGATGGTCACATGAAAGCATTCGTCAATGCAATGACGTTTTACTCCAACAATGACAAGGTCCTTTGCAGAGCCTTTTCACTATCGTTAAGGGCAGAAGCATTAACATGGTATAACACCCTTCCCCCAAACACAGTGGATTGCTTTGCCACTGTACAAACCCTTTTTGAGCGACAATATGCATCTAGTCGGATACAAGAGTTCACGCCCGCGGAGTTCGTAAGTACCAAACAGGAGAAAGATGAATCTCTAAAAGCCTTCATGAAAAGGTATAACGAAACCGCTCGGCGAGTGAGGGATATCAATCATACCTTCATCATCAGCAACCTGCCTTCCTACTTAAAAGCAGGATATTTTTTGAAAAATTTATACGCCAAACTCCCTAAAACCATGGATGAGCTCCAAGAGAGGGTGACAGAGTTTATTCGTATTGAAGATATAAGGCAATCCCGAAAAAAGCAACAGCAAGAAACCTCTGGAGGAAATAAGAAAGAAGGAAAACGATCGTTCAATGGGGATCCTCCTCAAAAGAATCCTATGTGTCTCCCCAGATTTAATCACTATATCACCCTCAATGCACCAAGGGCTAAGGTTCTCGAGGAAGCTCTCAATGCTAAACTTCTCACACTTCGAAAAAAGGCCACTCCCAAGAGCGCTGCTGCGAGAAAGAGCTGCAATTTCCATCTGAACCGCGACCATACTACGAAAGAATACAATATACTGAAAGATGAAATAGAAAGGCTTATCCGAGGAGGCCATCTGCAGTAATTCATGAAAAAAGAAAGAAACCAAACAAGAAGTACTACCAGAGAAATCAGACGGTCCCATCAAAAGACCGAACGGGGACATAGGCACAGCCGCAACCGTAGTCGCAGTCGTGAACGTGATCGATCGGTTCGCAGGTACATCAATACCATTTCTGGAGGTTTTGCTGAAGGAGGAACATCATCGTCAGCAAGGAAAAGGCACCTGAGGAGACTCAAAACCGTTCACATGGTGGATAGAAAGTCTCAATCTTTACCACAAATTACCTTCATTGATGAGGACTTCCATGCCCCTAACCCGAATCAAGATGATCCTATGGTCATTACAGCCGAGATATCTCGTTGTGTTATTAGCAAGGTGTTAGTCGATCAGGGTAGCTCGGTCAACATCTTGTATTGGAAGACGTTCTTACAAATGGATTTGTCTGAAGATGCCATATGCCCATTTAATGAGCAAATTGTGGGATTCACAGGAGAAAGAGTCGATACTCGAGGATACTTAGACTTGAGGACTCAGCTTGGAATGGATAGAGAAGCGAAATAATTCAGAATAAGATTCCTGTTAGTAGAAGTTCATACTCCATATAACGCTCTGTTGGGACAACCTTGTTTGAATGCTTTCGGAGCTGTGGTCTCTATCCCATATTTATCCTTGAAATTCGCGTCAGATAAGGGTACCATATGCACTATATGGGCAGATCAACGGACAGCTCGAGAATGCTATAATGTTAGCTTAAAAGTCACACCCTTCGTTCCCCCTCAAACGGACAGAGGAGCATAAACAACTACTAGTTAAACTCGACATCTTACTAAAAGAACTTATTGGCTCAAAGAAAAAACTATCCATAGACTAGGAAAATAGACTCATATCAAAATTTACTTCAATTAAACATTATTGTCACGTTTTATTAAAACATTTGTTCTTTTTTCTTTAAAGTTGTTTTGTTGAAGCAAATACGCTCGATCAATTTTTTGTTTAAACAAAGTTATCAAATATTCGGTCACTTGGCTTCTACTGTTTGGCTTTTCGGGGCCTCAAGTAGTAAGGTATTCGGCCATCCGGCCTCACAAATGCTCGGCCATTCGACCTCTAACGCTCGGCCATCCGGCCTCACAGGTGCTCGGCCATTCAGCCTCTAACGCTTGGTCATCCGGCCTCACAGGTGTTTAGCCATTCGACCTCTAATGCTCGGCCAATCGGCCTCACAGGTGCTCGGCCATTCGGTCTCTAACGCTCGGCCATCCGGCCTCACAGGTGCTCACCCATTCGGCCTCTATTGTTCGGCCTTCTATGGCCTCAAGTATTCAGGTATTCGGTCGTTCGACCTCACAGGTACTCGACCATCAGCTCTCACAGGTATTCGGCCACTCGGCCTCTACCGTCCGTCCACCATGGCGTCAAGTGTTCAAGCATTCAGCCACTCGGCCTCACAGATTTCGTCTACTGGGAGATTCTTTAGGAACTCCATGGCCACAGACGGTCATTAATGTCTACTAGGAGATTCTCCAGGAAATCCTGGCCACAAACGGTCATTAACGTCTACTGGGAAGTTCTTCAGGAACTCTTAGGCTACGGATGATCACTCACGTCTATTAGGAAGTTCTTTAGGAACTCCTGGGCCACAGACGGTCACTCTTGTCTACTGGGAAGTTTTCTAGGAACTCCTAGGCCACAGATGGTCACTCTTATCTACTGAGAAGTTTTCTAGGAACTCTTGGGCCACGAACGGTCACTCTCATCTACTAGGAAGTTCTCCAGGAACTCCTAGGCCAAAAACAAAGAGCTGAGGAACAATCACTCTCATTCGAGCATCTTTAACAGAGCGGTCTCCCTTGCTTGGCCATTCGACCTTATAAAATGGGTTAGTCTAGAGGCTTACATTCTTTTGACAGTTCATATTAAGTTGTTATTTTACCTCATAACAGGTAAGTTGGATAATATCAGTCACTGATCAAATGGGAAAAAGTTCTAAAAGGGACTCCCATCATTTACTGCTCGATTCATGGCAAAGTTCGAAAGGAGAACTCATAAATCCCGCCGCAGGTGAAGAACGACTAAAAGCAGCCTCCCTCAAACCCATAAGTCCTATAGTGACTAAAGCTGAACGCTTAACTTAGACTTGGGGGCATATGTATCGTACCTAGGGTAGACCGTTCGGTCTATCCACTCAGGGCCGTTGGGTCTTTCTTTCAGGTAATATGTTTATATCTTATTTTGTTCATATTTTATTGAGCTTATATCAGCTCAGGATCCATGAGGTAAATTATAAATACAAAGCCAAGGCCGAAAACCAGGTATGTTCTATTTACGCTCAATTCATACTCCAATATGTTTCACTCACACTCACCCCATTCTCAAATACTCAAGTAGTGACAATTGTTCACTAAGCATTCAATTAAGAGCCAACACTCTTCACATCACACGCCTAACTTGGACGTCGGAGTGCCTTTTGCAGGTACCTCCTCCCTCATCCAGGAGATCGATCGATCTACACCAATGCCGATCGGACAACAAAGTAGATTGGAAGTAACCGAGCGATCTAGATTGAAGAAAGACAGACGATCCAAACATTCGGAAAAAACACGTCAACAGGTTAGTCTCTCAATTTTTAAAATATTTGCAAAAACAATAATGAAAATATAGTATAAGATTTGTTTATTAGAATTAGAAAGAAGAGAAGAGAAAATAAAGAAAAGAGAGGAACAAAATATGCCAAAAAAGCATTTGGGAACAGCAAGCAACGAAGCTAAGCCAATGAGAGGATTCTTTCAAACCCTAATCTCTTCAGCATCCCGAATATCCATCTTCACCAAAATATAAATAAAGGAATGAATAAATAAATAAACTCACCTAGCGCCATCATTCTAACTCACAAAAGACAAAATCTCCAGAACCTCCTCAATAATGGTTTCTTTAAGATTATATTCGCAATGACTTTGCCAACGATTTTTTATAAATTATTTATTCCAATTTTCTATATTTATTTTATTTATATTTTTCTTTTTTGTTCAATTAATCATTCATGATTTTAAAATTTTATTGTTTTACATATGTTTTTAAAAAGTATGCCTTTTGTTAACTATTCCTTTTATGTATCTAAGTTTAAGAGGATGTTTGAGAACAACTTCTTTATTTAAATATCTGTTTTTTTCAAAAGAAAAGCGACAAATGATTATTTTCTAAAGAAATTATTTGTACTAAACATATAATTATACTAGTCAATTATTGTTGGATTAAGTGAAAAGAATGTTTAAGCACTAATTAAGAGTTTGAGTACTTGGAGTATTCTCTTAAGAAATTATACATTTTTCTTATCACAAACAATCATATTTAAATTGTTAAGTACGTTTTGATCAATAAAAAATAGAATTAATCTCTTCTTAAAATTTTAGTCTAATTTAATCTTTAATTTTAAAAATACATGTATTTAGTCTTTTAAGTTAAATTTTGTTAAATCTTATGGTAACATTTTAATTGTTTGACATATTAATTTTATGATAAATTTTAAATTGTTTATATAAATATTAAATATTATTATTAAAATATTTAAAATATCAAATAAATTTTAACAAAATTTGATTTAAATAATTAAATTTATTTACTTTTTAAATTAAAACATAAAATTAAACTAAAATTAAAAAAATATAATATTTACTAAAACTTAAACTTAAAAAAAACGTATAAAATACGGTAGAACTAGAACCAAACATTTTAATATAAAAAGTTTGAATTGAGAACTACTCTAGATAAAAAGAACTATTATGTTCTTAAGGAGTTAATAATATGTATAATGGCGCATCCCATTGTAACTATTACGTGTAATACATAATCCAAACATGTAAACTACAGATTGTTTATCGTGTAAAAAATATTAATGGTCGTTGTAAAAAAATATATATATAAATATATATATAAATATATATATATATATATATATATATATATATATATATATATATTAAAGAGTAAAAAAAGTGAAAGAAAATTGATGGGAGTGATTGGCACGTGCCAATAGCACAATCTGAAAACAGAGATACTTGAAAAAAAAAACACAAAAATAGGTTAGAGTTGGGCATTCACTTTCTTTGTTTGATTGAGTCCCACCTTTGAAAAGCAGTGTACCACAAAGAAGGAACATGCATGGCCCCACTTTCTCTCTCTCTCTCTCTGAACAAAGTGTAGTACTATGCTACTACTACCTTCCATCATTAACTTCTTCCCACTCATTCAAATGCCAAAAATCAAAAAGAGAAAGCAAAAGCTAACCATAACTATCTCCAACACCACTTTAGTTCCCCAGTCAGTCACACACAGCCCCTTCCCTAGACAGAGAAACTCAAACTCACTTCTATTCTATTCTAGTGAGAGAGAAAAACACACACCAACAAAATAAACAACTAAAAGGAATAAAAAACAAAAGCACCCCTCTTCAACCTTTTATTTTTCTCTTCTTGCTTCATCTTCCAATCTTCTCCCACCATTCTAGTTTCTTTCACACCTTCTCAGTCAAGACAGACACTTTTCTTGTTTCTGTTCTGCACGGTGAAGAAGCTCTGAGTTCAGTTGTGAAAGGAGACAGTATAGTGAAGAGGAGGGAAAACAAAAGGATACCCATTGTTTTTCTTCATCATTTCCATGGTGGGTCTCTATCCCTTCTGCCTATTATGCTTTTGGGTGCCTAGATCTCTCTTTGTTTCATCATTTTTTTTCCCTCTTTGTTTTCTTTTGTTTGACGTGCTTTGGGTCATGGTTTTCCAATGGAAACAAAATAGAAGATTGGGAGTTTTTACATTTTTTAACATTTCTCCATCTCTTGTTGTCTGTATTTTCTTGGTTCTTCTCTCTCTATCTTCTGTATGTTGCTTATTTCCTCTGAAGTTGAGGTTTCTTGCTCAAAGGTTTGTACTTTGAGATTATCTTATCAACGGGGCTGTGTCTGATTGTCAGGCATCAATTCCACCATTTCATCATATTTGCTCTGATTAACTATGTTTTCCCACTTCAAATCAATTTTCAAACTTTAACAATTTAAGCTCCTTTATATTCTGTGTTATGCTGCGTGTTTAGTATTGGGAAATAGAATTTACAGACGGCTTTGTTTTTATGTTGTCTATGATTTCTTGTGCTTGATGTTTCAAGCTATTAAATTGAGCTTTCTACATTTGTCGTTTCTCTGTGGATCCAATTTATAATGCTGTTTGTGCTTTCCGCAGCTACCACTAGTCACTACCAAGAAGAATAAGACTACTTTATTCTTTCATTCCATGTTCTTGTCATTTTACTCGGTTCCCGGCTTTTTCACTTGATAATTGGTTTTAAATTAAAAATACACAGTAATTCAAGTTGAGTGAATCTTCTGTTAAGTTAGTTCTTTGCTGAATTTGCAGGGTTTTCTTAACTAGAAGTCATTGTTTGATGATATGTGATATTGGGATATGGAGAGGGTTGCAGAGCCAAAGGTACTTCCTCGGTCTTTGCCTGTTCTGGTTGAGGTATCTAATGCGCACACTGCTGCAATGAGAGAAGCTGGTCAAAGACTAAATGCGCAGGATGTTTCGGGTGTGCGAGGGATTCCATCAAGAGAAGGGAATCAGTTTTCAAAGTCACGAGATGGCCCCATGACACGTCTTGCCTCCATCAGAGAAGTGGCTCAGTTATCAAATGCACGAATAGTTTTGGTTAGAGAGGATATGGGGTTCGATACACGGTCCTGTCAAGAGCCTCCCTCCCCTGTTCCTACAAGAACGTGGAAAGGAAAGAGCTCTTTACCTGAAGCCGTAGAACTTGTGCCTGATATTCAGACATTGAAGGGTAGCAATGATTCTTTTGGGGAAACTGGTCCAAGTTCATTTGCTGGTGCAAGTCATCCCCCAGAACCTGTTGATACTGATCTTATGAGAACGGTTTATGTGCCAATAGGTCAAACCAAATCCGAGGCAGCATGTTTGATGAAGAGTGTGTCCTTGAAGGGTTCTGGTCCTTTCTTAGAAGATCTTTCAATTTGTGTTCCTGCCAAGAAACAAAGCATGGCTGTTGTTTCTCCTGCAGAAAGCCTGGTTGATGAGTCAAATGTGACGCATAACATACCCTCGCCACTTTCGGGTGCTCGTGCATCTCAGAATACCGAGAACTCTCCTACTGCTCCAGATTCTGAGGAGAAAGAATGTGTTTGGGATGCATCTTTGCCTCCAAGTGGTAATGTTAGTCCCCTTAGTAGTATTGATAGTACTAGTGTTGTCAGAACAATGAGCATCGTTAATAGTTGTGCAAGTACATACCGGAGTGATGCAGTCACTAGTGATGGCATGCTTAGTTTGGACAGGAATTGTGATAGCACTAAAGGAAGTGTTAGAGGGGATTCACTGGAGAGTGCAAAAACTAGTGCTAGCCGAGCAAGTGATAGCAGTGGCCTCAGTGATGACAGCAACTGGAGTAACATAACTGGCAGTGCCAACAAGCCACACAAAGGAAATGATCCTAGATGGAAGGCTATCCTTGCCATCCGAGCACGGGACGGAATTCTTGGCATGAGTCACTTCAGGTTACTCAAACGACTTGGTTGTGGTGATATTGGAAGTGTATATCTCTCAGAGCTTAGTGCAACTCGATGCTTTTTTGCAATGAAAGTTATGGACAAGGCATCCTTAGCAAGCAGAAATAAGCTGACTAGGGCTCAGACAGAAAGAGAGATATTGCAGTTGCTGGATCATCCATTTCTGCCTACTTTGTATACACATTTTGAGACCGACAGATTCTGCTGTTTGGTAATGGAATACTGTCCAGGGGGTGATCTTCACACCTTAAGGCAAAGACAACCTGGGAAACATTTCTTGGAGTATGCTGCACGGTATGCTTTGAACTTTACAGATACAAATACACATTCATTTATCAGAACTGTGAGTAGCTGCTTTCAGTTGTGAAGATCTCCTTTTTCTAGTCCGTGACCTTTATGTATTCATCTGCATTTTGATTGTTGATTCCTTTCATATTTTGTGCTGTTGATGATACTATACACGATGATTATATTTTTCTTAACAATTATGCAGAGGACATTGTTGATTTTCCAATGGTGCTATAAATGTTAAAGTCATATGGTTCTGCTGCAGTATGAAAATTGAGACATAGCCGCTTATATAAAGTAGGTTGGCTAGATAATAAATTAGCTTTAGTGACATTGCCAGAATGCTCTTGCATTAACGATAGGTATAAAGCAGAAGAATTTGCTGCATTGAAGGTCTTCTCCAGGTCTGCTATAGGCCGAGATAATTCAGACTGCTAGGATGCCATGAACAATACTAATGTGTTAAAAAGCTTGTTTTTCCTTTTTCACCTTTCTTTTTTCCTGAATTGGATTAAATTTTCCTAGTTCTGGTTTTCCTTATATAAAAAATAAGGTAACAGCACATTGATGCTGTAACTATTCTTATATTAGTGGCTTTATATGAAATGCTAGGTTGTTCAATAGCATGCAGAGTCACTTATCTTTGAAGTCTGAAACAATGGGAAGGTATTAAAACATCCTAATCAGTGTATAATACAATTGGCAAATATGTATGTTTCTACATGAGTGGTGCTTTTTGGAAAATGTAATTTTCCTTTCCTGTTTTGACTAATAAAATGCTTGTCATGCTGTGTAGCTTTTATGCAGCAGAGGTTCTGCTGGCACTTGAATATCTTCACATGCTTGGAGTGGTGTACAGAGACCTTAAACCTGAAAACGTACTGGTCCGAGAGGATGGTCACATAATGCTCTCAGACTTCGATCTTTCTCTCAGATGTGCTGTTTCACCTACCCTTATAAGAAATATTGACGGGGATCCCTCCAAACGAGCTGGTGGCGCATTCTGTGTGCAGCCGGCTTGTATCGAGCCTTCATCGGTATGCATCCAGCCTTCATGTTTCATGCCTCGCCTTTTTGCTCAGAAAAATAAGAAGTCACGGAAGCCTAAAGCAGATCCAGGCCTGCAATCAAGCACACTTCCTGAGCTTGTTGCAGAACCAACAACTGCTCGGTCCATGTCTTTTGTGGGCACTCACGAATACCTTGCTCCCGAAATCATCAAAGGAGAAGGTCATGGAAGTGCTGTCGATTGGTGGACATTTGGGATTTTCTTGCATGAACTATTATACGGTAAAACCCCTTTCAAAGGCTCAGGAAACCGCGCGACCCTTTTCAACGTAGTAGGCCAGCAGCTCAGATTTCCGGAGTCACCGGCCACCAGTTATGCGAGCCGTGATCTCATCCGCTGCCTGCTGGTGAAGGAGCCGCAGCACCGGCTGGGAGTGAAGAGGGGTGCGACTGAGATCAAACAGCACCCGTTCTTTGAAGGCGTGAACTGGGCGTTGATCAGGTGCAGCACTCCACCAGAAGTTCCAAGAGCAGTTGAATGTGATGTTGTAGCAGCAAAGTTTGAAGCAGTTGATAGTGTTGGGGTTGGCATGAACAATAGTAGTAAGAGGATGGGAGGTAATAATGAGATGAAGTCTGGGGGTAAATATCTGGACTTTGAGTTCTTTTAGTTTTTGATTCTTCAATCTACATATTTGTATTGTGTTTCTTCCATGTTCAGTTAATTTTACTAGAGATGCACAGTGCATCGTTATCATGTTGTTTCATTTTAGTCACACTTACCAGAATTCCATTTCAGTTGGAAATGATACCACCTTATATTCAGAGGGTAATACAGCAATTCTTATAGATAACTCATCATTCCATGTCTCAACACAAAATCAATCTAGATATTTCTTCTGTTATTCCTTCCAATCTCAACTATTGTTATTTAGAATGTTTTGCATATTGCCACACTGTTCATTCATTATTAGGAGACGAACGAGGTTGACAGTGACAACTCCTACGTTGTCACCTTATCATGCATCGCCACATGGTAAACATGGATCAGAATGAAGATTAAGAAATTGTGACAAGCCATGACGATATCATATTGTAATAAACTGTTAGTAGATCACAGTGAAGTAACCCTCAACATAATAAAACAATTTTCTTCACTATTAACAGAAAAAATAAATATTAGGTTGTAACGATAAAATGTGTTAGAAATTAAAAATAATACCTCATCGTGCAGAAAAAATTAACTGTAAAATAAGCATTATCGTCGCGTAATATTACATTTATCATTTACGATTTTATCTGTCTTAAAAATTAATAATAAAATGACAAACTAGGCAAATGGACTATCCCTCCCGACTCATCTTTCTCCAGTAGATATTTAGGTTGGACCTTCTCGGACCCAAATAATACCAGAATTAAGGCGGTTGTTCCCTCCACCACCACCAAATGCTTTCTGCACCACCCATACCAATTTTGTTCTGTTTCATCTTCACATTCGTCCGTTCATATATTTTATTTTTTAATTTATTGTTTTTATTTAAAAAAAAAATCTTCAACGAATGTGGCGACATCCGTTAACGGATTGCCACATTCGTTTCAATAAAACTTTTAAAACTATTTTAATAATTATTTAAATAATAATATATAAATTAAATTAATAATATTAGTTTATTAAATAAAATAAAATTAATTCATAAATAATTAAATAATAATTTTAAATTAATTTAATAATATTTATATATTAATTTAAAATATAATAAATTAAAAACTAAAAATTTAAAAAGAAAAAACTTAATGTTGCCCACATCCATTTTAATAAATTTTTAAAAACTATTTTATTATTTAAATAATAATACATAAATTAAATTAATAATAATTATTTTATTAAATAAAATAAAATTAATTTATAATTAATTAAATAATAATTTTAAAAAAATTAAATAATATTTATATATTAATTTAAAATATAATAAAATAAAAAACTAAACTTTAAAAAGAAAAAAACTTCACGGATCCGTTTTAATAAATTTTAAAAAGTATTTTAATTATTATTTAAAATAATAATACATAAATTAAATTATAATAATTATTTTATTAAATAAAATTAAATTAATTTATAAATAATTAAGTAATAATTTTAAAAAAAATTAAATAATATTTATATATTAATTTAAAAACTTAAAAAAAAAACTAAATAGATGTGGGACATCCGTTAACGGATGTGATGAAGAATTTTTTTTCAACGAATGTCGACATCCGTTCAAGAAAAAGGAGGAGGTGTAGGATATTTTAAAATATAAAGGATAGTTTTAGAATTTAAAATGTGTTGTGGTATAAGGAGTAACCCTCCATAATTAAATTTTAAAAATTCAACCAAATTTGTATTGGGCTGATCGAAGCAGCCCATAAAGTGTGTCCATTTCTACATAAGAGAAGAATGAATAAAAAAGTATCACCCAAAAAGAAAAAAAGGGCGAATATATTTTTGATTATTTGAGTGAGGAAGAGATTAGACAAGAAGGGTGAAAACTTGGGACAAGGAAGAGAAATAAGAGGAAAAAATAAGTAAGCTATCATTTAAAATTAAATCATAAAATTTAATTTAAAAAAATGATGAAAAAATAACGTTTATGAATTAAATTTTAATTTATAGAAAATCTTGATTTTTATAAATACCTGTTAAACGTTTTTTCTAAATTAGAAGGAAGAGCATAATATAATAATATTTTTAGCTAAGTACGTGAATTGTTACAATTTAATAAAAAATATTTATTTTTATCGGACTTTTGAAAGGGATGTGTGGATAGATAGTAAAATCTTAGCAGTAACTTTAAGAGTTAGTCAGAATGAGATTTCTTTTTTTTATAGGAGAGATTCATAATTGTAAAAAATTCTTTAATGTTCAAGTCAAAAAGTTTAAGATTTTTATAAATATATTAAGTATGAGAGGTTATAAAGTGAGTATTGTTTGAGAAATACTAATTGTATTTATAAGATCAATATAGATTATAGAATTATTTTTCATTTGAATAATATTTATCTCAAACATATAATAATAATAATAATAATATAGTTAATAATAAGTTAGGGGAGATAATAAAAGTGATATAAATCAAGTAGCAATAATCATACAGGGTAAAATCGGCATTGATTATAATACAATTTAAGTTTTCATTTCATTCCCACAAAGTCCTTTGCAACAAAATACAAAAAGAAAAAGGGGGAAAGACAATAAAATCGTAAAATAAAGTTGAAGAAGAAATTTCACTGAATCTCTTTGCAGCAATTTTAAGAAATTGACGATTTAATTTATTTAGGTAAAGAATATATGGATTTATATTTTTTTATATTTTTGTTTAATGTAATACTCTTGGTTCTCTTTTGGGGTCACAAAGTTTCACTCATATCAAATTATCCTTTTTGTCAATAGTTTTCAAAGCATTTCCTAGAGTTTACATTGGTTCAGTACTTTTAATTTGGATAATAGTACAAAACACGTTATGCTTTCATGTTTTAGATGAATCGGAAAGGAAAACTTAAAAGAAAGAACTATTATGCTTTGGCCCCTTTAACATAACAAATAAAGAAAGAATAAATAACTTAAAAAGAAAAATGAGAAAATAAGAAAGAGAACAACAAAGAAAAGAAAAGGTGATGTGATTCAATATTCACTAAATGAAGATTTAAACTTTGTAAATGAGAAAACATGATATCTTTTACAATTTGCGTAATCATATTTGAACCTAAAACTTTATGTGAATTAGAAAAGCCTTTCCCTACAAATAGGTTGGTCCTAACGGGTTATGGGAAACAATGATATGGAATCAAGTTTAGTTATCTTTCTCTATCATTTACAAATTTTCTTTAAGTTTTATCCTTTTTAAAATTCGAAAATTTATTTCCAAAATCAGAGGACAAGAATGACTCCACCCTTATAGATAATTTAAAGCTAAGAATAATTGTCACAAAGAAATGAAAAATGAAAATAACTGAAGAGGATAAAATGTAAAAGTAAAAAAAAAAAAAAGATAATAAGATGATAAGAAGATTATAAAAGGTCATACAAATAAAGGCGGATAATTGAAGTGAAAAGAAATAGAAGATAAAATGAAAGTGTTTTAGGTGCAAAAGATTTGATAAAAAATAATGTTTTTAAAAGCACTAAGACCATTCCCCTGGCTTGTTTTCACAGGAGATTAATATCTTTATGGTAAGTTTGATATCAACTAATTTAAAAAAAAATTCAAATGCATTTAATTTAATTTATTTAATATTTAATTTAAATAAGTTAATTAAAGTTTAATAAATTCCAAAAATCAAAGTTTATACAATATGTATATATATTGTTTGCCACATAATAATCAATACCAAAAAATATGTTCGGATAAGCCAAAATAAACGTATCTTATGTTTTGAATAACATTTCATTATAAAAAAATTAAAATTTGTAGTTACCTATATATTTAAAGTTATAAAGTAGACAAATTTTCGCACTATTAATCTTTTTGTATTCCTTACAAATATGTATCTAGTCAAACTCTTAATATATAAGCTTTTCCTGAATTGTTGTATACTTGCTTCATCAATCTACTTTGGAACAAATGCAGTACTTGCACTACAAAAAAGAAGGGCATTACCGAAGGCCAAAAGCCCTCGGAAAATGCCAAAAGCCCTCGGAAAATGTCATTTACAGACGGCTTATCGACGGCCAATAAGCCCTCGGTAAATCCCTTGTCGCTAACAATTACCGAGGGCTTCTGCCCTTCGGTAATTACCGAGGGCCAAAAGCCTTCGGTAATTACCGAGGGCCAAAAGCCTTCGGTAATTACCGAGGGCCATAAGATAATTACCGAAGGGCAAAAGCCTTCGGTAATTACATATTCAGAAAAAAAAAAGAAAAATCTAGGACATGTGTATGTGTCCCATAATAAGGACAAGATGTGCATATTTAGAAAACGTATGGTAAAATATACATGAATTAGAAGTATTTTTCTGTGTTGATTAATCTAAGATAGTATGTCTAATATCACAGGGAGTCTAATAGAGTATTTATTAGGAGAAAATGTTAATTATGTTAGCCTTTTATCTTATAAGTATTTAGTGATTTATTTAAGTGTAAGGAAGAAATGCATTATATTTGAAGGGGTTAGAGATAGTTACAATGTTTAAGACTTTTAATTATTTTTCTTATAATTTAGTTTTAATTTTTGTGATTACTGTATTAGGCTTTTATTTTCAAAAAAATATTAATTACAACCTTTCCAAACAATATAGTTTTTATATTAGTTTGTTTAAATGATTTTATAACTTTATTCAGTGAGTGAACGTTTGGTATATATTTCAATTGAAATTAAGTCATTGACATGATTCCTGGAGCTTAAAAGAGAAAGCAGATTCATTGTTACAGAGGAATTATAGAATGTTTTGTTAGGATTCAAACATTTCAAACATTTAGTACAACTTTAGATTCAATTGGAGACTAGACAATGTTTATCTTGCCAACAAAAAGGAGAACCTCTTGGTCTCCCTCTCCCCTTTTTAGAAGATTAAAACTATGTAATTTTCTTTCCTGAAATTTTTTAGGATCTAGCTTCTCTTTTGCAAAGTTCCTTCTAACTGTTGAGGACAAAATGAAAATAAGAGAATAACCATTTGATTATGATTTATTTCGTGGTGGTTTAGCTTTTAGGATTACTGCAATATTCAAACTACACGTCTAATAGAGGGACTTTACGTAATTCTCATGCTTTCTAGAATAAGTTAGAGATGTCTACTTTGCTGCAAACTTGGCTCAACCATCCCACATACAAACATTTTCTTAGTTATTTTACCAAATAAAAATAACAAGACCGTAATTTCTTTCATATTTTGGACTGATTCTGTAGGTTGTTCCTCTGTATCTATCTGAAATGGCACTACCACAACTAAGAGGAGCAACTAGCAATGGCTTCCAATTAAGCATTTGCATTGGTGGTTTGTTTGCTACCCTAATCAACTATGGAATAGAGAAGATAGAAGGTGGGTGGGGTTGGCGTGTGTCTCTAGCAATGGCAGGCGTACCAGCCTCAATCCTAACATTTGGTGCACTTTTCCTCCCTGAAACTCCCAACAGCTTAATACAACGCGGGCATGACCATCAAAAGGCCAAGTTACTACTTCAACGAATTCGAGGCATAGAAGACGTGCAGGCAGAACTTGATGATCTTATAAAAGCAAGTTCTTCAAAAGCCAACAACAAACAATCATTTAAGGTCATTTTGAAACGAAGGTATAGGCCTCAGCTGGTGATGGCAGTACACTACAAGAATGATTGAAATTACCGACGGGCATAATTCGTCGGTAATGTATAAAATCCGTCGGTAATTAGCATTTACCGACGGCTTACCGACGGCCAAAATGCCGTCGGTAAAAACGTTGTCGGTAAACTTTACCGACGGATTTTGGCCGTCGGTAATTACCGAAGGCTTTTGGCCGTCGGTAAATCCTTCGGTAATTACCGAAGGCTTTTGGCCGTCGGTAAATCCGTCGGTAAATGTCGCGACCTGGTTCATCTTCTTCCTCTTCCTTCGTCGCTATGTAAATTTTTTTTTCCATTTCCACGAACTCCACCACCAAAACGGCATCACGCGAGTAACAAACTAGTTTCCAAAGTATCAAACAACCAATTTATTTTCAATAGTTAAAATTATAGTGAATCATGGAGAGTTTTTCTGCAATTCTCAGATTTGTAAGATAAATGTTTCTAATCGTTTCAATGTGGTGGAAAGAACGGTGGTAGAGGGCAGCGGTGGTGGAAAGAACGGTGGTAGAGGATAGCGGTGGTGGAGGGAAGCGGTGGTGGAGGGCAACGGCGGGAGGGCAGCGGCGGGAGGGCAGAGGCGGGAGTGCAGTGACAGTGGAGAGCAACGATGATGGAGAGCAGCGGTGGTGGAGAGCAGCGGTGGTGGAGGGCAACGGTGGTGGAGGGCAGCGGCAGTGGAGGGCAGTGACAGTGGAGAGCACGATGGAGAGCACGGTGGAGATTTCTTTACTGATTGAAATGAGAGGAGAAATACTTCTTTTACCCACATATATTGGCACTGGATGCGACGCTGGTTTCGAAAAATCCCGCTCTTTTACCGACGGCCAAAAGCCTTCGGTAAATCCGTCGGTAATGTCATTTACGAAATAATGGGCGGGAAATATCCCGCTCTTTTTACCGACGGCCACAAGCCTTCGGTGAATCCGTCGGTAATGTCATCCACAAAATAATGGGCGGGAAATTTCCCGCTCTTTTTACCGACGGCCAAAAGCCTTCGGTAAATCCGTCGGTAATGCGCATGTCACTTATCTACGGCCGAAAGCCTTCGGTAAATCCGTCGGTAATGCACATAAAAAATACCGTCGGTAATTCCGTCGAAAATTAAGATATATCGACGGATATTGATCCGTCGGTAAAAATCCGTCGGTAATATTAATGTTTTTTGTAGTGGTAGCTATACCCTTTTTCCAGCAAATGACAGGGATAAACGTCATTGGCTTCTATGCCCCTTTACTTTTTAGGACAATTGGGTTAGGAGAATAATCAGAACTCATAATAACTTATTAATGATCACTAATCTGGATCTGGTTATCCTCTGACTATTTTTCTTTCACAACACAGACACAACAACTTCATGTGGTTTCGTTTCCGGTGCTTTTTTTTTCTATTTACACAGCAAAGTTTGTTTCATTTGTACTTGTTTGATTGACTTATAATTTGGTTCAACTTTTGCTATATTATAGGATTACATAGCTTCAACCATGTGCTTGAAGAATGGGTTCTTAGTGGATTTGACTATTGATAAAGAAAAAGCCAAGAATTTGAGGTTGGACAGAATTAGCTTTGGGGATAAGTGGAAAGGAGTTGATGTTTTAATCAAGAACCTATGAATAGCACTAGAAACATGACACAGAACAGATCCTCTGAATTATACAGCCTCCTTTTATTGCAAAAGAATCAAGAAAAAGGTGAATACAAGGTGAATTATATTCCCTCCTTTTATTCCCCATTCCCTGACACCTTTTTTATGCTTTATCAGAGGACGTAACCATGTGGCTAATGGCTTCAATTTAATGATATTAAACGTGTTCCAACTACACAAAACAATCAAACCTTAGGTGGAATACTAATTCTGCACTACATATAGTCCCTAGTTTGCTGGTTTCATACTAAACCATATATAAAGTCATTTAAACACAAATGAATGTTCAAGCAACTTTGTTTGATGATTATAGAAAAATTACAGAAAAATAAAAAAAGTACAGTACAGAAGTGTGGGAGTGGATGAAAGAGTAATTTGAGAAAGATGGAAGCCAGAATTCCATAACATAGATTGATGGAAGCAAAGTCCAAAAAAAAAAATTGAATGGGGGAAGTTGAAGGGGGCCACACATCAACTGTTTCACAAATTCACTCATAGAAGAAAAATAGACACATCCAAAATACCACCCTCTGTCAACCATGATGCTTCACGTTTCTACCACTCATAACTCACGAGGCCCAAACTCTCATCAAACTCATTACTTTTCCCCTAACAATTATTATTATCTCAACCACATCTCCTTCTTTTACCAACAAAACCAGTGCTTTAGTATACACACTACCATACACATTTCCTCATAATAATTAGGATTATTATCAATATATATAATAACGTAAAACAAAACACCATCAATTCTTCTAATTAGCTAACACTTGATTCTCAAACCTTCTCACTGGCATGCCAATTCCTTGCCCCTCATTCCAATTAAAAACCAATCTTTCTCAATCAAACAACATCATACAATCAAGCCACAACAACATCAAACAATTCAAGATCACATCATAACTCATAATGAATCTGTAAAAGCACAACTTACCTCAACCGAGATAGCCCTTGACGATGCAACCTTTGCACACCACGATGGCGACGCCCCACAACGGTCACTCCAACGAAGTCCCTCAACCAAGTTCCTACACAGAGTAATGCTAACAAGTGAATGAAAAGTAGATGAAGGCAGCAACACTGTCTACGCTTCACCAATATGAACATCACAGTGTGAATGAAGTTGTGTGGAACTTACCTCTACCAAGATACCGCTTCACCGAGCACGACAGCGACAGCAGCCCACAATGGCCCCTCCGACAAAGTCCCTCAACCTCCACACCACCAGCCGTCAACGAACCAATCAACCCACGACAAACCCTAGCCCAACACTCCCCGAACAACCACGCACCGTGAACGAAGAGTGATGACCGAACCACTCACCATCGTCACGGACCACCACCGGTGACTGACCGACAAACTGACGGAGCTTGAAGCAAGGGAGGGAAGTGTTTGCAGAGAGGAATGACAGACAAAAACGACGAAGTTGATGTAAAATGAAATTGGGGCACGAAAAACCTAATTTAGGACTTAAATTAAACAGGGAGTTGCCGACGGCTTAAAAGCCTTCGATAATCATCTCAATACCGAAGGCTTCAGAGCCTTCGGTAAAAGGCCGTCTGTAAATCGCGCTTTTCCAGTAGTGTTGGGTTTAATGACATCTCACTTTCCTCCTACAAGTTCTTGTTTAACTTTGTTTTTGTCTTTATTGTTTATAACATCTACATAGAGTCTGAACAGTATAATATATTTTTGTCTATAGAAACATAATTTATAATATATGTTTGAATGCTATATATGTAGCGAGCATTTTAGATTTATATCTCAAAAATAATATAAAAAATAATTAAAATGATGATTACATTTGTATCTTTAAAGTTATATAATATAAAAATTGAATTCTTAAATTAATTTGTATTTAAAAAATACGTGGGTAAGTCAGATAACTCCATTTGATCTGTCAATTTGACAAATTAGACGGGATGAGTGAAAGTAAGATAATATATAGAAAATTTCAACCAAAGTTTTTAAATTTTTAAGAGAGTGAATCATAATCTACTTTATCATCCTTAATTGTTAATAAAGTGTGTACTGATTAATCTAATATATGTATTACTAAGGGAGGGTCCAAAATTAAAAAAAGAAAGAAAGAGAAAAGGCTAAAAGATTAATTGATAATTAAGATTTGAATAAAGGTGTTGTTGATGAGAAAATTGTGGTGTGGAAATGGGCGGTAAGAAGTGACAAAATACTGAGAGAATGATAGTGAGGAAGAATATGGAGAGTGGAATAGTGTACGGCCTAGGCCACTGAAAATCATCTTATTGTCAAAGCTAAGTGATCCATGTGTCAATCAATAGTGGCATGTTACACATTTCTTTTGATTCTTCAACATCACTTTTTGCATCATTTCTTCCGTGAATTTTCTCCTTCAAAAACTAGTGCTAAGATTTCCTCCCATAATGCCTTCAGATATACACGCACTTCTCTCTTCGCTACCGTCCGCGTTTAATTACTATCCCTAGCTCTTCTATATCAAACCAAATTAATTAAGACTATTTTTATATAAATTCAAAGTTTTAATTATTATATATTCAAAATATCATGAATTATATTTTAGGGAATGGTAAACTGTGTTATTGAAGAATAAAACACTACAGTTAATAAGTTATTCAGCAACCAGTTTTAGCCATGTGAATAAATATGTTAAAAGTGTGATTAAAATAGTCACGGATGAGAATCGCCATTGTACATAATCATTGTTGAAGAACCCTTACTACTATCCAATGAACGTGAATTCTAACTTGATAATCTTAAACCTTAACTTGAACCCTTCGTTTCAAACCTTGATAATATCGAATACTCAATTGTGTGTTATTGTCTCCTTAGAAATGTAACTTATCACTCATCTTTATCTATCGTTATTTCTTTTTGGATTAAATATGTTTTGATTCTTTAATTTTTAAAGTTTATTTTTTATTGTGTTTTTGGTTGGGTGATGTAAATTGGAATGAAGTGGAGATGTAGAGTGGACAGGGATCCCAAGTTAAGAATCTAAAATGGATATGCAAGATAGTGATGTGATGAATGTAGTCCAGAAAATGGTAAAAGCTAGTTACTTCAAATGAAAAGTACAAGATAAAAGATCAAATTCATTCAAAAAGCCATCGTTGGAATGATGTACCTATACATGTCAACAGGAATATCATTCAAAAAGATTTTATAAAAGATCAAATTCATTCCCCGTAAATAAATCGTTGGATTTTTGTTCATAAAATGTATTTATGTTTGTATATTTTAACTTTTAATTTTCATATTTTTTTATTATTTAAGTTTTAATAATATGTTATTTTAAATAAAACAGTGGAGGTGAGACTTACTTTATTAGTAAATAAACATTTATTTAAGAGTTAAAAAATATACGAGTGTTATCTTTTTTCGAACATTTTGATCTTTGAAAAAGAAGCAATGTCTATTGGTTGACGTAATTAAGGTGTTGGTTTCTTTTTACTCTCAGAGTACTCATTAATTTGTACAAAAAACTGAAAGTCTTCCAAACCTCTTACGTATCTCCTTATAATTCCTCTCAATCATTAGAAACAAAAACCGAAAAAAGAATATAAATATATATTCTTTGTAACTTACTTCTAACTTTCTTTCCTTTTCCAACTTTATTTTATTCTCAAACTGCAATTAATTAATTTATAATGAGTGTTATATAATTTACGGTTACTAATCGTTTTTCTCGTTTATTAGTTATATTTAGGTGGTTTGCAGAAAATATTCTAAAACTAAAAATAATAAATATTTGACAATTCAAATATTAATAATATTGTAAATATAAAATCACTTACTTTTTATCTCATATTTTTATTTATAGATTTCATTATAGATTCTTAACTAACTACAGTTTAATTATAATCTAATTGAAAATAATTATATTTTATTTTAAATAGTTTAATATTATAAATAATCTCTCTGTCACGTGATTATTTAGTCTAATTTCATAACTATTCGATGGCAATTCGTCTCATCTACATTTATATCTAACGGATGCTAATACAAAAAATAATAAAATTAAATAAATACTTATGATATGATAATTTTATTTAAGAAAAAATAGGAATGAGATGACGTACAAGTTTTACACACATATATTATAATGGGCATGTTATGTATGATATCCTTTCCTATAAGATATTATTTGTAATTCGTAAAGTCAAATCTATGAATTCGCAAGTACATTTATATCATTTGTAATCATGATAACTTTATCTCTTAAAGAAATCTAACAACTGCACTGTTATCGATCACGATTCTCTACAGGTTAACCAACAACAAAAACTTTTATATATTCTTTTTATTTATAGTATTATCTAGTTTTGGTTTACAATTTATATTTTTAGTATTTCTTTTTATAATTTAAGAATAATGATTTTAGTTTATGATGTCATTCTCCAAAAGAAAAATATAATTTTAATAATAATGTCATACTGATTTAATAATATATATATATATATATGTGTGTGTGTGTGATTACTACAAGATTTCAGGAATTAATAATCTAAACACTGAAACTTTAAAATTTGAATCATCTCTTATTTTTGAACTAATTCCAAAAGAAGTTTTTTTTTTTGGCAAGGAATGGAAATAAGAAAAAAAGAGTAGAATAATGAAGATGAGGGATATTTAATATTTAGGTCTTCATTTTTATACTAAAACTTAGTCTTTAGAAAGTCCACAATTTCAACTTTTAAACCTTATACTTCTTTAACGAACATGCGACTTTTATATTTAATGAGTACAATGGTATCATGATGATAGTAATATTACTTCATCATTAACAAAGAGTAATTGGTACTAAAAATAACATTTAACTCTAAATATTTAATTTAAGTATAGTAATTTTTAAAACTATTTTATCAAACTTAATTGTCAGTGAAGTTACATTTTTTTAATTTGGTTAAGTATTTTCAGTGTTAATTATGGAAGTTAAAAATAAATTATTAAGGTGATGTTAACATCACGAGACTTGAAACACTGAGTTTTCAATAATAAGCCAAAATTTTAACACAATAACATGACATTTGAAACTCTGGTTAACTTATAATTTTTAGGTGCTGATTAAGATTATATAATTGTATTCAAGTAATTGATAAAACAATTCTAGTGACTTAAAATAAACAAATAATCTTTGTACCACATGATACCATATAAGATATGTCATGTATATAAGTTAATATTAATATTTTAATTGTGTTAGATTGAAAGTTCTAATTTTAAAATTACAAAACAAAATATTTGTATTTTAGAATTAAAAAAATGTAATCAAAGGAAAACATTATATTTTTACTCAATCATAAGTGTGTACATGTAACAAAGTCATTAGATTCCAAGTACAAAAAAGAAGTGCATGAAAAAAAAAATCCATATCCATGTTTTTGAGAGTTTAATCAATTAGCCTCATTTGGACCACTTTCACCATTATCATCATTGCCTACTCACTTTTGTCACTATCATTTCTCAGGTCAATTCCATTACTGTGCCCAATCATAACAAACAATATATTAGCCCCATACATCAATCCCATCACAAATACCAACCCCATTCATTTCAACTAAATAAGATGGTTTAGTTTAGTAAAAAAATATTTTACTGTAATAATTATAATTTTATTTTATATTATGTATGCACTGTGAAAAAAAGTATGATTTTTTTAAAAAGTAAATGCTTATATAAAACATTATTAATCATTTAATTGTTTTTAAATATTTTAAACCTTAGAAAAATGTTAAAGCATACCATGATTAAGATTGTACTTTTTCGATATTTTATTAGAATTTTGTTAAAGTAAAACTTTGTCAGAATATCAATTTTATCAAATTATAAAAGAGTAGAATTTTTTTTATCAAATCATAACAGAGTTAGTGTGGAAACGAATGGTATGTTGCAATCATGTTGTAATAATGTATGGAGCTGAAAATATGCATGAAGATATCTATGGTGAAAGCCAAATTGTGATCAAATGAACCTTTGAATTAAGAGGAAGGAAAGAACAGAGAAAAAAAAGCTAATAAACTCTTTATGTATTCTATATTTTGTATTTGGTACAAAGAAGGGACACTTATATGCATAAAAAGAGAGGAGGAAACCATAAACAAAAAAACGAAAAAATAGAAAAAGGTTATGGAGAGGGTGAAACATAATTTTTTGTTGTTCTGATTGTTCTCTTAAGCTTGGCGTAGATGTTGATGGTGCAACTTTGGAACTGAGATTACAAAAAGTGGATGAAGAAAAAAGTTTGGTAAGGATGTCAGCGAGTTGTAAAGTGGAGTGAATGGGGAGAAGCTTGACAATGTCTTGCTGAACTTTTTCCCAAATGATTACTATATATGCTTTGTTCTTTCGTGGAAGACTTGGTTGGTGACAATTTTGATTGTAGAGAAGTTGTTGCAAAAGATGGTAGTAGGTTGTGAAAAAGGGTGATGCAAACCATGCATTCGATTACTTAGCCATTGAGTTTCATAGACAATTTGAGCGAGAGTGCAATACTCGACTTCAAAGGAGCAGCGTGATACTCGACTTCAGATTAGCTATGCAAGATAGTGGTTTGTATTTTGGATTTCTAAGAGATTGGTGAGTCTCACAGATAAACAATGTAGCAAGTGGTGGACTTGCAAGAACGAAGGTAACCAACCTAATCGAAATCATTGAAAGCTTTCAAAGTGATGTCATTTGTTGCTTTTAGAAGAATACCTTGATCAGAACTTTGTTTAATGTAAAACAAGATTCTAAAATCAACTTGATGATGGATTTTAGTTGGAGAACCAACGCATTGGCTTAAGCGATGAATGACATAGCTGATGTCAATTGGTGAGGTAGATGAGCCTTCCTATTAGCCTTTAGAAAGCAGCAAAGTCATCAACTAGATCACATTTGGGGGAAACTTTGGTGTAGAAATTCATTGGGGTGCTGACACGAGTTGCATCAAGCATTCCTATTTCATTGAGAAGGTCCAAAGCATACTTGAGCTAGGACAAATGAATACCTTCAATGCTTCATACTACCTCGAAACCAAAAGGGTAATACAAGTTACCTAGAATTTTCATTTTGAAATGATCATTAAGTGTGTTTGTGATGTGATTAATATCATGTATGTTATTACCGATTAAGATTATATCATCAACATAAACTAACATTAGAGTAATGTTTTCACCATTTTATGTAGTAAATAGAGAATGATCATTTGACGTCTGTGTAAAGTCATGAGAGATACGAAAACAGTATAATTTGTCATACCATTGGTGACTGGCTTGTTTCAAATCGTAGAGTATTATTGGTAGCAACATTTTTCATGTCTAGAACGTTAAGAAAGTTGTTATTCATTACTTGTCTTTCTTATTGTACAACATATGAGAAAATATTTGAAATGAAGGGCATGAGATCCACTAGAAGGACATGAGATTGAATGTTACCATATTTCTCATTCAAACCTCGAAGAAATTGCAAGGCATAATCTTCATGTTTTCTTTGTGCAATTACTGAAACCATCTTGCAAGAACACTTCACTTCACACGACCACATTAGTTCAAGGTGGAAATTCTCGAGTTGATCCCATATAACACGGAGTTTGGTGAAAAACTCTGTAACAATATTATCTCCTTGTCTTACTGAATCATCTTCATTCTACAATTCTAAAATACGTAAAAGATTTCCCTAGAAAAATTTGGACTTCAGGTCATCCCATATGGCTTGAACACTTTCCATCTAGAGAATGTTATGTCGTAAGTCCTGTGAGACAGAGTAAACCAGCCAAAACATCAAATTAAAAATCTACGTTAATGGTAAACTAAAATATGAATAATGATAAGTTTTACAATTAAAACATTTTTTACCAACTTAAAACATTTTTTACTGTATTTTTCGTAGGAATGTATATTAAGATACTGTCTATATCTAGAACATTATTTTTAGTAGTTAACATTTGATCATTTAAAAAAGGCTTAATACCACTATTGGTCCCAATTTTTGTCAGCTTTGTTCGAAATAGTTCTAATTTTGTTAAAAGGGTTAAATATGTTTAGTCCTTAAACTATCAAGCGAGTTTGCTTTTAGTCCCTCTTTTAAAGTAAGCTACATTTTGATGTTTCTTCTTAAGGAAACCATAATTTTTCGTCCTCCAAAACTAACGACATTAAAAATAAGCTAAGCTCCCTAACGGTGTAGTGTCACGTAATTTTTTTCTCCCAATCTTCCCAACTTTTCTCCCTCCCTCACTGTCGCCGTCTCCTTCGTCCCCGTCCACCGCAAAACAAAAAAATTAGAGTGAGCAATCTTAAAGCAATCAAGTGTCAGAAAAACTCACTCGCGTTAATCTAATTCTTATCTACTTTTTAATAAAAGTCCTTAAATTCAAGATGGTACAATACTTCGAAGTGGGAGAATAAAACTGAGAAGATATCATTACTCAAAACAATCGTGAGTCTAGAGGCACTACATACAAAGGAGTGCTTCGGTGGCATAAGAGAGCATGTGGATGAATCCCGTGGCCAAAATCACCACGGCTGCAAAGGCCTTGGCACCCACGAGGGTTGTTGTCGCGAAGGAGAAACGCGCTGGAATTTCTTCCCTATAGCAGCACGTTGGAGGTTCCAAATTAGGGTCTACTTGCAGGTTTGATGGCGTCGTGGATGGAGGTGGTGAGGCGTTGTGGGGGTTGCGCGAGCTCAAGGCATGCGTTAGTGTTTCTGTTCTAGGTTTGATTTGGGGTTTTTTAGGCTGCTGCGCTTTCTGGGTTTTGTTTTGCAGGTCAGGAGGAGAAAGTCGCGGGGAGCTTCACCGTTTGGATGTTCAACGACGTTGCTTGTGGCATAGAGAAAAGTCTCACAGTGTAGGTTTCCTAGAGGATTGGGGTTTTGCGATTCTGATGGTTATGGTTGTGGAGGCTCACGACGGTGGCGAATGGTTGCTTATGGTGGTGGTCTCGCGATGATGAAGGGAGAGTGATGGCAGAGAGATTGAACTCATAATGGCACTGCTCGCATTGGATGGTGGCGCGATGAGGTTGCTCGCGTCTGGGTGTTGATGGTGGAGGTGCGTGATGGAGGATGGCGGCAGCTGGGGTTTCTATGGCGGTGGCTTCACTGCAGCATGGTGGCTGGCCAACGCGACATTGTGTTGGCAGTGCGACATTGGCGGTAGGAAAGATTGACATGGTAGAAAAGTTGGGAAGATTGACTCATTGTCAGAAAAAAAAAATGGCGTGACACTCTACTATTAGCCAGCTAAGCTTCTTTTTAACGATGTTGGTTTTGGAGGACGAAAAATTATGTTTCCTTAAGTAGAAGAATCAAAATGTAGCTTAGTTTCAAAGAGGGACTAAAAACAAATTCGCTTGATAGTTCAGGGACTAAAAACATATTTAACCCTTTTTAAAATGTTCAATGTAGTCCTAAAGATCGTAATTTGTTTTCAATTTAGTCCTTTTTGCAAACGCCGTTTAAATCATTAACAACCTAATATCCAATTGTTCAATCAGTGACACATCACCCTTGACACTTCATCATCATCTCCTACCTCCAGAAACCCTAATTTCCCCAACCCTAGCCACAACCTAACCCTAACCGCCTCCCCGCTCACGATCAGCCACCATCTTCGCACCTCTATCATCAGACATTTCGAAACCCTAATTGGGTGGGATGGTCACGCCACCACTACCGCTGTTCATCTTCTCTGTCCAGCAACCACCCAGAAACACCACCATGACCATCTTCCCCTTCCTCCACCGTGAACCGCCATCAAAATCTTGTCACGACAACCATGACCGTCGCAACGAGACAACGAGCCATGCACGAGCTCATCTTCTCCGTCAAGTCTTCATCCTGCAAAGGGAAATACAGAGAACGGAAAGGCCAATTGGTGCATAATCGCCACCGCAAAAACGTCATTCTCTATCAATCTTCATATTCTCCAGTCATTGCGAAGCTGCTCTTCGAACTTGCAAGTAGAAAGAAACCAAAAAAACCAAATCGCAAACAAGCAACCATGAGCCAGATTTGCATCGAGACGCTCCTACATTTTGAAACCCATTCAGTTTTCCTCTCGCGGCGTAGGCGTAAGGAAGCCTTTCCCCCTTGCATTCAGAAACCCTAATCTTTTGGGTGGGAAAGGGGATGCCACGTGGTAGTCTCTCATTGGCTGCATCATGTTTCAGTCAAGGCAGGTCAGCAGTTAAATGACACGTCATTCACTGATTGCACAGCTGGACATTTGATTGTTAACGATTTAAACGGTGTTTGCAAAAAGAACTTAATTGAATAGAAATTACGATATTTAGGACTACATTAAACATTTTAAAATTATTAAAACCATTTCAAACAAAACTAACAAAAATTGAGACCAACCTTTAAAAAATAATAAAGTTTAAGAATGAAATGGTTTACTAATAAGAATTAAATATCGAACTTTGATATTTTTTTTTTGTTACAAAGTTTAAATAATGAGTTACTTTTCTTAAAATAAGAGAATCTTGTAGTGAAAAAGATTAAAATGTTGATCTTGAATGTAAAGATAAACTTATTAACATCCAAAATTAGCCTATTTGATTTTCCTCTAGTTCTTTCCAATTGGCTCAACATCCTCAGTGTTCAGAATGAATAATATATCTTATCATTGTTTTACTTTTTTGCGTCACTCTTGATGGCTAAGATTTTTGGCAACAGAAGAAAAAGAAAATGTAAGTAAATAAAAGGTGTGATAAATACAGAAAGAGGAGAAGAGTGGTGTTGAAAATATCTGTAACTAATTTACTAAAAATATATAAAATAGTGAGTAGGAAGTGTTACGTTGACACGTAGATTGAGTTGATATTGGAGGTGCCTGAAATAACAGGAGCAGTAACAGTAGAGTGGGCATGAAATGAAAAGAGGAAGAAGATTATCGGTTCAAAACTAGTTTGCATCAAATTTTATGTGCATCATGTCACACTGATAAACGTAGTGCAGTACACTGTACAATGTTTCTTTATGGGAATCATAATTGAGCTTTCAGGATTTGAGAGTGACAATGCAGCAGGGACACGCATTATTCAAGACGCATGCAGTTTATTCCATGGTTTTTTTCACTTTATAAATGTTCAAATTCTAAATTATCTTTAACACAACATATTTTAAATGATATATAATTCATTATAAATACAATTCGTCCTTTAATATTTGATTCCTTTCCAAAATAAAACATCCAAATGTGTCTTCTACTTTACTCTTTTCATTCTGGCCACAACAAATTTCTCACTTCCCTTCATATAAAACATGGAAAAGAAGAAAGTAAACAAAAACAAGAACAAATGGAAGATGAAAGTTGACCTTCAGGAATTGTATTGTTAACACGAAATGACCCTTTCGCCCTTCTTTGAGTGAAAAACAATTTATATTAGGAGTAAAAGGTAAATTAAGAAAACATTATTTTTCTCTCTTTCCCTTTAAATCAAATATATTTATATATCCATTTAATTTTTTTCTTACTTTCAGATGACAACTTTTCTCTTTCATTTCTCTTGTGTTACTATGTGAAACAAATGCTTTTCATGGTCATTGTGAGATAGTAGGTATCGCATTCGTCTTAATTATGCACAGGTAAAATAGACTAATCTTGTGAGAATTATACACATGATAACAAAAATAAAAATCACAGTGAAGCTTCCGCCTGATACTGCGTCGTTTTGCTCATGTACGGACAGGAAGAACTAACAAAACCATTAACCAAGTGAAGATAAGTCTTAAGATCATGACACGTGGCTACATCTCCTTTCTTCAGATACGCTGATTCCCTGCTACTCACTCTTAACTCTTGTCCGACGTCAGCGTATACCAACTGCATGTCCTGAACAACCTTACGGAACCAACTCTGCAAACCCGCTACGTGGACATGGCCACTGCATGCCATGTCAGCATCCGGAACCACAAGTCCAGGAACTTTTGTGATTACATCATCGGAGTTCACAATTCTAAGTATTCGGGTTCCACTCTTTTCCAACTGGGCCCTGAACTTATCGTTACCGACCCGGGGCCCACCGAAGGAAACCACAGACACCATTGGTGAATTTTTGAACGTAGAGGTTATATCGTACGCGCTCAGAATCGCGAGTGCAGCTCCGAGGCTGTGACCGGTTATACTTATGCTAAGTGGCTCGTGGCCGTAAGACTGGATCACTCTCGCAACCTCTTCCCGAACCATGTCTTGCAAACTGGGACACGCGCTCGTTTTGGAGACGTAGAGACTCAAAAAACCGTTCTCCACCATGCAATCGTCGCTTCCACAACCCATATGGTTGGGCAATTTTGTCAAGGTAACACGAAGATTTTCCAACCATTCCAGACACGTGGCGGTTCCCCGAAGAGCGATCACCACGTCACGTCTTCCCAGGCGCTTAATTTCCTTCTCGTCTTCACAGACTGCTACGTAACCAATCCAACTGGATCGAGCACGTGGCAGTTGCGACACAGAAGAAACCCAATTGGGTAATTGAACGCCGCATGTGGCGTGTAAGTTTTTGGTTACTCTATAACCGGATTTTCGCATTCCGGTCTGAGCCAATAGTGATGCTTCAGGGAAGCGACACGTGGCGTAGGTCTGGGAATTGGTGTCGAAATCGAAAGCGCGATAAGCGGATTCTACGAAGTGGCCGTATCTTAGGATTTCGGCGCGTAGGTTGTCGTCAAGAGGGTCTAACAAGCCTTCCCAGTGGTTGATTCCTTGGTATTGGGTCCACTTGTGACCGAGTCGGGGTGAGTTGCATTCCAGTGAGTCAGTCCTGAGGCGATCCCAAGCGAGTTGGGACTTGTTGAAGGGTAAGGTTGGGGTGGTGGCATGTGAGAAAGTTGGGTTGAAGTTGGGTTTTGAGAAGGAAGTTGAAGTGTTTGGT
The DNA here is from genome assembly GCF_029865625.1 of Vigna umbellata. Classification (NCBI taxonomy): domain Eukaryota; kingdom Viridiplantae; phylum Streptophyta; class Magnoliopsida; order Fabales; family Fabaceae; genus Vigna; species Vigna umbellata. Next base: position 9,107,393 of record NC_142168.1, on the reverse strand, counting down.
TGGGAAGTTGGTGTTACAGAGAGTGTCATTGTTATAAAGACACTTGTGTAGTTGTGTGTGTTTCTTGCAACTGATGTTTGGGTTTGTGCACATGGAATTTATATTAGGAGAAAGTGAGGGAGAATGGACGGTGGTGGGAGAGAGAGAGAGATAAAGAGAGAGATAGAGAGAGAGAGAGAGAGAGAGAGAGAGAGATAGAGAGAAGTTTGTGATTTTGGTAACTGAAAAAATGGCTGCGCGAGTATGAGTGAGTGATCGAAATGATAGGAATAAAGAAAGAAATGAGGTAGGTTGAAGGAGAAAGTTCAGAAGATTTTGAGGAAATAAGTGGGACCTAAAAGACTAAAGTTAATTTCCTTGTAAAAAACAAAATAAAAAATTAATTTCTCCCCACGCCTTCGGAGGTAGTACGTCTTCTGTCACTATTGCCACTCGGTCAATTTTATTTTATTTTTGTATAAAAGTTAATTCTAATTTAGTTAGCAATGATAATTGGGATATATTCTATTATGATGAGAGTTGGGATAGTAAAACATGTATATAAAAAAAAAAATTTAGAGGGGAAAATTAATAAATATAACAAATGAGGATTAAAAAAAGGTAGAAATAAGATATAAAATAAATGAAGTGTATTTTAAGTATTTTCCTTTAAAGAAGAGATAAAAATTGTGGGGGGTTTTCCATAATTATAGAGAAGAATATAAAAAAATGGGAAAATGGGAAAAGTAAGGAGTACTCTTTGGGTACAGTAGGAAGCCGCGTAAGGCGAATATCATGAGAGGAAGTGTAGTGGACTGGTCAAGCGTCAAAGTATACGACTCATCTCAGACCTATTTTTGTTCAGAAAAAAACACAAATTAGGATAAATTCATTATAGGTTAAAATTATTTGAAATATAATAAAAAGTTATGCAAATTAAATCTTATTGAAAAATAAATAAATTCTGAGAGTTGTTTTATGTCAATTTTCGCTTAGCTGCGAAATTAATTTCGGGAATAAAAGATGGATAATAAAATATCTGCCAAAGTGTATATTAATATTTTTACCCTCTTTTTTTATTATATTTAAAAGACAAAATAAGATAGACCGTTCATGAAGGGGTTAATCTCTTTAGCAAAAGTTCACACTTTTTAAAAAGTTATTTTTTACAGAACTGTGGGATTTTAGAAAAGTTCATTATGCTTGACAGGTTGGCTTATTTTAAAAAATATTTTTTTTTAAATAAAATGTGTAATCTATAAAATATAACTATTTAAATTATCAATTAAAACACTATTTTTAATTTGGAATCATTTTGAATATCCATTAAATGTAATACATATTCTTTTGTCGTTTGAAGTGTTTGATGCAACAGATGTCAGTTCGTTAAATTTATTATGTTTAAGATAAATTTGTTGCTAACCCATAAATTTATTGATCTTTTTTGAATGATATTCTCGTTAACTAATAAGTTAATTGGTTTATTTAAGAATTTTTTTCGTTGAACTGTTTATATAAAACCTTAATAAACATGCTATCAAGGAAGTTCATTCTTATACAAAGACCAAGTCATACCATAAACTAATTTACGGACAATCTTGCCACAATTTTTTTACAATCATTAGGTTTAGGCAAAGCTCAACTTAAGTTGACAAATTTCCATCCTCATCATATTACTAATTTTATCTCATTTTTGTTCTTGTCTATTTTATTTTTTCCTTCGTTAATAATAATAGTAATAAACACCAGGGTTAATTGTGATAAAGCTTTTGATATATTATACAAGATCATATTAGAAAAAAAATTAAATTAAAAATATGCCTAAAAATGTATGGTAATTATATAGCTCAAAAAATAATATATATTTAAAACTTAAGAAATATCTTCCGAATAAAAAGTATAAAAGACTTTTTTTTTATCTAAATGTTTAACCAAATGTAAGACTAACCTGTATTTGTTTTCTCCCGTATAGTGGTATTTTAATAAAGTTGATTTTGTGGAAAGAAGTTGCTTAAATTTAACGTTTATCTATAATTGTAAAGGTATTACGTACTATTATTTTCAAAGGTAAATTTACTCATGTATTTATATATAATGGGAAATCTTAGAATTTTAGTTGGACTCATAAATTCGTTCATGACCTTCTAATTATTTTTCATCCATATTATAATGGGTTTTATGAAGAAATTTTGTAAAATTTGTTTCTACAAGTTTTATATCATTTATTAAATTTTATAACATTAATTATATTAATTAAATTCACTCTACCTTTCACAGTTTTTATTTTTTATTTTTGCTGAATATTTTTCATACTAGATTTTTCATGCCTCTTGATATACTGGAGGACATTTTACTTCAATATTCCATTTCTAAATAAATCCTTATTTAATGAAGAAAAAGAAAAAGGCTTTTAGTATGGCATTCATGGTTTGGTCAATTCATTTCCGTGGAATTATCTGTAACCCCACATAAAGATGAATACGAAACATAAAAATTGGGAAGAAGGAAGAATGAAAAAGGAAGAAGAAAAAGAAAATATATTAATAGATTAAAGAAAATAAGAAATATATTTGGAAAGGCATGTGTAAAAAGAAAATAAATATTTTGCAGTACTAAAAAAACAAAGAATATTCCTGCAGCTATTTCATTCCTTTTGTTTTCCTTTTTTTGGTGAAACGGCTATATTCACTCCGTCATTCTTATCCTTTATAACCTACCTAGTCTTTATCACTTACTTTTTTTTATCACTATCAAGAATCAAGAATAATAGTAATCTTTCGGTACGTAATATATTTGAGGGCTGCTCACTTACAATATTCATCATTTGCTTAAGCATTTGTGATTAACGTTAACTAACGATATATTAAACAATTAAGCAAGTTGCTTTTTTCTTCTTCTTAAAGTTTTGTTGTTAATGGATAGCAAAGAACCAAACTAAATAGTTTACGTTATTTGAAGAATTAGATTTCTTTCTATTGTACGTTTGCTCACGTGGCATCTTGTCCTCCATTATCGTCAACCTTAGTATTCTTTTCCTTCATGATGGGTGGCATGTGATGAATATAAGTGGAAAAATGAATTAGTTAAGTAATGTTATTTAACTAATTCAGTATTTTGAGTAAAATAATACGCTAGCTTTCCGTCTTAATTGTATATTTAAGTTGGAAATGAAATGATAAATCTTAGTTAAAAAACCTAAGCGATTGTGTTAATTAGTTTTTTCTTTGAATTTATGAAATAATTGTAACAGTTTAAGAGTTAATGTGAATGATAAAGTTTGATTTGAAGTAAGAGAAAGAGAAAAGAAATGAAGGTAAAAGAAGAAGGATTTGGATTTAGTTGGATTAGGATAACATTGATAGAAAATGAGGAATGAATTACTGGGTGAGTGGTGGGTCACGTTTTCTCCCCAATAAGATGATTGACATGTTACCAACAACCAAAGCAAAAGATTGCATCTATTTTTTATCCTTTCTGGACGTTCAAATAGCTCTTTGGATATTGCATATTTATTATCTAAGATACTAAACATAGTATAAACTTTATTATATTGATTATCAACCATTATCATTTTTTTAATATTAGATATATAATATATTTTCTTTTTTATCATTCAAGGTTTTAATATTTAATATTCAATAAAGTCAAAAGCTATAAGAGAATGACATATTTACAAACACAGTTTGTTAGTAATAATAAAATTTGTCAATAAATTATTTAGTTAAAGATAAGTGACAAACAAATCTACTAGTAAAGTGATCGTCTATAAAATTTTCTCACGGATGTACAAATCTATTCTTAAGTATTAATAATCATAAAATCATGGATAAATGTCTTTTGATAAATATCTGTCCATAACATTCGTTAGTAATGTGACTAGATCTCCTTCTTTTTTTCTCTTTTTCATTTTTCCTTTGGTTTATTTCTTTATTTTTTTTTCTCGTTGTCATTGGGTCATCGTAGCACCACCACCACTTCCAAGATGTTTTCATCTTTAAGATCTTATTTTAAGACCTAGAAAAATATTTAGATGAGATATAATAGATAATAGATAATAATATGTATTTAAATTATTATTGTTGTATTAAAATGTTATGATAGCTTATTTGATTAGAAGCTTTCTATTGAAGCGTGAGATTTTGGGTTTAAGTCTAACCTATAATGTTTAAAGGTTGTTCTGTTTTGTTTAATTTAAATAATGGTATGGATTTTTATAATTGTTTTTAGTTGATTTGCGATTTGTAGTTTTATTAAAAATATTATGAAAATTTTAGATAAGTATTTTAAAAGTTGATACTATGTTATGTTGAAGATTTTAGGCCTTAAGCCTAATGAAGATAAAAATTACAAACCCAAGTTTACTCCATTAGTTACTTTGAGTGCAACTCTAGATCTAAACAAGCTTTAAAAATCATTCATTGTGAAGAAAATTTGTGCATTAACAAAAAAGTTTAATCTTGATGATTTTACATAATTAGAAAAGTTACGTCTTAAAATACAAACTCAACATTATGAACTTAATATTCCATGTAATTCTGAAATGAGAAATCTATCAACGATTTCTAAGCTATGTTAAGGATCGGTGAAAACAAGAAAACTTTTACTTATCCTTGATTGATGAATTGGTATTAACTTTATCTGTTTCAATTGCTACATGAAGATCGATAAAAATAGACTTAAAAATAGGATGGAAGATGAATTTCTAGCAAATTGTTTGATGAGAAAGATTTGTGAGAAAATTTATATTGATTCTATTATGGGTGATTTTTATGACATGAAGGAATGATACTTAAATAAAAGGTGCCATGTATTTATTTATTATAATTTATTTTTTATTAAATTTTATTAGATTTGAACTCCTCCTTTCTTGAATTTCTGGATCCGTAACTAATAGTATAATATTTTATGTGAGTTTGACATTCACGTTATTGTTTGCAGTTATTTTCGTCCTTTCTATTGTTGATCTTAATATATTATTATAAACTAAGTATAGATTCGTCCTTTTTTTTATACATATATACTAATTTTTGTTTTTTGGATGTTCCCCTTTGAATGTTATCATTGAGATCAATACCAAACAAAACATCAAACCTAGGGGGTATATCAACATTCTCATTCAAAAGATTTTTAAGAATACCGTACAATTCTCATAAGCTACATTCCAACCACGTTCTATACCCTCCGAACCATCAATGTCAAAACTTTCAGACTTTTTCTGAAATTGAAAATTTTAAATTAAAGACTATTTCATTAAAGATAACTTTCGTTCCTTGGCAAACATTGGAACTTTGTGCACTACAAGCAATAGTTGAACTTCAAGCTTAGATAGATATGAAATTACACAGTCAAAATCTTTGAGGCAAGACATAAATTATTTAAAAAAGTAACTTTTCCTAACTAAATAGACATTTCATACCTAAACCGAAATGAACCCAGAAGGCAATAACTCTAATTTGAGATTTATCGTTGATTTGAAACTCATTTTTTCTCTTCATTGAATTCGTTTTGCATCTGAAATTTAAGTTTCACCAACATGGTACCGATTATATATAATTCGCCTAAGCGGTGTTGCCAATGCATGTAAATGTGTAGAACAATTCTACCTTGTCAGCCGGATAAATTCTGATATATATATATATATATATATATATATATATATATATATATATATATATATATATATATATATATATATATATATATATATATATATATCGTAATTTGATTTGGAAATTTATGTTTTGATGGCAGAGGAAAAATACACACACATTCATTGGTTTAAAAAGGTTTTATTTATTTATTTCTAATAGAAATCAATATAAAAACGCGCACAATGAAAAATGATGTATGTAAAACTAAAAATATCAAGCACTTTCAAAGAAGCACCTACCCGATGGAAAGGGGAAATGTCGTGAAAAACATAAAAAAAAAAAGGACAATGAAACATCGTTCATTTGACTAGGAGATGCATTTTTAAGATGTGTAAAACTGAAAAGTCAGAAAAGTAGAAGGAAATTGATGTAGTATTATGCATAATGTCAAGTCTTAGATGTTGAAACAATATAATGAATTGAAAATGTTGAACAAGGTTACCATTTTAAGATTTCATCGTTGCTAAGGTTTGAGATGAACGCGTATACCAAGAATTTTCAGTATGATTACACATTAAGGGTTGACAAGAGATAATGAGAATGTAGGTGTTTGGTAGCTAGTTACCCTTTTTACACAAAATTGTCGTCAGGTATAGCATCTAATTGCCGGTGGATTTGATCATCTTTTGACTTTTAACAATGTCAAAAAATAAGGCATGTCGTCATTGTCTTTTATGAGAAAAAGTGTGTTCGAAAAACAAAGTGAGTTTTTGTTTCTTTCAATAATTAATTCATCTGAAGAGTGTTATTATTATTATATATGTTGATTTGAGAAGAGTCGGCACTGCGATATATACCTTCAAAAATTTCATATTCATTTGTCTCCAAAAGTTGACTCTGCCGAAACTTCATTCACAGCTCATTCACAGTGAGATTATGAAATATGTGCACGTAAGTTACCAACAGCGACTCTACGATTGGAACTGAAGTCAGATTTTAAAAGGTTTTTTTTGGAGAAAAAAATGCCTTTGATGATTAGTAGTGGATATTACTGAAGTCAGCAATATTTAGTCAGAAAATATTGAATATATGATCTTACAATTGGTTTTTTTAATTCATTTCTGACTCGTTAATATGTAACTGTTAGTTTTGTTCCCTTTTTTTCCAAATTGTCAATAATTCGGATTCGAAATAATAAAGTAAAATATGATATATTATAATTGAAGAAACAAATAAAAATAGTTTAGATTGATGAGACACTTAGGATATAATTCCTAAAAAGAAAACAATTCCTCTTTCTTAACTTTACGAAGGTCAATGTATTAAAAGATAATATGAAAGAGAAGACTGAAAACACTATTTGTGAGTTGATGTTTTTGTTGTGTTTAATTATATTCATATAAATAAGTGATATTTATAGGTAGAAGAAAGAAACTTAAGAATTCATTGTAATAAATATGATTTTAAAACAAAATAATTAGTAATCAATATAAAATAAATGCAAATTTTTTTTTATCCATAAATAGCATTTACATCTATGACTAATATTTTTTCTTTGACTTCTAGTATAAATGAAATAATTTTTTATTAGCATCCAAATGAATATTAGTCTTAGTATTTACACCAATAATTTGAGTTAAAAACATAATTTAATTCGGGATTAGTGACATAATACCTTTCAAATGGAAATCATGTCCAACACCTATAGTAATTATTAACTTCAAGTTTGTAATTGGACTGAAAATTATAAAAAGCTTAATAATGAAAGCAATATTTTTTCTCAACACAAAGACACATAATCAAAATATTAACTTTTTTTTCAGGTTTATGTTTTAAACTTTGAGCACAATCGGAGCATGAAGGAGACCATTTTAAATCATAAAACTCATAAGCATGATGTAAAAAAAAACAATTCCTTTTAATTTCATGTAAAAAGAACAAAAATTTTAAATTCACGAATCTGATATAAAGAAAGTTTATTATTAATTATTTCAAAATCAACAATTTTTCACAAGAATATTTAAATAAAAAATTTCAACAAACCCATATTTTAATTGAAGTGTTTGGTATTACTTAACAACAATTTTAGTATGATAAGATATTTTATAAATATTATTAGACAAAACACTTAAAATATGTCAATGACATCAAATATTTTTATCACAAACATCATAACAAATTAATTAGTATTGTTAAATATCACAAAAAAACATAACCATTGAGTCAAAGTTTTATTTGTTGCTACTAGCTAGCACAAGAATAAATCTTAGAGTTGTGAAAACGGGTAATCTGGCCCGACCCAACCTGACCCACCACGGGTTGGCCACTTAGTGAGCTAACCCAACTCGGCTTATTTATTAGCGAGCCGAAAAAATTTGAACCCAACCCGACCCACCACGGGTTGGTGGGTTAAACGGGTTGGCTCATTGACTCACTTAGCTTTTTTTCACCCTCTTCTTCTGAGATTCTTATAACATGTTACTTTAATCGATCAAATTGAAACAGTAATAATTGGACCAATTGATATAAAAGAAAATGAAGCAAAAGAACTCTATTGTTATATATTCTAAGCTATCAAACATAAAATTTTGCCAATTTAGTTTAATGAGACATACACAACCGTTTAACCAAGAAACTACATATAGCAGTTAACAAAAATATACAGCACGAAAAGCTCTACTGCGAAGTAAATGTTGTGTGTTTTGAATAATTAATTTAATTAATTTTATTTCAATAAAAAAAATAACCAACCCAGCTCACCACGGGTTTAACCCGGGTGAGCCGGGTTCTTAGCGAGCCGAGTCAAAATTGGGTCGCATAAAAATATTTAAATTTTTTTCCAACCCAACCCGACTCAAACTCATGGTGAGCCGGATTGGCTCACAAATTTTAACCCATTTTGACGACACTAATAAATCTTACCCACATATTTTTCAAGCATACTTGAGAATGAATTAATCATATCCATCACAAACAGATTATATAACATTATCTTTCACTTTTGCAATAAAATAAATAATTGTGAAAAAGTAAAATAAAAATAATTCTCTCTCTAAGAATGTTAGGGAAATAATCAAAATAAATTATAATAATTGTATAGAAATAAGACATAGATATAAATAATAGAATATTCTTTAAGTAAAAATAATAATAAAAAAATATGATACAATTATAATTGAAGAAATGAATAGAAATATTCTATGTTAAGACATAAATCACTCCTTATAGAGAAAATGTCTCCGGTGCATAAGCAAATCAAATTATGTGTTTCTCTTCCAAGATACTATAACTGGTCAGATCAATTGAGTGCAGAGAAGGATCTCTAAACTTGATGAATTCCAATGTCTCTAAATTATTTATGAGTTGATGTGTTTGTTGTGTCTTTATCCATGCAAATAAGTGGTATTTATAAGTACGAGAGAGACTTAAGAGTCAATTTTAAGAAATATGATTTCAAGATAAAATAATTTGTAATCAATAAAATAGATGTAAAAAATTGTTTATCCACAAATAGCATTTACATCTATAATTAATATTGTATAAAAAAATTGGTAGTAGTAAGATTTGATTTTAATTATTTATTTTTTAAATTATATTAAATATTTCGAACACTAAAGACCCATTTGTATAGAAGAGTTGTTGGAAGACTTGCGTACTTCTTGATTTCTAGATCAAACATTACATTTGTAGTTCACATGTTTAGTCAGAGTATACAAAACCCATTAACTACTGATTTAGCGATAGTTGATCACATATTACATTACTTGAAGTCTGCTCCATGTCAAGGTCTCTTTTTCACCGCCAACAACAAACTTCATCTTTCAATATATGCTAATGCAAATTCGAGTAACTGTTACAAGTTTTTAGTAGAATCAAACCAATGATTACCCAACCATTTTGAAGTTTCAATTGACACAACTATGCTCTTTTGCAATAACAAATTGGCGTGCACCGTGTTTCTAATCCCTTTGGTCATAAAAAGCCCAAACATATAGATTTTCACTATCATTTCATAGGTGAACTTGCTCAATGACAAGTCTTGATTCCCATTCATGTCATAATTGAACATCAAATAACTTATATATTCACAAAGGTCCTTCTTGTTACAATCTTTCATAGTTTCAAGTGCAAGTTAAAAATCATCAACATTTATTCTTTAACTTAAAGGTGAATATTATAATAAAGTATAATTAGATATTATATATCAATTATTTTGTTTTCAAACATTCTAGATATTGTGAATATTATATACATAAATATATATATATATATATATATATATATATATATATATATATCGTTAAAAGTTATACATCAACTAGTGGTAAGACCAATTTACAATATATAAGTGAGATGCAAATATCACCTTACAAGCCAGTTTTGTAAAACTAAGTTAAGCTTAAAATTCATTTCTTAATATGATATCAAAACTATGAGTTTTAGCCTTGTTATAGATATTGGCAAGTGTACCAAATGGTACAAGTAATAAAATAGATAAGTCTATATATCGTTTTCCCACAAAAACTTGTGTTGTTTATAAAAACAATGATTATTTACTAATAATATAGGTGAAAAACTTCGAATGATGAAAATAATTAATTCTTGTGAGAATAATTCTAAGATGCAATTAAATTGATGAAAGTACTTATGCGATAAAGACTTAATTAGGGTTAAATTTCATGCATCAAATCATTGTGAAAACACTAAACAACATATCTTTAATTCCTATTGTAGTATTAATACCACTATTTAACTAGTCCTAATGTTTTAGAGACAATTAAACTTATTAATAAACACTAACATCTTTTTAGTAAAATTCGGCATTAATAGTTTAGATGTTTTGTTCTTTGTTGTTTATTAAGTGTTAAACCTTATTTTAGTGAAGGTTGTTGTTTGTTGGGTTTATTATTCCACACATTATTGGGTCACTATCAGACTACTCATATTTATCTAGTCTCATGCTCGAGATTTATATGACTCGATGTGAGGGATATGTGTTATTGATTAGGAAGGTTGGATTTTTGTAGGATATTTATAATTTATAAATGGGAGCAAACATCACCTTACAAATTTTTGTTGTAAGGTTGAATTTGACTTAAAGTCAACTTCTTAAAATATTATCAAAATAATGAGTAAGAGCTTATACTAGAAAAAAATGTTATTTATTAGGTCTATTGTTCCATTTACTATCAAGTTGTTATCAAATCACGCATTAATGTTTAATCTCACACTCAAGATATATATGTTTCAGTGGAATGTGTTGGAAGTTATATCGACTAGTGATAAGACTAGTTTATAATATATAAATGAGTGTCAAATTTACTTTATAAATCAATTTTGTAAGATTGAGTTAAACTTAAATTCACTTTTTAAAATATTTATTTAGTTTTCAACTAGATACTATGCATTGTATATAATCAATTTTTATGTTTCCTTTTATATTAATATTTTTTATTATGTTTTTCTATTATATACCTACCACTTTTATGTAAATAACACTTCTTGATTCAATAAATTACTTTATTTCTTTTTATCGTAATAAGATGTAGATTAAGCAAGTAGAAAAGAAAGAAATACATACTGAAAAATCTAAATGAATCAGAAGTTTCGTTTATATTCAGAACCACAATTTCACGTCCATCACGGACAGACAAACACTCGTTTAATATTTTTTATTTAAATTTATTTCCAATCACGTAATTCATTATATTTCTTATTTATTATTTTCCATTTTAATTTTTACTGTCAAATTTTGTAATCGTGCGCATACTCTGAAACGTGAAGCCAAATCTATGTACGTTGTTGTTTTGGGATTTGACTTTTAGCGACATATTAAATGTACAACAGTAGTTTTAATGGTTAGAATTTTATTGAGTGATTGTTGGGAGAGGCATGAACATTACATTGTCACCGGTGAGTACTCACATGAGAGGGCAGAGGCGATATGGGCAGGTCCTAACTAGGGCTACCAATCACTTCATATATTCACCAAGCCTAGGATTTATTACTAATTAGCAATTTAAATTAGAGACTAAGGATAGAAGTTAAAAAAATTAGGAACTAAAGAGATAATCGACCCTTCCACTATTATTTATATTATAAGAGATGGAAGAGACATAAAACGAACAAAAAAATTGGATTTTATTTCTTTTTCAACAAGAAAAATGTATATTATCGGTTGCAAAATTGTTAAGCACATAATAGGGTTATACTATTTTATCCCTTTTGTATTTGTGCGGGCCATACAGAATCCCATTAGGTATAGTCACTATATTGTATTAGCTAATGAATTATCATACATGTTTTGGTCACTCTTGTTTGAAATTCTCACTAGTAAAAAAAAGTAGATTATGACGCCTCATATACGCTTCGGTTATACGAAAACCGAAGCGTACAACCATATACACCTCGGTCACAACAAAACCCGTGGCGGAACTGAGATACTTCCTCGGTTAACATTAGAGCCGAGGCCTATTCCACGGCACAGTGCACGTATTCCATTTGCAAGTCAGCTGACAACTTCCTATTGCCTCGGTCTGCTGTGCAACCGGTGCCTATACCACTCGCTATTGCCTCGGTTAACATTAGACCCGAGGCCTATTCCACTGACAACTTCCTATTGCCTCGGTCTGGTGGGAAACTGATGCCTAAACCACTGCTGCACCTGCTACGCCTGCTCCACCTGCTGCTTGCCTGCTACGCCAGACCTAGGGCATCGGTTCAGCAGGAACCGAGGTCGTTGGCCACAGGTTTTACATCGTTGTTGCTTTTAACCGGTGCTATATGGGGCTATTACCGCGTGTTTGAGTAACCGAGGTAGTAGCTCTCCTTCATTTTTTCAAAACCCGCAGAACCTCCATTTGCATCGCACAACTTCTTCTTCCTCGCCGCTACCTCCGCACTATTGCTGCCATTGGTCTCGCCTGCCTCCGTCTTGCCAGTGCTCGCGCATTCCACTACTCGTCGTCGTTCTTGGCCGCATCTCTGATGGACAAATTTATGATCACCAAAATATGATGTCACAAACTTGTTGAACAATCGGCAAGTATGACCGAATCGTTTCAAGTAATAAACTCGGTAAGACCAAGTATCGTTCTCCCAAAGGACTCACGGCCTAGTTTAGTTATGTGATTCTTTGATTAGCTAAGACTTAAGAACAAAATAATTGGATTGTACTATGCAAAAGACGAAAATAAACATGTATGCATGAGGTTTTGATCAATGGCAAAAGCAAAAGACAAGCACTTTCAATGAAATATATATATATATATATATATATATATATATATGAATATGTTGTTGGGGGTCAATTTCATCTTATCCACTCTCATATATTTTAGGAATTCAACATTCAAATCATCATTGTTAATGCCACTCTCTAAATTACCTTGTCAAGAAGGCCTATCCCTAATTACGAGTTCATACGATTCCTAGCATTCCTAATAATTAGTTCTCTTAGCACAGGAGCTTAACGACAACCAATATAATATTGGGAGTAATTCCCCGGATCTAGACTAACTCGTACGTTCCCGTATCGACAAAATCAATAATCATGCATTGAATGAGTTAAACAAAGCAAGCATTAAGCAAAGAGGAAAAACCCTAACTAATGATGAAAGAAAGCATAAATCTTAGATTAAAATGCAAGCACAAATTCCATATATGACAGCTTCAAAAGATTACATTGATTCCCCAACAAACATACAAGGTTTAGTTCACCATATTCATGGTGAACCTAGATGAACAATAATGAAAGAATGAAAGATAAAACCCTAGAAAGGTGAAGAGGTAGCCTGAGCATCCAAGATCCTCCTTCAAAAGGGTGGAAGAGAGAGTGTTTGCTTCATCTTTGCCAAAGATACCAAACCCTAAGACATCTAGGTCTTTAAATAGGACATAAAAATAATAGAAAACGGGTCCAAGCCCAAACAGATCATAAAATCGCAGAAAACTGGCCCAAAACTCGTATGGTTGACTTTTTCCGTATTCTGGTTGACTGGTTGACTTTTTGGTTGACTGGTTGACTTTTCTGGTTTCTGGTTGACTTTTCTGATTCCATCTCTCTCCTTCTTCACTTCTTTCACTAAATTCACCTTAAAACCTGCACAAAAACACTGAAATCAAGCATAAACCTGTCCAGCTCTCTTATTTATGAAAATATGGATAAAAACATGATTTCAAGCTAGTTTCTAAGTGTAAAGGTTGCTTTTTGTGTCAATTTTAGGCATGAAAATAACAGTTTTTCAACTGTTATCAATCTCCTCCCTTCGTCGTCGCCACTGGTGCCCCGCTGGTGCTACCTCCGCCACTATTGCCTCCGCCGGTGCTGCCTTCACCGAAGAAGACTCATTTATCTGCGGATGACCCTCTTGGTGCGTTAGACAAGCTTGCTAAAATCATTTCAGATGCGCCGATGATTGTACACTGTGATTCTACTACATTTGAAAGAGAAGCTGAGATCCCATTGTACTTGCATCATCAAGATGTTAGGGAGCTTGCGTCGGGTAGAGAAGAAATTAATATTACACTCATTCAGGTGTGGATGATGTAAGTTTATGAAAACTTTTTTATAAAATTCTATTTTATCAACTTACTTATATCAGATTATTTCTTCATTTTAGATATATGTTTGATGTTAGTAACAAGAAGGGGTTCAACGATGTATATGGGTTCATTGACCCCTCCATGACTCATGAAAGAAATAAATTTGATGATATCTAAACATACATCACCACCTGCTTTGGAATGGGGAAGGAGATATATTTTATCCCTTATATACTTGGGTAAGTGAAGTTTGTTAACTTTAAAGTTTCATTTATTAATTTTGGTATATGACAATTAAGTTATTACCAATTTCAGGTGTCATTGGCAGCTACTTGTGATCTCCATACCGGAGAACACTGCTGTCTGGTTTTGTTCATTGCAGAAGTCTCCTCCCAACCCTCTTAGACATGTAGTAGATTGGTAAGAATCTCAATGTTTCAACTTTTTTGTTATATAAATGTATGCTAAAGGAATTTTTTTTAATAGTTCCCTTGCAACACATATGATGTTATCTGGGAGATCTACTGCTACAGCTAAAAAGCTTGCATGGGTTGCCCTTAAGGTTTGGTATTTTAGTCCATACTTTGTTACATTTGGTTCCATTCAAATGATGTTACTTAACATTTTATAATTATGATGATATATTGTAGTGTAATAGACAAATGGGGTCATATGAATGTGGTTACTACGTTATGTTTTGGATGATGACCATCATTCGTGCACATTACACCAGTGGATGGGAAACGGTAATATTTAGGTTTGAATTTTATTTTCTCTATAGTTTGGATTTCATATACACTAATTGAAATCATTGTGTTTTATGCAGAGATTTAATAGGACTGCTCCAATTCCAGAGAAGTCAATTCAACTTGTGAGGAAAACACTTGCTAAATATGTAATTCATTTATATAATAGTATGTAGTAGATATTAGGATATAGTAAGTTCTAAGTTTATGTTTCTAAGTTTATGTTTCTAAGTTGTTTTATGCTTTTCTACATTATTATAAGTTTATCTTTGTACATTGCATTGATTTATGCTTGAAACTTGATTTATGATTACATTGGATTGATTTATGCTTCTAAGAAGTTGATTTATGATTTAATTCAATATATTTATGTTTTAATATAATTTTCATTCAAAATATACGTTTCTGCATTATTCTGGACTGTTCTGGTTATAAAAATATATGCAGGTTTGTTTCTGTGGTTGGGAATATTGCAGAAACAGACCTCATTTAAAAAAAACAAGGATATATGCCTCGGTTCACGTCATAATCGAAGTAGAAAGACCCCTTATGGCCTTGGTTATGGTCACACCCCGAAGTAGAAAGTATTCCGGATGAGAAAAAAAAAGTCTACTGCCTCGGTTCCAGCCACAACCGAGACAGTTGAACCGAGGCATAAAGTCCTACGAAAAAAAATTAAAAAAACCAAAAACTTTACTGCTTCGGTTAAGGCTGAACTGAGGCAAAATTCTCTCCTTTTATGTCTCGGTTCTCAACCGAGGCCAAAAGTATTAGACTTTTTGCCTCGCCTGAATATGCCTCGGTTCAAAAACCGCTGCCTATAGACAAAAATAACTGTTGTCGTTTTTCCTAACTGTACTAGTGTCTTGTCAAAAGGAATAGAATAACACTATACACACAATATGTGTCATGTCTTTGAAACAGAGCCAGTAAAATATATTTTTTATAATGATTTGTTTATACAAATTCTATTTTATTAAATATAAAGGGTGGTGCAATGGTAGTTTTTTATATATGAAAAATCTTTCTATATCGATTAAACCCAAAATCAATATAGAAAATTGGTATAAAAAGTAGATATAATTACATTTTTAATAAAAAGAAGAAATTTTTTTATATTGATAGAATCAGTATTGAAGATTGAACTAGTCACATTTTTGTAATAAATAAAAACCTTTTATACAAGGTTTAATTATAACAAGTATAAAAATTGGATATAGTGATATTTTTGTAATAAATAAGAAAACTTTCTAGTTCTAATTATAATTAATATAGAAAGTAATTTCTTAATATTTTAAAATTAGGATACACTGTAACACTAAATTTTTATAGATTTGTACCGTCGGGGATTCTTTCCCTTTGGTAGGAGGCTTACTCCTTCCCATTCTCTGATTCACGGTTCACCTTCTCGGACATGCATTTTTGTCTCAAAGAACCATAATGAATAATAATATGAATTTTTATAAACCAATATTAAAATAGTTATTAACTATTATCATGTACCAACTATAAATCACATATTTTATCAATATCCACATGTATCTACAAACACAAATTCTTTTTGTCCTCTCTATTTCTAAAATACAATTTCCCATATAATTGGAGCCCTATTCGTTCACCCTTTATTATTGCTTTTTGCCTATTGAATTCAACTATTTGACTTTGACCATATAGTTCAAAGCAAAACACGGCTACACTATATTTCATATAAAAAATCAGGCATCTATTTCTCCATACATTTTAAAAATTGTAGTTTATTAGTAAATTAGAAAGGTTTTTGGTCTTTGATACAAAGTTATTATTTTTTTCAAAAGTTTAATAAATTTTAGCTTTTGAATTTTAAAAATAAATAAATATAACCATTTTAATAAAATTACTTAAATTATAGTTAAAAGTAATTCACAAAAAATAAAAATATTCTCAAGTTTTATTTAACCGCTAAAAAAGAGATAATAAAAAAAATACTTGTAGTGAAACTTGAAAATAAATTGTAGTTCAAAAAGATGATACAATATCGTATGTACAATATAGATGGAAGGATATATCATACCATACATCTTGAATGGAGTGAGTGTGGTGGTGTTATTTGTGTGGGATTAAAGAATGATACTAAATGTGGGAGCGAGACAAAAGAATGAGAAGGAAGAACCAGTTTGGTGCAACACATAAGGATGAAAGTGTTTTAAGTAGTTTATATAAACGTTACAAAAGTTTATCGGTTAAATCATTTCATTTATTCATATTTTTTTTAGAAAAATTTTAAATTGATCTTCTTTTTTTATATATCTCAATTTAGTTTTTATTTTGAAAACTATGATATAATCAGATTATTTCCTTTAATAGTACTATAATAACATCGTTAAAGAAGTATCATATATTATTTAATGGATTCTTTTTAATTATTTTTATTTTTATTCTTTTAATTTAAAAAAAAATAAAAAAATTGTCACCTCTCAAGTTGACATCTTGGTAATGACAATATAATGTAATACTATCATATTAAGTGTAATGGTTTAAGTTTCAATTCAATCGTTATATTTTTATTTCAATTTAGTCACAAATATTTTTAAAATAAAATTTTTGTGTGTCTTTTCAAATTAAAATAAAGTTTAATTTTTGTATAAATGTTACATAAATATTTTTTTTAAACTAATATTGCATCTAAAATTTTGTTAGTCAATACTATATGAATGTAGTTAGAATGAATTCATTAGATTGTTACTTCATTCTTTGTTGTTGTGTTTAGCTTTTTAGCACAATGAAGGAACTCTTAAAAACCTTCGTACATGCCTTTACAAATTTGTAGGAATAAATATTCTTATGAATCCCTTTGCTTGCTGTAGAATGTGTTTTCCTTTACCACACTATTGCAAGCAAAAAACCCAACCACTCTAGATTCCGAAATTTAGGTTATAAATCAAAGAGTATAATACAATTATCCTCATATTTCTTCTATTACATCCAATCATAGGAAACCATTTTTTATGTGTTCCTAACATATAAATCTTAAAAAAAAGACATAATCATCAATTAGAGAAGAAAATTTGACGTTAATAATTTTATATTTTAGTCATGTCTAATATTTCACTTAAAGAAGTTACTTTTTTTTTTAATGTGGTGTGGGACACATATCTTAATGCAGTCTATCACAAAGATCATGGATTCCGTATTAATGTGGTCCATTGTTAACGTGGTTAACTTTAATGGAAGGGATTCTTTAGTGTTTAAAACATGTCATTCAGATTTTGAATTTGGGTTGGCGGGTCGCAATCGCCTCGTAAGTCAAACTAACTTCATTCAAAATAAATGGTTAAAAAACGTGTGTTAATTCAGTAGTTTTGCTGATAATTATTTATTAACTTACTTTTTACCATTTATACATAGTTCGAAAATAAACACGACTTCTTTTCTATATATTTCTTTTAACGTTAAGAAACAATACATGACTCTTACACTCCTCTAAATAAATTATACTTCCTTTATTTTTGTATTTTAGGATAAATTATGTTTTATATGTTCTGATAAAATATAAAAATTAATAAAGTAATCATAAAAATTTTTGGTAGTAACTTAGTGTACAAAAATATAAACATATTTAATTTAATATATATTTTTCTTAAAACTGTAAATAGAAAAGTGATTGAGAGACTCTATACAACTTTTTAAAGACATTTTCACGTTAACTTTTTGTAATGCATATAGTTGAGATATATCGGTTTTCCTTTCCAACTACAACCGTTAACTTAGTTACCTAAAATAATGATATCATGTTGTTTATTGAGTACCTAGTGTCAAATAACTTGTAGTCTATATAATTAGCAAGACGACCACCGAGTATTCTATAAAAGATGGTTCACCTAGTTCGATATCGAGGATTGTATTACTAAATGGGTAAGTTCAACAATCACTATTATATACCAAATACGAGGTATTAGGTACTACGTTTCTCATACTAAAACATGCATATATTCTTTGATAATGAAGGTTCTCACTCAACTAGAGTAAGGCGTATCGATATCTCCTTTTATTTGTCAAAAACATTCTCACAATGGATAACTTAATAGAAAAAACATGTACAGTTACTCACACGTAAGCTGGCCATTTGGCCAATGGGCCCAGGATTGTGACCCATTTAGATAAGGGCCCATGGTTAGTGAAGTATGCCTATAAATATTATCTTAATTGTACTTGAACTTTACTTTTCACATTAATTTAAAATCTCTAACCAAGTATTAACTTGAGCATTAAAGAATCTTCTAAAAGCACCCCACTATCGGTAGAGGACAAAGGAGGTTTGGAGGATGAGTACCATGTAGTGAAGAGTTTTCTAGGTGAAAGGAGACTTTACAGGGTATGTTCGGTTCTGCAAGAACGGTTGGTGCCCACTGTGGAATCGAAAAGTATTATGTGAAGAGAAGTTAGTCGTGT
Organism: Vigna umbellata; assembly: GCF_029865625.1. Lineage (NCBI taxonomy): Eukaryota > Viridiplantae > Streptophyta > Magnoliopsida > Fabales > Fabaceae > Vigna > Vigna umbellata. Next base: position 9,088,105 of record NC_142168.1, on the reverse strand, counting down.
CAAGAAACTAAGTTTGCAAGTATGGTTTCCATGAGAACAAGATCTGCGAGAGAAACTGACACCTTTGAGGTAGAGTTTTTGAATTTCTTTTAAGACAAGCACTAAGGAGATGGACATCTTGAAAAAGGAGAATGTAAGGATGAGGAAGAAGATTGAGGTCGATGCCTTGGTTGAGAAGGGGCAGGAGATGGAGGAGGTCGTTGACAACACGACATCTATGCGGAGGACCCCCTACACCTACCTTACTCACAAGGTGGAAAGTGAATACTACAATGTATCAAGGTCTCACTACTCTCGTAGTGGGTGAGAAACGTTGTCATCCTTTTGTTGACGGCATTACTGAGATCATGATGGCATACCCCTTAGTTATGGCTAAGCACATTCAAGAAGAGTTTAAATCTTTTATGGAAAATGGACCTATACTTTCTCTCTTGGGCCATTTTGGAACATCTTGGAGCTTTTAATATAGTAGAATAAGTTGGGTCTTGTATTTTGAGCCAAGTAGTCTAGAATTTATTTTGGGCCTTATATTTTGGAAACATGTGAGTGTGTCCATGTGTCATGCTCATATTGGAGAGGATTTCTCATAGGTAGTGACCTCATGTCAAATTTGTGTGTTCAGAGTTTTGTTTCTACAATTTGGAGACACCATTAGCGTATAAATAAAGGTATTTTCACCCTTGTATTAACACTTTGAGATTAGTAATAAAATGTTGTCAAATTGTTGAGTCATTATATTAATCTCTAAAGTCAAGGTTAGAACATCTTATATGATCTCGTCTAGTTTGTTTCTTCTAAAGTTGATCTGACCTCTCTCATAACACATTCAAACACACTCTCAGCACCAAAACACTAAAGGTCATGAGTTCTTTTTCCATTATCCACCTTTCTTTCGTACCTTCATGATCATGATAGCCTACCTTCGTACCTTCATACCTTCATGCTTTCTTTGGTCCAACCCACTTTGAGAAAAGAAAATGAGATAAGAATTTTGAAATTTGAAAAATAAATATAGTAATATGAGGGATGTTTTATTAGTTATTGTTTACTTTTAAAGTGAGAAAAAAAGATAAAAATAATTTTTTTAGTTTTTTTCATTGTGTTGTTGCGTTAAGGACATAAGTGAAGGAAGTGAGGTAATAAAACATAATACAATATATTTTATGGAAGATGGACCTATACTTTCTCTCTTGGGCCATTTTGGAACATCTTGGAGCTTTTAATATAGTAGAATAAGTTGGGTCTTGTATTTTGAGCCAAGTAGTCTAGAATTTATTTTGGGCCTTGTATTTTGAAAACATGTGAGTGTATCCATGTGTCATGCTCATATTGGAGAGGATTTCTCATAAGTAGTGACCACATGTCAAATTTGTGTGTTTAGAGTTTTGTTTCTACAATTTGGAGACACCATTAGCTTATAAATAAAAGTGTTTTCACCCTTCATTGACACTTTGAGATTAGTAATAAAATGTTGTCAAATTATTGTGTCATTATATTAATCTCTAAAGTCAAGGTTAGAACATCTTATATGATCTCCTCTAGTCTGTTTCATCTAAAGTTTATCTAACCTCTCTAATAACACATTCAAACACCCTCTCAGCACCATCAAAACATTAAAGGTCATGAATTCTTTTTCCATTATCCACCTTGTTTTCGTACCTTCATGATCATGATAGCTTACCTTCGTACCTTCATACCTTCATGCTTTATTTGGTCTAACCCACTTTGAGAAAAGAATATGAGATAAGGATTTTGAAATTTGAAAAAAAAAATAGTAATATGAGGGATGTTTTATTAGTTATTGTTTACTTTTAAAGTGAGAAAAAAAGATAAAAATAACTTTTTTAGTTTTTTTTCGTTGTGTTGTTGCGTTAAGGACATAAGTGAAGGAAATGAGGTAATAAAACATAATACAATATATTTAATATTATTTCTCAAATAAAACTTAAATTTTTCTTTGGACAAAGACATAATCTGCAATTCATTTCGTATGCTATAGTCTAAATAACTAAAACTGTAACAAATATTCTCTACAAAGAAAGAAAAGAGAAGGTAATTTCCATATCAGAATCACATCCTCCAGTCACACCTGATTACATAAGCGGACGTAGAGGATAAAAGAAAAAGAATGCAGGATAGGAAAAGAACACAGATAAAATCAGAGAGTAATGTTCATACCATCATGATGTCCCTTTACTCCTCAAAGTCCCATAAATAAATATTCTTCTTTCCAATACGTTTTGTTCTCAATTTCAAAGTTGTTGACATTCTGTCATTGTAACCAATTCTGGTCCCACGTTACGGGTTACATTACCATTATGATTTAAGTAGTTGACATGCTTGAAGTTTCATATAAATAATTAATGATCATGAAGGATGAATTACTTTTAAATTCAAAAGGCATGTAAATTTAAAAAGTAAATAAACTCCAAATCGTGTCTCTATGTTTCAAGAGTGCATTAGTTCTACATTGAACGAGGAAACGGAGGAAAGTCGTGTGTGACTAAAAACAAAAAACTGTGTCAATATTAAATATGCTCTTTCAACGTTGTCACTGTCTTCATCACGCATGTAATCCTCCATTTAGTTTTCCAAGTGGAAGAAAATCAGGAAAATGATATGCTTGGAAACGTATACTTAAAAATTATATATCCATTTAAATTATATTAACCATTTCATAGGTATAAACTATTTTTCCGTCCAAATCATTACAAGCTCTCTTGTATGTTCATCGTGATATATAATTGTGGAGAGGTGATATAATTATTTGTAGCCGGTTGGCTGCATTTGGAGGCTGAACTAAACCTAGAGAGAAGAAAAGTAAATAGTATGAGGTTTTTGTGTCAATAATTGAACACTAAGATGAATTAACACTTGGAAGTGAACAATAATGTTTTGGTTAGAACAGCACCGTCCACCTTTGTGTTCCTAAAACCACTATATTATCACTGTGATATATGCATATGGGATTCCAACTGATATATAACACCTTACTTTTGCTATGTTTATCTTCATTTCTTGGCTCTTTTTCTCAATTTTTCATTTTAAATGCGCTGGTATTTACAGAGTCATTCTTAGAGAAAAAAGTGTAAAATTTAATGGCGGAGAAACCTCTTAGCAGTGGATCTAAAGGGACATGTGGAACTGACAAAGCCGTCAACAAGATGCAGATAGATGTTCAAATCATGACACGTTACAATGTTAATTCCCCTAAGGTACGGAGAATCCCTGCTACAAAGCCGAAGCTCCTCCCCGATCTCCGAGTACAACAGCCACTGTACCTCTTCCACGCGCCTACGCATCCATCTCTGAAAACTAGCCACGTGTTCACCTCCCTTTCCCTCCACGTCACCTTCCTTTTTCTCCACCTCATCAAAAACAAATCCCGGTATCTTGGTTATAACATCATCCGAGTTCACTATCCGCAACACCTTAGTCCCCTGCTCCTCCAGCCGCCGACGAAAGCTCCGGTTCCCGATGCGGGGCCCGCCGAAGGAGATCACCGTCACATGCGGTGGCCGGAGAAAACTGTTTCTTATGTCATACGCGGTTAGAGTCGCCAATGCCGCCCCCAAACTATGCCCCGTAATGGTCAAACTCAAGTTTTCTCCTTCGTAAGTTTTCAGGATCCGACCAATCTCTTTCCTCACCATATCTTGCAAGCTCATAAACGAAGGGTTGTCACTCAGCTTTGACGTGTACAAACTCAGAAACCCACTTTCCACCATAGCCCCATTTTCTTCACCACTGCATGGCTCTGCCGCCGTAATCCCAGTTGCGGTAGGTTGAACCACGTTATTCAGAGTGGCTCGAAGATTTTCGAGCCACTCAAGACACGTGGTGGTACCTCTGAATGCGACAACAATGTCTCTTCGACCCAGTCGTTTGATCTCCTCTTTGTTGTGACACACTGCCACGTACCCAATGTAGCTTGATTGTGTTGCCACCCAACTCGGAGCTTTGTCCACCCAGGTAGGTAGTTTGATCCCCGAGGTTGCACGTAGGTGCTTGGTTACCTTGTAACCGGTGTTGTGTAATCCGCACCTTTCCAAGTGTGTGCTTTTTGGGAACTTGCATGTGGCGTAGTTAGGGGATGAAGGGTCGAATTCGAAGGACTTATACGCGGCCTCAACGAATTGGCCATAGCGGAGAATCTCGGCGCGAAGGTTCTCGTCCAAGGGGTCTAACAGACCGTTCCAATTGTTCATTCCTTGGTATTCCTTCCATCTCTTTCCAACTTTGTTCGTCAATGATGTCAATGGTGGTGACATTGACGACGATGATCGTAACTGAGGCATGTTTGCGTTCATCATTTTGTCCATTTTTTGTACGGATTGGGTTGATTGAAGTAGGGTTGTGCTGTGTGGTCTAAGGAGGGTTGGAGCGTGGTGAAGAGTTCTCATGAGTGAGAATGAGGGAAAGAGAGTGAGGGAATGAGCTTGTGCTTTGTGTTGGCGTGGTGTTGAGGGGAAATTTATAGGTGAAAGAAGGGTTAAGAATGAGAACGGGAAAGATTAAGTTGTTACTTGGGTGAACCAATCATTCAAGTTTTATGACCTTGTCTTTTGAAGATAAATGAGATGGGACCAACATCTGTGTGATTTTTAGCCAATCATATAGCTGTGATATTTCTTTGGGACTCTTTTATGTCCTTAGTGTAGATATAAAGTTAGTGTTATATTCAGTAATTTCATATGCATTTTTTTTATTTTTATAATTTTTGACCCGTACACAGTAAAAGTTTTAAAAATGTCTAACGCCATGGCCACGAAAAGCCACCAAGGAAAGTCTGTGAACGCATGACACCAAAAGTGCCATCTTGTCATTTACCTTTGTTACTAAATCTTAAAAAATTTCACTTCATCCTCTTAATTTAGGAAACAGTATAATGTTATACTAAAAATAAGGCATCTTTTAATGTCAACAAATAAGGCATGTCGTCGATGTTCTTTTTTATGAGAAAAAGTGTGTTCGAAAGACAAAGTGATTGTTTGTTTCATTGAGCAATTAATTAACATCTCACGAGTGTTATTCTTATTATTATATATATGTTTGTTTCAAAAAAACACGGCATTAGTGATTCTTTCAAAGATTGCATATTCATTCGTTTATGTAAAGCAATGTGAGTTTGTCTCCAAAAGTTGACTATGCAGACACCTCATTCACGGTGGGATTAGGAAATATATGCACATAAGTTACCGACAGCGACTGTGCGATTGGAACTGAAGTCAGATTTTAAAAGTTTTTTTTTTTGAGAAAAAAAGGGCAGGTAGTACATAACTTCAGCAATATTTAGTCAGAAAATATTAAATATGATGTTAAAATTGTGTTTTTTTATTGATTTGTCACTCATTAATACGTAACTGTTAATTCTTTTTTCCTTTTCTCGATTTGCCAATAATTCTGATCTGAGTTTCCTAAATAATATATATATATATATATATATATATATATATATATATATATTATTTAAAACAATGTGTAAGAAAATATGATAAACAAATCAAGTGAGAGATGAAAAAAATAACAAAGAAATATAATTTTATCCTAGTTCACTTTTCTGAAAAAGTTATATCTAGTTAACCAAACTAATTGACTTTGTTTAACTTTATACAACATAAATAAAAATGAGGAAGAAAACATCTAAGAATTAAAATCTTCTGTAAAATCTTATAACAATTATTTGTAAAATCTTATCGTAAGATCAGTTTGATTACTCTAATTAAACATAGCTACAGTAAAAGAATTAAAAAAGAGAGGGAATACGATCACCTGAAAAAAAAGAAGCTAAATATCTCTCAATTGTAACAGTACCTCCTAATGTCTGGAAAAAAGCCATTGGCTACAAATTAAAAAGGACAACTAGAAAAATTGAGCAGACTAAAAATATAAAGTAACAATGACGTACCAAATGATAGAATATTTTTTCTCTTGGTGCTTATATTTTCATCGTAATTTAAGCCTGTATATACTGAATAAATTAAGATGTATCTTTGAAAATGGAAAATAAGAAAAGTGGATGGATGGAAAGACTTGGTGAGATGAGAATGAGATCCGCCCAACATAAATTAAGATGTGACTTTGAAAATATGGTAGATAAGTAACTGAAATAGGAAACAATTGGTGAAAATTGTTGTGTTTATAGAAAAAATGTAACTCTGGAAATGAAAAAAATAAATAAATTATGGAGCAGTTGGTGAGATGAGAATGATATATACCCAACATAATGAAGATGGAGCTTTGAAACATTTGCTCTTGTGAATGTTTTAAAGGTAACAACATATTTCCGAGGTGGTCAATTGGGCGGCATGTCATGATCATTCCACTTTCACACACGTCAAAAAATATGTTGTTGGTTTAAGATACGTTAAATAAGTGTTTGGTCTCCCATAATTTAGTGAAGTGGTCCATTTCATATTAAGAATAACATTTATTGTTTATAATAGAAAAAGCGAGAAATGAAATAGAATAGGTTAAGGAAAGATAAATAAAAAAGAAATCAATAATAACTTCTTCAGTAGACTAAAAGTAAATTAGAAATAAAAGAGATTTGTTTAGGTTGCAATATTTTATTGGTTTGATATCAGATAAGCTATTTTGATAATATAATATTTATGGTTTCGGGAAATCTTAACCGACAGAGTTATATGGTAGGTTGGATGAGTTGAGTTACTCTACCAGTCCGTTTCTATTATGTTTATAGTGTTCGGTTTTCGAGTTATTTATAGTGTTCGATTTCTATTTGTCTACGGTATTCGATTGGTACCTCAGAAGGATTATTATGTTCTGTCATTGTAATCCTACTTAACCTGGGGGCTTGGAAGAGCTTGGCCTCAGAGGAGCTTGATTAATGGAGCTCAACTTTGGAAGAGCTCAATCTTAGAAGAGCTCGATTTAGGTGGTCGACTGAAGGAGTTCGTTCTTATGAGCTCGACCATGAAAGCTCGGTTGAAGGAGTTCAGTTTGGAGAGTTGTTTAAAGAAGCTCGTCACACTAGTAAAAAAACATTTTTTAACACGCTATATACACTTCGGTTTTACTGAAACCGAAGCGTATAAAAGCGCGGTGGCATTTTCGTAAATATTGAGTGGTTATATGTCTCGGTTATAAATGAATCGATGCCTATAGATGTTACTGTCTCGAGTAAAAGACCAACCGAAGCATATAATATAAATTTTGAATGGTTTAAGCACCGGTTTGGTGCAACCGAAGCATATAATATAAATTTTAAATGGTTTAAACACAGTGTGGTATAACTGAAAGGGTTTAGGCACCGGTTTTGATATAACCGAGGTAATACCCTTGTGTTAAAATCAAAATACCAAACAAATTTCTCTCTCCACTCTCGTGATTCTCTGCCTCCCTCCTCCTCCGATTTCTCTTCTCCACCAAACCCCAGCATCAGGGCGCCACCATCACCAGCCAGGTCGCCGCAAGCACCGCCGTTCAACCACGCCGCCGGCCGCTGCTGTTCCACGGTGCTCCACCTTATTTCTCTCATCTTCACGGTGCTCCACCAGTCATTCTCTCCATTCTGATTTCCTACGTCTTCACTCTCGAGAGAGGGATCTCCTCATCGCATGCCTTTCATTGTCACGGTAAGCCTTCTACACTCACAGAATCATCTTCATTTCCTCTATCCTTCATTTTCCACCGAAACATTCATAGATCTAAACCCTCAGTTAGGGTTTCTTCTCCTTTTCACCATTTCCCTTCGATTCCACTGATTAAAACCTTGTTTTCACCATTAGAAACTTTTTCCACCGATTAAACTTTGATTTACACCGATCAATCGGTCCAGAATAGGTTTCCTTCTTCTTCTAGGGTGGTAGGAATTAGAATTAAAGTAGAGAATTCGTTTTGATATAGGCATTTTTACTTAATTAAATTGTACTTGGGTTTTGCCAGGTTCTCGGCATTATGGGTGCTCTGGATCCTCATTTGCATAAACAAAATCAGAAAACCTTGCCAGGACCTCATGGCGACGTTACCTGCCCTACCAGCGATTCAAGTCAACATATTCAGTCTATGGACGAATTTCCCATGGACCTTTGGCCTTCTTTTGCTTCTTCGGATGACTACTACTCCACGGTAGCTTATGTACATTATTGTTAATATTGTTCTGATTTTTCCCAGTTGTTTCAATATTTATGACTTCTTTTTTGTGATTTAAGGTTGCGATTAACTCTCTAATGCGTATTGATAACTTTTTGGCAAGTATATCAAATCGTTCCAAGTAATATAGAGTAAGTTCAAAGTATCGTTCTCCCAAGGGACTTGTGCAACACATGACAATTCTTCCTTTTATAACTCAATTAGACATCAAAGTGTACAAAAAAAACACAAGAAACTCTTTTTGGTATTTTTATCAAACAGTTGGTGTGCAAGGAATTATATTTAAAAGAAACTTCGTTGGAATTGGGTTTCATGAATCATAGGAATATAAAACTATGTTCAATATTTCATTACTTCATTCAAACATTCACATCAAGGCATACTAGTCCTAATTCCTTAGCAACTAGTTCTAAATTAATATATTAAAATGATAATCCCTTAGTCAATTTAATATACAATTTGCATTAAGTCCGATGTTAAGAATGATCAAGTTATTGAGTCTATCCCTAGATCCCAAATCACTTAAGTGCTCTATCTACGTTCGTTCATGTTCAAAGTTACTTTCCAGTAATCAAAGACATTCAAATAACATTATATTTTCATACAATGATAATAAATTCAAGAAAGAGCATATGAACGAACAACGATATATTTAGCAGGAAAATTACAGTGAGTTCATTACATCCAATCCCAACGAAAGAGAAATTTAACTACTCCTAGTCATCTAAAACGTACACATTTGAAGCAATCCCCTGCAAAAATGATGTCTTGATGCCTTGAAGTAGTCTCCAGAAGTTCCTGAGATGTTTTCATTTCTTTCTTTTGTCCGGAACGTCTTTTAAAGCCACTTAAATTCATTAATTCGCTCAGCGCACATGTACTGGTGCGCTATGCGAATTTTCTTAATTGCTGCACTTTAACTGATGTTATTCGCTCAGCGCACAGGTACTGGTGCGCTATGCGAATTTTCTTCTTCTGGCAGTGCGAATTTTGGCTTTCGCTTTGCGAAAATTGGCTGACAGAGTCTAAATAATATATCATTTCCTGTACAATATTTTACATAACAATCTACTACCTATTACAACTTTTCAATGAGAAACAACATGTAAAATTACAAGATTGAGCTCATTTATAAGTATAAAAACAACTCTTTTTCACACTTATCACGTATATTGAGAGATCCATCACTTGCTAGTTATCACCTAAAGGTTATTGGTTCCCTTATGTTCATATTCAAGGTATGGAGCACAAAAGATGCATATAATGCTTTCTTTCTTTTTCTTTCTTCCCTCTTTGTTTTTTGTATTGCATTATTTAAGAAGTATTTATGATCCTCCTGACTTGTACTCTCTGGTTTCTTAATGGATTTTAAGAAGGGGAAAAGAGAAGAAAGGGTGTCATGTCTGTTCTTGGTAGTTTATCCCTCTGCTCCTGTACTTCATAACAATTCACATATTTTGGTGGAGTTACTAGAGGTGGTGTTGGACCTGAAAATTGAGCAAGTTGAAGCTTGAACCTTCTTTGTGTTTGATGAAAACTTGAACAAATGTTTGATACAATAGCGAAGATATTATTTTTCTGAGTTCTCACTAGTTAGTAAAATTTCTCGTGATTTTAATTTTTAATCTAAGTGTCAGATAATGGAGAGCTCATCAACCCTTTTGCATTACTTTCTAAAGAGCCATCTTAGATCACAAGCAAATAGACATTTTCACTACACCAGAATGCACTTTCATAGCAATGATTGCATGTTTAAGATTTCTTGTGTATCATTTTGGGCCTTTCACAACTAAACAATATTATGCTTTCTGTTTCATTGGCTAGATATTGTTGAATAACACGTCAGTTCCATATATTACTGATATTCATTTCCAAAATGTTTTTGTTTTTGTTTGAGGTCAGTCAATGGGACTTGGCTGCGTTCCGTACTTGCCAAAGGTTAGCTCTTATTCTTATTCTTAAGTTTTATTTTATATCTGACTTGATACATTGATTTATTGCATTTGAATTTGTATCCATTTTTTTTCTTTGCTTTTGCCCCCTCCTTGTAGGTTTTGCCTGATTTTTTTCATACTGTTCGCACATGTGGAGCGTGATGTTTTGTCTAGTGAAGTATTCAATTTATTTGTTTTCTTGTGAGATCATCACCAAAATGGTGTATGAAAATGGCATTGGAGATGTTTGAAAACTAATAATTGTTGATGCTTTGGATGCAGCATTTTGAAGAGAGACATGTGCTTCTAACGACAACTTGGATTTTCCCTGACTTGGCTCTTTGGAAGCAAGTGCCTTTAGTTCAACAAAAAGAAGTTTGGATTTTACAATTATATATCCCATCACTGTAAGTAATTTTGATGTACCTGCTTTTTACATTAATTTTACTGCTGTTGATAATCACACTGATTTTAATGAAATTACTGCAGTTCACACTGATTTTATAGTTGTTGATGGTCATATTGATACACCTATTAAGGCAGTTTATGAAACTTTTCAGTTCAAGATTTTGATAGTTGTTGCTGATCTTGATTCTTTTTTATCATATAGATATTGATCTTATTAAGCCTATTACTGACACTGCTATTATTGATTTCACTTCCAATGCTCTTGATTTAGTTTATGTTATTGATCATGATATACTTGCTGCTGTTTTTGATCCAAATGTTGATGTTGCTGATTGATCTGATTTTTACACTGTTTTAATTGATAACAATGTTGCAGTAGCTGGTGAATTTCATGCTTCTGTTTCAGATCTTGATGTTGTTGATTTTATTATTGTCACTGCTGATTATGATTTTACTATTGTTGTTGTTGCTGATTTTTCGAGTGCTGATTTTGCAATTGTTGATCATTGCAGGTGAGGAAAAAATCCTTTGGCTATGGTTTTGGCTCGTTTTAGAGAACTTGCACGGCATGTTGAGAAGGAATTCAATGAGGCTGCTAGTGTACTTTATTTCATGTACAGAGATGAACATCAATGGTTTCTAAATTATTTCCATTTAAACAACCTTGATGCTATTGTAAAGGAGTTTCATTATTTAAATTTAATTATATCATGTTATGATTTGTAAATAGCTTTGTAAATAATTGTGCTTTAGAATGGTTTCATTATTTTCTATAATTATTAACGTGTTAGGTGTAAAACAAAGAAAAAAAGTCCTTCTATTGCGTCGGTTAAACTTCAAACCGAGGCATAAGACTCAACCAGGAAAAAAAAAGTAAAAACAGGAACACCATATAATGCTTCGGTTGCATTTGAAACCGAGGCAAAATCATACATTTTTTTGTCTCGGTTCAGAACCGAGACAAAAAGTGATAGACTTTTTACCTCGCCTGCATATGCCTCAGTTGCGGAACCGGTGCCTATAAGCGAAAATAACCGCTGTCGTTTCTCTTGATTGTACTAGTGTCATAGAGAGCTCGATTGAAGGAGCTCAGTTTGAAGAGCTTAGCTATAATAGCTCGGTCTAGAGAGCTCTATTTAAGAAGCTTGGTCCTAGGAGAGCTTGGTTGACGGAAGATGAGAATTCATAGTAGATTTTAAGATCCAATTGTGTTTTCTTAGGTTATTTTTCAAATTAAGGAGTTAGTTCTTATGGCTAAGAATAAATTTAAAAAGCATGAGTAATATCACCGCTGATATTTTGGTGCTGAAATTTTTCAATATTCAAACCATAGGGAAGGTATGATGGATTCATTTATGGGCATAATATGACTAATGGTGCAGCTAGAAGGTGTCCTAGTTTGGCTTCATGTGTGGAGAATGGGTGAATATGGGGGTAGTTTTTCAATTTTTTTCTGTACAAACTTCTATTTATGTTCAGTTTATGAGGATCATTTCTTTCATTGAAGCATGTTTGAAAGAAGGCCTTTCAGAGGCTTTGATTGAAGAATGATTTTTCTTTAATCCATCATAGTTTTTTGGATTAACGAGTGGATCCTTGGAGTCTTATAAGGAAATGATATCACTGTTTTCATTTTTGTAAACATACACACCTCAAAATTTCTCATGTTTTTGGTAAAGGAAATCATTGCGCTAATAAGTTAGCTAATTTAGCTTTGATTCATAGAGAACAATATAAGTAGTTTAATGTTATACCTCTGTATATTTATTTATATTCCTTTTATGATAAGTATAGTTTGTCTATGTTTCGTAAAAAATCATTTTTATAATGGGTTTGGTGTAGTCTTCCATTTTATGTATTATTTTATATTATTTTTAATAAATTTTCATAGTAAAGATTGACGGACTTTCAAATACCAACATATTTGAAATATCAAAACTTGTAGTAATCTTTAACATGACCTTACTTAAAAAAGAATATTAACGTGTTGTTTGAATAATATAAATATAAAGTAATCAAGTATAAAAAAAAATATAAATATGATTACAATGAAAAATCTGGTTATTAAAATAAAATGAAAGAAAATAGAAAAAGAAAAAAAATCTAAAAGAATCAAAAGTTTCATGTGAGATTATGTTTGATATGAATGAAGAATAAAGAAAAAAATTAAATTAAATTAAATTTACTATACAATTAGGAAAATAAATTTTACATTTAATAACTATTTTTCAACCCTGCCCTTTAAAGTAAGGGTTAAATATCTTTTTAGTCCCTAAACTATTGGCCGTTTCTGGTTTTCGTCCCTCTTTCAAAGTAAGGTACAATTTGGTCCTCATTCTTTTCGAAACGTTCGTTTTAGTCCTTGAAATTTTGGTTTTAGTCCTCATTTATTGCTAAATGAGGACCAAATTTTTAAACAGTGTTTAGTTTTCGAGGACTAAAACGAACGTTTCGAAAAGAATGAGGACCAAATTGTACCTTACTTTGAAACAGGGACGAAAACCAGAAACGGCCAATAGTTTAGGGACTAAAAACATATTTAACCCTTAAAGTAATGTAGCAATTAAAAAAGAAAAATTTTGTTACTGGAAAAATTGAAGAAGAAAAGGTGTAATATAATGTGTATTAAATGATTGTAACGGTTTCTTTCATTATAATATATTCTTTCATTCTATATTATGTTTAACGCCTAAATGCTATTTTGATTTCTGCTTTATTAATTTTTTAATATGGTCTTCATTATTTTTGTTGTTTAATGTGGTCTTTGTTTTGATAAATTTTTTTCAATTTAGTTTTTTGAAATGCTCTTTAAATTTTTAACAAAAAATTAACAATGTGTATCATGTGTCAATTTGTGATTTTTTTTTTTGAAAATTTTATTGTATTTTTTTAATTTTTTTAAAAAATTATTTGAGTCTAGTAAATATTGTGCCACGTCTTAAAGGAGTTTACAGATTTCTTTACGGTCGATACCCTAACCGTTAAGGAGCAGGAGAAAGGGAAGGAGGTCGTTGACAACATGACATTCGTGTTGAGGACCCCTTACACCTACCCTACTCGCAAGGTGGAAAGTGAATACTATAATGTATCGAGGTCTTACGGCTCTCTCATAGTGGGTGAGAAGCGTCATCATCCTTTTGTTAACGACATTATTGAGACCATGATTGTTAACTATTTTATGTTTTAAGTATTTGCTAAATAACTGCACCTTGATTTTTAGGAAGAATAAGTATAGGGGTGTTATTCTTTCGTCCACTATTCACGTAGGTTGTTAGTCAGTTTCTTTTCTTTCAGTTTCTTTTGTAAAGGCTTATAAATGCCATCTTTATTATTTGAATAAATGTGCAGTTTTTCACAAAAACTTAAATTGCATCAGTATATTCTCAGAGTCTTAACAATTGGTATCAGAGCTCTATCAAGGTGCCTGATACAGAGTGATACAGAGTGAGAAAACAGTGTGAAAAGTCATGTATATCTCAGAAAAATTCGTTCAACCAGCTATCCCACGCTTCGATGGACACTATGACTTCTGGTCCATGGCTATGGAAACTTTCTTACGTAGCAAAGAACTATGGCAACTTGTTGAAGACAGAATTCCAGTGCTGACTTTGACAGCAACCAAGGCTCAAAGAAAAGATGTAGAAGATGTGCAACTTAAGGATCTAAAAGTGAAAAACTTTTTGTTTCAGGCCAACGACAGAGAAATTTTGGAAACAATTCTTGACAAAGGTACGTCACATGCAATCTGGAAGTCCATGCAAAAGAAGTATCAAGGTTCAACGAGAGTTAAACGTGCTCAGCTTCAAACACTTCGTCGTGAGTTTGAACTCCTAACAATGAAGGACGGTGAGAAAGTCGAGAGCTACATTGGACGCACACTTAGTGTTGTAAATAAAATGAGAGCCAACGGTGAATCAATGGACTCTAGTACAGTGGTTAGCAAGATTCTCAGGTCTTTAACCTCAAAATTCAACTATGTGGTATGTTCTATCGAGGAAGCCAATGACCTTAGTACCTTGAGTCTTGATGAACTCCATGGGAGCCTGCTTGTGCATGAACAACGAATGCAAGATTCTCAACCATCATAAGAATAGGTACTGCACGTTACGCAATATGATTGGGCAAGTTGTAAGACCCATAAAAAAAAATATTTATAATAGTAAATTTTAGCATTTTATTAGTAATAATAATTTTAATGGATAGAAAAATGTAAATTTTTGGATATAAAATTATAGTAATTCTAGAGGGAGTGCTTCAAATTTTTGATAACTTATTTAGGATTTTTTTAAGAAAAGTGAATAGTGAATAGTAAATAGTAAATAGTAAATAGTAAATAGTAAATAGTGAATAGTGAATAGTTAAAAAAAAAATATATTAAAATAAATTGTGGAAGAGAACACTCCACGTAGAATTAATCATTCAGAGATAAGAATGGTGAATAAAAAATAATTTTTGAATAGTAAAAATGAATAGTAAAAATGAATAGTAAAATTTTTTGGCTATAAATAGCCAAGGGGGGGAGGCTGAAGAGGGGCACCAAAATTCTAGAGAAATTGTGAGAGAAGAGAGTTGGAGGAAATTCTAGTTGAAGAGGGAAAATTCTGGAAGTTTCCGGAGAACGGTTTGAGAAGAGGAAACTAAGTCTGGAATAGAGGTAAGGGGAGCTAACTTTGAGTATTTCCTTTTGTATTATCTTGAGTCTGGAATATGCTATATTCTGCTTTTGTCTGATCTTAAATCTTGAATATGGAGTATTTTGTTTCTGTATGATCTTGACATTTAAATAAGAGTATGCTTCTGTGATGATATCCAAGTGTGATAGTTGTAAAATGTGATGTTGATTATGTTATGCCATTTGTATGTTATTAGTTGTTTATTTTTTTGTATTTTGGAAGGATTAGAAATTGTCTAACCGGCTCTGCCAGATTCAATTTCTTGTTTCCCCAAACATTTTATTGCTTTCCTTATTTATTTTTATTGTATTTTGGAAGGATTAGAAGTTGTCTAACCGGCTCTGCCAGATTCAACTTCTTGTTTCCCCAAACTATTTATTGCTTTACTTATTTATTTTATTGCATTTTTGGAAGGATTAGAAGTTGTCTAACCGGCTCTGCCAGATTCAACTTCTTGTTTCCCCAGACATGTTATTGTTCTTGTTATTTAATTATATTGTATTTTTGGATGGATTAGAAGTTGTCTAACCGGCTCTGCCAGATTCAACTTCTTGTTTCCCCAAAAATTTCATTGTTTTATCTATTTTTTTATTGCATCTTTCTGGAAGGATGAGAAGTTGTCTAACCGGCTCTGCCAGATTCAACTTCTTGATTCCCCTAAATTTTTATATTAATATTATTTTGATGGTAATGGGAGCTAATTATTTTTGTATGAATTTATTTTATAAAATATTTGCATATGAATGTTGAACTGGTGTGCTCTTGTGAAACTATTTTATGACTTTTATTATATTGGGTATGATAACTGAAACTGTGAAATTGTACATGTTGTGATGTGATGAATTTAATCTATTTTGAATGAGTTTGTTGGCTGAAATTGATCTTGTTGGAAGGTCTGAAGTAAGGGTTCTGAAATAGCTTATATATGGATATTAAATAGATGTATAGATATTGTTTGAGGTTGCTATGAGAGGAAGTGAACACATTAAAATTTGGCATTTCAAATTTAGAGCATAAGAGAACATGGTAGATAATTTAAATAAATTAATTGTTAATTATTGAGGGCCCTTCTTTGTTGGTGGGATAGAGGAACCTTAAAAACCTGAGTTGGCACATCCCTGATCATAGAGCAGCCCTGGCCTGGTCCAGTCAGTTGTGACTAGTCATATGTGCTGGCGTCGAAGGTGAGTTTGATGCGTTCAGACATCTGGGTCCTCTCCGGTGACCAATTGGGGTAAAGAAAAATCTCTACTAGGATGAAAATAAAATAAAACAAGTTGATTGTAGATGCATAATATTATCATGGTAAAAATTTCATATATATTTTATTTATCATTACATTGAGCCCAAACTTTAATATGTAGTTCCTAAGATATGTTGATGTATTTTGGTTGATCCATGATCTTTGTTTGATGAAAATATGTTGAGTTATACTCGTTATGGGCAAAATGAGTTTATAATATGAAGCATGATATCTGGCAATATGTTTAATTTATTGATACCAAAACGGGTTATTATGAATTCATGATTAAAGAATGAACATGATTGAGTTAGGTGGATAAGAGGGTATGAATTGTTGGTTTTTATGAAATGTTGGAGTGGATATGAGAAATCATTACTTACGAAATGATGTTTACTACCGGGAGTAGTATGTTCGAGTTATACCATGAGAGTTTGGTATGAGCAAAGTAACACCTGAGGTTTATGAAAGCAGGCAGAAAGTGGTCTGACCATAAGGCTTTGACATAAACTTATGATTCGTAAGTTTTATAGAAGCAGGCAGAGAGGGGTCTGACCATAAGGCTTCAGAAAGTAAGACATAGTATATAAGTGAGGCTTAAAGAAGCAGGTAGAGAGGGTCTGACCATAAGGCTTCATGAGTAAGCATGGTACACTTGTAAGATTTATGGAAATGAGAAAGATGATTTTGATAATGATGAATTAATGACATCGGAATAATGATATTTTATCAATTGCAGAAATACATGATTATAATATTTTTATTACAAGTTTAATGATTTTATGATATGGTTGGCTTACCCTTATTTGTTTGTACTATGATCATATAACTCATGTTATATGTGATTAGATAATGTTGCAGATGCGGTTGAAAAAGCTCAGAGATGAGAGAGATGCGGGGAAAAACTTTCAGGGATTTTTGTAAAAAGAATAAATTTGTATTGGGAAGATTATGTTGTGTAAAACTATAAGTTGAAATTTCAATGGTGAAGACTATATTGTTTAAAGTTTGTAAGTTTGGTATTGTACCTTGGAGTAATTGAAATAAAGTTTGATTGTTTATATGAGATATCAAATTAATTTAGTCTCTACTATCAGTAATACCCTTTAAAATATGTGGGTGTTACACAAGTCGTGGTCGTGGTCGCGCCAGTAGCAGAGGAGGTCGAGGACGAGGGAGAGGACGTGGACGACAACCTTTCAATAAAGCACTAATTGAGTGTTTTCATTGTCACAAGCTGGGCCATTTCCAATATGAGTGCCCTGGAATAGAAAAACAAGCTCATCACGCGACATTTGAAGAAGCAACAACCGCTGAGGATGAAGTTTTGTTGGTTGCATATGAAGAGGTGACACATCCAATACAAATGGAAGATTGGTTTCTCGACTCAGGTTGTAGCAATCATATGACCGGTAATAAACTTTGGTTTACTGAAATAGACGAGGAGGGACTCCATAAAAGTGTGAAGCTTGGTAATGATACTACATTGGAAGTGACTACTAAAGGGAGCATTCGGATCCAACTAGGGGACATTACTCATGTCATTTCAGACGTCTACTATGTTCCACAACTTAAAACTAATCTTTTGAGTCTCGAACAACTACAAGAAAGAGGTCTTACGATCTTGATTCAACATGGATCATGCAAAATATGTCATCCTGATAGAGGGTTAATTATCCAAACCACTATGAGAGGAAATCGTATGTTTCATTTATCAGCTTCGATGCACCCTCAACAATCCAAGTGCTTACAAGTCAAAAATTGTTCCGAGGAAGAAACCCAACTATGGCACAAACGATATGGGCATCTTAATTTTAGAGGACTCCACACACTTGCTCAAAAACAAATGGTGATCGGGCTACCCTCGCTAAACATGTCCACAGATGTATGCACTACGTGTCTCGTGGGCAAACAACATCGAACCACAATACCAAAACAAAGCTTCTGGCGTGCATCAAATAGATTTCAATTGGTCCATGCGGATATCTGTGGTCCCATTTCACAAATATCAAACAGCGGAAAAAGGTATATATTGAGTTTCGTTGATGATTATCCACGCAAAACATGGATTTATTTTTTGCATGATAAATCCGAGACGTTCAATGCATTTAAAAAATTCAAAGCATGTGTCGAAAAGGAAGCTGGAGCTTACATTGTCTGTCTAAGGACTGATCGAGGAGGGGAGTTCACATTTAAAGCATTCTCAAAATTTTGTGACCAGCAAGGCATTTCCAGACCACTCACAGCTGCTTACACTCCTCAACAAAATGGAGTTGCAGAGCGCAAGAACAGGACAATTATGAATGCAGTAAGAGTCGTACTTCATGAAAACAAGTTCCTAAGACCTTCTGGCTTGAGGCAGTAAAATGGTGAGTTCACACCTAGAATAGGAGTCCCACAACTACAGTTGAATACAAGACACCTGAAGAGGTATGGAGTGGAATCAAACCTGATGTAAATTATTTTCTCATATTTGGATGCATTGCGCATGTTCATATTCCAGATCAACGACGAAGGAAATTAGATGACAAGAGTCACCAATGTGTTCTCTTAGGCGTGAGTGATGAGACAAAAGGTTACAAAATTTTTGATCCCATTACGAAAAAAGTGATTGTCAGCAGGGATGTGGTATTTGAAGAAGATAAGCACTGGAACTGGAATGAAAACAAAATAGAATGCACGCCTACTGCTCTTGATGTGGAAAACCAAGACGAAGATGATGGTGAGAGGCTACAACCCGAAGCAGCTGCAGAAAACACAAACAATCCAGAATCAAAAACAGAAATAGTTGGACCAGCTCTGGATTTAGAACACACTGTTGATCCAGATGAAGGGAGGGTTACGAGAACACGGAGACAACCTGCATGGTTAACAGATTATGAAACTAATCTGTGTGTAGAAGAAGACAAAGATGATCTATTAGCAATGATGACAACTGAGGATCCTAACACTTTCGAAGAAGCAAATGCAAGCCAGAAATGGAGGGAAGCAATGGATGCTGAGATGAAAGCTATTGAGAATAACGAAACGTGGGAACTAGTTGATCCACCTAATGGAGTGATACCGATGGGAGTGAAGTGGGTCTTCAAAACAAAGCTCAATGAAAGAGGACATGTAGAAAAGTACAAAGCTAGATTGGTAGCCAAAGGCTATGCGCAAACCTACGGCGTCAACTACACAGAAGTTTTCGCCCCTGTTGCAAGACTTGATACTGTGAGAGTGTTACTAGCTGTAGCTGCTCAGAATCCATGGGAAGTTTTTCAGCTTGATGTAAAGAGTGATTTTTACATGGTGAAATTACAGAAGAGATTTATGTGCAACAACCCACCGGCTTTATTAAGAAAGGAAGAGAAAGCCAAGTCTACAAACTTCGAAAAGCCTTATATGGGCTCAAACAAGCACCACGAGCTTGGTACAGTAAAATTGAAGCGTATTTTATTAAAGAAAAGTTTGAACGTTGCGCCAGTGAACACACTCTATTCACGAAAAAGGTTAGAAGCGGTATCCTGATAATCAGTTTGTATGTGGATGATCTAATCTTTACTGGCAATAACAAAGATATTTGTGAAGAATTCAAAAGAGCAATGTAGTTGGAGTTTGATATGACAGATTTGGGAAGGATGCGATATTTTTTGGGAATATAAGTTATTCAAAATGAAGCAGGCATCTTTATTTGCCAACGAAGGTATGCAAAGGAAATACTAGCTCGATTTAATATGTTAGACAACAATGCCGTATGAAATCCCACAGTACCAGGAACCATGTTATCTAAAGATGACGAGGGAACTCCAATAGATGCCACAAAGTTTAAGCAAGTCATTGGTTGCCTCATGTATTTAACAGCCACACGTCCAGACTTAATATTTGGAACAAGCTTGATCAGTAGATACATGGCCAATCCAAAAGAGTCTCACTGGTCCGCAGTTAAAAGGCTTCTCAGATATCTTAAAGGCACAATTGAATATGGTCTCTTCTATCAAAAAGGAAGAAAAATATATTTCACTGCCTATAATGACAGCAACTATGCAGGAGATTCAGATGATAGGAGAAGCACATCAGGGGCAGTTTTCATGATAGGAACAGCAGCTGTATCATGGGCTTCGAAGAAACAGCCTGTAGTAAGCCTATCTACCACTGAGGCGGAATATATTGCTGCAGCATTTTGTGCATGTCAATGTATTTGGCATAAAAGAATTTTAGAGCACATTGGAATAAGAAACACAGAAGCTATTGAGATTCTATGCGACAATAATTCAACTATTCAGTTGTCTAAAAATCCTGTTTTTCATGGCAGAAGCAAACACATTGCAGTAAGGTTTCATTTCATCAGAGATTTAGTTAATGATGAAGTGATTAATTTAAGATATTGCAGTACAACTGAGCAATTGTCTGATATAATGACAAAAGCTTTGAAGTTAGATCAATTTGAAAAGATCAGACGTATGCTTGGAGTGTTAGAGGCTACTGGAATAAGCTGAAAGCTTAAGGGAGGGATTGTTAACTATTTTATGTTTTAAGTATTTGCTAAATAATTGCACCTTGATTTTTAGGAAGAATAAGTATATGGGTGCTATTCTTTCGTCCACTATTCACGTAGGTTGTTAGTCAGTTTCTTTTGTAAAGGCTTATAAATGCCATCTTTATTATCTGAATAAATGTGCAGTTTTTCACAGAAACTTAAATTGCATCAGTACATTCTCAGAGTCTTAACAATGATGACATACTTCCTAGTCATGGTCAAGCACATTCAAGAAGAACTGAAGTCTTCTATGGAAGATGGACCCTTGGAATTTTCTTGAATTGGTATTGTTTTATTTATTAAAGTATGTTTTCATTACATGTTTGTGAATTAATGGATGACTGATCACTAATCTATTTTCAATGGCTTGGGATTGAGTAGAAATTTTTTCCAAGTTGTGGTCCAACTAATTCTCCTTATGCTTTTATATGTTAGAAGGTTTAATACCTATTTTGGTCCCTCGATTTGTAAGGTCTGTTCAAAGTTGTCCTTTTTTTTTAAAGTTCACTAACATCCTACTTTTCGCAAAAACAGTTTAAGTGGATCCTTTTTACTTACGGCGTTAAAAAACTAACGGCAAAGTTGCTCTGGTGGCCAAAATTAGATGACCTGTCCAATTAGTTGGCAAGTTCAGCCAATAAGAGAGTGCCACGTGGCAGTCCTCTTTCCACTCAAAAGCTTTATCACACTTCTTCATCTTCATCATTAACCAATCATACTGTAATTCAGTTGCCAAGATTCAAAAAAATCAAAGTGAGGGAGAAAAACCTTCAGAGGGTGAAGACCAACGTTAACTGAGAAGAAGAATCTATTGTTTGATGAGCATTTTCGGGATTATTGGCACTGTTGTTCTCTAATTCCTTCTTCTCCGTTGTGAAATCCATAATCGCACGCTAAACCCTAATCCCCTTTTCCCCTCTTCCCAAACCCTAATCCCTAATTGCACATTGCTTCAGAAATAATTTAACGTAAAAAACCTCACAATCTTCCAATCTCAGTGTTTCACCGTTGTCGTAAACCAAGATCGTCGTCGCCCCGTACGCCTCCGCTCTCTCCGCTACTGCACCGCGCCCCATCTCCTCGCCCTTCCCGCACTCAAAACAAACAAAACAATTTAGAAATACAATGCAGGGAGGGGAGAGAAATCCCTCCGGGGGCGGTGGGTTGAAGTCAATGTCTTCTAATGGGTTGACGTTGTCGAAGAAGAAGGTGTCGATGTCATAGGAGGGTTTGCATTTGGCGTAGAGGATGGAGGGGTGGTGTTAGGGTTTGGCGAAGAGGAGGGAGACGGTGTGCAGCGGCGAAGGGAGGAGAGAGAAGCGGAAAGAGGGAAAAACTGAGAATGCCACGTAATAATAAACTGTACAGCTAATTCAGGTTTCGCCAGGTAAGCAACTTTGCCGTTAATCTTTCTAACGCCGTAAGCAAAAAGGACTAACGTGCACCGTTTTTGCGAAAAGTAGGATGTTAATGAACTTTTGAAAAAAAGGAGGACAACTTTGAACAAACCCTACGAAACGAGGGACCAAAATAGGTATTAAACCTATGTTAGAAATATATCTAAGGCTCTAGTGGTTATATAGTTTTGATCTTAATGCAAGTTATTCATTCAAGCAGTCATTAGAGAATAATATTGAAGTATGATGATCTTAGGCTCTAGGTGCCATAATGGAACAATAATTACATTCAAAGATAAATTTCAGGACACGATTAATTGTATCTTTATGAATAATAATTGAACCATTAAAATAGAGAAAAAAAGTAGTGAAATATAGCTTCAACACAACTTTATCATCTTGAAATTAATCTTTTTTATTACAAACTGCTTTACTTTTGGTCTTGCGAAATCAACTTTATTTTCTTATATCAAAACTATTTTCACACCTTTCACCACTTTTTTATTGTTTCATTCATGTCAAGCTAGTTGAAATTCTATGTATTCTACCAAATTTCTATGGATACAACACTTATTGTACTAGAAAATACCTAGAATACTTACTTGCTGGAAAAATTGATTACTTTGAAACATCAACAATTTTCAACTACAACTCATGCACACGAATTATCTGTCACTCACTTATCACTAGAGCTAGAACTCTTCATTTCTTTCTCGAAGAGTTATGGGCGAAGTTCCCCAATTATATCACCACACAAAGTTTCCCAAGAGCCCAAGACTACGCCTCTTACTGAGACATACACTCACAAACATGTCAACAACCATCTCCTACCCATACAGGGTTTCCCACACAACATCAAAACCGAACCAAAACTCATTATATAATTATAAATAAAATACAAAAACAAGTTTAAACCGCTTGAGAATTTGAATACTGAATTATTTTAATCCTTCAACTCTTATCCAGCTCATTCTACTCATATATATTGTTTAACCTAAGAAACCAATTTTATCTCCTACAAAATTTAAGACATAATATTAAAATTTTAATAACAAATATCACCTTATATCTTACTCAAAAAAAAATATACCATTATATATATATATATGTATATATATATATATATACATATATATATATATATGTGTCTATATATATATATATATATATATATATATATATATATATATAATTGTCATTTTTTGATACAGTTCAATTTTCAATCCGATCCACTTAGTACCCCGCTCACCCAGGTTGAACCCATGGTGAGCCGGTTGACTCACCAACCCACCTAATTTAATTTAATTATTTATCTCTTTATGTTTAAATATTATTAGTTAATATTTATTTTATTGTGTTATAGATGGAGATAAATAAAAATATGTTTCCAAGAGAAAAAAGTATTATGGATTTATCTATTCAAGACTCTAATATTATAAATGGATAAGTGACATAAAAATGAGCAATTCTAGAAACTTATTGGTTCGTTTTTTGTGCTTCCTTTTGGATTACATTTGGATTGTTTGTATATTTTTTTATTTTGAATTGTCTTTGGAGTTTAACATCATTTTAGAGTAAAATTTATTTAGATTTGAATTATAAAAATAAATTATTTTTCTTAGATTTGAAAAAAAATTATAATTAAGTAAGTTAGTGAACTAACCCGTTTAACCTATCAACCCGTGGTGGCTCGGGTCGAGTTCGATTTTTTTTGGTTCGCTAATAAATGATCAGAGTTAAGTAGGCTCATTAAGTAACCAACCCATGGTGAATCGGGTGGAGTTGGGCCAGGTTACCCGTTTTGACCGCACTAATATATATATATATATATATATATATATATATATATATATATATATATATATATATAGTGTACATGTAATATAATATATAACACATACGTTTGTATACATTAGTGCAAAAATATCATTTAACGTCACGCGTTTAACGTCTAACGAAAGAAAATCCAATGTAAAAAATGATTGGTGGAAGTTTTGTAAATAAAACGTCATTATAGAAGCCGGTTAAATGGGCCTCATTGTCAAATAAGGTATAGACGTCGACTCCCCTAAGGTGAGACATCAAATGGTCTGCTACATAACTGAAAAGTCACTATTTTATTGTCTTTAGACGTCGGCTACAAGCCCCAAGACGTCTAATTTGAATTAGACATCGGATCCCCCCACGGACGTCAAAAATGTTCTAAAATATCTCATTTAAGTGTCAATATTGTTTTTTACGACTTAGACGTCGACTCCCCTTCCCATAGATGTAAATAGGTGCAAAATTTCCACATTTGGGCGTCAATATTATTTTTTTTTTGCCACTTAGCGTCGGCCCCCTTCCCCACAAACGTCAAAAACACTAGTGCAGTAAAGGGAAACGACAGCGGTTACTTTTACCTTAACGCAGCGGTTCATGAACTGAAGTATATACAGGCGAGGAAAAAAGGGGTAAGTTTTATGTCTCGGTTCTAAACTAAGGCAATATGTGGGGGTCTTTTGCCTCGATTGGTTTTGAACCGAGGCGGTAGATGTCCTTTTTTTTTCAGAAAATGGGGTCTTTTCCCTATTCAAAATCACTTTTTTTTTTATTCTGTAATGGACAAATTTTAAGTTTATGATGCATTGTTTCCCACTTCAACGCCACAAAACCTACTTCACCAATGAACATTAGGTTAATATAGTGTAATGAAATTAGAATGTTAGTCTAATGTTTTCATATTTTATATTAAACAATAAGGAGAAACGAACCAAGAGCTTTGCTTGAGAAAAGTAGAGGAAACAGGAAGGAAGAAGAAGAAAATCGCAAGGAAGAAGGGGGACACGACGAGGAAGAAGATTGAACATTAGGTTAAAAGGTTTTACGTTTCTAAGAAGTTAAATATCGAAAGAGATACTGCCTCGGTTCTTTTTTTTTAACCGAGGCAATAAACCCCTTACCGCATCGGTTCTTAATGCAACCGATGCCTAAAACCCTTTTCACATAAAAACTGTCAGTGTTGCACAGGACATACTACCTCGGTTATGTGTAGAACCGAGGCAGTATGTCCTTTTCAAAAAGGTGTCAAGCCAAAAGTCTGTTTTGTAGAGGGACAGAAAAAATTTTTGCAGGGTTTTAGGCCTCAGTTGCTAATTTAATCGAGGTAATATGGGTTTTTTTGCCTCGGTTCCCTTTGAACTAAGGCGTATAAGTTGGTCGAAATTACGAAAATGCCACCACATTTTAAAAGGTTTCAGTTTCTTCTAATTTGAAGCCTATTGTGCTAGTTAAAACAGTTTTTCACTAGTGAAAGGTGCGAAATTAGCTCATTTTTTGCACCAATATTAATTTTTTTTATCACTTAGAAGTTGGCTAGGAAGGGGGCCCGAAGTCGTAGAGCACTTTGACGTCGGTTGGAGGGGGGCCGACATCAAATACCCTACATTTTCACCCACTCTAGAACGTGAGCATTAGTTACGCGTTTTTTCTCTCGTTGCGTTCAACATCTTCCTCTGCTTTCTCTTATTTGCCATTAACGTTCAGGTAAGTTTTCTTCAACTTTGCACCATTTAAAATCAATTTGCATTTATTATAATACGTTTGGAACCATTATCTTTCATTTGCATTGATTAAAATTCGTTTTGTTGGCTTTAGGTGCAGTTCTTGGGCGTGTTCTAGGACAATTACGACAGTGATTTTTAGACCGATATTCGCGTTTTTCTCCTCACCCTCATAGTGGCACATGTCTACTCCTTCACCTTCACGGTTAGTTTCATTTTGGTTTTTTATGTATATTAGTCGTTGCATTTTTATTGGTTGTTGCACTTTTCATTGGTTGATATTACTTGCTTAAATTCTGAAAATTTTTGTGGTGTATTCTTGTGTTGTATATTGATTTTTTATGGTTTTAGTGGAAGAAAATATTGACGAAATTCTTTTAAAAAAAATCCATAAATTGACGTTTGTTGTTCTTACAACATACATTAACTAACGTCTTTTATAAGACAACAGACGTTAATTAAAGTTTATTCAAAGACAACATGTGTCAATATATAGTCTTCCGCTATGTTGTTGGACATTTAACATACGTAAAAAAACTTAAAATAACGTTAAAAGTTATTTTTGTTTTAATGATGTTAGTTAATGTACAAATATATAATATAATAACCTCATCATATTCTCTATTATATATTATGGATAAAAATCTTTTACTTAAAACACTCTTTGATAGTAAATGTTATCATAACTTTATATGCAAAATTAAAGAACAGAAGATTAAGTGATGAAAAGCAGAGACCAAAAATACTCCACGTAGCCATTTGAAGATATAAAATACGTATAGTTGAAATGACTTTGATGATTTGTTTCTGAATGGGTGAATTGATTGAAGTGTTCATTTAAAAGGTGTTCTTACGATCGAAAGGAAAAGGTCAAATATAATATAAGTCATTAAATTAATTCATTAAATTTTGATGTGAAATTAAAATTTGTTTATATATATATATATATATATATATATATATATATATATATACTTTTGATATATTTTAAATTTTAAACTTTAAAATAAATGATATATTTTTCTTAGATTAATTATGTTAAATTTTTTTGATATATCAAACAAAATTCTCCATTGATTGATATTAAAGTAAAAATGTGTTAAAAAATGCAAATATTAATACTAAGGTTGTGTTTGTTTTAAAGGATTAATTTGAAGGAGAGAAAATAGATGGATCTCAAAGAATTTGAGAATAAGTTGTTTTTTGTTTTTATAGAAATTTAGGGATGAGTGAGAATGAATTTGAAAATAAAATTTGCAAAAATTTAGGTTAGATTTAACATATAAAATATATTTTAATAAATAAATAATATAGATTACGAAATTATCTTTGATAATAATAATATAAAATGTTATTTATGATTAAAATATTTTATGATAATTGTTTTTTAAATATTAGAATTAAAAGAAAACTAATAAATAATTAACTATATTCTTTTAGGATTTTTTTTGTTTATAAAATATTATAAACAAGTTATTTATATAAAAAATTATTATTATAACAAATAAAGAGTAAAATGTATTTGGTATAACAATAAATACTAAATATTTAGATATTAAATATTGTTATAATTAGTATTTAATTGACACATTGTATTAATTTTTCTTTTAAATAATAATTGAAAACCATGTATTTGATTGTTAAGGATTATTTTAAATAAACTTTCCTACATACACATTAAAATAACAATGATGATAAAGTAAGGACATTATTGTAAAATTGTAAAATGTCATTTACAACCCTCAAATCTTCTCTTATCAGAGAAAATGGGACAGTAAATCAGGCCAATTGAACGTAGCATAAGAGTTAAAATATTATATCCACTCATTTTAAAATTTAAGAACCAAAATATATAAAGTAAGTTTTAAAAATGAATAAAATTTAATTTAGCATTAAAAATTTAAAAACTAAAAACATATATAAAAAAATATTATTATCTTTAAATCCAATAAACTTTTACAAACACTTTATATTCATTATTTTTTTTTTAAATTTTTTATTTTGATAAATATTATGTTTTATGACTAAAATATCTTTAAAAATAATTATTAAGTGATGTATCATATATAAAAAAAAATCCAAATGAAAAAGAAGTAGAAGTGACGGAATGAGTAATATATATACATATGATGTTTGACCATCCTTGTCTGTTTCTGCAAAATAAGAAACACAGAAAAACAGAAAAAATGGAAAGAAATGAGAAGAGTGTGTTTGTCATCACCGACTGTTTGGACGGCGCAATGTTAGGTATTATTATAATAATATGATCATAAACTTATTTATTTAAATTAATATTAATACGGATGTTATTTAATGATTTTTATAGTAATTACTATTGTTTTGGGTATAGCATAGAATATTTTTTGAAACATACTTTCACATTTTACTTCGAGTTTGTTTAGATAATTTTGAATATTTTTAATCAAAAATTTTTTTCTCGTATTTTAAATTATTTGAGATATTTGTTAAAAGCGTTTTGATGTTTAAGTGAATAATTAATTTAATAAATGATCAGAATAAAGTGTTAAATTCACAATTGTAATCTTCTATTTCGTTATCTTTGATTTTAATTTATAACTTTTAAAATAATTTAAGATTAGATAAAAGTTAAAAGTAAGAATAATAAATAATGAATTATAAGAATTTTTTAAAATTTTATTAATTCTAATTCATCCAAAAAATTATAAATAAAAATAAAAAATAAGGAGACAGAAAATTATATTTATTGCTAATTTAATATTTTACTTTATATCAATTAGGGTTAAATATGTTTTTAGTCCCTACACTGTTGGTCGTTTCTGGTTTTCGTTCCTCTTTCAAAGTAAGGTACAATTTGATCATCATTCTTTTCGAAACGTTCGTTTTAGTCATCGAAATTTTGGTTTTAGTCCTCATTTGTTGCTAAATGAGGACCAAAACCAGAAACGACCAATAGTTTAGGGACTAAAAACATATTTAACCCTATCAATTACTGACTTAACGTATTTTTTACCGTATCCAAAATGAAAATGGTTTGAAATACAAGCAATAAAAGATTTTGATTAACGAAATTCAGAATTATCTAAACAAACTCGAAATAAAATATAAAGATGTATTTTGAAGAAATACTCAATCCCATATTCAAAACAGTTATATAATATTAAAATAAAATATTATACTTAACACTTGGGTGATATGATGTTGCAAAAGCTTTTAATCATTCATATATGTGATTTTGGAAAAAGTGATGATTTATTGCATGGCAAATGTAACAATGAAAAGCTTAATAATTATCTTTAATGAATATAGCTATATTTTAATTACTATGAGTAATATTATGTTAAATATGTAACAGATTAAGTAATATATTTAGTTTATTTCAAATATCTTAAATTCTAAGAGAAAGTCTCTCTAAAAAATATTTGAAGTTACATTTCAGATACGTTAAAATTTTTGTTTTGGTTATTATATTTGAACCAAATATTCCATTGTTCCTCAATATTTTTATACAAGTAAAATGTTCGATTGGATGAATTGGCATACTAAAATATTAATAGTAAATATAGTAATAATAAAAGTAAATATAATAATAATAATAATAATAATAATAATTTATAGTATTATGTAAAGAGTATTGTTTTTCTGTGCAACTTTGTTTTTTCACTTTTACCCTTTAATAAGTAACCATTTATCAATTTTATCTTTTCATGACCATTTTTATTTTTTAATTTAACCGTTTCATTTAAATTATATATATATATATATATATATATATATATATATATATTAAATTATTATTTTTAATAAAATATTATTTTCAAAAGCAATAAAAATTATCTATAATCAAATTATAAATGTATATTTATTTTTGTAATTATAATTTTATTGGTTTTTATTATATGAAGAAAAGTAAACCCACATAACATATGTATTTTTACTAATCTATACCTTTATATGAAGAGATAATTATTTTTTGTACATAATTTTTATTTTATTCTTTATAATATAATTATTAATTTAATTTTTTTAAAAGTATAATTGTTAGATTTTGTAGACATAATCACTATTTTAAAATATTTAGTATAAAATTATTGTAGGTTTTTCTTAATTTTTTTCCTCTCTTTTGTTTGTTTGTTATATTTGTAGTTTCTATCAATAACATATAGTTACTTCTTTCTATTTTTCTTATTTTTCTTTTATATATTAACTTAATTAATTTACATATTTTATTAACTGATAATACAATACAAATATTTAAAAAATCAGACGTGTATATACAAGCATATGTGTTTACAGTAATAATAATATTATTATCAATAATAATAATAAGAAGACGACGTGTATCTCTACCAGTCACTTGTATGTTTTTTTTATACCTACTGTGGTTATACCTAGTATCACCAGCATGTCAACTCATCCATTTTAAACATTGTTATAGATAATGTAATGGAAGAATTGACATTGTCCAACTTAAAAAAAATAACGAATATTTTCAAATATAAATATAAATTATTAATTAAATCTAATATTGTTATACTAACACGTGAAGTAATGAAAAATTAAAATTTTAAAAATTGGACAAATAATTTATTATAACAAAAATTATTGAGAGAAATAAAAAATACATATATAACATTTCCGATATCATTTTTCAGTAAAGAGGTATAACTTTTTATCTTTTTCATTTTTATTAATGTGTTTACTTTTTTTAATGATAGTAAAATATAGTTTTTATAATTTTATTGTAAATATTTTTTATTTATTTTATAAATAATTTGATAATTAAAATACAGTTAAATTTTAAAAAATTGGAAAATCGAATGGAAGGAATAAAAGTACTTCATTTTGTCATAGCATTAAATTTGGGACCTAAAGATTGAGAAGCGTGTATATAGGAACACATAGGACAATACTTTTTCAAAGGATAAGCCTATCTTAAGTACCCACTAGTAGAAAATGATAGAAAAAAATATCTTTCTGAATATTAGTCACTATACAATCAATAAAAACAGTTAAACATTTAGCCAAAAACATAAAATAATAAAACAAACTTATATATATATATATAATTGTTGTGACATAAGGTAATTTTTTTTAAAATTTAACCTCTATATAGAATAATAGACTTCGGTTTTTCGTAGAACCGAAGTTTATACTAATATATATAAACTTATATTATAAACTAAAGTCTATAATTTATAAATAATTTCAAAATTATCACCATAGAAAAACTTTATTTTTTTTTAATCAAAGCTTATTAGAAAAATTCAAATACATTGTCTTACACTATTTTAAACAGTATTTAAATTTAAACATAATTAATAAGATAAAACAAAGTTTATTTTGTTTCCATATCGTGAAAACTCTCTGAGATTTGTGCTACCATTTAAAGGCCATATATAAGTTAGGTTGGAGCAAACAACGCTCACCTTTTTAACTCCATTCGTACCATGGAAACAGATATAAGAGATAATCATAATAGTTATCTATGGAAGAAAAAATACCATATCAAGTTGGACAATAAAGTCTATGCAGAGTTATAAGTATGTGTACTATAGAAGATTCTGTTGTTTATATTCAGAACCACAATTTCACGTGCATCATGGACAGACAAACGCTCATTTAATATTTTTTATTTTAGTTTATTTCCAATCACGTTATTCATTATATTTTCTATTTGTTATTTTCCAATTTTATTTTTATTCTCAACTTTTTTTATTCGTGTGCATGCCTTCAAACATGAAGCAAAAATAGATGTACGCATGAGAAGGCAAAGGCTATATATGGGAAGGTCCTAGCTATGGTTACCAATCACTTCATATATGCACCAAGCCTAGGGTTTGTTACTAATTAGTAACTTAAATTGGACACTAAAGATAAAAGTAAACAAAATTTAGGAATTAAATACGTTATTGACACTTTTCCTATTATTGACGATTAAAAATAAACTTTAAATTTAATTTAACTGATTTGAAAAGTAAGATTTGCATTGATACTACTATTTTTATGAAACTTTCAACACGTACCTTACATCAATCAATCAATATAAATATAAATATATATATATATATATATATATATATATATATATATATATATATATATATATATATATATATATATATATATATACATTAATGAGTAATCTTATTTGGAATTTCTATTAGGATGAATGTCATGTATACACACAATATGTCTTTTGTCTTTGAAATAGTAACAATTAATATGAGTAGAGAATGTCAAATTAGCATAGGTTCAATATATAGGTGGTTTTTAAATGTACGACTGGTGTGTTTCGATATAATCAAACATAAAGTAATATTTATCTTAGTAACAATTAAGTGTAGGGGATTGAAGATTGGGGAGACTCTAGGAATAGGATTTTTGTAGGAAGAGACGTGCATAATATGACAATTTAGTTATTTATTTATTTTTTATATAAGTTGTGATAATCCAATTATCTCATTTCATTATATTTGATTTTTTTTATAAAAATAAAACCCAATCCATTCTGTATAAATAAAATAATTCTTCAATTAGTGATAAACATCTATCAAACGATTTAACCTAAAAAATAAAAATAACATACATTTAAGGATAAGAAACATGTTCCAAAATAGACAACATGTTGGTATCCCATAAAACAAAAGTTGAGTTGTTAATAGTATTAATCTATATTAATTCAACAAAATAGCTTTATTTCAATTACCTTTCTGCCATCAAAGATATCATCTTTATAAACATAATTATATTTCTTTTGTAGCTATATATAATAATTAATGAAAATGTTTATTATCAGTAACAAATACATTTAAAAATGGGACAATTGAATTCTGTCAACCCATACGTAAATATTATATATAGAAGAAGATTTTTAAACACTCCAAAAGTGACATACTTCACATTTATATGTGAACAAAACTCTCTAATTTTTGAGATAGTTTCGAAATCCCGCGTGATCCTTTCTCTCTCTTTTTGTAATTTGTCTGTAAAAGTATTCTTATATATAACAAAAGTCTCATATCAAATAAAACAAGAGATTAACATGAGTTTATATACATATAAAATTCCTCATTTGATAAAAAGTATTTTAGAGTGATACCAAAAGCAAAAATTCATTAAAATTTGATTCAAAGCGGACAATATCTTGTGTATTTGATTGTGATAAAGTAATAAATATGGTTAAATTTCCGTGTTAGTGTTAAAACTTAAGAATGTGTATATTTAAATTAACATAGCATATCTATGGTGTACTCAAATAAGAAGAGGACATGTAGGGTGAACTTACATATTAGTCTAATGCATATTTTGAATAAACGAAATAAATATAATGATATTTAACTCAAAAAAATGACATTTATAATTTTGATAATGATTATTAGAATAGACTATGATTTTATATAAATTACTACTAAATTTTAACAAAATAATATATCAAAAGTAAAGTTTAAAATTTAAAATATAATTAAAAATTTATAAATACTAAAATATAAATTTAGATTAAATCGAATATCTATAAAATTATAATCCATTATCGAAACTCAAGCATAATTATCCATTTTATTTAATTTTATTTATTCAACATTATACGCTTATCTTATCCAATCCAGCTAAATTCTCAAATTAAATTTGAATTTCTATGTATCAGGTCGGATTTTTCTTTCTCCTTCCTACTCTTGTCAAACATTGGTTGTCATGTTATTTGCATGCAGAATGGTTTCACACTCACTCAACGCAATGATAAACGTGCCTTTTTGTCTTCAGTCAGCATGAATTCTAGGTTGTTCAAGCGATTTAGTTTCACTATTATGCAATGAATTTGGACAGAGTTTTTCTATATGGTCGTATGTTGGGTAAATTTCTCCTCAGCAACATTTTCATTTTTCAGTGTTTCTTTTCCAGTTCAAAGGATACACTTTCCCATATAATTGGAGCCGTATTCGTTCACCGTATATCATTATTTTTGCCTATTGAATTCAACTCTTTGACTTTGAACATATAGCTCAAAGCAAAAAACGGCTACCCTTTATTTCATCTAAAAAATCATGCATTTATTTCTCCATAAAGATGGATGTTTGATTTACATCATAAAACACACAAGCATTCATAGAAATACTCACATAGAGAGGATTATGATTAAAATCTCAAAAAAAAAATTATACTAAGAGGTTTGATTATAGGATGCAGTAAAAATTTTAAGAATCGTAATCTCATCCACAAAGTTGACAAATAAAAAAAAAACTACTTCAAAAAATATATATTCTCACATATGTAAACAAACAATCACTAGTACAAAACAGACCTTCTAACGCGCTATATATGCCTCAGTTAATACGGAACCGAAGCGCAAGGGGTCTACTACCTCGGGTGACCAAAAAACCGAGGCCTAAAGCATTACCACGTTGACCATCAGTGGACAAACTTTTTAAATTCCTCTTACTGCCTCGGTTACATTCAGAACCGAGGCCGAAACCTTTGCCACGTAGCCTGCTTCTCTGCTACTCTCTCTGACAAACTTTTTAAATTCATCTTACTGCCTCGGTTACGTAAAGAACCGAGGCCGAAACCTTTGCCACGTAGCCTGCTTCTCTGCTACTACTCTGCACAACGTCTGATTGACAGGAATACTGCTTCGGTTATCGGCAGAACCGAGGCAGAAAGCTTAAGCTATGGCATCGTTTGGGTGCAACCGAGGCATATAGTGATTATATTTTTTATTTTTTTTTATTTTCTGCTAGTATATGCACCGGTTGTTGTGAAAAACCGAAGCAGTATATGTTTACTACCTCGGTTTTCTTGCTAACCGAGGCAATATAGCCTGTTTATCAGGCCCTGCCCGCGACGGTTCCATTCTTCTCGCGCAAACTCTCGCCTCTCGTTCGTTCTCCGTCATCGTCGCCCCACCACGCCGTTCAGTCCGCACCACACCTCCGGTGTTCTCACGCAAGAAGGAGCATCGCAGTGCTTCCTGGCCAGCTTCTCGTCTCCGGTCTTCTCCTGCAACGTCGTTGGTGCCTCGTCGCTGCCTCGCCACCGCGCTCCGTCTGCCTCGCCGCCGCGCTCCGTCTGCAACGTCGCCGGCGTGCTGTCTCCCCACCACTGCAGCAGCGCTCCGTCCCCATAGCCAGCACGCTCCCTACTGTGTCCATTACACCGCCGTGGTCTCTCCCCATTGTCGCCATTCTCTACTGGTAATTTTTATTGGGATTCATATTGATTTTGTGTTGTTATATTATTATCTAAATAATTTATGTGTTTGTATGACTAAGAATTAGTTAGATGGATTGATTATGCATTTGGTTGAAAAATGGTGTTTGGAAAATAGAAATCTTTTATAGTAATTTTTGTATATGTATGTTGATAGGAATAACTTATGTACAGAACTTAGAAGAAAGGAATTCAAAAAATGGAAGTGAAGTTAGTTAAAAAAGTAAAGATTGAGTATTTTAGAAAGAATTGATTCAAAGAGTGTAACTCAAGGTAGTTAACAAAATATAAGACATAAAAAAATCACAAGATAGATAGATTTTGAGAATTGACGTTATTTACTCTTGGTTGAATATATTGTTTGCTTGAATATATTGCATGTTGCATATGTTATTATTTGTTTGGTTGAATATATATTGTTGTTGTAATTTAGCCTTAGTTTCCCGTTTGAGATTCAATACAAAAATTATTTACTATCTCCAGACTTTTTGAACAAATGTACTTTTTACAAATGAAAATAGAGGAGATGGTAATAATAATTTACAAGTATTGAATCTTGAATTGTCCGGTTGGACAGTTTAAGAAGAGTAATAACTTTTTCATAGTTTATTATAACATATCAATTTTAATATACATGTCTTAAATTTCATGAAAATTTGTCGTTGTGTTTTGTATTGATCTTCGGGTGCATATTTGATTGTGACTTATAATCACTTTCATTTCGTGTAACCTGAAGACCAATGCGAAATGCTGGCAAAATTTCGTGAAATTTAAGATGTGTTGTTTAAAATTGATATGTTTAATAAACTAAAAAAAGTGAATCTTCTTGAATGGGATAGGGTCAAACCTTGAATACAAACACGATCAAAGTGATCATTCAAGATTATTGAAATTGTGTAAACAATTTCAGTAAACATGCGTACGGATAGAGGGTGGATTAATTTACCCCGCATCAGCACTGAGTACGAGAGAGGGGTAGAAGACTTTATAGAGTTTGCGCAACGTAATGCGAGTACAAGTGGTGATGATGAAGTCAAGTTCAGATGTCCGTGTGTGAACTGTTTAAATGGGAGGAAGTTGAACGCAACTGATATTAGGGAGCATCTTATCTGTGATGGTTTCATACGAAGTTATACAACATGGATATGGCACGGCGAATTAACAGACTTTCCAACTGTCTCTCCAACTGAAAATGTTTATGATTCCACAATGGATATGGTAGATGAAGCAGAACAAGACAACTTAGAGGACATGATCCGCGATGTTGGCGCAGAAGCTTTTGCCCAAGCGCATGTGTATGAAACGATGTCCACTGATGCGGAGACTCCTTTGTATACGGGTTCAACTAAGTTCACACGGTTGTCAGCGGTGTTAAGGCTCATGAATTTAAAGGCGAGCAATGGATGGAGTGATAAGAGTTTTACAGAATTGTTGTCGTTGTTGAATGAAATGCTGCCAGATGGAAATACGTTACCTAATCGTAATTATGATGCCAAAAAAATTCTTTGTCCGATGGGTATGGAATATAAACGGATACATGCATGTCCGAATGATTGCATATTATATAGGAATGAGAATGAAGTTTTGATAAAGTGTCCAAAATGTGGGTTATCACGATACAAGTCGAAAAACGGTGAAGAAGGTGGCATCACAGAAAAGAATGGTTCTGCTTTGAAAGTAGTTTGGTACCTTCCACTAGTTGCCAGACTTAAGCGTTTGTTTGCGAATCCCAAAGACGCTAAAAACCGAAGATGGCATGCAGATGAGAGAACAACTGATGGGATGCTTCGTCATCCGGCTGATTCCAAGCAATGGAAAATTATTGATCAAGAATTCCCCCAATTTGGTGAAGAATGTAGAAATCTTAGGTTTGGCTTAGCTACTGATGGAATGAATCCATTTGGTAATTTAAGTACCAATCACAGTTGTTGGCCCGTTATCCTGATAATTTACAACTTATCTCCTGGATTGTGCATGAAAAGAAAGTACATGATGTTGTCAATGTTGATATCTGGTCCAAAGCAGCCTGGAAATGACATCGATGTTTATCTAAGGCCACTAGTTGAAGACTTGAAGTTGTTGTGGGTTGATGGGGTTGAAATATTTGATGCCTTTGCTTCAGAAACTTTCATGATGCATGCCATGTTATTTTGCACCATTAATGACTTCCCAGCTTATGGTAATTTGTCGGGGTACAGTGTGAAGGGTCATAAAGCATGTCCTATTTGTGAAGAAAACACTGCAGCTCAACAATTAAAACACGGAAGGAAGACAGTGTATATGCGTCATCGGCGATTTTTACAATCTAATCATCCATATCGAAGGTTAAAGAAAGCATTCAATGGAGAACAAGAGAAAGACAATGCACCCATTCCACTTACTGGACTTGAAGTTGTTGAGAAAGTTAATAAAGTACATCATCAATTTGGGAAAACGTCGAAGAAGTCTTCTGTAGCGACCCCTTGGAAGAAGAAATCAATATTCTTTGATCTTCCATATTGGTCAAAGTTAGATGTTAGACATTGCATAGATGTCATGCATGTTGAGAAAAATGTTTGTGATAGCTTGATTGGTACACTACTAAACATCCAGGGAAAAACAAAAGATGGAGTGAATGCGCGTTTGGATTTGGTTGACATGAAGATCCGAGAAGAATTGGCACCAAGAGAGATTGGTAAACGTACTTATTTGCCCCCTGCATGTTACACAATGTCCAAACAAGAGAAGATAAGTTTTTGTCTTTGTTTAAAGAGTATCAAGGTACCACAAGGATACTCTTCAAATATCAAGAGCTTAGTGTCAATGCAGGACTTAAAGCTTGTTGGACTGAAGTCTCACGATTGCCACGTCTTAATGCAACAGTTGTTACCAGTGGCAATTCGTGGAATTTTGCCCAAAAAAGTTAGGCTGACGATAACTCGATTGTGCTCATTTTTCTCGTCAATTTGTAGTAAAGTCATCGATCCTACAAAGTTAGATGAACTTCAAAACGAAATTATCATCATCTTGTGTCAACTAGAAATGTTTTTCCCTCCATCCTTTTTTGACATCATGGTGCATTTACTTGTTCATTTGGTCAGAGAAATAAAGTTGTGTGGACCAGTATACTTAAGATGGATGTACCCTATTGAGCGTTATATGAAGATTTTGAAAGGGTACGTCAAAAATCAATATCGTCCAGAAGGTTCGATGATTGAAAGATATATTGCTGAAGAAAGTATTGAGTTTTGCTCTGAGTATATGGCTAAAGCAAATCCGATAGGAGTCCCTCGGACATCATGGTTGAGTAGATATTCTACAAGTAAAAGCATCCGAGGTGTGAATGTGGTGACGAAAAGTCGTGAAGAATTGATGCAAGCACATCTATACATATTAAACAACACAGATGAAGTGATCCCATTTTTGGAAGCTCACAAAGCCGTTGTAAGGGACAAGTATCCACGACAATCAGAGAAATGGCAGTTGATGGACCATAACAGAACATTCTTGTCCTGGTTCAAATCTGAAGTTTCGAAAGAATCACGGTCCTCTGAGACTTTGTTCTGGTTAGCAAATGGCTTGAAGTTTGATGTTGTATGTTGTACAGGATATGAAATTAATAATTGCACATTCTATACAAAAACTTTGGATGATAAAAGCACAGTTCAAAATAGTGGCGTCAGTCTAGAAGCTGAGTCGCTACAGTTTTCCACATCCAAAGATCAAAATCCTGTAGTTGGTTCCATGAGATACTATGGTAGAATTGAAGAGATATTTGAAGTTGATTACACTAAGTTTTCCGTTGCACTCTTCAAATGTAAGTGGGTAGACAATAAGAGTGGTGTCAAAATAGATGAATCTGGTATGACACTTGTTGATTTTCGAAAGGTTGGTTATAGAGACGAACCGTTCATCATGGCATATCAAGCAAGTCAGGTTTTTTATGTCAAAGATCCTGCATCTGACCATTGGTATGTTGCTCTCCAAGGAAAAAGGCAAATTGAAGATAAAGAAGAGAATTTAAGTTATATTCATATCGCTGACAACCATCCATTTAAAACGACAATAAATTTGGATGACGACCCTCTAATTGATGATATACAAGCAATACGAGAAGATCACAATGAGGGAATATATATATGACCAATCCATATGATTATGTATGAATTTCATGTTTGTTTAAATTTTTATGGCTTTTGTTAAGTAATATATGTAAGTCTTTTATTTATATTTCATCTTATTTATTGTGACAGATATATGGCTGAGTCACCTCATTTGTCGAGCGATGAAGTCCCCACCACTTCTAGACGGACGAGAGGAGCAACGAGGTTACGACAGCTTATACTTAGAAGAAATGCAGGTGAGAGAACACCTGTCATTATTGACGTGGTCACTGGAGTTGCATCTGGCCCAAATGCAGATGTATTTAGGTCTTACCTTGGAGTATTGGCACGTGATCGTATCTCTATACTTACTCCATCGTTTGACCATGTTTCTGAGGCTGATCGGAATCTCATCTGGCAAGATCTATTGGTAAGTTAAGCAATATTGCTCAATCTTCTATATTCAGTATATTGATAAATCTGTATTTATATGAGGTTATTACTTTCTTTGTTGCAGATAACATTTGATATGCCAAACGTCGAGAGCTTAAGGAATAGGTGTTTATCTGCAATTGCAGAATGCTTTCGAGGGTTTAAGACAAAATTGACGTCTAGATATATATTTGGACCAAAAAGTGATGAAAATCCATGTAACAAATATTCAGCAATTGACGAAGACACATGGCGTCAGTTTGTAGAGCTTCGTTCTTCTGAGGCGTGGCAGGTAAGTGTAGTAAAATCATTCAATTCGTCCTTCATAATTATTTACCATGACAATTGTTTCATTTTGTCACAGGAAAAAAGGTCAAAAGCACAGGGAATAAGCGCTCAGAATAAAAATCCACACCTCCTGTCTCGTGGTGGATATAGGAAGCTTGAAGAGAAAATAATGAAGCAGAAGTCAGATAGTCGACTTCCACTTTCTGAGGGTGATGACCCTCTTCCTCCTCCTTCACCACCATCTCGGCACGACAAGTGGAAGTTAGCCCGTATGAGACCATCGGGCTCCTACACTTCCGAGTCTGCCAGAGAAATATCTGAAAGAATTGTAAGATGTCATTTCTTATTATATTACATTAATTTTGTTATATATCTAACATGTATATTAAAAATCCATTGAACTTTTGTTATGTGACAGGACTCCTTGGTTGAGCAGAGCTCCCAAGGTCAATTCACACAAGAAGGTCGTCAAGATATTCTTGCCACAGCTATTGGACGACCTGAGCACCCAGGACGGGTGCGTGCTGCTGGGACTGGCATAGGCATACGACATTTTTTTGGGTCTTCCTCGCGTCCATATTCATATGAAAAGATGAAGGACGAAATAAGAAAAGAGATGACGCAGGAGATCACAAAGAAGGTTCGAGCAGAGTTATATGATGAAGTTGCTGAAATGGTTGCGCGCCAGTTCCAGCAGCATTATGAGGATTATGGCAATCGTCCTCCACCATCTCCTATAGCGGAACATGCTGTGCCCCCTACAGGTAAGGTTATTTATTTTTGCTTACTAATTTACTTTATGCATAAACTAACATTTAATTTGACAGGTAGAAGCGGTAAAGGAAGTTGCTCAGCTGCCGGTGCCCCAGGGGACGACTTGGATGACACTCGTCCATGTGAGTTATATATTCTCTCTGATACTGGGACCATGCTAGTGGCTCGTGGTACAGTGTATGAGACAGCCACTGTAGTGCATGGGGTACAGCTTGCAGAAGATGAGGTCAAGGTCACGGTCGATGAAGTTGTCATAGCGGATGCCGTTCTTCCTGTGCCTACAGATGAGTTCTTCACTGTGGAAGAAGCATTTAGGTCCTTTGTCGCCTGGCCTAGACATTTGGTTGGTCATGTATCTAATCCCCCGGTAAACACTCGTACTATATACTTCTCAATTTTAATATTTACTTCTAATTGACGTTATAACAACCATTTTTGCATTTAACAGCAGATAGGTCAAGAGGGAAGTCCTAGACCGAAGAAGACTCATTTATCTGAGGATGACCCTCTTGGTGCGTTAGACGACCTTGCTAAACTCATTTCAGAGGTGCCGATGAATGTACATTGGGATCCTACTACATTTGGAAGAGAATCTCATATCCCATTGTACTTGCATCAGCAAGATGTTAGGGAGCTTGCGTCGGGGAGAGATGAAATTAATATTACACTCATTCAGCTGTGGATCATGTAAGTTTATGAAAACTTTTATATATATTGGTATTTTATGAACTTACTTACATCATATTATTTCTTCATTTTAGGTATCTGTTTGATGTTAGTAACAAGAAGGGGTTCAACGATGTATATGGGTTCATTGACCCTTCTATGACTCATGAGAGAAATAAATTTGATGATATCCAGACATACATCACCACCTGCTTTGGAACGGGGAAGGAGATATATTTTCTCCCTTATATACATGGGTAAGTGAAGTTTGTTAACTTCAACACATTCATTTATTAATTTTGGTATATCATTCATAAGTTATTACCAATTTCAGGTGTCATTGGCAGCTACTTGTGATCTCCGTACCGGAGAACACGGCTGTTTGGTTTTGTTCGTTGCATAAGTCTCCTCCCAGCCCTCTTAGACATGCAGTAGATTGGTAAGAATCTCAATGTCTGGTCCTTTTTTTATATAAATGTATGCTAAAAGAATTTCTTTTGATAGTTCCCTTGCAGCACATATGATGTTATCTGGGAGATCTACTGCTACAGCTAAAAAGCTTGCATGGGTTTCTCTTAAGGTTTGGTATTTTAGTCCATACTTTGTTACATTTGCTTCCATTCAAATGATGTTACTTAACATTTTATAATTATGATGATATATTGTAGTGTAATAGACAAATGGGGTCATACGAATGTGGTTACTACGTTATGTTTTGGATGATGACCATCATTCGTGCACATTACACCACTGGATGGGAAACGGTAATATTTAGGTTTGAATTTTATGTTCTCTATATTTGGATTTCATATACACTAATTGAAATCATTGTACTTTATGCAGAGATTTAATAGGACTGCTCCAATTCCAGAGAAGTCAATCCAACTTGTGAGGAAAACACTTGCAAGATATGTAATTCGTTTATATAATAGTATGTAGTAGTAGATATTAGAATATACTAAGTTTTAAGTTTATGTTTCTAAGTTGTTTTATGCTTTTCTACGTTACTATAAATTGAACATGTACATTGCATTGATTTATGCTTGAAACTTGATTTATGATTACATTTTGGATTGATTTATGCTTCTAAGAATTTGATTTATGATTCCATTCAATATATTTTATGTTTTAATATGAATTTCATTTAAAATATACGTTTCTGTAATATTTTGGACTGTTCTGGTTATAAATTGATATGCAGGTCTGTTTCTGTGATTGGGAATGTTGCAGAAACAGACCCCACTTTAAAAAAAAAAAACGTACTTACTGCCTCGGTTATGGTCAAACCCGAGGCAGAATGTGTAGCGGAGGAGAAAAAAAAAAACAAAAAATAGATCTACTGCCTCGGTTGGGGCCAGAACCGAGGCAGTAAAGTGGAACTTTATGCCTCGGTTACGAAGAACCGAGGCCTAATGTGCTACGAAAAAAATAAATTAAAAAAACGTTCAACGCATATGCTTCGGTTGGTGCTGAACCGAGGCCGTAGAGTGCCACTATATGCCTCGGTTAACAACCGAGACCAAAAGTGTCTGACTTTTTACCTCGCCTGTATATGCCTCGGTTCAGAAACCGCTGCCTATAGCCAAAAATAACCGCTGTCGTTTCTCCTTATTGTACTAGTGAATGAATTAAATAAAAACTATTTTGTTTAACTTTAAAAATGATCATTTATTAGAATATTAGAAATTGTTAGTGTTAAGATTGTTTATTTTGACAGTCTTCTGTTTAATAACAAAAAATTAAAATTATGA
Source organism: Vigna umbellata (assembly GCF_029865625.1). NCBI lineage: Eukaryota > Viridiplantae > Streptophyta > Magnoliopsida > Fabales > Fabaceae > Vigna > Vigna umbellata. The sequence goes on along the minus strand of NC_142168.1, from coordinate 9,045,098 downwards.
TTTTACGTTTGCAATATAATATACATATTATACTAACATTTAACTTGCTCGCAATACATATCAATATCAGTTTTAGCAATAAATTTTTTTTGTTAGTATACATGGTATATAAACTCATAATATTTACTAATAACTTGTTTCATTAGAGAAGGTTCAAATATCATTAATATTTGGTTTAATTATTCTGACAGTCTTTATGTTCACTTTTTTTTAAATAGGTCTTTTTTTTCTTATTAATTTTTTTCTCAATTGAATCTTTAAAAATGAAAAATCATAATAATTAGATTTTTGTTATTAAATTGAGAATGATCACTGTGAGGTGAAATTATTAATTAACACATGACAGATATATAACATGTTAAGTGAAATATGTATAATTAAAAAATAAAATAAAAAAGGTTTTTGAAACTTGAAATGAGTATTATAAAATTAGAATTCATTAAAACGAAATTAGGTTCATCATCTTCAACCTTTTCTCAAATTAGAAATCCTAACCCTTTTATTTCGATTACTTGATTTCAAATTTGATGCTTACGAAAAAAAAGATGAAGTTTGCTATGAAGAGAATTGATTTTGTAGATTCGAGATTGAATTTAGAAACGTAATGATGACGCAATTAAAAGAAATTTAGAAAGGATTTTAGTTGGTTAAGTGTGTTATTTACTTATTTGTCTATTTCTATCTCGAAAACCTCGTTCACAGATACCTCAGTGTTAATGTTTTTTATTTAGTTTGCGGAGGTTTTTACCTTTTTTTTTTTTCATTTTTAATTTTTTAGTATTGTTTGAGTTTTGTTATACTCATTTTCTTGCCTCTGACTAGTACCACAAATGTTTGTACGCAACTAATAAGTATCATACACAATATATTTATTGTTATAATTTATATTTGTTTTTTAGTTCTTAAGTTATTATTAAAAAAATTAGAACCTCTTAAAGTTTAAAAGTTATCCATCTCTGGTACAGTTCTTTCCGTCACAGCAACTATTGTAGACTTTAACACTAACTTATATATATATATATATATATATATATATATATATATAATTTATAAAGTTAGAGTTATAAATATTGGAATTGTCTAAAGGTTTATTAGTAAATGGAATAACAAAAGTAAATATTATCAAATTTGTTAAAATAAATTTATAATTATATTTTAAAAGTAGATTTTATATCTAATTTAATTTTAAAAAATTGATTTATAAAATATAATTTATATTTACTTATATATAATAATTTAATTGTTTTTATAAATATTCAACAATATAAAATATCAAAAAATCCATATAGTGCAGTACAGTCATTGCTGTGATTGTTGTGGTGGAGGAAATATGACTACAAAGAAGTCGAAAACTTTTAAAACTTAAAAAATTATAATTTTTTAGGTTTCAAATTATAATAAAATATAAAAAAAATTTTAACAGAAGGATGGTTATCAAACATTTACACATATAAATTATTTACATAGAAAGAGCTCCAAAAGAAGTTAAATACACCACATACAAAAAAAAAAGTATCGATAATTAGTAGTAATTGAAAATTAGTTATTAAAATAGCGACTATGATTAAAACTTTTTTGTAACTATATGTAATGTCTTCGTCACCGAAATAATATTATATTAGTCACCAAAAATTGGTTTGTCACTAAAATGTGTATAATATATAGATTAGGGACCGAAACTTTTTATCACTAAATGTAAAACTTTAGTTATAAAAAGTTTTGGTCGCTAAAAGATGTTTAATATGGTAATTAATGTTATTTATTGCTAAATAAAAAATTTAAGTAACCAAATTAAATATTGTATTAGTCACTAAAAATATTTGATCTTTAAATGTAATATTTTAACCATCGTATTAGCGATCGAAAATGATTGGTTGCTAAATCCACAAATATAACTTTTTTTTCATAAACATTATTCTTTACAAATTTATATTTTAAATTATATGACTAATAACATTAACATTTATTGATTTGTAACAAAGTTAATAAAGTTTTATTTAAAAAATAAAATTAATATTTAATTAGATTAAACTAACAAGATAACAAACTTTAGATTAATATTTAATATAAATTTTAATTAACTAAATTATTTACTTTTATAATTTATTGCTCATCATTTTCTTTGAAAAAGAAAAAATAATATTTAATTAGATTATATTATTTGATGATATATTTTATATTAGTTTTAATAAAAAATATGATTATTTAAATTATTAATTTTTGCAATCTGTTGCTGCTTAAAGAAAACCAAGTTCCTGTGTAAAAATACTATAAGATTTCATGTTCACATTAGTTTCCATTTCCTAAATTTTATTTTCCTCCACTAAGCACTATAATATGTTAATCTAAGAACTTGTAAATGTGAGTCATTGTCCTCCATCGATACACTTTAATATGACTTTCCCAAAATTTCAAGTTTCTTAACCTGAATTGCAATTATTGATATTTAAAATAACATTTTTATTTATATTTACCTTCGTGTAATTTCATTTTTGTTTATATTTACCTCTAGTTATATATTAGTCCTTATTATTTATTAATCATCGTAAAACTCAGTATTTCGATTAGCCACTAAAAAATTAATTTAAATATTTATACAATACAATAAAATGAAATATGTGACTTGTTTGTATTCATTTTGATATGTTAAGATTTTATAATATATTTGTCTCACTTTTCTTTATTTTATTGTTTTTATATAAAAAAATAAAATTAAAAAATATTATTTTATAATATATTTGTTACACTGCAATCCAATTAGTACGACCTAAGCTTCATTTCCACTCTTAACATAAAAGCGGATGACCTTTCACTTTATAATTGTACAACCTTGACTACGTAATAAAAAGAAATGTGGTCTGGAAAATAGCAGAAAATATGATAATAATTGTGGTTGTACTCCTTAAATAAAGTGTGATTGTGATTCCAGAAAATTAGACATTTGGGAGAGATAGATTTTCTAATCTTATCATTTATTTATTAAAACTATAAATACGAGTTTAAGTCTCAAGTTAAATAAAAAATAGAGAATAAACACCATAAAAAATGAAAAATTTATTAATTTATTGTCTTAATAATAGATATTTGGATAAGAAAAACTCTTTAACAGCGTATTATATTTAGGTTTAGCATTTTATCTTTCCAAAAGTCAATCTAACTAAATTTAGCTTTTGAAAATATTAAAAAACGTGTGTTTCAGAATATTATTTATGCTGCGTGTAACATGAATAATACGGTAGAAATTACTTATATTGTAACATTTGATATATATTATGATTTTCTTTTCATTTTTCTAAAATATTGTCTTTTTTACTCTATATTTTTTCATTTATTTTTTCTCTCTCTTGATTTACCTATTATAGTTTTTTACAAACATGTAACATAACAAATAATCATAATATTATTCAAGTGATTTTTGTTTACTATTTAAAATTTATTATAATAATATAGTTATAATTACTAGTATTATTATATTATTTTATAAGAAATAATAAATATTATTAATAATATTCATTTTATTATTATAATATTATAATTATTATTCATATTATTATAGTCAATGTATACTTACTTTTTTTAAAAAGTTGTAATTTCCACTTGTACAAAATCATAAAAAAGTAAATAAAAACATAAAAGGCAAAAAAAAACCATTAAAGTTAATTTTATAAGAAAATGCTACCATATCTTTTTCTACGTGGGCTCGTTGACAGAAAAGACCACAATAATTCATAATGCGTTCTTGAGGTTTCTTTCTGCACTGACAGACTCTCTATATACAGTCTCTTTTAAGACATTTTTACGCAATTTTCCTTTTTTTTCATCTGATTTTATTTCTTTCAAAACCAAATATGCAATTAGAGTGTATACAAATAAAAAGTACCTAGAAAGAGAGATAGCTATCTATTTTAATTTTAAAATGATTTTATAATCAGAATAAAATTTGTTAAAATTGTAAAGTAAAATTATATAAGTGAGTTAATAACATGAGTGTTTCCACGGTAGGATCTCCACAAAATACGTTTTCACACTTTTTTCCAAGTTAGGTTAGGTAATCCTGTGCGCTTTAGTCAAAATCTTGTTTCGAACCATCCGGGATACTGTTAAAGGCACTCTGATCGGTATTAGAGTAAAATTTTAAGTTCGTAATAAATGTTAATCATTTATCTCTTACCTTTGATCTATATTTATAGTTTTTGAGATGAGTCTAGGATTAGTAAAAAATTACGGTCCAATCCTAACTCATTATTTATTAAGTAACACTTATTCTTAATCTTGATTTGCAGCAGTTCTTTGGTGATGTTTAAGAACGTTTGTTTAATCTCTATTCACGTCTGATCGCTCGCCCTTGTATTGTTTATTTGAATTTCATAGATTTAGACTTATGTGACCGATCGTTCATTCTTAACTATTCTTTCGTCCGATTCTAATTATATGAACTATTCTTTCGTTCGATTCTAATTATATCATCGTCAGGTTTGTAAATATTTTTCACAAGATGTTGTATAAATCATGATTATGAAGGAAGAAATACATTTACATTGAGAAGGTATATAAATTAAAAATAATAAATAAACGTCAACTCGGTGTGTCTATGTTTCAAGCGTGAATTAGTTATACATTCAACGAGGAAAAGGAGAAAAGTTGTGTGTGACTAAAACAAAAAACCGTGTCAGTATTAAGTAGACTCTTTCAACGTTGTCACTATCATATCATGCATGTAATCCTCCATTTACTTTTCTAAAATCTGGGGCAAGAGAAACAGGAAAATGAATGCTTGGAAGCTTATGCTTAACAATTATATCCATTTAAATTAAATTCACCATTTCATAGGTATAAACAATTTTTCCGTCCAAATCATTACAACCTCTTGTTTGTTCATCGTGATAATTAGTTGTAGAGAGGTGATATAATTGTTCGTAGCTGGTAGACTTCCCTATGGGAAAAAGTAAATATTTGTAAGGAAGTTGAACTTACTCATATATCTTGTAAGATATTGTTCGTTTTTTATCAAGTTTTTACGGATTTATTAATTTCGAAAAGCTTTTTGTTAGAAGAGTATTTTATGTATATATAAATTCATATATGTCACTTGTTTTATCTGATTGATGTAGAACTTTGTTTTTAAATTTTCTGATTGAAAAGATGAAAAATTAATGTTGAAAGACAAATATGAACAGTATTACGATGAATAAACAACGGAGAAAAAAAGTAATGTTTTGGTTAGAACAGCACCGTCCACCTTTGTGTTCATAAAACGATGTGGTTGCTACTGAAGGGCACACCGTCCTTGTTCTATGTTCTGTCTCAATCATTGTGATATATGCATATGGCATTCCAACCTCTATTTGCCATATATCTTCATTTTGCTTTGAGTGTTAGGTAGATGTTTGGTTCGGGATAATAAAACATGGTGAAAGCTTATTGGATCAACTTTGTGAAAAATAACGTGTTATGTATGGTGGAGTTTGCACATAGCTAATGTTTTATTAATAGCAACAAGTTATATCTATCCCACAAACAACCCGACAAGAGAGATTAAAATTAAATTTACTATACGTTTATCAGTTCACACAAATCAGAGCATTCAAGTGATACTCTTCTATTAAAAGTGAAATGGAAAAAAAAGAAAGTATCATCGTGTCTTGTGAGATCCTTGAATGATAGTTCAAGTTTTCTTAATTATCAAGAACAAAAATATGTTGTTTTTAAATATATTAAAATGTATTAAAATATATTAAAATTAATTTATTTAAAGTTTCTTTTAATATTTGTTTCAAACAAACAATGTGAACGAATTTCAAAAATTATATTTAGTATTAGAGTAATTTATGAAGGATAATGCATCGAAACAAAGTTTTATATAAGGTTTATCTTTACCAAAAATATGTATTTAATGTTAGAAAAGAAATCCCACATAACTTATCTTTGGTTTACTTTTCATGTTACATGTGTGTTTTCAAGGAATTATTCCAAAGTATTTTCCTTTTCTTTTCCTTTTGCTTTAGTGTTTGAGAGAATAATTAAGAGAGAAAGATAGTTTTTCCTTTAAAATTGTCTTTATATTTGTTTTCTAATTTTCAAGAAAAAAAGTTATCATTGTCCTTTTTTAGACTAGACATAATGGTATGTAATTTTTCTTTCTTCAATAAAATTACATTTTGTGTTATTATGATATGCAACAGTGGTATCATAATCACTCGTTCGTGTGATTATATTTTATTGTTATTATCATTAAAATAGTATTGTGTTAGTGTATATAGTGTGGTAGTGTGAAAATACATGTCTAGGAAAAGCTTAGTATCTCTAGTAGATAATATTATTCATAGTGAAAAGTGAAAAGTTACATAAGAATATTCTTCTTTAAAATAAAACTTTGTATTCTTCAAATGAGTGAGTCCACATCAGTGATGAACCACATCAACGATGAACCACATCAGCAATCTAAATATGTTATTTGTCCAACTTTCAACGACAAATCACTTGATTCGTATGATTAACTCATCATCAACATAAAAATTACAACATCTATTGACATCCACAGTTTGAATATGTTGTTAGAGTTATTTTTGAAGAATTATACAAACAAAAGTACAATAGATAAGGTGAAAAATTCAAAGGAAGCAAAGACTTTAACAAACATGAGAGAAACATCATTTAATGTTCTCTTTTTATTTGTTTTTTCTATTTTCAAGAGAGAGATTCTCATTGTTTTTTCTTTAAACATTTTTCTTTAATACTCTCGGAATTGATTGTTATTAAGCATGTACTAATAGGTTAGATTGCCTTACGCTCTACAAATATACGACATTAATGATTAATTATTAGGTTTGATTACCTAAAATATATTGCACTAATGGTTAATCAATGGACGTGGCTACCACAATCCTTATAAGTAGACAACTGATGTGGAGGTACAATCACATTTTTCTATCCTAATAAAATATAGATCTCTTTATGAAACATATCTGATGTTGAGCGGGGGAGTGTCTTCTGCAGGTCAGCAACCCATTGTAGTTGATTGCGTTCTCGGAGAGGATTGAAGATCAAAAGAGAGCAGAGCAAAGAAGGACGACCAACCCTCAGACCAATTCAACCGAAACATTTTGGCGCCCACCGTGGGGCTGAGCGGAATCCCCATGAAGCCACGAAGAACTAGACGAGGCTCGGTCTCGACATCGCTACTTCATATCAACACCAGGTTTTGCAAGAAGAGTAAAAGATTCCGTAATAATTCCTAAAGGCATGTCTTTTGTTTTAAGAACTTTCAGGAACGTTCAGCCCTACATTCAACCTTCACAGGTTCTAGTTTTCATTATAATTTACAAATTATAATATAGTTGTTTAACTCATATTTTTGAGTAAAAATATCCTGCATAGGAAGGTACAGAGTTGCGTTCAACCTTGTCAGGTTCTACCAACTCTTAATTTTAAATTATAAAATATTATCCACAGGATGGTTTAGAACTGCGTTCAACCTTGTCAGGTTATAACGACTCCTCTTAATTTTAAATTATAAAATATTATGCACAGGATAGTTTAGAGTTGCGTTCAACCTTGTGAGGTTCTAACCACTCTTAATTTTAAATTATTAATTTTAAATTATTAAAATTATAAAATATTATGCACAGGATGGTTCAGAGATGCGCTCAACCTTGTCAGGTTCTACCAACTCTTAATTTTAAATTATAAAATATTATGCATATGCACAGGATAGTTTAGAGTTGCGTTCAACCTTGTTAGGTTCTATCGACTCTTAATTTTAAATTATAAAATATTATGCACATGATGGTTCAGAGCTGCGTTCAACCTTGTCAGGTTCTAACGACTCTTAATTTTAAATTATAAAACATTATGTGCAGGAAGGTTCAGACCTCAACTTGGTCAGGTTATAATGTCCGCTTGGGGGAAGTCAGAAAAATGACTCCTGCCTCAGGACCGCTCGGGGGGAAGTCAAAAAAATGGCTTCAGAAATCCCCGCTCAATGCAGGAAGTCAGAAAAATGACTCCTGCCGCAAGCCGCTCGGGGGAAAGTTAGAGAAATGGCTTCAGAAATCTCCGCTCAACGCATGAAGTTCGAAACAGGACTCTTATCAGTCAACTACTTATCAGTCAACTACTGAACATGTTCAACTTTGTCAAGTTTCAATGTCTTTTCATTATAAAAATAAATATTGAAGCATTTACTTTATTTAAAAGCATATTTTTTGGAGTGAAAATCTCTTGCAGAGGAAAAGTTTCAAAGAGAACTCTTATCATTTTTGTTGAGTCTAAGGAACAGATCCAAAGAGAACTCCTAGAGTTCGTCGCTCGATACATAGAGCAATGAAAACTTAAAGCATTGAAGATAGGCTCCCTAAATATAACATGAGCAACCTCTTTTAAAGCTCATAATAATCCCTATGCACCTCTTTTAATAAAGAGCTTGCTCGGACTTGGGGCTTATATACTATATGAAGTATACCGATCGGAATTGATTTGGGTTTGATTACCTAAAATATATTGCACTAATGGTTAATCAATGGACGTGGCTATCACAAGCCTTATAAGTAGACAACTGATGTCGAGGTACAATCACATTTTTCTATCCTAATAAAATATATACTTTTTTATTAAACATATCTGACTTGTGCGTAGGAGTGTCTTCTGCAGGTTAACAACCCATTGTAGTGGATCGCGTTCTCGGAGAGGATTGGAGATCAAAAGAGAGCAGAGCAAGGAAGGACAACCGACCCTCGGACCAATTCAACCGAAACACATTCTTTATTTATTATTTGTTTTGTTGCTTTTATTTTTATCTTTTATTTAGTTGTAAGTATTTATATTATTATTCTGATACCCAACATTTAATTCATATACATTTATATTATCCTGTGTTCAACTTTTTATATTTTCTTTCGTAAATTTTATCCTCAAGTCTTACAGTAGTTTGGGTTGTATAACTATTAAAACCGATCAAGTGTGAAAAAGGAGAGAGCATACATTTTTCGTAAGGTTTGAAATCCAAATTATATTTATGAAAATATAAAGAACTTATTGAATTATTAAAAGTAGTTGAACCGAAAACATTTATTTTGTTAAGAAATTTAATAAATTGAAATAACGTAAATACTATAGAATTAAATTCATTCATAAATTTATTAATTTAAGGTTTTAAATAATATTTTAATATTTTATATGACATTGTTCACGTTTCACAAGTGTTAAATGTTTTCGGTGTTCCCTTAAAGTACTCGACATATATTTTCCTTAGTCGATGTTAAGATTTATATATATATATATATATATATATATATATATATATATATATATATATAAGTTGCAATATTAAATTTAATTGTTTAAATCATTCAAGTTGAAATTGAAATTTGTAATTAAATTGATGAAACTAAATAAAAGATGCATGCGAGGCTCAAATTTGTTAGGGTGACTACGGTTCTACGGTGCAGCTCTCGGGTGTCAAATATTGGTCTGTGTCATGTTATTTGTATGCAGAATCCTTTGACGACTCACTCAAAACAATGATAAACGTGTCTTTTTGTCTTCGGTAAGCTTAAATCCTAGATTGTTCATCTGTTGCAAATTTGCAAATTCTTTGCGTGCATGGTTTTTCATCAGCATGATTTTCATGTTATAAGTATTTTCTCAGAGAAATCATTGGAAAGTATTTTTCTTTTCTTTCGTTTTGCTTTATGCTGGTAGAATAATTAAGGCTTTAATCACTTGAATGGATTTGTGGGAGAGTGATTGAATGAATTTAAGAGGATTTGAAAGTAAATTTTTTATTGTTTATTTGAGGGGATTTGGAGTAAGTGAGAGTGAATTTGAAAGTAAAGTTGGTGAAAATTAGTGTAGGATTTGATTGATATGACAGATTAAAAAGATTTACTTTCAAATCCACTCAAATAAATAACAAAAAATTTACCTTCAAATCCTTCCAAATTCATTCTACCACTCTCCCCCAAATTCATTAAAGTGAACAAAGTGTAAGAGAGAAAGTTAGTTTATCCGTTCATCTTGTATTTGTTTTTCATATTTTTAAGAGAAATGTTATCATTGTTTTCTTTTTGAAACTAGAGATAATGATATGTAAATTTTTCTTTCTTTAATAAAATTACGTTTTTTTTTGTCTATTATCTGTTTTACTCTTTTATTTTAATTGTGAGTACTTGTGTTATTATTTTGATACTCCACTTTGATATCAAAATCATTGGTTTGTGTAATTATATTCTGCTATTATTCTCATTATAATAGTATTGTGTTAATGAATATAGTGTTGTAGAGTTAAAGTGCATCAGGAAAAAGTTTGTATCAAATGAGAGAAAGATTACATGTGATAGTTGTCAAACATCGTTTGAGAAAAGTTTGAGAAGAGAAGAGGGTCTCGCGCGCTAAGATAAAGTGAATGAATTTTCAATCTTTCGCTTAAATTTTTATTGAACTCACTAACCTTTTGACGTCTAACACTGGGGCATTCAACGTTCAAATATAATTTTGTAATAGATCTCTTAGGATTTTGATAACAACACTCAATTAATGCAGCCAACCACTCTAATGCCCATCATGTCTAAGCCCCGTGCAAATTAGACGTTCTATTGATGGTTTAAAAGAAAAAGGAAAAAAGAATTAAAAAGGGGAAACTTTTGGCTGACAAATAATACGTCGAAGCCCCTATAGAATTCGACATATTATTAGTGGTTTAAAAGAAAAAAGAATTAAAAAGGGATAATTCTTTGGCTTCTGGCTGAAAAATTGTATGTCGAAGCCCTTACAAAATTCAACGTATTATATTTTGTTTAAAAGGAAAAAGAAAAAAGAATTAAAAAGGGGTTACTTTTTTGGCTTCTGACTGACAAATAATACGTCAAAGCCCCTACAAAATTCGACGTATTATTGGTGGTTTAAAAGAAAAAAGAATAAAGGGGTAACTCTTTGGCTTCTGGCTGAAAAATTGTATGTCGAAGCCCTTACAAAATTCAACGTATTATATTTGGTTTAAAAGAAAAAAGAAAAAAGAATTAAAAAGGGGTTACTTTTTGGCTTATGGCTGACAAATAATACGTCGAAGCCCCTACGGTATTCGACGTATTATTTGTTGTTTAAAAGAAAAAATAAAAAAGAATTAAAAAGGGGTAACTCTTCGGCTTTTGGCTGAAAAATAATAGGTTGAAGCCCCTTTAGAATTCGACGTACTATCAGTGGTTTAAAAGAAAAAAGAAAAAAGAATTAAAAATGGGTAACTCTTTGATTTCTAGCTGACAAATATTACGTAGAAGTCCCTATAAAATTCAACGTACTATTGATGGTTTAAAAAAAGAAGAAAAAGAATGGTGCACTAGTTTAAATAATTACAATCATAAAACACGTTGAATTGTATGGGGCTTCGACATTTTACAATTCTAAACGACGTCTAATAATTACATTTATTTACAAAAATGTCACCAGTCATTTTTAACGTTAAATATTCAGTGATTGGACGTTAAACGTGTGGCGTTATACGTTGTTTTTGTACTAGTGGTATGATCAATGTAAAAAGTTACAATATATCTATGGACACCTAAACTTTGAGCATGTTACTAGAGTTATTTTTTAAGAATAATCCAGGAAAAAGAGCAAAATAAATAAGGTGAAAAATTCAAAGGAAGCAAAGACCTTAACAAACATGAGAGAAACATCATTTAATGTTCTCTTTGTATTTGTTTTTTCTATTTTCAAGAGAGAGATTCTCATTGTTTTTTCTTTAAACATTTTTCTTTCTTTAATAAAATTACATTCTTTATTTATTATTTGTTTTGTTGCTTTTATTTTTATCTTTTATTTAGTTGTAAGTATTTATATTATTATTCTGATACCCAACATTTAAAATTCATATACATTTATATTATCCTGTGTTCAACTTTTTATATTTTCTTTCGTAAATTTTATCCTCAAGTCTTACAATAGTTTGGGTTGTGTAACTTTTAAAACCGATCAAGTGTGAAAAAGGAGAGAGCATACATTTTTCGTAAGGTTTGAAATCCAAATTATATTTATGAAAATATAAAGAGCTTATTGAATTATTAAAACTACGTGAACCAAAAACATTTATTTTGTTAAGAAATTTAATAAATTAAAATAAGGTAAATAATATAGAATTAAATTCACTCATAAAAATTTAAGGTTTTAAATAGGTTTAATGTCTCAATAGATTCCTATTTTTGTTCAGAATTTGAAATAGGTCCCTTTATTTTTTGGCGTCTCAATTGGGTCCTTATTTTTGTTAATTTGATGCAAATAAATCCTTTCCGTCAATTTCATCAAACGACGTTAATGAATGTGTGACGTGACCTTACACGTGTCAATACTGTCCTTAGGCCACGTCACACATTCATTAACGTCGTTTGATGAAATTGACGGAAAGGATTTATTTGCATCAAATTAACAAAAATAAGGACCCAATTGAGACGCCAAAAAATAAAGGGACCTATTTCAAATTCTGAACAAAAATAGGGACCTATTGAGACATTAAACCTTTTAAATAATATTTTGATCTTTTATATGAAATTGTTCACGTTTCACAAGTGTTAAATTTTTCGGTACTTACACATTTTTCTTGGAAAACGTTTTTTTAACAACTCATTTTTGCCAATTTTTTAACAAAGCTATTTGGCGGCATTTGATTGGTACATTTCAAATTATATTTTCAGAAATGAAATCATGTGCAGAGGGTATTTTGGGAACGAATTTTGTTTCACGGGTTCTGAAATATCATTTCGAAAAGTGGTTCATCTTCTTCCTCTCAACAACTTGAAATCTTTTTCTATCTCAAGTCTCTTTCACGGTTGTCTCTTGGTTGCCCGTCGTTCTCACCGACCACTGTGACGTCCACCAAAATCTCTCTTCTTTGTTGGTTGTCTTCTTCATCTCTCTCTTGTCTCATTTTGTTTTCGCATTTTTGCGTTGTCTCCTTCTCACTATTTGCTCTTGTTTTCTCATCCATTGGAACATCGAAAGTGACATTAACCAATGTTGCTCCAACAACGTCTCTACCTCTCTCGCTGTCTCCATCAATGAGAAAAGATGTCTCCTTTCTCCAAGGTTTGGACTTTGTTAAGTGAGAAAAGGAGTTTTTGGCAGTATCGATAAATAAAATCAATCATCCATCTAAAAATATGGAATAAATCACGTAAAAACACACCCAAAATATCCAAAAACACACAAAAAATGACCTTGGGGAGTCAAGTTTCTCCAACTAGCAAGTCGTGTATTACTTTTTGTACAAACCAGCAATTAGGCCCTAGTAATTGATTACAAGGACCCTGTAATCGATTACCAAGGCATAACTTGGGCAAAACTGGTCATAGACTTCACCTACCTTCATTCAAAAAATATATGGGCTTTGACCTTTGCTGACTATTTTAATCATAATTTTCCCACATACCTCCAAATGATGTGATTCTTTTTCTATTAGAAAATAGACTCAAAAAGTTTTCCAAAGACTACTAATTTGTAATTTTTGTACAAAATCAGATTTTTTTTCTCGTGTAATCGTTTACAGGGTTCTTGTAATCGATTTCAAGTGATATAATGGCCTACACTTGTTTCAGGACTTCACCTAAGTTGGTCATAACACCAACATTAGGTTTGTCCTCCACCATGGACTGCCCAAACCTCGGTTTTGAGGCTCTTCTCACACTTGAACACTAAAAACAAGTCTCATCCATTGTAGAGATATGAAAAAATTAAGAAAAATATCTTTGATTAGTGATGTTCCCACACCTAGGTCCTGCTGAACAAGATTTTGTACAAAACCAGATTTTTTTTCGTGTAATCGTTTACAGGATTCTTGTAATCAATTACAAGTGACAGAATCACCTACACTTGTTTCAGGACTTCACCTAACTTGGTCATCACACCAACATTAGGTCTGTCCTCCACTATGGACTACCCAAATCTCAGTTTTGAGGCTCTACTCACACTTGAACACTAAAAACAAGTTTCATCCATTGAAGAGATATGAAAAAATTAATAAAAATGTCTTTGGTTAGTGTTAAAGACTTTGGCAAGTGTACCGAATCGTTCAAGTAATATAAAATGGAAGACCAAGTATCGTTTTCCAAGAGACTCGTGTAACACTAGTTAATTGCATTATTAACAACTCATATAGACTCAAGAACAACATTTTAATTGGAAGACAAGTGCAAAGAAGATAAAATTTCAACTATACAAGTTTGGACTTTGGTGTTTGAAAACACTTAAGAATGGAATAGACTAGAAATGATACAAAATGACATTGTTAAGGTTAGGTTTCACCAATTCACTCTTGTGCATACACAATTTCATCTCCTCTCCATCAAATTAATAAAGTCAATTCACAAAATTACTCTAGCCCTAATCCCTTAGGTGAAAGAGCCTAACTTTTACCTATTAACTATCAATCCCTTGATTAATTAACAAGCAAAACCCGCATTAAGAACTAGGATCAAAGACAACATGTGAATCATCTTACATCCCTAGAATTAATGAACCACAAGGACTCTTGTTTCAGTACTAGGTTCCATCTTACGTCTCCATAACCCGTGAAACCCCAAAATCAAGTCATGAACGTCCCCATTACATGCAAGCTTTAAGAATGCAAACAAGAATACTAGCAATTGATAGAAAAAGACATATATATAATCAAACCATTCAACAAATACACAAGATTCAAAGGCTACAACTAACCCCAACAAGATGTGTTTGGCTTTCCATTTCCATGGAGAGCCTTTAAGCTTACAAAATGGCCATGGAAGAAGAAGAAAAACCCAAAGAGGAAGAGGGAGTGTTCCCACAAACCCTAACATCCTCCAAGCTCTCCTCTGAGTGAAATCGTGCCTCCAAAGAACCAAAAACCCAAAACCCTTTGCATTTTAGGGTTAAATAAGACCAAATTTGCCACATCAGCGTCGTCACCGCTTAGAGCCCCTATAGGGGGCGCCCAGGCGAGATTGTGAGGCTGATGGCGCTCAACGCCCCTACTAAGGGGCGCTCAGCGCGAGCACACCAGAAATAAGCTTTTATGTAGTTGGTGCAGGTGGCGCTCAACGCCCCTTACCAGGGGCCCTCAGCCTGACTCTGCTGGACTTCTTCTTTTTCTCTTTTTCTATAGATTCGCTTGCTTCTGTGGTTGGTTCAGTTCTTTACATTGTTGGAGATTCTTCCAAGCACATTTTTAGCTACAAAATAAGGGGATTAGTAACGAATTTATATCAATGTAGTCCAAAACACAATTATTTAGAAAACAAGACAAAAGAAGAGGATTAACACTAGTGCAAAAATAACGTATAACATCACGCGTTCAACGTCGAACCACTTAATAGCCAACGTTAAAAATGACCGATGGCATTTTTGTAAATAAATACAATTATTAAACGTCGTTTAGAATTGTAGTTCGACGTAAAAGGATATAAAACGTCGAATGTCCCAACTGTTAGACGTCAAAATTAGTGAATTCAATAAAAATTTGAGCCGGAGATTGAAAATTCATTCAGTTTATCTTAGCGCGCGAGACCCTCTTCTCTGCTCAAACTTTTCTCGAACGAAGTTTGACGACTATCACATATAATATTTCTTTCATTTGATACAAATGCATGTTAATTTACTACTTTAGGTAAGATATTTGTTTGTTTTGACCGATTATTTTCGTGTTGTTGTCCTTCATAGGCGCATTCTGCTTTCTCTCTCACGTGTGGCAACACTTTATTTCGATGAACCAAGGTTAGTTTTCGTTTTCGTTTTTGTTTTCATTTTGAATAACTTATTTGTTGAACTTGATTCTTCTTATTTTTTGTTGAACTTGTTTGTTGTTATTGTTTGGGTGAACTTGTTTGTTGTTGTTGTTTGATTGAACTTGTTTGTTGTTTGATTGGACTTGTTTGTTGTGTGTCATTGTTGTTTGTTGTTGATACTATATTACATGTTCACAGTTCATGCTTTACAAAATACAAAAAACTGAAATTTGTTGTTTTTCTACTTTTCAAATCTCGTAAAGTTGTAAAAAAGGATCACAATTAATTTAAAAAAATAAAAAAATTGATTAACGTCGTTTATTGATAAAATTCGACGTTAAATATATCGTCAATTTTTTTAAATTCGACGTCAATTTAACTTCTCCTAATATGACATCGTTCTCGAATTCGACGTGAAAGGCCCAAAATATTCAACGTTGTATGCTGTTTTTGTACTAGTGTAAGCAAGTTATAAGCTAGAAAAGAGTTGATTTTGCTACTAAAATAATGCTTAGATAATTGTAAGAATTAGCATTATCAATTACTAGTGTTCCCACAACTGGGTCCTGCTGAACAAGTTTTTGTATAGAACTAGATTTTTTTTCGTGTAATCATTTACAGGGTTCTTGTAATCGATTACAAGTGATAGAATGACCTATACTTGTTTCAGGACTTCATCTAACTTGGTCATCACACAAACATTAGGTCTATCCTCAACCATGGACTGCCCAAACCTCAGTTTTGAGGCTTTACTCACACTTGAACACTAAAAACAAGTGTCATCCATTGAAGAGATATGAAAAAATGAAGAAAATGTCTTCGGTTAGTGGTGTTCCCATAGCTGGGTCCTGCTGAACAAGTTTTTGTACAAAACCAGATTTTTTTTTCGTGTTATCATTTACAGGGTTCTTGTAATCGATTACAAGTGACAAAATGGCCTACACTTGTTTCATGACTTCACCTAACTTGGTCATCACACCAACATTGGGTTTTTCCTCCACCTTGGACTACCCAAACCTCAGTTTTGATGCTCTACTCACACTTGAACACTAAAAACAAGTTTCATCCATTGAAGAGATATGAAAAAATGAAGAAAATGTGTTTGGTTACCATAGTTGGGTCCTGCTGAACAAGTTTTTGTACAAAACCATATTTGTTTTCGTGTAATCATGTACAAGGCTCTTATAATCGATTACAGGTGACATAATGACTTACACTTGTTTCATGACTTCACCTAACTTGGTCATCACACCAAGATTGGGTTTGCCCTCCACCTTGGACTGCGTAAACCTCAGTTTTGAGGTTCTACTCATACTTGAACACTAAAAATAAGTCTCATCCATTGAAGAGATATGAAAAAATTAAGAAAAGTGTCTTTGGTTAGTGGTGTTCCCACAGTTGGGTCCTGTTGAACAAGTTTTTGTACAAAACAAGATTTATTTTCGTGTAATTGTTTACAAGGTGCTTGTAATCGATTACAAGTGACAGAATACCCTGCAAATGCCTGAAATCCAATAAAATTTTGTAAATTTCTCATTATTAATGGATGATACTCAATCACATTGGACACTTTGTTTTTAACATTCCAAACAACAACTCACTTGACAATGCCAATAGGGAAAGGAATAACACTTCAAATAACATTCATGATAACGAATGCAAATCAAGATCCATCTTCATTAACATTAAAAAAAACTGTTACAATACATTATTTTGTTCATCCATGTACAATGATCTCTTACTTTCTATAATAACTAAATACACAAATCACTCATGTTTCGCCCTATTTCTAGTGTACGGAGTCCTAAGGGTTCTACTCTTGTATTGCTTTCGTGATCCGACCCTCACAAACCTCTCTGTAGTGGGTTGGTTGGTGTAAATGTCTCCCGAGCTTACAAAGGGAGTGTTCATTTGGGATTCTTGATGAGTCGTATTGTGTCCACCATCATCTTTATTCCTTTGTTTATTCTTTTCTTCAGCCAATTCTGTCTCTAAAGCAATAAAAACACAATTAAACAAAACCCCAAAACCATGAAATAAAACCCCAATTAAACAAAACACAAAACCAAAACCAAAACCCAAAACCCAAAACAAAAACCCAAAGCCAAACCCATAACGCATTTAAGAAAATGGAAAAACTCATTTACCTTGCTTGAACCACCAACGTCACCGGAGGATGTCATTGCGTACAATATTGTCAACAGGAGCTTTTGGTCTGTCCCACGAAATTGAAGAGGTTGAGCAAAGCTTGGAGAGAGGACGAAAATGGAGGGAGAACGAAAATAAAGAGAGAGACTGAAAATGAAGAGAGAGAACACAAAATGGGCAATATGAGAGAAAGGAGAGAGACGACGAAGGCTCGGGGGTAATTTTGGAATCAACAACTTTTGAACCCTAAGCCCCTTTTCACGTAACATTTTTCCATTAAATTTTTTTTTCCAAACGGACCAATCTTGTGCTGACACATGGCGTTGTAAAAAAGTTGACAAAGAAGAGTTGTTAACGTATTGGGATCCATTTTCCTTAGTCGATTTTAAGTTTTATACATACATACATATATATATATATGTATACATATATACATATATATATATATATACATATATATATAATATATATATATATACATATATATATATATATATGTATACATATATATATGTATATATGTATACATATGTATATATTATATATATATATATATATACATATATATATATATGTATGTATATATGTATATACATATATATACATATATATACATATATGTATGTATATACATACATATATATATGTATATACATATATATATATACATATATATATATGTATGTATATATGTATATACATATATATACATATATATATGTATACATACATACATATATATATGTATATATATATATATATATATATTATATATATATATATATATATATAGTATACATATATGTATATATGTATATGTATATATGTATACATACTATATATATATATGTATATATATGTATATATGTATACATACATATATATGTATATTATGTATATATATGTATATATGTATACATACATATATATATGTATATTATACATACTATATATATGTATATATATATATATATATACATATATACATATATATGTATATATATATATATAGGGGGTTTGCTAACGCATGTATGCCTGTTTTTCAGTTGGTACATTTTAGCAATGTGTACCGAGTTTTAGTAGATAAAAATACCCTTATATATCATAGATTCTAAGTCTTAAGGTTAAGGGTATTTTGATAATTTTCATTCTCAAAACTAAAAAAAAAAACCTAAACCCTTGCTTACCTCCCTCATTTCTCTCAACCCTTTCTTTTTCATCTCTCTCACTCCAACATTTTCTCTGTCATCCTATGGTAGCCCCAACTGAAAAAAATCAGAAACACTAGCTGTTAAACAATCTTACAAAAAATGATTTTATAATGAGTTTTCATTTTATAATTTTTGTCTTATCTAATTTTATCCAATTTTCACAAGCATAAAAGAATTGGTAATTGACGTGGAAAAAAATCAGAAATACTCGTTGTTAAACAATTTCTTACAAAAAAATAATTTTATAATGAGTTTTCATTTTATAATTTTACAATATTAAATTTAATCGTTTAAATCATTCTAGTTGAAAATTTTAATTTGTAATTAAATTTATGAAATAAATTAAAGATGCATGTGAGGCTGAAATTTGTTAGGGTGACTAAGGTTCTACGGTGCACCTCTCGGGTGTCAAACATTGGTTTGTGTCATGTTATTTGCATGCAGAATCCTTTGACGACTCACTCAACACAATCATAAACGTGCGTTTTTGTCTTCAAGTAAGCATAAATCCTAGATTGTTCATCTGTTGCAAATTCTTTGAATGCGTGGTTTTTCATCAGCATGATTTTCATTTTTCGACATTTTGTGTTTTTCCATAGCAAGATTTTCTCCATCGTGCAACTTCAGAGAAGACACGCGTTTCTCCAAAGTGTGACCTAACCTATTTAAATGATAATTCAATTTTACAGAAAAGTTAAAATGTTCTTATGACAAAATATATAACTTGAATAGGTTTACACAGATTAAATCCCAAGGACAACTATTTTCTAATTAAAACTAAATAAAGTAAATATATTTTGATATCTTAATTTTTAATTATATATTACTTTTATTCAATTTTCAGCTCTAGAAATATATTGAGTCATTATTAAATTGTATTTAATATAAAACTATCTTTTTCGATCCTAAAAAACTGAAAAAAAGCATCTTAGTTTTCTCCCTAACTAAGTCCAGAGTAATAAATAAAATATGAATAACTAAACTGAATATTGAAAAAAAAAATCAAATAACTAAAAATTAGTGAGAAAAATTAGGTAAAAGTTAATAAACTAAAGTTACGTATGATCAAAAATCAATGAACTAAAATTGCGAGAGAGAAAAAATAGAAACGAAGACTATAAGTTTTACAAAATATAGGAATTAAAGATATAATTAAGCCTGTATGATATACGAAGGTTATGTAGGACTCTGAACTAAGAAAATGATGTGGGATGAGACTTGAGAGAGAATATTGGGTGAATGGAATTTAATAAAGTAGGTCAACGCAAGACATCCATAAAATATTGTAAAAGAAAGAAGAAGAAAATGCGTCGTATTAATACATAAAGATATTATTGGCAATGTATTTCTAACTTGGAGGAATTAAATTTGAGGCTTTAGAATTATTTGCATGTAATCGGTGCCGTATTCGTTTTATGGACCACATATTACTAGTTTTGGCCTATTGAATTCAACTCTTTGACTTTGATCTTTTTTTAACAAAAGGATTTAAATTTTGACCAAAGCTCAAGTCAAATTTCGGCTACTCTATTTTTCATCTCAAAAGCATGAGTTTAACGTCGCATGTGTTTGAATTGATGTCAAATAATGAGGTTCGACTGTTTTACAAAAGTTTAATTTCGGGAAAAAAAATGCTTTTCTTCTATAAATCATACTCGGAAAACTTCAACGTAAGCTTTAATTGGAAAGAAATATTTTTAGTTTGATGTAATGATTTATAGTTGTTAATAACAAAAAATTAATTGAAATAAAACCTCATTATTGAAATTCTTTTTATGAAAGTTGAGCTTAAATTCAGTTGTAAATTAACTTTTTCTACAACTATTATAAATATTTATTTGATCAAATAAGTAGTTACATTTTACAACTAATGAATTTTTAAATATTTGTGAGGCCAATATTAACATGATTTATATTTTAAGTTAAATCATTTTAATGACTCTATTTTTATACCAAAGTCATTATTGATTCTTTAATTATTTTTTATTTCAATTTAGTCTCTAATTTTAAAAAATTTAATGTAATTTGATCTTTACTGTTAAATTGGTTAAACGGTGTGAGTGACTAATTTAATGACAAGAATCGAATTACATCGATTTTTTAAAATTAGAAATTAAATTAAAACAAAAAAATAATTGAAATACTAATTTGCGACTTTAATGCAAAAGTGGAACCATCGAAATAATTTAACCTATATTTTATTATATGATAAATATATTTTTAATGTGTTTTATGCTTAACAAAGAAGAGAGCACGATTAAAAAAGCAAAGATCGCTTCATGATCAGTTTCGGCTTTTGTTTCTCAATTTTCATAATTGTTTGCTGTATTTCTTTAATTCGAAAATAACTTTTTAAAGTTCTTAAGTTTTATAAAATTTTTACTCTAAGTGTATTAAAAATTTCTAAATTATACATTTCAAACATATATACATACATACATATATATATATACATATATATATATATATATATATATATATATATATATATCAGAATGTATAATATATCACCAGCTTTTTTATTGTCCAAATTGTAAATTCTAAGAACATTTTAATAAACTTTATTTTAGAATACTTTAAAAAAATTCTAAAATGATTCGATAATATATAATATAATAAAGGTTTTATAATATTATTGATGTATTATATTATAATAGTATAAGGGGTAGAAAATAAATATGAAGTCGAGTACAGGCTTTATATTTAATCTTCAGCCATACCTCCTTGTGTTATTTAAAAAACCCTTTGGTGTTTTGGGCATTGCACCCTCAAGAAGATCAAACCCTCTTCTATTTTGAAGGAAAATTCTTTTTGTTGCATCATGTGGGGTAGTATGGTCTTTTGACCCCTCCCATAGAGTGTACATAAAATCTATGGGGGTGTAAAAAGAAATTACCAAATTCTCACAAATTTGCATGTCCATTATTATTAGGTGAAGGTGTTTCTTTCTGCACCCATCAAATTCTTCGTGCACTCTACCAAATACATGAATTTCCCAACGACATTTATGAATAGTATTACGACTTTCCTTCTCCACAAGTATATATTACAGCTCCACAGAACACATAAATCTGGTTAGTGAATTCCCACCATCTACCCCTATTCCGGATCAAATTTCCGGAAGCTTATGGAGTGCAGGAAATAATTTAATGGGATGAAAGAAGAAACAACCTTAGTTGAAAAAGTGCTCAGATGGCCCAAACCATTTATGCAACTCGAATTATGCAACTCTGTATAATAAATATATTTGTTTTCTATAAAAATCTATAAATATATTTCGTATATTAACAATTTTTTTTTCTATTAACCAAAGTTAATTTATTCATCTCGAATTTTAAAGAACTTGTTTTAAATCATAGTATAGATAGAGGAATAACTTTCATTAAATGTGTTCTTGGATGATTGAGTATTTCTACTGTTAGAAAAATTGTTCATCTTTTATGACTCAAAGGTGATGATTCATTCCTTGTGAATTTTTCATCTCTTGTGTCTTTAAGAGAAATGTTTTCTAAATTTTAAACTACTTAGTTTCAGTTTATTTTAATGATTGATTAATCTCTTTAGAGGGTTTAATAATGTAGGATCTTTTAATCTGTATAAAAAATTGTGTGAATTTATCTTTTTCTACTTTTTATTCTTTGTTAGTATCTTAAAGTATTGTTAAGTTAGACTTTTAAAGGAGAATTTTTTTAAAAAACACAGTTTTATTAAGAAATCAATATAACCTACCTGTTTTATTAAAACGTGATTATTAGTCTGCAAGACTCTAACATTCTGCATTGTCATTCCCTGTGATGCACACCTTGAAACATTTTACGAAAACTTGATGGATATTATTCATGCTCTCTTTACAAAGCTCGACATCATGTGACGGCTTCATGGCAAAACCAAGTGAGAACTTAAAGAGAATGGGCCACATCAGAAAATAATAGGCCCAATGGCCTTTAACCCAAAACGCATCAAATAAACCCAAAACGCAGGAAGCTTTTGTTATATGCTGAAAGCTGCCTCGAGATCAGAAAGGCAGTGTGTGACAGAAGGCATCGAGTGAGGAGAGGAAGGTTCTAGGGCTTCACGGAGACTCTTCACCGGAGCAAAGCGCTACCTTCACCGGAGGCAAGGAAGAAGACCAGAAGAGTACGGGTAATCAGGTTAGTGAACTAACTCTCATCTTGATTTAGGAGAAAGGAAAAAACTGATGTTATTATTTGAAATGAGCGTGAAAAATTACAACTGTTGGTGAGAGGGAAAACTCTATTTATAGAGTTCAAGAGGGAAGGGAATACAAAACGGAAAACAGAAAACAGAATAACTAAACCTAACAAGATTACTGTATTCAAAAACAGTAATCCACTATATCTGTAATATTTAATAGCCTCCCCTCAAGCTGGATGGTGTATAGTTGCCAGTCCAAGCTTGGGAACGATAGATCCGAACCGAACTCGGTGAGGAAACTTGGTAAAGATGTCTGCTAGTTGTTCATCTGAGCGAATGGGGAGAAGATGTAGAAGGTTAGCTTGCACCTTTTCACGAACAACATGGCAATCAAGCTCTATATGCTTGGTTCTTTCGTGAAAGCTCTGATTATGAGCTATATGTCTGGCTAATTTGTTGTCACAGTATAGAGCTGGAATTCCAGCTTCCTTAATCTGTAAGTCCTCTAATAGATAGTGAATCCATTGTAGCTCGCAAGTAGTGGCTGCCAGAGCACGATATTCAGCCTCAGTGGAGGACCTGGAGACAGTGCTCTGTTTCTTTGATTTCCAAGAGATGAGTGATGATCCAAGAAAGACACAGAAACCTGTAGTGGACCTCCTAGTATTTGGACAAGTTGCCCAATCTGAATCGCTGAAGGCCTTTAGCTGTATGGGAGAGTCAACTGGAAAGAATAATCCTTCTGAGGGTTTAGACTTTATGTACCTAAGGACATGTTGGATAGCCCTATAATGGTAGTCAGTAGGAGATTGTATAAATTGGCTTAACAAATTAATAGAAAAACATAAATCAGGTCTAGTGTTAGTGAGATAAAGCAACTTCCCTATCAATCTTCGATAAGAAATAGGATCTTTCAAGTAGCTGTCATTTCTGTATAGAGTACTCGTGTCACTCAAAAAAGGAGTTGAACAGGGCTTGCAATTCAGCATTCCTGTCTCTTCAAGTATGTCTAAGGCATATTTTCTTTGAGACAAATGAATTCCTTTCTTGGACCTTGCCACCTCCAGCCCTAGAAAGTATTTAAGTTCTCCTAGATCCTTTACTTGGAATCTGTTATGCAAAAGGCCTTTTATGTGACTAATTTCTGTCATAGAATTTCCTGCTAATATGATATCATCAACATAAACAAGTAAGGCTGTGAAACCAGTAGGTGTGCCTTTGATAAAGAGGGAGTGATCACTTTTTGACTGTATATAGCTGACAGAGGCGAGGAAACTGGACAACTTCTCAAACCACTGCCTACTAGCCTGTTTTAGGCCATATAGTGACTTAGTTAGTCTGCAGACTTGACCTTCTTTGTGGACATTAAGACCAGGGGGTGGCTCCATGTAGACTTCCTCATTTAGGTCTCCATGAAGGAATGCATTATTCACATCTAATTGATGTAAAAACCAGTTTTTAGAGGCTGCCAGTGCAATGAGTAATCTAACGGTAGTTAGCTTGGCAACAGGAGAGAATGTGTCCAAATAATCTATCCCTTCTTGCTGGGAGGCTATTAATGTTGTTTAGCATAGTGGCAAACATCACAAACAGTATCATTATTCATTTGAACATAAGGGAAATGTTCACAAATCTGTTTGACAGTCTTGTGTCCAGGATGGCCTAGTCTATAATGCCATAGATTTACATCAATATGTTTAAAAGAAAGAACAGATCCTGGAACAAGGCACTGGTTAGGATTCTGAAAAGTTTGTAGATAGTAAAGACCCTTGTATGAGTTAGCACACCCAATCATCCTCAATGTAGAGTTCTCCCTTATCTGACAAAGCTCAGAAGAAAAAATTAGGCTACAATTCAAGTCTCTTATAAGACTTTGAACAGAAATTAAATTGAAAGAAAAATCAGGGATATAGAGCACATTAAAGATAATAAAATCTTTAGAAAATTGGACAGTTCCTGCATGTTTGGCAGTAATAACAGAATTATTAGGCAATTTAACAGTAATGGGTTTAATCTTGTAGAAGGTGACAAAATTCCCTTTCTCATGGGTTACATGATCAGTGGCCCCAGTATCAATAATCCAAGAAAGAGTACCTGGTTTGTCCTCCTTGTCATTGTCATTCCTCTGCATTTGATTGATCTTATGTGTAGGCTCATCAGCTTTCTCAATCATTTTTAGAAGTTTTCCAATTTGCTCTGGGGTTAGTTTGTTAAAAACAGTGCTGGTGTCTCCCTGACGTGTATTCTCTGATCCAGAACTGCTTTGGCAGACATTAGTAGAGTTCCAGCCATTGTTTTTCTCTTGATTGCTATCATTCTTTTTATACCAAGGTGGAAAACCATGCTTGGAGTAGCACTCATCCACAGTGTGATTCATCTTGTTGCAGTAAGAACACTGTTTTCCGTAATTAGGATTCTTTCCTCTCCCTCTTCCCAGACTATGTGACCCAGCACCACGACCTTGATTTTTCCAGGTCTGGTCGGTTTTCCAACTGCTGTTCTTGTTAGTAACATTGGCTATGACTCTACTGGTTTCAGTAGAGTGATTATGGCTTGCAGTGCCAGATTCAGATCTTTCTTGTCTTTCTTGCTGCATAATGAGGGAGAAGACACGATTGATGTTTGGCAAAGGGTCCATCAACAAAATCTGGGTCCTGACAGTATTATAGGTATCATTTAACCCCTTTAAAAAACATATAACGTGCTCTACTTCTCTATATTTTAGAGAAGTTCTTGAGAGTTCACAGCTGCAAGGGATATCGCAGGTGCAATTGGGTATGGGCCGAAGGGATTCCAGTTCTTCCCAGAGGATTTTTAAGTCAGTAAAGAATTGATTAACAGTTCTTTCCCCTTGTTTGATTGAATGAATGTCTTGGAGAAGGTCAGAGATTTTAAAATAGTCACCTTTAGAGAATCTCTCCTTTAGCTCATCCCATAATTCTTTGGCTTCTTCAACATATATTACACTTTCTGCAATTTCTGGAGAAAGTGTTTTTACAATCCATGAGAGTACCATCATGTTGCATCTTTCCCATGCATCAAACAAGGCTTCGGTTTTCTTGGGTTTCTTGATAGACCCATCAATGAATTTGATTTTATTTTTGGATAGGAGTGCTCTTCTCATGCTTCTGCTCCAAGAAGAGTAATTATTCTCACCCAGTACTTGAGAGATGAGGGTTAATCCTGGATTCTCCCCTGGGTGTAGGTAGAAAGGACTGGCAGGCTGGTCTGTAACATCCATGGTAAAAGAAAGCAAGAAACAATGCAAGAAACTAAACAAGAATGATCAAAGAACGAAATCTGGGCAGCGGAAGTGAGTTTCTGCTCTAGATACCATAAAGAGAATGGGCCACATCAGAAAATAATAGGCCCAATGGCCTTTAACCCAAAACGCATCAAATAAACCCAAAACGCAGGAAGCTTTTGTTATATGCTGAAAGCTGCCTCGAGATCAGAAAGGCAGTGTGTGACAGAAGGCATCGAGTGAGGAGAGGAAGGTTCTAGGGCTTCACGGAGACTCTTCACCGGAGCAAAGCGCTACCTTCACCGGAGGCAAGGAAGAAGACCAGAAGAGTACGGGTAATCAGGTTAGTGAACTAACTCTCATCTTGATTTAGGAGAAAGGAAAAAACTGATGTTATTATTTGAAATGAGCGTGAAAAATTACAACTGTTGGTGAGAGGGAAAACTCTATTTATAGAGTTCAAGAGGGAAGGGAATACAAAACGGAAAACAGAAAACAGAATAACTAAACCTAACAAGATTACTGTATTCAAAAACAGTAATCCACTATATCTGTAATATTTAATAGAACTGAAGAAGATACCTAGCTGTAGGGTTATGTATCAAAGTGCAGAAGAACCTAACGTTTCTCCTAAATCACTTCACATAGCACATTCAGAACAATTTAGTTCTGTTAGGTGCACAAAGGTCAACCAACTCTCATAGTCAACGTCTCTACCTTTGGCTAACACCTTTTGAATATTGAATAAGTAGTAATGGCATACTTTGTGTATCATATACTATGGCAATCACCCCATTCCATTGTATTCAAACAATTATTACATTTTATATCTCTAATCATACAAACTTAATGACAGTGTTGAAACGTCTCTATAGTGTTCGTTTGATACTGATACACTCATTGTATGTTAAAAACAACTCAGAAGGTAGATCAAAGGGAAATGTAGTCGTTACTTCAATTAATGTCAGTATGATGACAAAGAAATTAAATGAGTATCATACCGAGATGAAAATTGACCTCTGCAAACAAAATTACAGAAAAATTAATGAAAGATAACGAATGCTTTTCTTTTCTTTTCTTTTTCTTTTTTAATAAGGTTTTGATCTAAATACCTTAAGTCATCAAGAGTTCCAAATATCGAAAACTCGAGAAAATAACAAGAGCAATGCTTTAATATCTTCCAAACAAGCTCAAATAGTGATTGTGGAGTGAATATGTATGTAATATGCTATAATTGAACGGATATTAGAATATTTAATTCACGATGAAAAAAAACGAATTTTTCTAAAGTTTGTAATTCAAATAAAAAATAATAATGAATTGCTAATCATCATCTGAACTTAGATTTCCAAACAAATATGAAAAATCATGATAGCAAAATAAAGCTTGTTATTCTTTGCTAACGTAAGAAGAGACTACAATAAGACAATCAAATTCTGGTAAGATGTTGACACCATTTCTAACAAAAGAAAAAAACTTAAAATAATAAATTTTTATGAGTGTTTTTTATATTTCACATAATTTGAGAAACAGAAATAAAAAGTAATAAATGAAGGAAAACAACACAAATTTCATATTTGCATCTTCATAAACAATGAGAGCAACAAATAAGTTTCTAAACAACTGTCTATTTTTCTATGGCATGTACAACTGTATCTCTGCATCACAGGGCAACAGACAGAAGAAACCATAAAGGTTTTTTTGTGAAAAAAGGTTAGTCTATTCTTTAATTTTTTGAAATTTATTGATTCTTTAACTTTAAAAATAAAAACGTGTAAGTTTAGTCTTTTCTTTAGTATCATAGCAGTGAAAAATTGTCAATCATAAGTTTAAACATAAAAGATTAATTAAATTTTTTTATAAGTAAAAGTATGATTCATATATTTGAAATTACAGAAATTAAAAACAATTTTCCTTAAATTTATTTTTTTGGGTTTGAGCTATTGGTAATAACAGAGACATTTTCTCTGTTACCATATCTTAACTGCTGAGCAATGAGCAAGCTACTAATTAGTCAATCAGTTACGCTGCAACAAGAGAGTTAATGCCATGAAATTTATGCAGGTATCCAGTGATGTTTTGAAAAAATGCTCCAATAGTAGAGATTTTATACTTCAATAAACAGAAGTCAAAACCAAAGTGACTTTGGACAGCATGCTGCATGCAGCCAGGTGTTAGAGAAGGTTAAATTTAGACAAAGTTGTTGGAAGTTCCACGTTTCACTAGAGATAAGATAAATTCATATTTTATAACTGGTGCAAACCTCATCCTACAAACATTTACAAGCCGGTTTTGTGTGAAATTAAGTTAAACTTAAAAGTACATTTCTGACAAAAGTCATGGCTATCGACAATATATGTCTGATAATTGACACAGATAAGCCCAGACAAAGTTATAGGAGTGCTTTTATTCTCTCACTTTATCATATACTCAGATAAAGAATCCAAAAGAAGAAGAATTTTTGCTTCCTAAGATGTGGAAAATAAGTATTTTGCTTTTGTCCAAAATAAAGATGTTTTCGACCCATATTTTATTTGAGTAACTCTGTTAGCTATTTATCATTATGATCCAGAAGCACAAAATAGAAGTTAATAAATGAAGGGAAGCATCACAAGGTATAGTTGTCTACCTGCGTCACCATAGGCAAGACAAAAGGAAACATCAGAGGTTCTTGTGGGGAATAAGGTTAGAAAATTATTAAATGATGAAGGAATCATGTACTGCTGTTATATGTAGCATAAAGATTTTAAATAAATACATCAAGTTTCACGGACCTAACTCTGATTGATTTTAAATAAACACATCAAGAATTTTTACAATTGAAGTAACAAAGAAGTCCACAACATATATACAAAATGTTGGTAATTCTGAGGTGCAGTACAGTGTCAAATTTGTCATACATGAAACGAGTGATGATACTGGTTTTTCCTACATACTAAACATCCAAGAAAATCATAACCATTTTTACTTCTTTCTTCCTTTTTGTTTGTACATTTGAAATATTAATAAAATTAAGTTCATATCAATCAATTTAATAGTTGAATTTTTATCATAATTGAGTGCACAAAATATGGAAAGTTTCACATTCATAGAGACTAACAGTTTGTCAGACAGATGATTTATGGATTTCTTTTTTTCGCAAATCCTCTTGAATCTTCACGCTGTTTGTCCCTCACATTTTTTTCTACAGCAAATCAATAAGGAAAAACAATGAATAAGGCTTTCCTTTTTCAGTACATAACGAACTGAATGCCTCAAAGATTTTTTTGTAGAAACTATAGAGACAACACAATCTAATATAATTGCATATTAAATTGGAGCAATCTAATATCAAATAAATCAACTTTACATTTTCAGATATTTCTTTGGTAGTTTAACCAAAGAGCTGGAAATCCTGTGACAACTCCAGTGGAGCCATTACCGGCCACCGGCACCCCAGTTACCGCCGAAAATGGCATAGAATTGGAACTACAAGAAGAACGTTCCGGTACTTTTACCCTCACCGAAATATTTATAACCCCATTTCTCCTAACGTTACCGTCCCACAACCTGTAGCTCAAGAAATGCAGCTGATTTTCTGGCACGTACCCTCCGATGAAATCAGAAATCGGTATTCGTGCCACGCCAATACTGTTAGACCCCGTCGACGACGACGACGTTTTGGACTTCACCTCCACCGTTATGAACCTTGCATGCAACGGCACGTTCACCACAACCTTCTCATTCCACGAAGGGTAGCTTCCACCCTCTGAATCCACTTTCGTGACAGCACCTGCGTCGGTGCTGGCGTCGGAGTGAACCGTCACGAATGTGTTTCCTCTTAAAGGTTTTTTATTCATTTGGAGATTCTCCGCGGATAAAACTGTTACTTCCACTGTTCTTGACATCGTGATTTATGGTTCGTTGTTTAAACGATAAAAAAGAATGTATGTACAAGATTGGTGATGCTCTGAAATGGTGGGCTGAAGAGAAGGAAGAAGAAAAGAGTTAAATATTATGAGGTTTGGGAAACGTGAGAGAAAGAAGAGAGAAAGAAAGAGGTTGCTTCTTTTTAATGGTGAAGCACTTTCCTGCGCCTTTGAATATGAGCCGCTATTACAACATAAGTGGTTTGGAAAGTTGACGGAGTAAGGAACTTGTCTTACGAGGAAGTTTCAGTCCTGTTGGAAAGAATTTTCAATCCTTTTATACAATTATAATATTACTCGTTCAACACTGCTTTATTCTCTGTATTTACCATATTTATATTAAGAATAAAAAAAGTTTATTAAAGAAGATTTATAACGACCAAGACTTTTTATTGAAATTTATTAGTTGATATTTTTAATGTAAACAACGGGGTATGTATCATTTTTGTTAATTATGGTATTCTCGAATAAAATAAATATTTTTTTCTTTTATGTATTATAGTGAAGAAATTTTGTATAGTTAGCCGTACTCATATACTTGTTTTTAGAGACATTTTTTATTAAGTT
This sequence comes from Vigna umbellata, assembly GCF_029865625.1. Taxonomy (NCBI): domain Eukaryota; kingdom Viridiplantae; phylum Streptophyta; class Magnoliopsida; order Fabales; family Fabaceae; genus Vigna; species Vigna umbellata. Next base: position 9,014,122 of record NC_142168.1, on the reverse strand, counting down.
GGAATATTTTTTGGAAAAGTCGAAACCACCCTTGAGAATGAAATGTGGGGGGACTAGGTTTTAATTGGTCGTGTTCGGAAATTTGTCTCCTTGCTGAGTAAATTCCAAGGGAGAAAGTTCCAAGTGTTAATGGGGAGTTTATGATTTGATTGAAACAAGTTTTTTGCAGACCAAGTCAACTCCTGACTTTGTTGACAAAGAAATAAATTGAGGAAGAAACAAGTGGACAGACACCAGGAAGTTACTAGTTTAGCTTGGAATTTGGAGAATGCTGCCTCACGTGTTCTTCTCAGGAAAACGTAATGTTTATTTATTATTATACTTTCTTTTTCAAATTGCATTTTATTTTTTATATTTTTCAAGTGGATGTGTTGTTCTTTAAATTTGTAAATAAACATATGTAAATTTAGTATTTTCTTTAAACGTAAATGATAAGTTAAATATGAAAAGATTAAATTCAATTATTTTAAAAATAAATGTTATCTTATAAATTAAAAACATACTTTCCCTTAATTTATCGTTTGGGTTTGGACATTTAGTTAGTATTTAGATTAGAATTGGATGAATTTGAGAGCATATTTATGATGTTTTTTTGGATTAAGTGATTTGAATAAATAGATGATTTGAAGGGAAAGTTTTTGAGAGTTTGTGAATGATGTAATAGATTAAAAGAAATGTTTTAATTAATAAAAATAGATGATTATTAATTTACTTGAAATTTGATATAAATTTAAATTTAAATAATGGCTTAGGGATGACAAAAGTTAAGCTTAGCGAGTCAACTTACCGACGAGTCATACAATCTAAACTAAGACAATGGTTTCAACCCGGGAACATGAACCGATCTAGCTAGCCAAGCACGACAATCTAGCATGCCAACCTTGAGGGTTAGTTAGGTCGACCTGACTTCATTAAAAAAATGTGAAGACATACCGTGACACTTCATATTAACACAAACCAACAACTTGGCCAAGATATGGTACAACTCGGCCAATGTTTGATATAACTCAATTGAGGTTTGATATAAGCTCAGCCAAGACCTAAAATAGTCTAGATGCACTAGTAAAAAAATTGGTTTTAAACTCGCGTTATAGGCACCGGTTTAGGTGAAACCGAAGCCTATTAAAATACGGTGGCATATTACCTCGGTTAAAGCAACGACCGAAGCCTAAAAGCTACGAAACAGTGTTTATGCCTCGGTTTAAACAGAAACCGAGGTATATAGTCATTTTATATTTTTTTTTCATTTTTTTCTGAGGACTATATGCCTCAGTCAGGTGTAGAACCGAGACCTATACGCATGTATTGTTTCGGGTGAGAGAGAACCGAGTCATATGCACGTATCTTAACTAACCTTTCATTTCCTTCTTCCTCCAGATCTCACTCCCACTCTCGCTCCCTGCTCTCCCTCCTGTCCTTCTTCCTCCCCATCCTCGCTCCCTCGCTCTCCCTCCTTTCCTTCTTCCTCCCCACCCTCGCTCCCTCGCTCTCCCTCCTTTCCTTCTTCCTCCCCACCCTCGCTCCCTCACTCTCCCTCCTTTCCTCCAGATCTGACTCCCTCCCTCCCACTCCCTCCATCGCTTTCTCGCGTCGTCCCCGACCGCGCCACCAGCGACATCGCCTTCTCCGACTGCGGCCTTGTCCCACTCCATGGACGAGATCTCCGACGGGCGACAACGACCCCAACGTCCTTGAGTCTAGATCCCGTCGCGCGACAACACCCACACAGCCAGCACAGCCGCGAGATCGGTGGTTTTCGACGAGACAGAAACGACGGTGGACGCGGCGACGGCGAGGATGCGGCGACGGCGAGGACGCGGCGGCAGCGAAAATTCCTCGATCTCCCTCACCATCTATGTTTTCTACCGTTTGAGTTTCTGTGATTTGAGTTTGGTTTTTTCGATTTGAGTTTGGCTTCTGCGATTTGAGTTTGGTTGTTGCAATTTGAGTTCCGTTTCTCCGATTTTTGAGTTTCTGGGTTCTCTGTGCAGGTTGGGGTGGAGAAGATTGAATCATGGAGGCACGATTTGGGTTTTGGGTTGCTGTTATGGTGGTTCTGGGTTGTTGTTTTGGGTTGCAGGTTGCTGTTCTGGGTTATGTTCTGGGTTATGGGTTGCGCTTCTGGGTTCTGTTTTTTGTGAATCTCGGTCACCAAATCCTCTGCTTGAACTGAACTGGGTTACCTAAATTTAAAAAAAAAAAAGGTGTTACGACCTCGGTTATTTAAAATCCGGAGCATAATCTTACCACTTTTGTCTCGGTTCATGACCGAGGCATAAAACCTATATTTTTTTACCCCGTCTGATTATGCATCGGTTGTAGAACCGGTGCCTATAACCAATTTTAACCGGTGTTATATCATCCTGGTGTACTAGTGATGGTAGTCCATTTCAGCCTAGACTCAACCCGACTGTCCGTCATCAGCTCATTTTCATGTAAAAAACAAAAAAAATCCAACCCATTTCCATGTGATATTAGACTTTCGATGGCAAAAGAAGAAAAAACAGGCGGGCTAGTCGGTAGCCTGACAACGAGCTGAGTGGGGTTTTAAAATTCTACTCATTTTCAATCGACAAGCTAGTTAGGCCCGACCTGTTTTTAGTGGGCCAATGTCGTGCCAAGCATAAACGGACCATATTGACCCATTTTGACACTCTTAGTTTACGGTATTGTCCATTTAAAGCTTGAACTTTGGTTTTATTTTTAGAAAAACTCCTAAAAGGATTAAGGAGAGAAAATATATTTAAATTAATTTTTGTCTTAACTCTTAAGAAAAAAATTTATTCCATCCTTATTTACATAAGGGAACACACAGTGATGCATGCCCTGCATGCCCTCCTATATGTCCATTTAATGTTCCCAATGTTATGAAATAATTTTTTTATAACTAAAAATCATAATAAAGAAAACATAATATTATTAAGTATTAAAACTATATATATTTTTTTCTCCAATGTCAAATATCAAGAATGATGCATATTTTCTTTCCTTAAGGTTAAATATAAAAAGAAAATTGTATAAATATTAAATAAAAATTAGATAAATGTCAAATAATTATGTTTTCGTGAGTTTTTGGTCGGGCTTGTGGTTGTCGTCAATTGCTCGATTTCTGGCATCTTTTCAACGTTGTCCAAAGTTTGCTCGTATGGTACCTGTAGAAGGTACTTTGGTGTTAGTCAATAGATGACTATTCTGTTAGCTACCAATGTTGTAATGCATATTATGCGCATGTTATCTTAAAGTCATATCTCAGACATTTATATATAGTGGTTGTTATGGACTTTTTCTTTTTTGTCAATCTAATCAAGGTCCAATCATACCTTAATTTGCATTAAGAGCTTGATGTGTCAGTACCATTGTTAATCTAACCATGTTCTGACCGATCATCCATGTTGTAACCACTTAGTCGTGCTGTAACGGGTCGATCCAGAGTGAGCGTCCAAAGGAGCTCTTTGCGGAGTGATCAGTCTTTGCGCTCAACCTAGGGGAGCTCGATCTTGGAGCTCGGTCTTGGATCTCGGTCTTAGAGAACTCATCCTGAGGAACTCGGTGTTGAAACTCAGCTAGAGGAACTCAGCCTTGGAAAGCTCAACTTCGAAGAGCTCGGCTAGAGGAGATGGGTTTGAAGAGCCTAGCCTGGAGGAGCTCGATTGGAGGAACTCGGTTAAATGCGCATACGATACAAATTATAAAAAAAAGACTAAAAAAATATTAAATGTATCTCATAAAAATAAGTTAGGAAACTAGGAAAAAAAGGTTAATATAATATTTTTAGATTACCTAATAAACTAAATGTGTTTTAGTAGTTTAAAGTTCACAAGGTACGCTGACATAGACACAAATATGTACATATTCATTCATCTAATTTCAATACTTAATTTTAAATATCAAATATTATCTACGTACATACTCGATTAATGTGAAGATTTCTCGTCAAAATCAAAACAGGTTCAAACAATACTTAAAAAACAAGTTTATTTGTCATTTTTAAGAATTTGAATGAAAATTCATCTTTGAAACCACTTTTACATTTCCATGTTGAAGGCTAAGGAAACGAGAATAAAAAATATTCAGACCCCTTTTTTCCATTCCCATATATGAATCCTAATTCTCCTTAGATTTTGACTCAAGAACTTGTTTTGATACCCCAAATAATATCACATGGCTTGAGATTTAAGATCAAAAAATTTAAATATATATTATTCACTTAATTATGTTAAACACCTTTTAAAAAAAAACTAAATCGAAATTCATAATTTCAAAACAAATAATACCTCAAATACAATCATTAATCCTAATTTTACATAGCTAAGAAGTATAAAACTAAAAAGGAGAAAGGGTCCGATTACTCGGAGTGAGGGACATCACACCATGTATGAATCACATTTTCCAACTTCTTGACTTACAATTACAAGAAATTTAAAAAAAGAAAAAGAAATACTTTCCATTACAAGCAAAAAAAGTTCTCAATAATTATCTAAGCAAGCAAAATTTGATCTAGGCAAAGTTTATATGATGTTTCAGCATTAACAAGCATTTTAAGGCCAGCTTTAAGATCTGCTATGCCTTCCCCCAAAACAGCACATACAGGAAAGATGGGAACACCCTGTACCCTTCTCATTAACTCCTTATATACTTCATCTGCACCCTCCTCGTCAATCTTATTTGCAATTATCAGGGATGGTCGATTGGACAAACCCTCTTGATGGTACTCTAGCTCTAGTATTAACTCTCTGAGTTGTTCCCACGGTGGAATACACTTCCTTCCATTTAAAGCAGCAGCCAAGTCTACCACATAAGCAAGAACCTTTGTGCGCTCTATGTGGCGCAAAAATGCATGCCCGAGTCCACGATTTTGGTGTGCACCTTTTATAAGCCCAGGAATATCAGCCACGGTAATTGAGAGATCATCGTAGTTTAAATTCCCCAAATTTGGCCTAAGAGTAGTAAACGCATAGTCACCAACAGCAGGCTTAGCCCTTGATATAGCCCCAAGTAAAGTGCTTTTACCAGCATTAGGCATTCCAACAAAGCTTACATCAGCAATACTCTTCAGTTCTAATATAAGAACGGTCTCAACACCAGGTAAACCTGCATGCAGAGAGGAGTGGATACTGTTAGGATCCCGAAGATTAGGTATCGGCTGACAAGCTCCTGCCTTCATAGTCATAGATTTCCTAGAATCTTTGGAACTACACACATTGCCCAAACCACCCTCTCCTCCACGAGCAATGACAATTTGTTGACCTTCTTCAGTTAACTCGGCAACATTGTATATTATCTCTTGGTTCTCTTCTATATCCTCTGTACAAAATTCAGGAGCTCCATTAGAAGTGGAGAGTTGAGAGAATGCATCTGTTGATGCAGAACGTCTGGATTTCTTAGCATTTGTTTCTTCAGCTTGCGTTGAGGAGCAGCCAAAAGAATGTGTTGCTTTTACTTCCCCTCTAGTATCACTGGAAGTAGAACCATTGTCAGGGTCAGGAAGATCATCAACAAGTGCCCCTGGAATATCCCAAGGGTCTACATCAGTCGAGGATTGAGTTTTGACGACGGAGGGAATATCACCATTGACAAGATGAAGTACAGTGCCAATGGGTACACAGGCAACCTGTTAAATAAAGCATACGATTTTGGCATGAACTCAAAGTTATGTATTATGAACAAGGCTAAATAAGAGAAAAGAAAACTATGAATTGTAATAAAAGCCGAAAGAACAGGTAAAACATCAATTACCTTATTAGCACCCCTGCTACCTATCAACTTTTTTGATGATCCATGTCCTCCTTTCTCGGCTATCTATGAGAAACAATTAGTGTCACCAATCTTTTAATGAAAAATTTGATGATCTCATAAAACATTTTGGCAGAATATACAAACGCATACCAGATGACGCTGCAAACCACTGAAGTCCCAAACTCTGGGAGAGCATTCCAGAATCACATCACCACCTCTCCCACCATTGCCACCTACGTCAAACAGACATCAAATTAGCACTGTCATCAGTTGCATTGCACACCATCCACATTTCTTAAATTGCGGTTTGCAACTGATATTACAGCTACATTATTACAGTTTTGTAGAAGGTCTCTACTACCTAATTGCAACCACAACTGCAGTTGCATTGGAAAGCAATTTCTGCAATCACAACGCAACTAAATCTGCAAATCAAAACCTTGGCTATACATATAATAAAGAGACATACACACCATCGGGTCTTCCCTTGCGCAAGCTAGAGCAACCGCTACCTCCATCACCTGCTTTTGCAAATATCTTACACTTGTCTATCATTCGTCTCTCCTACAAAACCACCCATAACCCCAAAGCAACGGTCAAAAACTTAAAATAAATGACAGCATGTCCTTTTCATGTGCAAAAGAGAGTTGAGGATCAACCTGCAAAGGAGCAAGCTTAGATTTCTTCTGAGAAGTATCGGAGTAACGAGCATAAGGTGTAATAGACCATCTAGATATACACCTTTGAGTCAAAGCTTCCATTTGTTTAATGCATTTTGCTTGAAAGAGAAACATTATATGCACAAACTAGTAACTTGTAAGAGAGTAACCAGGTTACGTGTTGAAGTTTGGCACCTTCAAAAACTGTACAAAGCAAATGCAAGATTAATGTTACACTGAGACAGTGGTCTTCAGTGAAGAAAGTTAGCTCACATGGAATTTCTGGTTGCGGCATTTTCTCAAACAGATTTCGGGCATGACAGAGTGTTATACAATCTTGTGTAATTATTAAGAACATGTTGATTTGATTTTAGAAATGTAAAATTTGAGGGTGAGAAGGCTTACCTAACCTTGGTTAATTCAGCATGATGAAGTGCAGAAGCAGAACCTTCGATTTGAGACTTTGCTCGAGATGTTGGCATGCAAAGAAGGGTAAACGAAATGACATGATAATGAAAATGAGATTATGGGAAGAATAATCTGAGAGAAAAAAAGTGGGATGTGTGGATCCTCTCAGGGCCTTATTGTGCATCTCCAATCCCTTTCACCTCAGACTGACACGTGGATATCCAGAAATGAACGTCTTAAATTTAAATTGCAAAACCGGGTGTATGGTATGCGTTTAAATTTGTAAAAGCTTAACTTTTCTTTTGCGATTGTAGTTTATAAATGGGGCTCTTAAACTCTGGTTTCAAACCAAAATACAGTACCATCTTCAGTACACTAATTAATATAGTATATATTTATATACAATATTATACATAATTTAAATGTATTAGTAGTAAATAAATAATATAACATTTTAAAAATAAATAAATATTAACTTATACTTTTAATATTATTTTTATTATAATTTATCACGTTATATTAAAGAGTTAATATGTTTTGGTTAGTTAATTTTCGTAAAAATTAGAATTAGTTCTTTTTCAAAATTTTAGTTTAATTTAATCATTAAATTTTGAAAATACGTAAATTTAATTCTTTTAACTATATTTTAGATTTAAAAAATGATAAACTAAACAACCAACTGTAACAACATTAGTTGTTCTATCTGCCATCTGTATATTATGTTATAAAATGGAGTAAAAGGTCTAAAACACAGATGAACCTTTATATTTAAAAAAAAGTAGAACTGAGAAAAAAGTTACAGAACTTCAAGATAAGACACATTCAGCAAGCACGTCCCCCTGAATCAGGTTGAGAGCCAGCAGCAATGAGCAGAATGGAAAATTTTAAAAAACACTGTTACAAGACATCAAAACCACAACCTAAATCAAACATGCAACATTTCAACTGCAAAACAATTCAAGCAACCAAAACCTAGGATCAAATCCAGGTCTTTCCTTCAAGGAACAATAATAATAATATTTAGTAGTCTTATTGCAAGTTTTTATCACGACAGGGATACACCCTAAATGGTATACTTGCAACATCATAAGCAATGACAGCAAAGCTGGGAATAAGACTGCTAAATATTTATTGACCAGCTGTATCCCTGTCGTGATAAAAACAAGAAAGGCTTTGTGGGGAAGAAAATTAAAAACAGAATATTAAATGAAGGAATCCTTTACTGCTATAATATATTTAGCCCAAAGTAGAAATTAAATACACCAAACTTCATACACCTCACACTGATTAACCAATAACTAGCATTTTCTTACACTTCAAGTGATGAAGTAAAGAACTTAAAAGGCATTAGATAGTGTCGAAGTATTTTAATGTAAGCATTCATAAAATATCACATTCTCAAAGGCACTCCACTAGAATATCACCTTCTGAGATAATGTTTGCATTGCAGCATACAACATCTTACCACAGCTGCCGCAGAACAGTTCGATCTTCAAGATACATAGTTCGATCTTCTGTTTGTGATGAAATTAATTGTGGAATAAATCCAGATTTTAACCTCCTTACAGGTGCAAATTTTTCTGAAATTGGTGTGTGCAGTTCATGCCTCTAATGTACTTACTAATGATTGGGTTGATTTGGAGCTATTGCTACTACCACACAAGTTACCATGGATTCTACTTTCCAAACTCCTTCACTGGATGAGGTGTTGTTGCACCAGAGTGCATGGGAGAAAAAGATCACTGCATTCATGAACAGATTGAGCAGAACTGTTGTGCTTGAGTATGCTACACTTCATATTTAACTTCTAATCTTGGTTTGCAATTTTAGTAATAGAGTGTTATTATTTTCTTTAATTTGTGTAATTAGCAATAGTAAATATACTTTATAACATGATAAAGAGTAAGTTACACCAATCATAATTTAATTAACTGATAATTAAGCACGAATATTTAAATAATAAGTGAGAATACTCCTAATAGTAGATTATATTAGTGGAAAATTTTGGAACTATGATAAAACTTTAAAATTTGGAAGACTTAATGTAATTCTAATTTCAATCCCTAAACCTTTTAATATGAAAAATTATATATCAAAATTTGATATTAGTTAAGTAGTTCTTATAGTACTGTCAATTCAAAATAGAAAAGGGTTAAAAATAAGTGTGATTCAAAACAAAAAAAAACGCCGTCTGTGGGGATCGAACCCACGACCACGTGGTTAAAAGCCACGCGCTCTACCGCTGAGCTAAGACGGCTTTGTTGATAACTGAAACAACTATTTTAAATATTTATTTAATAATACATTCCAAAAACTTGTCCAAAAATTACACATTTCAAAAAACAGAAAAGGAGATGAGAGGAATTTGAAATACGCAAATATAAAAATTTTGATATATAATTTTTTATATTAAAAGGTTTAGGTTTTGAAATACGAATTAAATTAAGTCTTCCAAATTTTAAAGTTTCATCATAGGTCCAAAAAATATCCACGAATATAATCTACTATTAGGAGTATTCTCACTTGTTATAACAATTATATGAACTGCAAACTGTATTCGTGCTTAATTATTATTTCAATTAATTAAATGTTGAATTATTTATTTATTTGTAATAATTTCACAACACAAAAATAAGCACTGTTAATTAAATTATGAGTGATAAAAGTGTATACTAAAAAATGGATAATATATAAGAATCAAAGAAATATATTTTATTATTAAGTTTTGTGAGAGAATTTTAACATTAAGTAATAATTTCAAATTTTAATTTGAAACTAAATTAAAACGATTTTATCGTTAAGTTAGAATAAGAAACGATTAATACTTTACTATAAAATTTAATTTACATAAAAATATTTAAAACACTAATTTAAAAATATGACTTCAAAAAGTTTAAAGATAAAATAAACATAGTATTTAATTTATAAACTAATTATAAAATTTTAAAAATAATCTAGAATCAAACTATATATTTAACTCTAAATAATAAAATTTTCAACATTCCACAAATAATAATTAAATATGTCGATCAAATTTATCAATGAAAATCTTTGGTTACTGTTTTGTTTTGTATTTAGCCTTATTCAATTCTAATTTTATTTCACATTGAACAAACGTATCTTCATGTCAATTGGTCGGATCCAATGCGTTTAAATTGCTATGATGGTACATATAGAAATTATTTTGATACTAAAGTCAGTGACCAAGCGGAAAAACATAAGTTACCATAATACATGTGTAATGCATATATTTGAAAGTTGTATATTCAAACTTTATTTATAATAATTGTTATGAATTTTTATCTTTTTACCGGCCTAATCACAGTTCAATCATACCTTAATAAAATAATAAAGAAGAAATATTAATGGATACAACTACCAAAACTCTCTTGTTTTACTTCTCCTATTAACATTATATAAAAAATTTATATACTATGTTTTTATTTTAATATTATTTTTTTCATAGACATTCACAAGCAAGTAATAGTAAAATCATCCATTACTATTTAAATATCATATTTGGCAACTTATGGTAGTTAAGAGAAGACTGGTTGACTTTTTAGAAGAGTTGTTCTCTACCCTAAATATAAAGATGATATTTCTTATTACATACCTCTTAATGTAACTCAATGTAAATCTCAATGGTCATAGTGAATAATATTATCTAAATTACATGTTTTAACATTTAGAGCTTGATCTAACGGTTAACAAATTTGGAATCGAATTGTTACTAACTCGAAACAAGAAATAGGTGATGCTAGTTAAAACTACAATAATATTTTCAATAACCACACACCTCTAAATAGAAATCACGATGATCAAAACGAACTATTATGTCCTATGAACTTGGGATAAAAATTTCATCGAGATCTTAATGAAGCAGCAAAAAAATTTTATAAAGACAACTCATAACTAGATAATGTGTAAAAACTTAACTTCTATACTAAAATGCGAGAATTGTTTCTCTTAGTATAAACCTCCAATGATAATTTGCACCTGTCATAATGGAGAATTATAGGTGATGCTAGTTCAAACTATGAAAATAATTTATCTAACCACAAACCTCTAAATGGAGATCACGATTGTCAAAATGAAGCATTTTGTCTTACGAACTTGGAATAAAAATTTCATCCAAATCTAACCATTAATGAAGCAAGAATAAACTTTTTACCAAGACAACTTAAAACTAGAAAACATGTAAAGACTTAACTTTTATAGTAAAATACAAAAATTATTTTTTTTAGTGTAAAGTTCTAATTATAAATCTCACCGATCATAGTGGAGAATTACATTTCAATAATACTATGTAAAAATTAGAGCCTAATCCAATGATTCATGGGTTGTGATTACAATTTTACCAAAACAACTCAAAAATAAAAACTAATTAAACACCTCAAAATCATCTTTAACTTTTACAAAGTACTCTTTCTTGTTCACAATCTATCAATTTACTTATGGAAACATTTAAATAAGACTTAAATAAAAAAGATATTTTTTAATGAAACAGTTTTTTTTGTTTGATTTTTAAGTTTTAAAGACAATTCTTAACTAATCACCATAAAAATGTTTATCGTATTTACAAAATATTCACCATGCTTGTTTTTATGATAACAACTCCTCTGTGGTCATTAATTCGGGTGGATAAACCTAAATTTTGCACTAATGATAATTTTAGTAAATTATCATAATGATATTACCTATTATGTTTGAAGATGTTTCTTTTCAACTTTCAGTATGTCTCTATACTTGCTTAGCTTTATAAATATAGTTTAATATTAAGATTGGTGTTCATTTTTTTTCTTTATTGATATAGTGAAGAATTTAAGGGACCCTCATTTATCTAGTTGGACCTTAAGGGACCCTCATTTATCTAGTTGGACCTTAAGGGACCCTCATTATAAGGGTTAGTATGAATGTAATTAGTTTTTAAGAATACTTGTATAATTTCTATTTTTGTGTTTAAAGAGATGTTTTTGCGAGAAATTGTGTGATCAGAATTAATATGGATGGTCAGGGTTTGTTTCTGCTTTGGAGAATGGGGTTGTCATGCACTTTTACCACGAGATAAATTTATGGCTTGAATTTATGGTTGTCTTGTAGAGGCCTAAACTAAGAAAAGAATAAAAAGAAAAGTGCATATGAAATGGTGGAATAAGACTAATTTGTGTATCTAAAGAAAAGTGCATATGATATGGTGGAATAAGACTGAAATAGGTAGCAAAAATACAGGTAACTCAAATCGAGCCCTTTGAACTTGAATATGCAAATCTTTAATCAATCCTTTAGCTTTCATATAATTGCCATTTCCCACCATAACTTTGACAAAGGAGTTGGTTTCATGTTCAACTTAAGAAACATAGCAATTCGTTGCTGTAAGAAATTATCCGAACAACCTCCATCAACTAATACTGTGATTGGCAAAGAGTTAAAGTGAGCAAAAAACGGATAGTGCAAACACCTAAGCCTCCCTTCATAGCATTTAAGGATAAATGGTGATTATCTTATAATCCATCTTCACTAGTTGTATGAGTGATAGATTATAGATTTTCAATATCATTATCATGATCAAAATCCTCCTCTTCAGCTTGTAACATCAACAACTGCCTATTAGCACACTTATGATTGAAAGTAAACTTCTCATCACAAAAATAGCATAAACATTTTTCTCTCCACAATTGCATCTCCGCAGGTGTAATTTTTTTGAATTAGACTGGCGTAGTGGAGGACTGGTAGGTGTGGGAAGAAGCAAAGGTAAAGCTTGTTTTCCTGTATTCTTTGCTGCAGTAAGATTTGCGCTGGTAGATGACAATGGAGAATATCTATGAATATATGTGGTAGAACGTTGATGCACCATAGGAGCATACTTTTCTTCATACAATTTGGTCAAAGACATAGCACGCAAAAGATTAGTAGGACATTGGCTACTACATCCCGTCTAATTAATATCCCGATTTAAACCACTTAAGAAACAATTTAACATCGCGCCATCCGTAAGACCCTCAGATCTATTGGCTAGGGCCATGAATTTGAGGTAGTACTCTGAAACTATTCCTGACTGATACAGTTTGAACAATTCTGCAGTAGGTGAGTCAAAAGGAGATGGTCCAAAATGGCTCTCCAAAGCTCTCTTCAAATTTGACCATGTGCGAATGACCGCCATACGATGTAACATTTGAAACCACAGAATCACATCCTTCTCAAAATGAATAGAAGTTATCTCAACTCTTTCTTGATCAGGAGTATGATGATAATTAAAAAACTGCTCAGCTTTGAAAATCCATTCTAACACTGGTGTTGTGCCATCAAAGTGAGGAAAACCCAAATATATGTTGTGGACCAACAACGCAGAAGCAGATGGAGTCACCAGCAACGGCGAACCAGTTGAGTTCGAAGCATTAATGTGCCGATTGTCACCATGTGTTAACGAATCGAACAATTTCTGCATCTGATCCATACGGTCAATGTTAGTTGTTTGAAATTGAATGAGCAAATCGCGGTTGGCTTTATCACGATCCGGTTATTTCTCGATCCAATTCAAGATGGAAGTGAGCTGAGTTTGCATGTCTTTCATCCGAGTATTTTCAGCCATTGACGACAATGAAAGAACCAAATGTAACGGGGAACATTTATTGAAACAGAATGCAACAGTAAACTCTTTGTAAATGGCTTACAACTTAATCAACAATGCCACAAAAATCGAATAGAAAATTTCACAAGACTATTCAATCAAGAATTCCCCATGTATAAGGTTCAACCTGAAGAAGAAGAAGAGAAGAAAAGGATAAGTGAGTGGGTTTAGATGCAAAGAGAGAGAATCAGAATTCAGCAGAGGAAACAGAAATTGGTTCATACCAGAATGCCCTTCTTCTCACCGAACAAAATCCTTTAATAGCACATTCTCCCTACGTGCTCTCACCCTTTTACATGTGTCATTTTTCATCTTTTCTTCTTCCACGTGTCCCTTGATGACAAATGCATTTCCCTCCAAATCTCCTTCGCCCTTGGTCGTTCGGTGCAGGCGTCCTCTACCTTTTGGTGCATCAGTACTCTACCGATCAGTACTCTACCGATCAGTACAGAGGTCCTCGACCGTTCGGTGCAATCGTCCTCTCCCCTTCGGTGCATCAGTACTCTGTTGTCTAACATAAATGTATATAAAGAATTTATGTATATAATTTAAACTTTTTGTTCTATGTCCTTTTATATATATATATATATATATATATATATATATATATATATATATATATATATATATATATTGGTGAAACTAGGATTGTAGTGATGGTTTCAGTTGATGCAAAATGATTGAAAACTATTGATTGACAACACCTTTTTCCATGTTTGTGGATATGTAAAATGTTTTCCATGCACATACTTACTATTCACAAATATCACTCACATTTTGCATATTTTGCACATTTTGCACATTTTGCACATTTGCCAAAAAAGAATATACCGATCTGAATAAGATGAAAATGCCTTTGAAAACAGTAAATGTTTGTTAAACTTTTTCTGATTGTTCAAAAACTTGATCGTTGCCACGAGATGCATTAAATGTTTTCATAGACAAATTAACATTAATATCAGGAATTAAAAACCCAATTTTTATTAAAAGAATTTGCACGCATTATTTTCACAAAGAGAAATGTTATAATCTAATGTCTAATTATATTTTTGATGAATTAAAAAACACAACAATGATAAGAAATTGTGAATTTTCCAGACTATATAAAATTATTTGATTTCTTGAGCATCGAGTTTTAAGGTGAATGATGTAATGCATGCCTACAGCTAACCCCGCAAACTTTTGAAACTATCTCCATATTTGGTTACCAAAACACGTTCTTTTGTGAATACTTCATTTTTTATTATTTTATTATAAAATTGGTTTTCTATGCAATCCAAATGAAGTAATCTTTTTAACTTACACACTTTGTTTTTTCAATGGCAGAATTTGAATTTTACCAAGTTTGGTATTAACACAAGGTGTGAACAAGAACAACCAAAATAAAGTATCAAAATCACTAAGACAATATTATCCCTACCTCCTTTACTACATTTACCTGCTTATAGTATAAAATATATTAAAGAAATACATTACAGTTCATCATATATATAATTAATAACACTCGACATTCCAACACCCAAACTACTAAAAAATAAGTTTAATAATATATAACACATATATAAACTTACCTTTTGAAAAATGTGTTTCACTTATTCCACTTCAATAGTAATTGTCGCAACCGGAATCGCGACGGGACGACGATCCAAATAAGAAACGGGTTTGGAAAAGAGATTTGGAGTCGCCACCATAGTTTATTATGGAAAACTATGGAAAAACCTCAAAACGATAAAGCACGGTCCACGAAAACCAAAGATTGGGTTCGGGAGTCGGTTACGCGTGGGGAAGGTGTTAGCACCCCACAACGCCTGCCCTAAGGCAGTACCTTTAACTAAATGCATGAATATGATGTGGTTTTTCAAAGTGTTTAATTATCCCCTAAAATAAAATTCTAAATAAACAAAATATATTTTTTAGTTTTTTTGGGCCCGACAAGGATTGACCTTGCTCCTACGTATTCTCATTCAAAATGAGAAATCAGGGTTACGTAGTTCTAGCTTGAAAGACTGTTTGTTGTGTGAAACTAGATGTTTTTAATTTTTGAAGATTTTATGTTTTTAATATTTTCAAGAAAAAGAAGGTAATGAGTACTAGGCCGACGCGAACGGTCGCACGAGTATTCATACCTTTAAAATGATATTTAAATATTTTTAATTATTATATTTTTTTTTTAAAAGAGAGATAACGATATTAAGCACTAGGACGATGCGAACGATCACACGAGTACTCATACCGTTATCTACTTATTTAGGAAAACTTAAGAGTATTGAGTGCTAGGCTGATGCGGACGATCGCACGAGCACTCATACCCTCGTTTAATATTACATAAGAGAGAAAGGTATTGAACACTAGGACGATGCGAGCGATCACACGAGTGTTCAACCTTTAAAACATATTTTTGAAATTTTATTTAAGAAGAAGAAAAGGTTTTTAGCACAAGGACGACGCGAACGGCCACACGTGTGCTTAACGTTCAAAACGTATTTCTTTTGTAAATTTATTTAAGGAAGAAGAAAAAGGTTTTTAGCACAAGGACGACGCGAGCGGTCACACGTGTGCTTAAACCTTTAAAACATATTTTTGTAAATTTATTTAAGAAAAGAAGAAGAGGTTTTTAGCACAAGGACGACGCGAGCGGTCACACGTGTGCTTAAACCTTTAAAACGTATTTTTGAAATTTTATTTAAGAAAAGAAGAAAAGGTTTTTAGCACAAGGACGACGCGAGCGGTCACACGTGCGCTTTAAACCTTTAAAACTTTTCTTATAAATTCTTTTTATTTAAACTATCAATATTGTATTATTAAATATATATTTTAGGATAAGTGAATGTCTAAAATAAATAAATAGAATAAAATAAGACAATAAAGAAAGATAAATAAACAAAAAAAGAAATGGGAAAGGCTGGACGAACGTTGGGGACAGTATTCAGAATGACGAGCGTTCGTTGGGGAGAGGACGAACGTTGGGAAATTAAGGCTGAGTAACGAGCGTTCTTTGGTTCGGAAACGAACGCTCGTTCGTTTGGAGAGAGGACGAACGTTGGGAAATTAAGGCTGAGTAACGAGCGTTCTTTGGTTCGGAAACGAACGCTCGTTCGTTTGGATAACGAGCGCTCTTCAGGGAGAAGATTTGAACGAACGGTCAAGAATGCTTAAGGTAACGAGCGTTCGCTAGTTTGGATAACGAGCGCTCGTTGGTGCGAAGGTTGAGCGAACGGTCAAAAAGTCTTAAAGATAACGAGCGTTCGCTCGTTTGGATAACGAGCGCTCGTTGGTGAGAGTGCTGAGCGAACGGTCAAAACGTCTTAAGGATAACGAGCGTTCGCTCGTTTGGATAACGAGCGTTCGCTCGTTTGGATAACGAGCGCTCGTTCGTTTGGAATGTTGAACGAACGGTCGAAAAGTCTTATGGATAACGAGCGTTCGCTCGTTTGGATAACGAGCGCTCGTTGGTGAGAGTGCCGAGCGAACGGACGTTTTGAACGAAAGCAAAATAACGAACGCTTGGATCGAAAGCAAAATAACGAGCGCACATTGGTAAAGATAGTGAACGGACGTTCAAAAATGCAAGCTTAAGGACGAACGCTCGTTGTATGAAAAGAGGAACGGACGTTCAAAAATTGAAGCTTAAGAACGAACGTTCGTTATTGAAATGGCGAACGGACGTTCAAAAATGGATGCTTAAGGACGAACGTTCGATATTGTCATGACGAACGGACGTTCAAATGTGGAAGCTTAAGGACGAACGGTCTTTCGTTTGTATAACGAACGCTCGTTAGGTAGAAGCTGACCGAACGGTCAGAAAAAAGCTTAAGTTTTAACGAACGCTCGTTTGTTTGGATAACGAGCGTTCGTTGTGGGGGAATGGTGAAAGGACGCCAACTAACGAGCGCCCCACAAAAGGCCCAATGCACCAGACGTACGCCCATTTCTGGGCTTGGCCCAGTCCAATGCTTTCTAACCTAGAATTTTCTAGGGGTTCAGGAGGTTCATCCTCATTCCCACTCCCCAGCTCACGTCTTCTCTGACCCAAGGTCCCCAGCTCTGCACCACGAACTCACCACCGCCTCTACCATAACCGGCCACCGTCACTTCAAACAGAACGCGCCTTAGCCTCGCCGGCGACACCTCGCGCCACCAGAACCACCACCAGCCACGACGTCACCGTCTCCGCCTTTCTCTTTTCGACAACAGCGATTTTCAGGGAGGGTCCTCCTCCGCGTTCATCTCCACGGCCACCAGATTCCCTTTCAACAGCTCGGGCTGCCGGGACTCAACGCCGTCGCGCCCCTAACCTCACCGGTGCCATCAACGCCACTCTTCTTCTTCCCCATTCGAGGATTTTCTCGAATGCCAAATGCTCCCCGCAACACCACTTTTCCTCTCTGCCTCTCCTAATCTTTATTGTTTATTGATTGATTTTAATGTTGATTGAATCTGGTCCATTTGGTATCGGAAACGATGAGTGCGTAGTGTGCATATGAGCATGAGTGAGATGGATGATTCTGTGACAATGGTATATGGGCTGGCTAGACAGGGGTGCATGGAGTTTATGCAGTAAGCATACATGACCACACAGGGGAGCAAGATGCTTACCTCTCAGAGCTCTAGGGCTGCTGCTTGCTGCAAGAATCCGGTGACTTCCTCTCCTTCCTCCTCTGGCCTTTGTCTTTCTTTTCCGGTGCCAATGGTGATCTTCTATGATGATCGCTGCAGATGAACGTCCCTCCTGTGCCCCCTTTCCCTTTTTTTTCTCTGACTCCACAAAATCCTGCCCCAAAGATCTCTGGAAAATCCTCTCCGCTAACCACCTTGTCCCCCCCCCCAAGATCTTGGGAAAAATCCTTTCCTAACCACCTGGTCCCCTCACCCTAGACACGTATTCCATACCATTTCCCACGTTTTCCTCTTTTTCTATTTTTTATTTTTTATTTCAATTTTATTTTATTTTTTTTTATTTTATTATTATTATTTTTTACTTTATTTTTAATTTTAATTTTATTTTTCAATTATTTTGACTAATTAACTCTATTAAAACAAAATGAATATAAAAAAATAAAATAGAAATTAAATTAAAAGCAAAGATCTAAATACAGTGAAATAGAATAAAACAAAAGATAAAAATGAAATAAAATGAAAATAATAGAAAACCAATAAAAACACATTTTTTCAACCCGGACAAAATTGGTGTTGACAGCTGCCCCTCTTTACTTAGATATTACTAAATAATATGAAAATTTAATCTTTTCGTATTATTTAAGTAAAGCTAAGTAAAGATAAAGACACTAATTTTGTCCGGGTTTCAATCATGAAAGAACAAACAAAATGTTCAAGTCCCGATGCCAAACGACCAATGTCAAGTAAAGTATCAGTAACAAAAAACTAAAACCTGGATTTGACCATTGCCTCGCAGAGGGCCAAACTCACAGAACAAAATTTAAATCCGACCATTGCCATGCAGAGAGTCATAACAGAAAATTAAAACCTGGATTTGACCATTGCCTCGCAGAGGGCCAAACTCACAGAACAGAAATTTAAATCGACCATTGCCATGCAGAGGGTCGATAACAGAAAATTAAAACCTGGATTTGACCATTGCCTCGCAGAGGGCCAAACTCACAGAACAGAAATTTAAATCCGACCATTGCCATGCAGAGGGTCGATAACAGAAAATTAAAACCTGGATTTGACCATTGCCTCGCAGAGGGCCAAACTCACAGAACAGAAATTTAAATCCGACCATTGCCATGCAGAGGGTCGATAACAGAAAATTAAAACCTGGATTTGACCATTGCCTCGCAGAGGGCCAAACTCACAGAACAGAAATTTAAATCCGACCATTGCCATGCAGAGGGTCGATAACAGAAAATTAAAACCTGGATTTGACCATTGCCTCGCAGAGGGCCAAACTCACAGAACAGAAATTTAAATCCGACCATTGCCATGCAGAGGGTCGATAACAGAAAATTAAAACCTGGATTTGACCATTGCCTCGCAGAGGGCCAAACTCACAGAACAGAAATTTAAATCCGACCATTGCCATGCAGAGGGTCGATAACAGAAAATTAAAACCTGGATTTGACCATTGCCTCGCAGAGGGCCAAACTCACAGAACAGAAATTTAAATCCGACCATTGCCATGCAGAGGGTCGATAACAGAAAATTAAAACCTGATTTGTAACTTTGAAAAGTTGATAAATGCCGAGTTAAATGAAGATTTTGCAAACAATTCTCCTCGCTTCCTCTGAGATGATGTTATGTCATGATGATGCATGAATGCATAGACACATGAGACTTTCATTTTGTTCTTTTCTTTTCTCGCTTTTCATCATTTTTTTTTTTTTTTTTTTTTGAAATTCCATGCTTGGAATCCATTGTTAATATTGTCATCAAACACAATGTACGTTCAAAACGCATTCCTAAAAACAACGTTGATAGGTATAGAACCCTTTGATGAGCAGGAAGAAAGTGTAACCCTGAGTTAAAATTCTTTTTATCGCTTTTTGCAATCCAAATTAACTTGAACCCTGTAGAATGTGGAAGAATGGTTATGAAAAGCAAATGAATAATGATTAACGTATGTGTGTCCCTCCTTTGGGGAAAAGTGCTATTAACATGTTGTGCTCCCATACTGCCCCAATTTTGCACAATGGAAAAGTGAAAAGATTTGGGTATGAAGGATTCCCCCAAATTGGATGATCTTCGATTGACAGGGAGACTTTTTTTTTTTTTTTTTTTTTTTTTTTTTTTTTGAAAATAACACTGAATTGTGTCGTTCACCACATTATTCTGTTTCAAAGTTAAATTCGTGAGAAAGATTAGGACCAACAGTCTTCAGTCAGTGTGGACTTTTATTGGCTTGTACCGTGGCTAAAGGTCAAAGGGTTTTGAAAAAAAGGATAACAAAGGCCCAAATAAGTGTTTGACGGTTAAAGTCTTTAAACAAGAATCATTTGCAGGGTGCCCAGTCAATTGTCCCTAGGGATTTGAACTTCAAGCATATTTATTGTTGTTTTTTCTTTCTTTCTCTTTGGATCATTCTTTTCGTTGCCCCTGTTGTGGTCCTTTATGATACTTTCCTTTTCATTCTTTTTTCTCAACTTTGGATGCTTGTGATGTACCCTTTTAAATTGACGTCGACATGCTAATGATTCTTGTCTAGGGTGATGAAAACAATTATGAATTTTGGCTCAAAAGGGGTGCAATTGGATGAACTGTTTCTTGACGATTGGATAACGAAAAACGGCCACACGTCACTCCGAATCTTGTTTGTCTGACTTTCTCTTGAATTTAAACCTGAAACTAAACTATGTAGTGCTTGACACATCAATTTCATTTTTTTTTTTTTTTTTTATCTCCCTAATCAATGGATTATCGGTGGTATGTAACATGATGAAAACTGCCCCAATATTAGGCATATGGCGAAATCCTTCGTCTTGTGAGAAACGAAAAAGTTAGGGTTCAAGTAATGTGAATGCAGATGCTTTATCAAGAAAAGAACACCGGTTACACCCAAAACCTTGAATCAGGGAAGTATTCACCAACGGTATTTTTCAAAAC
Source organism: Vigna umbellata (assembly GCF_029865625.1). Classification (NCBI taxonomy): domain Eukaryota; kingdom Viridiplantae; phylum Streptophyta; class Magnoliopsida; order Fabales; family Fabaceae; genus Vigna; species Vigna umbellata. Next base: position 8,993,131 of record NC_142168.1, on the reverse strand, counting down.
TGTTTTCGAAAATACTATGTCTTTGACAACTTTATTAACAACAAACTCAACATGTAACCCTTTTTTTTTCGTTTTTCCTTTCCGACATCCTCCAGGACCGAGCTCGCCAACCTGATATACCTGTGATGCTTTTATCAACACGCGTTTACTTATTTTCATTTTCATTTTCACTTAACTACTTAACAGCTCAGCGTGACATGCAATATTTCAGATGGAATGCAAACCAAAATATGAATGAACTCACGTGAAATTTATTTATTGAATAAAACACAGAGTACAATAAGCGTTGAAGATAATATCAACATCCCTTTAATAGCAACCACTATCACGGAATCATCATGCGTAAAACTTTTTTACTGCATCAGAATTAACTGGCAATGGTAACTCCTCTCCGTCCATTCTTGTGAGAATTAGTGCCCCACCAGAAAATGCTTTCTTCACTACAAATGGCCCTTCATAATTTGGAGTCCATTTGCCTCTATGATCTTTTTGTATAGGTAGGATCTTTTTCAACACCAGCTCACCTTCATGAAATTCTCTTGGCTGTACCTTTTTGTCAAATGCCTTCTTCATTCTTCTTTGATACAATTGTCCATGGCATACTGCTGTTAGTCTCTTTTCATCGATGAGATTGAGCTGGTCGAAACGAGCTTGAACCCACTCAGCCTCCTCTAATTGGGTTTCCATTAAAACTCGTAAGGACGGAATTTCCACTTCAAACGGAAGTACTGCTTCCATTCCATATACAAGCGAGAAAGGCGTTGCCCCAGTCGATGTTCGTACCGAAGTGCGATAACCATGTAAAGCAAAAGGAAGCATTTCATGCCAATCCTTATACGTGACCACCATTTTCTGCACAATCTTCTTGATATTTTTGTTAGCAGCCTCTACTGCCCCATTCATCTTTGGACGATAAGGAGAAGAATTAAGATGATGAATTTTGAACTCCTCACATAATTCTGTCATCATCTGGTTGTTCAAGTTAGTGGCATTATCAGTGATGATTCTGTTAGGGATCCCGTATCTGCAAATCAACTCCCTTTTTATGAACTTGGTCACTACCTTTCTAGTCACATTAGCATAAGAAGCGGCCTCAACCCATTTTGTGAAGTAATCGATTGCAACTAATATGAAACGGTGTCCATTTGACGCCTTTGGCTCTATAGCTCCGATAACATCTATTCCCCACATCGAAAAGGGCCATGGTGCAGACAACACGTTCAAGGTCGTGGGTGGAACATTGATATTACTTGCGTATACCTGGCATTTCTCACACTTTCTCACATGTGTACAGCAATCATTTTCCATAGTCAACCAAAAATACCCCGCTCTCAGTATCTTCCTGGCCATTGAGTGCCCATTCATGTGCGTGCCAAATGTACCCTCGTGTACTTCTTTTAGTATCAGGTCGGCTTCTTTTGCATCTACGCATCTAAGGAGAACCATGTCATGATTCCTCTTATATAGAATATCCCCACTCAAAATGAAACTGCCAACCAACCTCCTTAACGCCCTTTTGTCGTTTTCTGATGCCTTCTCTGGATATTCTCGGGTCCTAAGATAATGCTTGATATCAAAGTACCAAGGTTTACCATCTACCTCCTCTTCGATGAAATGACAATACACTGGCTTTGCATGACTCTTCATTTCAATCATTGGCAATTCTGCATCTTGATCAACTTCAAACATCGATGACAAGGTAGCCAATGCGTCTGCTAATTGATTATCTTCTCTCGGTATATGATTAAACGTGATGGAATCGAAATACTCAATTAATCCCCTGATGTAAGCTTGGTATGGAATTAATTTAGTATCCCTAGTCTCCCATTCTCCCTTCAATTGATGGATGACCAAAGCTGAATCTCCATATACATCCAGAATTTTTGCTTTAGACTCTATAGCTGCTCGAATTCCCATGGCACAGGCTTCATATTCTGCGATATTATTCGTGCAATTAAAACACAACCTTGCCGTCATTGGAATGTATTGATTCTTAGGAGAGATAAGCACTGCCCCTATTCCATGCCCCATTACATTCGATGCCCCATCGAATAATACAGTCCACGCTTTTTCATCTTTGTCCTCTTTATTCTCAGCAAATAAAGCCATGATATCTTCATCAGGAAATTCAGGTTGCATTGGCTGATAATCATTAATGGGCTGATGGGCTAAATATTCCGCTAAAGCGCTACCCTTGATAGATTTCTGAGTAACATATACAATGTCGTACTCCGATAGTAGCATCTGCCATCGAGCTATTCTTCCAGTGAGAGCGGGCTTTTCGAAAATATACTTGATAGGATCCATTTTAGATATCAACCAAGTAGAGTGGCTCAACATGTATTGCCTTAGACGATGAGTAGCCCACGCCAGTGCACAACAAGTTCGTTCTAACGACGAATATCGTTGTTCGCAATCTGTGAATCTCTTGCTCAAGTAATATATAGCATGCTCTCTTTTCCCATCTTCATCATGCTGACCCAATACACAACCCATTGAATTATCCAATACGGTCAAATACAAAATGAGCGGCCTTCCTGGCATAGGTGGACGCAATACAGGAGGGTCTTGCAGGTATTGTTTGACCTTTTCAAAAGCAACTTGACAATCTTCATTCCAGACTACGGCCTGGTTTTTCCGTAGTAACTTGAACATTGGTTCACAAGTATCAGTTAATTGGGAGATGAACCTAGCAATGTAATTCAATCTTCCCAAAAACCCTCGAACCTCCTTTTCTGTTCTGGGCGCAGGCATTTCCGTTATCGCTTTTACTTTGTCCGGATCAACTTCTATCCCTCTTTGACTAACAATGAAGCCCAACAATTTTCCAGACTTTACTCCAAACGTGCATTTGGCAGGATTTAACCTGAGTTTGTACTTTCTCAGTCTCTCAAATAATTTCCTTAGATTGAAAATATGTTCCTCTTCTGATTCAGACTTTGCAATCATGTCATCCACATAAACTTCAATTTCCTTATGCATCATATCATGAAAAAGTGTCACCATTGCCCTTTGGTATGTTGCCCCAGCATTCTTGAGTCCGAAAGACATAACCTTATAGCAGAATGTTCCCCATAACGTGATAAAGGTCGTTTTTTCCATATCTTCCGGTGCCATTTTAATTTGATTGTATCCCGAGAATCCATCCATGAACGAAAACAACGAAAATTTGGCCGTATTATCAACCAGAGTATCGATGTGCGGTAACGGGAAATTATCTTTCGGACTTGCACGATTTAAATCACGATAGTCAACACACATTCGAACCTTCCCATCCTTCTTAGGCACTGGTACAACATTCGCTACCCATTGTGGGTATCTTGCCACGGCCAAAAATCCTGCGTCAAATTGCTTTTGGACTTCTTCTTTAATTTTTAGTGACATTTCCGGCTTCATTCTTCTTAGTTTTTGCTTGACTGGAGGGCATTCTGGCTTGAGTGGGAGCTTATGCTGCACAATATCGGTATCCAGACCCGACATGTCATTGTAAGACCACGCGAACACATCTTTAAACTCCTTCAACAGGACACGCAATCTTTCCCTCACTTCCGTTTTCATACTAGTACCGATTTTCACTTCCTTTATCTCATCCTTCTCTCCCAAGTTGAGTATTTCAATCTCCTCCTGATGGGGTTTTATCTCCTTAGATTCTTGTTCCACTAATCTCAACAGTTCTGGAGAGGGTTCCACATCATCTTCGAAATCATCTTCCGTATTATTGATAGGGTGCTCAAAATTAGGAACATTGATATCATTATTTTCAAAACAATCATTGTCACATCTGCATCATTTAAATTTATGAAAAAGTATAAATAAATAAGATAAACAAAAAATGCCAAATGATGATGAAATGCAACTTTATTGTCACGCTGAGTGAAAAGTAAAAAGAATCAATCCGCAAAACTTTAGTTCTAAAGCCCCAATCGAAACTATGAGCTTAATTAAAACTATTACATTTTGTTCACATTAAGCATCACAGGTAGATCCAATGTTTCCCAATTGTTGAGTTGAGTATCAGGGGAGCAAGCCCACACAAAGCTCGAACTTTGAGGCCTTTCTTCATCCTCCACGGCTGCTATCTGGCCAATGTTGATCCACCCAGCACTGCGGAAGCTTTCCTTGATGTCAACAATGTGAATTTTGCTCTCTCTGGGCCCTCGTCTTTCTGCACGGGCCAAACTGCGCTCTTTTCTTTCTTCAATCATCCTTTTCCTGTCTTCCCGGGTAGGTTTGTACCCCAAGCCATATCTGTTCTTGTTTTCAACGATCTCCAGAGGGAATGCTCGCCCTTGCCGATATTTGCCCAAACCTTCCCCATATACATAGCCCTCTTTCATCATAATAGAAGCACATGATAAACGAGGATTTACTGGAAACTGTTCCACACAAGCATTTCCCACAATCTCCAACGATTGAAAGGCTATCTCGAGAGCTTCTTCAGCCGCTTCGATGTATCGTGTGGATGATGGCCCACTCACCAGAAAATCCTCTTCTCCTGATACTATCACTAGTTTATCTCCCATCACGTACTTCAACTTCTGGTGTAATGAAGAAGGCACAACTCCCGCCGAATGAATCCATGGGCGTCCCAACAGACAACTGTAAGCTGGCAGGATATCCATAACCTGGAATGTTATTTGAAATACACAAGGGCCAACTTGTATTGGCAATTCCACCTCTCCCATCACTTCTCGTTTGCTACCATCAAACGCTCTCACAATCATTGAACTCGGCCTCATATGCATTCCTTCGCAAGGTAGCTTTTCCAGAGTTGCTTTCGGCATGACATTCAAGGAGGACCCATTGTCCACTAAAACACGCGCTATAACATGATCCAGGCATTTCACAGAGACGTGAAGAGCCTTGTTATGCCCTCTTCCTTCAGCAGGTATCTCTTCATCCGTAAAGGTGAGATAATTATTAGCAACAATATTGCCAACAATACCCTCGAATTTATTCAACGAAATACCTTGCTCCACATGAGCCTCACTGAGTATCTTCATTAGCAACTTTCTGTGTGATGCCGAATGCATGAGCAAATCTAACAAGGATATGCGAGCAGGCATATGGTTTAACTGTTCCACCACCTTATATTCGCTTTGTTGTATGAATTTTAAAAATTCAATAGCCTCCTCTTCAGAAACCTCTCTCTTCTCTTCCTTGTCGGGGATTTCCTCTGTCTGTGCCCCCTTCCCCTTTAAGAATTCTTTTGCTTTCGCGGCTATCGTTGCTTCATTATCATTAACCCTTTCTCGTGCCAACTCAGGTGATGTGAAAATTCGACCACTCCTAGTCATTCCCCCTATCCCTGATATGTTTTTGACGACAGGGTCAACGCTTTGCGTTTCGCCTGACGCATACGTCCCATATCTCCATGGGACGGCTTTTTCGTTCTTGTAAGGAAAAGGGGCTGGTACATGAATAACCACAGGCGACCTTCCTTGAGTTGGTGGAATAGAGGTAGTCTTAGTGAAACGAACCACCAATGGTTCTGGTACAATCATGCCGGATTCATCACCAGTTTGTGCAAATACCTCTCCCTCCTCATTCTTGTAACATACCTGCATCAGACCACAATCTAGCAGGTCTTGCAGAATTTCTTCAAATTCAACACACTCCTCAATAGAGTGCTCAGCCTCTGGGTGGAGCGCGCATGCCATACTCTCATCATAATCACCCTTCAAGATACCCACTTTCAACAACGCCTCCAAGATAAACCTCCTAGAGCTCTTAACTTCTTTCACATTTCTCACCAGCTCATGTTCTTTCACTTCGACAGCATTCGTCGAAGCACTTCCATGCCCAGATAAAGGATTGGACTCGACACTAGGCTTATCCTCTTGGAACTTTAACCACCCAGAATCAATTAGAGTCTGCACTTTATGCTTGAAAGCCAGACACCTCTCAGTGGAATGACCAGCGGCCCCTCCATGATAACTACATTTTGCCTCTGCATCATAGCCTCTTGGGTACGGAGGCTGCAAAGGCTTCAGGGGACAAACGACAACTAGCCCTTGTTTGATAAGCTGAGGCAATAATTCCGTATAAGTTGTAGGAATTGGAGTAAAGTTAACAAATTGGTTCCTTCTTGGGTAAGTATTTTGGCCCGCATTCTGATTTGGACCTGCAATTGCCCCAGCCCTCCAAGTATCAGTTGGGGGCAATGGCGGTTGATAATACCCTTGTTGTTGTTGAGGCCTGGCTTGATGAGCAAACGCCGCATTAGCTGCAAGAGGGGGTTGCCCCAAGTATGGTCGGAAGCTATGAGCGGAAGCTTGACCTCTCCATACAGGCATTGCTGATGCCGCATGTACATCCCCTTCCTTCTTCTTTTCCGCATTGAAATTGGTTTTTTTGTAATTTGCAGTTGCGGGCGAACTGTATGCAATTTTCCCACTTTTAACCCCAATTTCTATCCTTTCGCCTATTATAATGATATCAGCGAAATTGGCAGACACGTTCCCGACCATGTGCTCGTAAAATGGCGGCTGGAGAGTGTTCACAAACATTGCCACCATTTCTCTATCATACAAAGGTGGTTCGACTTGTGCAGCTAACTCTCTCCACCGTTGGGCATACTCCTTGAAAGTTTCGTTGTCCTTCTTTGACATATTTTGCAGCTGTAAACGATCTGGTGCAACATGGGTATTGTATATGTACTGCTTCACAAAAGCATCAGCCAAGTCCGCCCAACAACGAATTCGAGCCGGCTCCAAATGGGTATACCAATTTAATGCCACTCCAGCCAAACTATCTTGAAAAACATGAATGAGCAGCTGCTCATCATAAGCATATGCAGCCATCTTTCTGCAAAACATGGTCAGATGGTTCTTAGGGCATGTATTTCCCTTATACTTCTCAAAATCTGGCGCCTTGAACTTATGTGGAATTTTGACGCCAGGAACCAAGCTCAATCTAGAAACATCCCCAAATCCATAACTTTCATACCCCTCAACAACCCTCAATCTTGCCTCTAGGCTCTCGAGTTTATCCTTTGCCCCGTCAACATTACCATTTACCCCCTGAAACGAGGTACGTGGTGCAGCCCCTGTAGAAAAGCCCTCTCCGGTAATCACAGGCGGCACCGGAGTTACTCGTATTCCATCAGACATGCTTGCATGCATTCCTTCATTTACCAGGGGTGCGGACATTACAACAGGTCCCTGAGTACTGATTGGCGGTATGTTGACAGTGGTAGGGAAAGAGAATGAAGCCTGCTCCCCTTCTGCGTATTCTCCCACAGGTGGGGTGTAACCTGGAGGTAATCCATACATTGGGAACGGAACAGATTGGCTCCCAGAACTGAACATCGGAGGGTAATATTGAGCACTTCCCTCGACTTGCGCCGGCGTCGCCCCTCCCGTAGTCTTTAGGGCTTCGAGAGCCGCCAAAATCTGGGCCATTTGATCCTTCAACTGGTTGACATCAGCCTTAATAGATTCGTGTGACTGCTCCCAATTCTCCATGACCTTTGAGTTAGCTCTGGTCCTGTACGGATGTCGTGGAAGATTTGCCGTTGTTTTCTCACTTGTACTGCTGCTTATTATTATTTTTTTTATTAAATTAAATTAGATAAGGATGAAAAATGCAAAACAAAAGAAAACATGATGCATGCTAGTGATAAGTGGAAATCACAGGATAACGATGACAATACTGATGGAAAATTAACACAAGCCGATACCAACAAACATCCCTTATCTTTCATTTAAAGGAAATTTGATCCATTACATAGTCTAAGGAACAAAACACATAATTCTGATGTACATCAATCCCGCGCCCGGGCAATGAAAGATCTCATCTCTCCCACCAACCATTTACAATGATTAATAAACAATTCTATTTCCGCTGGTGAGTTACAAAAATGAGTGCTTGCTTCAGCATTCGACACCATCCTGGGGATGTCTTCAATTGCCCCGTTTGCCAAGGCAGCCAACTGAGAGAATCTTTCCTTCCAGTGCTTTACAGCCATTTCTTGCTCGGCGATATGCTCTTCCATTCGCTTTATCAAGGCCTGATGCCTTTCTTCAAAATCTATCGACCTCCATCGCTCCTCCTGTTCCTCGATATATTCCTCCATTTGTTTTATCAGAGTTCGATGCTCTTCCTCCGCTTCTGTTAGCTTCCAACGCTCCCTATTCATATCCGCCTCAAACGACATGGCCATCTCTTTCATCTCATGCCCCGCTTTTTCTATCTGAATCTGCGCTTCTCTTAATCTCTTTAGGGCTTCTCGTTTATCTCTTTTGGCTTCTTCGTAGAGGTGCTTCCACTCCTTTCCCTCTTCTAAAGCCACCTTCTTCTCATTTACCCTCATGGATAATTCCTTACTCGCGGCAGCTAGATCCTGTTTTAATCGAAATGTGTAATCCCTCTCAGCCTTCTGGCTTTTGACAAGGTTTTCATAAGCCCGCGACTTTTCTTCATTATCATTTCTCATATCCACAAGATCATTACGCGCTCTTTGTAATTCATTCTCCAACCTAGCATTTCTCACCTTCAATTTCTCCATCTCAGCCTTCAATTGTTGCACCTCTTCACTTTCTGGAGCTTGAGATGGTCCTTCACTAGCTGATTGATCCTTGATTGGTTTGAAAGGCAGCTTGACTACTTTCACTCTCTCCAGAATCCAGGTGTGATAACTAACCCTGCTATCCACTACTCCATCCCTTAAGTCATTCTCTGCTCGAACAACATTTTCCCAGGCGCTTTTAACCTTTCTTAACAGTTCGATGAAATGCCCGTCTTCGTAATAAATGAATAGGGTAGCAAGGTAATCTGATGAAGGTGCCCCTTTTATAGGATGCCCAAATTGTCTTTGCACCAAAAGGGGGTTGTAATTGATACAGTACCGGGCACCTATGAGAGGCACATTAGGAAAACAACCACAATGTTGTATAGCCAGTTTATTTCCGAGCCAAGGAAGGCGCCATTTTATACTTCTTTCGCTCAAGCCGGCAAGGAATCGGGCCCAATCGTTTCCTCCTTTACCTTTAAGCCCTTGGTGTGACAAATTCTCCGATAGACTCTTAACGTCGACCATCTGTTTAAACACGCGCGTTGTCATCCATGTATACAACGCCGGTAAGCAACAAAGAATCTTCTTTCCCTTTCTCTCATGGCAAAAACTCAAAGTCCCATAAACATCCGCAAGAACTGCTGTTACAGGATTCTCTGATCTGGTTTTACTCGCCACGAAGACGTCTATCGCGGTGTAATCCACAAATTCTTCTATTTTTGGAAACAAGACGATGCCATATATGGCAAGGGCTAATACATCCATGAAAGTTTCCCAATCCTCTTTATCAGCCAGATGATGTAAATACTGCTCTAGATATCCCTGTGATAACCCATGCACTTGATTCCTCATCATCATCCTGTCTTCAAGCTCCTTGGGATGTAATTTCATGATGGTAGCAATAGTGGGTATAGAGGCATGATGCTCTAAATGTTGGTAGGGAGTGGTGCCCTCCACTGGCAAACCCAAGATATGCTCGAACTCCTCTATGGTTGGCGCCAACTGAAAGTCTTGAAATGTGAAACATCGAAGCGGAGAATCATAATATTGTGCCAAGGCTGTGATAGCGGGTATTTGTACTTCAACCTCCATTAAATTCAACAAATTTCCATATCTTCTCTGAAAGGTTTCTCTCTTTATAGTCTTAAGCCTTTTGCCCAAGTTTATCAGCCCGGTCAAATTTCCAACATGAGTCCTTAGACTATACTTCTTTCTTAAATCGGAAGAGTCGGTATGCCGTGTAGCATCGGATCTTGTGTTAACATCCATCTCGTATGAAGTCAAGTAGGTACCTGTGATTTCCCTTAAAATTAACATGTTACTAAATGATGTATGAATATGATGCATGATAATAAAATAACATGACAAAACAAAACACATGCATGGTATGAAATGTAATATCATAAAAAAACGAACAGCGTGAGGGTTACAGAAACATATATTCCTCCCATCGTGCCCTACCAAAGGTTCATTGCTTTGAGTTCAAGGTCAAGTATATGCAATCTCACAAGGATGATTTCCTGAACCTAAAGGTCAAAGGTCACTAGAGCTATGGCCCCCTTCGTAGCATTTCCACAACAGTCGAGTAATCAACTAGGTGTGAAAACACATATGAAGAGAACAGACTCTAGCTGGAGTTCTCACGATAGCCAAACAGGAAGTACATCCCAGAGTGACACCGCTACACAACTCCTCTAATTCTAAGCTACGCTCAGACCCGGGTATAGGGCCCCACTCATGATATGCCAAAAGTGTGTGTGTGAAGGGAAGAAATTATGCACACCCAAACCCTCACCTGCAAAACAACCAGAAAAATTCCCAGGCAGATATAAACATATTGTCTACCCTAGGGTTCAATATTCCACAGTTATTGCAGTTATTCCAAATATCACACATAGATGGAGAAAAGGGAAAGAAAAACACAAAGCAAAACCACACCAAATTCGCGCATCTAATTAAATGGCTTGACTCTCTAAACGTCCCCAGTGGAGTCGCCATCTGTCGCAACCGGAATCGCGACGGGACGACGATCCAAAAAAGAAACGGGTTTGGAAAAGAGATTTGGAGTCGCCACCATAGTTTATTATGGAAAACTATGGAAAAACCTCAAAACGATAAAGCACGGTCCACGAAAACCAAAGATTGGGTTCGGGAGTCGGTTACGCGTGGGGAAGGTGTTAGCACCCCACAACGTCTGCCCTAAGGCAGTACCTTTAACTAAATGCATGAATATGATGTGGTTTTTCAAAGTGTTTAATTATCCCCTAAAATAAAATTCTAAATAAACAAAATATATTTTTTAGTTTTTTTGGGCCCGACAAGGATTGACCTTGCTCCTACGTATTCTCATTCAAAATGAGAAATCAGGGTTACGTAGTTCTAGCTTGAAAGACTGTTTGTTGTGTGAAACTAGATGTTTTTAATTTTTGAAGATTTTATGTTTTTAATATTTTCAAGAAAAAGAAGGTAATGAGTACTAGGCCGACGCGAACGGTCGCACGAGTATTCATACCTTTAAAATGATATTTAAATATTTTTAATTATTATATTTTTTTTTTAAAAGAGAGATAACGATATTAAGCACTAGGACGATGCGAACGATCACACGAGTACTCATACCGTTATCTACTTATTTAGGAAAACTTAAGAGTATTGAGTGCTAGGCTGATGCGGACGATCGCACGAGCACTCATACCCTCGTTTAATATTACATAAGAGAGAAAGGTATTGAACACTAGGACGATGCGAGCGATCACACGAGTGTTCAACCTTTAAAACATATTTTTGAAATTTTATTTAAGAAGAAGAAAAGGTTTTTAGCACAAGGACGACGCGAACGGCCACACGTGTGCTTAACCTTCAAAACGTATTTCTTTTGTAAATTTATTTAAGGAAGAAGAAAAAGGTTTTTAGCACAAGGACGACGCGAGCGGTCACACGTGTGCTTAAACCTTTAAAACATATTTTTGTAAATTTATTTAAGAAAAGAAGAAGAGGTTTTTAGCACAAGGACGACGCGAGCGGTCACACGTGTGCTTAAACCTTTAAAACGTATTTTTGAAATTTTATTTAAGAAAAGAAGAAAAGGTTTTTAGCACAAGGACGACGCGAGCGGTCACACGTGCGCTTTAAACCTTTAAAACTTTTCTTATAAATTCTTTTTATTTAAACTATCAATATTGTATTATTAAATATATATTTTAGGATAAGTGAATGTCTAAAATAAATAAATAGAATAAAATAAGACAATAAAGAAAGATAAATAAACAAAAAAAGAAATGGGAAAGGCTGGACGAACGTTGGGGACAGTATTCAGAATGACGAGCGTTCGTTGGGGAGAGGACGAACGTTGGGAAATTAAGGCTGAGTAACGAGCGTTCTTTGGTTCGGAAACGAACGCTCGTTCGTTTGGAGAGAGGACGAACGTTGGGAAATTAAGGCTGAGTAACCAGCGTTCTTTGGTTCGGAAACGAACGCTCGTTCGTTTGGATAACGAGCGCTCTTCAGGGAGAAGATTTGAACGAACGGTCAAGAATGCTTAAGGTAACGAGCGTTCGCTAGTTTGGATAACGAGCGCTCGTTGGTGCGAAGGTTGAGCGAACGGTCAAAAAGTCTTAAAGATAACGAGCGTTCGCTCGTTTGGATAACGAGCGCTCGTTGGTGAGAGTGCTGAGCGAACGGTCAAAAAGTCTTAAGGATAACGAGCGTTCGCTCGTTTGGATAACGAGCGTTCGCTCGTTTGGATAACGAGCGCTCGTTCGTTTGGAATGTTGAACGAACGGTCGAAAAGTCTTATGGATAACGAGCGTTCGCTCGTTTGGATAACGAGCGCTCGTTGGTGAGAGTGCCGAGCGAACGGACGTTTTGAACGAAAGCAAAATAACGAACGCTTGGATCGAAAGCAAAATAACGAGCGCACATTGGTAAAGATAGTGAACGGACGTTCAAAAATGCAAGCTTAAGGACGAACGCTCGTTGTATGAAAAGAGGAACGGACGTTCAAAAATTGAAGCTTAAGAACGAACGTTCGTTATTGAAATGGCGAACGGACGTTCAAAAATGGATGCTTAAGGACGAACGTTCGATATTGTCATGACGAACGGACGTTCAAATGTGGAAGCTTAAGGACGAACGGTCTTTCGTTTGTATAACGAACGCTCGTTAGGTAGAAGCTGACCGAACGGTCAGAAAAAAGCTTAAGTTTTAACGAACGCTCGTTTGTTTGGATAACGAGCGTTCGTTGTGGGGGAATGGTGAAAGGACGCCAACTAACGAGCGCCCCACAAAAGGCCCAATGCACCAGACGTACGCCCATTTCTGGGCTTGGCCCAGTCCAATGCTTTCTAACCTAGAATTTTCTAGGGGTTCAGGAGGTTCATCCTCATTCCCACTCCCCAGCTCACGTCTTCTCTGACCCAAGGTCCCCAGCTCTGCACCACGAACTCACCACCGCCTCTACCATAACCGGCCACCGTCACTTCAAACAGAACGCGCCTTAGCCTCGCCGGCGACACCTCGCGCCACCAGAACCACCACCAGCCACGACGTCACCGTCTCCGCCTTTCTCTTTTCGACAACAGCGATTTTCAGGGAGGGTCCTCCTCCGCGTTCATCTCCACGGCCACCAGATTCCCTTTCAACAGCTCGGGCTGCCGGGACTCAACGCCGTCGCGCCCCTAACCTCACCGGTGCCATCAACGCCACTCTTCTTCTTCCCCATTCGAGGATTTTCTCGAATGCCAAATGCTCCCCGCAACACCACTTTTCCTCTCTGCCTCTCCTAATCTTTATTGTTTATTGATTGATTTTAATGTTGATTGAATCTGGTCCATTTGGTATCGGAAACGATGAGTGCGTAGTGTGCATATGAGCATGAGTGAGATGGATGATTCTGTGACAATGGTATATGGGCTGGCTAGACAGGGGTGCATGGAGTTTATGCAGTAAGCATACATGACCACACAGGGGAGCAAGATGCTTACCTCTCAGAGCTCTAGGGCTGCTGCTTGCTGCAAGAATCCGGTGACTTCCTCTCCTTCCTCCTCTGGCCTTTGTCTTTCTTTTCCGGTGCCAATGGTGATCTTCTATGATGATCGCTGTAGATGAACGTCCCTCCTGTGCCCCCTTTCCCTTTTTTTTCTCTGACTCCACAAAATCCTGCCCCAAAGATCTCTGGAAAATCCTCTCCGCTAACCACCTTGTCCCCCCCCCAAGATCTTGGGAAAAATCCTTTCCTAACCACCTGGTCCCCTCACCCTAGACACGTATTCCATACCATTTCCCACGTTTTCCTCTTTTTCTATTTTTTATTTTTTATTTCAATTTTATTTTATTTTTTTTTATTTTATTATTATTATTTTTTACTTTATTTTTAATTTTAATTTTATTTTTCAATTATTTTGACTAATTAACTCTATTAAAACAAAATGAATATAAAAAAATAAAATAGAAATTAAATTAAAAGCAAAGATCTAAATACAGTGAAATAGAATAAAACAAAAGATAAAAATGAAATAAAATGAAAATAATAGAAAACCAATAAAAACACATTTTTTTACAACCCGGACAAAATTGAGTGTTGACAGTAATATAGTAATATAAGTATACTGGGAAATAAGATCAACAACCTCTTCCACTCGTATTTAATAAATAGGTTAAGCCAAATTACTCTAAGCTAACCATGAATGTGTTAATTAAGAGTTTAAAATCCAACAAAATGATAAATAGTTGTCTAACATACATTGTTATCTATTGTCATGACATGACTTAGGCACGTGTAATTCGAACTAATCAAAGATGTATTTATGGATAAGGTTGGTTATTCGCTTATGAACATGAGTAATGTTGGTTATTATTTTAATTTTGTTTATTAAAAAGAAAGAAAGGTTAGTAATAATTAGTGATGGAAGAGTGAATGTATGAAGCAACGAAATGTGAGTGATATTTGTGAATAGTATATGTGCATGGAAAACATGAATTGGATGGAATTTCCATTTTATCAAGTTATGTAGGAGCTAAACATAAGACTACACTTCACTCACTTCAAATTAGGTCATTTCATGTTAACTTGCTGACAAATAGTTTCATGGGAAAACTCACCCAAATTGTCTAGTGAAGATATAAAAGATGGGTCTCACTTAGGAGATTTAACTAATCATACAATTTTTTCCTTCTTTCATACTCACATTTTCATGCTCATATGGGATGGGACCAACTTCTATATGCCTATGATCATCCTTTGGGTCCCTCTTCTATCCTTACTTTACATACACAAATTAGTCTTATTCCATCATCTCATAAGCAATTTTTTTTATCTTTTTCTTAGTGAGTTTTGGCCCCTACAGGACAACCATAAATTCAGGCCATAAATTTCTCTCGTGATAAAAGTTCATGACAAGTCCATTCTCCAAAGAACAAACCCTGGTCATCCATATTAATTCTGATCCATACAATTTTTCATAAAAAAACTTTTTAAACACAAAAATAGAAACTATACGTGTATTGCATAGTATAATGTATACATTTGTGTGAGAATTCTAGCGTGAAGTTTTTCTGACTATACTAAATAATCATACTCATATAAAGAAGAAGATTTAAACTATGAGAGTCAAAGGAGGTTCATAGTTTGCAGGATCGGTACGAAATAATACTGTGACTTAAAGGATGGAAGGAAACTGACCATGTCATGGTGGTTTTTATTGATAAGGATAACGTTTTGGGAAAGGGGAAATATTATTGTTGATGTTGAATTTATTGTATTTAAAATTTATAACAGGGGAAATATTTATTTTATTAGTGTCTTATAAGTTTATTTGTGTGTAATGTTAAAGGATGAGTTGAATGATTAATATTTGAATGCAACTTGATTGATATGATATAAAATTTTCTATGATGACTTTTTATGACTTAATGAGAATAGATGGTAACAAAATTCTTGGAATAAGGATGTGCATGAGAATGAATAGAGTTTAGGCTTGAATATCAAAAACCTATGAGATCATGTGATACGAATATATTATGATTGTGAGAATTTTGTTAATATGATCATTCCTAAGGAGAAGTGTCATATTCAATAAGGCACTTTTGCATTGTGTTTGAATCCATATAGCAAAGTCATCCTAAGTCTACTAAACTCTTATACTCATGTAGAGAATGAGGTTTAGATGGTGAGAATCCAAAGGAAAGAAATTAACCATGTCATGATTGTATGGGATAAGATTGATGAGTTTTGTATAAAAAGAATGTTGTTGTTGTTGTTAAATTTAATGTGGAAAAAATTCATGATAGTTACATGATTGACACGAGTATTCAAATCAATGCATGAGTATTCCTGAAATTGAGTCTAGTGCAAGGAGGGACAACGCACACATAGATCGGTAAGATATTGTCCGCTCTAGGTCACGTCCTCACGGATTTGCTTTTGGTACCACTCCAAAAGGTCTCTTACCAATGGAGGTATCTTATTTGTATATAAACTCATGATGTGAGACTTTGTTTGTATCGTAACAATCCTCCTTTCAAACAAATGACTATGGTTCTCCACCTCTCCTACAATGGAAATCTTTTTATTAATCCTCGAGTACATTGTGGGCTGCATTTAGCATCTTTTGTTCTCTTTCACGACCCATGCACCTCCCATGATCGATCTGGCTGTCTGCCACCAGTCACTTGTCAGGGCTTCACCTTACCATAGGGGGACGTACTCGTTTGAGTCGGTTACCAAGACTAACCATCGGCTCTTATACCAATTGTAGGGAGGGACAACATACACATAGATTTCCACACAAATAAGATATTGTTCGCTCCGGATCAAGCCTTCACAAATTTGCTTTTGAAACTAATATCTAGATCATGTTAAAGTTTTAATAGATGATTATGATTGTATGACTGATACGATGTGGTATATATACTGATGAAATTAAATTATCATAAATAATTACTACAAAAATTATTTAAATTTATAAAAATTTATGATAAAAATAAGTTTACCTTTTATTTCTTTTATGTCCACTTACAATAACTAATTCTAGATGTCTTTGTAGACGGTGAAGAACACATAAGAAACTTCAAATATGGATTTGAAAGATTAAATTATATGTATATAAAAAATCTTCCTGTTAATGTAATATTTCAAAAAACAAATATATAGTTCTTATAAAATTGAACATACATTTATATTTATATTAATCAAATGAGAATCAAATTAGAAAAAAAATTGGATCGTTAGAAAAAAGTTATGAAGATTATTTTAAAAAAACTCTTGTCGTTTCTTTTACTATAACTCAAAAAGTATATTTTTTTCGCCTCCACTCTCCTTTTCTCCATTTTTTCTTCTCTCACTGAGCTGCTCTATGTCACAGTTGATTAGTCACGTCGTCCAACCACACTTACCTTCATCTTAACAGCCACATTAAGCCACGCCTACATATTTTATTGTTCATATCTCCATCGCCTTCCTATTCCTTTCTTCTTAAGTTCATTAACATTTAATTAAATATCAATTAAGGTTAAATTCTTTTATGTTTATTAAATTAGAATATATTGAGAATAATTAAGAATATTGTTTTATTGAAAGCGTTGGTATTAGGTTTAGATATCCCAATTTCTCAACAAATAATATTAGATTTTAGTAGAGTATGTATAACTACTAAGTGTATTGAGTATTCAATTTTTTGTTAAATAATTTAAGAAAAATAATAACTTTTTATTAGTCGATTAATCATAACTTTCTATTGATATTTTATATATTTTATTTAATTTTAGTTTATTACATTTTGAGTTTATCTTGGTGTGTATATTTGATTGTATAGATTTTATGTCAATACACTTACTTGTATCAACCAATTAAGACAAAATACTGATGGAATTTTTGAAATATAAGAAATAATGATTAAAGTTTATATACTATTAAACTATAACAAAAGTGAAAATTTTTAAATAATATATAATAAACGTTTGTATATATTAATATGTGAAGAGTTTAGTATATATTTAAAAATATTGAATATTCTCTTCATTGGAAATATTGAAATATATATATATATATATATATATATATATATATATATATATATATATATATATATATAACCTTATTATTAATGATATCAATTCTCTAAAAGTCAAAGTGAGTCAAATTTTAAACAAATCATGACATTTGGTCATGATCTTAAATAAAAAATATTATATTATAACTATCACTTACAACATTTTGTCAAATAGTAAATATATCAAGATCAAATCACAAGTTTAATTTTCAACTATTAACCGTTTTAACTTAATGACAAATATTTTGTCCAACCTTATCAAATAACTCCTTGCACCTATCTTTTATAAAAATAATTGGTTATTGCATGTCATCTATATCTAAGAGATACAATTCTCTTTGTAATAATCTCTTATGTTTTGACTTAGTAGGTGAATTTAGTGTTGTTAAAATGGAATGAGACTTATAAGTGAATTTGGCCTACTATGGGTCTAGGTCGGGTTAGATTGAAAAAAAAAATTTGAGATGTGAAATTTTGATTAAAGTCAATTTTGACCTGGTTCACTAAGATCTCGACTCATCAATCCTTTTGTAATATAATGAAATTAATTATTCAATCAAACCAAAAACATTGTAACTCAAAACGTTGCGCTCCCAATGCAAAAGAACATACAGTCTTTCCATTTGCGCAACTACAAAAGAGCATAATATTGTGCATTTATTCATTCAAAACTTCAATTTAATATATGGATAATATTATAGATTGAATTGTCATTTGTTTTATCTTGTTTTTAGACTTATTTACAAGAATGACAGTTTTAGAATATACAAGTATTGAGCTATATATTTTTAATTGTTATATTTAGTTTCTTAGTCAAACGGTTGCGTATGTCTCATTAAACTAAATTGATAAAATTTTATGTTTGATAGCTTAGAATATATAACAATAGAATTCTTTTATTTCAATTTCTTTTATATCAATTGGTCCAGTTATTATTATTTAAATTTGATCAATCAAAGTAACTTGTTATAAAAATCCTGGAGAAGAGGGTGAAAAAAAGTTAAGTGAACTAGTGAGTCAACCCGTTTGATCCACCAAGTGGTGGGTCAGACCAGATTCAAATTGTTTCGGTTTGTTAATAAATGAGTCTGTGGTGAGTCGAATCGGGTCAAACGGAATGACCCGTTTTGACAACACAACCATTACAAATTTATTGTATTGACGATCTAACAATATGAAAAAACAAAGTCTTAAATCTATTAAAACCCATTTTTAAAAATTTGTTATTTTTCCATAAATCATATCACTTATATGCCATATAAAATAAAGTTAAACTTAACACAATAAAGAATAGAAATGTCATTAGACAAATTTCACAATAATAAACTCATATAACAGTATTACAAAGTCCATTGGTTACTAGACAATATAAATACACGTAAAGAGTATCACAGTTCATGGAAAAATAAAACACGTAAAATTTACTCACTTGAAACAATATGTTCATTTACACACATTAGTTTCAATAGACAATCTGTCAAGCATGGTCCTCCAAGATAATGCAAGCACTTTGAGAAGGACATGACCATAATATTTCATCTTTGGACAACTTTGGATTCTATATGCAATTATATATCTCCAAAAATGTCAAGATGGTGTTAAAAAAAGACTTTTTTTTTTGGTTGGTCCTTGTTGATATAGATTTTTTTTCTCATGTGATTGTATATCAATCCAAAGATATCATAAATGTAAATACAAATTTGTTTAGAGAAACTTTCATATAAATGCTTATAGAAGAAAAAAATTAAAAATAAATGAAATCAATTTTAATTAGTAAAAATTAATTTACGTATATAAGTTTTAGTGAAACTAATTCACCGAGATTTTTAAGTGAAAAATGGAATAATTTTATTTATAAGTAATTAGCTTACATATAAATTCATTTCTAGGAGTTCATACTACTTTTTTTTTAATTTATGCGTAAATTAAATTTAATTTATAAAACTATATTTCATTATTTCTTTTTATTTTCTTTTATAAAATTACGTTTAGATGAAGTTAATAATAGTATTTTACAGAAGTTATTTAATACTTAACGAATAATAAAATGTGATAACAAATGTACTGTCCGTACAACCGAAATTATACATTACTACAATTGGTCGACCATAAAAATGAAACAACTGAACGGACACAAACCCTAAAGATTCTTGAAGTAACTCATAATCAAATTTACATGTAAGCACGACTTACCTTCTAAATAACCAACATGTCATTTTTCTAGAAGTAATTTTTTTAAATATGTTTTTCATCCTCAAATTATTATAAAATTATATATTTTATCTTTAAATTTTATGAAAATAATGTAAAATATCATGTGAAAATTATATGTGAAATTTCATTTATTACAAGAAAAAAGTTTTACATGTATTTTGTTTAAAAAAATATTTTACATAATTTTTATAAAGTTTGAAAACGGAATAATTTATAATTTAATTTAAAAACTAAATACAACATTTTTTAGGAGTTTAAAATATATATATATATATATATATATATATATATATATATATATATATATATATTTAACTATTATTTTTTTCCTAAGTGAATTTAAGTGGTATAAAGTGATTATAGTTATAAGGTATCATTTCGTAACTTCTTACAAGTTTTCTCTGTATTGAGTCAAACTAGACTCAATTTAATCTATTTCAATTTTTTAGGAGTGAAATGATGGGAACAACTTTTTTTATTGAACTCAAGACCAACCAAACCTAACTAAAATTATTAATAAAGTTAGTTGTAATATAATCATTTATTTATTAACAAAATATGTATTTTTAAATAATAAATATCATAATTTATTTTTAAAAAAGTAATCTAAAATTTCTAAAAAAAATGCTTGAAAATTACAAATTATAGCAAAAAAAATTAAAAAATTCACGATCCAATTCATTTTACTCAGTCCAATTTGATCAAGGATGAATGAGACTGAGAATCAATAGTTGAAGATATAAAAAGTAAACTTGCTTTAGATGATAAGACATCTGTATGTTACTTTTGAAGCTCAAAGGATAACACGATGGAACATTTTTTTCTTTTTGCATGATCCTTGTTGACATATGATATACATATTATATTTATTATTATAGATGGACTTATCTACATTTCTACCAAATCCTATGGGAGCACTCTACATGCAACATTTGCTCCAGAAGAAGGACATTTATTTTATATGTTTTTTGTTTTATATGTTGTATAGTAAGTTTTACATTTTGCAATCATGTTCTTATAGTGAGATTTTGCATATAATTAAACTTTTTCTATAAATACCTAACTAGGTGTAACTGATATAAAAGGTATTAAAGCCACATCATTCTTGAATGTGGTCGATAATATATGATGACAGTTCTAAACACTCGTGGCTGATATACAAAAACGAACTTTGCTTCAACATAATGCGTTTTTGTGGAATAAAATTCTGGATTTGTGTGGCTTACAGTGAGATAGATTTGGAAAACGTCTATCAGGTGAGGTGGAGATTTTTTTTTTTTTTTGTTATAACCTATTTTCATGTTACATTACATTTAATCGAGTAAACTCTGTAGAAGATATTTTACTTTTTTGGGTACTCTTAGTATCACCATAAAAAATATATTTAATTTCCCCTTTCAAAAAAATAAAAGGATCTCCCATTGGTTTGGTATGTGTTAAGCTTAATCTAAATTACTTTTTCAATGTAATCAGTTTGTACATAGTTCAACTTTTTTTGCATTACTTACATGTAGGCGATAGATAAAATAAAAATATTATCCTATTAATAAGAAATATTTTCCTCGTTCAAGAGCCACAAAAGAACGACGTCATAGAAAAGAAATAATGATAAGATGATTGCGAAGAATAACTAGATATGGGTACCGAGACTTTGTAATATATTATTTATATCATTGTGCGTAAGAGCCTAACACTTGTATACGTTCAAACTTAACATTTTCTAGAGTACGTTTCTAAGTTTTAATTTTATTTATTTTTTAATATAATATTAAACATTACAGTTATATCTTTTCACACTAACCTAATATAAGTTTGACAAGTTACTATCAGAAGGAAAGGGACCGACGAATCCATCCGTTGTTAACCAATGAAAACCACTGTTCTTTTGTAACTAAATTTTTAAGCACTTTTTGACTTCAACTTTCTATTATATGCAATGTATGTGATCATTGACTTACCATTATATATATATATATTGGTGAAGCTAGGATTCTTGTGATGGTTTCACTTGATGAAAAATGATTGAAAACTATTGATTGGCAACAGCTTTTTCCATGTTCCTGGATATGATTGAGAAGGGTACTAAGGGTGGCAATGGCGTGATGATGCAGAGAGATATTGCGATGAAAAAAAAATCCTACATAGATAAATGCATCTAACTGAAATATGAATGTTGTAAAAATTTGGGGAATGTGTCTTGTTGGGTTGGTTTCCTTATAGGTAAGAGCAATTGTTTTTGTCATGGAAGATTATTCAAATGTATTACTTACACGGAAACATGTTGGCATTATTAACCTTCACGTATTGGAAGTAGCTTTCCTTAGCAACTTGAAGTGGACATTGCGAACCTCAATGGTGGAAAGCACGCATGCTCTCTACTTAGAACTCAAAAATACACCGATTGGGGCCATCTGATGGGTCCTTCGTTTCCCATTATGTGCTCACTCACAACTTTCTTTTCGTAAAACTATTATACTACTTCCCCATTTCTGCTTTTCTTTTTTCAGCCAACTCTTTTCATATTTTATTATTATTACCTTCTTTCTTCAAATTATCTGCAAATTACCCTTTCCCCCTTCTACGCCACCAAACTATATAAAGGACAAAACCAAAAGAATATGTATAATAAAATCAGTCATCGAATCGTACATTCCCAAAAATAAAGCCCTGCACTGGAACACTTAAAATGATCATATCAAACAATGATGTCCACGTGTCACAAATTTAGTTATCTTGGCTCTCTCTTTTTCACAATTTTTCATTTTCAATCATCCCTGGTATTTACAGAGTCATTCTTACAGAAAAATGTGTACAAAATTTAATGGCGGAGAAACCTCTTGGCAGTGGACCTAAAGGGACATGTGGAACTGACAAAGCCGTCAACGAGATGCAGATAGATGTTCAAATCATGACACTTGGCAATGTTAATACCCCTGAGGTACGGAGAATCCCTGCTACAGAGCCGAAGCTCCTCCCCAATCTCCGAGTACAACAGCCACTGTACCTCTTTCACGCGATTCCGCATCCATCCCTGAAAACTAGCCACGTGTTCACCTCCATTGTCCTCCACGTCACCTTCCTTTTTCTCCACCTCATCAAACACGAATCCCGGTATCTTGGTTATAACATCATCCGAGTTCACTATCCGCAACACCTTAGTCCCCTGCTTCTCCAGCCGCCGCCGAAAGCTCCGGTTTCCTACTCGGGGGCCGCCGAAGGAGATCACCGTCACATGCGGTGGCCGGAGAAAACTCTTTTTTATGTCATACGCTGCTAGAGTCGCCAGTGCCGCCCCCAAACTATGCCCGGTTATGGTCAAACTCAGATTTTCTCCTTCGTAAGTTTTAAGGATCCGAGCAATCTCTTTTCTCACCATATCTTGCAAGCTCATCAACGAAGGGTTGTCACTCACCTTGGACGTGTACAAACTCAGGAAGCCACTTTCCACCATGGCTCCGTTTTCTTCCACACTGCATGGCTCTGCTGCCGTGATTCCAGTTACAGCAGATGGAACCACGTTTGTAAGAGTGGCTCGAAGATTTTCGAGCCACTCAAGACACGTGGTGGTACCTCTGAATGCGACAACAATGTCTCTTCGACCCAGTCGTTTGATCTCTTCTTTGTTGTGACACACTGCTACGTACCCAATGTAGCTTGATTGTGTTGCCACCCAACCCGGTGCTTTGTCCACCCAGCTAGGTAATTTGATCCCCGAGGTTGCACGTAGGTGTTTGGTTACCCTGTAACCGGTGTTGCGTAACCCGCACCTTTCCAAGAGTATGCTCTTTGGGAACTTGCATGTGGCGTAGTTAGGGGAAGAAGGGTCGAAATCGAAGGACTTATACGCGGCCTCAACGAATTGGCCATAACGGAGAATCTCGGCGCGAAGGTTCTCGTCCAAGGGGTCTAACATACCGTTCCAATTGTTCATTCCTTGGTATTCCTTCCATCTCTTTCCAACTTTGTTCGTCAATGATGTCAATGGTGGTGACATTGACGACGATGATCGTAACTGAGGCATGTTGGCGTTCATCATTTTGTCCATTTTTTGTACGGGTTGGGTTGATTGAAGGAGGGTTGTGCTGTGTGGTCTAAGGAGGGTTGGAGCGTGGTGAAGAGTTCTCATGAGTGACACCACTGAGTAAGAATGAGGGAAAGAGAGTGAGATAATGAAGTTGTGTGCGTTGTGTTGGTGTGGTTTGGAGGGGAAATTTATAGGTGAAAGAAGAGTTGAGAATGGGAATGGTGCATTTACCGTATAGAGTGGGTCGCCTTTATGAGTGCAAGTTTTCGTCGAGATAGAAAGTTTGTGTGTGTCATATCCGTTGATTGGTATTTTTTATTATATCTATAAAACCTTATAGATCTTGGTTACGTAGAGCCATTTGGGTACGAACACGTTTGCAAAACCTCCAGCTTTGTTGTGCCGAGGAAATTAATGACCAATGTCTCATAGAGAGGATATTTTGAAACACTATAAAGTTTTGGCGGAAAAGATTCTTGAATCCTATTTACTGAGATGACTTTGTACTGTAATAATTGATAGAAATGTTTAATTAAGTAGTTATGTTTCACTTTTGAAAATTTAGGTTCAGATTTTGGGCATACTAATTGCTAGGTTAATGTCATTTACATGCAATAAATTTTCATGAAAAAAGAAACTTCGGTAGCAGCGCTTAAGTTGCTTACTAGGGTGAGCCAATCATTCAAGTTTTTTTCATCCCTCTTGGTCCCATTTTATGACATTGTCTTGTGAAGATAAATGAGATGGGACCAACATATTGTGTGATTTAGCCAATCATACAGCTGTAATATTTATATGAGAAACGATTCAAGGATATACATTTACATTTTTACATATCTTATAAAGATAAAATAGTTATAAAAAAAGTAAAATTTATATTGTTTTAAAAGAATAATAATAATAATAATATTAAATGAATGTAAAAAAATTATATATATTTAAGAAGCATAGTAAAAGTTTAAAAAATGTCTAAAGCCATGGCCCCCAAAAGCCACCAAAGAAAGTCTGTGAATGCATGACGCCAAAAGTGCCATATTGTCACCTTATTATCAACCCAAATTATTTATCTTTATTATTTGTATTTATTTATCTTTATTTTTATCATATCATATAATTTATAAATTTATCATTTTTATTAATTTTAAATATATCTTAACTATAAATTTGTTTTACATTATACATTCTTTTGAGTGAAAACTCTTTTTATTTACAAATACTCAATAATATCATTTAACTCAACAAAATAGAATTTTTAAACTCGCTATTTAAAAGACTTTTTTTTTCTAATGTATAAATTTAATAAACTTGTGATTCATCAACAATTTTTTTTTACTTTATTAAAATGTGCACTTTTACTCTTAATCTGAAATCTTTAAAATAATAAAAATAATGTTAAAACTAAAACTCACTAAATTATAATAAATATTATCTATTTTAATATTTTGTAACTTTCACGTATTCTTTGAAGATGTCATGGAGAAAAAAAATTATAAATTATCATTAACATTTAACTTTTAATCATCGTTAAACTTGTTGACATAAAACAATAATTATTATTATTATTGATAAATTAACAAGTTTATAAAATATATAAACTAATCTTGAAAAAAAAAGGAAAATGTCTATTCCATTCTCAATTTAGTTTATATTTAGTTCAGTCAATGTATTGTATTTTATAATGGAAGAGCGAATACTTCTTATTTTTTGGATAAAGCAATTTAAAAAGAAATGTGAACAGGCATTTGTGGGTTGAGAAGAAAGATGACCTCATTCAAATGGGGATAAGCGAGAGAAAAGTCAACTTATTCCGTATAAAATTATAGTTTTGGTCTTCAATTTATAAGTCTAACTTTCACCCTTTTCATTGTGCATGGTGTGTTATTTTTGTGGTATTTCATTATGCATGACATGCATTTGTAGCATATAGAGATTTCGTGGCTGGATTATTTAAGATGCACAGGGGAGATTCGTTGCATGCATTGACTAATAGTTGAAGCTTTTAATACACAATTAAAAACATGTGAATGAGTGGTTGAGTTCACCTATTTATGTTGTGAGAGTTGAGGTTTGTGGTGCATTTGGTTGTGTTTCATGTTGTGTATTTGAAAGGCATTGTTGGTTTTGATTTTGTGAAGTTAGGTTGACATTGTCAGTAAGAGAAAAATAAATATTATTAACGATCAAAATCCGTTCGAAAACGTTAAAAATTCATCAGTAATTAGTTTTATCTGACAGATTATCATCGAACCAAAATTCATCAGTAATAATGAAGTCGGTGATATTTACCAACATAATTTTATATTTGTTGATAATTTTCGACAAAAAAATTGTCGGTAATTACTGATGAAAAATACATTGGTAAATTTCGTCAATAAATATTGCAATTTGGTTCTACTTCTTCATCATCTCTCTTCCTTCTTCTTTGTTTTATGGTTTCAATTTTTTTTTTGTTTTTGTGCTTTTTCTATCCAACAAAATCAAATCCTCCTACCTTTATTATCATTTTATTTCTCCCTCACGGCCACACACTTACGACTTCTTCTCAATCCAACATTTCATCTTTACATCCAACATTTCGTCTTCTTCCCAATCAACTTCCAATTGAAAACCGACCAACACATAACCACACACAAAACTCGCGAACACATAACCACACATACTAGCAATTCTACGGCTATGACGGGTGAACGGATCAAGATTTATTGATAGGTAATGTATTGGTAATTAAATTTTTAAAATCCATCAGTAAAATTTTACTGATAACTCAAATTTAGTGATGGATTTATTTCCGTTAGTAATTTCATATATTTTTGTAGTATGTACGGATTACTCAACTGTAATCATGAATTAGGGTGGTGTTAAGTTTGTGTTGTTAATGAAGTACATTTGTGAAGACTAGGGTTGAGATTCATTGAGAATTGTGATTAGAGTTAAATGCAAGGTAAATATTAATGATGTAATAATAAATCTAATAACATGACAGAGAAATAATTTATTCTATTAAACTAATTCTAGAGGTGAAAAATTGAATTTTGAACTCCAGATAATCGATTATTTTGTGTTATTACATCACAAATTAGGTGAAAAAAAAGTCTTACAAAAATTAAAACTTTAAATGAAAGAGTTATTATGAAATAAAATTTAGCTAAAAATGAGGAAAATTTTCACTTTTTTTATTATAATTATACTTTTATTAAATATTTTATTTCTATGAATAAAGTTATTTTATCAAAAAAATGAATTATATGAAAACATTACTTTTGATATTGATAAAAAGATACAATCACAAGTACCTCCAACTCTAGAACCTTGAAAACAATAACTTCACTCTGTCTTATTTGACTTAAGCATGAAACCAGAAACTACCGTAGCCAAACAATAACCTAGGCTGAAAAAGGAAAAATATCAGCAGAAGACATCCATCCGACAATATTTCACCAACATAATCAAATAGGTAACCTATCACAAATACATCACTAGGTTCTAACATGCTAAGTAACTAAACAAATGGAATTAGGTAAGTTTAAATATTTTTTATTTAAAATTGTTTATATATCATAACAGAAATTTTTTACACCAAGTAAAATTAGAATGACCCTTTTTTAGAGAATTTCTTTTATACTCGAATCTTGACATCTTTAATACAAATTGAGAAATTTAATAAAACAACAAATAAATTTTCATTGTTTAGAATTCAGTTTGAATTTACCTACGCAAGCCATGGAATGTAGTTGAGTTGGGCTGCGATATACTTTAGAAGAAAAAAAGGTGAAAATTTTGGTAAAGAAAGCGAAACGTAGCTTAATTTGAACCACAGGGTGAAGTAATAGAAAATGAAAATATATTTTGAGAACATTGTTCAAATTCAAAAGTTTAAATAGTATTGCAGAACATACACCAATAATTGTAAGTGTAAGGACAAAGACACATAGTTAAGCATTTAAAGTCAAAAGTACAGTTGTTTACAATTGGGGATATTTTATTAAGGAGTATTAAGGACAAGGATTAATGACAATATTTAAATTAGTTATCTAGTTACATGTATTGGAATCAAATACTTGTAAAAAATACCTTATTATAAACTGGTTCAAAATATAAATAAGTCTTGTTAAAAGAAAAAAGTTAATTAAGTTTAATTAATTGTGTTATTTCGTGAAAAAATGAATTACGTTTCCTAAATTATCCTTAATTATATTCATCAGAAATGAAACTTTTCATTTTATTTTGAAGTTTTGCGATAAATAAAATTAAACCTTTAGTTGTATATTTTCTCTCATCTACTTGAAATTCTATACTATCATACAGAAAGGATTGTCTCTTTTGGTGTATACATTTTGTTTCTAATTTTATCTTTTAAGTGATTTTTTTAATTTAATCATTTTTCATTTGATTTTTTTTTCTAAAATTTAACTATTCTTTTAAACAAAATAACTATTTATAATAAAAATCATCTAAAGAAACTAAATATTACCTACAATAAAATTTAAAAAAAATATTTACATTTATTTAATATAATAATAATAATAATTTTATTACTTTTTGTAAAAAAAAGTGAAGATCTCACGTAAATTATAATAAAATAAAAGTATAACTTGATTATTGCATATGAAAGGAATTAACTTCATGTATGGTTTTGTATTTCACTAAATTTATTGCAGGACGCAATAGAAACTCTAAATAGTTGTTATAAATAATATCAATATTTTTTGTCTGGTATCAATATATATAAATATTAAAACGCTTAAGGTGTTCTGATCATTATAATTATAATAAAGTTATGTATTGATTTCTCTGATATAAATGTATATAAAGAATATATGTATATAATTTAAACTTTTTGTTCTATGTCCTTATATATATATATATATATATATATATATATATATATATATATATATTTTGGTGAAGCTAGGATTGTAGTGATGGTTTCGGTTGATGCAAAATGATTGAAAACTATTGATTGACAACACCTTTTTCCATGTTCGTGGATGTGCAAAATGTTTTCCATGCACATACTTACTATTCACAAATATCACTCACATTTTGCACATTTTACACATTTTGCACATTTTGCACATTTGCCAAAAAAGAATATATCGATCTAAATAAGATGAAAATGCCTTTGAAAACAGTAAATGTTTGTTAAACTTTTTCTGATTGTTCAAAAACTTGATCGTTGCCACGAGATGCATTAAATGTTTTCATAGACAAATTAACATTAATGTCAGGAATTAAAAACCTTTCACAAAGAGAAATGTTATAATCTAATGTCTAATTATATTTTTGATGAATTAAAAAACACAACAATGATAAGAAATTGTGAATTTTCCAGACTATATAAAATTATTTGATTTCTTGAGCATCGAGTTTTAAGGTGAATGATGTAATGCATGCCTACAGCTAACCCCGCAAACTTTTGAAACTATCTCCATATTTGGTTACCAAAACACGTTCTTTTGTGAATACTTCATTTTTTATTATTTTATTATAAAATTGGTTTTCTATGCAATCCAAATGAAGTAATCTTTTTAACTTACACACTTTGTTTTTTCAATGGCAGAATTTGAATTTTACCAAGTTTGGTATTAACACAAGGTGTGAACAAGAACAACCAAAATAAAGTATCAAAATCACTAAGACAATATTATCCCTACCTCCTTTACTACATTTACCTGCTTATAGTATAAAATATATTAAAGAAATACATTACAGTTCATCATATATATAATTAATAACACTCGACATTCCAACACCCAAACTACTAAAAAATAAGTTTAATAATATATAACACATATATAAACTTACCTTTTGAAAAATGTGTTTCACTTATTCCACTTCAATAGTAATATAGTAATATAAGTATACTGAGAAATAAGATCAACAAGCCATCAACCAAATTATTCTAAACTAACCATGAATGCGTTAATTAAGAGTTTAAAATCCAACAAAATGATAAATAGTTGTCTAACATACATTGTTACCTATTGTCATGACATGACTTAGGCATATGTAATTCGAACTAATCAAAGATATATTTATGGATAAGGTTGGTTATTCGCTTATGACATGAGTAATGTTGGTTATTTAATATAATAATAATAATAATTTTATTACTTTTTGTAAAAAAAAGTGAAGATCTCACGTAAATTATAATAAAATAAAAGTATAACTTGATTATTGCATATGAAAGGAATTAACTTCATGTATGGTTTTGTATTTCACTAAATTTATTGCACGACGCAACAGAAACTATAAATAGTTGTTATAAATAATATCAATATTTTTTATCATTTAAAATAATTAACAGAATATCTTTCACACGACATACATTATCAATCATTAAATATTATGATAAATATAACTTTTAATAGGTTTGCCATAAAATTAACAAATTTATCATATACACAAATTTTTAATCGGATGCAAATTTTTCTAATTTAAGATCTGTGATTTTATTTAAGATTCTGAATTTTTATTTGTTATATCATATCAACGTATTTGAATAGAAATATCTCATAAAATTGATATTTTAATTTTACGATGTAGTGTAGAATCTAAGAACAATTTAATAAATATTTATTATTATATAAAGCATACAAAATGTTTATCAAATCCAAAGTATTTACTAAAATATGCTTTTTGCCATACTTTTTTGGTCGTATTACAATAAAGTCTAAACTAGCAATTAATTAATATACGTACAAAATAAGAAACAAGGATTTGGTGATGGAGATTTGTGTTGCTTCCTGAGAAGGAACCTCTTTAATGAAATTGTTTAAGCTGCATAAAAAGAAGTGCAGGAATCAGGATACCTCTGGCTTGAGTTAAAATTTAATGGTTTCATCTTTATTATTTTCGTATGAATTGAAGTGCAGAAGGTTTTGTCTTTCACTAATCAATTAGTTTAAGAGAGTTGCAAATAAATGTTCTATTAGATGATGTGAGAGTTCCCTTTATCTTTTAGTGCTTTCTTTAGAGTTGATATTGTTATTAGGGTTAAATATGTTTTTAGTCCCTAAACTATTTGTTATTTTTTGTTTTCGTTTCTCTTTCAAAGTAAGGTATAATTTGGTCCTCATTCTTTTCAAAACGTTCGTTTTAGTCATCGGAATTTTGGTTTTAGTCCTCATTTGTTGCTAAATGAGGACCAAATTTTTAAACAGTATTTAGTTTTCGAGGACTAAAACGAAGGTTTCGAAAATAATGAGGACCAAATTGTACCTTACTTTGAAACAGGGACGAAAACCAGAAACGACCAATATAACCCTTGTTATTATATAATCAATTGAAAATGATACTAATATATTGTGAAAAAATAATAATGAAAAAGAAATTCAAATACTAATATTTGTTAAAATTTTCAGATATAATTAATAATTAAGTATCTATATTTTATTTTTTATTATTCGTTTTGCTTTTTATATTTGTTTTCTATTTGTTGGTGAAAACATATAAGATGATTTCTTTTTGTTTTATCGAATGTATTCTTGAATTAAGGTATTTTTTCTGACTCTCTTAACATTATTTATACTTTCATGGATTATTCTTAACAGTTTCCACATTTTTTGAGCAGTTTTATGGACAAAAATTTTGTAAAACTCATCAATATTTAAAGTACGTGAAATAATGGTAGGAACTCTTATATCATTTTAAGTTTTTCTTTTCTTTTCTTCAGTAGTTCATTGATCACAGGATTTAATTTCCTACACATTGTTAACTGTAATAGTAGGAATAAAAGGACCATGTATAACAGCTTCCCAAATATTACTATTAATAGATTCAATAAATATTTGCATTCTGACTTTCTAGAACGCATAATTTTCACAAGTAAATAATGCAGGTCTGTTAATAGAAGCATCATCTATAAAAGTTTGATATTGTCCTGTCATTTGAATGACTATCAAAGCAAACTCTGATACCAATTGTCAGAGTTGCCCAACACAATAAGTGATACAATTAACCAAGTAGGTGAGTGAATTGGTTTCTTACTACAAATCGTGCCTTTTAAAATTTTATCTCAATTAAACTTACTTAGCAGATAAAATTAACAAAGTAAAGAGAGTAAGGAAGAGAAAATTTGCATAGATGGTTTTATACTGGTTCGAAACTTACTAATCCTACATCCAGTTGCTAATATCAAAAGAGACTAAACACATTTCCCCTAGACACACTAAAGGATGATCACTTCCTTCGATACACAAAGGAACATCGGATCTCAGAATCATCGAATCTCAAAATCTAATTTTTCTTAAATTGGATTTCGATATCTGATGTTTATTCTTTCGAATTTTTATATCCGATACAATATTTTTGGTATATTCTTTTAATTATATTATTTGTAAATGTTTATTAGATTATTTTAAATTTTTTTATTATATTATTTCTAAATGTTTAATTAGATAATTTGTATGAGTTAATTTAATTTACAAAAAAAAATTAATTTATTTTAAATTAATAATTCTTTTTAAAAATGATATAAAAAATTTAAAATATTTTTTAGATAGTGTTAAGTATTATCAATTCGTTAAAATAATATAAAATAAATATTAAATATTTATAAACAAAATTATTTAATTCATAATTAATTTAATTAGTTCAAATATTTGTATATTTATAAAATCCTACCATTTCATTAAAACATAACTATATATCTTAAAATTATAAAAACAACTACCGTGTTTATTAAAAATTAATCAATATCTTAACGAAAGACATTACATGTATTTTAAAAAATTATAGAGATACATAGTAAAACCCTTTGAGATACATAATGAAATGCCTGTGTGACATGTGATCAAGGTTTTGTTCTTCTGCACCTCCCATTGTTTTCTCCCCGCACCTCTAAAACATGTAATCTCCAAATATTCCTAATTATAAAAAATACTTGTGTATCTCCTTCTTTTTAATATTTTTTGGATTAAATGTTTTAGAAGATATTTTGGATTCAAAAATATATTATGAAATAATTAGTTTATAATATATAACAATATATTCTAAATTAAGTGTTTTCAAAATGTATTTTTAAATCTACAAATATCATTCCAAATCCTCAGTCTCAAGTATAAAAGTATTTTTTCAGATAGATTATTTTAAAAGATATTTTTGAATCTAAAAATAAATTTTGAAATACCTAATCTAAAATATATATAAAATTTAGTCCAAATTAGATGTTTCAAAAAGTATTTCCATATTTTAAAATATGATTTAATATATTTAATCCGAAATACAAAAATATTTTCTGAATTAGATGGTCTAAAAGCCCACAATTAGTTTTCAAGCTCAATGACAATAATTATATTCTCCAAAGGGATATTTTAGTTTAGGGGGTGCAAGAAGAAAAGCTTTGTGATCAATAACCCAAAAGCTTTCTGGACCAAAATAACATAACATCTCTCTAGATCTGGGTAAGCTCTCGTGTTCAAAATCTCCATTGGTTATTTTGATACTTCAAGAGAGTTTGAATTTCTGTTAGAAATATCTACTTATATTTAATTTCGCAGTGTCTTAAATATAGTCATTTTGGAGAGAGGACATTTGATGTAAAAGAATCATGTTCTAAATAGATAATGTGATGACTGAAAAAATGAAAAATAAAATAAAATACAACTTTAAAAAAGTTATGAACAATTTTTTATTCATAAATATAGAGTTTGAAAAAATAGTTGATAAATCATTAGTAATTTCTAAAATTAAATAGAAATTTGATTAGATCCATTTTTTTAGAATTTTTTTTTGTGTGTGTGATGATGGATTAGATAATTTCTCTTGCAGTTTGTAGATAATTGATAATATAGACTTTCTGCAACAGTATTCAAAATGAAGTAACTTGTTTTTATCGGTTGAAAATGTGAATATTGAATATAAACAAAAAAAGGCAGAACTTTATGGAGGAAATATAGAATGAGTGGACCAAGAACAATTAATTTTATCTGCAGATTTTATGTTTGATTTATTAAAAGTTTTCCACTGCCTTTTTTTAATAAATAATACTAAATGTCATCATAGGTTATTTTTTATTTTATAAAATATTAAAATTAAAATATATTTAATAAAAAAAAATCTTCATTTTCTTCCATTTTTCCTGTTTGACCGTATGACAGTTAGCCTCTATGCTGGCGCAGTCATCTTCTGTCACTGCACGGAAAACTAGCCACCAGTTACCCTAATTTTGGTTCAAATAGATTTTTAAAACTCATATATAAACCAATTTAACTTATACAAAAATATTTTATTTTTCCATTTTTTTAAAGCTAATATTTTTCGCTCCTCTTTAAAGAAAAATGAGCAAATTAAAAGACAAATGCAGGATTGGGAAATCAGTTGAAAATTAAATGGTCAAGAGACATAATAAAAAATTGGAAATAATTAAAGAACTTGGAAAGTAATTTAGCACTTTTTAAAGAAAAAAATTGAGAAAGAAAAATAAATAGAAATTGAAGAATCACAGTTTATTTTTATTTTTTTAAAATAATTAAACAAAAGTAATATTGTGGTGTAATGTAAAAAAGAAAAAAGTAAGGAAGAGGATTATATTACAGGAGCAGATACATAAATTCCTATTCCTAGGTCTGAAATAAATAAGAGACTTTGAAGAGATTAGGTTGTGCTGTCTATTCTATTCTATTCTCTCACACTCTCATTCGCACACTCTCATTCTCTCTCTCTTTGCGGCTAGGGTTTTAGGTCTTTACCCTCGCATTTCCTTCAATCGTCTTCTTCTCTTTGATCTCCCACACGTTTCAGTTTTGTTCAAAATGGAAACTTTGCTAGTTTAAAACCAAGTAGTGGTCGAGGCTTTGTGTTTGGGAACGTACAGTCTTGTTTTGGGATTGGGAAAAACAGATTCTGAGAGATGGCAACCATGAACCCCTTTGATTTGTTGGGTGACGACGCAGAGGACCCTTCTCAGCTCATCGCGGCCGAGCAACTCAAGGCGGCGGCAGCGGCTGCGGCGGCCGCGGCGGCTCCCAAGAAGGCGCCTGTTCAGCAGAACAAGCCAGCTCAGCTGCCCACTAAGCCTCCT
Source organism: Vigna umbellata (assembly GCF_029865625.1). Taxonomy (NCBI): domain Eukaryota; kingdom Viridiplantae; phylum Streptophyta; class Magnoliopsida; order Fabales; family Fabaceae; genus Vigna; species Vigna umbellata. Next base: position 8,958,308 of record NC_142168.1, on the reverse strand, counting down.
CCTCCTGCTCAAGCTGGTGAGATTTTCAACTAATCGAAGTCTTGTTTTTTGGTTTTTCTGGTTTTGCATTTTTGGTTGGGTGGATTGGAAGAGTGTTAATCGAGTTTGTTTGATGATTGTGCTGAGATATCTGTCGTTTTGGGATTGTTTTTGTTTGTCAATGGGTGGGTTGTTTGGTTCAATGGGTTTACTTGACTAAGTTGTGCTGTGTGTTTTTGTTGTCTTTGTATGTTATTGTTGATTAATTTACATTTGCCTTTGATCATGATTTTCTTGTTGTATGTGTTTGATACATTTATTCATTGTCAGGGTGTTGTTTTAGCCTGCTTGTTGGGATTTGCGCAGGTGATCTAAAGTCACAATAAAATGCTAACCGATGTGATTTTTGGTAAATGTTCATATGTCTGGTTTCATGTTGTGGAATTGATTCTGGGACTAGCTTGATTTTGAGTTAGAAAAACTTTAACTAGCTTTTTGCACTAGATAAAAAACATTGAGTTTTACAAATTTGGTTTTATATTAAAATCATAAAAATATCTATCGCACCACTGCCAAATGAATTTCATTTATAATAAATATTGCAAACAGTTGTGTGTATATGAAGGTTGGTTGTGTATGTTGGAAGGGTATTACGTGGTAGTGGTGTTCTCTAAGTTTTCTCGCGAGGTATTGTGTATTGGATACATAATGCATTGTTAGTTGTGAGGAGGGTAATCTGATGTGAGTTTTTGTTGAAATTACTTTCTGTGATAACTCATGAGTAAATTACAATGTGTTACATATTTCATTTAAAACTGCTCTTTTTTTGTAATTTGTTTACGGACATTTTCCATTTCAAACTGTTATTTTTGTAGGAATTTGGGTATGACATTGCCAGAATTAATTGGTTAAAGTTTTTTTAGTTGGTTGATTTTTTGTTGGAAATTGTCCTTGTAATTCTGAATGTTTATTGACAATCTTTATGTTCTTTTGATTTCACATTTTCTGCTTCTGTCCTGTTGATAGTTAGGGAGTCCAGAAATGAGCCTTTTCGTGGAGGCCGTGGAGGTGGACGAGGTGGTGGACGTGGGTTTGGACGTGGTCGTGGGTTTGGTAGGGACTCTTCCAATGATGAGAATTCGTTTCCTGGCACTGGAGCTCCTTACAATTCGGGTTCTTTTGAAGAAGGAGATGCTGGGAAGTCTTCTGAAAGACGTGGTTATGGTGGACCACGAGGTCCTTATCGTGGTGGGCGCCGTGGAGGTTTTAGCAATGGTGAAACTGGTGAAGGTGAAGAAGGACGCCCTCGTAGAGCATTTGATCGTCGCAGTGGGACGGGCCGAGGGTGATGCTACTATTGATAACAAATCTCTGTTTGATTTATGTTTTGTAAGTACTGATGTCCTTTGGTCTACTCGCAGAAATGAATTTAAACGTGAAGGTGCTGGACGTGGTAACTGGGGAACGCAAAATGATGATATTACCCAGTAAGCATTCTTCTCAAAATTTTGTATTCTATTATTTGAATAGTAGTATTATTTACATTGTTTATAGGAAATTCTGCTTTTAATTATTGCTATTTATATTCTTTTCCTCCTGGTTTATATTAGGGAAACTGAGGAAGTTGTGAATGAAACTGAAAAGAATTTGGGAGATGAGAAGCCTGCAGTTGAAGTAGAAGTAGCTGATGGAAACAAGGACAATCCTGCTAATGACACTGAAGAGAAAGAGCCTGAAGATAAGGTGATTTCCAACCCTAATCTATGCTTTTACTTACCATATTGGTCAGCTTTTTGCAAGTGTCTGTCATTTTTCATGTGTATTTGTTTTTATTGATTAATAAATGCAGTGCATGGCTATGTTTACGAACTATCTGGTGTAATTGCTTGATCCCCCACATCCCATTTCCTTGGTCACCTTGGGGTCCATAAGGACTAACGTCGGATGATATCATCAAATTGAATGTCAACATCTTATGTTGTCATATAGCCTCATTGATAACAATTTATGGATTTGTCTGTATATATATTCCGTTGATATACTCATTTTATGTTACCACTTGCGGTTTACTTTCTACGTTCACCTTCTCTGGTGGTTAATTACCTAAGATGTGTTTTTAATTATAAATTTATTAATCTGTTGGTATTGTGCTGTTCATTCGCTAGGAGATGACTCTGGAGGAATACGAGAAAGTGCTGGAAGAGAGAAGGAAGGCCTTCCAAGCACTCAAGACTGAAGGAAGAAAGGTGGACACTAAAGAGTTTGCATCCATGCAACCCTTGTCAAGCAAAAAGGACAATCATGACATATTCATTAAACTGGTGAATACATTTTAAACCATCGACTTCAATCTATCTTCTGTTCATATGTTGGTAATACCTGCTAACATGTGTTGACACATTTGTCTTTTTTCCAGGGATCTGATAAAGATAAGCGAAAGGAGGCTTTTGAGAAGGAAGAAAAATCCAAAAAGGTTTGACTTTCTTGAATTTTCTTGTTATTTCTCCTAGATTGTCATTTTCTTCTTCTCAATTAGGTCGTTATCATGAAAGATTAGCAAGCAAGTATCACTGTCCCACATTTCATGGTTTATTATGTATTTGGGAATTATAAGAAAATTTAAAGTTAAAAAATATTTTTTCTATAAAATTTAAAATATAACCAAATGTTAACAAATTAATTGTTTAGTATTTCAAAAGTAATTCAATTAATAGAATACCATTTCAATAGTTTTAATTTTATCTGATTTTATTTAATGTTTATTGGTGAAATATATGTATTAACTAAAATAATTAAGGGAATCTAGTCAAATGTGTGGCTAACTAGTTTTCAAGAATGAGGACTTAATTTTTAATATACGGGTAATTGATTACTTCTATTCTCAATAGTCTAAACTTTTCTTTACATGCTTCACTCAGACACTCGGGTGTGCCCCTGCTTGCCTGTGTGACTGACCAGTGTGTGGATTCTTTAATATCAATCTCCTGATCTCATGCTACTTAGAATATGCAATATATGTCATTTGAGAGACAATAATCATTAAACTGAAATGTTCTGTGCTGGTTAACAAAGATTTTTCTCAACAGCGATATTAATTTTGTGCTGATTTTCACATTAAAAAGGATAATTTTTATTTTTCAACAGTAAATAATTTGTACATTAAAGGAGTTTTCACTGTCATACAGACACAGATAATCATGTTTGGTAATTTTCTTGACCTCTGCTATAACTATCTTGAAAGACATGTCAATAGTGATTTCAAAATGGTTATTTGTAATTTTTTTGCGCTAATCTTTTTAATGCTTCTTTGTGACTTCTGTAGTCTGTTCCCAACTTTGTTATCTGAACTGGGTGCCATGTTCTGCTTATTTCTGCATTTTCAAATAGTCTTGCTTGGTATTTATATATCCACAACATTTTCTTTTTCCTGTTTTATACAAATTTTAGGTTGGCTGTTTTGGAAAGTAAAATGTATTTTTCTTTTGTATAAAATGAATAGTTGATTTCTTTGATCTTTGTTTCTGTTCCATTATCTTTTGTTCTTCTGACTAAATCTTGTTTCATTCATCATATTTTTAGTCTGTTAGCATCACCGAATTCCTGAAGCCTGCTGAAGGGGAAACTTACTACAGCCCAGGTGGACGTGGTAGGGGCCGTGGTCGTGGCTCTCGTGGTGGTTTTCGTGGAGGTGTTACCAACAGTGCACCTGCCCCATCCATTGAAGATCCTGGGCATTTCCCAACCTTGGGTGGCAAGTGAGGTTTCCCAGAACCCTTTTGACATATCCTTGTCATATTTTCAGTTTTGGGTTCTCATTTGAACTTATGCAGGAAAAGAACTACGGTTATTGGATTTCCTGGTTCAGAAGGGTCATTTAATTATGTCTTAACATGTAAATTTAGGTTGTTCTTCATACGGTCCTGTATCCCTTGTAGCCTGTTTCCCCATATGCTTTGCTTTTGTCTGCGTTTGACATATTGGGGTATATGGTGGGGGGAAGGTGGTAAGAGACATAAGTGTTGTTGAGTTTCCTTTTCTTCATAGATAGACAACTCAGTTTTGCTTCAGATTTTGGTTTCTTATCTTCAATCCCAGTCAAACAAGAATAAGTTGGAACATAAGTTGAAGACGTCCTTGGTTATTTTTTTTTTGTACCAGGGCTCTTTCTCTGCCTGGTGCCAGTGCTTAGCACTACCTAAATTTCTCTAGATAGCGTTACATAATGAGTTAGATCATAATTGGACTATTCTATTCGGTGATCTTTGGGTAGAATGTTACATTTTGTAATCTGTGTGCTACTTTCTTAAATTCACTTTAAACAAACAACCCAACCCAACATTTTAAGAACTCACGCTTCACATCACTCTTAACCATTATTTTTATACCGATAATTTGAACTGATTACATCTTAAAATTTCTCTTCCATTACGGGTTAGTTTAATGTAATGATGATTTATATTCGTAATTTTAAACTATATTTTGATACAACAATTCTCCTGATGTATTGATGTAAAATTTTTTAAGGATATTTTTTTGTTATGGATGTGTGTAATCTAACAAAAATACAAAGAAAAGTAATGTGATTTTTTTTCTCGAGTCATTTACAATTGCTTTCAAATGTTATGTGCATCCCTGTATGCTAAGCCTGTCGTGTGGCACTTGTTGAAAAGTAACAATAGTTGTGTGAATATTCGAAGTTTGATGTCATCTTACTAAAGGGCTTAACAAAAATGTAAAAAAGTCAGCTTCTTCATACGCTCCTAAACAGTTTTTGTAACTTTTTAGTTTCTACAATATGGTCAAAGAATTCGAAGAATCTTTAATATTTAGGTATCAATCTTTATGGGATGGGTGTGGTTTTTGAATTAGATAACATTATTAACTAAATCATGGTCAGAAAAACATAAGCATGTTGATCCAATTAATTATGTTTAGATAAAAGTTGATTCAATTAGATTAAGACTAAAACAGCTGCAAAAGCTTATAAAAGATGTTTTTTTTTTTTAAAATTTAACGTACTATTCTGATTATTTTTTTAATTATTTTGTGTACTTTTAATTATACATATAACTATTAAGCTCAAGTATGGATGTATTTGGTACGCGGGAATATACGAGGATAAAGGATAAATATGTTCAAATGCGTAAATTATATTATTGTTTTCGTATTGTGTATTTCTTTAGGTAAAGAATGGAAAAACAAATAAGATTGCATAATTTAGATCTAAGTTATCTTATTATAATGGTGTTATCTATAAGTATATATAAGGAAATAGATTGTTTTAATTTGTATGTCTTATTTTTTCTTTTTAAATTCAGTTATTTCTCTTAATGTATTTAGATTTTTGAATCATTTACATCTTTTAATAATACATCACAAACCACATGTGTAAGTATCACTATTGTAATTTTTTTTAAATATACAGGTTCTTTTTTTAATTAGTCATCACCTTTGTACGAAAAAAAAAATACTTTTCTAACTACTTTAGCTTTTCTTCATCAAACAATTTTACCTTTAACAAATTAAAATAATTTTTGTTTGAGAAAATATACAACTTTTAGTAAAAACCGAGTGCACACTATAACATTACACAATTAACTCAATTGGTCATACATTTTCATTGTGAATCCATTTAAAATTTTATTTGATGATATTCTTTTTATAAATCACACTAATGCGAGGAAGAAACTGATTTAAAATTTAAATTATATGCACCCATATTAATTAAGTAGAAGACATTAATATTATAAAATTTTGATTTCACAATATAATTATAAATTTTCATAACCTAACAATATTTGGTCACTTATACCATGTCACCTTTTCAAATTAGATCATCTTTCCTAACCTTTATTCCTTGATCGAATTGTGGCTATATGCTATATTCAAACTGTTTTTTGTTGAGATGACATGATTAGTAGACAATTGTTTTAAGTATGCAATTATAAGTTTAATCCTTAATCTTTTTAAGTATAAAGAAACATCTTTAAAAAGAAGTAAAGTCCTCAAGTGGATGTTGACTTTTTGAGGAATTATTCCTTCACTTTCTACAGCTAGCTAAGGACATTTAAATGGCCACGGTTCAATACTCCAACTTATAATAAGAAAAGAAAAAGAAAACCAACTCAGCTTAGCTTGTTCTTAAAGGGTGAACAAAAAATAATTTTATGGTTAGTCTAGTAGGTGCTAATGAATCCACTCCACCTTCTAATGAATTTCAACCGAGGAATTTAGTACACAATAACAATAGAGCTTAGAAATAACTTAATGTTAGAGTCATAATAAAAAACCACTCAGTATATATGCTAAAATAATCATTATAAGAATTAATAATATATTGATTTTCAAATGAATGGAATTTATTCTTAATGCTAAAAAGATCAAATGAAAAGATGGTGTTTTAAACTATTTATAGAAATTCAATTAAAGTTTTATACTTCATTTTCAAACGAAAAAAGACGGTATTTTAACATTTTTCCCGAAAGAGCATAACATAGCCGAATCAAACGAGGAAATAACGGGTCTATGACAAGAAATTGTTCATGCAGTTCTGACAGCACACACAGAATAAACTAGTAGCCAAACGGTTGAATAGAAACATATATTTAGTAGTAGGAAATTATATACTTTGCACAAGCCACATCATTAAGTATATTCAAAGAATGGGATCGTCTAGGTCAGTTTTAAACCAACAAACAAATTCTGACATTGGTCCACTATTTGGCGAAATTAAAAAAAAAAATTCTTACACGAATGTGACTAAAATATAATGGATCTGAATTACTGGTTAGGAAGAGCAGCATCCACCTTTCTGTGCAACTGGCTGTCCCCTGATCTGCACTGTTGGAGGCCTTGCATTATTTGCAGGTTGGCTTGCCATTCTACGTTCACACACGAAAGAAAGTTACCATCAGATTAGCTTGGAAGGAATAGTTTGCCAGACAAGAAAAATTCCATGAATGTGATCTCTGTTTCTGTTTATACTTAAATCATCATTATGAAATTAGGGGAAAGGTAAAGCATAAAGTTAATATATATAGTTTAATACCCAGAACTTGTGCATTGTGTTTTATACCCTTGCTCCTTGGGGCTACTCTTTGACTCTTTCGTTGGGAAAAGATAAAGTTTTAAGACATTCACATAGGAGATTTTAAAAGAGAAAATACTGTTAGCTGCAAGTTGCTCTGGAGACAGAAAAGGGAAGGGCAATGGAAATTCGGATTTCAAAAATAGTTCATCGGCCACGACTTTTTACCCGACTTAGTCAACCTCCTTACAACACCAAGTTATTCAGTCAGAGTAAGTGCGGATATGGCTTAAATTGGAATGGTTATGGTACCAGCATAGTGAGATGTCACCCATGCAAGCCTCTGAATGTTCATCATAGTAATGATACTTTTAGTCCAGAGATGACCCTCTAGGATTTTCACCTCAACGATATCTTGTGAGATTGGAGAACTAAATCCCTTTTGCCTCTCCCAGAGCTTATTCACTTAAAAGCAAATTACAGCCTTTCAGCAAACTCCTAACACAAGTTTTGACTCTGGAGATTGGCATAGCATAATTATATTTATTTTGAAAAATCTTTGCCGTGTTTGGCAGATGATTTCATAAACCAATAGACATAAAAACAGCCAAGTACCCATATGTTTTCTTATATATTTTAATGCAAAGAACATGAGCTACAGTGTAATTATTCGTTAGAGTAAATAGGCAACAATTATTTCCTGGGCTTGCTTCTAAGGCCATCAAGTTGCACTGAAATTTTGGAGTTTTCTTGAATATCCATTAAGTTAGAAACAGTCAGGAATGTATACCTATCCTTGATTGATGCAGACATTGCCATGAAAGCTTGTTCAACGTTTGTAGCATCTTTAGCACTTGTTTCCATAAAAGGTATGCCTATTTCATCTGCAAATGCCTGTTAAAGATCAAAGAATAGAAAGGTAGCGTAAGGGTAACTGAAAAAACTATATAAGATTAGTGAGTTAATAACTCAGCGACAGCACTATGTGTGAACAAAACGTTGAAGCTTAATCTGAAAAAAATTAAAGGGATGTGCATCAAAGCCATACTTTAGCTGTATCATATGACACAGCTCTATTTTCTGTCAGATCGCACTTGTTGCCAACCAAAAGCTTGTTAACACTATCACTTGCATAGCGGTCAATTTCACTGAGCCACTGCTTCACATTATTGAAACTGTCTTCATCTGTCACATCATAAACAATCTGCCAGAGGAACCAGTCAGTAAAGCATGCAAGGATGGACCATAAAAGGGGAAATCAACATCTAAATGCACATGCCAAGAAAATCATCACCCACAATGATCCCATGGGCTCCACGGTAGTAGCTACTGGTGATTGTCCTAAATCGTTCTTGCCCAGCTGTGTCCCACTACGTATAAATCAGATCATAAATCAATGCAGAAAAATATGTCAATACAACTATGGATATTGGTGATCCACATGGTACTGAAGCATGACGACTTAAAGCAAAACTATTTGTCCAACAAAACGATTAAAAAAGATATGTCAAGCTCACTGAAGATCAACAGATAAAGGACAAAGCCAATCAGATACATACGATTTGGAGTTTGATGGTCTTTCCATCCTGCTCAACTGTACGTATTTTCTACAAAATTTGACGTAAAATGATTAGTTTAGACAATGCTTCAAACAATTCTGGCCAAAAATGTATACACTGCTAGCTAAAAATTTGTAGACTTGTACTCACAAAATCAACTCCAATGGTGCTGATGTAGCTCTCTATGTATGAATCATCCTGTAGCATAATGTAGAAATTATTATATAGTTAATCCAAACAACACCGTTAAGCTAAATGTGCCATCTTTAAGAACCAAGACCACCCATCATGCAGTGCGAAGCTACTTAAGTTAGAAAGTCAGATGAGTATCACACTCTCAAAAAAGTAGACTAAATGACAGAAATATTTCATGACATTGGCTGTATGCTTCGTTATTTACTACCAGTTTAGTGAAACTCACATAACCTTTTAATCAACCAAAACATGTTAATAATTCTGTTTTCCACTGTTTTTTTTTTTCTAATTAGACATTCTCCAAAAGTCAAATTCACTTGTTCAAATCACACCAAAACCAACAAAAGGAGATCGCATTACTTTCAGCATAATCCAACAGGAAATAATTTTAGAAAAAGGGTATTCAGTGCATCTGCAGTGTTGAATTACATTGCAATCTTCTTTATTTATTTTTTTTCTGCACTTTCGGAATAGAGGGGCTACTCTGCTTACAAGGAGTTTGATCTTCCTATTTTTCTATTCAGTTATAAAATTCCCATCAAATTACCCAGCAAAAAGGTATTACTTACTTTCCTAAAAGCATGAATAGATAAACTAAATGATAAACCATAAATTTTGTGAACATTTTATACATGGGGAAAACATACGTTCTTACACATGTAGAAGTAAAGGCTACTCCACTAATTCATTTTTTCACTTTTTCTTTTACATATTGTAGAGCTCCAACAGACTAAAACCTCAAACAAGGAAACAGCTATCCTTTTGAAGGATGTCGTAGTTACCAATTACCATATTTATATACAGCAAACGCAAAGGATGGTATTGTTCTCTAGGACAAGAGATGTAAACAAGACAGTCGTAGTAACAATAATTAACTGGTATAAAAAAGGTTGACAGCTTACTGCAAATCTCAGAAGAAGACATGATTTACCAACACCAGAGTCTCCAATAAGAAGGAGCTTGAACAGATAATCACTGCAAACAATAACCACATCATATTAACTTTTGTATCCTATAATAGACTGTGCACAGACACAGAAGCAACCATTTCTCTTTCATACACAAGCATTTAGATAACAGTTTAAATCGAAAGCAATCATAATGTCTCGATTCATTAAGAACTATAAACCAATATAACACAGCGTCGTTTTCTTTTTCTCTTATTGCTTTATCTATAAGTGGAATAGCCAAACACCATATAAACAACAATCCAAATCCCATACTTCCGATGTGAGAAGTCAACGGCCATATTAATCTAAAAACTAACAACCTTGCAGACAACCTCCCACTTTTCCCCTATTCTCACATGTTTAACATAATTTGATGATTCTCCCAATGAGCTGCTACTCAAATCATACAAAACACAAATACAACTACCGAACAGTATGCGAAGTTCAACTTTCAATTCAGTTCGTGAGGACAGATATTGATCAGGGCAAAGGAAAAATGGAACCATAAGAACTCAAATGACTCTTTGAAATCAACGGGGAACAAGACCACTCTATCTCTGTACTTCAAAATCAATCATAAAGACACAGAAACAGAGATCACGAAAATCAAGCAGAACCCCCCCCCCCCCCCCCCCAAAAAAAGGATAAAAATACCAAGCGGATCAAAATTTATAAAAACACACGAATCTAGGGTTTCACGGCAACAATATTTGAGGCTAACAGAACCAAAGCAATATTCTACAATTTAACTGCCATCCCCACATACTCTTTTGGCATGGAACATAGAAAAAGAGAAAAAGTAACGAATTTCAACCAAATTATACACGATTCGAGGGAAAAGGGAACAGATAAACGTACTACTCGGGATTCATTTCGAGGGAAGAAAGTGGGGACCGGAGATTCGCCGGAGATCGGGGAGATGTCGCCGGAGACAGGTCCTGGAAGGAAGCTTCTCCTCGGAATTTCAGAAGAATCGGACGCAAAAAGGAATCGAAATCTAAAGACAACCTCGCTGGTTTCGCTTGCTTGTGCTTCTTTACTTTTGAATGAAAATCTCGTGGAAACGTGACAAATACGGTGACGTATTTGTTTTTGATGATGGTTCGTGTAGCCTAGAAGAAGAATCAATTAATCAGATTGACCCACTTATATCCTATTTTTTTAGCCATTCTTTGTTGTATTCGGTGAAATAGAACCGAATAACTGAAACCAAAAAGAGAATTAAAGTAAAATGCTCAAATTATTTTAATTAATTGATAATGAGTGAAATATAAGAAAAGATTAAAAGAAAATCAACTGGGAATGAGTTACAAGGAAAGATGAGTACGTGTTTTTCTAGGAACTCAATTTTTTGCTATATAAAATTTATAATTAAAATAAATTAATTACTTAAAATAAAAATTCATTTCTGTTTGAAAATATCCATAAAAATAAATATATTGTTTTGTAAATATAGATTTTATTAGAAAAGAAAAACATAAGATTAAAACATTGTTTCAATATTTTTTGATATTGGTTTTTTTTTTTCATATATTTTTTCAATACTATTATCATTTGCTTTAGTAAGAAATTATCATCATAGGTGGAATCACATTTAGAAAAGTGATCTATTATAAAATAAATAAAAATTTAAATTTTGAAAATAAATTCTTTTGACGTTTAAAACTTATAACATGAAATAACATATACATTTTCATAACAAACAACGAAGTCTTGATTTATAGAATTTTCAATTCAAATATATTTATCCGCGGACTTTAATATTCCAAATATTCTTTAATGTTAGAATAATAATATTTTGACAATATTTTTTTGACAACATTTTAATATTATCGTGTCATTTTGTGATTGATTCAAAATTATTTTATAATTAATTATAATAATCATAAACACCAACACCGACCAATCACAGAATAACACATAAATGATGTTAAAATATTGTCAAAAAATTTATCAAAATATCATTATTCTTCAAAATTATGTACACCTAACATCGTTTATAAAGTTCTTTGTTAAGATACATTCGTCTTCTGGTTTTGACATTTTAAGAACTTTCTCTGTCATAAACCTACCAACTAAAGTGATTCTTTAAAGCGTCAACATGTTTGGTCAACAATGACCGATGATATCCGAAAAGATTAAGTACCATTGGTTTTAATTTTACCTCAAAGTAAAATTGTATTTCTCGGTCAACTCTGAACAATCCAAACTATTATCATATTCACAATTTTTAACTAAAGTTCACTTATACAAAAAGTAAAATCGTCTTTAAAAATTTCAATTAAAAAGTAAATTAAAAATAATAACTTTCACCATCCATGTTACGCACACACCCCTTAATCCATAAAATTCATAAAATCTTTAAAAAATATTCTTTCATCAAAATAAAATTTAATGTAAATAGTGATATTTTGAACTGCCATTATTCACATTATATTACTTCATTTTTAATTAGTAATCCATATTTATAATTTATAATCCTTCCGTGTCTATAAATTCTTAATTAATTTTATTACATCATTTTTAATCTGTAATCCATATTTATAATTTATAATCCATCCGTATTTATTAATTCTTAATTAATTTTGTAATTTAATAAAATCTGCTTTTTTATAATGATAAATAAAAAACATAAAAAAGTATAACACTGCAAACACAAAAATTAAGTAACTTATAATTTCAATGGTGGATTAAGATAACATGGTATATTTGCTCACAATTATAATGAAAATATAAAGAAAAATACAAAGAATTGATAGTTCAGATTTTACATTAAAATATATAAAAAAAAAACACAGTTAATATGTTGTGCTTCCTTCATCTGATTCTCTTGTAAGACGAGACACCACTTCCAATATTAAATTCCTATAATAAAGTATATGAGTAATATTTTATTGATATAAATTTAGATAGCAATATAATATAAGAACTTTCGATAATTTTGTTTGTTAAGAATGTAGAGAGACTATATAGTTTTGCCGTCCTTGAACTCACAACAGCTACAACGTACCTTCTTCCGTCTAAGGCCACAACCTGTTCACAATGTACAAACAATTAATAGGGTATGCACTGTACAACCTAATCTATGTTTGCTTTCACTGGAATACAGAAAATTTGTAAAATACCTTAGCAGGTGCAACAGTATATCTACACCAGTGCTGGTGGACTTAGTCCAGTAATTCCAAGAAGATGAGTTTTATGGATTTTTTGGATCGTCTGTTATGAATAGAGTTCTTCCTCTCTTGTTTCGGTACTCATTTTTCATGTATAGATGATAGTATACCAGTAAAAACACTTCGACGTCCAAATTAATTAGGTGAATCAAATAAAGAAAAGTATTATAAACGTGAACTTAAACTATTTATCTCTGGATGAGTATATTATTTATAAGATAATTATAGATTCATGAGTTGGAACACTGACTCATGAAGTTGACTTGCAATTTTGTCTTGTCTAGAAGACATATGTAAAATTTCAGTAAACTCAGTAAAATAATTATAGTTGCCTTCAGTTTACGATACCGATAATAAATACTTGATAATCGTTCTATTGTAGAGCAAATGCAAAAAAAAAAAAGGTAAGGAATGATCGAGGAGTTAACTTTTGTCGCACCGGCCAATCGCCAAAGTGATCACCAAGAACACCATACTTGTTCTAATTAACGTGACTCGCAAAAGTGATCCATACTAATGTATCAAACCATCCATTACCAGTGTTTGGTGATGCTACTAAATTATAATATATTCAAGTTTATTAAATTATAATATATCAGCAAAAAGATGAAAATCATGATGATAGTAAGTTTCTTACCGATACAGAATAAACATATCAAAATATATGCTTACAATATCCTGACAAAGGAGCGAACAAGAAAAACTGTGATGAATGAAAATAAGAGGGCGAACAGGTTACTGATAATCGTTTCATCATTAAACCAAAATCTATGTAAGTGGTTTGATACACTAGAATGGATCACCATGGCGTATCACATGATTCTGCAGAGACTGAAAGGCACAAAAATAAAGGAAGTGATTAGAAATTAAAGAGATATATAATAATGGCATATACCTCATGTTTTGAATTGGTGGCTGTGGCTGGTGATAGCTTTGCAGTGTACTATTTATAGATGGATTGAATGAAATGATATTTGAATTTAGACGCTGTGGCGTAAGTGATGAATTGGTACGATTATTGAATTATTATGCTTTTTACTCAACAACCATTCATCCATGAGTTAGATTTGTTGTGGGTGGAGACACACGAACGACAACGTATCTCTCCATTCTCACGCAACTTCATTACTCCTTTAATTCAATTTAGGACTGAGACATATTTATATTTATTTCATATATATATATTATAAACGTAAAAAATAAATTTTTATATTTAAAAGAAAAAAATAAAAAAGTAAAGAAAGATAATAAAGATTTGTATTTATTAAAGTATTATTTCTGATCTAAGAAGTAATATCTTTTAGATTCCCACACCTAACCCTATTCATGTGCTTTTTCCACTGTAATTCTATTAAAGTATTAATTCTAAATAAAATGTTATCATGCAACCTTCTCCAAAATATACTTTTTATAATAGTTTAGATCTAAACGTCTACAGAATGAAAATATTATAAGTTGATTTTTCTACAACCTAACACAACATTACATAGTATATAATTGTCGGATAATATAAAAAGATCTTTTTTCAAATGGTACAGTTTATTTCTCGACATCTATGTTATTTGTCCCCAGATAATTTATTTAGGTATTTATTATAGTCACAATTCACATCATATGCATAATTACTTAATAAATAAATAAACTTATTTATTTTCAAAAATAAAATTTTAAGTAAATTTTTATATTAAAATTTATTCATTTTAATTCCTTTGTGACTTAATATCTTCGATACAGAGTTTTTCTTTTTCTAATTTAAGAAACCTTTCATACAAAACTTCTGAAATTTAAAGTTCCAAACAACATTTATTTTCCACATATAAAATTATGAACTCTTTTCTATAATATATAACAGTTAATTTTATCTTTTTTAAGTCTTTTTTAGCAAAATTTTATAATTTTATATATTAATAATTTATATACTTAACAACGACAATTTATATTCGGTGGAAATAATTATATATATTTAAATAATAAATAAAACAATTTCCTAAGACTTTTGTTTAATTTAATGGATTTGGGAAAGAATTATTGAATAAATTTGAGAGGATTTGAAAATAAATTTTGTTGTTGTTTATTTGAGTGGATTTATAGGTAGGTGAGAGTCAATATGTAAGTAAATTTTTTTAATCTGTCACATCAATCAAATCTTTCACTAATTCTCACAAACGTTCGTTGCTTCCAAATTCACTCTCACTTACTTCCAAATTCACTCAAATAAACAATAAAAAAAATTATCTTGAAATCCTCTCACATTCATTCAATCACTCTCCTTCAATTCTATTAAAGTGAACAAAGAGTAAATGTTGTAAGAAAAATGTTTATGATGTGAATGATCCATGACTGAAATTTGTTATTAATTTCTTATCTAAACTTTATATATCACACTTATTCAACTTCAAGTAATGTTTTATTTGTCTAATGGCTTTTTTATTTTATCACTAGTATATATAAAAAGAATTATTAACAAAAAAAAATTCCAACCACATGTTACACATACCTACCAAACAACCTACATCAAAGTTTAATGCAGAAAACTTTCCCCTTTTAGAAAAGTTTCCTTAATATGAAAGATTAAGAATGACGGATATGCATTGTATAAAATAATGGATCCACCCGACAAAATCTTCCTAACTACAAATTAACCGATCAAATTCTTCACTATTACAAAATAAAAACCATTACCCTATAAAACCTGACAATAGATATATACATCAGACCATAAAGAGAGTAAAACTACCAAAAAAATATATTAAAATGAAGAAACCTCTTAAAAAAAGTTAAATAGTGAAATTTTAGCCAAAATAGAGCTTCTACCGCCGAAGAAAACTCTCTTCTTTCTTGCGTGCCTTTTACTTCACGTTTTCGTTTCCTTTAACAAAGGTTTAAACAAGAAATAAATGATTTATTTATAAATAGTTTTGTTATAAAGAAGTTTCATTATTTTAAAACGTATCATCTCTCTAGAAATCACTTTTCTAGAATTCTCTACCTTCTCTTTAAGAGTTCTAACTCCCGAGTCTTCTCTTTGACGATCAGGAGGTACCTAATTGACCATGACAACGAGGTCTACATTTCTACCCAATCAGTTTCTTCAATAGAGCAAGTAAGTTGCAACTCTTTTTCCCCTTCCATTCCCAAATATGTTTTAGAGGAATCGTGTACTGCTGTCACTAGTACAAAAACAGTGTATAACGTCACGCGTTTAACGTCCAACCAATGAATAACCAACGTTAAAAATGACCGTGACATTTTTGTAAATAAATGCAATTATTAAACGTCGTTTAGAATTGTAATTCGACGTAAAACGATATAAAACGTCAAATGCCCCAACGTTAGACATCAAAAGGTTAGTGAATTCAATAAAAAATTGACCGATTATTTTCGTGCTTTTGTCCTTCATAGGCGCATTCTGCTTTCTCTGTCATTGGTGACGACACTTTATTCCAACGAACCCACCTTTTGAAGGTTAGTTTTCGTTTTCGTTTTGAAGAACTTATTTGTTGAACTTGTTTATTATAGTTTGGTTGAACTTGTTTATTATAGTTTGGTTGAACTTGTTTGTTGTTGGTTATTGTTGCTTGTTCTTGATACTACGTTCATAGTTCTTGCTTTATAAAATACCAAAAACTGAAATTTGTTGTTTTTCTGTTTTTGAGGTCTCGTAGAGTTGTAAAAAAGTATCACAATTAATTAAAAAAACAAAAAAAGGTGATTAACATCGTATATTAACAAAATTGGACGTTAAGTTAATGTCGTATATTGACAAAATTCGACGTTAACTTAACGTCGAACTTTTTAAATTCGACGTCAATTTAACGTCTCCTAATATGACATCGTTCACGAATTCGCCGTTAAAAGTCCAAAATATTCGACGTTGTACGCGATTTTTGTACTGGTGTGCATGTCTCTCTTACTCGTTCTTGGTTCATCTAGAGTTCTAAGGACTCTATCCATTTTCAATTTGGTGTTTTGTAGGTTCGTCTAGGTATTCCTTGTGGTTCAAGTAATCGGCGGAGCGTTCTTAGAGTTGGGCAGTTTCTTTGAGAGGTAAGGGAAGCTAGTGTTTGCCTTTAAATTGGATTATAATGTATGAAATTATGACTGCTGGTATGTATGTTATTGTATATTGTTGGATATGTCTAAAATGATCTTGTTAGTGTTAATTGTGTTTGATTAAGAAGAATAAGTGGTAGGATGTTTGATTCCTTGTGTGAATTTAGAGTAACCTTGTGAATGTGGTTGGTATGATTGGGTTGGTGTTAATTTTGGTTGAAAGGTTAAGAGTATAGATGTGAGTAGAATTATAGGTTAATTTTGTTCTAAAATGGAAGTTGGAAGAGGTAAATTGGTGAGATTGGGGTTGGTTGGAGTAATATGAATTTCTAAGGTTGGTTTGGTGTTGTTTAAGACTTGTTAAAGTGGTGAATGTGTTAAAATCTGGTTTAGAAATAATTAGTAGTAAGTTGGTGTTATTTTGGTTAGTTTTAAGATTCATTTTGGGGGTTTGGACTAGTGATATTTTGAATCAATGGTTCTGTGCCCAAATAAAAAGTCTGGGATGTGTTAGTAAGTCATTTCTGACTTGTAGAGTTCTTAAGTTACTTAAAAATGAGCTAGAACTTGTAGAATTCAATTTTGGTCTCTAAAGTGAGGTTTTTAATTATGTTTGGATTGAAATCTTGTGATTAATCAATTTAAAATGAGTTTAGGTTAGTTTAGATATGTTTAGTTAAGTCAATTCTAGTTTAGAATATAATTTAGGAGTGTTAGAAGTTCGAAAAGATGCATATGATAGGTCATGAGGGGTTGAAGGGTGCAAATTCTGCAGATTTAATGCTGCAGAATTAGGTAGTCTCGTTAAGCGAGTGTGTGTCCGCTGAGCGAGCAGAACACTTCTAGCTGAGCGAGAGTTGTCGCTGAGCAAGTAGAGCCCACTGTTTTTGTTTTCGCTGAGCGAGTCTTGGTGGCTGAGCGAGTGGGCTGACAGATACTTTTAGCGAAGCAAATAGACTTGGTGGTTGAGCAAAAATATCATATTTTTCACTAAGTTTTTATATATTTTCTTAAAATGGGTTCAACATATGTGAAGGTTTGAATGATTGATTTATATTAATACTTATTGTGAATTATGAATTGAGTTATAATATGAATTGGAAACGAAAATGTGTATATGGTTTCAAAGTTGTGAAAATGAGTTCCAAGGAGGAACTTCTTGGTGGTGGTTTCAAGTATTGATAGTATGAAGGTTTAATTGCTTGTTTTGTCCCCAGTTTGGCTGTAATGTGTCAAGTTAGTCCACAATTTTAAGAAAGTTTCAATTACGTCCAAACTTGGTTTAAAAATGTCAATTTCGTCCAAACGTAGTAAAATTTGCTTCAATCAAGTCCCTTCCGTTAAATCCACATAAACGGACGTTAATTCTTTTTCTCTCTCCTCTGTTGCTCTGCTCCTCTCCTCTGCTCCTCTGCACAACAGCATACCCTCTCTTTCTTACCTGTCTTTTTCTTCCCATATGCGTCATTTCCCGCGTTGTTATAATTGTCGATTCAAGCATTAATCAACAATAGTAGCAGTTTTTATAAAATTTATTTTATCATCAGGAATTTATTTATTTCGTTTATTGTCCATCATTAATTAATATTTTTTAGGTATATAATGAAAAAATAATAATATATTTTTAAAAGGCTTATTTTAGTACATACATTTCTTATACACACAACAATTATGACATAAAATAAGTATTCTTGAATAATTTTGAGATTTTATTTTCACACTTTTTTATAAGGGCTAGAAGACGTATGGACCTACAGACATACATATATATATATATATATATATATATATATATATATATATATATATATATATATATAATGCAATCAAACTCAATTTGTAAGGTATAGAATTATAACAAACAAAACAAAATGTTTGGAGAAATTGAGGAATAAAATTAAAATAAAAAGACCTCTAGAAGGTATATAAGAATACATAAAAAAGAAAACTTTAATTAAACACATCAAATTTAAAATGTTGTTGTTTTTAAAGTTTGATAATTTTATCACACTTTTATCTTAAAATGCAATTTTTGTAAACTAGAAAAATTCATGTTTATAAACTAATTTATGCATAATGTGAAACTCTCAGTATACTATAAAAGGATACTTTAATTAATTAGTTTATATAATTTTTAATTCAAAGTAACACGTAATCTCAAAACTAATGCTTCTATATACTGTTTTTTTGTCAAATATTTTGAAGGAAACTGTCAACTTACTCGTATAAAAAATAATGACTATCAAAATCTTAGAATAATAATTCATGTGTATTTTTCTTTCTATTTTACTCGATCTTCTTATTTATATTTAATATATATGAAACTTAAATTCAGACTTATTCCTAACACATGTACGCATATGGGAAGAAAAAGACATGTAAGAAAGAGAGGGTCTGCTGTTGTGCAGAGGAGCAGAGGAGAGGAGCAGAGCAACAGAGGAGAGAGAAAAAAAATTAACGTCCGTTTATGTGGATTTAACGGAAGGGACTTGATTGAAGCAAATTTTACTACGTTTGGACGAAATTGACATTTTTAAACCAAGTTTGGACGTAATTGAAACTTTCTTAAAATTGTGGACTAACTTGACACATTACAGCCAAACTGGGGACAAAACAAGCAATTAAACCATAGTATGAATGACCGGAGTTAAGCTGGGATTTATCCTGACATTCTAATGATCTCCATGCTTATGTAGAGAGTGATGAGTCATGTCGTGAGAATAACAGGAGGTCCGAGCCTGCGGTGCCTTTCTCTAGTTGGTAAAATGGCGTTTTTAGTACTAACCTGGTGTGGTAGCTTAGGGTAGTCCAGTTGTTCCACCACACTGGTGCATGAACTTCTGTAACTCAACATTTCGTACAATATCCGGATAGTCAGTCTAAGTCTTTGCATGTTAAGATGTTTGGGTTGATGTATGTTATATAAATGAATTATGTATGTTATGTTATAAACGTGATATGATTTCTTTGGTATCTAGCTTACCCTTGCTTTTGTGTTGTATGTTGTGTGTTGCTTTCTCTTTGTGATGATTACCTTAATGATGTGAGCTTAGTGATACAATCTTTTTAGTTGTTCTAGTAAGAGGTAGTTGGAAAGTCAGATGATTCTACAGGTGTAGATCTTGTCATTCGTAGGTTTGTTTTTTTTATAGTGGTTCCATTATCTTATATGTAATGTTATTTCAGTAGTATTTTACTATTAAAAATGGAATGTTACATCTTTTGTAAGATTAATTTTGTAATTTTTAATGTTTTTAATTTAAAAAAAAAAACTACTTTAGGATCTTAAGAGTTATGATTATCACACATTTAGATTTATAAATCATAATAGATGTTAACCTTGATTAATGAGAAATCCATAATAATATGTTCTTCAATTTTATTTTCTCAATTTGTGTTTTATCTTTTTTCTTTCCTTCCATATTTTTTTATGGTTTACCATGAAAGAATTTTATGGTAGGAGACAAAACCTTAAAAACCTTTTATTAATCAACGTTCATCAAATTGATTATGGTAAGTTCATTTTTATTTTATCTTTATTATGATTTCTCATAATAACTAATAAGTCCTTATATTTTATTAAATCACATTTGAATCCATCATAATATTTCAAATGAGTCACATAATATAATTAATTCGTCAATTAATTCTAACATTCTTTCACTTCACTCATGATGTCATAACATTATATGATTTAATACATAAACATAATGTGCATTAAAGGACCTTACATAAATTAGTTCTATCATTATTCATAATTAAAGATACAAAAAATAATAAGAGTCATGGCGATTGCACATCACTCAATCGACTTGTTCCCCATGTTTTCTTCAATGTACTAGTGTATTATTCCTTTACTTTAATACAACTTTATAACGAGAAGTTCATAATGGGTTCAACCATAATGTAATTTTAATTACAATAACATAATTTGTTTTTTTTTATCATAATTTGCATGCATATACACATAAAGAAGAAAACACAAATTTCATAAGCTTACACATTAAATATCTCAAAGTGTCACATAAACATTAATATCATTAACATTCAACATTTAATATTTGTTAATTAGTAGATATAATGCTCATATTCTTTACATGCTCAACAAATAATTTGGACAATAACTTTGTCGTTAAAGGGTCAAAAGACATAAGATCAATGTTATTATGTTCTATTGACATTACTAAACTTTTTTAATGACAATGTATTTCAATTACATATGCTTAGCACCTTTGCAATATTTGTCATTTTTAGAAAAGAAAACTATTGCAGAATTATCACAATAAATTTTCAATGCCTTGAAAATACTGTAGACTACTCCAAATCTTGAAATAAGGGATATGTTTCATTTGTTTTCGTTCCAAATCATTCTTTAGAGATTGCATGAGACTAAACTTGTCTCCTTTCTGTATTGGGATGAGAGATGTTGAACATTTATACATTTTAAATCTGTTTAAAAATTTATTAATATATGTTTTCTAAGACAAATGTAACAATTCTTGTGATCTATCACGAAATATTTCTATTCCTATCACACACTATGTTTCACCTAAATTTTTCATTTCAAAGTTATTAGAGAGAAATCTTTTAATCTCACTTAATAGACCAAGATCATATTAGTTGTAAGTAAAATATCATTGCCACATGGAATAAAAAATATATAAACTTGTTCTCATTGACCTTCATATATATATATATATATATATATATATATATATATATATATATATATATATATGTATGTATGTATATATGTATAGATATAGATATAGATCAATAATGTTTTTCTTAAATCCAAATGGCACGATATCATTGAACTCAAAATACCATTGTGGAGAAGTTTGTTTAAGTCCATATATTAATTTTTTAAGTTTACATATCATGTGTTCCTTTCCTTCTTTAATGAACCTTAGCCAAATCTCTAATATAACTAAGTGAAATTTGACTTACATACTCTAATAATGAAAATTCAACCCATTGAAAACCAGAACAAATGTAACGAGTGAATGTAAATATACTATAATAAATACTTTAATTATTACATGTCTAACATTAATGCTTTAAGTCATAAAAACTAAACATAAAAATAGATTCAGAAATATGTATACTAATGTTTTCCTTTTGGAAGATCCACTAATACACAAACATAATAATACTAATCACATCATAACATTAATGATAATTAAAATATACACAAACAAGAATCAACTATTACCTTTGGGTATATAAGTAGAACTAGTGACACATGACAAATATTCTATCAACATATTAATTAATTATAAGAAAAACTAATTCACTTTTGAATGATCTTAAAATACCTTATAATAATAAATTTCAATTAATTCATAAATTTATTATTTATAATTTAGCATTCATATGTGTAATTGAAATAAAAACATTAATACTTTGAAATCAAATAAACTTAAAATGACCATTTTGGTGATTAAAAAAATTATCATCCTTGATTTCAAATAAATAAATACATTTAATTGCTATAAACCATGCCATTAATTTTGACCCAGCCTAGCCATCACGGCTTGGTGAATCAACCCAACTCGACTCACTTATTAATGAATTAAAAAAATTTGAACTCGACCCGACCTACCACGGGTTGATGGGTTAAACGGGTTGACTCACTGATTCATTTGATTATAAGTTTTTTTTTAAAAAAAATTATAATTTTTTAATTCAAATCTAAATAAATTAAGCGTTATCAAAAACAAGCACAAAAAGTGAATAAATAAGCTTTTAATATTGATAATTATTTTATCATTTGTCCATTTATAATATTAGAGTCTTGAATAGATAAATCTATAATATTTTTCCCTCTCGAAACATCTTTTGTTTTATCCCATCTACAATATAATAAAAAAAATGCTAACTAATTAATAATATTAAAACATAAAATAATAAATAATTAAATTAAATTAGGTGGATTGGTGAGCCAACCCGACTTACTACAGTTTGAACCAGATAAGCCAAACTCTAAGTGAACCGGGTTGAAAACTAACTCACCTAAAAGAGTTACATTTTTTTTTTCAAACTGATGGACCGTGTTGCCTCGTAGGTTAGAACCTATTTTCACAACACTAATAAATTAATAACACTAGTCAAATGATCAACTAATTAAAATAAATCAATGCATCCAATTCAAATAAACATATTTAGTTGATGCACCATACTCTAGGCACAAAAGCTGGTGCTTTTGTTTTCCTTTCATTCACTTTGCAATTAAATCACTCATTACCAATCAAGAGTGTAACAGGGAAAAACATGAGTTCCAATTCACATACTGGAAAATTACAAATGCGGCTTCCAACTCCAATTCGCAGAAAAAAATAATTCAAGAGACAACCAAGTCAATTTCAATGCACTTATCCACGTGCAAGAGAAATTACCGTTCATTTTACAATGATAAATTAATAGCATAAAGCAGCATAACATAAACCAATAGTTAAATTTTAACTTAAAGCATAAGAAATCTTAAAATGCCTAAATCTTATCATTAGGGTTCTAAAACATAAATTAAGGTTAATCTTAATTTGGGAGAAATATGAATCATAAATCTAACCATCCATGCTTTGATACCACATGTAAAATTAATTTTGTAGTTTTCTACTTTCTTAATTCTCTTTAGAAAACTATTTTAGGATAGTTAATTTTGTAGTTTTCTACTTTCTTAATTCTCTTTAGAAAACTATTCTAGGATAGTTATAAGTCTCACACATTAACATACATAAATCATAATAGATATTAACCTTAATATATGAGAGATCCATATTAATGTGTTTTTTAATTTTCTTTTTTCAATATATCTTTTTACCTTTCTTTTTCTTCTCCAACTTTCTTGATGACGTACAGTGAAGAAACTTGATACACAAAAACAAAACCCTAAAAGTTTTTTATTAACCAACTCCATCAAATTAGTTAGAGTAAGTTTATTTTTATTTTGTCTTTGTTATGACTTTTCATAACAACTAATATGTCTTCATATTTTATTAAATATATCATAGTTTTTCAAATAATCACATAATAGAATTAATTTGTTAATTAATTCTAACATCTTGTACCACTTGCATATACCATTTTTTTTCTTTTGCTGATAAATAAAAACATTAATCAAGTATACATCTCAATCTTGTATTTGGATGAAGAAGTTTAAATTAAAAAATTTGAATTACTTACATTTGAATTACTTTTACTTAAAATAGGTTTTTTATAGAGTAATTAAATATTATCTTATTTTATTTAAACAAAGTAATTTAATTCAATTATATCTTTCGATCCGAGCCAACTCGATTTGATTTTTACTCTGCACTAACTCAACTCAACTTTTGATATAAATCAATTCAGCTCGATTTTTATTTGGAATTTCTTTCTAATAACCAAACAAGTTATTTTAGAGTAAAATATTTTAAATTCTTTACCTTTCTAACTTACCTCATCCAAAGTTTGATTGTTTGCTTACCTTCCACATGATTAGAGGAAACTCTGCGCATGTGTCTGATCGAGTCATGTTGGCTAAGATGAACACGAACGTAAGAATTAACAAAGGCATATAGCATGAAAGAAAACAGGGCACTGTTTTGAAAATAAATAAACAACGAATTGGTGCATTTACGTGTTGAGCTGAGGAGCCTCCACGAGAAAGGAAAGAAAACCAAAACATGGCCTCTACGCGTTGAGTAGACGAGCCTCCACGATGTTCTTCTTCTCCACCTGTAAACTACGGAAGAATGCTATATATTAGGCATAAATAACGTTAGGGAGTGTTCATCTTACAGGCCTGCCACACAAGGGCTTTCAGCGATGAAGAAAAGAAGAGGAGAAACTAAGGGAAAATCCGGGTAAAGTTTCAAGTACTGTTTCTTCTTTAACGCCCAACTTTACATATTATGGTTAGAATATAGATTGAGGACTTCGATATTATGGCAATCCGAGTCCTTTAAATTGCTGAAGGTAGACTCAGGTAATATGCTTTGTTTTGCAAATAACCATTTCACACTGAAACGTGGTTTGAATTTTAAACTACACACGTGTAGAGAATTCAATCTATTTTTCTGCCACAATTTGTTATAACCCATTGAAACTCAGTTTTCTTTTTTTCTGTTTTTGTTCAAATAGTACTGGTGAATATTAGGTGTTTGTAGTTTTGGTTCATTGAATTCACCAATTTCCTCAGTTATATTAGAATATATATATTAAACTAAGTGTGAGCCGCAATAAAAACACACTATTAAAAGTTTAATCAAGAAGGACTCTAGTCTTTTAGATTGTGTGTGCCATGTTGGTGTCTTTTATCACTTTATTTATTGCTTTGTTTATTCCAAGTACATAACGAAAGGGGAGGAAAAAAAAAAGAAGGAAAAAATGACTCTTATACTTAAATATGCCTATTGCTTAGACCACTCCATGAAAACTACGCATGACAAACAGCTTGCTATTGATGGGCTTTAGACCATCTAAGTATGTCTAAAGTTTGTTCAACTTTAAAGTGTCAACGAACCTACCCTTTGTAATATCATTGCAGGAAATGAAGTCCAGAAATTCCCTGAAGCAGAACTCTTTGTAGGACTTAGGATGCTGATCATCAACAAGTTCCACTGCAGGACCCATCTTTCTGTCCATTGCAAAACTGTGAAGACTCGCAATGGAAAACCTCTTCTCATCCCCATTAACCGTTGCTCGGTGAATCACACTCTTGTATTGTCCATTGCTCATAACTTCCATTTGGTCACCCAACTGCACCACAAGTGCTCCTTCAACGAACGGCACGGACGTCCAGTTGTTATTTTTGTCCTTGATTTCTAGGCCTGAACGAGTTTGTAGCAGCACAGTTATGGATCCGTAATCAGAGTGAGGGTGGATGCCTAAGGTGAGACCGGGTTCTGGACATGCAGGGTAGCAATTCACTGCAAGTGTTTGCGACCCTCCATTGATTTCTTCATGCAAGTAACTGCGGTTTAACCCTAGGCTTTCAAAAATCATTTCCAGCAGTTGATTTTGTAGAATTTGCACAGCTTTTACGTACTTTCCCATGCTCTTCCTGCAACACAACTTCTGTGTATGA
Organism: Vigna umbellata; assembly: GCF_029865625.1. Taxonomy (NCBI): domain Eukaryota; kingdom Viridiplantae; phylum Streptophyta; class Magnoliopsida; order Fabales; family Fabaceae; genus Vigna; species Vigna umbellata. The sequence continues at coordinate 8,932,302 of NC_142168.1, read as the reverse complement.
GTTATTATTATCATTAGATGTGTATCTTTTATACGTGAAGAGAAGCTTTCGTTATGGCAGCAGCAATTTTTTATTTTTTATTTTAATTAAAACAGGTTTATTTGGAAAACTTTTGATACCATACCTTTATTTTGTTAGTAAAATTCTCATGGGGATTTCAAAACTTCCTTTTGTAGTAATACCTGTAATTTGACGGATTTGAAGGCCACATGTGAATCCAATCCGATATTGGATGAGAGTAGTGTTTGATGAAATCTCTCCAGCAGTAAACTTCATCCCTGGCTTGATTAAGGCTTGTTCCATACCTCACAGGTTTGTGAACATCTTCAGAAAATAAACGCATCTTTTCAGCACTAGGAAGGTTGAAGAACTGTGTTGAGACTTCTAGAGCTTCATCCATCACTGACTGATCAATCCCATGGTTAATAACCTACAAAAGTGAAGTCTTACGTAAATATATAACATAGTATAACATGTCTTTATAGAACCTTGCACTTAAAATACATCCTATGTCAGCTCCTATAATTAATTATCATATATATGCACATGTATAAAAAAATGCACGTAAATGTTTGTTTGTTGCATCAATGAAAAGATGATATGCAGATTGAGCGGGTGCTTTATATACCTGAAAGCATCCTATCTCTTTGCAGGCAATTCGAATTTCATTGATGGTTGATCTAGAAACAAGAGATTGATCACGCAAAGTAGACAAATCTATAATGGGAAGAGTGGTTGATAGTGGAAGATGAGGTCGTTGTGATGGTGGAAGAACATAACGTTGAGGTATAGAAGACACTCCAAGCTTATGAAGACTCACAGCACTGGTAAATGAAGAAGCACCATTTCCTTGTTGCTCCATTGTTTCTCTTCCCAAATCTTATCTTCGATGCTATTGATTTGAGACAGAGCCAGTCTCAAATATATTTATAAGCGTCTCTAGTGGAATGACATTCATGACAGTCCTCTTCTGTATTTTTTCAGATTGTTCACTTACATTGTACATGCAAGAAAGTACAAAAAAATGTCTTTCGTTCGGAAGTGAGTGTGGATTAAATGGTAGTAAGCCCTAGATTTGAGTGATGATGAGAGTTGAAGTCAAAAGGGAAGAAAAAAGAGAGCAAAGTGATGAAGGAATTTTAATGGAGTTAGTGCTAGTGGGAAAAAAAAATAGGTGGCTTGGCTTTATTTGGTCTTTTTACTAGAAGAAGTACAAGTACATCGTGCATGGAGAGATTGTTGGCTTGGTTTGACTTTGGTTACACGTAGCAGTTCAGCAGCTGTAATATAAGTGCTATTGGAGAAACTTAAGAATTGTGGGTTATATTTGTGGTTTGTGTTGTGGAATCAGATATACATGTCTATTAAAAAAAATAGTTTATTTGAATATTATGAATGTGTCCCTCATATATGTCCTCGAAATTATCCAAGCACCGATCAGTGTTCACAGTTCCTTCCCCCCATTTGGATAAGAAAACTGGTCATGAACAACGTATCTAATCCTACAAGGAACTACGTTGGATTAAAATAACAATTTGTTTTTGTGGCTGTTTTCAATATTGTTTTCCTTTATCTCAGGTGCATGAATTTGTTGTTTTGGTACTGTTCTTTTCTGCTAAGTTTAACATATTGGCTGCTAGTAATTTTTATAGAATAAATATTTATATTTTTTAAAAAGATGGAGAAAAGAGCTTAAGTTCAACTTACTTGAAAATAGAATGAAAACTGATTCCTTCACATTGAAGAGTTCATCACAAGAATTCATTTTACAGTTTTAGTTCTTCAATCTCAGTTCTCAATTCTTTAATTTTTTAATTCTATGGTTTTAGTTCTTTCATAATATTTCTAAAAATATTATTTTCTATGTTTTTACATTGAAAGAATTCTATAATATTTTTTAATAAAAAATGCGAATTTTCCATGTTTATCATTATAATAACACTAGTTAGAAACTTATTTCTGTTTTATCAATGCTAATTAAAAAAAAAAGTTTAAAGAACAATGTTTATTGATAGTTATGTATAGTATTTTTTTACTTTAATAATTCACTTCAACTATAAAAATTAATGACGATTAATATAACAGTGTATTGATATTATAACGATATTTTTAAGAAAATGACAAAAATAATTAACTTGCTTATAAAAAAGTAAATACATGAGGGTTTAAATGATGTCATTTTTCTCTTCCGGGATATAATAGTGGAATCTCAAGCACAACTATGACAAGTGGGTTTGTAAATTAAGGTGAGAAAAAAAAAATAGAGTGAAATTTAATTCTAATTATTTAAATTTATATTATTCCAAGTTTACTTAAATATATTTTTCTCAAATTTAAATTTAAATTTTTATATTTTAAGTTCAACCTATTATAATTAGGTCAAACCTAGTATCAACCTAGTATTAAGTTGTATTCAAGATCATACTGAATCAGGTAAGTTTATATTTATTTGAAGATAAATTCATAATGGCCCATGTTTAGTTGAGTTAGATTAGGTCATGTTATTTTTAGTCCAAATAGATTAAACTTAGTCCAAGTTAACTCAGGTAGTTTATTTAAACTTAGACTGAGTCAAAATTGTTTAAATCCATCAAGTTTATGTTTTATCTGAGTCAAAGCTAATTTACATTTAACTGATGTTTATCGGAGTCAAAACTAATTTACATTGAACTGAGTTGGTCTAGATCAGTTCAATTAAAATTAAGTCAAGACTATTTTAATCAAAATTAATTAGGCCTAACTCGATTAAGATCATAACGAATTAGTCCTAACTCAAATTGACCTAGATTTGGTTGTGATCACATCAAGTCCAATCTATTAATAAAGCAAAAAAGTGTAACCTATACTTTCTTAAACTCATGATATTATATACATAACCATACCGATTGAAAAGGTTGAAGGCACTCATTAAAGCAGATTTAAAAATAAGAGATAAAAAAACGGACCACAAGTACAGTGAATCACTAGTATACACCATCTTCTTAGTTTCGTGTTATCTAAAAAGCCAAAATGTCCATAAAATATCCAGTGGCAAAAATAGTGACTTAATTCATAGATTAACTTTTATTCAAACCAATAAATTGTACAAATGCATGATCGGTTCCACCAACCATATCGCATAAAGTTTTGTGACAAGGTGATTACTGCAAATCATTATCCAACCCCTTATTATATAAACCAGAAAATCTAGCTTCTCTAGTAAATTCTACATGACTTATTTCGATCACAAAACAAACATAGCTTACAACCTAAGATAAAGGACAAATGGTGTACAAAGAAAACAAGCAAAACAGAAATCTGTTGTTGTTCAATATTGCATTAGAGGAGTTGTCCAAGTCTAATCATGGGTAACTGAGCTGGTAACGAGGATTTCCCCATCATTAACATTTTGGACACTTCAGCCATTGTTGGGCGAGAACTTGGATTTTCACTCAAGCAAGAAAATGCCAAGCTTGAAACCAAAATGACATCCCCGACAACTGATTTAAGAGGATGAGGAGGCCTTTGGTCTAGCACATCCAGTAGTAGCAAATTATGAGTTATTGCTGCTGAAGATGAAGATAACAACGAAGAAACGAGATCCCCCGGATGTTTCCCCATGATGATTTCTAGGCAAAGCACACCAAAACTGAATACATCACATTTCTCAGTTACTTCCATAGTTTGAGCAAACTCTACAATAAATGAAAATTTTGTGTTAAGCAGCATGAACAGATGCATAACATTTTGTATAAGCTGCATGCAAGTTTCGCTAAGTTAATTTTCTTAAAGGTTTTGGTATTGGCACATACTAGTTCTTGCCTTGGGATCGATCAATCCAATACCTTTTCAAGTGAACAGTGTTTAAACAGTATTTGAACATAAAATAGTGTAAATTAATTGAAAAATAATTTCCATCAATATTTCTAAGAATGAGAAAAGGTGGTGTCTAACCTGGAGCTGCATACCCTAATGTGCCTTGAAACGTCGTCCAAGAGCAACCAGGCTTTAGAATCTTAGCTGTTCCAAAATCAGTGACACGAGCTTCGTACTGTGAATCAAGAAGAACATTCTTGCTCGATATGTCACGATGGATTATTGGAGGTGAGCAATCATGATGCATGTAGGATAAAGCATTGGCCACACCTTTAACAACATTCACCCTCTTTTCCCAATCAAATGCAGATGCTTTTTTCTCATTGCTTAGGGTTTGATCCAAGCTACCCCCTTCCATGAACTTATAAACCAAAAATGTGAATCGTGGATGTGAGCAAAACCCGCATAGCTTTACAATATTACGGTGCCTGATTTCGGTCAAAGCTTGAATTTCATTCTCAAAAGCTTTAAAATTAGGCTTCTCTCCATCTGTTCCTAGATGAAGTTTCTTCACCGCATAAACCTCACCTGAAGGGAACTCGGCTCTGTAAACATTTCCTTGTCCTCCGACACCTATGAGATATTCGTCATTAAAATTGTGGGTAGCTTCAATGATAGTTTCAAACATAATTTTTCCATCACGACTCCAAACGGAAAACACTTCTTGAGACAATGCATTTTCTGATACTTCTTTTCCTTTAGCTTGGGCTTCTTTCTTCCTTGCTTTTCGACAAAGAATATACATTGAAACACCCACCGCACACAATATTAATGCAAGAGCACCCAACATGAGAAGTAATATCAGAAGAATGTCCTTGTGCTTCCTTTCATTGCGGTTGGCTGGGCAAAGCATCAACCCAGTGACGTTCCCACACAAACCTGTGTTATTTTTCAATGATTCAATTGAAGCATTAAGAAAGGCTCCATTTTTGGGAAGTGGCCCTTCTAACCGATTGTATGATATGTTGACAGAAACCAAATTTGACATGCCCTCAAAACTGGATGGAATACTTCCAGAAAGATTGTTGCGAGAGAGATTCAAACAGTTTAGTTTGATCACCGCTCCAAGTTGCCTTGGTATTGTTCCAGTCAAAAAATTCCCACTAAGATCAAGGTATTCAAGAGGCTGAAGTTGGCGAAACTCCAAGGGAATATTTCCGTTTATTTTATTATTGCTCAAAGTTAACTTCCGTAACTTAGGCAACTCTACAACTTCTGCTGGTATTTTTCCACTCAACTGGTTATCTCCAAGATCCAATTCTTCAAGAATTTGCAGTGATCCAATTTCCTTGGGAATGTCTCCAGAAAGATCGTTGTTGCTAATCTTGAGTTCAATTAAAGATTTCATATTGCCTAATTCCTTTGGAATCTTTCCCTTCAAGTGGTTAGAAGAAAGGTGAAGCTTGCCAAGTTCGGTTGCCTCAGCAAGTTCGACTGGTATACCACCAGAAATGTTATTGTTGGATATCTTTAGGGTATCAAGATTAGGACACTTACCCCAGTTTGATGAAATTTGGCCGTAAAACTTGTTGTCGCTCAAATCAATGTAGTTCAAATTTGGATATACACCAAAATCTTGTGATATATCTCCTTCCAATTGGTTCCCATCCAACCGGAGTCTAGTAACACTAGCACAGTTCTTCAAGCTTACTGGCACCGGACCGGTGAAACGGTTGTGGTGAGCACTAAGGAGGCTTAGGGACCCAGCAGAGCAAATTTGAGGTGGTAAGTGGCCTGTGAAATCATTCTCAGCAAGTAACACAATATACCATTTATTATTGTTATTCAAGACTTGTGAAATACTGCCATTAAGTTTGTTCACGGACAATGCTAAGTTGGTAAGCCTTTTCAAATTTTTAATTGTGGCTGGAATTGTTCCTGAGAGATTGTTTCTTTCGAGACTAAGCGTTTTCAAATTGATCAAATTTCCTATAGAGGGAGGAATTGATCCAGAAAAATTGTTGAAGCTTAAAAACAAATAGGTAAGCTTAGTCAACTTTCCAATCGTGGAAGGAATGGGACCTGAAAGTTGGTTGTGATCAAGTCCAAGTTTATCTAAATTGCCCAAATTTTCTATGGAAGCAGGGATTGATCCAGAATGGCTATTGCCATAAAGGTTGAGCACTGTTAACTTGGACATGTTCCATATGGAGGATGGGATTGGCCCATGTAGGTGGGAGTTGTTAGAAATGTAAAGTTGACTTAAATTTCTCATGTTACCTATTGTTTCAGGTATAGTACCAAAGAGAGAATTTTCTGACAAATCCATGAGCGCAAGGTTTGTTAACATTCCAATTTCTTGAGGAATGGAACCGAGAAGTTTATTTTTACCAATAGCTAGATATTTCAACTTGTGCAAGTTTCCAATCTCTGGTGGAATCTGGCCAGAAAAACTGTTGTTGCTTAAATCTAGATATGTCAAGTTTGACAAGTTTGCTATGGAATTAGGAATCTCTCCACTTAATTGACATGTGAATAGATCGAGACCTTGTAAACTCTTTAGTGTCCACACTTGTTGAGGGATGGAACCATGGAAATAATTTGCAGAAAGATTCAAAACATTTACTCTGGACATGTTACCAATTTGTGGTGGAATGGTCCCATAAAAGGAGTTGTTATAGATATTTAGGATGAGTAGGTTAGGGAAAGCTGAGAAGTTGAGGGCGTTAAGGGTACCTATGAGACCATAATTTGCAAGATCTATGGTGGAAATGGACTTGGAATTGTACATGTTACAATGAATTCCATCCCATTTGCATGGTGTAACACCATTCCATGTTGACAAGACATCTTGGCTGGATGTGTGAAGGCTGTGCTTCCACTTTAGCAGTGCATTGGCTTCACTGTTCTCTGCTACAGCTTCATCAACAATAGTGACTGAGATAGCAATAGAAGCCAAATAAAAGATTTGGGAGAAACAAGCAAGTTGTGTTACAAATATCAAAATAAACCAGTAAAGAATCCTCCAGCAGGCTAGAATCTTGATGGATTGCATGGTTCAAGTATAACTCTGGCTTTTTAGGATCAAGAATATAATATGAAAATGTATATTCTTGTAAGAGGAAGGTGTATTTTGGTGAGGATAAAGGTTGAAACTAGAAGATGCTTATAAAGGAGATTTAGGAAGTAGTGTGCATTTGCCACTTGACTATATTTTCAAAGTCTAGCACTAAACCATTGAAAATTTATGTATTGGGTTTCTTAAAGGCAAAGTATTTTATTCAAAAGTTGTGTAGTTGGTTCATCTTATAAATTAGTGAGTAATTCTGTTATAGAGAATTGCAACATAACGATAAGAACAACGCCAAACTTTTTTACAAAAAAGTGAAGTCATTTATCACACATCACATTTGTAGAGAAACATGTCCTACTTTAAAAAAAAGGGTATCATGTGATATGAAATCACTTCTCACAGAGACATTATTTAATTCAAATAGTAAAACAGTTAAAAACATAGGAAACCAAAAAGGAAGGAAGAAAGAAAAACCTTACTAAACTACAATTTTCCATAAGACATCACACTTTTCCACACTTTCCTAAAGGCATTCCAAGTTTTTCAAAGTTTGCATTATTGAAGTCTCAATTTTTGAACAAAAGTTGCTTAGAGAAAAGTTGATGTTTTAAAGGTTCTTTTCCCATTGATTTAGAATTGAAGATAGAAAACAGAGAAAAAAGACACGTATAGAGATTAAATAATTTTGTCGGTCTATGGTACTGTGTCAAATTATTTTACTCAAATATTTACTCCCAGTTTTTTTTTTTCGAAAATTCCACAGTAAGAAATTGAGAACTAAGAAAAGGTATGCATTAATAGAAGGAATTATATAAATTCTTTTAATGAAATTTAAAATGTGCATTTTCCACTCTCAAATAGTTTATCATTTATCATTAAATAACACTTGTTACAAAGTCATTTTAGTTTTAATTTTATCAATGCTAATAATAAAAAAAAACTTAAAGTTTAAAGGACAATGTTTATTGACAGTGATGCATAGTATTTTTAGAATACAATAATTCACTTCAACTATAACAAATTAATGATTATTGTATTATATGAAATATACTCATCGAAGTTAGGGCAGTTAGCAAGTATATTAGCAGGTATATTAGCAAATATATTAGAAGGTATTATTGGATTTGATTGTCAAAAAATATACTGCGTAAATGGTTAATTAATATGTTTGGTTTTGGTTGCCACAAGCCCTATAAATATAATGTGCAGGTAAAATGACTTGAATCTATTATAATAAAGTAGAGACCTTTTTATGCAACATATCTGACTTGAGAGTCAGAATGTCTTCTGCAACCCACCGGAGTGAATTGCGTTCACGAAGAGGATTGGACGATCGAAACATTTCAGAGCAAGGAAGGACGACCGATCCTCAGACAAATTTAACCGAAATTTGGCGTCCACCGTGGGGCCCGAGCGGCATCCCCATGAAACCACGAGTAACAAGAGAAAAAATTCCATAAAAAGTTCTAAAGGCATGTCTTTTGTTTTGATAACTTTCAGTTGGACTACTAACGTTCAACCTTCTCAGGTTTCAATGACTCTTCATTATAAAAGAAGATTATAAAATATTAAATTATAAAATATTAAATTATAAAATATTAAATATTTTGTTTAAAAGGTTCAATCCCTTAACACTTGGTCAGTGGGACCACCAACGTTCAACCTTGTCAGGTTTTAATGGCTTCTCATTATAAAATATTTTATTTAACGCATATTTTATTGTGACTAAAAATATCCTGCACAAGAAAACCTTTACCGCTTGCGTTGGACCACGAACGTTAAACCTTGTTAGGTTCCAATGACTCTTGATTATAAAAGAAGATTATAAAATATTAAATATTTTATTTAACACATATTTTTGTGAGTAAAAATATCCTGCACAAGAAGGTTCAACCCCTTACCGCTTGCTCAGTTGGACCACCAATATTCAACCTTCTTAGGTTTCAATGACTTTTCATTATAAAAGAAGATTATAAAATATTAAATATTTTGTTTAACCCATATATATTTTTATGAGTAAAAGTATCCTCCACAGGAAGGTTCAACCCCTTACCGCTTGCTCAATTGAACCACCAACTTTCAACCTTCTCAGGTTCCCATGACTCTTCATTATAAAAGAATATTATAAAATATTAAATATTTTATTTAATCCATATATGTTTTTGTGAGTAAAAATATCCTGCACAGAAAGATTCAACCCTTACCACTTGCTCAGTTAGATCACCAACATTCAACTTTGTCAGGTTCCAATGACTCTTCATTATAAAAGAAGATTATAAAATATTAAGTATTTTGTTTAACCCATATATATTTTTGTGAGTAAACATATTTTGCACAGGAAGGTTCAACCCCTTACTGCTCGGTCAGTTGAACGTTCAACCTTGTGAGGTTCTAATGAATCTTCATTATAAAAGAAGATTATAAAATATTAAATATTTTGTTTAACCCATATATATTTTTGTGAGTAAAAATATCCTGTACGTGAAGGTTTAACCCCTTATCGCTCGGTCAGTTCGACCACCAAAATTTAACCTTGCCAGGTTCTAATGGCTTCTCATTATAAAAATAAAATATTGAATATTTTGTTTAACACATATTTGTGAGTGAAATATCTTGCACAAGAAAAAGTTTCAAAGAGAACTCTTAGCGTCTACTACTCAATATAGGAAAAAGTTCAAAAAAGAACTCCTATTGATCACCGCTCGGTCTAGACAAAGTTCAAAAAAGAACTTCTAGTGTCTTCGCTCAACATAGGAAAAAGTTCAAAAAAGAATTCGATCACCGCTAGGTCTAGACAAAGTTCAAAAAAGAACTTCCAATGTCTTCGCTCAACATAAGAAAAAGTTCAAAAAAGAACTCCTATCGATCACCGCTCGGCCTAGACAAAGTTCAAAAAAGAACTTCTAGTGTCTTTGCTCAACATAGGAAAAAGTTCAAAAAAGAACTCCTATGATCACCACTCGACCTAGACAAAGTTCAAAAAAGAACTTCCAGTGTCTTTGCTCAACATAGGAAAAAGATCAAAAAATAACTCCTATCGATCACCGCTCGGCCTAGACAAAGTTCAAAAAAGAACTTCCAGTGTCTTCACTCAACATAGGAAAAAGTTCTAAAAAAAGAAATCCTATCGGTCGTAGCTACCGCTTGGTCAGTTGGACCACCAACTTTCAACCTTATCAAGTTCTAATGGCTTCTCATTATAAAAATAAAATATTGAATATTTTGTTTAACACATATTTTTGTGAGTGAAATATCTTGCACAGGAAAAAGTTCCAAAGAGAACTCCTAGCGTTTCCCGCTCAACCTAGGGAAAAAATTCCAAAGAGAACTCCTATAGTACATCGCTCGGTGCATAGAAGAATGAAGAGTTAAAGCGCATCGAAAATAGACTCCCTAAATACAATGTGAGCGACCTCTCTTAAGCTCATAATAATCCCTGCACACCTCTTTCAATGAAGAACTTGCTTGGGCTTGAGAGACTTATGTATTATATGAAATATACCGATCAGAGTTAATGGTCATTTATGAGTAGTTAACATGTATTTTGGCAGGTATTATTGGATTTAATTGCCTAAAAATATACAGGGTTAATGGTTAATCAATGTGCTTGACTGCCACAAGCCCTATAAATATACGATTGATCTGCAAGTAAAATAACCTGAATTTATTCTAATAAAATAGAGACCTCTTTATGAAACATATATGACTTGAGGGTCAGAGTGTTTTCTGTAGGTCAACAACCTATCGGAGTGGATTGCGTTCTCGATGAGAATTAGACAATCGAAACATTTCAGAGTAAAAAAAGACGACCGATTCTCGGACAAATTCAACCGAAACAACTGTAACATGAATATATATATAAAAAAACGATGAAAATAATTAACTTACTTATTTTTATTAGTTATAACTATGTTTATATAAAAGTAAGTACATGACGGTTTAAATGATGACATTTTTCTCTTCCGAAGATATTTGTGATATTAAGTGGCTTTGTAAATTAAGGTCAGAAAGCAATATAAAAATGGTGTGAAATCTAATTCTCATTATTGAAATTTATATTATTATAGGTTTAAATAGATTTGTCTCAAATTTAAATTTATATTATTAGATTTTAAGTTCAATTTTTTGAATTTGGATTGAATTTTGGATAATTATTTACATTTTGAAAATTCAAAAGTTATTTCAAATTAAGAAATGTTAGTTTAGATGAAACAAGTTAGTATTAGATAGTACTTTGCAAGTTCAGATGAACAGACCTTTGAAATTTAATGAAACTTGAGTTCAAATAGATTTATATTAGTTTTTATCCATAATATTAAGACAATATATAGACAATAGATTAATGGATGATTACTTTTTTTATTCAATATGAAATTTAGACCCTATTTAAAATTTTAAGAAATAATTTTTAATTTTTGTTAAAAGAAACAATGATCCGTGCTTAAGAGTTCACTGGGACGTGACTAAGGAAAACAATATTAATTATGTAATACAAATTCACATATTTTTCATCTCCTCGCATATTGTACATACATATCAATAGTGTTCCCTAGAACATGTTCCACCATTTTCTGAACATTGATGCAGTGCATCAATGCATAAATATTTCCGATGGTAAATGTTTAACTTAATCCATTTTAATTAAATCCATGATCCTTAAGTGCGAGGTTGTCTCCATTTCGCTATTTTCTGTTGAGACATCATTTTCTGACATACAAGGATCAACCATTTAACCTTTAAATAGCTTGAACTGTGATACAGAAAAATAAGGATGAATCTTTTACTCCTGAGACCATTGTAATTTGTCCTCCACTCTATCAAGCCCAACAATGATAGGAAAAGGCCTAAACACTGATCCACAATTTGGGTTGTCTGTTGCCTAATTTTCTCTTTAGATTGTTTACTACTTACTGTTTGGGGTACTCTGCTTTTTGTTGTTTGGGGTTTTGTGTTCCTTTAAACTTTGTTCACTTGAAAGAATTTAGAAAAGAGTGATTCAATAGATTTAAGAGGATTTGAAAGTAAATTTTTTGTTGTTTATTTGAATGGATTTGGAGGTAAGTGAAGGTGAATTTGGAAATAAATTTTTTTAATGTCACATCAATCAAATCCTACACTAATTTTCATAAACTTTACTTCCAAATTGATTCTCAAACCAAGCTTTAGATTTTTATTTCTCTCTCTTTTTTTTCTCTTCAGTCTTATATGACTCTATGTTGTAACTTTTCAATAAGATAATAACATTTTTCCCTGCATGTTTCTTCTTACGGTTCATCTCTCTTCTCTTCAGGCGCGATTCATGATTTCTATTATAATCATCCACCTCAAAAATCCCATTTTTTTTAAAATTTTTTTAAGTGATCATATACCAAGCTAGTCACTTAAATGGAAATGCATCTAAACTAGGTTGTACATATCAATCTCAATCTATACTATGGTTTAGAATTGGGAAAAAGTGTTTTTAACCATTTTTTGACAACTTTTTTACAACCGTATAGTTTATACAGACCAACAAAATAATGAGTTCATTGTTAAAAAATTGTTAAAAAAGATTGTTAACATGTCATAGTCCTTATAATTGTGTTCAGAATATGGATTTAAGAAAACGTAACAAAATAGATTTGAGCGAATTTAAAATTAAAATGAATTTTTTTAAAAAAAATTGGAAGTAAGAGTAAAGAGATCTGAAAGGAAGTTTGTTAAAGATGTGATAGATGTTAGAATAAAATAAATATTTTAATAAATTAAAACTTAATATTATTATTTTATTCCTTTAATTAAAATTAATATATTATTGTTATTATTATTTCTATTTGGTTATTATTAATTATTAATGTATTATTTGTTGAAACTATAAGAAATAAAATTTTAGTATGATGAAAGTTGTTTCACTGTTTTAGAGGGAAAATCTCTATTTCATTGTGTACAGTAAAATAACAAGAAGTACAGCGTGAGATTTTCATAAAATTTTTGTAAAAGTTTCATAAAAGTACGAGGATATTTATGTAAAAATAAGGATGTAAATACCTTCAAATTTTCTTTTCATCCTCAAGTTTCTAACACTTCTCCTTTCCTCAAATAATCTCTTCCATTTTTTTACAAATCCACTATAACACTACAAGAAAAAATATTATTACCGAAAAAAAATGACCGAAGACCTTTAGGTAGTTAGTAAGTTACGTTTTCGAAAGATTTACTAAATACTTATGAAGTAGTAAAATATCGAAGGATTTAGACCGTCAGTAATTGAAATAACAATTTGGGTTTTTCATCCCCTAATTGCATTTCGCGAAAACCTTCTTCCCCATAACGAAAACCTTCTTCCCCATAACAGTAGAAGCTCTCCATCCTAATCTCATTATGCACTACCCCCTACCCTAACACACCAATAGTGAACTGACGTTGTTCATTAATCCTCCATTGCAAACCGCCGTTCCCCAATCTCCAGTGTACAATTTCTCCTCAAACCCCCATTCCCCAATCCTCCATTGTCGTCATTCTTCAGTCGCGGTCCTTCATTGTAGTCACATTGTGGGCTACTGAGCAATCTGGTGGTTGAAGTGAGCTATTGTGGTGAGGCTATTGGAGGTGGTTGCCTGACGAGGAGGTTGTCGTCATTATCGCGAGACCAGGCACTTGTCCCTCTATGACGAGGGCTTCCATTATCGCTGCATGGCCAGACGACTGTCGCTACTTGAGGAGGTGTTCCGTTATCGCTAGAGAGGCTATTGGAGGGGGCTACCGTGGAGGTAAGTTGTATTGTTCATTATTATGTTTAAACATGAGTATATTCTTAATTGGACAGAGAAATGGTATCTTAATTATCATTCTACATTTTCTCATTGGTTAATTTGAGCTAGAGGTAAGTTAAGGTGTTTGTTTGCTGTGAGCCTGATGTTTAATGATATTGGTAATATAAAATGAAATGAATGAACCGTTATATATTCAATGATTTATTTTCTCTATTGTTAAGTGGTCTATATGCATGAATGTTGAATGGAATGAATGTTTGAGTTGAATGAAATTACTAAGATTGTATGCAGATCAATTCTAGTGTTGAATCAATATGCGACAAAGCATTTTAATCTCATGCATTAGGTAACCAACAAAATAAAAAAAGATTAAACCTCTTGTGTATTATAGGTTGCAAGGTGATTTGGGGTTGGAAGGTAATCTATACGATATTATCTATTGAAAAGTAACATTAGTTGGTTGTTCATAAATATGGAAATTAAGTTAGTTGTATCAGTGAGGATTAAGATTGCTTTCTTTGTGAACAATTAGAATCTGGCTTAAATGACCTAGCTTAATTTACCTAGTTTAAGTCATCTAGTTCAAATCACCTAGTGTAACTCACTAAATCTATTGATGCCGCCTTACATTATTTATTTGGTATGCATGTTTAAATTCTTGGTAATTCTGAAATACCTGGACTATTGTGTATGTTGAACTGAATCTATCTTGACTACTGGTTATTTTATTCTTTTGAACTGATGTGATAATTGGATTAGTTGGCATCTAGTTTGTCATTGTGTTGTTGCACTGTCATATCTAAGTTGTTTCCTATTGACTACTGATTAGGTATTCATGGTGGTTTTCTTGAACAATACAATTATAAGTTTAGCTGGTAGGTTATCATGTTATATATCTGTTAGGATATTTATTCTATTTTATCATCATTATAGTGTCTCAAGGGTTATCCTATTTATCATGATTATATTATGTCTAGGATTACCCTATTTATCATGATTATATTGTGTCTAGGATTACCCTATTTATCATGTACTTGTGTATCAATTTATTCTTATAAATAGAAGATTGTGAGAGGGATCAATTAAGCCCTCTAGAATCATTTTACAGTTTCAATCTTAAGTATATCTTTAAGCTGTTAAAATTACCATGTTGTTAGATGTTCAATTTGTTAAGATTGTCTTGTTATATGTGTGTTTCCTCACATTCCTTGGCTGTCATATGCAAATGTATAACCCTGTTTATACCTGATTTGACTCTAAATGTATTGGGTTACACTATTTAAGACGTGGAAATATATATTATCTATGAGCATTGCTATTTTACACTTATTATTGATGCAAGTTATCTGTCAGGGTGATTCATGTGATAGTCAATATATATAAGTCAAATTGGATCAAGTAGCTCAATCTCAACTCTTGGCTACTTAAAACCTAAAAAATGTACTAAATAAGTGTCAATTTTGAAATTGATCTAAAGAAACCTAAGAATGTGTAATGTTCTTATCCTAACAAGTTTAAAGTACTTAAATAAAGCTAAGAAAGATGTCAAATTGGATGAAGTAGGTAAATCTCAAAATTTGACTACTTAAAACCTAAAAAGTGTACTAAATAGGTGAGAAAAATGGGAATTCTCCTAAAGTAATCGAAGAATATGTAATCTTGTTATTCTAACAAGTTTAAAGTACTTAAATGAATCTAAGAAAAATGTCAAATTGGATCAAGTAGCTCAATCTCAACTATTAGCTACTTAAAACCTAAAAAGTGTATTAAATAGGTGTTAATTTTGAAATTGACCTAAAGAAACCTAAGAATATGTAATGTTCTTATCCTAACAAGTTTAAAGTACTTAAATAAAACTAAGAAGATGAAGATCATTTTGATGAAGATGTAGGTACTAAAGTTTAATGTTTTTATCCCGCCATCCTTCAGCCGCCCACATCAGTCCAGCCCACACCAGTCCATCCCACATCAGTCCAACCATCTACAGAGCAGTAGGATGATGAAGATCATTCTGATGATGATTATATAGATTATTAGTTTTATTTTTTTTTATTGAACATTTAATCAGATTTTAAATGATATTATTGAATTATGTTATAAGTTTTCTTTTATAACCTGGATACATAATTTTTTTTTCTAATATTGTAGTTATTTGAATAAATGCAATATTAATATCTTGTGGATTTTGATCCCGATATACTACTATCACTTGTATAAAAATTCAAAACAATAATATATCTTCATGAATTAAAAGAAAAAAAAAAGTTAAAACATTTTATTATTTATTATTTCAAGTACTATAGAGAATATTTTAAAATCTGAAAGCATTGTCTGAGTGCAGGTTAAATAAGATACAGCAGTGAGAAAAGCTGTGTAATTTATTATTAGTGAATAAATACATTAAAATCACCCTTTATGGGAAACGAAAAGTTAAATTATAATAGTCAGTCATACCTACCATCACTTTTATGATTTCTAAACAATAACCTCTTTATTCATTAAAAGAAAAAGTAAGAAAGAAAAGTTAAAGTACTATTTATTTATTATTACACAGACTATAATGACTTGAAAGAATATTTTAAAATTCAAAAATAACTTTTATGTACAAATTAGATAAAATGTGTCGGTCTAAGGGTTTCCCACTAACTTTGCCTATGATTTCTTTGCCTAAGGGTTTCCCACTAACTTTGCCTATGATTTCTTTGCCTATATGATTTGGAGATAAGAAATGATGATCTTTTAATTGTTTGATAGGAATGAAAAGAAAACATTTTCTTTTCTTTATTAAGAAAAGAGTAAAATAATAATAATATTTGTTTCGGTTATCAGGGGTTAAGTCACCAAACACCTTCATAATTTGTTTTTTTGTCGTCCGGTCACGTTTCCAGCTCCTTCATCCATTCTTTCATCCGGAGAAACCTGTCAAAGATTTTCTGATGCCAAATTCAGTACGGAAACTGTTGGCGATTCTATGAAACAGTAATGAATATGCAATAAATGCAACCTATCTACAAATTACCTCTGATCTGTATTTATAGTTTTCGCTATGGGCTTGGGATTAGTGAAAAGTTAATCACGGCCCAATTCCAGCACAATAGCTCTAATCATTATTTACCTTAATCTTAGTCTTAGTGACTCGGTTTAGCGATCGGCCGGTCTTGCACAGCCGCCCGTACGGTAGACCATCATTACTCACCCGAGTGGAAGGATGAATGGTCGGGTTGCATTGTGCATGTAGTGAATATTTATGCAAGCCGCCCGGCAATGCTGGCAAAGGAGTAAAAAGATAGAAGAAATGCTGACAGTCATATAAGTCCCGACGTTGCCTTCGGACCACCCGGTCCATATGGTATACAAGCCCCCCAAGCCCTAGCGCACGTAGTGAACTTTGGGTTTAAGACCGAGTGAAATCTCGCTAGTGGGTGTGGGGACTCCATTTTTTGATCGTCCGTCTTCATCAATGGTTGGGCTGGATGGCTCCCATCTTGGCCATTGGGCCAAATTTGTTGGGCTTCTGCTTACCGATTTTTGGAACTTGATTTGGGCTGGAACACACGTGTCGTGTGTCGAGAGGCGGAAGCTGAAGCAGCTTCGCATCTGGACAGTCAATCGTGATAATTTTTAACGGTGCGTATGCCTTGACGGTTACAAAATTTTTTCCTATAAATAGGGGGAGAGGACACTGTCATTTTTATTTTCTCATTCTTCTTCGAGTTCAAAGCATTCATTTTCCTTCAGGTAATAAATGACGGTCGTCCATGTTGAGTCTTCTTCGGATTCGTCGGACAGAAGCGGCGGGAGGTCGGCGGGCGGTGATGGCGAGCATGGTTCCTCTCCAAGCTCAGTGTCGTCCTCCTTCTTGGAAGAGTCCGTCCGGTCTCCGGGGCCGGAGCCTAATTTCCCTGTTGAGGCGAATAAAAGGATTATCTATGGGATACCTATCCTCCTTCTCAAGGGTGGTATTCCTGTAGATGGCTCACCCTTAGAGCCGAACGGTACCGGGAGGGTCATTCTAAGGTATGACTGGGCACCTCACGACGCCAGCTTGTTTGCGTCGGAGTATGCTACTAAAAAGGCGCTGACATGGAGAATCTGCCGGCTATATGTCGTTCGAGACGTAGAGGACTCCCGATTGATTCGAGCGGGAGTTAGCCTAAGGAATGATCGAGTTTATCACGGGAAGGAAGCGAGTCCGGATGACTTCTTCTTCATGTATGCCAATCTTTTCGATCAACTATGCGTTCGGGTGCCGTTTATTGAGTTTCAAATGGCCGTTCTTCGGGAAGTGAACGTCGCCCTTGTACAGCTGCGTCCGAATTCTTGGGCGGCCATCCAGGCATTCTTGGCGTTGTGCTTGGCGGTTGGCGTAAATCCGACCATCCTAGTTTTCTTTCACTATTTTGAAGTTCGTCCGCTCCCGAAGGGTGGTTGGGTTTCATTGACGTCCGTCAAAGATAAGACCCTCTTCCGTCCTTTCTCTGATTCGTATAAGAATTTCAAGGACCAATTTTTCAAATTCATCATTGACGAGGCCGGCCGTCACGAGTTCCATGATGCGGCGGGCAATCCCTTGTTCCCTTTTTATTGGACAAGGAATCCTAAGAAAAAAAAAGCGTATCCGATTGGTGTCCTGAGCCTGGTTGATTTGGAGGCTGTTCAGACCATCAACGATCTCTTCCGCTGTCTCTCTGCCCGCAACTTAGTCGAATGCCTCTGTCATGAGGATTGTGAACGAAAGGCGTTCAGTATGGTATTTTGTATTTGTTTTGCTTTTTTAGTATGTTGGTGTTAACGTGGCTGGATTTTTTTGTTTTTGCCAGATACCATGTCTGCTCCTCCCCCGCCAATCCAACTTTATGGCTTCTAAGAAAGGAGCTGGTGCTAGTTCTTCATCCGCTCGGGAAAAGGTTACCCCGACCGCCCTATGTCCTCTTATCGTTAGGCGGGCGTCTTCGACAAGCCGAATGTCGAAGGTTACCTCGGCCGACCCGCAACCCGTTCCAACTATTGACGTTACTACCGGCGTTGAGGCACCTGTGGTCAACGAGCCCCCTAGAGCCTACCGGCCGTGTTTGTAGATCCTTCCTCGGAAGCGGCCACCTCATCTGTCATACCCCTCGTGAGGAAGAGGAAAGAGCACAAAGAGGGAGAGAAATGGCGTAAGGAGAAGGAAGGGTCATCATCCCATTCGACGTCCAAGAAGGCCCGTAAGGGGAAAGAGGGGTCCTCCTCTCGACCATTGCCGGGCGGGGTGTTCAGCCCCGCGTTCAACATGAGCGACAGGACGAACTTCCACATGAGTTCTTCACAGTGAGCGTTGATAGAGCCGCTCTCGGAGGCTGACTTGACCAACGCGATGTTGGAAGTGTCTACACGGGTGACTTCCTTGGCTTGGTACCTTAGGGAGTTTGCTGACCGTTGGGGGGTCGAGAACGTTAAGGCAGAGCTTCTCGCCGAGAAGGTGTCCGAGGATCTCCGGACGCGATGGATCAGATGCTGCTAGCCCAAGATGATTCCGATAAGAAGATTGATGAACTCCAGGCCGAGCTGGACGAGGCCAAGAAGAGTTTGGCCGAAACAACGGAGCAGCTTCGCGATGCTCGGGCTGACCGTGACCGGCTGCGGGAGGAGAGCGAGCAGCTGAAGGTGGTAATCACCCGTCAAAAGAAGACGGAGGGCGGTCTTCTTCAGAAGAACCGGGTGCTAGCGGATGATTTGGCAAAGGCCAAAGAGAAGATGTCTGAGCTGGAGGCGGGCATCGTGTTTGAACACGAGGAGGGTTTTAACAAAGGTCTCCGTTAGGCGTCCGTTTTGGCAGGGATCCGGGAGTCCTATGCCTGGGGATTCGACATCGAAAAAGATGTCTTTGATGGGGTCCTGGTTCATCTTGATGCCCCGGCCCCTGAGGATGAGCAACAAGTGTTTGTGATCGGAGGGTGGAGGGCGGTGGCGTCGATGAGGCAGCCGAGGATGCTGAGAAAGCTAATGCTACCGGTGGAGTTGATGATGGCCGTGGGGCCAAGTGATTTTACCAACTTAGTTAGGGGTTTTTGTTTGTTTATGTTTTGATGTATTTGTTTATGTGGTCGGCCGTCCAACATCTTGACTTGTTTAGGTGTTGGCTAGGCCGTCCCATGGCCGACTTTTTGTATACCCCTTATTCACCAATACAATTTGCTTTCTTCAATTTGTTTGTTTGATTACAGTCTCATCGGTCGTTTAGCTTCGTTTTCTTGTCATCCGTTAGCGTTTATTTGTAAGAATTTTTTGGGATTTACAGAGCCGATTATCGCTCGGCCAAGTTGATAGTGGTTCCGTTTGGAACTCTCCGTTCATCAACTTAGATGTTCGTAGGTTCCGGGCAACAGTGGTTCGTTGGGAAGAACTCTCCGTTCACCGTCCGACCAAGTTGATAGTGGTTTTGTTTGGAACTCTCCGTTCATCAACTTGGGTTTTCGTAGGTTCCGGGCAGTAGTGGTTCTTTGGGAAGAACTCTCCGTTCACCGTCCGACCAAGTTGACAGTGGTTCCGTTTGGAACTCTGTTCATCAACTTGGATTTCTTTTTTGATTCAACGCTTTATATGAATGTCTTTATCGTAGAAATCTTTTCCATAAGTGGGGGACACCCTGCCATCGTATTAATCATAGAAAATAGAATGTACAATAAAAAGTGGCTAACTGAAATAAAAAGTTAAATGAGTAGCGTTCCAAGTGTTTGGGATTGGACATCCGTCCGTATGCAGTAGCCTATAGGCTCCGTTCCCTAGTGCTTTCGCCACTCGAAAAGGTCCCTCCCATTTGGCCGCGAGTTTGTCGTGAGTGGCAGTCCTCCTTGCTTCCCTAGTCTTTCTCCACACCAGATCGCCCTTCTGGAAGTTTCTGGGTTGGACTTTAGAATTATACTTTCTTTCCACCATTCGCTTGCACGCTTCGACTCTCAATGACGCCCGGTCCCTCCGCTCTTCCAAGGAGTCAAGCTCCACCCTTAGCTCTTCATCGTTCAGCTGAAGATCCTCCATTTGGCGTCGCAACGAGGGTTCCCCTAATTCGACCGGTAACATGGCGTCAGTACCATATGTTAAGTTGAAAGGGATCTCGCCGGTCGTCCCATGCGGTGTGCACCGGTAAGCCCATAATACCTCTGGGAGTTCGTCAACTCACACTCCTTTCCTTTCACCCAGCCGCTTCTTTAGCTCGACCACTATGGTCTTGTTCATGTCCTCCACTTGACCGTTTGTCTGAGGGTGTTCCACCGAACTGGTGACGTGCTTAATCCCTAGACCCTTGTAAAATTCAGCCAACTTCTTATCGACGAATTGCCGGCCGTTATCTTGACGATCGTTTGAGGAAGACCGAATCGACACACCAATTTCCAGAAGAATTTTTGGACCTGTGATGCCGTTACGGTCGCCAAGGGTTCCGCCTCCACCCATTTGGTGAAATAATCAATCGCCACGAGGAGGAACTTCTTCTGTGTCCGGCCCACTAGGAACGGTCCGATTATATCCATCCCCCATTGAGTGAACGACCAGGGTGACGTCATGGTATGCAAGGTGTGGGGTGGTACGTGGGTGTTGTTCGCGTGGGCTTGGCAGTTGAGGCACTTCTGGACGAATCCCTTAGCGGGCCTTTAGAGTCTACGGCCGGTATGGAAACCACAGATTCTGTTATGGAGCTCGTCCATGACGTACTGTGTTTCCTCTTTCCCGAGACACTTGAGGAGAGGGGTGGAGAATCCTCTCCGGTACAGGTCGCCCCCCACCATAAGGTAACGAACGATCTTCTTGGCGTCTGTCGTCTTAACGGATTGTCCCACATCTTGTTGGGTCATTAGCGCTCGGATCTCCGTTTGCCAATCTCCAACTTCGACATTAGACACTGTCAAGCATTCGACCGACGGTTGTAGCAAAACCAGGCATATGATCGTCATCAATTGTCCCTTCTCTTTCCCTGAACTCAGCTTCGATAACATGTCTACTCAGTTGTTATCCCCGCGAGGGATGTAATGAATATTGACCTTATCAAACAGCTTCACCAAGGCAGTTTCTCGGTGGAAATATCGGAGGAGCTGCTCTTCCTTCACCTGGAACTCGCCATTCATCTGTCCCACTACGAGTTGGAAATCCGTCCAGCATACGACCTTTCGAGCCCCCATGTCCCTCGCAAGCTCCAGGCTGACCACCAGGGCCTCGTACTCCGCCTGATTGTTGGACACCTTGAACTTAAAGATCAAGGAGTGCTCCAACAAAAATTCGTCCAGGCCTTCCAGGACTATGCCGGCCCCGCTCACTGTTCTTCTGGACGCCCCGTTGACGAACAAATTCCACTCATCATTGCTCGCCTGGGGTAATTTTGCCGCAAAATCGACTAAATGTTGGCTTTGACCGATCCTCTTGGCTCGTAGCGTAGGCCGAATTCCGACAATTCGACCGCCCATGCCACCATGCGTCTCGCCAGGTCCGGCTTCCTCAAAATCTTGGAATGGGGAAGTCGGTCGTAACAACCACTTAGTGACATTCAAAGTACGGCCGGAGCCTTCTTGACGCATTCAGCAAGGCCAAGGCAACCTTTTCAACCTATTGATATCGCGTCTCGGCTTCTTGAAGGGTGCGACTGATGAAGTATACGAGCCTGGGCTCGGGCCTTTCTTGCATTAATACCGCGCTGAGTGCCGACTCAGACACACCCAAAAAGATCTGTAAGTCTTCGCCTGATTTCGGACGGTTCATCATCGGAGGGTCCATCAGAATGGTCTTGACGTCTTGAAATGGTTGTTCGCACTCAGCATCCCACTCGACGGCGGGTCCCTTCTTCATCTTACGAAGCACCGGTAGAGTGATTGGGCTCTGCATCTCCAACACGGCCGCGCATTTGTCAAGATTGGCTTCGATACCCCGGGCAGTGAGCATGAAACCTAGGAATTTTCTAGCAGCTACTCTGAACGTACATTTGGCCGGGTTCAGCCGCATCCCGTACCTTCTAACTTGCCGGAACAATTCTTTCAGGTCCTTCACATTGCATCGTCCGTCTGGTGAACGGACGACCATATCGTCGACATACACGTTCATGCACCGGCCGATGTGTTTCACGAAGATCCTATCCATCAAGCGTTGATAGATAGCCCCGACATTCTTCAAGTCGAATAGCATAACTTCGTAACAAAAGTTTTCCTTCTCGGTGATGAATGTCCTCTTTTCCCGATCTGGTCCATACATGGGTATCTGATTGTACCCAAAATATGCATCCAGGAAGCTTAACATCCACTGGCCGGAGGCTCCGTCCACTAAGGCGTTTATGCTCGACAAGGGATGAGAGTCCTTTGGGCAAGCTTTGTTGAGGTCGGTGTAATCGATGCACATTTGTTATTTTCCACTGGCCTTTTTCACCATTACCACGTTGGCGAGCCAAGTGGTGTACATCACTTCTCTGACAAACCCGACTTCCTTCACCTTCGCGACCTCCTCTTCTATGGCTCTCCTCTTCTCCTCTCCCATCCTCTGCTTCTTCTGCGCCACTGGCCGCGCTTCCTTGAACAATGCCAACTTATGACATGACCGAGGGGTGGATCCCTGGTATATCAGCGGCTGTCCACGTGAACAAATCGCGATTCTTTCACAGTACGGATCGAATTTCCCGCTCCAACTCGGGATCTAGCCCCCGAGCCATAGCGGTGGTCTAGGAAACGTCCTTCCCTATCAGGACCGGCTGCGTCTCCCCGAGTGGCTCCAGCCGATCTTCCGTGTTCGTCCTTAGGTTAAGGTCGGGCATAGCCACCTCGAAATCACCTGTCCTCCTTCTCGCCATACGGGTATGAAGCTTCAGACCTGCGGCGTAGCATTCCCTAGCCGTCTTTTGGTCTGCCCGGACAATGCAAATTGTCCCTTTATCCGAGGGATACTTCATCGTGAGGTGGGAGGTTGATACGATCGCTCCAAAGGCGTTCAGGCACGGCCGACCCAACAGTACGTTATATGAGGTATTTGCCTCCACCAGTAAGTATCTGACCCTATTTTCCTTGCTATGCCGGCCAGTCCCCAGCCTTGTGCGCAAGTCCACATATCCTCTAGTGTCTATCCTCTCGCTTGCAAAACCTACGATCTGTTCATTGTATGGACGATCAGATCTTTTGGTATGTCCATTTGCTGGAAAGTCTTCTAGTAGATGATGTTTACTAAGCTCCCCTAGTCCACTAGCACCTTGCTCACACCGTACTGGGCAATCTTCGCCGTTATCACCATTGGATCATCCTGATCGGGATCAGGGGCGTGAAAGTGTTCATCCAAAAACGTAATGGGGGGCATCGTTCTCCAGGGCTTGTCCACCGAGTGAATGAACGGATTGTAAAGCCCGCACATGACGCTTCCGGGCGGATGAAGAAGATCCTCCTCTGGTGAAACCACCTGATATTGTATTAATGTGTCCTCGTAGGGGACGGTCGTGGCTCTTGCTATGGCTTCTACTCCGTCGCTTCTCAGATTGTGGACGATCAGTTCGGTCGTTTCTAGACATTCCTTGCCTCTCGGGTTTTCTAGGGCTGGTCCGTTGTGGACTGGGTCAGTCTGTGGGCTTGTGAGGGCGGTCGATTCGCACATACTTTTTCAGCTGCCCTGCCCGGATTAGTTTTTTGATCTTATCCTTCAAGGTTACACACTCCTCTGTGGTGTGGCCCATATTCTTGTGATACATACAATGTTTATTACCGTCTGCCCTTGGCGGCGTAGCCTCTTCAGATCTGGGATTAACTCCGTGCTCAAAGCTTCTTGGAAAATCTTTGCCTGGGGGCCATTCAAGGGGGTGTACTGTTGGAATCGTGGCCCCCGGGGCGGTTCTCTTTGCTTGAATCCCCCGGGCTTCCCAACTTGGCCACCCGATTTCCCCCCGTCTGTTCTTTCTCCCTTGTTCTCCTGATTTTCCTTCTTGTACGACAATTTCATTTCCTCTACCCTTATCGCCCTTTCTCGCAATTCTTCCATGGTCTTGGGTGCCCGCTGGCAGACATTGTCCTTAAACAGTCCGGGCTTGAGGGCGGGAAGGATGTAATGCAAGGAAAGTTCCAGACTCAAGCCCTTCACTCATCGGATGGTTTTCTAGTAGAGATCCATGAACACTCTTAAAGTTTCTTCCTTTCCCTATTTCAGGGTGACCAACTCGAAGATGGTCAAGTCTTGAGTATTGCTGCTGGCGAATTGTCGATTAAACAAACACTGCAGTCCAGCGAAATTCTCGATGGAATTGGGGAGGAGTGAGTTAAACCACTCGAACGCCTCCCCCTCCAATGATAATGAGAACGTTCGGCACCAAATGACATCGTTGCCTGTCCGGAACGCCATTGTGTTTGAAAAGGTCTTGATGTGGGCCTCCGGGTCCGTTGTCCCGTCGTATATTTTGAACTGAGGCGGGACGAACTACTCTGATATCTGGACGTCCATGATTGCCTGGACGAAGGGGAGCATTAGTGTTGATGAGGACTCGGTCTTCACTACCAACTACTTGTCCGCTACGGCACACCTTCGGCTTTGTGAGTTTCCACGTTTTGTCCGACCCACTGTTATGTTCGGTTTGATCCTCCATGGCAACCTTGCCCCGCTCCCTGGCCTTCTCTCCTTCCCCCTTTTCTCCCGCACCTTCTCGGGCAAGGCATGCCGAACATTCGGCCTTGACGGCTATGAGTTCCGCCTCATGACGCTGCTGCATCTCCTCCATCTTCTGTTGTAATACCCGGATCATCTCCATTGGGTCATCCATACTCATGTTTCTCGTGGTCACCATTGGGTTTTGCAAGTACCTTGGCCCCACGGTGGGCGCCAAAATGTTTCGGTTATCTGGGGCTAAGTCACCAAACTCCTCCACAATTTTTCTTCTTGCCATCCGGTCACGTTCCCAGCTCCATTCGTCCACTCTTCCGTTCGGGGGGAACTTGCCAAAGATTCTCCGATGCCAAAGTTAGTACGAAAACATTTGGCGATTCTATGAAACAGTAATGAATGTGCAGTAACTGCAACCTATCTACCACTTACCTCTGACCTGTATTTATAATTTTCGCTATGGGCTTGGGATTAGTGAAAAGTTAATCACGACCCAAGTCCAGCCCAATAGCTCTAATCATTATTTACCTTAATCTTAGTCTTAGTGACCCGATTTAGCGATCGGTCGGTCTTGTAGAGTCGCCCGTATGGTAGACCGTCATTACTCACCCGAGTGGAAGGATGAATGGTCGGGTTGCATCACGCATGTAGTGAATATTTATGCAAGCTGCCCGATAATGCTGGCAGAGGAGTAAAAAGATAGAAGAAAAGCCAACAGTCATATAAGTCCCGGCGTTGCCTTCGGACCGCCTGGTCCATATGGTACAATATTAATAATAAAATTAATATATTTGTAAAATGATATAAACATTAATAAAGTATTTGATTAACTTAAAATTATGTTAAAAAATATCATATTATTTTTAAGACTTAATTAATTTTGAGTTTCTAATAAATTTAAAAAATTTCAATTGAGTTCTTATTAAACTATTGTAATTTATTGAGTCTTCAAAATTTTAAAATTGAGTCTTTGTCATTAAATTATGTTTGTTAATGATATGAAGTGAGAATTATATTGCATTATCACCTTATTTAAATGTTATTATATAATATTTTCTTATAAGAGACCATGATGATTAAATCTCACTCAAATATCTGTTATATTTTACAAAAAATATTTTTAAATTTAATTAGAACTATAAAATTACAAAATTATAAAATTTATAAAATATAAAGTTACAAAAAATTAAAATATATAATTATTAAATTATGAAACTTATAAAATTACAAAATTATTATAAAAATACAAAATTATAAAATATAAAAATATAAAATAATAAAATAACAAAACTGTAAAATTATAAATTATAAATTTATAAAAGTATACTTTTAGAATTTTAGAATTTTGTAATTTTTAGTTTTACATTCATGTAATTTTATAAATTTATATTTTTATATTTTTAATTTTATAATTTGCTAATTTCTTAATTTTATAATTTTTTAATTTTATAATCTTATAAGTTTTTAATTTTAGATTTTGTAATTTTGTAATTTTGTAATTTTGTAATTTTTTAATTTTTTAATTTTGTAATTTTTTAATGTTATAATTTTAGACTTTTATAATTTTATAATTTCATAATTTTTTATTTCATATTTTAAATTTTTTGCAATTTTATATTTTATAATTTATACTTTTAATTAAATTTAAAAATACTTTCTATTGAATACAACAAATTCTTAAGGATTATCATGGTCTTTTTGTGACAAAGTATTACATATGGACATTTAAGTAGGGTGATAATGTAAAATAATTTTCAAATCATATGATTGAAAAAAAAACACTAATGGTAAGAATTCAATTCAAAACTTTTAAAATTTTAAGCACACAATAAACCACCAAATTTTAATAGGTAATTAGTTGAAAAAATTTTAAATTTATCAAGGACTTAGAACTTAATAAATGGTATTTTTAAATACAATTATATTTATGTAAAAAGAACTTAGAATGTTTAAATCATTTGTTAAATAAATTATAAAATATAAATTCCCCTACAAAAATGTTTGTTATTAGCTGTTATTAAATAACATTTAGAGATGTTATCAGGGTGGGCCCTCTATCATGACAAAAAAATTAGAATTTTCGTTGGACCTTATAGTGTCAAATGTAAATTTTACGTTTGGAAAATATTTCATATCCAATGTAAATGACATTATTAGGTTTAATATAAAGTTTCTCACAATTTTTTTTTTGATAAAGTTGGAGAATAGTTGATAATAAAAAAGTTAAATTTAGGATAAAAGTTGGATTACACAGGAAGAAATAAGTTCAAAAATATCTTTTTTATTTTAGTATTTTTATTGGTGGTAAAAATGAATCAATGTGAGATTTAGATGTTCAATTTTTTATTTTAAATGTCATCAAAGTAAAAACAAAAATGCAAACTTTTTTATCACTCCAATGTATTCGTACAATGATAAATGGGACAAACAAAAACAATGGGACATTCATGTAAATTCATGATTGAGTTCCCTAATAAACCATCACATTCACAAAAGATTACCAGACAAACTCTAATAGCGAACCAAAGCCAATGACGATCGCTGGTAAAAAACACAATATAATGTTAGTATTTTTCGGCCTTTCACGTCGAATTCGAGGTTGACATGGATGTTAAATTGACGTGGAACATAGAACAATTTGATGTTCACAGTAAAGCAAATTAACGTCGAATCTTGTCAATATTCGACGTTAATCATTTTTTTATTTTTTTTAATTAATTGTGATCTTTTTTACAACTCTACGAGATGTGAAAAGCAAAAAAACAACAAATTTCAGTTTTTGGTATTTTATAAAGCATGAACTATAAACGTGTAGTGTAGTATCTGTTAAGATATGTCAAATATTCTATTAAAGGATATTAGACAATCAAATATTGTGTTAGTTATAATTTAGATATTATTATAATTTGTGCAGATTTGTGTACATGTCATTCCTTTAATAGATGAAGAATTATAGGATCCTTGAATGTATATAATGTATATATATGGTACTTTACTCTTTGAAATAATACATCAGAATTATTCTTTAAACCTTTTATTATGGTATCAAGAGCCAAACACTGATATCCTCTACAATATAGGAATCAATGTTTTTTTTCATTGAATATTTCTAATGGCTTCTTCCGATGACAATCAATCGGAGAAACATGATTCTGGAACTTCCGCTACTTCCAAGAGTTATATTTCTATTGTCGGATTTGTGACCAAGTCAGGTATATCTAACTTTGCCCTTAATCTTTCTGTTGTTACTAAGGGTAGTGATTGGATAATTGATTCGGGTGCTACTGATCATATGACTTGTGATCCTCATATATTTACTAATTTTTCCTCTAGTTGTTCTAAAATTGTTATTATTAATGCCAATGGGGTCTCATCTCCTATTGAAGGTATAAATACTATATCTCTCTCACCCTCCTTATCCATTCCTGATGTTTTATTTGTTCCTACATTAAACTGTAATCTTATCTCCTTCAGCAAGTTAACCAAATCACATTCTTGTGTTGCCTTGTTTTACCCAACCCATTGTCTTTTTCAGAACATCCATTCCAAGGAGAAGATTGCTAGTGATAGAGAGAGTGAAGGTCTGTATTATCTTGAAAATGTCTCACAATCAAGCCATAAAAAAGGACTGGCTTGTCTTGTGAACGATCACATACAAGATAAAAACAAAAAAGAAATTTGGTTGTGGCATAGACGGTTGGGACATCCCTCTTTTGGTTATTTAAAAAAATTATTTCCATTACTATTTCATAAATGCAATATTTCTATTTTTTTTGTGAAACATGTGTTTTGGCAAAAAATCATTGTGTTGTGTTTCCTTTAAGCAATAACAAAACTGATTTTCCTTTTTCATTAATTCACACTGATGTTTGGGGACCTGCCCCACAATCTACACATAATGGAAAACGGTTTATCAGTTTTGTTGGTGATTGTACTCGGGTAACTTGAGTATATTTGCTTAAATATAAAACTTATGTGTGTGATGTGGTTCATTCCTTCTATCCTCTGATTGTTACATAATTTAACACATCTATTAAGGTCATTCGATCAGACAATGGAGGGGAATATTTTAAGACTGGATTAATAGAGTTCATGAACTCTAAAGACATCTTGCATCAAACTACATGTCCTTATTCACCACAACAAAATGGAGTGGCTGAGAGGAAAAATAGACATATATTAGAGGTGACAAGATCACTTTTGATAGATGGTAATGTCCCATCTCATTTATGGGGTGAGGCTATGAGCTCTGCCGTTTATTTAATTAATCGAACCCCTTCTAGTGTGCTTAACTTTCGAAGGCCCTTTGATGTGTTGTCTGATCATTGTATTCTTCCTCCCATAGTTTATTTACCACCTCATATTTTTGGATGTGTTATATATGTTCACTTACACCACATCAACATATAAAGCTTGAAGAACGAGCGATCAAATGTGTTTTTGTTGGGTATGGATCAACTAAAAAAGGTTATCGTGCTTACCATCCACCATCAAAGAAAGTTTATATTTCTATGGATGTGACATTTAATGAGCATGAATTTTTTTATGTTGATTCTCCACTTCAAGGAGGCAATGAAATCATGATGTTGGTATGTTTGATTGTGAAGATAAATTATCGTGTGAGAATCATTCTGCAGGAAGTGAGCCAATCCTAAATATGGACCCTTCTTTTCTGGATAATACAGTGTCTTCTGATCATAACCAATTGGCTCAATCTTCTCCACAGGTTCAACTTGACTCTTCAGAGGTACCTTCTGATCCTATCTCTGATAATACTAATTTAGATGAAATTGATCATGGAATTGATTCTTGTCTACGTGAGACCACCAGCACACCAAACACTGAGTCTACTATTGTTCAATATATTCTTCCACCTCATTCTAATCGTGGTCAACCTCTAGTTAAATATGAACCAGACCTCTAAGTCAAAGTTAAATATCCCATTAATAAATATGTGTCATCTCACAAGTTATCTCAGTCATATGCATCATTTGTATCTCAATTATCTTCAATTTCTATTCCTACTAATGTACATGAAGCTTTGGCAGATCCTAGATGGACCGAAGCAATGGTTGAGGAGATGGTAACTTTAGAAAATAACAACAATTGGGATCTTGTGTCCTTACCAAGAGGGAAGAAAACTGTGGGCTACAAATGGGTCTTTACAATTAAGCATAAAGCTAATGGAACTATTGAGAGGTATAAAGCACGACTTGTGGCTAAAGGTTACACTCAGTCTTATGGTGTAGATTACCAAGAGACGTTCGCACCAGTAGCCAAGCTCAATACTGCGAGAATACTTTTGTCGCTAGCTGCAAACCAAGATTGGCTTCTTCTACAATTTGATGTGAAAAATGCTTTCCTACACGGAGAAATTTTACAAGAAATTTATATGGATTCTCCACCAGGCATGACTGATTCAATTGGAATGAAGTTTTGTAAATTAAAGAAGGCTCTATATGGATTAAAACAATCCCCAAGAGCATGGTTTGGAAGGTTTACCAAGTCTATGAAGGATTTTGGCTATAGAGCAAGTAACTCTGATCACACCTTATTTTTTAAGAGAGGAAAATGAAAAATTATAGCTTTGATTATATATGTAGATGACATGATTGTTACAGGAAATGACCAAGATGAGATTTCTAGTTTACAACAATACCTTGCATTTGAATTTGAGATGAAACAATTTGAAAACCTCAAATATTTTTTGGGTATTGAAGTAGCTAGATCAAAATATGGTATTTTTCTATGCCAAAGAAAATATACTATTGATTTACTATCGAAAACTGGGTTACCTGGGAGAAAACCAACTGATACACCAATTGAACAAAATCATAAACTCTTTCAATGCTTAAATTCAGCAAGTATAGACAGAGGAAGATACCAAAGGCTAGTAGGAAAATTAATTTATTTGTGTCATACACATCCAGATATCACCTATGCAGTGAATGTTGTTAGTCAATTTATGCATGACCCACAGAAGTTTCATATGGATGATGTTGAAAGGATTTTGAGATATTTGAAGTCCGCTCCTGGAAAAGGAATTTTGTTCTCAAATCATGAAAACTTAAAGGTAGAAGGGTACACTGATGCAAATTGGGCAGGTTCAAAAGATGATAGAAGATCTACCTCTGGATACTTTACTTTTGTAGGAGGGAATCTTGTAACTTGGAAGAGTAAAAAACAACCTGTAGTAGCAATATCTAGTGCTGAAGCAGAATTCAGAGGCATGACACTAGGTGTATGTGAACTTTTGTGGATTAAAAATGTGCTATCAGATTTGGGCTTTAAACAAAATGAAGCTATTAGTTTGTACTGTGACAATACTTCGACTATAGCAATTGCTCACAATCCTGTGCAACATGATAGAAGAAAGCATGTGGAGATTGATAGACATTTTATCAAAGAGAAGCTTGAAGCTAGAATAATTTCATTTCCTTTTGTAAGATCAGAATTGCAGTTGGCTGATGTTCTCACCAAAGGAGTATCAAGAAGATTGTTTCATGAGTCTCTATTCAAGTTTGGAATGTATGATATCCATGCACCAACTTGAGTGGGGGTGTTAAGATATGCCAAATATTCTATTAAAGGATATTAGGCAATCAAATATTATGTTAGTTATAATTTATATATTATTATAATTTGTGCAGATTTGTGCACATGTCATTCCTTTAATAGATGAAGAATTATAGGATCCTTGAATATATATATATATATATATATATATATATATATATATATATATATATATATATATATATATGATACTCTAGTCTTTGAAATAATACATCAGAATTATTCTTTAAACCTTTTATTAGTATCAACAACAAACAATAAACAAGTTCAATCAAACAACAACAACAAACAGGTTCAACCAAACAACAACAACAAACAAGTTCAACAAAAAACAACAAATAAGTTCTTCAAAACGAAAATGAGAACTAACCTTCAAAATGCAGGTTCGTCTAAATAAAGTGTTGTCACCCGTGAGAGAGAAAGCAGAATGCGCCTATGAAGGACAACAAAACGAAAATAATCCGTCAAAACAAACGAAAATCATACCTAAAGTAGTTAATTAACATGCATTTGTAACAAATGAAAGAAAAATTACATGTGATGGTCGCCAAACTTTGTTCTAGAAAAGTTTAAGCAGAGAAGAGGATATCGCGTTAAGATAAAGTGAATGAATTTTCAATCTTCCGCTCAAATTTGCATTAAATTCACTAACCTTTTAACGTCTAATGCTGAGGCATTCGACGTTTTATATCATTTTAACGTCTAATTCTAGGGAATTGAATGTCATACGTAAATACATTTTCACCTTCGCGTCAAACATTTTCGCAAGATTTATCCAAGATAACAAATTGACGTTGAATTACAATTCTAAATGACGTCTAATAATTAGATTTATTTACAAAAATGACACCGGTCATTTTTAACGTTGGTTATTCAGTAGTTGAACGTTAAACGCATGATGTTAGACGCTGTTTTTGTACTAATAGATGTATAAATGAATCCTTAAACCATAACTGTTTCATCATCGTAGTAGAACAAACCTAAGTTGTAAGAGCATTTTTAGTGTGTTCGCATAGTGAGAAATAAGAAAGAAATTTGTGGATCTAATGTATAAAAAAATTTACGACGAACTTCTTATTATCTGACTTAAAATAAATTATTTATGTCGAAGTCAGTAATGTTCAATGTAAATGATTTATTTTAAGTTAAACAATAAAAAGTTTGACGTATTATTTCTAGTTATTTACAAGAAAGGCTATCGCAATTTTATACGAGGATTTCTCTTACCTTAGACGTAAATTATGTCACATAAATAACTATTTGTTAGTATTTGTGTTAGTGAGAATATCTTAAAACATCATGTACACCAAGTTGATGCCACAAAATAATTTTTTTTATTATGTGAACCAAGTTGATGTACAAAATAATTTTTTTATCAATATATGTGTTGGTCTAGCCACACTAATAGAAGAAATAAATAAAGAATAAAAATATTAATAAAAGTGTAAGTCAAATCTTCTTTAAATGTTCATAAAATAATATTTTATTAATATAAGTTTAGTCTAACTGTTGCTAAGAAAAATAGATAAATAAAAGTATAAAAACGTTAATGATCCACTCTAAACAAACATAGAATTTTTTTTATTATTAATATAAGTATGGGTCTAGTTCACACTAAGTAGAGAAAATAACTAAAAGCATTAATGAAAAAATAGGTAACTCATTTTAAACCGATGTAAAATAGTTTTTTTATATCAATATAAATCGATGCTAAAAGTAGAGGAAATAAATAAAATATAAAAACATTAATAAAAGAGTGGATCAAATCTATTCTAAATGGATGCAAAATTTATTATGAATCAATGTGGATTAGTGGAAATGAATATGAATAGTAGATTAATGTGAATCTACTGGTCTGAATTTTGAATCACTTTCCACATATTTTTTTTTTCTTTTCTCTTTTTTTCTTCTTTTTCTTCGTTTTCCTGTTGAGTACTTCACCCTCTTCCATTCTCTCGTCTTTCTCTTCTTCTTAAAAACTTCATTATCATCCATGATCTCCTAGCACTCCAATTTCTTCCTATTATTCTTCTCCTCCACTACACAATTGTTCGACCTACAAGTACCCTTCTTTATTATCCTTTCCCTCTTCAACTCATTTCCAATCAAATCCACCATTCCTCTTAAACTCGTCCTTCTCTTCTCATCATGCTTTGATTTCTTAAACATGAGGTTTTAAGCATACAATGTCGAAATGAGCAAGTTCGCACAGTATCGTATATTCTTTTTAAAATATAAAGTGAGTGTCGGTTAGACCGACGCTAGAGTTAATGTTATTTTAAAAATTGAACATTGAACATAAATTACATTAACACTATTAATAAATATAGGTGATAGTTTGGCTGACGTTACTTATAGTTGATTTCACAAATCGACATAAAAAATCATATATTTATGAGTTAGATAAATAGATTTTTAGTCTACACATGGTAATAAACTATTAGGATCAATTTTTATTTTTTTGGGTGAGTTTTTTAGGATGGTTAATCTAACTTTTTTTTGGTTGTAGTGTTCATTTTTAGAACATATATTACATTAGAAAAATAAAACAGTTATTCATGTATAAGAATATGAGTACTTTTATGTTAAAGTTATGAATTTAATTTTGGATAAAATTCATTTTACAAGTTAAGTTTTTAAAAGCGATTCTATCTTTTTTTTCATTCCAAACTAAGTTTCAAGATATAATTATAGTAAAGTTCAGTTTTAAATGGATGTCAACTGAAAATTAAACATAGTACAGAAGTTAATGTTTCCATAGCCCTTTTTTCTCGATAAATGAAAAAAAAAACACTTTTCCTTTTAGTCATTCCTTTCTCTTTATTCGTTCTCTTACTTTTATATATGTCAATCAAATGTCATATGGAAGAATTTAACTTCCCAAATTACCCCACAATTATTATCAAAAAAGACAAAATATAATATTAGTTTATATGTTTTAATCCATAATTTTGATATTGATTTTAAAATAAAGACATTTGAGATATATATGAAATTAAAATTTTTATTCTTAGTATTATTATATAACGAAATACGGTAAATCCAACGGGCGTTGGAATTGCAACAGCCAGCGTTGGAATTGTGACAAGTGAAAAATGGAAATTAAATAAGAATTAGAAGTACAGAACGAGATAAGTAAAGTGCAAGGAGAATCAGACATATATTAATAGTATAGTAGTAGGATGAATGCATGAAATGTAATTAATGGTTTGACAGTGAAGAGAAAGCGAAAGAAGCAGTTATTTACTCATACAACAGACACATAAATGGGTTTGCAGCAATGCTGGAAGAGGAAGAAGCAGCAGAGATTGGAAGTGAGCATGCTAGCTTCCATTATTCATTAACTATTCTTTTTCATTTTATTGTGCTTCAAATTAGTTAATGAGAAAGTGTTTGGAATGAGGCAGAAAAGCCGAACGTGGTGTCAGTGTTCTTGAGCAATAAACATAAACTGCACACT
This sequence comes from Vigna umbellata, assembly GCF_029865625.1. Lineage (NCBI taxonomy): Eukaryota > Viridiplantae > Streptophyta > Magnoliopsida > Fabales > Fabaceae > Vigna > Vigna umbellata. The sequence continues at coordinate 8,897,060 of NC_142168.1, read as the reverse complement.
ACCCGCTCATGGGAGTTTCTTGGACTACACATAAATGGTAAGAACTCCGCATGTCAAATGGAAACTTCGGGTGAAAATATAATTATTGCTAACATCTACACAGGTAATTAATTAACCTTTATTATTTAGAAAATGTGTTTTTAACAAATTTTTTTTTACAAAATTTATGTGATAATTTGTAATTAGTCTGTTTCAAATATATATATCAATAAAAGTAATGACATACAGTCTATTGTTAAAAATTATCATAATCCTTATTATTTATTATTTCTGTCAAATTAACAAATTTGCAACCACCAAGACAATTCTATGCAACAGGTTTTTTTTTTCTCTTTTATCCTTTCTTTTTCTTCCATATATAATTTACAAGTTCTGAAACAGCGAGTAAGGACTAACTTCAGAAAGAAATGACAATAATTGTAATAGAAATAAGAAATGAAAATAAAATTTGGCTTCTAAAATTACAGGTTTAGATTGATAACTAATATAAATACTAATTTAAAATCTAATTTACAAACTTATTATATTTTTTTAATAATATAAACTATTTTAGATATCAATAACTTTTAGTTTATAGATTATTATTTAAATTAGTCACTGACTAATTATTTTTTATTTTTAAAATTGGGTTATTTAAATTTTTTCATATTTTTTATTTTTCAAATTAGTTATTATTTAAAAGTTTTCGTATAGTCATCTAAGCATCTACTTTAAACTTAACAAAGATTTATTAACTTGCAGACTAAGTTTTTTTTATTCTTTAAAGTCTTTTTATTGGAGCATAACTACATCTTTACTAACAACAACATTATAGGTTAAATCCCGAAAACAATACTCACTGTCGATGATAATTGATGATGATTGATTTATCATGTAACCTTTAATTAATTATGCTTAGAAAGACTTGGCCACCATGTTGTATTCAACATACCACTTGTTCTATCCAAAATAGTTCTATTGATATGTTTTTGTCATACCATTATGCTAAGGTGTATAGAACATAAAACTATTTTGTAAACCCTCTTGCTTGTAAAATGTCAAAAAACTCTATCCATATATATTCTTCTCCATTATCATTCCTCAAGCCCTTAAATCCTTTCATAGTTTCAAGCTCTATGCTTTGAATTCCTTGAATATCAAAAATGCATTTGACCTCTTAATGAGTTGCATTCACAATCTCCTGAAGTAATAACGAGTTACAAAAGATATTTTGCCTCTCCTAGGATAATACTAGTATAGTTGTCAATGAATCTAGTCTAATATGTGTTTATTTATGATATTTACTATAACAAACTTTAATCTATGTTGCTTGCTTATCACACATTGCTAGCAAAATAATAAATAAACCAATCTCCTTGGACCCAGGTAAAATATTATGTTCCTGAAGATTTGCATACATCACTTTGACATATCTAAAGTCTACAATCACATCATCACCTCTTCTTCTTGACTTACGTAATTGTTGTATTTTCTTCTTGTAATATATCTCCCAATAACATATACAAATTCACCATGATCTTTTCTACTTTCATCATGACTAGATCCCCTCTCACCACTTTTAAGATTCCACCTTCAGTAATAGATTTTTGTTCAAGTTATTCACATGTTGTATCCTTGAACTATGCTAGTATAATCATATATTTTTATTTTGATAATATTGATTCCACCAATCCTTGAGACATGATCATTTCTCATGAACACAAATCCATCTCAGATGTTGATAAGTGTAAAACCAATCTTGGTGTAAGTCATGTGCCAAGTTACATACAAATCCATGTTTTGTTGATTTATCTCTCATTATTGCCAAAGTCTCTACTTGCTTTGAACTTTCCACCCTAAAAATACTTTGTTTTTTCACTGGATTTTCTTCAAGCATAGCTCCGACAAATCCCAAAACTATGATATATATATATATATATATATATATATATATATATATATATATGATTTATGATTAAAAATATTTTAAAAAGGTGAAGGGACAGGTCAGACTTGATATATATATTCCGTCGCACTACAAAGTCTTTTTCCTTGCGTTTCAAGAAAGCTTTTAAAGGCATCTACTTTATCGAAAAGATTTAAAGAAAATATTGATTTTGTATTTCACCAATTGACCCCCCCCCCCCCCCCCCTCTTGGTGTTAGCCATTCTATTTTAACAACATTTTTTTTTTAAATTTTCTAGAGGGTTTACGCTTCGGTTGGTTTTCTGACCGAGGTAGTAAGGAGGTTATTGCCTCGGTTAAGTGGAGAACCTAGGTAGTATCCTATTTAAGTTTCTGAAATCGTGAAACAACCACTCTTCACCGTTCATCTTCTTCTCTACGCGAAAGAAAAGAAAAACCCCTGTGCGAAATAGAACGCCATCACGTTTGCTTCCATCGTCGATAACCACTGTTTGCCGTCCTCGTCTCGTCCTCTCCGTGTGGTCACCACTGCCAACTGCTTTGGTTGTTTCCTCCGCGACGTTTATCCCTCAGTTTGACACCTTTGCTTCCATCTCCACCGTTGGTACACCATTAACCCCCGTTGTCTTGGCCTCCCTGCATTGTCACCACCAGCAAGCTTGCTCCACCACCTCTTTGCATTGTCACCACGGCTTGACGCCTTCTTCTTGGTGCTTGGTAAGTTCTTGAACCCTCTCCATTCTTATGTTTGTATTTGATAGTAAACTAGTTGGTGACAGGAATGACAATGATAAAATTTGTGTATATTTATTTTGAATTAGATTAGGTTTTGTGCAATGTTGAATGAAATGTGTTTGTATTAAATTGCTTAATAATGATAATTGTTGTATAATTTTGAATTAGGCATATAGAAGTTAGGGGAATAAAATTTTAAATTGTTTTTATTGAATTTGTTGATAATGTAAATGAGTTGATAACATAGATGAGTTGATTTAGAAATTAGGGATATACTATTAGGAGTATAGAAATTAGGGAATACAATTTTTAATTGTTTGTATTAAATTGGTTGATTTGGTGATGAAATAAACTTTAAGGTTAGAAATTATGAGACAAACTAATGTGTTGTTTGTTTTTGTGTAGATATTGTATTTTTGTGGTGAGGTTTTATATCTTCTAAAACACGAATATTCTTCATTGTTGATTGACTTTCACGCTCCCAGGTTCGTATATTCTTAAAAGTTTTCTTTTAATATGAACATATAATATTATATGTTGCATATGTAATTATTTGTTTGGTTGAATATATTGTTGTTGTGAATTAGCCTTAGTTTCCTGTTTGAGATTCAATACAAAAATTATTTAGTATCTCCAGATTTTTTTGAACAAATGTACTTTTCACAAATGAATGGAGAGGAGATTGTAATAATAATTTACAAGTATTTAATCTTGAATTGTCCGGTTGGACAGTTTAAGAAGTGTAATACCTTTTTCATAGTTTAATAATACATATCAATTTTAATATACATGTCTTAAATTTCATGAAAATTTACAGTTGTGTTTTGTATTGATCTTCGGGTGCATATTTGATTGTGATTTATAATCACTTTCATTTCGTGTAACCTGAAGACTAATGCGAAATGCTGGCAAAATTTCGTAAAATTTAGATATGTTGTTTAAAATTTATATGTTTAATAAACTAAAAAAAGTGAATCTTCTTGAATAGAATAGGGTCACACCTTGAATACAAAAATGATCAAAGTCATCATTGAAGATTATTGAAGTATGTAAACAATTTCAGTAAACATGCGTACGGATCAAGGGTGGATTAATTCACCATGCATCAGTGTCGAGTACGAGAGAGGGGTAGAAGAATTTATACAGTTTGCGCAACGTAATGCGAGTTCAAGTGGAGTGGAGTGGAGTGGAAATTAATATAAAAGTGGAGTGGAAAAGTAGATGGAGAAAAATGGATGAAGGAAATAATAAAATAAGTTGGTAGAGAAGATATGATTAAAAAATGTAAGTGGAATAATTAGAAAAGTTGGTATATAAAAATTATTAAGGAAATGAGGTGGAAAAAGTAAATGAAAAAGATAGATGATGTGGAATGTGATATGGAGGGTGAGGTGGATGGTGATGTGGAGAGTGTGGTGTGATAAGAGAAAAGGGGTGGTGAGGAAGTAAAAAAGTGTGAGATTATTTTGGGCCATTGAATTAAGGAATAAAAATTTAATTTCAGGGTGCAAATAGTAAAACAAATAATATATTTTTTTTTTATTCTTTTGTTTTTTTTTATTTATTTTTGTGAAACCTTATTACCCGCACGAAATTGGGTATTGACACATACTATTATATAGTTGAATTACATATTTAGCCAGTGTTTTCCTCACGAGTTTAAGTGACTTCTTTGGAATTGGAGTAGTCATATTGAATCTCTGCATAAAACACAATGATTTCAATTAGTGTATATGAAATCTAAACTATAGAGAAAATAAAATTCAAACCTAAATATTACCGTTTCCCATCCACTGGTGTAATGTGCACGAATAGTGGTCATCATCCAATACATGACGTAGTAACCGCACTCATATGACCCGGTTTGCCTATTACACTACAATATATCATCATAATTATAAAATGTGAAATAACATCATTGGAATGGTACAAAATGTAAAAAAGTATGGACTAAAATACCAAACCTTAAGGTTCACCCATCCAAGCTTTTTAGCCGTTGCAGTAGATCTCCCAAACAACATTATATGTGTTGCAAGGAAACTATTAAATAAAATTGTTTTAGCATACATTTATATAATAAAGAAAGTTGAAACATTGAGGTTCTTACCAATCTACAACATGTCTAAGAGGGCTGGGAGGAGACTTGTGCAATGAACAAAATCAGACAACAGTGTTCTCCGTATGGAGATCATAAGTAGCTGCCAATGATGCCTGAATCTGATAATAACTTAATTGTCATATACCAAAATTAATAAATGAACCTTTAAAGTCAACAAACTTCACTTACCCAATTATATAAGGGGGAAAATATATGTCATTCCCCATTGCAAAGCAGGCGGTGATGTATGCTTGGATATCATCAAATTTATTTCTTTCATGAGTCATATAGGGGTCAATGAACCCATATACATCATTGAACCCCTTCTTACTAACATCAAACATATACCTGAAATGAAGAAATGATCTGATATAAGTAACTTGATAAAAAGAATTTATATAAAAAAGTTCTCATAAACTTAAAGTCCAACAAACTTTAAGTCCTGCATTGACATTAAGCTCTTGATATTTGAAGAGTATCCTTGTAGTACCTTGATACTCTTTAAACAAAGACAAAAACTTATCTTCTCTTGTCTAGACATTGTGTAACATGCAGAGGGCAAATAAGTACGTTTACCAATCTCTCTTGGTGCCAACTCTTCTTGGATCTTCATGTCAACCAAATCCAAACGCGCATTCACTCTATCTTTTGTTTTTCCCTGGATGTTTAGTAGTGTACCAATCAAGCTATCACAAACATTCCTCTCTACATGCATGACATTTATGCAATGTCTAACATCTAACTTTGACCAATATGGAAGATCAAAGAATATTGATTTCTTTTTCCAATGGGTCGTTATAAAAGCATTCTTGGATGTTTTTCCAAATACATGATGTACTCTATTAACTTTTTCAAGAACTTCAAGTCCAGTAAGTGGAATGGGTGCATTATCTTTCTCTTGTTTTCCATTGAATGTTTTCTTTAACCTTCGATATATTGTTTATAAAATGGAAAATAAAAAAGAGATGTGAGAACATTTTTTTTATTTTTTATCATTACAATGAATATAATGACGAATATTTTAATATCTAAAATATTTCTTCTACAAATAAACAAGATACGAGATTTAAAGATGTTATGATTTCTAATACTGTTCATTTAATAGAAAAAGATTATTAAAATAACTTAAGAGAAATTATTCTTAATATTTGTCATAAAAATCACCTTTTGAAAAGAAGCTAAATTGTCTATAATAGTGAGTCATGCGTACCCTATCACTTTTATATGGATTTCAAAACAATAATATATCTTCACGCATTAAAAGAAACAAAAAGGTTAAAACATTTTATTATTTATTTTTCAAAGAATATAGACACTTGAGAGAATATTTTAAAATATGAAAACATGTATGTAGCTGTTAATTAGAAAATAAATATATTAAAAACTAATGAAATCCCCCTTTATCGAAAACAAAGCTATATTATCCTTACATAGTAGTTAGTCATACATACCTACCATCACTTTTATGATTTTCAAAACAATAAGATGTCTTTATTCACTATTAAAAGAATAGTATGAAAGAAACTTAGAGTATTTTATTATTTAATTATTATTACAGAGACTATAAAGACTTGAAAGAATATTTTAAAATTGTAAAACATACAAATTAGAGAAAATGTGTCGGTGAAGAGAGTTTCTACTTTAAAAAAGTTTAAGAGTATTTTATTATTTAATTATTATTACAGAGACTATAAAGACTTGAAAGAATATTTTAAAATTGGTAAAACATACAAATTAGAGAAAATGTGTCGGTGAAGAGAGTTTCTACTTTAAAAAAGTTTAAGAGTATTTTATTATTTAATTATTATTACAGAGACTATAAAGACTTGAAAGAATATTTTAAAATTGTAAAACATACAAATTAGAGAAAATGTGTCGGTGAAGAGAGTTTCTACTTTAAAAAAGTTTAAGAGTAACGAAAGTTTTAAAATGATATTTAATTATTTTATTAATAAAATTAAAATTATATATAGATTTTTTAAATTAATTAATTTTTATTTTACAAAATTAACTAATTTTTATAAATTATTTTTTTTATATTTTTTTTTGTTCATACGATTAAGGACTACTGGTAAAATCAAAGTGAAGAATTTTATAATTCAATTAACCATAATTGAAAATATGGTAAATTTATTTTGTTTTATTTAGAGTTAGTTAAACATTTTGAGGTGTATGTAGTTCTAGAATCTATTCAAATAACTCAAAATAGTTCAAAGTAAATCAATATTTAATTGTGATTGTTATGATATATTCGTGTTTGTTATTTGTTGTCCGTGTAAGTAGTTAAAGTATATCTTTTAAAGAGTTAAATAATGTTGGTGTGTAATGTGAGCTATTAGGATCATGTAAAAAATCTACCGAGGATCCTTGTTCCAAGTAAGGGAAACTTTTATTTATTTTTAATTTGTCTAGTTTTAAGTAACTAAGGAATGACTAGTGATCATGTTTGAACTAATTTGATTGAATTTTGCATTAATTTGTATTTAAATTTGTTTGGATCTATTGATGATTTTATGAGTGATAAAAGAATTGCTTTATGTTAGTGAAAGTAATAGTTATTGTATGAATATGATACTATGATCGGTAAGGATTGAAAACCGATATTAAGAATGGTATAATATATTAAGATATGTCAAATATTCTATTAAGGGATATTAGACAATCAAATATTGTGTTAGTTATAATTTAGATATTATTATAATTTGTGCATCTGTCATTTCTTTAATATATGAAGAATTATAGGATCCTTGTATGTATATATATATATGGTACTCTACTCTTTGAAATAATACATTAAAATTATTTTTTAAACCTTTTATTATGATATCAAAAGTCAAACATTGATATCCTCTACAATATAGGAATCAGTTCTTCTTTTTTTCATTGAATATTTTTGATGGTTTCTTCCGATAAAAATCAATCGGAGAAACATAATTCTGGAACTTCTGCAGCTTCCAAGAGTTGTATTTCTACTGTTGCCGGATTTGTCACTAAGTCAAGTATATCTAACTCTGCCCTTAATCTTTCTGTTGTTACTAAGGGTAGTAATTGGATAATTGATTCAGGTGCTACTGATTATATGACTTGTGATCCTCATACATTTACTAATTTTTCCTCTAATTGTTCTAAAAATGTTATTATTAATGTCAATGGAGTCTCATAAACGGTTGGAACATCCCTCTTTTGGTTATTTAAAAAACTTATTTCCATCACTATTTCATAAATGCAATATTTCTGATTTTTTTTTGTGAAACATGTGTTATAGCAAAAAATCATCGTGTTGTGTTTCCTTTAAGCAATAACAAAACTGATTTTCTAATTTCATTAATTCACACAGATGTTTGGCGCCTTGCCCCACAATCTACACATAATGGAAAAGAATGGTTTATCAGTTTTGTTGATGATTGTACTCGGGTAACCTGGGTATATTTGCTTAAACATAAAAGTGATGTGTGTGATGTGGTTCATTCCTTCTATCATTTGATTGTTACACAATTTAACACATATATTAAGGTTATTCGGTCAGACAATGGAGAGGAATATTTTAAGACTGAATTAATAGAGTTCATGAACTCCAAAGGCATCTTGCATCAAACTACATGTCTTTATTCACCACAACAAAATGGAGTGGCTGAGAGGAAAAATAAACATATATTAGAGATGACAAGATCACTTTTGATAGATGGTAATGTCCCATCTCATTTATGGGGTGAGGCTGTGAGCTCTGCCGTTTATTTAATTAATCGAACCTTCTAGTGTGCTTAACTTTTGAAGGCCTTTTGATGTGTTGTCTGATCATTTTATCCTTCGTCTCATAGTTTATTTACCACGTCATATTTTTGGATGTGTTATCACTTACACCCACATCAACGTACAAAGCTTGAAGAACAAGCGATCAAATGTGTTTTTTTTGGGTATGTATCAACTCAAAAAGGTTAACGTGCTTACCATTCACCATCAAAGAAATTTTATATTTCTATGGATGTGACGTTTAATGAACATGAATTTTTTTATGTTGATTCTCCACTTCAGGGAGGCAATGAAAGTGAAGTGCATAATCATGATGTTAGTATGTTTGATATCTCAGATATAAAATTATATTGTGAAGATAAATTATCGTGTGAGGATCATTCTGTAGGAAGTGAGCCAATCCTAAATATGGACACTTCTCTTATGGATAATACAATGTCTTCTGATCATAACCAATTGACTCAATCTTCTCCACAGGTTCAACTTGATTCTTCAAAGGTACCTTTTGATCCTATCTCTGATAACACTAATTTAGATGAAATTGATCATGGAATTGATTCTTGTTTGCGTGAGACCACCAGCACACCAAACACTGAGTCTACTACTGTTCAATATATTCTTCCACCTCGTTCTAACTATGGTCAACCTCCAGCTAAATATAAACCAGACCTTCAAGCCAAAGTTAAATATCACATTAGTAAATATGTGTCATCTCACAGATTATCTCAGTCATATGCATCATTTGTATCTCAATTATCTTCAAATTCTATTCCTAGTAATACATAGAAAGCTTTGGCAGATCCTAGATGGACCAAAGCAATGGTTGAGGAGATGACAACTTTAGAAAAAAACCAACACTTAGGATCTTGTGTCCTTACCAAGAGGGAAGAAGATTGTAGGCTGCAAATGGGTCTTTACAATTAAGCATAATTCTGATGGAACTATTGAGAGGTATAAAGCAAGACTTCTGGCTAAAGGTTACACTCAGTCTTATGGTGTAGATTACCAAGAGACGTTCGCACCGGTAGCTAAGCTCAACATTGTGAGAATACTTCTGTCGCTAGCTGCAAACCAAGATTAAGATTGGCCACTTCTACAATTTGATGTGAAAAATGCTTTTCTACACGGAGAAATTTCAAAAGAAATTTATATGGATTCTCCACCAGGCATGACAGATTCAATTGGAATGAAGGTTTACAAATTAAAGAAGACTCTATATGGATTAGAACAATCCCCAAGAGTAGGGTTTGGAAGGTTTACCAAGTCTATGAAGGCTTTTGGCTATAGAGCAAGTAACTTTAATCACACCTTATTTTATTAAGAGAGGAAAAGGAAAAATTACAGATTTGATTATATATGTAGATGACATGACTGTTACAGGAAATGACCAAGATGAGATTTCTAGTTTACAGCAATACCTTGCATCTGAATTTAAGATGAAACAACTTGGAAAACTCAAATATTTTTTGGGTATTGAAGTAGCTAGATCAAAACATGGTATTTTTCTATGCCAAAGAAAATATATTATTGACTTACTATCGGAAACTGGGCTGCTTGAAAGTAAACCAGCTGATACACCAATTGAACAAAATCATAAACTCTTTCAATGCTCAAATTCAACAAGCATAGACAGAGGAAGATAACAAAGGCTGGTAGGCAAATTAATTTATTTGTGCCATACACGTCCAGATATCACCTGTGTAGTGAATATTGTTAGTCAATTTATGCATGACCCACGAAAGCTTCATATGGATGTTGTTGAGATGATTTTGAGATATTTGAAGTTCGTTTCGGGAAAAGGAATTTTGTTCTCAAATCATGGAAACTTAAAGGTAGAATGGTACACTGATGCAGATTGGACAGATTCAAAAGATGATAGAAGATCTACCTTTAGATACTTTACTTTTGTATGAGGGAATCTTGTAACTTGGAGGAGTAAAAAACAACATGTAGTAGCAATATCTAGTGCTGAAGCAGAATTCGAAGGCATGACACTAGGTGTATGTGAAATTTTATGGATTAAAAATGTTCTATCAGATTTGAGCTTTAAACCAAATGAAGCTATGAGTTTGTGCTGTGACAATACTTCGGCTATAGAAATTGCTTACAATCCTATGCAACATGATAGAACAAAGCATGTGGAGATTGATAGACATTTCATTAAAGAGAAGCTTGAAGCTAGAATAATTTCATTTGCTTTTGTAAGATCAGAATTGCAGTTGGCTGACGTTCTCACCAAAGGAGTGTCAATAAGATTGTTTAATGAGTCTCTATTCAAGTTGGGAATGTGTGATATCCATGCACCAACTTGAGTGGGGGTGTTAAGATATGTCAAATATTCTATTAAGGGATATTAGACAATCAAATATTGTGTGAGTTATAATTTAGATATTATTATAATTTGTGCATATTTGTGCACCTATCATTCTTTTAATAGATGAAGAATTATAGGATCCTTGTATGTATATATATGGTACTCTACTCTTTGAAATAATACATCAGAATTATTCTTTAAACCTTTTATCATAATATAATTATGTAATATGTTTGTAATGGAAGTCGATGATGTTTCTGTGAATTGTGATTGTTAATCTATCTAGGATGTATCATTTTGGTCAAATTGGTCTATCTAAGGCTATATATACTAGTATATATGTTATTTTTTAACAAAGAAACATGTAAGAGCACCTAAAGGGACCATTTGGCTGATCTGATATACCTAGTAGATTTATGGATTTATGCAAACTTGCTCAACGAACAAGCAATTTGTTAAACAAAAATTAAATTGTGAAAATCTAGTTAGCTCGAATGGTCTCGTTTGTTAGGTGGGCTATGAACCAACTTCCAGTATTCTGAGTCATTAAGCGGGTGAACTCCTTGGACGAAAATTATTTTGAAAATTCCAAAGAGTTAGGAAACTTGGTCTTTAGATAAACCTAGTGTTCACAGAAAAATTTAAAGCAAATTAGTCCCATAACTTGTCGAGCAATCCCTTTCTTCATTGGATGAAAATTTTCTAGGAATAAGCAAATTAGGGGATTCGCTAGACTAGCAGGGTCCATTGGGTAGGTATGCTCCCAATGGTATCTCGCTAGGTAGGTACATGAGCTCATTTGATGAGTGTATTAAGTCAAGTTTAACTTAGAGGCACAAAGTGAGAGTCCTTAGAAAGTTTGTATCAACGAGAATGGATGAGAATTGAAGAGTGAAATTCCAGTGTTAATAATGATGTTAAGTTGAATGGAATATGTGTTTTAATATAAAAATCTGTTGATAAATGTGATTCAATGGTATTATTATGGTGTGATTATATGAATATGGTCATTTTTAAGGAGAGTGCCATATTATATAGTGTAGTATTAGTATTGGAATTTCAGTGTAAAGTCATCATAACTCTGTTAAACTCACGAACTTGATAAAAGATGAAGTTTAAGTTATGAGAATCAGTATGAAAGAGTGTCATGACCTAATGATAAAACTAACTTTATGATAAATTAGACTGAATGAAGCTATTATCTTTTTTTTTTCTATAATCCATTATGAGATCACAAGAAATATGCTTAAATTCATCTTAGCTCCGACATATTATACATATTTTCTAGAACTAATGTCTTATAAATTTATTAGTGTGTATGTGAAAGAATGAATTAAAGATAAATATATAATAAAAACATGAGTTTTATTAATTAAAATGCATGGTATAATGTTATAAAAATAAACAACCTTAATTTTTGTTGTTGTTGTTAGTTATTGTTTGTTACTATTATGATCACATGTGGTAGTGATATTGGACTAAAATAGAATAAATAGAATCCATCTCTGGTACAGTTCTTTCTATCACATCAACTATTGTAGACTTTAACACAAACTTATATATATAACATAATTAATTAATTAATTTAAAATAAACTTTCAAAATAAAAACTATATATTTATATGAAATAAAAATTATTTAAATGAAAAAAGTAAAGTCATGTATTTCATCAATGACTTCATTCAAATGAAAAAAAAATAGAAGTCGTATACCAAATAAAAAAAATGGTTGAGAAAGCATAGTTTGGACAATCCTAGTTTGAGATGTATCATCAGTTGGCTTGATACTAAACAAGTTAGTAATGTCAAGTCGAAGAGGTTACAAATCTAAGTATGAGTGCAGGCTAGTGGATCAAGAATTGCTTATGGTTCAGGTTGACAAATTGAATGGGTGAAGGTGGAGTGTTCACTTTGTTTTGTTGTTGCAACGAAGCATAATTTTGATTTATACTACTCGAGAGTGTAAATCAGAAAAGTAATGTGAAGTCTTTTTGGTGGTCTGGAATGAAGAGAGATGTGGCCCAATTTGTCGCTTCTTGCTTAACGTGTCAGAAAGCTAAGGTGGAGCATCGAAGGCCTGGAGGTTTACTGTAGCCGTTGGATATCCCGGAGTGGAAATGGGATAGCATATCCATGAATTTCGTCACCCATTTACCCCGCACGGTGCGAAGTCATGATGCTATATGGGTGATTGTAGATCGGTTGACCAAGAGCGCTCATTCCTTGGCATCAACCTGAGAATGTCTATGTCGAAGCTGGCGCAACTGTATGTTAAGGAAATAGTGAGGTTACATGGAGTGTCTTCGAGTATTGTATCAGATAGAGACCCGAGGTTCACATCCAGGTTTTGGCAGACCCTTCAGAGTGAGATGGGAAGCAGACTACAGATGAGCTCAGCTTATCATCCCCAGACGGATGGACAGTCTGAGCGGACGATCCAATCGCTTGAAGATTTGTTGAGGACTTGTATTTTGGATCACCTAGGGGTATGGGATGAGGTATTGCCACTGGTTGAGTTCACTTATAATAACAACTATCAGGCCAGTATTGGTATGGCGCCATTTGAGGCATTGTATGGGAGACGTTGTAGGACGCCTCTATGTTGGTTTTAGGAGGGAGAAAAAGTGTTTACTGAGTCAAAGTTGATTCAACAGACTACTGACAAAATGAAGCTCGTCCAGGAGAGATTGAGAGCCTCTCGGAGCAGGCAGAAATCTTCTGCAGACCAGAGGCGTCGACCGTTAGAGTTCGCAGTTGGGGATCATGTGTTCCTCCGAGTGACTCCTACTACTGGTGTAGGAAGAGCCATTCGTGCTAGGAAATTATCTCTTAAGTATCTTGGCTCCTATCAGATCCTACGACGTATAAGGCCGGTAGCTTATGAGATAGCCATGCCACCCCAATTAGCAAGCTTACATCCGGTGTTCCATGTATCTCAGCTGAGAAAATACGTGTCTAATCCTTCTCGTGTGCTTGAAGTCGAGGATGTGCAAGTTAGAGAGGATTTATTAGTGAAAGTGCAACCAGTAAGGATTGAGGAGAGCCCAACCAAACAGCCTCAAGGGAAGAAAGTCAGACTTGTCAAGGTCATTTGGGATGATAGAACGAGTGACTCTACCTGGGAGTTAGAGGATTAGATGAGGGAAACTTACCCCCACTTGTTCTCTGGTAAGCGCAATTTTCGAGGATGAAAATTTTTATGTTGGGGATAATGTAAGACCCTAGAACTTCAAGAATTTACCGAGTTGTAAAAAGTTCAAGTTATAATGTAAAATAGAATGCTGTCAAAGTTTGACATGGTTTACTATTTTAATTATAACTTTTTGTAGAAAATATCAATTGAGTTTATTCTTCTTTTATTGGATAGTAGACTCAAAGAGCTTCGATTTGAGTACTCATACACGTATTTTTGACTTTGGGAAGGGGGTCAACCGGACTGTCAAAGTTGAAACAATTGTGCTGTTGGGAGACTTGCGCCCAGCTTCCTTTCCTTTGGGGCGCCTGGCGCGACCGGTATCAGTTTTCAGATCTGATATAAGTGGGAATTGCGTGGAAAGTTGGGGAATATGCTCCAGACCTAATCCTTGGGCCAGAGAGGAGCGTGGGCAGACATCCTTTCCAATTATTAGTGCTTCTTAGTGGATTAAGGGGCCATGGTGTCTCTTGGGACAGATCTTCAAGTGTGGGAGAAGGAGAAATGGGTTCTGCACTTGTAGGAGTGAAGTTCTTGCTGCAAAATCCGTGAGAGAGGTGAAGTTGAGAGCTTCTGGAGTTGCAAGGAGGCCAAGGTGCTACAAGTCTTGTGGAGATGGATTCAAGGTTTACAAAGGAAGTCTTCAAGAGGTAAGGGGAGCTAGATTCTTTTCTCTGGAATGTATGATCTATACATGTGCTGATCTCTGTGTGACTATGCTGTTTGAGTGAAATTGTATTTTTGATATTTGTTGTATGAACTGTATGCTAGAAATTTGTGACTGTGGATGTGGTTGGGTTGAGATGATATTTAAGATTGGTATGTTGATGTATGTATTCTGTTAGAGGGGTGATCAAGTGGAAGGAAAGGAAAGTATACACTGTTTTGAACAAGCTGATAGAGTTTTGGGTCATTTTGAGAGGAAGTGAGGTAGGGATTATTAACACATTTGGGTTGTTGGGATATCTTAGGTAAGTCATTTATGACTTGTTAGAGTCATCACACTGATCAAAACAGGTGTAAAATGGTTGTTGTCAACTGGTATGGGGCTGGACGACTTCTGGTTCACGCCTAGCGCCCTTTGAGGGTGCCCAGGCGCGAGAGTCTCGCAAAAAGTCGCGCCTAGCGCCCTACTGGGCGCGAGGTGTTCGCAGAAAGTGGCTTTGTCTTTATTTTTGATAGTTTTTGGGGTTCCGGATGTCCGTTTTGGACGTTCCGGATGTCCGTTTTGGACGTTCCTTATGTCGTTTTGGAGGTTTTGAACCTTTCCGGAACTGTTGGTGATGGTTTCAAAGCCATTTCCTTTGTCTAAGTATGAGTTACGGGGTTTTATGTTGTTTAGTGGTTCTCTTGGGACTGTTATTGTCTGGTAATGTGTATTGGATTGATTAATGTTGTTTGCTTAACAAATTGTCATGTATGTGGGATGGTTGGAATGCATAGTATGATGGGATTTAGTGGGAAGTATATGAATGTATGATTAATGTTGTTTGCTTAACAGATTGTCATGTATGTGGAATGTTTGGAATGCATAGTATGATGGGATTTATGTGTGAAGTATGTGCATGTATGATTAATGTTGTATGTTTAACAGCTTGTTATGTACATTATGTATGAGGTATGAGTGGTTGAAAATAACGTGGTTGTGAACTATAATGATGTATGTGAGTATGAATTGGACATCTCAAGGAGAGATGACTGAAAGTGATTGTGTGGGGTGTTGTTGTTTTGTATAACTGTATAGAGCTTTGAACTAGTATGTTTATCCCTACACTCAAAGCATTGTTCATGCTCAAATAGAGAAGAACAATGTAAGTGGTGAGAGTAGAGGGAGGTCCTCGTCTATAGTCTTTGAATTTAGACATAGACAGGTTGGGGGATTTACCTTGCTAGTGTTGGGGTAGGCCAGCTGAAGTATGCAAGTGCAAAGACGACCAATAGTTCGACAGTTATACAAATCCGGATGAGTCGTGTGAGTGTTTGAGTCATGGTTTTAAAGGGTATGTTGTTAGTTGTTCTTTTATATGTGATTTAGCATGATGACATCAATTAATTGTACTATATGTATAACATGCTTTTTATATCTAGCTCACCCTTGCTTCTGTGTTGTGTGCTGCTTGGGTATGTTTCTTTGGCGATGATCATCCACTTGGATGGGAGCAGATGTTGTCGAGAAGGTTCCCTTGGAGCAGGAGTTGAAGGACACTAATGCTGCAGTATAGTCTTTTAGGATTTCTAATTTAAGTTAGTGTTATCTTGAAATACTCTAAACTATTTAAGTTTTAAATTATGTTCTTTATGTGGATGACTGTAATGTCAACTACGAAATTACTATTCTACTCTGACTGTTCTCTTTATTGGAATGATGACGTCCTTATTATATAAGTTGTTATATAATTGGGGATGTTACATATACCAAATCACAACTTGATTTTATCTTGAAATTTTAAAGTCATACCTATATATATATATATATATATATATATATATATATATATATATATATATATATATATATATATATAAAACTACTCATTTCAGTAAATTAAAAAAAATTACACTCATTTCAAACTGAGTTTCAAGATAGAATTATAGTAAAAAGTTAAGTTTAAAATGAATTTCAACTTAAACATATACACAAATTAATGTTTCCATAGCCCTTTTCTCTCAATAAGTGAAAAAACATTCTTCCTTGGGTTTCCTATCTCTGTCATTCACTTACAAACATTCACTTACTTTTTCTTTTTGTATTTGTGTCAATCAAATGTCAAATATGAAAGAATTTAACTTCCCAAATTACCCTACAATTATTATCATTAATATATTAGTTTTTATTTTTTTAATGCATAACTGATTTTGATTTTAAAATAAAGACATTTAGAGAGATATGAAATTAAATATTTACTTTTTAAAGACTAATTTAGAATAAATAATGATAACTGTTTAAAATATTGGTAAGAAATGTGAAAATTAATTTAAAATTTAATTTATAAATTAATTATTATTTTTTAAATATAAAATGTTTTAAATACTAATAATTTTTAGTTTATAAAATAGTGTTTAATTTAGTTAATAATAGTAATTAATTATTTTTACCTCAAAATTTTGTTATTATTTAGTAATTTTTTTGAGGTGTAACAAAAATTATAATTTATCGAATTTAACGAAAATAATAAGGCCTTGTTCACTTGAGTGGATTTGAGGGAGAGTAATTGAGGGGATTTGAGAGGATTTGAAAATAAATTTTTTTGTTGTTTATTTGAGTTAATTTGGAGGTAAGTGAGAATGAATTCGGGAGTAAAGAGTAAAGTTTGTGAGAATTAGTTTAGGATTTGATTGACGTGACAGATTAAAAAAATTTACTTCTAAATCCAATCTCATTTACCTCCAAATTCACTCAAATAATCAACAAAAAAAATTATTTTCAAATCCTCTCAAATGCCTTCAATTACTCTCCCTCAAATCCACTCAAGTGAACAAAGCCTAAGTTTTGATGTGTAAATAATTAGGATATGAGAATATGAGGTTTGAAGTAGTTATTATAAAAATATCAATACGCTGTTGAATTTACTTTCTAATTTTCCAAACTGTATAACACTACAAAAAAGTAGGGCATTACCGAAGGCCAGAAGCCCTCGGAAAATGCCATAAGCCGTCGATAAAGGGTGTTTACCGAAGGCTTATCGACGGCCAAAAATCCTTCGGTAAATCTCTTGTCGCTAATAATTACCGAGGGCTTTTGCCCTTCGGTAATTACCGAGGGCCAGAAGCCTTCGGTAATTACCGAGGGCCTAAAGCCTTCGGTAATTACCGAGGGCCAAAAGCCTTCGGTAATTACCGAAGGGCAAAAGCCTTCGGTAAATTGCAGAGAAGGTTTCAGAGAAATGGTATTTCTTGTGCATACCAGACCTGTATATCAAATTTCAATTACAAACAGACCTGCATATCAGTTTTCAAGCACATACAAACATGCATAATGTGCATCTCAAAGATGCAATCAATTATCAATATCCATTGAACATCAATTAATCCATAGAACATCCATTAATGTATAGATAATGTAATTATAGTTCAAATATAAAACAATTCAAAGAAAAGGATGTTTTTAGTACCATAAGAAATTAAATGACTACTTAACTTAATGAAGGAGTAGCCTAATACATCAACATACAATATACAGGAGCATACAATAAATACATCAATATACAGTAGATCAACATTCACTGGTGGTCTAAATGCAGGTTTGCACTTTTAGTGTATTTTAGATACTACTTTTAGGTTCTTAGTTGTCAAATTTCGAGTTTAAGCTACTACTTTTAGCTACTTCATCTATTGTCTATTCGGAATAATTAATAGCTATATTATGAGCATGGCTTTATCACTTTCCAAACATAAAAGTCAGACAAAACTCCTAAAAGTTCAAACAGAATTCATCATTACAAACTACACTTTTAATATATGAAGCAACTTCAATAAGTTGCTTCTGTCAGAGATGTTATAAATGGTAAAAACCCATATGGAGTTTCATCTTTAATAATTACCCATATTGTTCATAATATGCACTTTCATTTTCAATTATAATATGGTAGTTATTGACAACAAACACTGCATCTAGAGCATTTCCTAGATTATATTTCAGTGCCTACTTCGTTTATAAACTTTTCTTAATTGCCTATTCAATCTTTGGCCATCTAAGTTGTGAAATTGAAGTCTAAAATTTTGTGTTGTCCAGTAACCATTTATGGTGAGTTTATGATATACTTTGGTGCTAATCAGGTGTTCCTTAATGTTGTTTTAAACTTAGAATCAAAACCAACATAGGGCTGACCCAGATACAGATAATGAAGGTTAAGTAATGATTGACACAATCAAAATTCTACTGTGGACTGTTTAAGTTACCTCACATAAGTACAGGTTTTAATATTTCTCCTCTGAAGTTTTCAAACAGCAAGCTAAAGCTGAAAAATTGCACTAGAAATGGCTAAAAAAATGGGACTACAGTGGTCAAAATGAATGCCACTGTTTGTTAGGCTCAATTGAGACTTCAAGCAAGTTTATATCATCTAATTGGATGTGTGCAAACACTTAAACAGCCAAGAAACAGATTACACCACAAAATCAGTGATCCACTTCCAATTTTAGGCAAATTTAGTGGTTTAATGGGTGATTGTTCATAAACACGTTTGGAAATATAAATTGATGTTTTTAGCAACTTTGTATCATCAATTTGAAGGTGTTTAGACACTAACCTAGCAAAGACACACATTGCACTCAAAACTCACTAGTTCACTTCCAAATTAAGGCAAAATGGATGGTTTAGGAAGTGATTTTGCATATGAGATCAAATTTGACCAAATAAACAGTGCATACATGTTTGAAAAGGTAAAATACACTTCCACAAATGTTGAAACTGCACTGAAATGGACAGATTTAAAAAAAGACCACTGTTGTAGCCAAATGTGCAACACTTTTTACACAAAATTTGCACCATAATGTAGAAATCAGTGGAATCAATACTCAACAGTACAATCATTGACTCAAGGAAGTCCTTATACACTACATCTAACTGTAGAGAATGAGTTACAAGAAATTTTAAGTACCTAAGACACAGGCAATGAAGTGAGCACGGTGAAAAACCCAAACTGAAACAGTGAACAGAAACATGCTATCATAATTCATATTATCACTAATGTCATCCTGCTAATGACTATCACCATTATTGTATACTTTTTTATGACAATACTCACTAAATAATTCATAAATTAATATTTATCTTACTTTCTTATACCATAGTTTTATCTACATCCTTATATTTTATCACATATTGAACAATAAAATCATCTAAACAATATATATAGTACACTTCATTGATTCAAATAACCCATTATTAGTTTGCTAAACTACAAACCAGTACTGCACCATTATATCATAAAACTGGTCTTATATCTATATACCAGTGGTTAACAGAGTGATTCATTTATGACTGGGGTTAAGAGAGGGTGAGGCAGAACACAACAATAATTAAATGGACGAATGAGGGTGAAATTGGTATTGTCCATTCCTAATAAATGAGCATTTCTATAATTGTCTATAACTGAAAACGATGGATAACTATCAACATCAAAAAGAAAATCCTAAAGCTAACCTACACAGCCTGGCTTCCACAATTTTAAGTAAAAAAAATTCAAACTCATTTTCCACACAATGTTATCCTGTTTTTTACTAATACTATACTGTATCAATTTTCTTAATTATTTGGACCAGTTAGTGACCACACACATTTCCTGTTGAACACATGAAGAATGAAGTTGGAGAAAAAGAGCCACAAGTACAGCAGAGTGAAGAAGAACCGGGAGTGTCAAGGGAGAATAGTTGATTCATTGTTTGGGAATGAAGAAGGGAGTTCACGGCTGGAAAGAATTCACATAATCCATTAGCTTGGATGGAAGGTCTCATGGCCAGGCTCCAAGATGGTCCAGCAGCTCAACACTCACCACATCATTCAGAGGCAAACAGAAGAGAGAAGCCACACACTCAAATGTAAATTATTTGTTTATTTGGCATGGGAATACACGTAGGAAATGAGGGCAACTTTCCCTTATTTTCAGAAAAGTCGAGACTCTTTTCATTATGGCATGCGCAGGGAGAATGAAGAAATTCTGAACATTTCCATGGAAGCAGCCACAACACACTGTCACTGAGAAACACACAACACTCAAAGCACCAATGGATGATAATGGGAGACCAAAAACATGGGGAAGCTGGCTGGAACAAAGGAAAGAGTGCACTTCCAAGAATATAAGGAGGAAGCAGACCGTGAAAAAGGGGTTCCACAGAGAGTCACGGCTTGGGAGAGGTCTCTCTTCCAGGAGTCCAGAGCAGTAGTGTAGGATTCAGTCGTGTGATTTCCACTAGTGTAGTGTAGTTTTCTTTCATCACCAAAACTGTACTGTAGTGAGGAAGATCATGCAGGGAATAGGATTTGAGGCTATCTAGAACGGAAGCAGCTTCATAACAAAGAAAATGAGCCACTTCGAAGAGCAGTTCAAGTAAGGGAAGAGTAGATAGGTTCATTGTAATCTAGTGGCCCTTGATCCACAAGGCAAATTGTCCTCCCTTATTGCAGTCCATATGATATGGATTTCGAGCAATTTGGCCTTTCACAAGTGACAAACAAGATTCACTATGGAAGCAAGATATTTGGAGCCTTCAACTGCTTGTTGATGGCATTGATCCTACAGTTTTAGAATGGGTAACAAAATACTCTGCCCATTTTATTTTATTTCTCACCGTTGTTAAACTTTTTCTTCCCAAACTATTTATCACTAAACCATACAAGAAGTATCAACTACTTTTTGCAGTAATATTGTCAAAACGCAAATACACTACTGGATATTTAACTACAACTATACAATACAACAACATAATTTGATGCAATTGATCGAAGCAATAACTTACCTCCACAACAGCGACAACCTTAGGTATTGTACCACCTCCGACAGCTATCTCGCGAAGCCCTTCTCACCGACAGCCCCTGGATTAGCCTCCTCGCCAACTCCAACCTCTGCTCAAAACCGCGCCACAACCCACTGACCCGGCACGACGTACCTCCTCACGCTGCCAAAGGATCGTCGTCAACAAATCCTAAGACAACCACCGTCCACAACCGAAGGCGTCACGCCAATGCCTCCGTCCTTCAACCGTAGACGCTTTTCGACAATGGAGAGGAGCTCCAGAATCACCAATGGTGATGGCGGAAACGTAATGGACCTTGCTTTCGTAGGGATTACGGTTGGGGGACAAGGGAGAGGGGAGAGGGAACTCAGAAAAGGGGACCTTGCTTTCGTAGGGATTTTCAGAGAATGGAAGAGGGAAATCCCAAATTCAGATTTCATTAAGTCAATGCCTATACCGACGGGCGAAAGCCTTCGATAAATTTGTTGCCCAATACCGAAGGGCTAAAGCCTTCGGTAAACACCAGCCCAATACCGAAGGGCAAAATCCTTCGATATGTGCTAATTACCGACGGTCCAGAAGGCCTTCGGTAATAGTCCTTCGGTAAACAGTGCATTTATGGTAGTGTAACTTCTAAAAAACAAATTCACTAATTCTTTATGTTTTTAAGAATACGTTTTTTTTTTCAAATCTTATGAATTTATGGAGCTACTAGAAATCTTTTCTTTTTTTTAATAATGTAAATTCATTAAAATCTAAACTATGAAACTGTAATCATAAAAATATTTTAAGAAAACATTTCTACACTGCTTTTAAAAAGCAAAAGATTTTTCACATCAAAATAGTTTATTAATTCGCTCCTCTTTTTTTTCTTTTTCAAAAGTTAGTCATTTTAATCCAACCATCAAAATGAAAACATTGACTTGACTTACACACGACACACTTTAATTTGTGTTATTTAAATTATTCTGTCGAATTTAATTTTGTCATAAAAATCAATGTTACAAATGTGTGAAAGTGAATGCTAAAGAATGTTTAATCACCTTTAAATAAACATATAGTTTTAGAAATATATCCCTTAACTTAAATATATAAACTAATTTTAAACAATTAAACAAACTAAATATATCTATTTTAAAATAGAGCTACCAAATACTTTTAAATTTAAAAAACAAACTAAAATTAAATAGTATGACTTTAAATAATAAAAGTGATTTAAACATTATTAGTGGTAATGAGCATATTTTTAAATAAAATTTTTTAAAAGGTTTATAGTGTACGTGGTCGAAGACCTTTCGGTCCTATCAACTAAGAATTAGAAATGATTGATTAACCAAACACATACATGATATCTCATATTAAATACCAGATACTAAATATTTTGTGTCCAGTAAATGTTACATGCTAATTATTGAATACTTTGTAAAAGTTAAACTGTTTATCGACTGAGGACGGCACCCCAAGAACTAAGCATAATATGTTTTATAAAAAATGTTGATGACTAGATATCGAGTATCGTGTTCCTTAACCAAAGACTAAGTATCATCCACCGATGGATGCACTTCTCACTAGAGTCAATGCCAACCACTATAAATTATTTCTATTTGTAGAAGACATCAATATACCATATAACTTAGCCAAAATTGCTACACATTAATACAGGTAAAATAATCATTGAATCAATGGATCCATAATCAATGTCTAGGTAAGTGTTTATGATTAGTAAAATACTTTGATCAGAATCTCTAATTTTGAGACTTAAATGTTAAAGAATATTTTACTGAGGAATCTTATATGAAAAAAATTGCGAGATGAAAGGAAACTCTTTAGATAATGTATGGACTATATTTATAATAATAATAAATAATAATTTATTATTGAGAGACACACTAATTCGAGTAGAAAGATCGTAAAACCAAAGAAAAAGTTTAGTTGTTTGGTTTGTCGTGTCTTGAAAAGCAAAAGGTGTGTATGGCACATATGCCAAGGAACACATGAAGGTTTAAGGGTAGAAAATAAATAAAACAAAAAATGAGGCCCTATATATGCATTATATTGGAAGTGTGTTTAACACGCAATTCAGAAAAAAATGGGCAGATCCATTTTTCTTCTTCACCTTATGCTTTCCTCATTTCTCCTTTTTACTTTCTTCCTGGAAGCTGTTCCTGGCAGCAGAAAGGCAAAATTATTTTGCTAACTATTCCTTTGTTTAACAATAATTTGCAGCATGAAATTATGGGATGCTACTGAATTTGCTTCTTCATCATCTCTCATATTTCACCAATCTCTGATTTTGTTTTCAGTTATATATTGTATATTTGGGAGCTCATTCTCATGGTGCCTACCCCACTTCCGTTGATCTCCAAATTGCTACCGATTCTCATTATAATTTATTGGCTTCAGTCCTGGGGAGGTATAAAAATCATATTTTAACGTGTCATCTTAGATGTTAATTTTCATTACCCACTTATATATATATATATATATATATATATATATATATATATATATATATATATATATATATATGTGAACTTTTTTCACCAATATAATCAATAATATTTATAACTACAAAAAAAAGTTGGAGATAACTATTTTAAATAATTGATTTTATATGATACTTTCTTTAACATGTCCGCACGTACTCATTTTACATTTGAAGCATCTACACTATGTACTTCAGAAGTTAAATCTTTTTTTAATTTTCAGAATAATTATAAATATAAGATTAAAGTATAATATTGTAAAGTAATTTCATAAGAAAGAGTTATATTTAAAATTTACGA
This sequence comes from Vigna umbellata, assembly GCF_029865625.1. Classification (NCBI taxonomy): domain Eukaryota; kingdom Viridiplantae; phylum Streptophyta; class Magnoliopsida; order Fabales; family Fabaceae; genus Vigna; species Vigna umbellata. The sequence goes on along the minus strand of NC_142168.1, from coordinate 8,872,824 downwards.
TTAAATTTTAAAAAGAAAAAAAAGAAAAACAAATACCCTTTTAAAACACAAATACTCATTCAGCACGTACTAAAAAATAGTTTTCCGTGATACTGTAAGTGACAGTATGTTAGGCTTTTTGAGGTGTCTTTCATTCTTTGAATGTTAATTAGAGTATTAATACTTAAATAAAAACCATTTTGTGGGAGTTTGAAACGAGCTTACTATAATTCTTTAAATTTTGTAAAATCTCACAAAATATAAAAATTTAGAGTAGTGTTAAAATCAAAACAGATTAAAACTTCATGCAACTTACTAAATTCTGTCTGCACTAAAAAAAAATATTAAAAAACATTATCTGTGAGTTTTTTTTTTTATTTGTTGAATTAGTTAATATTATCTAATCATTATGGATATCGCTACTTTCAATATCTTTTATCTTCTGTATCTCTTAGATCTCTGTTTCTATCTCCTGAATTTCTCTTTTCACAAAACCACTATGGCTATATATATGTCTCAGGTTGCTAAATGCATACACAGTAAACAAACCAAGAATCACAAAAGGTTATTAAGTCTAGAACACTGGTATTTTGACAATATAATTTTTTTACTACACTATTTCTCACTACTATGATCATTGATTCAAGTAAAAGTTGTCGAATAATAGTCCAATGTGTCAAATAATTTATTTTCTTTTAAGTCTACGAGATAAAGAAATGAACATATAATAGTAGTAGGATGGATACATGACGTGTAATTAATGGTTTGACAGTGAAGAGAAAGCGAAAGAAGCAGTTATTTACTCATACAACAAACACATAAATGGGTTTGCAGCAATGCTGGAAGAGGAAGAAGCAGCACATATCGGCAGTGAGCATGCTAGCTTCCATTCATTACCTATTCTTTTTAATTTATGTTTTGTTTGAAATTAGTTAATGAGAAAGTGTTTGGAATGAGGCAGAAAAGCCGAACGTGGTGTCAGTGTTCTTGAGCAATAAACATAAACTGCACACTACCCGTTCATGGGAATTTCTTGGACTACACAGAAATGGTAAGAACTCCGCATGGCAAAAGGGAAACTTTGGTGAAAATACAATAATCGCAAACATCGACACTGGTAATTAAGCTTTATTATTTATTATGTGCTTGAGAATCTGTGTTCATTCTTTAATTCTGAATTTGGCGTTGGATAGGTGTTTGGCCAGAGTCAGAGAGCTTCAGTGATGAAGAATATGGTCCCGTTCCCTCCAAATGGCGTGGTGGTAATGTCTGTCAAATTAACAAATTTTTAAGCAACAAGACAAATCTATGCAACAGGTTTTTGTTTTTTGTTTTCCTTCAATATATATTTACAAGTTCTGAAATAGCTAGTAAGGACTAACTTGAGAAAGAAATGGCAATAATTGTACAAGAAATAAGACATTAATTTCGTGGGACCTATTACAGTTTGTTTCTATCCTTGGAAGACATAATTCAATTTTCTAATTTTGTTTTTTTTATGTTTGAGTCGTTTCGGACTTGGCTACCACTACCCAAGACCTACTTTAATAATTTTTTTTCATTAACTAAAAGAATATATTTAATATAAAAACACTTGTAATGTTTCAATCTACATAATCTATATAAAAACGTTTGACGAAAAATGTTGAAAACTTCTAATTATTTCAATTTTACAAAATTAAAAACTCAATTAAAACGTCACAAAAAAGAAAGAGATGTATTTAAGATTTTGAACAAAAAATTAAGACTACAGATACATTAAACTTTTTTTTTATTGACAAAAAGAATATATTTAATATAAAAACACTTGTAATGTTTCAATCTACGTAATCATATATATATATATATATATATATATATATATATGTATGTATATAATCAAGTAGAAAAGAGATTAGATCAACACTTCGTAGATTCTAACCCTTTGTAATGTTAGTGTTTAAAGTAATATACCTTGAAGAAACATCCTACTGCCACACCTCTTTATACATATATTCCAGAAAAGAAAAAAAAAAATGCCATAAGTTCAAAGAATGACCGAAATTGATTTTGCCTATTCTTCATTTGTTGGCGTACTTACTCCCCCTATCATAACAATCAATTTGTGGTTGAACTCTTTGTTAGACTACATCACCGTCTCTTTGTTCTCCTCATGACTAAAAGATTCATGTCCATATTTGTCTCAAGCATTGTTATGTCCTTTCTCTCCATTGTGAGATTTTGAAATTGCATTTCTTCACATTCCCTGCATAGCAAGAAACCCATATGGAGGAAAAAACTAGCAATATCCAGTTATCTTCCTCCACACATTAGAGATAAAGTGATAAATGCAGAATTCTAGAAACATCATACAAACATAGAGTAAAAGTTGTATTGTTTTTGTATACTCTATTATGAAATAAAGTGATCTAATTTCAGGGCAAAAAAAATATATCCATGAAACCATTAGAAGGACATGGGGAGCCAACTAAAGCTGGATTACACAACTTTAATAATCTACTAGTGTTTCCTTTTTATCTTGTCCCTGTTGATGTTCCAGTAACGTGGATTGCTTGGTTCACTAGTTGACCAAGAAAGATAATCTGTTCGCATCATATAAGACATTTATTAGTGCGGCTTTGCTAAGTTGATAATAGGACTAACAAGTGAATGGTTGTTTGTGCGTATGAACAGAAAGCTGATAGGAGCAAGATTCTTCAACAAAGCTTTCCAGGCATTTAACGGCCCACTTGTTGCCCCGCTACAAACAGCGCGTGACTTCATGGGACATGGGACCCACACTTTATCAACAGCTGGGGGCAATTTCGTCCCAGGCGCCAGTGTATTTGCGATGGGTAATGGCACCGCAAAGGGTGGGTCCCCGAGAGCACGAGTTGCAGCGTACAAAGTGTGTTGGAATCTGGCGGACCCGACCGGTTGTTACGGCGCAGATGTGTTGTCTGCTATCGACCAAGCCATCGACGACGGTGTCGATCTCATAAATCTTTCAGTTGGTGGATTTCACGACGTGACCCCCGAAGGAATACTCACCGACGAGGTTTCCATTGGAGCCTTCCATGCGATTTCTAACAACATACTTTTAGTAGCCTCTGCTGGAAACGATGGACCAGTACCTGGTTCTGTGGTGAACGTGGCACCTTGGGTCTTTACCATTGCTGCTAGCACTATAGACAGAGACTTTAGCAGTACCATAACCATCAACAACAATCAACAGATCGAGGTATATGCTATTCGTAAGCTAAAAGGATCTTTAACACCTCAACTACCGCTTTAAGATGCCAATAGGACTTGTCCATTCTCTTTAATCAACATTTCGGGATTAAGATAAGAGAAAAAAAAAAGTAATTAGGGGTGAGATTCTAGTAGGTTTTGTTATGGAAATTAGTTACAAGATCAAGCAAATAAATAAAACTAAATTTGTATCATACGTGCAGGGAGCGAGTCTTTTCGTAAATTTGCCACCGAATCAGGCCTTTTCGCTGATCCTCTCCACCGATGCTAAACTTCCTAATGCTACATTTCGAGATGCGTAAGAACAAAACCTTAATATTATAGAAATGAGTGTTTTTTAGTTGCATTTGTTATTTGCTGTTGTTTACATGCATGCATATATTGGTGCAGTCAACTGTGTAGAGCAGGAACACTGGATCCAAGAAAAGTGAATGGGAAAATAGTGTCATGCAGTCGGGAAAAGATAAAATCTGTTGCGGAGGGTCAGGAAGCTTTATCTGCAGGTGCAAAGGGAATGATTGTGAGCAATCAACCGCAACAGGGAACTACACTTGAAGCTGAGCCCCATGTTTTCTCCGCTGTGGGCCACCCTTCCGACCATGGCAACCCACAATCCGATCATATAAGTCCTCCTCCCCATGCTGCTATAGACACTGTACCTACAGAATTTCAAATAGCTGACACGTGAGTATATAGTATATCCTCAGAAAAGGAGTTCATATATATCATCCCACAAAACAAGTTTTAATACACTCATGTTTCACAATGATTACATTGACGCATATCGTATCCTCGTTGGTTCGATATACTCATGTTTCTTAATATATCCTTCACTTTAAAAGTTCTATACTGTTTCCAAATTATATGCTATAGAGAACAAAAACAAGTGATCAATTTTTCATACATGCCCACATCTACATTTCGCAGGGACCCTTTTAAATCAGGTGCTACCATAAAATTGTCTCCAGCACGAACATTATTTGGAAGAAAGCCAGCTCCAGTTATGGCTTCATTCTCATCTAGGGGACCCAATAAGATGCAGCCAGCAATTCTCAAGGTGCGGTGCACATCCACACCAATTAACTATTACCATTTGATTAACTGGTATCATCATATATGTATATACACTGAATGTGATTCTTTATTTCAGCCAGATGTCACTGCGCCTGGTGTGGACATACTTGCTGCCTATTCAGAATTCGCAAGTGCATCAACCTTGCTAACAGACAAACGTCGTGGATTTAAATTCAACGTAATGCAAGGAACTTCTATGTCTTGCCCTCATGTTACTGGCATCGCTGGACTTATCAAAACACGTTATCCTAAATGGAGCCCTGCTGCTATAAAGTCAGCAATCATGACCACAGGTGCCCTCTAACTCTTACTATAACTTATAATTAGCTCTCCATGAAATGAACTTTTATTTATTAAATCGTGCTCTCACTAAATCATGCATATTGCAGCAACCACACTTGACAACACTAAAAGAAAAATACATGACGGGTTTGTGAAAACAGTGGCAGATCCCTTTGCTTATGGTTCAGGACATGTTCAACCTGATCTTGCCATAGATCCCGGCCTCGTTTACGATCTAGGCCTCACTGATTACTTGAACTTCTTATGCGCTTCTGGATACAACCAAAAACTCATTTCTGCTCTCAATTTCCATAAAACTTTCATTTGTTCAGGCACTCACAGTGTAACAGATTTGAACTACCCTTCAATCACATTGCCAAATCTACGCTTAAAAGCTGTAACCATTGCTCGCACAGTAACAAATGTTGGGCCACCAAGCACATACACTGCCAGCGTCCAATTGCTTGGATATAACATTACCGTTGTGCCAAGTTCCTTGACTTTCAGCAAAACTGGTGAAAAGAAGACATTCAAGGTTACTGTGCAGGCAAGCAGTGAAACAAAGCGGAGAACCTATGAATTTGGGGAATTGCGATGGACAGATGGAAAACATATAGTAAGGAGTCCTATTACAGTAAAACGCAGATAAAAACATCTTCAATAGAGTTGGTTGGTTGTGTTGGGATCCTTACTTATCTTAGTACTGTGTTTAAATGTTTCACTCTGGCTAGGATCTCATGTAAATAATAATAAATGCCAGTGTGTTTCTTTTTCTTTTAAGCCGTTTTCGGTTTTTATGGTATGTATCACTGTGTAATGTATTGCGTGTTTTAATCTAAAGGGAATAAACTTTCTAATCTTGGTGTTGCAGTTTCAAAATTTTCAGTAAAAATGTTAACAATTGCACAGTATCGTGATATTCTAATTAATAACCTAGGAAGGTTAAATATTAATTTATCGTTAGATTTCTTTCCTTTTTCTCAGAGGCGTACATGTGCATATGCGGTGCTAAAGGAAACCAAAAATTCCAAAATTTATAAGATTAAAGTAGAAATTGATTACATTATGTGAATGAGCTACCTATTTCTAATCATCCCTGCGACAAAACATAACAGACTTTTTTAAGCCGATTATTTGAGCCAAATTGATTAAAAATGTATGATTATTGAGCTTGATTATTAATTTATTTCTTGCTATAATTTCCATGTGGATGTAATCACCCGTAGGAAGTTAGATACAGAGAAACAACACGTTAAGCAATTAATCCAATACAAAGCAAAAACAATTAACTAGATGTTGTACTATTGGTTGGATAGCATTTTGTTGATTTCCATGATGTAGTTGCTTGACAATCTATCTAAACACAGAGGGAAAGGTGACTTCACAATACACTAGAAGTTGGATTTGAAGTTTACACCGGTTAATCTAGGATGAGATTAAATTTAACAGCCATAACTATATTTCATAATTAAATTTTAATGAAAGTTATATAGTTGAGTTCTACTTAGTTGTACTTTTTTAAAGAAATAATACATACTCTACTTGAGTTCTACTTTTTTTATATATAAATCATTAAATCAATTACATTCGTGAAAATTACTACACAGCTTTGATAATTATAATTTAATGACAAAAGTAATAAATGAAGTATTTTCAAATTATGTAGTACATTTTTGTTAATATTAATTTACACCTTAATATATAATAATGATTATAATTTAATTTTTTTCATAATGGTTAACTATAAGACATAATAGTATTTCATTTTTATAAATTTAATCCCTTAAGAATTAAATATCAGTATGTTTAATAATTATAAACAATATAAAGGGATATAATAAAATCGTCATAAAAGTTTATAAAAAAGATCAGATACTGATATATCACATTTTGCTTTGTTTCACTCATGGCTAACTGTTTTCAACTATAACACGAATGTAATTTATTTTGGTTAAGAATAACATGACACCACACGACAAGTACATATTATGATATGACTTGTACCGCATATGCAGCATATCAATAGCAGGGTGATGCTGCATAATGTAATTCGACCTACCGCAGCTGCAAGGATAGACTTTATTTGTGATGATGATTGAAGTGATGAACAAGTGATTGCTGCAACGTATGCATGTGCCAAAAATCAAGTGATTGTTGCCAAATGCATATACCAAAAGCTTGAGAGTGTTGTAACATCTATAACAGTGTGAGGATGAGTAACACCCAATCCCCCTATTATTTGAACCAGAAAATCTAGTTGCTCTAGTTACATATACATGATTTATTACAGTGACAAGCTTACATCATAATACAAAGGATAAATGGTGAACAAAACAAGAAAAACTTAAGTAGTTGTATGTAGTTAAATACTGCTTTGGAGGAGTTGTGCAAGTCTGATATTAGGGAACTCATCTGCTAAAGGTGACTTACCCATCATAAGCTTTTTGGACACTTGATCCATTGTTGGTCGAGAACATGGATTTTCACTCAAGCAAGAAAATGCCAAGATTGCAACCAAAATGACATCCCCAACAACCGATTTAAGAGGAAGAGGAGGTCTTTGGTCTATCACATCAATTAGTAGCAAGTTATGAGTTATTGCTGCTGAAGATGAAGATAACAAGGAAGATATGAGATCCCCCGGATGTTTCCCCATGATGATTTCTAGACAAAGAACTCCAAAACTGAATACATCACATTTCTCAGTCACTTCCATTGTCTGGGCAAACTCTACAATAAACAAAAACAGCAGTTGGTTATGCTAAAAGTTTACCAACTGATATGTTCTAAATGGGTTTGGTATTTGCATATATATACCACTTTTGAACTTAACTTCTTAACATTCATTGGATTCATTAGCTTATCTCCTCTACATGTAAACAAGGGTTAAACATAATTTGAACGCAAAGTGCTGGAAATTAATTGCAAAAAACAGAGATAATTCCAAATCATATTTCTAAATGAGGAAAAAGGATCCAACCTGGAGCTGCATAACCAAAGGTGCCTGCAAATGTGGTCCAAGTGCTTGCACCAGGTTTTAGAATCTTAGCTGTCCCAAAATCAGAGACATGAGGTTCTTTTTGTGAATCTAAAAGAATATTCTTGCTGGATATGTCTCGATGAATTATTGGTGGTGAGCAATCCTGATGCATATAGGATAAAGCATGGGCCACACCTTTAACAACATTTACTCTCTCTTCCCAGTTAAATGAAGCTGCTTTTTTTTCATTGATTAGTACTTGATCCAAGCTACCCCCTTCCAAGAACTCGTAGACCAAAAAGGAGAACCGTGAATGTGAGCAAAATCCACATAGCTTTACAATGTTACGGTGCCTGATTTCTGTCAAAGCTTGAATTTCGTTTTCAAAAGCTTTAAAATTAGGCTTCTCTTCATCTGTTTCCATGTGAAGTTTCTTCACCGCAAAAACCTGGCCTGTTGACATCTCAGCTTTGTAAACCGATCCTTGCCCTCCAAGTCCAATCAGATATTTTTCGTTGAAATTATCGGTTGCTTCAATGATGTGTTCAAACATAATTTTTCCATCGTGACTCCATATGGAAAACACTTCTCCAGTGAGTCTGTTTCCGGAATGCACATTTTCTTTACCATGTATATCTTCCTTTCTTGCTTTTCGACAGAGAATATACATTGAAACTGACACCCCACATAACACTAGAACAAGAGCACCCAAGAAAATAAATAATGCTATTTGAATGCCCTTGTGCCTCTTCCGACTGTGGTTGGCTGGGCAACGCATTAAGCCAGTGACATTGCCACACAAGTCTCTGTTATTTTTCAATGATTCAATCGAAGCATTTAGAAAGGCTTCGTTATTTGGAAGTGGCCCTTCTAACTGGTTGTATGATATGTTGACAGAAATCAAACCTGAAACGCCATCAAAACTGGATGGAATGTTTCCAGAAAGACTGTTGTGAGAGAGATTAAGCCACTGCAGTTTCGTCACCTCTCCAAGCTGTTTTGGTATTGTTCCACTCAACAAATTCCCACTAAGATCAAGATATTCAAGAGGCTGAAATTTGCGAAACTCCAGGGGAATAGTTCCGTTTATTTTATTATTGCTCAAAGTCAACCTTCGTAAGTTGGGCAATTCTACAACTTCTCTCGGTATTGTTCCACTCAACTGGTTACCTCCAAGATCCAAATCTTCAAGAATTTGTACTGATCCAATTTCTTTGGGAATGTCACCAGAAAGATGGTTGTTGCTAATCTCAAGTTCAATTAACGATTTCATATTCCCTAATTCCTTTGGAATCTTTCCCTTCAAGTTATTAGAAGAAAGGTGAAGCTTGCCAAGTTTGGTTGCCTCAGCAAGTTCGACTGGTATACCACCAGAAATGTTATTGTTGGATATCTTTAAGGTACCAAGATTAGGACACTTCCCCCAGTTTGATGAAATTTGGCCATAAAACTTGTTGTCGCTCAAATCAATGTATTCCAAATTTGGATATACACCAAAATCTTGTGCTATATCTCCTTCCAATTGGTTCCCTTCCAACCTGAGTCTAGTAACACTAGAACAGTTCTTCAAGCTTATTGGCACCGGACCGGTGAAACGGTTGTGGTGAGCACTAAGGGAGTTTAGGGTCCCAGCAGAGCAAATTTGAGGTGGCAAATGGCCTGTGAAATCATTCTCAGCAAGTAACACCATAGACCAGTTCAGAATGTTATTCAAGACTTGTGAAACACTGCCATTGAGTTTGTTGAAGGACAGTTCTAAAATAGTGAGGTTTTTCAAATTTCCAATTGTGGCAGGAATTGTTCCGGTGAGATTGTTGATTTGGAGACTAAGTACTTTCAAATTGATCAAGTTTCCTATAGAGGGAGGAATTGATCCAGAAAGATTGTTAGAGCGTAAAAACAACCTGGTGAGCTTGGTCAGGTTTCCAATTGTGGAAGGAATAGGTCCAGAAAGGTGGTTGTAATCAAGTCCAAGTGTATCTAAATTGGCCAAGTTTTCTATGGAAGCAGGGATTGATCCAGAAAGATTATTGTTATCAAGAAAGAGCAAGGTCAAGTTAGACATGGTCCATAAGGAGGATGGAATTGGCCCAGATAAAAGGGAGTTATTGGAAAGGCGAAGCAAATTTAAACTAGACATGTTGCCTATTGTTTCAGGGATAGTACCAGAGAGAGAATTTCTTGACAAATCAATATTCTTAAGGTTTCTCAACATTGAAATTTCTTGAGGAATGGAACCAGAAAACTTATTAAATTTAAGATTTAGAAACTCTACCTTGTACAACTTTCCAATCTCTGGTGGAATATGGCCAGAAAAACTGTTTATGCCTAAATCTAGATATGTCAAATTGTACAGGTTTGCTATGGAATTAGGAATCTCACCGCTTAGTTGACATTTGTACAGATCAAGGCCTTGTAAACTCCTTAGTGTCCACACTTGTTGAGGGATGGAACCATTGAAATAATTTGTAGAAAGATTCAAAACATTTACTCTGGTCATGTTACCAATTTGTGGTGGAATGGTCCCATAAAAGGAGTTGTTATAGATATTTAGGATGAGTAGGTTAGGAAAAGCTGAGAAATTGAGGGTGTGAAGGGTACCTATGAGACCATAATTTGAAAGATCTATGGTGGAGATGGACTTGGAATCGTTGCAATGAATTCCTTCCCATTGGCATGAAGTAGAACCTGTCCAAGTTGATAAGAGATCTTGGCTGCTATTATCAAAGCTGTATTTCCACTTTAACAGTGCATTTGCCTCACTGTTATCAGTTGCAGCTTCATCACCAACAGTTCTTGTGCTGGCAGCAGAGGCCAAAACTACTGTTTTGGAAAACCAAGCAAGTTGGAGTGAAAAGTGTGTTAGAATGGCCAAAAGAAAGTAAGAGAGAATCCTCCATAAGGCTAGAATCTTGATGGATTCCATGGTTCAAGTATAACTGGATTTTGGGATGAAGAACACTCATTTAAAGGCTGCATATTCTTGTAAGGGAAAGGTGTATTATTGTGAAGATAGAAATTGGTGAAACTATAATGTGCTTATATGTGGCATGAGTGGACCCTTCTGACATGACTTCACCAAAACTTTTCAACAAGAAAAGTTATTCACACAAGTACCAATCTCCAACATGATTTTTCTATCTGCACAAAAAGAAGAAATCATACATGGCATTGTCAAGAACCGAAAAGATTCCTATCTTGTCAAATGTGGCCGCGATAATGGGTACACTTGGAAGTGTAGAGTTGAAATCTGACAAAAGGAAACAGATTTAGGTGATTAGAATTGTAGTAGAACCTCATAAAGTGTGTTTTAAGAATGGTATCTATCATCATAACTTTGACTCAAGGATGATATATAAGTAATGATGTTGGCATATTGATAATGTTAAGATGGGAACAACCACCAGCAGCCTTTGCCATTGCACATTTCTTCCTTTTCAGATTCTCCAGAAAGCCCAAAATTTGGTATTTTTCACTTGATATGTCTGACAAAAATTTATAACAATTTGATGCTATAACAGAGATTATCTGTTTCATGTCTAGAGCTATTGAGAAATATCAAGGCAAACCCAGTACTTTCTTTCATTAGTTATGCTGATTAATTGCAATTAACAGAATAATCTACATGTTCATTAAATTGATTTTCATTGCCATTTTTCTTTTCAACTATTGAAATTATTATTTAAATTAATCGTGATTTTAATCTCAATGATAATCATGATTAGTTCTGTTAATTAATATTGGTTTTGTGTTGACTGGTTATTTTCATCATTTAATTAAACTTCATTGTTTAATTTTATTTTGTTGTAAGACATGGAATATTCATTCCAATGTATGTTGAATGGCAAATACATTTTTGTTACAAATTAAACTTCAATTATACATGAAATTTATAAGATGATTATGTTAGTAAATGTTTAAATCTATAACCTGCAAAAGCATTAGAAAAATAAAGTTTTTAATAAAGAAAAAAGTTTAATGTTTCGGTAGACCCTATTTTCGTTCAAAATTTCAGATTGATTCTTTTCTTTTTCAGCATCTCAATTGGGTCTTAATTTTGTGAAAATTACAACAATTAGATCCTTGTCGTTAGATTGAGTCTAACCACGTATGGTTGACATGACACGCTGACGTGAAATTTTATTTTTTTATTAAATATTAAACTGAGCCAAGTTATCATCCTTGACACATTATTATCTTTTACCCCCAGAAATCCTAGCATTTCCCCTACCATCCATCGTCGGACCACCAATAACAAAGCTGCCGCAATGTTATGTCAACCATACGTTAATGTCGTTGGACCCAATTTAATGACAGAGGTCTAATTGTTGCAATTTTCATAAAATAAGAATTCAATTGAGATGCCGAAAAAGAAGAGAATCAATTTAAGATTTTGGACAAAAATAATCACCTACCAAATAAAAACGAAATAGAAGGGAAATGGGGATTGAGCGGTGGGTAGGGTCTTGGGTGAAAAAATGGTAGGTAGGAAAACAATGTTGGGAAAGTGATATATTTTTAGGAGGTTTGCAGAGTAATTGAAAATAGGATAATGAAAGTAGTTTAAATTATAAAGGATAATGAAAGTTAATATTAAAGTAATAATTTCTTTAGAATGTTACAGGACTGATGTGATTAATGATCATTTCTTAATATCTTAAGAAAATTGTGTTTTCCATTGAGCTAATGTTGAAGAGTCTAACAAGTTAGAATAAAAAAGAGAGGTTTAAATTTTTTTATTTGTGTTTTATGAGAAGTTCAAAACAAAGAAGATGTAACACTCTGGATGAAACAAATCATACTAGATACCAATTCGATTTTGATTACACCATCTAAAGAGAAAGAGTCCTTATCAATGGACTCACGTTCAAAAGAAGATTATGACACAAGAAAATTTTATGCATTTATATGCTAAATTTGGTGTTTTCAGTAAACAAGGATATTAAGAGAATAAATCACTCTATACAAACTGAATTTACTGTTACAATGAATGAAATATATTTATATTTCCTCTTTTATGTTGTGATTGTTTATTATCTTATAATGTAAATATAAATTAATAATAAAGAAACTGTATATTTGTATCTCTTACGAAGACGAATTAAAAAACAAACACACACACACACATATATATATATATATATATATATATATATATATATATATATTCTTTTCACATAATCTCGTTTATAAGGGGAAAAAAAGTTTACATAAAATTTATGAAATTACACATTTATTCTTCAATTTATATGATAAATTTTATATGTGAAAACAATGTAACATGTTATATTATATATCCAACATAATCGAATGTTTATATGTTACGTTATATGCGTAAAATAATTGATTACATTATATAATATTTTAAAATAATATAAATAAAATATTAAAATAAGAATAATAAAATCATAAATAATTATAATATAAAATATTAATAAAATTAAATTAAAATAATAATATGAATAAAATTATAAAATAATAAAAATAAAAATAATAAGAAATTTATAAAATAATAATAGTAATAGTAAAATTATTAATAAATCATAAAATAATAAAATTAAAAATAATGGTAGCAATAACTAATTTATAATAATATAATAATAAAATCATAAAATAATATTCATAAAAATTGATAAAAACAATAACAAAAGTAATTTATAAAATAATAATAGAATTGTAATTCGATATTTGATTCAACATTTAATTAAAGTTAATTTTTAATACTAAGGATATTTATAAATATAAAATCTTACAATTTTTTTTAAAATTTATTATACGGATCAAATCACTTATAAACTTTATTTTTCCTTCGTTCTCTATCCACTTTCTGTTTTCTTTCACTCTCCACATATTTTTCCTTAATTTAAATAACTTCAAACTTTACAATCTTTTCCTTATTTCCTTTTTTTTTCCCATACTTTCAAATCCACTTTGTAATCAATTAGAGATATCCTTTTAATCTTTCAAAAAACATTTTTTTAGTTAGAAATAAGAGTAAAAGTAAGAAAATATTAAGTGACTTAGCATAAAAAATTATTTGTGTTATTTATGCTGAGAGGAGATAAAATGGATCAATAAAAGTGATTCAATGTATTTATTGTAAATAAAAAATTATAGTAAAAATATTTATGTAATATTTAATATTATAATAAAACTTCTTAAGAATTTCTTAAAAGATACCTCAATAGAACTAATTGGACTAAACTATATAAAAATCAAATGTTTTATTGTTTTTTCTATTAAACGTTTTACTAATAGCCTTTTTCTATAAGTTTTATGAAAATATTTTGAAGTTTTTTTTTAAGAAATCCCTTGTACCATTTACTTATATTGTTTTACAAAATTTTCAGCTAAAAGTGCTTTTAAACTTTATTAAACTTTCTCTTTTCTAAAAGGAACATTTATTTTCAATATGAACAAGTCCCCACTTAAATCTTTAAGAATGGTGTGTCAAGCAGTAATATAAAAAAAAATGTTTATTTGTAAGTTTTAACCATTGCAAGTTAATTTAAAAATTTTCACCACAATGTAGTGCAAATAATTTCTTCATAGGTTTGATTGACAACAAATTGTTAATAGTACATACTATATACTGTACTCATGTTATACCACTTGAGACAATTTGAGCTTTTCCCAGATATATTTTTTTTATCACCAGCACTTTAAAATAAAATAAAAGTATTGTAAAACTATAAATGTATGACCAGACAAATCAAACACACTTACATATGGAATTCATTCAAAGCATTTTAGCCATAATTATTAGGGTTGAAAGTATCATCCAAAAATCCATTAAGATTTAAAGTTTTAAGAAGATATTAGAAATGGCAAGTGAATATTAGTTAAAAGCATTTAGACCATTAATTATTATAATGTGCAATTATTGTGGTGATGATTTTGTAAGATGTAGTTGTGAGATGTTTATGTGTGGTTAATTATGTAGATGAGTACACTTTTGAAAGTTTTGGTGAAAGAAACAAGCATACTGAAGAAATCTTTTTCCAAAGTTTGCATTATTAGGTCCCCACTTCTCAAACCTCAACCACTTTAAGAAAAAAACGTATCATGCTTCAGAGAAAGGAACTGTTGTCTTTTGGATCAATTTCATATCATTGATCCAAAGACAAAACAAAAAATAAAACACCTAAGATACAAATTTCGGAGAATAACATGAAAGAATGAAAAGATTAACAACATTCCGATGATCATGATGTCTTTATCAACTTGTTATTTCCAGATTAAAAAGCTCGTATGGGAAGCCATGAAAGAGGCTTTATTGGATACCATGATAGAAACAAATATGCAGAGAGAGAATTTGAGAATAAAACTGAATCTTCTTATAATACATTAATTTCCATAGAAAACCAGAAATGTTTATAATACATGCTCTGAACATAAAGGTTAGAACAATATATATACCAAAAAGTTGTTATAGTTAACAAAACTATCAATCATATTAACAAACTCACAGTATAAACTCAGATACACTAGTAACAAGGGTCACTGGAAATCTTTTTGTGATGAAAAGGTACCGAAGCCTAGTTCAAGTTCGAGTTATTATGTACAAAATTATGTTTTTCTTTTTGCCTTCTTAATGCTTCAACTTGAATGTTCTTTCATAAGTCTATTAAAACATGTTAGAAATGAACTTTAAACCTAATTCAATCCTAAAAATCGGTTTGTAGAATGAGATTTACATCCACTTATAAACTATGAATTGGTCTTATTTCTAATTGATGTAACACTTCGAACAAAATATTTCATGTTAATTTCCATTTATCTCGAACACATAATTATCTCTTGTTGTGTCTTATTTACGTACATTTTGCAAATAATATATTTTTTAACACGAATTAACTTTACAAAAATATCTATAAAAAATAATATTTTATTGGCTATGGTTTCGGCGTAGCGTCGAGATCAATTTTTTTTTTATCTCTTCTTCCAATTCTAACTCCAACTCCAAATTAGGTTAAAACTTCTCTAACAGTATGTGTTTTTTACTGTTTAATTAAACTAAAAAAGTATAAATACGTAATAAATCTGTTTAGTATTTATAGATTTTGAAAAATAATCTTGTTTAACTTTAACATAATCATTTTTAACATTAATTTTCGTTTAACTCAATCAACCACTCAACTAGCTGATCAACTCTTTTGGAGTTAGAATCTGAATCTTTCGGTTTTCTCTTGACTGAACTTCATACTATACACAACTACTTTCATTTATCCTCTTTCATTACATTTAGAGATTCTTGTTCTAAATTCTTACATTAAAATTGATATATGTGATTAATACTTTCATCCATTATGGACCACATTCCTCCTACACAAACATGTTGCCATGTGTTTGTACTTTATTATCTTTTTGTTGCATAACTTTAATCATTATTAAAAAAATATATATTTACTAGGTCGATAGATATAATTATTTTTGTTTTTGAGTATGATCGGGACCACCACTTCATTGATAGATTTTGAAGCATATGAGTGGCTTTACGTAGTATTAAATATTCAACTTTCGGACGCACTAACCTAATACGGGAAACATCGTTTTTGGTGCACTCACCTTTCTTTTTCTCCTTTACAAAAACAGGTGTGGACCAAATACTATAATAATCTAAATATTTTTATGCAAACAAAATTACCTTACACTTCCTTTCGTAGTTACACCAAATATTACAGAGAGCAGGTTTGATTGAATTGTTCTGTGAAAAAAGAAAAAGAACTTTGTACATATTCATGAAAAGGTGGTTGATGTATGTTTTCAACACAATGTAATTAAATATATTGTGTAAAAAAATAAAAAACTTTCAAGCTGTGTTAATATTATCATATAAATAATTAAATTAACAACAGTAAAAATAATTACTAAAATTATTCTTACTAAATAACATTATGTACATACAGATAACGTCTATGTTTTCTCCAGCGAAATATTTAATTACAAAATAAATAAAAAAATATTTCAAATAAAATTATAAAACTTATTTATATTTAATTTCATAATTATAATAATAATAATAAATATTATTATAAAAATAAGAAAAATATCTAAAAATAATTACTTAAAAAGTGATATTAATAAAATCGTTATTTTAATTATAAAAAATTATTAAAAAGGTAAAATTGAAAAATAAATATATGGAAAAATAAATCTCCTTTATATGTAGATATAGATAAATAAAATATATATTTTTTTACCGAAATAATATATCTTTTCAATTATTTCTTGTCTTTTTTTTTTCTTTCCCCTTATCTTTCTCTTTTTTACCAAATGGAGTTTTAACTTAAAAAAAGTTGAACTACTTATGTGTACCCACACATCCACCTTTATGAAAAGAACAATATATCTTCATTCATTAGATAAAAGTATTGAATGGAAAAGAATTTCTTAAAACATTGTTGTTTGTTTACTAGTACAAGGTTTATGAATAGTAGGTGAGAGAACAAAAAATCACTTTTTTCGAAATAAAATAACATGAGAGGTACCACTGTTACATTATGGTTTTATTTGTGGAATGGTACAAGGGACTTTTGTTTTGAATTTTAGATGCTTGAAGTTGGAAAAACAACTTTAATTTAGTTTTCTAAAACCAGCCTTTTATAAAAATAATGTTTTCCATGATATATTGACCAAGTTTTCAATAAAAAAATCTTTCAAGAAAATATATTTAATTTTACGTTCCAGTATAATAAAGAAATTGTAATTCATGTATCTCTTACAAAAGAGAAACAAAATTTTCTTTCAACGTTATTAAATTAAATAGATTATATATAATTAAATATAACAGAAGATAGTAATATAATACTTAGTTAAAAAAGGCTATCACTTTTATTATTTTATCATTGCAAACAAATATTTATTTACCCACATTATGCATATTAGTGATTAAAGTGTTTCCTTTTGTAATTATGGACATACAAAGCAAATATATTGTTTTGAAACAACCATACACCAAAAATAGAAAATAAAATTTAAATTTTTTTCTCATGACAAAATATTTAAATTTTACTTTTTTATTTTTAATTTTAAAAATTATTCCCCTAACTCTTTAAAAGACAAAACAATTACGTACTCTACAGGTTGATGGCACAAAATTTATAGTAATCTTTATCACTTCAACTTTTTTCACTTGAGTGCTTTACTCTGTGTACTACCTCAGCCATTAAATTTACATCTAGAAGTTACTCTTAACTAAAGGTATAAAATATAGGTTTAATCATTCGTGAAGTCCTTATTTGAAAAGAGAATCTCAAATTGATCTTTTTCTTTTTTAGTGTCTTAATTAAATCTTTATTTTGTAAAAATTGTAACAATTACACCTCTGTCGTTAAATTGGGCCTAACGGTGTTATAGGTAAGTTGACGTGACATGGTGATGTTAGCTTTAAATGACGCTACACACCCAATCAACCAATGGGAGGCAGCCCCCTCATCAGATCTTGCCACGTCAACTTCATCTCTTCCACCAGAAACCCTAATATTCACTTTCTCCTTCCTTATGCCGCCATTAATATCCCTAAGCCAACAACCACCTCCTGTCACCACGAGCTCCACCAAAAACTTGATAACTTTTTGGCAAGTATACCAAATCGTTACAAGTAATACAATGAATAAGTAAAGTATCGTTCTTCCAAGGGAATTTAAGTCACATTATTCTTTCAAGATTATTTATCAAAATCAATTAACAAGGATAACATTTCGATTTCAATTTGTGAAAATGGCATAGAATTAACAGTGTAAAAATTTAAGATTGTAAAATTTGAATAAATATCACTGGAATTGGTCTTTGACTAACATTATAGTAACATCCTGAACAAAATACTTCTCTATTCAAGCATTCACATCAGCGTATCTTGATTTAATTCCTTAAAACAAGTTCTAAAATTATCTATTAAATTATTAATTCCTTAATTAATTTAACAGATAACTTTGCATTACGTTCAGATGTTGAGAATGACCAAAAGCATAGTTACGTTCAGATGTTGAGAATTATTAATTCCTAGCGTAGTTACTTTTAGTTGTTTTTCTAACGTTTCTGTTCTAAAAATACTTCCCATTACAAAAGAACGTTTAAAATTAATTATACTTCCGTATAATTATAAGCAAGTCAAGAAAAGCACAAGAACAATCACATATATTGCACAGGAAAATTACATTAATGTATTGTCATACAACCAATTCCAATGAACAGAAAAACTAGTCTCTCCTAGACATCTAGAACGTATTCTTTCAGCAATTCCTTGTAGAAAGTGAAGTCTTGATGCCTTGAAATGTCTCCTGAAGTTCTCCAATATTTTTCGTGCTTTGTTTGTGTGTTAGAAGATATTTTTTGTCTTTCTGTCACGTCTTTTTAAGCCACTTAACTTCATTAATTCGCTCAGCGCGCATGTGTGTATGCGCTGTGCGAATTTTCTTAACTGCTGCATTTCAACTGATGTTATTCGCTCAACGCACATGTGTATATGCGCTGTGTGAATTTTCTTAACTACCGCACTTCAACTAATGTTATTCGCTCAGCGCACATGTACTGGTGCGTTGTGCGAATGTACTTCTTCTGGCAGTGCGATTTATGGCTTGCGCTTTGCGAGAATTGACTGACAACAGTCTAAATAATACAACCTTTCCTGTATAATGTTTAACATAACGTTCTACTACCTATTACAACTTTTCAATAAGGAACAACATGAATAATTACAAGATTGAGCTCATTTATAAGTGTAAAAACAACTATTTTTCACACTTATCAATGTGTCGCCATAATCCTTCAAGAACCCTAATCGCGAGCTTCTCAAATCCTCCATCTCTAGAAACCTGTAGCAAATTAGAAACCCAATTAACCCCAATTTTTAGAAACTCTCAAAAGAACCACGACATTTCATTACGAACTTAGGCCATTGTTACGCAATTAGTTCACATCAGTAACCATTCTCTTCGTCACAGAACCACCACAAACCATGGAAAACAACCACCATGAGCATCCATTTGCACACAGAGAAACCTAGAAACAAAAGAAAAACCCAATAGTAAACATAACCCACCATCTTTTTCGCAACCTACGAAACCAATTAACGCACCACTGTGAAAACTCTTCCTCGTGCATCCACTAAATCGGACCACCGTGACTCACCCAGATTGCAATCAATCTTCGCCTTCCAAAGCGAATCCCCAAACCCAATCACAAGTTTGTCTACCTAGTTTGCGTAAATCGCGCCTCTGTCTTCCTCGAGCAACCACCACTGTGAAGCCAACCTTCATTCTCGTTCCCAAATCGCACTTGCACAGAAAACCCAACAACCAATAAATTACACTCAAGCAATCCATGAACCATTCTTCCTCACGAACACCATAAAACCCATTTATTATCGCACCACCACGAGTTCTATAGCCAGAATTCGCGAAACCCTAACTTGCAATAAAAGAACCAAGCAAGAAACCCAGAATTGTGACTTTGTGCCACCATCAGCGAACAACACCCTTCTTCGCGATGCAATCAACCCCTATGCACAAACCTTAATCTGTGCAACGTCAGCATGCCACGTCATTTAAAAAACTAACAAAATTAACATCAACATGTCCCGTCAAATTGAATATAACGCTGTTAAACACAATTTAACAGTAGAGTTATAATTATTGCAATTTTCATAAAATAAGAAACAAAAAAAAATTAATTTGAGATTCTCATCCAAAATAAGAACTTTTCGGGAATGATTAAACCTAAAATATATTATATATTAAATATGAAAGATTAGTATTACAGTTATCTTCTTCAATGGAATGCCGTGATCTTTTCAGTTTATTTAAAACAAAAGGTATTAAATTTAATTGCATTTTATGCATATTGACGTGTTTTTTTATAAATTTGAAATTTAACATCCAGTTATAACGGAAGATACGTAGTAATTAATATATATTTAAATTATAAATTTAAAATTAATTTAATTTTATAAAATTAGTTTAGCTAGATACAATTTATATTCTCATACATACTATAATTTAATCTTATCTAATTAATATCTAATTAATATGTGTACTAAAACAAAACTGAATTTTTACGTTTATTATTTTTGTCTTTTTATAATTGTTTTAGGTTAAATATAAATTCGAAAAAGGTGAATTTACGTTTATTTCGTCTGCTCTTGTGCAATGGAGGCCCTACAAAGGTCAGAACTCATGCCACCCTCGTTTGTAGTAGGTGCTTTTGTCTTCACAATGTGAAAGAGAAGGTGGAAAAGAAGTTGGTGTTATGGTTTTTTAAATCACTTTTTACATTTGATCTTCTTATCATACATCAATTTTAATTTTTATGTCTAATCCATTTAGGTCAAATATAAATCTGACGCATGAAAATTCGACATAAATTTATATCTAACTTAAATGAGTCAAACATAAAATATTTATAAAATTATAAAATTATAAAATTAAAAAATTATTTATCAAAATATCATCACACATTTTTCATGTTTTATTGAATATGGATTGGTTGACGTAAAATGTTATTTTTGCATTAGTGAATTAATTGTAGTATTAAATTCAAATATAAAAATGAACATCTTCTCGTAATAAATCCTAGTAATAATAATAATATAAATTTTATAATTCTTATATCATATTAAAATGATAAATTTAAATTTAATCGAATCGTGTATTAATCTTAAAATGAAATGTACTGCTACTTTTATAATGAAATATGTTATTATAAAAAGAATAAATGAGCTAAAAGAAAGTTTTAGAGAGAGATTGACGAAGAAAAGAAAAAGTTCAGTTGTCTCCTTATTATATTTTAAAAGCAAAAGCCATGTCATGCACATTTCCCAAAGATCAAAAGAGAAGATTTAAGGGCTAACAAACAAAGATGTCCTATAAATATGCATTTCATAGCTGGTAGGCATCATCACAAGAAAACATGGGCAGCTCCATTTTTCTCCTCCGCCTTATACTTACCTCCTTTCTTCTTTTCACTTTCTTCCTCGAAACAGTTCATGGCACCAGAAAGGCAATCAAACTGCTTTTTTGCTTATTGCTCATTCATCTGACACCAAAATTGTAGCACCAAATTATGATGATGATTTTTCTTGTGATGTTGCTCATCATTC
Source organism: Vigna umbellata (assembly GCF_029865625.1). Taxonomy (NCBI): domain Eukaryota; kingdom Viridiplantae; phylum Streptophyta; class Magnoliopsida; order Fabales; family Fabaceae; genus Vigna; species Vigna umbellata. The sequence goes on along the minus strand of NC_142168.1, from coordinate 8,851,180 downwards.
ATCATTGCTTATTTCACCAATGTTTGATCTTGTTTGCAGAGTTACATTGTATACTTGGGAGCACACTCTCATGGTTCCAGCCCTACTTCTGTTGACCTCCAAACTGCTACTTTTTCTCATTATCATTTACTAGCTTCAACCCTCGGAAGGTATCAAATCATGGTTTCTTCTGTAATTTTTTTTTATCAATTATTGTCCTTTTATACATTCAACTTTCAAGACCCAATCATATATTGTTATTCTCATATTGTTTTTATTCAGTAGTTATTCGTTCCACTAACTTTAATTTCATAATTTTACATAAAAAAATAAATTTATAAAATAAAATAATAAATTTTAATTGTTAATGCTTTTCTTGTTAATATAACTTTATTTATTCACAGAGAAATTTAAATAAAAAATGAGTAACAATCAATCATATATATATATATATATATATATATATATATATATATATATATATATATATATATATATATATATAGATTAGATATCATATATAGTACTGTCTTTGTCCCATTAATAAACAAATTAAACTGTCTAAATCCATACTCACGTGCTTTTAATATCCTATACCGTGGATTACCCACATGTTTGGGGGTAAGACTTTTACCATTTCTACTGATATTATGTTTAAGGGTAAAAATACATTGTTAGAAAGAAAAAAGAATCCCATTAAAAAAATGAGTATATATCTGTACCAATAATGATTATATGAATAATCGAAAAACCATTAAAATAGCTATGAATAACAATGATTGATAAAATTAATGAATATTTACGCTATTAATATAACTACGCGACAAAAATCATTGGAAGAATCTTTTTGGAGATTGACTATAAATAATTTACTCTAACTTTTACTCAGTACGTCCTCTGCTGATAAAAAACAAGCTTAGTACGTCTTTCTCGCGTAGCCTTTTACAGTTCAAGCATGTAAACTAAGTAAGTATATTAACTTAATTGCGTTGAAATTAAACTTATTTGATTAGAATGCATAGTACACAAACTAACAATCATAAAAGGTTCTTAATTAGGTCTGTGACATAACAAAGAAATGAACATATAATAGTAGTAGGATGAATGCATGACGTGTAATTAATGGTTTGACAGTGAAGAGAAAGCGAAAGAGGCAGTTATTTACTCATACAACAAACACATAAATGGGTTTGCAGCAATGCTGGAAGAGGAAGAAGCAGCAGATATTGCCAGTGAGTATGCTAGCTTCCATTCATTACCTATTCTTTTTAATTTTGTTTTGTTTAATATTTGTTTATGACAAAAGTGTTTGGAATGAGGCAGAAAACCCTAACGTGGTGTCAGTGTTCTTGAGCAAAAAACATGAACTGCATACTACCCGCTCATGGGAATTTCTTGGACTACAGAGAAATGGTAAGAACTCTGCATGGCAGAAGGGAAGCTTTGGTGAAAATACAATAATTGCAAACATCGACACTGGTAAGCTTAGTTATCTATTATTTGCATGGGAATTTATGTGCATTCTTTAGTCCTGAATTTGGCGTTGAATAGGTGTTTGGCCAGAGTCCGAGAGCTTCAGTGATAAAGGATATGGTCCTGTTCCCTCCAAATGGCGTGGGGGTAATGTTTGTCAGATTAACAAACTTCCACGCTCTAAGGCAAATCTATGCAACAGGTTCTTCTTCTCTTTTACCCTTTCTTTTTCTTCAATATATATTACAAATTCTGAAATAGTAAGGACTTATAACTTCAAAAAGAAATGACAATAATTGGAGACAAAATAAGAAATTATAATTTCGTGGGACCTTTTACAAACTGTTTCTATCCTTGGGAGACATAATTCATCGTTCATTTGTTTTATAATGTTTGATTTCGTGTCTCTAAGTACTTTACAAGTCCACCACCTTTCTCTTTCTCTTTTTCTTTTTCAACTATCTTTATACTTTGTCCCAAGTTTCTTACATTATTCAATTTATACATAGATATCGTATTCAAAACCATGTATTATCTGTCTTTTTTTTAGATATTGTTAATAATATGCTCGTGCGTATGAACAGAAAGCTGATAGGAGCAAGATTCTTCAACAAAGCTTTCCAGGCTTACAATGGCGAACTTGTTCCATCGCTGCAAACAGCGCGTGATTTCATGGGGCACGGGACCCACACTCTATCAACCGCTGGGGGCAATTTCGTCCGAGGCGCAAGCGTATTTGCGGTGGGCAACGGCACCGCAAAGGGTGGGTCCCCTAGAGCACGAGTTGCAGCGTACAAAGTGTGTTGGTCTCTGACGGACCCTGCCGGTTGTTACGGCGCCGACGTGTTGGCTGCTATCGACCAAGCCATCGATGACGGCGTTGATGTCATCAATCTTTCAGTTGGTGGCAATTACGTGGTGACCCCCGAAGGAATATTCACCGACGAAGTTTCCATCGGAGCCTTCCATGCCATTTCTAGAAATATCGTGGTAGTTGCCTCTGCCGGAAATAATGGACCAACACCTGGCTCTGTGGTCAATGTGGGTCCTTGGGTCTTCACCATCGCTGCTAGCACCATAGACAGAGATTTCAGCAGCAATTTAACCATTAACAACAATCAGCAAATCGAGGTACCATCCTCTCTAATTAAAACGTCTACGACTAATTGTTATTCTAACCTATCCATGAAAATATATATATATATATATATATATATATATATATATATATATATATATATATATATATATATAAATCTATCAAGAAAGTGATAATTCTAATAACATCAAATGTTTTGTGAAAGTATAAGATTTTTGAAGTAAAAGTATAATTTTCTTTTATTTGATATGTAGGAAAGAAAAGGAAAGAACAAAATTAATGGGCTCCACGTATGGAAAAACTTTCTTCATCACGTGGCCACTTCATAAGGCTAAAAAATCTATGAGAAAGTCTTCAATAATATATGCACTGCAAAATTTACATAGCTGGTCACCGACAAATGTTTTCGTTTAATATTTTATCCATCGCTGTAAATTTTTTTACTGGTCTTATACCAATATTTCAAAGGGGAAACTACATTATTAATCTCATAATTTTGTTAAATTAAAATGGGTAGTATTGAAAAATACAACTTGGTTAGTGGTTGGCAAAGTAAATCAAATGATGATTATTTCAAAAGGCAAAAAGTTCATTAAAGGAAAATCGACAATTCAATATAACGTTTTTTAGGAAAGAGTTTAACGTACACAATTTAAATGTGCTTTCTCACAATATATGAATATGCATTTTGGTTTTTTATTTTTTATTCCATGATTTAGTTTAATCTCCTACTTTACTCCATAATAATCAAATGGCAAAGTGACACTAAAGTCTCCTGATGTGATTGGTATACATAGGACTGGTTTGTATCTAATTAAGACTGATGGATACATGTGCACATACAATTGGTGTTGCTGTAAAGAGCTGACAAGTATAAATTTAACCACAGAAAAATTTACAAGAAAGGATGAATTTTAAATTTTTATACTAAATTGTGTTTTAAAATATGATTTTTTTCTCTTTAAAAATTTGCAAAAGTCATCTTATTTTATTTTACTATTTTAGAAGTAGTATTTTTTAATTTACATAATGAATGAGTGCAATTTATATTAAGTTGTTCGTTGGTATACAACTTTGTTCTAATTAAATATATTTTCATTATTTAGTTCACAATTATCTCTTTTCAATTCTACAAGTTATTAAAACATACGGGAAACCATGGATGAAACAAAAATATAGAATCACATGTAGTATTAATGTGAATATGAATATATTAATTTTCCTAGAGGTGAATATGATTGGTTCAAGTTACCATCAGTACAACAAAAACTTCACATGGGTTGTCCAAGATAACCCGAACCATGACGTCGTTCTAATTGGAAATCTAGCAGAGATATATTGAAAAGTTGAAGGAAAATGAGGGTCCCTCAAATAATTTCAGTTCTCCAAAGTTCTTTTTCTAATTGGATTAGGATGGGTTAAAATGAATTGTCTCATCTAAATTGAGGTCCATATATCCTAATCAACTCAGACTGAAATTAGTTTATCTGAATAAACTTAGATTGACTCAAATCGATTATGGATCTAAATCGACTCGATTCAACTTTTTGCATTCGTTTTCTGTTTTCATTTTTACTTCTTTAATTTATTTTTTTATAAATTTCTGGCATCATAACGTTGGTTTAGTGTTGTATATAATTTATTAAGTTTGTGTTATAAACTTGCAGGGAGCGAGTCTTTTTGTAAACTTGCCACCGAATCAGGCCTTTTCTCTGATCCTGTCCACAGATGCTAAACTTGCCAATGCAACATTTCGAGACGCGTAAGTACAAAATCTCACAGCCTTAATTTGCTTCAAACAACCTTTTTTATTACAATATTAATGTTTCTTACACTGTTCTTGTTGTTGACATGTGTGTATATATTGGTGCAGTCAACTGTGTAGGCGTGGAACACTTGATCCTGCAAAAGTAAAGGGCAAAATAGTGCGTTGTATTCGAGATGGAAAGATAAAATCAGTTGCTGAGGGTAATGAAGCTCTTTCTTCAGGCGCACAGGGAATGATTTTGGGCAATCAAAAGCAAAATGGAAAAACAACTTTTGGCGAGCCTCATGTTCTCTCCACTGTGGGAACAAATGATGACCATGCAGGAGGACAGTCTGATTTTTTCTTAACTGCAACGTAACTATATATCCTTCATGCACTTCAAAATTGTTTAGCAGTTTTCAAATGACATCCTACAAAACATTTGCTCCATTTTTTATTCATGCACACGTACATTTTTGCAGGGACCCTATAGAATCAGGTGCTACCATAAGAATGTCCCCAGCAAGGACGTTATTTGGAAGAAAGCCAGCTCCAGTTATGGCTTCATTCTCATCTCGAGGACCCAATAAGATTCAACCATCAATACTCAAGGTGCAGCACGTCCACATTAGTTAATTAGTATATATTTGATTCATCTGTTATGATCAACTATGTATATTTCTCTCTCTATGTGTTCGTGTTTTTTTATGAAACTCTTGTTTTATTTTGGTTTCAGCCCGATGTGACTGCACCTGGTGTGAACATACTTGCTGCCTACTCAGAATTCGCAAGTGCATCAACCTTGCTAACAGACAAACGTCGTGGGTTTAAATTCAATGTATTGCAAGGAACTTCTATGTCTTGCCCTCATGTTGCTGGCATCGCTGGACTTCTCAAAACACGTTATCCTAGTTGGAGTCCTGCTGCTATAAAATCAGCAATCATGACCACAGGTGTGAATCTCTAATTTCATAAGTTTTGGTTTTCTACCAAATTGTAACATAGTTAAGTATATATATACCTTTGCAGCAACCACACGAGACAACATAAACAGGCCAATACAGGATGCGTTTGCTAAAACACTGGCAACTCCCTTTGCTTATGGTTCAGGACATGTTCAACCTGACCTTGCCATAGATCCCGGCCTCGTTTACGATCTAGGCCTCACTGATTACTTGAACTTCTTATGCGCTTCTGGATACGACCAACAACTCATTTCTGCTCTCAATTTCAATAGAACTTTCATTTGTTCAGGCACTCACAGTGTGACAGATTTGAACTACCCTTCAATCACATTGCCAAATCTAGGCTTAAAAGCCGTAACCATTACTCGCACGGTAACGAATGTTGGAACACCAAGCACATACACTGCAACTGCCCAACTACCTGGATATAACATTGCCGTCGTGCCAAATTCCTTGACTTTCAATAAAATTGGTGAAAAGAAGACGTTCAAGGTGACTGTGCAGGCAAGCAGTGTAACTAAGCGGAGAACTTATCAATTTGGAGAATTGCGATGGACAGATGGAAAACATATAGTAAGGAGTCCTATTACAGTAAAGCGCAGATGAAAAACTCTTCAATGGAGTTGGTTGAGTTGAGATCCTTGCTTATCATAGTAATTGCGTGGACGCGTGGAAAATCAGATGTAATTAAGTTTCACTCCAGCTAGGATCTCATCTCATGTTATGGTAATGGTTGTGTTGTTTTTTTTCTGGGATAATGTCTACGTGTTTGGTTTTTTCTCTATCTGTTATGATGTATTGTGTGCTTTATGTATAATAAGAACATTAATAATGGAGATTCAGGCAAGTTCGCATCACATGCCAACGTTCTTCTCAAACTAGATCACTCTTGAAGAATTAATCTTAGAATTTGAGTTTCATCTTATCCCAATGAAGATTAATCCAGTTCTAAATCACTCTTACATACATAATATAGTGGAGTTATATATATAACTAATTAATTAGGATCCCTAACACCTCCATTTCGTTGAAGATAAAATATTTCATCTTAATGATTTGTTTTAACTATTTTATGTTAAATATTTTAAAATAAGAGAGCAATGATAATGCACGTTAGCATCACCCATGAGATAAAATGTATTTTACTTACTTTCCATTACAAGAAAGAAAAGAAAGAAAACGATTGTAATACATTTTTCTCTTATAATAAGATAAATGAAATTTTCTTCTAACATATTAAATTAAAAAGATTGTATGTATTATGTAAATGAAGATTTTTCAATTCAAAAGGTTTCCTACTTTTATTATTAAATTTCCGACTCTAAGCACATCAGCTATTATAAAGTGTTTCTTGGTGTAATGATGGCTAGTTCTTTTAAGGAAGGTGATCTTGGCCACTAGATTTACATCTAATGGTTACTTATAAAAGAGATTATATAATTAAAAATGAAAGATCGATATGTTAGTATCAAAGTTATCTTCTTAAAAGTTATACCCCTTTTCTTTTACTTTTTTTTAGACTTTACACTCATTATTTTTTTAGAATTTCTTATAAATCTTTAATACAAATTTTTATAAGACTTACACTTTGACAATTTTTTCTTTTACACTTTTATAAGATGAAAAGTAAATTTGATTTTTATAATTCATAATCTTATTAGAAACACATGCAGTTAAAGTCAACAGCAGTATTAACACATTTTAACCGAATATTTCATCGAGATTACGATATTTTAATAACTTTTTTTAATAATTTTTTAACAATAAATTAAGTATGATTGGTTTACTAGTTCATATATTTAAGACGAAACACGATGTAAAAGAAATTGTAAAAGAAATCGTTAAAAAAACATGCTTTTCAATTTTAAATTTAAATTTAATTATATAGAAAAGTTATAAAAAGATTAGTGAAAAGCAAAAGCTATGACATACACATTTCCCAAAGACAAAAAAGTAAATAAAAAGAAGGCGGTTTGGAGTTCGTTTGCTTATACGGATGGAAATGAATATAAACCCTACAATTATAGAAGAAAGGCATAAAACAGGATCGAATCAACTTTCTCTCCAACATTTGTATACATTTGTAGGAAAGTATATAATTGATTCTTTATGGACAAACTATAATAATTATATATTCATTATATTTTTTATATTTTTTATTTTTTAAAATAAATAATTAAAATATAAATTATAAAAATAATAAATAAACTATATTTTTATTTGTTAAATTTTGTAACAATATTTATTTTTATTCAAACATATTTTAAACTTATTTTTAAAAAAAAAAATTATTTCTATTTTTAAAAATTGTTTTTACACTGAATTATTTTCAAAATTTTATTTTACAAGTTTATTTTTAAATATATAATATATTATCAATCCACTTTTCATTTTTTTTCTTCTACTTGAATAATAATCACATTACCTCTTCTTTCTTTTCTTTTCTTTTTTACCCTTCTTTTAGAGCAAAGATGTCCTATAAATATGCATTTCCTAGCTGATATTCATCACAAGCATTTCCAAAAGATCGGTTGAAAAGAATGGGAAGCTCCATTTTTCTTCTCCGTCTTACAGTTTCCTCGTTTCTTATTTTCACTTTCTTTCTTGAAGCTGTTCATGGCAGCAAAAAGGCAAGCAAACTGCTTTTGCTTATTGCTCATTCATCTGACACTAAAATTGTAGCACAAAATGATGATGATGATTTGGTTGTGATGTTGCTAAGTTCCCATCATTGATAATTTGTTATATTTCACAAATGTTTGATTTTGTTTGCAGTGTTACATTGTATACTTGGGAACTCACTCTCATGGTTCCAACCCTACTTCTGTTGACCTCCAAATTGCTACGTATTCTCATTATGATTTACTAGCTTCAATCCTGGGAAGGTATCAAATTTTTTGTTTGCTGTGTAATTTTGTTTTCATTAATTGTTGTCCTATTATACATTCAATTTTCAAAGATCCAATTATATATTGTTTTAATTAAAGTCTCATATTTAGGAGATGGTGTTTATCTTCACTAGTTATTCGTTCTGACTAATTTCTTTTTTATCATGTTAGGTGTCTCTCTATCCATATAGAATATAAGTTTGAATAAAATTAATGCCTCTAAAAATAATTTTAATTTCATAAATCTAAATAAAAAGTATAAACTTATAATTTTTTTAAATTTTAATGTTTTTCTTGTTAATAACTTTATTTATTTAGATTGGATATCATAATATTGTCCTTGTCTCATTAGTAAACAAATTAAACTGTCTATTTCCATTACATGTATTTAATATATCCTACTACGGATTATCCACATGTTTGGGGGTAAAACTTTTACCTTTCCTACTCATATTTTAGGAATAAAAGACATCGTTACAAAGAACAAAATCCCATGAAAAAAAAAATAAGGAATATATATTGGTACCATAGTGATGATATGAATGATCGAAAAACATTTAAAATAGCTATGAATATTAATTATTTATGAAATCAATGGTTATTTCACAACACAACAAAGATCATTGGGAAGAATTTTTTTGGAGATTGGCTACTTTAAATAATTAATTCTGTTTTTTTACTTAGTATGTCCTTCTCACTTAGGTTTAAAGCATGCAGACATGTTGGAAAAGTATTGTTTGACACTACATTTTGTTTACATCCGTTTCACACCGAGTTTTTATAATAAAATATTATATTAACATAACAAAAATAAATATAAATAAAATATTATGATAAAATAATAATTTATGAATATGTAAGTTGAGTATAACAGAAAAATTGAAATGTTAAAATATAATAACTCAAACATATTTTATTAGAATTGACTTAAAGAATGCATAGTACACAAACAAACAGTCATAACAATTTTTTTTTGACAAATTTTTTTATTAATAACTTGTAATTATTCAGTTTCATATATCTATATGAACCAATAAAACAGTGGATACATAAAAATTCTTATAAAAAATAAGATATGGGAATAGTGTATAATAGAGGTGATTTGATGGTTTGACAGTGAGGAGAAAGCGAAAGAAGCAGTTATTTACTCATACAACAGACACATAAATGGGTTTGCAGCAATGCTGGAAGAGGAAGAAGCAGCAGAGATTGGAAGTGAGCATGCTAGCTTCCATTCATTAACTATTCTTTTTCATTTTATTGTGCTTCAAATTAGTTAATGAGAAAGTGTTTGGAATGAGGCAGAAAAGCCGAACGTGGTGTCAGTGTTCTTGAGCAATAAACATAAACTGCACACTACCCGCTCATGGGAGTTTCTTGGACTACACATAAATGGTAAGAACTCTGCATGGCAAGAGGGAGGCTTTGGTGAAAATACAATAATTGCAAACATCGACACAGGTAAACTAAATTATTTATTATGTGTATGATAATTTATGTTCATTCTTTAAACCTGAAATTGGCGTTGGATAGGTGTTTGGCCAGAGTCAGAGAGCTTCGGTGATGAAGGATATGGTCCTGTTCCCTCCAAATGGCGTGGGGGTAATGTTTGTCAAATTAACAAACTTCCACGATCCAAGACAAATCCATGCAACAGGTTCCTCTTCTCTTTTTACCCTTTCTTTCTATTTTTATTTTGTCCCTAGTTTCCGCATTATTCAATTTATACATAGATATCATATTTAAAACCATGTTAACGATATACTGGTTCCTATTTATTTGTGCGTATGAAAGAAAGCTGATAGGAGCAAGATTCTTCAACAAAGCTTTTGAGGTCTACAATGGCGAACTTGTTCCCGCAATGCAAACAGCGCGTGACTTCATGGGGCATGGTACCCACACTTTATCAACCGCTGGAGGCAATTTCGTGGGAGGCGCAAGCGTATTTGCGGTGGGTAATGGCACCGCAAAGGGTGGGTCCCCTAGAGCACGAGTTGCCGCGTACAAAGTGTGTTGGTCTCTGACAGACCCAGCCGGTTGTTACGGCGCCGACGTATTGGCTGCTATCGACCAAGCCATCGACGACGGCGTGGATGTCATCAATCTTTCAGCTGGTGGCAGTTACGTGGCGACTCCCGAAGGAATATTCAGCGACGAAGTCTCCATCGGAGCCTTTCATGCTATTTCAAGAAACATACTTTTAGTTGCTTCTGCAGGGAACGATGGACCAACTCCTGGTTCTGTGGTGAATGTGGCTCCTTGGGTCTTCACCATTGCTGCTAGCACCTTAGACAGATCTTTCAGCAGTAATTTAATCATTAACGACAATGAAGTAATCGAGGTAACATCCTCTCTAATTAAAATGTCTACGTCTAGATGTTATTCTAATATAAGATTATGACTTTATATATATATATATATATATATATATATATATATATATAAAGAAGTAATTTTCTGTAGTCAAGGTTCTTATATATATTACATTTACCTGAAAATTAACATATAATTATGAAGGTAATACGTGAAATGAAAAAAAAAACTATTTCTAATAATTTTATTATAAATTAAATATATTTTTAGTTTCTAAATTTAAACGTAAAAAAATTAAAAATTATTTAATTTTTAAACTTTGATATAATTTAGTTTTCAAACTTAAAAAAAAAAGAATAAATATAAATTTTCTATTCTAATTTTTTAACATGTTAAATAATTTTTCTAAATGACGTTTGAATTATTTATGCATCTTATAAGACTGGTTTTCTTTCAAATACTAATTGTTATTTAACACATAAAAAAATAATGTCATCAAATTAAAAAAGTATACATTTATTCTTAAAATTTAAAGCTAAAATTAATTAAAATTTAAAACATAAACCAATTTTAATTTCCTTTAGAAACTGTAAATATATATAACCCTTCTAATAACATCGCATATTTTACCCTTTCCCTTTTGGATAAATTTGCACAAATTCCAAAAAAAAAAATGCTAACAGAGTGCTACACATAGTTAAAATATATTATTTACCTCAATACTTTATTATAACATCAACCTCATCTAAAAGTATTTTTTATGACAATTTCATTAATAAATTAAAATAAAATAATTTAATAACAGAATGAATAAGATCACGAGATTTAAATACCATGGATTGTTTATATTAGTGAAAAAAAAAAAGTAATTTGTTCCCCCATATATTTAACAGGTCGGTAAATTTTAAGTTATATGAGAAAAAATTGATTATAACAATATTGCTTTACTTTTTTCTGGAATATGTTTAATTAAAAAAAATTTCTCTATTTTCTAAATAAATATTTAAAATAAAAAATAAGATATAAAAAATTAAGCTTGACAATGAAAATGGAAAACGTAATTAAACAATATTATGTCTCGTTATACATAGGTTTTTTTTTTCATATTAGTATTTCTAACTAAAAAATTCACTTTGTCCTAATCGTTTTCTGCTTTCGTTTTCACTTTTTTTAAATAAAAAAAAAATTGGCATCATAACGATAGCTTAATGTTGCATATTAATTTTTATAAGTTTGTATTTGCAGGGAGCGAGTCTTTTTGTAAACTTGCCACCGAATCAGGCTTTTTCTCTAATCCTTTCCACTGATGCTAAACTTCCCAATGCAACATTTCGAGACGCGTAAGTGCAAAATCTCACGAGCTTAATTTGCTTCAAACAACCTTTTTTATTAGAATATTAATGTTTCTTACACTGTTCTTGTTGTTGACATGTGTATATATATTGGTGCAGTCAACTGTGTAAGAGCGGAACACTTGATCCTGAAAAAGTAAAGGGCAAAATAGTGCGTTGTATTCGAGGTGGAAAAATAAAATCAGTTGCTGAGGGTAACGAAGCTCTTTCTGCAGGCGCACAGGGAATGATTTTGCGCAATCAAAAGGGAAATGGGAAAACAACTTTTGGCGAGCCTCATGTTCTCTCCACTGTGGGAAGAAATGAGGACCATGCAGGGGGACAACCTGATTTTTACTTAACTGCAACGTAACTATATATCCTTCATGCTCTTCAAATTTCTTTAACAGTTTTCAAACGACGTCCTACAAAAACAATTGCTACTTTTGTTATAAATGCACACATAATTTTTTGCAGGGAAACTATAAAATCAGGTACTACCATAAGAATGACCCCAGCAAGGACGTTATTTGGAAGAAAGCCAGCTCCAGTTATGGCTTCATTCTCATCTAGAGGACCCAATAAGATTCAGCCATCAATACTCAAGGTGCAACTCATCCACATCACTTAATTAGTATATATTTCATCTGTATATTTCTCTCTCTATATATATATGTACATGTGTGTTTGTGTTTTTTTTTATTAAACTATTGTTTTATTTTGGTTTCAGCCTGATGTGACTGCACCTGGTGTGAACATACTTTCTGCTTTCTCAGAATTCGCAAGTGCATCAAACTTGCCAACAGACAATCGTCGTGGGTTTAAATTCAACGTAATGCAAGGTACTTCTATGTCTTGCCCTCATGTTGCTGGCATCGCTGGACTTCTCAAAACACGTCATCCTAGTTGGAGTCCTGCTGCTATAAAATCAGCAATCATGACCACAGGTGTGAACCTCTAATTTCATGATTTATATATAAATAGCTGTGCGAGGAGCTTTATGTTATACATACATATATATATATATATATATATATATATATATATATATATATATATGTATGTATGTATGGTATTGGTAAGATGTGTTTGGATGACTTTACTTGTATTTTTAATAGTCTAATATTGTGATTGAGAACTTTGCAAATTTGCTTTGCAGACTTGATAATATTTGAAATAAAAGCGAATTAGCTTAGTTTGTGTGATACCATATAATAGTTTTGATGTATGTTACTAAATAGTAGGTTTAATAGGTTCAAGATAATGCATGCATGCCTGTTTTGTTTTTCTACTAAATTGTACGAATTGTAACATGATTAAGTATATATGTGCAGCAACCACACTTGACAACACAAACAGGCCAATACAGGATGCGTTTGCTAAAACATTGGCAACTCCTTTTGCTTATGGTTCAGGACAAGTTAAACCTAACCTTGCCATAGATCCTGGCCTTGTTTACGATCTAGGCCTCACTGATTACTTGAACTTCTTATGCGCTTCTGGATACGACCAACAACTCATTTCTTCTCTCAATTTCGAAAGAACTTTCATTTGTTCAGGCACTCACAGTGTGACAGATTTGAACTACCCTTCAATAACATTGCCAAATCTAGGCTTAAAAGCCGTAACCATTACTCGCACGGTAACAAATGTTGGAACACCAAGCACATACGCTGCAACTGCCCAATTACCTGGATATAACATTACCGTTGTGCCAAATTCCTTGACTTTTGATAAAATTGGTGAAAAGAAGACTTTCAAGGTGACTGTGCAGGCAAGCAGTGTAACTAAGCGGAGAACTTATCAATTTGGAGAATTGCGATGGACAGATGGAAAACATATAGTAAGGAGTCCTATTACAGTAAAGCGCAGATGAAAAACTCTTCAATGGAGTTGGTTGAGTTGAGATCCTTGCTTATCATAGTAATTGCGTGGATTCATGGATAATCAGATGTAAGTTTGACTCCGGCTAGGATCTCATCTCATGTTATGGTAATGGTCGTGTTTTTTTTTTCTGGGATAAATGTCTACGTTTTAGGTTTTTTCTCCATCCGTTGTTTGATGTATTGTGTGTTTTATGTATAATAAGAACATTAATAATGGAGGTGAAGGCAAGTCCGCATCACATGCCAACTTTCTTCACAAATGTGGGTGAAATGGAGATGCTTGAATAGCATTACCATTGTGAGTTTAATCTAAAGTCTGTATTAACTTTCTAATCTTAACATTGGGTTTCATCTTATCCTAATGAAAACTAATCCAATTCTAAATCAGTCTTAATTATATAGATTTTTGAGATACATGACTAATCAATTAGGATCACTAATACCTGCATCATGTTGAAGATAAAACATTTCAAACAAAAAAGTTTACATGATTACATTTATTGATGATCTGTTAAAATTACAATACATATAAGATATGAGATCTTGAGTGGGTTAAACATTAATTTACTTGAACGGATTAGCATTTCAAATATTGTACTTCGTGTATACAATGAACAAAGCACCTAGTTTACAACATGTAGGAATGAAAAAAGGATGGGTACACGACAATAAAAAGGAAACAAAATACTTTAGTATTCCGATGATTCAGCAGAGTTGTCCCAAACTGATCCTAGGAAATAGGTCAGCCGAAGGTGATTTTCCTGTTCCAAATGCCTTGGATACTTGTTCCATGGTTGGGCGAGAACGTGGATTTTGACTCAAGCAAGCAAGTGCTAACCTTACGATTAAGATCACCTCCCCATCAATTGGTTTTGTAGGTTGAGGAGGCCGTTGATCTAAAACATCAACCAATAGCAAATCCTTAACAATTGGTTGCATAGATGGTGACACAAACTGAGAAATGAGATCTCTTGGATGCTTTCCCATAATGATTTCCAAAGCAAGTACTCCAAAGCTGTAAACATCACATTTCTCATTCACTTCCATTGTCTGGGCCAACTCTGCAAATAGATAATAAACAAAAAGATATTTTTGAGTAATGCTAAGCAAAAAGCAGGGTTAAATGCAATCAAGTGTAGTAGCTAGCATTATCTAAATAGATCACGGTATTTGCTGATAACTTTTTTCACCATTTGCAAAGGGAGAGCCAATCTCTGTCTGGAGTTTCAAGGTTATAGAGTGATGTAAATGAAAAATTATGTGACTGTTTTAAGTTGAAAATATGAGAGAAAAGGGTCTAACCTGGAGCAGCATACCCAAAGGTGCCTGCGAATTCAGTCCAACTTCTTGAACTAGGCTTCAAAAACTTAGCAGTCCCGAAGTCAGAAACATGAGCTTCGTACTTAAGATCCAAAAGAACATTTTTACTTGATATGTCCCGATGAACAATTGGAGGTGAGCAATCGTGATGCAAATAAGATAAAGCATTGGCCAAGCCTTTAACAACATTCACCCTCTTTTCCCAATCAAATGCAGTTGCTTCTGTATCTTTGTTCAGCAACTGATCCAAGCTACCCCCTTCCATGAACTGATAGACCAAGAATGAGACCTGTGAATGTGAGCAAAATCCATGCAACTTTATAATGTTCCGATGTTTGATTTCTGTCAATGCTTTAATCTCACTTGCAAAAGCCTTTGAACTGAATTCTGACATTTCCTCATCTATCGCTGAATGAAGTTTCTTCACAGCAACAACCAAACCCGAAGGTAACACCACCTTGTAAACATATCCTTGACTTCCTGCTCCAATGAGATATTTGTCATCAAAATTCTCTGTAGCTTCAATGATATTTTCAAACATGATTTTTCCATCGTAGCTCCATACGGAAAAGACTGCCTTCCTTGGCGCTTCTTGAGAATTAGAATGACTTTTTCCCTTTCTTTTACCACGACAAAAAATGTACATTGAAAGTGCCACCCCACATAGAACAAATACTAGGGCTCCTAAACTAAGGAATGTCACTAGGATCACTTTGTTGCTCTTTCGACTATGATTGGTTGGACAAAGATCCAATACCCTGACATTACCACATAAGCCTTTATTGTTTTTCAATGATTCAATTGGAGCATCAAGAAAAGGTGGAATATTTGGAATTGGCCCTTCTAATTGATTGTCCGATATGTTGACGATACTCAATGCTCTGCCAAAAGTGGAAGGAATGGTGCCAGAAAGACTATTGTGTGAGAGATTCAACATGAACAACCTTTCCAACTCTCCAATATTTGTTGGTATTGTTCCAATCAACAAATTGGAACTAAGATCAAGAGATACTAAATACTGGCTAAACTGAGAGGGAATGCTTCCACCAATATTGTTTTTGCTCAAATTCAAATTCCGTAACTTGTGCAGTTTCACAACTTCTATTGGTATTGGGCCACTCAACTCGTTATCTCCCAGATCCAAATCTTCAAGATTTTGCAGTAATCCAATTTCTGTTGGAATGTTTCCAGAAAGATGGTTATTACTAATCTTGAGTTGAAATAACGATTTCAAATTCCCTAATTCCTTTGGAAGCTTTCCACTCAAGTGATTAGAAGAAAGATGAAGCACACCTAGCTTGTTTGCCCCAGCAAGTTCTATTGGTATAACCCCGGAAATATTATTGTTGGATATCTTGAAGGTATAAAGATTGTGGCACTTTCCCCAGTTTGGTGAAATGTGACCATGAAATTTATTGTCACTCAAATCAATATACGCCAAATTTGGATATACACCAAAATCTTGTGCTATATCTCCTTCCAATTGGTTTCCTTCCATCCTGAGTCTAGCAATACTAGAGCAATTCTTTAAGCTTCTTGGCACTGGACCCGTGAAACGGTTGCCAAAAATATTGAAGAACTGTAGCGAACCAGCAGAGCAAATTTGAGGAGGTAAATGGCCCGTGAAATCATTCTCAGCTAGTAACAAGGATTGCCAGTTGGTAATGTCATTCAAGCCTAGTGGGATGCTGCCATTAAGTTTGTTACTGGACAATTCCAAAACGGTGAGCTTTTTCAAATTTCCAACTGTATCAGGAATTGGTCCAGAGAGTTTGTTTGATTGGAGACTAAGGGTATCCAAATTGATCAAATTACCTATAGAGGGAGGAATTGGTCCAGAAAGATTATTAAAGCCTAAATACAGAATGGTGAGCTTTGTCAAGTTTCCAATGGTGGAAGGAATGGATCCGGAAAATTGATTGATATCAAGTCCAAGTTGCTCTAAATTGGCCAGATTTTCTATGGAAGCTGGGATTGATCCAGAAAAATTATTGGCATCAAGGAAGAGCAAGGTCAAGTTAGACATGCTCCACATGGAGGATGGGATTTTCCCAGATATTAGGGAGTTATTAGAAAGGTAAAGTTGATTTAAACTGCTCATGTTACCTATTGTTTCAGGGATGGTACCAGAAAGAGAGTTTCTTGACAAATCAATAAGTTCAAGGTTTGTCAACATTCCAATTTCTTGAGGAATGGAACCAAAAAGGTTACAATCTCCCATACCCAGATACTGCAACTTGTGCAACTTTCCAATCCCAGGAGGAATGGTGCTAGAAAAATTGTTGCCACCTAAATCTAGAAATGACAGATTGGACAAGTTTCCCATGGAATTAGGAAGCTCTCCACTTAGGTGACACAAGGAAAGATCAAGACTGTGTAAACTCCCCAGTGTCCACATTTCTTGAGGAATGGAACCGTGGAAAGAATTTGAAGAAAAATTTAAAACATTTACTTTGGTTAAGTTACCAATCTGTGGGGGAATGGTCCCATGAAAGGAGTTATGGTAGATATTGAGGCTGAGAAGGTTAGGCAAAATGGAGAAGCTAAGAGTGTGGAGTGTACCTTTGAGTTCATAACTAGAGAGATCTATGGTGGATACAGACTTGGATTTGTCACACTGAATTCCTTTCCATGTGCATGGATTATTACCTCTCCATGTTGATAACAGAGATTGGCTGTGGTTGTCAAAGCTGTGTTTCCACTTCAACAAAGCATTTGCTTCACTGTCTTCAGCAGCAGCTTGAGGCCCCAAGAGTGTTAGAAAGACACAAAGAAACAGAACCAGCATGGACTTTTCCCTTTCAAACGTGCATTCCATGATGTAAGTGTAACAATGCCCTTGAATCAAGGATAAGATGATATGGTGGTGATCATAGAAATTGGAGCTCACAGAGTTGTTTCACATGTAATAAACATTATGGTATACTTTTTATTATAAATATATCTGTATTCACATCGTGGCCTTGAATAAAATATGCATTGCCTATTTTCTGGTAATTAAATTATTATGCATTACCGTGGAAAAGAAAAACGTGATACCGTCAATGGATTGAATATGCGTGTGAAGATAAGGTGGAGTTATTAGTAGTTTGGTTGTTGAAGACAGAGATGAGAAGAAGAAAGAAAGAGACAGAAACAAAGATAAAAAATCCAATGACAGGAATTTCTCTGCTTTGTTTACTTTTGTACTTCTTTTCCTTCGTCTTTCACGCGTAACCGTAACAAGTATACTTGATTAATGGAAATGTGAGAAAATAATAAATTCAGAACAAGTATACCTGCCCCGTTTGTCTGCATCTGTTTTCATGGAAATCCATCAGTTCCTCGGTCTACTTCTATGATTTAGTATTGGAGTAAGCCATTTTTCCATGAAAATTCGTAAAACAAGTTAGATTATAAAAAATTCGTAAAACAAGTTAGATTATAAAATTATAGTATAAATTGAATTTAGTCATTGTGTATTAGAATAATAATATATAAATTTTTTTTAAATGATAGAAATTTTATTTGTTATATATATATATATATATATATATATATATATATATAATACTAATTTATATTTATTTGTAAATCAAATTATTATATTTAAAATTAAAACTAGTTTTATAAATATGATTTAAAATGGAAAGAGAAGAGAGTAGGTGGAATAAATTTTTCTTAACATAGAACTTTTATTTTATTTTAGATTAACACATAATATTAATTAGTTACAACCCAAGTTATCGAAATCAATAAGATGTATTCTAGTGTGTGTGTGTGTGTTAGTTATAGTAAAGGTCAAAATAAAATAAATAAAAAATGTGCGAATGAGGAAAATCAAAATAACATTTGTGAAAGAAAAAAACAAGTGTAATAAACTTATTAAGCCATACCAAATTAGTCTAAATAGTAAGTGGCAGCTCTCAAAATATATGTAGAAGTAACAAGTTGAAGGTGATGTGTTGTGAGGTTTCTTTCAATATAGTAACCGAAGCAAAAAGTATATGAGAAGCTAAATTGAATGGATCTTACGGCCTCATTATTTGTAGGCACCATTGTTGTGATTCTAAATCTATTGAGTATCATCGTCTCCCTCTTCTCTCAATCCACTGCTTCCTAAAATAATGGATCCTTTTGACTCATCGTTACCTAACATCCACCAGCTGTATAATTTTATATTCTAATATAAGAGAGACAAAAGGTTTTATCCATTCTGAAAATGTCTTGTCTTTTATGTTTTTTAATCCACAGAAGAGTATGTCTTTTAAAATACAAAAAAAAAAAATTATAAATAAACATACGCGAGGAACATGCATTGAAAACAATCAGTAAGAATGCTTGGGGTCAAAAGTAACTTTACAACATAAAAATTCATGGGATAGAAACAAAAAAAGTACCAACTTAAAGTGGGTTTCGTCAAGGCTAAAATGCTACGTCTCTATCAATGAGTTTGACTTAAAGGGTTTCTTAGGAAATCCATGAAAAGATTATTTAAAGTTTATTAGGAGACATAAGAAGGCGCATGTGCCACATCTCTATCAATTCCCTAACCTTTATGAAAACAAACACTTTTAGTATTTCGATCTGATGCACATATTTTTCTCAGATTTATTGTTTATACTTTATTTTTAAAATCAAACATATTTAAATTAACAATAAATATACTTTTAAAGTAAATTGCATTTCATGATTTTGTGATTTATTTGAATGTTAGCAACTCTAAATTTATTAGAACACATGTTATTCTTCACATTCAACTTGTAGTGAAAAAATATATATCACCCTCTTATAGAAAATATGTCCATTATTATGATAAAAAAATAAATTTATTATTTATGATTAGATACAAATATAAAAAAAAATTGTTAGATACTTAATATATTAAAAACTTATTTAAATCTATCTTTTTACATTATTATGTCATTAACACTATATTGTATAAAGGCTAAAAGTTATAACGAAGAAAATGTTTACGATTTTTTGACTGATCAAATTTAGGTTAAAGATTAAAAACAAGAATCTATAAATAAAAAAAAACATTTTTTCAGTGAATCTACAGTGGTTTTTAACCACTGCATATAAAATTTGCCTTTGCTGATGTCTGTGTCATTATATAAGGAGAGGGAAGAACACGAAAGCCATGTGCTAGGCACTTTCCAAAGACAATGAAAAGAATGAGTGGCTCCATTTTTTACCTTCATCTTCTTCTTTCATCTTTCGTTATTTTCACTTTGCTGTTGAATGCTGTCCATGCCAGTAAAAAGGTAGGTCCAAGCCAGTTAGTTGTTAATTTGTCACTCTGTTTCAGTATTCTTATCAGTTTCTGCTTTCAAAATAAGGTGGTGATTTAATATATAGGATGTAACAATGGAATTTGGATGATAGAAATGATGGATTACTTTATTTTTGTTGCACTGTATCAATTGTTAGTTAGTGATCTGCTGTTTGCAGTGCTACATTGTGTACTTGGGAGCACATTCTCATGGTCCAAACCCTTCATCTCTTGACCTTGAAACAGCCACACATTCCCATTATGATTTACTGGGTTCGATCTTGGGAAGGTATATAAATTGATGAAGCCATTAAATTCAGTATAGGGTATGGTTTAGAAGAAACTGATTTATGGATTAACTGTGTTGTGTATGTGAATCATTCACAGCCATGAAAAGGCCAAAGAAGCAATTATTTACTCGTATAACAAACACATCAATGGCTTTGCAGCTGCACTCGAAGAGGAAGAAGCAGCAGATATTGCAAGTGAGAAAATCAGTAGTGTGTTCCACTAATTTTTCTTTATTTCTATTATTTATTTGCAGACCAGTTGACACAGTGTTTCCACTGATCTAGAAAACCGAAACGTAGTCTCTGTGTTTTTGAGCAAAGAGCATAAACTGCACACAACCCGTTCGTGGGAATTTCTTGGACTGCAAAGAAATGGTATCAACTCAGCATGGCAAAGAGGGAGATTTGGTGAGAATACAATCATCGGTAACATCGACACAGGTAATTAACTTCATGACATTGCCATAATCTATTTTACTCTAGCAATTTCAGTAATATCACATTAAATTTTCATAGCACAGTTCTTACACTTCAAATATTAAAGAGAATGATAGTTATATGTTAAACACAAAATGGGATTACTCGATAATTAGAATCAAATGGCTATCTTTTAAATATTTTGAAACAGCATCAATATTATGATCATAACCAGAGCTATCAATTTATCCTACAGTTTGCTATATAGTTTAGTTATTTTACTGAGGATGAATAGTTGGTTGATGTTGACATGGCATGTTAATTATAGACCATTAAGGGCTTTCCAGTTTTCAAGTTAATTAGTTTACCACCTCACCGACAAGTTCAGACTTCTTGAGTTGGCAAGATGCTTTTTTGGGTTCAAAAAATCCCAAAAGGGGACCGTTTATTCCTTCAAGTATTATATTTTATTGAGAGTGTATGTGAAACTTTTTCCTATTTTGTTTTTCCAACGGTTCACACATGGTGTGTTGTTCCACATTTGTAAAGCGCATGAGGGAGAATTTTCATGAATTTGTGAGTCTATAGGTCTATTCCAAGAAAAGATTTCATGCGCAATCAATTGTTGCCGATTTTATTAGATCTTGTTATTCATTTATTTAGTCACCAATTATATATCAAAAATAGTGTTCTTAATTTCCATCCGTGTGGATTCAATCAATTTTATATACAATAGGAATGGCAATGGATATCTCTACCCACAAACCAAAAAATTCATTGGTTATTTGTCCTATTATTAATTAGATACGAGTATTTTAACACTCATGAATATTAATAAATACTTACATATATTTAAAAAATATATTTTATAATTTTTTAAAATAAAATTAAAGATATATATATATATATAATATAAATTAAATTTAATCTAATAAATATGAATTAATTTTAATTATAATTTAATTTAATAAAATAGAAATTTAATTTTAATTTTAATTTTTTACTTATAATAATTATTCACAAACATAAATAATATAGTCCGTTCATAAACCAATATTAAAATACAGTTCTAACTTTCATAAATAATAAATATCTATAAATATCAACTAAGTATTTTATTTATTTAAAGGAACGTTTATTTTTCTTATCCCTGTATACACAAGTGCTCCAACTTGATACTCTTATATTAAACAATTTTATGTTAAAACCATGTTAACTTAGGTATAAAATTTAACTTCTGGTTGAGTGGGTTAGTTGGCAATACAATAAGAGTGACATTGAAATTGATTTAAGGAAAGAACAGTATATGTTAACATCTAAAACCATAAATCAATTTCTGATTTTATATTTGCTATCTATAGTGAGATGTCTATATTCTTCTAATTAACACTATTCTAACTTCACCTCTTGCACAGGTGTCTGGCCTGAGTCCAAGAGTTTTACAGACAGGGGATTGGGTCCTGTCCCTGCAAAATGGCGTGGGGGCAATGTCTGTCAAATCCGAGGTTCAAACAAAGTTCCATGTAACAGGTCATTTTCCTTTCTTTTAATATTTCCTGTTCTATAGTTTAAGGTTTCTAGTTCTGTTAATAATTATAATATTATGTGAACATTGCTGCTGGTATATTCAAACATAAGTCATTGTTTCATCGTCTTTTATGTATTTGGGTAGGAACAACCCTCGTAATTCATAATACATTTGATTGAGCCAAATTAAAACATCGTTACATGTTATATAATTCAGGAAACTAATCGGAGCAAGGTTCTTCAACAAAGCTTACGAAGCATTCAACGGTCAACTTCCCCGATCACAACAAACAGCACGTGACTTTGTGGGTCATGGCACGCATACTCTATCAACAGCAGGAGGGAATTTTGTGGGAGGTGCGAGTGTATTTGGCAATGGCAATGGCACTGCAAAGGGTGGCTCCCCAAGAGCTCGAGTTGCAGCCTACAAAGCGTGTTGGTCTCTCACTGATGCAGCTAGTTGTTTTGGTGCTGATGTCTTAGCTGCTATGGACCAAGCCATAAGTGATGGTGTTGACATTATCTCTGTCTCCGTTGGAGGCCGAACCAGTCTCAGTGCTGAAGAAATATTCACAGATGAGGTTTCCATTGGAGCATTCCATGCACTTGGGAAAAATATTCTCGTGGTTGCGTCTGCAGGGAACGATGGACCAACACCTGGAACTGTTATCAACGTGGCTCCTTGGCTATTCACAATTGCAGCTAGCACACTAGATAGGGACTTCAGCAGTACCTTAACTTTTGGAAACAATCAGCAAATTACGGTAATTATCGTTATTATTCTTAACCTATGATTTCAATGACATGTCTAATTAGTGTTATTATATTGATGGGCATAATTAACTTTATATTATACTACCAGGGAGCCAGTCTTTTTGTAAACATACCACCTAACCAGTCTTTTTCTCTAATCCTTGCTACTGATGCTAAATTTCCCAATGCCACAAATCGAGACGCGTGAGTACAAGTCATCTCAAAAGCATATCTATTTCAAACCTTGTGAATTGAATGGCTTTTAATTTATTTTCACGTGTATTTTGTTGCAGTCAACTTTGTAAGGCTGGGACACTGGATCCTAGAAAAGTAAATGGCAAAATAGTGTCATGCATTCGAGATGGAAAAATAAAATCAGTTGCTGAGGGTAATGAAGCTCTATCTGCAGGAGCCAGGGGAATGATTTTGGGCAATCAAAAGCAAAATGGGAACACACTTCTAGCCGAGCCTCATGTTTTGTCTACTATCAACTACCCTCCAGGCCATAAAAAAACAACGCCTGGTTTTATCATAAGTGCCATGTATGATATATATATCCTTTCACAAGTTATCAGATGATATCAAACCCTCATCATGACCACTAATCTTCGCATAGCGTGCATATAATGAAGTGTTACTGATTCCTTTTTGTGAATTGAAACTAGTCATTTCGAACTACCTAATAATTTCTCATATCTTTCTAGTAACCTTACATTTTTTTATAATGGCTATACTAACGTTAATCATATATGTTCATATTTCAGGGACGACACGATAAACTCGAATACGACAATAAGGATGTCTTCAGCAAGAACATTGCTAGGAAGAAAGCCAGCTCCAGTTATGGCTTCATTCTCATCAAGGGGACCCAATAAGATTCAGCCATCAATACTCAAGGTGCACACTGGCATTGAAATATTTAGTATCAACTAAGTATACTGTACACTTCTTGTAACACTGTGTTGACTGTTTGATAAGACATGTTTTTGTTTAACATCATGTTGATTTAGCCCGATGTAACTGCGCCCGGTGTGAACATACTTGCTTCGTATTCACTATTTGCAAGTGCTTCTAACTTGCCTTCAGACACACGTAGAGG
This sequence comes from Vigna umbellata, assembly GCF_029865625.1. Lineage (NCBI taxonomy): Eukaryota > Viridiplantae > Streptophyta > Magnoliopsida > Fabales > Fabaceae > Vigna > Vigna umbellata. Next base: position 8,826,839 of record NC_142168.1, on the reverse strand, counting down.
GTTTCCATTCAATGTAATGCAAGGAACTTCTATGTCTTGCCCTCATGTTGCTGGCATTGCTGGACTAATCAAAACACTTCATCCTGATTGGAGTCCAGCTGCTATTAAGTCAGCAATTATGACAACAGGTATTCTCTTTCTGTGTACATACTTTGTCCTATTATACCAACGTGTTACACACTTTTGGTTAAGTGTGCATTCAAAACTTGTCAACGAGGCACTCTAAAATCTGCATGTACCATTTTCTTTTGGAAATTCCTAACTTACCTGAAACATGTCCTTGCAGCAAGCACAAGAGATAACACCAACAGAACAATAAGGGATGCATTTGATAAAAAATTGGCAAACCCTTTTGCTTATGGTTCAGGACATGTGCAACCAAACTCTGCAATAGATCCTGGACTTGTTTATGATCTAAGCCTTGTCGATTACTTGAACTTCCTATGTGCTTCCGGATACGACCAAGAACTCATTTCGGCACTCAATTTCAACAAAAGGTTCATTTGTTCAGGCACTCACAGCATAACAGACTTGAACTACCCTTCAATCACATTGCCAAATCTGGGGTTAAAAGCCGTAACTGTCACTCGCACCATCACCAATGTTGGGCCACCAAGCACATATTTTGCAAAAGCTCAATTACCTGGATACACCATAGTTGTTGTACCCAATTCCTTGACTTTCAGGAAAATTGGTGAAAAGAAGACATTCAGGGTTGTTGTACAGGCTACAAGTGTAACTAAGAGGGGAAATTATAATTTTGGGAAATTGCTTTGGACGAATGGAAAACACAACGTTAGAAGTCCAATAACAGTTCGGCGCAAATGAAAAACTTTATTCTTGGAGTTTGTTGTGTTTAGGATGTCGCATTAAAGCACATGCATATGTAACTAAATGCATGTTTCACTGTTGGGTATTTCATGTTGTCACTTCGCTGTGAAGGGCCTTTGTTTTTATTTCATCTTTGTTTTTTGTTTGGTTATAATAGTTATTTTATTTTAACATACCCTTACTTCCAAATAAACAAACTATCGAACCTCATTAATCCTTCTTTTGGCCTCTAATTTTTGCCGTTCTTTTCTTTAGTAACTATCTTTGATTTCTCAACATTTTATATATTGAACATTTGACAGAACTTATTTGTAATAACACATAATTTAGTTATTGAATTGAAAAAAATATATGTTAAGAAACCAAATTCACACAATTCGTTAATAGATAAACTAAAAATATATATAACTCTAAAAATAAAGAGGATTTCTTTCATAATCTGAACCTCATGCCAAATCATAATATGTATTCATAATCCCAATTTCTCTTCGAAAAGTGAGCTATAAATATTATGACATTGTAATTCTTAGATTAAATGGGTCCTGCATATTATTTAGAAGCATTCGTTTAAAAGTCTAAAAATCGAGCGAAATTCTTAAAATTTGACTTGATTGATAAAAGTCTTGTCTTGTTTAGTTTAGAACTTAAATTAAAATTCACTTGGTTAATCATGCATTTAATGTACATTTCTCCTCTCTTACGTATGGGCCAGGGTTTTATTTTTCTTTGGAACAATTGCATGAGTACGGACTTTATGAGCGAGAATTGGGTATACTACTCTAACTTTATGCACCCCCATAATTTCTTTTCACACCTCTCAACTTACATAATGACTATTTTACCCTCATTAAAACTTACTGTTAGATAATATATTCCGAAAATTTCTCAGAACAAGCTTTCTCTAGAACTTTGAGAATAAGACTTCCAAAAGTACATTCTTTCTAAGTAATAAGTTATATTTGTTAGTTTTCCCATAAAGTTTTTAAAAGAGTAAACTTATACCTAACAAGAGAAAGAAAGAAAAAAGCTGTTGATAATTGAGAGCGTACATCTGTGATATGGTATTATTGTGAAAGTAAATAAAGTCTTTTTCAGTGAAACATCACTTTCTGTACCTAATATTCTTATTAAATTATATTCTAAAAGCTCATTCTATGAACGATGAGCCTTCTAACGTGTCCCACTCTCTGCTTATGCTTAACCCTTACGATCGACCAACGCATTGAATAACCATTATTCATTATTTATTATTCATTAATAACATGTATATTGAATGTATTCGGTGTTACTGTTTTTAGTTTACTGTTCCTGTGAACAGTATTTTCGGTTTCTAGGTTTTCTAATTTGGGGGTTTTGTTATTTTCAGTTAGTTTGTTAGTTTGGCTGTCTTTGCTGCCTTACTGGAACCTTATATAAAGGTTTCCAGCCTCTGAAAACAGACTATTCACATATATTCATGCACATACGTTTTTCTCTCTTTTCCCTTATCTCTAATCAGTTTAAGGAGCTTACCTCCGTCGTGCGTCCGTCCCGCCGTCGTCCTCTTTCCGATCCACCACCGTCGCGGTACTCTTGCCGGACGAACATGGAGATCCCGCTTCTCCCTTCTTTTCGCAGCTGTCTGAATGCTTCTCTGCTGACTGTCGAAGACATCCAGTGAGACTTTTGTCTCAAGTCTGGGCCTCAAGGTGTGGGCCTTTGCTTCCTGCTGGGCCACTGGTTTTTCTTTAATGTAAACAATTATTTTTCAAAAAGAAATGGTCCCCATGCATGCATAAATTTACTTTCTTCATTACAATATTTTATATATTTCATAACTTTATGCCTTTTAGTTTTTATTAAGTTATGTAATTCCTGTAAGTTCGCGTTCAGATCAAAATAGGATAAGGACTGGATAGTGTTACTTTTTCCATGACTCTTCATTCTCACTTTAACATGCTTTATAGTATTTAAGAACATGGCTACTCTGACTTTAAGCCAAAAAAAAACAATTTACATTGTAATGAAATTAAAAAACAAATTTTAGTGAATTGATTAATGAGAGTTATAGCAAAGTTTTTTTAAAAAAAAAATCTTCAAGAACTAATTTATGTATTTTTAGTTAAATTTGAATTTATTAGTATTTTTCTTCATGTTGTTGTAAGACCCTAGGAAATCAGCACTGCAAAGTATATGTCAAATCTCAATTACTGCACACCACGTCACTGCTCAGGATAATTAAAACCCACTAAGCACTGCATGCACGAGTACCACTTGTCACGTTAGAAGCTTTTGAAGTCAGAAGTGGGAGTGCAGGTGTCAACAGAGGAGACGCTCGTTCGACTGGAATGGGAATGAACAAAAATGACTTTCGAGAAAACCCTTCCACTCACCTGCACGCACTCTTCCTCTTCCTCAGAACCCAAACCCTTCATCTTCTCCAACTTCTCTCTAGAACTCCCAAACTTCTTTCTACTGTAGCTCACCAAGCTTTTCTCCGAATTCCATTTCAGAACCGTAGGAACGTTCGTCCAGCAGTGAGCTTCATTTTGATCCGAATCCTTTTAGATTCTGTAAACGATTTAGTGGAAGAAACTTAAGTGACTGTCGAGTATAGAAGAGCTGTAGTTGAACGTGTGAAAGTTATACTATTAGACGTACACTGCTATCCAGGTAAGGGAAGCTTATTAAATTTAATTCGTATGTTTGTCTTATACTGTATGAACATTATGTGTGTCGCATGAAGTATGAACGGTGTTATTTGATTGTTGGTATATGATCATAAGTATGAGGTGTATATTGGTTGAGTATGCATGATCGAACGTTGCTGTACTGAATGAATATGATATACGTTGGTTGAAATGTATGATATGGGTGATACGTGTGAATATGAAATATACATGCTTAGAAGCAGTGAACGTAAGTGAAACTTGAATATCAACTCCCCTATGATAACGTATTTCCGATATTAAACGGTTCTCGACCGTTTGGTGTTCCAGTAAACTTATTTGAATTGGAATACTTTCATTTGGGAAGGATTCTGGTCGAGCATGAGCTATGTAGGTCTTTTACTTAGAGCTCATAATGAGCAGTGTCGAGTGTCCTTGATAATACAGATCCTTCATATGTGTCGACCAACAGTGTCGAGCGTCCTTGATAATGCAGATCCTTCATCTGTGTCAACCAACAATGTCGAGCGTCCTTGATAATGCAGATCCTTCATCTGTGTCGACCAACAGTGTCGAGTGTCCTTGATAATACAGATCCTTCATATGTGTCGACCAACAGTGTCGAGCGTCCTTGATAATGCAGATCCTTCATCTGTGTCGACCAACAATGTCGAGCGTCCTTGATAATGCAGATCCTTCATCTGTGTCGACCAACAGTGTCGAGTGTCCTTGATAATACAGATCCTTCATTGGTGTCGACCGACAGTGTCGAGCACCCGTGTTAATACAGGTCGCCCATCTATCTGGTAGTCGGTATTACTTTGTTTTGGAACGGGGTAAATTCTTCGGTCTCGTTCCTCACGGTTGTCCCAGCTATAAAGAGGGTTGAATGTTTGTGATTTTATGTACTTGGACTGAAAGATTATGAATGATGAACAGTATATGTGATGAATAAATGGTTGTAGAATTGGAATGAGCGTTCCAGGGAGGAACGACTCTAGAATGGAAGTTGTGAATTGTAATGTATGAATGTGGACAAAGCTTGGCCGACGTTTCATCCTGATGTTCCGTGAGTACTCGTCCTCACGTAGAGGGGGTACATCATGTGTGGGAACGGCAGGAGGTCCTAGTCCTTAGGGTTACTTTGGACGGAACGGACTAACCTCGGGTGGCAGCTGAGGAGAAATTCAGTTATCACATCATCCGGGTGCAAGAAACGTAGTAGCTACACAAGATTCATACAGTCCGGACAGTCAGTCTAGTATCAGGAATTGGTTGAGTAATTGAATGAGTTAAATTATATGGTGTGAAGTATCGACATGATTGTTATGTTTATGAAATGTGTATTTTACTTGAATTAAATTCAATAAGTTTACCCTGTGTTCTTTTCCTTGTGTTGTCGATCGTCATTGTATGTCCGTCCTGTCTATGCGATGATCATCCTTGTGGATGTGAGCAGATGGGGAGGCGTTACTTGAGGAAACACTAGAAGAAGGAGTTTTGGAGGACGCGAACCTGGTGGAAGTTGAAGTGAAGTCCGAACAGTAGACGTTCGGTTATAGGTTTAGATTAGATATTTCATTATAATTGATTTTTGGGAGCGACCTTGATATAAATTGGTGGTCCAGTTTATGTCTTTGTTTTGTAAATATTATGGTTGGGGTACGCTTAGGTCGAGCGTGGTTTTGTATTTACTTTTCGTAAGGCCGTTCGGCCTCAACGTTGTTTTCCGTTCTTTAAGACTGATTTGTTTATCATTAAATGTAATTAATTCTACTATATGGTGTTTACTGTATTTTTGGGATGTTACAGTTGTTGTTATTATTATTATCATTATTAGTATTAGTATTAGTATTATTAATTATTATTAATTATTAATAATTATTATTAATTATTATTATTATTATTATTAGTATTTTTAATTAATTAACTAACAAAATATCTGGTTTATATATTTAAAAATTACAAAATATGAAAGGATGAAAATAAAACTTTAATTTTGTATGTGTGTGGATAAGTATGGATATATTGTTTACATCTCTCACCCTAATTTTATAGATGGGAAATTTTGAAACGGTTAAAAATGGTTATCGCGACTACTATAATCTATTATAAATATTTTTAGTTTTTTTTATTTGAAATAATGACATGTAATTTAAAATTTACTATTGAAAATAATAAATAAGTTTATTAAATAAAAAATATCTATTTATTTTTCAACTAAACAATTTTTGTCTCCTTATTTTTTTTTATCTCTTAGTCTTTTTCTTCAAAGACAGTTTTTTTTACATAAAAAATAGTATTTAATATATATAATTTTTCTTAATTTTAGAACTTTTCACTTATGTTTCAAAGTGAATATCCATTATTACAGAATAGTTGTTTACGTCACATATTTATGACTTTAACATTGTGGATGATATAAATTTACATCAAACAAAACATCTACCATAAATTTACGTTAAATATTAATAGGTTCTATGTAAGATTTTGTTCCTTTTTAACTTAATCGATTTTGGCTTAAATCAAAAATTGAAATAAATAAAAAATATATTAATATTTATTTACATACAATGAACCAATGTCTTATGAAAATTATAAGAATCTAAATGATACAACAAAATTTTAGAATACTAAAAACAAAATGATAAATAACAATAAATTAAAACACAATTATAAAAAGATGTTTATATATGTTCATAATTAAGATCTCTAAAAACAATCACGATATAACTAATACTCACATCTAATGACGTATTTAAACTTACAAAACTCCAATATAATAGAAAAAAAAACACTCATCATCCAAAAAACACTCAACTACTGATTCACGAAAATGACCTTTAGAACATTCACAAACACTTATGCAACAACAAAATATTATCATCATTGCTAAGCTAAAGAAAGGAACATGAAGGAAAAAGAGAAGAAATAAAAAAAATCACAAAATAAAAAACCTGAAACCCTAAAGTTTTAGGTCGAATTGTTAAGAATTTAACATTAAATTCAACATTTATGGTAAATTATATGTTAATCCATCATAAATATCGAGTTTTACATTAGACCCTTAAACCAAATTCAATAAGTTTCAATTATTCACAAAATTAGTATCCTATATTATTTTCATATTCTTTGTATATTGAAAGACTGATTTTACAGTGATTCCATCTATTTCTCCAGGTGTCTTCACTTTTAATTAAAACAAACTTGGCAGTAAGTTTAGAATATCCTACTGTTAAATTAATTTATTTTACAAAATTAGTTTGTGATTAATTTTTCAAATTATTTGAAGTGATTTATTAAGCAACAGAACAAGTGAATATAAATTTAAAACATCTCTATACATAATGACGTGGGTTTGACCTCTGTGTAGTACATAACTTCATTGGTAGAGTGTTGTAGTTGAACTGAGAGATCATTGAAAACGACCCAAGTGTAGAACGTTTAATGGAAGTTATTAATTTATATGTTCTTATTTGAAACCTTCCTTTCGTATTCAAAATAATTAATATTTGACAACTCATAAGAGCTTTGTGGTCACTGCCATGGTGGTGTGTGACATAATATAAGTTATTAATTAATCTTTTTCATGACCTAAAAAGTTGTCTTGTCGCAACCAAAATAGATGATGTTAAAAACAACTTGCAATATCGAAAAAAATGGGAAAATATAAACAACATTGTTTGGTAGGGGTTGGTATCCGATTAATAATCCACACCCTTTGTGGATAGGCTATAACTAACAAACAAAGGAATGCATTTTCTTTAGATGATGGCATTTACATATATGCTGTTTCTAAATAAAAGTGACATTTGATAAGATATGCAGTTTTCAAATAATGCTTATTTTCGTATCCATCCTCGGAAACTGTTGTCTCTTTATTAAGATATGGTATTTGTTCAAGGCGTGATGTTTTTAGTAGATTTCTAGGTCTGATATCGTTACAACTTTGGAGTTTAACATCAAAAGATATTTATAGGGAATTAGGTTGATATATGTGTCTTTGATTGTAGAAAACTAATAATACCCTAATAAGTTTAAGTCAAATGTTATTTGTAGATTAAATATAAGTTATCTTCTTATACATGAATTACAATCGTTTAATAAATGTGTCTATTAGTTCAATAAATACGTGTATCTTATTTATGTTTTTACCTTTCTTTCTTCACAATTGTAATGTTATCGATTAGTTTGTATAAACTTGTCTTTTTTTCGTTTGTTAAACTAGTTTTGATCAGAGAGTTTGCAAAAATGATACTCAAGTCAGCAATACATAATAAATAATAAATGTTATAATTATGATAGGGTAGATATATCATACCTTGTGTATCTGTTCGTATATTATTAGTGCTGTCAAAATATGTTGTAATCCGCAAGTCAATCCGGTTTACTGCGGGTTTGAAAAAAATGTAATTTTTTTTATGCGGGCTAGTTTTCAACCCGGCTCACTTAGAATCCGGCTCATTGGGTTGAACTCGTGGTGAGTCGGCTCACCAACTCACCTAATTTAATTTAATTATTTATTATTTTGTATTTCAATATTATTATTTAACATTTTTTTATTATATTGTAGATAGTGACAAAAAAGAAGATATATCAAAAGAGAAAAATATTATAGATTTATATATTCAAAACTCTAATATTATAAAGGGACAAGTGATACAAAAATTATCAATATTAAAAACTTATTTGTTCGTTTTTTGTACATGTTTTTGGATTACGCTTGGATTGTATGATGCATTTTTTTTGTTTTGAAATGTCTTTGGAGTTTAACATCATTTTAGTGTGACGTTTATTTAGATTTGAATTAAAAAAAATTGTAATTTTTTTAAATTAAAAACTTATAATTAAATGAGCTAGTGAGCCAACCCGTTTAACCCATCAACCCGTGGTGGGTCGAGCCGAATTCGAATTTTTTCAGCTCGCTAATAAGTGAGTCGAGTTGGATTGACTCACTAAGTGACCAACCCGTGGTAAGCCGAGCCGAATCAAGCGGATTACCTGTTTTGACAACTCTAGTTTTTATCTTTCTTAGACATAGGTTCTGTAAGTGTGTTCTAGTTTAGGATTTCCCAAGTAGAAATTAATTACCTTATTCCTCTATTAGTCGTCTCTAATTGAAGTTTACCAAGACAATATAAGGTCATATCATCCTACTCTGCTTTTCAAGCTAAGGTAATCTCATTATCGGTCTTCTATACTAATTGCAATTTATTAGTTGAGAATGAAAGGTATGAATTGAGAGAGGTTCTTTTATATAATAAAATAAACTTGTCAAACAGATAAAAAACAAATTGCAGTAGTTTTATGGTAAATAGTAAACATTAATATTATGTATACTTAATTTAAATATATTATTTTAATTACTTAAAATTATTAGTCAAAATTTATGGTTAAATGTTTTTAATTCCTAAATTTTGACAATAAATTAAAATTCGTGTATGTATGAAACTTTGATACATTTTGGTCTCTAAACTTTAAAAATGTACCATATAAGTTGATCAGTGTATGTCACCCGGTCGGTCAATTACATGAAAAGTCAATTCTAAGAATTCTAAACCAGTATTTATTGGACATTTAAGACTTGACTGTGATAATCGAATGGTAACTAAAAACTGATTTCAGCGTCCGCTCAAATTTGGACTTTTCTAAGGAATTGAGAAGACATTTGAAGAGGAGAGACAAACTGAACTAAGTGAAAAGATTTAAAGTTTAAAGGTATAATTCTCGATCTTATACACCGAAACAAAAAATAAATGAATATAATTTTTTTAACCCATTTACGTTAATATTTTTTATCAAATTTGTTTCTTAGATAACATTGAAACGGAAAAATGTCAAATAGTATAAATAACTCAAATATTAACATGAAACATATTTAATATATAAAAAAAATTTAAAATAAATGGATTAAAAGAATTATATTTATTATTTTTTAAATTTAATAATCAAAATATATCAAAATTTTATATATGGAAGAATTCTAATTTTGCGTATAACACCCTGATTTTTTGAGATGTGTGTAAATTTTTTTTTCGAAACATAAGATTTCTATAAATCATTCGTTCAAGATCACCAAACATTATTCAATTAAAATGACGAAGCAAAACATAATTATAAACGTTGATTGATCAAACCGAAAATATCAAATAATCTCTTTTACAATAAAAATTTCAAGTTTAGAAACTTTTAAATAGAATAAATAATCCTTTCCGAAATAAAAGATTCCAACTCTCACGTCAGTTACTTCAATCCAGTCTTTATCTGCAACGCCATCTACTCTTGTACAAGTACGATCAGTGAAAACCACAACCATAACATGCAAGGGTGAGCAACTAGAAATATCTAACGTACAACATATCATATTCATATTAAACGTAGAATAATAAAATAATGATAAACATATTTCATCACAGCATTAACATCACAACCACACCATTCATGATCCAATGTCGTTTCCTTCTACTATGTTGTCTTAACCTGTTTAAGTTTTGAAAAAAAATTATATTTAGATAATATTGAGTCATGATTAGGCCAACTTTAATCAAAAACTCATTTTGAAACCTATAAATACAGAGGTAAGGTAACAAGATAATTGATTGCATTTATTAGACATTTAGGACTAAACTATGATAACCGATCAGTAACTAAAACTTGATTTGAGCGTCCGCTCGAATTTGGACTTTGCTAAAAAGGAATCGAGAAGACATTGAAAAAGGAGAAACAAACTGAACTAAGTGAAAATATTTAAAATTTGAAGGTATAATTCTCCACCTTACATACCCAAACAAAAAATAAATAAATATAATCTTTTTAATCCATTTATGTTAACTTTTTTTATCAAATTTGTTTCCTATATAACATTAAAATGGAAAAATGTCAAATTGTATAAATAACTCAAATATTAACATGAAACATATTTAATATGTCAACAAAATTTAACATAAATAGATTAAAAGAATTATATTTATTCATTTTTTAAATTTAATCATCAAAATATATAAAAAATTTTATATATGAAGAATTCTAATTTTGCTTAAAAGTTTAGAAAAAAAATTATGTTTAATCTTAAAATTTATTATTAGGTAATAATAATGATAATTGTGTCCCGCAACAATCCTACTACATTCATTTTCATTTATATTTCAATTATCTGTCTAAACATTTAGGTGGTAGAAGTAAGAAATTAATAATGACTTTTCTCAGTAAGATAATTCAAAACCTTCTTACATTTGTGACCATCGAGATTTGGATTCTTTATGTACTTTCTGATATCATTGGTAGGTCTAGCCCAATCAACAATTCTATGGTACTATTAAAGTCAAGGTTATTTAATGTGTTAACAATGAAAATGGCTATACAAGCAGCCTATTGAAAATGATGAATACAGGAGAATTAAACATGAATGTCTAGATATTATTTAGATTCATCTCAATGTTACATGATTAATACTTTAATTTTTTTAATTTGAAAAATAATAATAATAATAATACATTTATACATATTTGTTTTATTCTCATATTTGTTCATTCTTTTTAAGTTATTATTTTCTTTTATTTACTAGGTATTTATTTTAAACTTTATGCAACTTCTTATTCAGTATTTAAAAGAGAAAAATATGTATTATTTTAATATTGAATTATTGATAGTTTTGTAAAATTAAATTAAACTTAAAATAAACTTCTTAATTATATATTCATTATATATTTAAGAGATATTTTACGCTTATTATACGTAATTAAATAAATTCTTATTTTGAAAATAAAAATGGAGTATATATATATATATATATATATATATATATATATATATATATATATATATATATATATATATATATATATATATATATATATAAACCTTTAGGAAAAAAAATGATATTTTCACATGAAATCTATTCAACTCAAGGATTAAAAACATTAGGATGTAAGGGTCACTAGTTAAATAAAAATTATGGATTTTTTTTAGAATTCTTTCATTGTTATAAAGTTAATTTACAATATATAAAAGTTGGTACAAACATTACTTTACAAGTTGATTTTGTAATGTTAAGTTAGGTTTAAAGTTCATTTCTTAACATGATATCAGAGTTTTGAGTTAGAGTATATCTTAACAATATTTTGTTGTTTGTTTGACCTATTGTGTTACCCGCTATTGAGAGGTTGATTATTTGTTGGGTTAAATCATATCAAATCACCTATAGATTAATGTTTAGTCTCTCGATATGTATATATCTCGACTAGGAAGTGTTGAAAGTTTCACATAAACTAAAGATAAAATCAATTCACAATATATAAACACGTGCAAATTTCACTTTATAAACTAATTTTGTATAACTAAATTATACTTAAAATTCATTTATTATGTTAAGAAATCCCATGCAACTACACACAAATATAAACCTTCATTTTTCAAACATTTTGTAATTATTTGACGCTAGAATTAAAATACCCTTTCCATACAAATAATGGTTTAAAGAGCACCATAATAATATAGTAAACTTATAAATAATAAAGTAGCACACATTGAAAATTACAAACATCACGAATTGGTAATCAGAATTTTTCTCCAGCTATAACATAATTATAACAACTCAAATAAATATAACATGGTTATAATTATTTGATATATACATATATGAGTTGTCAAGAGAAAACAATTGATATATCTGAGATACACCGCCACGCCTTAATTAGAAGCTAATCATATACATATAAAAAAACATAGTAAATAAGCATTTGAAATGGATCATCATAATAATAACCATTCAGTTATAATCATAATTAACAAGTGAGCTTTTGGAAGATGGTAATGGTCCCATGACCTTTGATTCAACATCTCTTTTAATCATAAAAGGGTAGGGTTTGTATTATATATAATTTTTTAAATGTAGTGGTGCCGGCCTATACACTTTAAGCCACACAAGAAAGAAGACATACGAGTAGGCAAGAAGAAGATCGATGTGCTTACGACTTCAAGCATTGAAAAAAGTTAATACCTTTCATTTTTATTTAAGTGAAAAATGAAGATTAATCATGGTTGAATATCTCCCATATTTAAAGATAAAACAAATTTATAATATTAAACTTAAAATTTATTTTTTAAGATAATATAAAAGTTAATCAAAATCTATTATTATTTATTAAATTTATTGTATCATCTGTTATCAAACTATCATTATATCTAAAGTAAAGCAAATTTATAATATGTGAGTAAATGTAAATTTCACAAAATTCATCTCTCAAATAATTATCCCAATTTTATTATATATTTCAAAAAAGAAAATTCCAACTTTCTAACTTAGGTGGTGCAGGCCTATGTTATACTTTGCCACACTAGCAATTATAATACGACATACGAGTATGGAGCAAGAAAAATGTGTTCACGTAGACTGCAATGCAAGCATCCAAAACAAAATCAGTACCCTTTTCCTTTTGGTTGAGAAATCTAGACCACGAACATATTTTGAAATAAAAAGCAAACCCGATTGCTAAACTATTAAGAATCTGTGATTCGGGTTGACGAATAAACTCTGAAAATGGCGTAAACCTTTGAATACAAAAATGGAAACATATGATTTCATAATATCATTTACCTTACTTTGGTCGATCGTGTGACGATAACATCATATTTGTGATTATTCAAACAAGGAATGAGATCATTTCACACCATGTGTTAAACCATTAAATATTATGTTATTAGTTAAAATAAAATACTGTGAGAAAGTCTCTATTATTATTATTTTTATTCATGTGACTGTATTGTGTCAATGGGTCCCATCTCTTTGATTAATGTTCATAACTAAAGAGTCTAAAACGTGAAATAGTATATAAGAGTTAATTACTTAAATATGGATTAATTAATCATAAACTTTTTGTTTAGGAAGATGATAACATGAAAGAAACCAGAAAAGATTGATAGAGCATGCATGCTGGTTAGTCTTGGAAAAGTGAAGCAACCAAAAAAAGTGAGTACTTGCGTGTTAAATTCGCCCGCACGTAAAGTGGCTACAACTTTTTCGGAGGCTTGGAAAATGCATGCGCCTGGACCAACCTCTTAAAATACGCACACCCATTTCTAATTTCTTGGCGTAAAATTGTTAAACAAAACCTTCATCCACGTCAACAACGTTAATTTCAGGAAAACACTCGTAAAGAATAACAACTTTATAAGAACAGGAACAACGATTATTGTCGAATCTAAAGGCACGTATATATGAAGAGAAGAAACTTTGTAATAAGGAAACAATAATTCCTCTAATATTCTCTTAAAGTCTACTTTTGCTGATAGCTATCCATGGATTCTGAGAAATCTATCTTGAAACGGACAATGATTTCTCGATGTCTTTGTACTTAAAGTTCAATATATCAAAAAATGGAATCTAATCGAGTCAACCATTTGTGTCTAATTAATATACAGAAAGAGATTGTGTAAATTACTGGTTTTGATATTGCATGATAATGAAGAATCCTTAGGGCGTGTGCATTGGTTTTTATTTGAGTTTAGCATGTAAAATTGAGTATATATAATAGTTTGAATTAATACATATAGAATATATATATATATATATATATATATATATATATATATATATATATATATATATATATATATATATATATATATATATAGCTATAGTGTTGGTGGTGAAAGTTTTGAAGACACCTTTTCAAACGAGCTTCCATCATGGCCGGGCCATGTTTGGCAACATCCCATGTGAATGTGACTTCTGTTTTCAAAAACTAGGAGAGCACTATGGTCGACCCCAGCTTTACACACACACATGATGCTGTCTAATGTTCTCACCAAGTTTTAGCACGTTCAAGAAGAAATGAATTTGGGTAATATTATAACTTTTCTAGCTTTTAAGCTTTTGAAATAGATGTCGTGCAAATTTCAAATTTTCATGACTTGGTGGAAACTTTGACCACATCTTTACATTTGTTTGGCTTCTAAAATGTTTAATGTTTTTTTTTCGTAAAATTATCAGTGTATTATGTCAGGCAAGATAAATAAACAGAAAATGTAAATATTATATACTCGTCACAGAAAATTACTTACATTTCTTGTTTTAATTGAATTATATAACCATTCTCAATAGGAAAAAAAAATATTTTTAAGATATCTATTTATTTATACGAATTTCAAAAACTAATTTTTCTATAACCTCTTTAATTAACTCTTCTGTTTTTAACTCATGAATGGCAGTAAATCATATTCATCTTATACTTGGCCTTAATATCTATAAGAAATAATTGTGTTAGATTTATGATTTTTAACATTGAAAACATAAAATTATTGAGGGACCGAATTCCCATTCCGCCTTAATTTTGTAAATATTCAATGTTAATCTTCCAAGATTATGTAACAACAGAACTTGTAAGAATTTTAAATTAAAATAACTAATGACTTGAACTTGGATCGTGTGACAACACTTTTCACATTGAATTTAGTATATCAACTACTTGGGTGTGTTCAGCTTCTTAATCATACCAATTCGAATTATATATCTATAAACTATATTAATTATTTGGGTGAAAAATTATAAAAGGTAGAAGAACTGTTTCTATTTATTTAAAACGTATATATTAAATGATTTTGACTGTTATCAATACTGTATTAGGGGCTTTTATATTATAATAATACAAAGTTTATAAATTATTTATGTGAAAAATCTGTCAATTAAATAGCATGCTTCAACACAAAATTATGTACCTAATAAATAGTGTAGTATATATATGTAAGTTTTTCCATACAATAAATACATATATAGATAAATTTTACGTTTCTGAAAGTTTTGTTGAAAGCAAAAACTCAATCAAACGAACCTAAGACTGTGTATGTTTTGTGTTCTTCTATTGGTTGAATGAATGAAAACAAGAGAGTATGTGTCCGAAAGACAGAGAAAATAACTATACAACGAAGTTACTTTTTCTCCCACATTATTAAACAAATGAATAAAGTTCATAATGTTTATGTTTATGTTTTCTTCTTGTCTATCAAAATTTAGAGGAAATATAATTCAATTCAAGAGAAAAAAAAGAAAAAGAATGATTCGTGTTAATGTTTCTCCTATCATTATTTTTAAATTCTCAAACTGGGGGATTCATTAAACCTGGCGTACCCACGTGATTTTCTTTTAGAAGTAATAAAAAGTTTAGTTTGATAAATTGACGTGACCCAATGAGCTTTTTGTGATTAATGTAGGAGTGGTTTAAGTACCCTCCAAACCAAACTAATTACGACCAAAAGAAAACTTAATTAATTGGATTAGGTTAAGTTAGCTTATGGTTTATTTATATATTATTTGCTAACTTACGTTCAATTAGTTTGTTTGAAGAACAAACTGCCACTTGCATGCAAACCCAGTATTCTATTTAAAAAAACAAAAAAACAATAGAAAAATATATAATTTAATTAATCATTAATCCATTTAACTCACTTCACGTGATGGTCATGGATGTGAGTGAGATCAGACTTTCAACTCGCAGTTTCATGTTGGAAATATATTATGAGTGTCTTTGAAATCGTATCTGTCACAAAAGTTGCAACGGATAAAATTACATTTGAAACGCACTTCTTCTGCACCTAATTTTAAAGAGTATTTTCCTAATATTATTCACTCATTTTAGAGTATAATCCTTTCTTTTTTTTAATAAAAGTAGTACACGAAAATAATAAAATAAATAAAATAAAAAGCGGCATATGTAAAAGAGAGAGTGCAATGCAGTTGTGTCTTCCCAATCTGGAGAGGGAGAAGGAAGGAAGCGTTAAACGTGCGTTTTACACAGAGAGAAGAGAAAACAAACAAAACAACTGAACTGATTTTCTCTTCTCTTGTGTCTCAGTATCGTAACTCTATTCTCTTCTGGGCTCTCAGATCTTGCAGAAACCCCTTTCTCCATAGCCACAACTCTTCTATCTTCTCTTGAAGATTCTTTTCTCTTTCTTTCACACTTTCCACTTCCCCTCACTTTCTTCTCTTTCCTTTTTCGTTTGTTTCCCGGGAAAATCCCCAGCCGCAACCACTGTTTCGATCTTCCGCGAGCCCTCCAATTGCTTATTGCTCTGTCCACGCTCCCGCATTTCAGCTCCCTGGAATTTCCACCCCGAACGGAATTCTGCACTGCGCAATTTTCCGGGAAAGTGGGGGTTTCCGGGAAACGGAGCGTTTTCTCGATGACTATGCCGTTGCTGCAGTAACGGGGATAAGAAGACTGGGAGGTGAGAGGAATGGACGATCGAGGCGGTTCCTTCGTAGCTGTGAGGAGGATTTCGCAGGGTCTTGATCGAGGCAGCGCGTGCCATTCAACTTCTGGTAAACTTCTCTCGTGATTTTCGTAATTTTCAACGTTTGATTCCTTTTTTTAATTACTCTGGCTCACTCTCGCAATAGTCTTTGAATCGAGATTGAACTCAGGTTTTTCACTTGCGTGATGTTTGCGGATATTCAAAATTGCATTGGTGGGTGAATTACTGAATTCGTAATTCCTGCAGCTACTACTACTGTTTAATTATTATTATTATTATTTTTTTTTATTGGTTTGAGACTGAGTTGAGCTTGATATAGATCTCTATGGAACTAGCTCAGTTTACTATGGAGGGTGTTACTGTTAGTTAATCTTAGCTTTAAAACCTGTTTACTGTGCTTAATTTATAGATTCTATCCGTGATGGGATTATCTCGTAGATCTAGCATTCGTGAAATGCGTTATTGCTTGTTTATGTATACTGGAAAGTGTAGATACTGTTGTATCTCTTTTCATCTGGTGTGAAGCTGAGTTCAACTGTTTAGGTGCAGAAATAGCGGGGAATGGTGAATAAAGCAAGCTGGTGGGTGGCAGTATGATTAAAACTATGCAAGTGGCTAGCATAATGATTAAAGCAAAGCCCACTCTTCGCTGTGGTTATATTTGGTTGCTTGGCTTTGTCCGTTTCCCTTGTCCTAAGCTTTGGCATTAATACGAGCTATAGAAAACAAAATATTTATAAAGTGATACGTTGGTTGGAAAAGTGACAGAACAGGGAAGAAATAAACTTTTTTTTTTGTGGTTAGAATAAGTTGTGTGGTTTTAGAAACTGGGCTGATTACAAATTGTGTTGTACTGCTAAGGATAGTTAGTTACTCATAACACATGATTGATTTCTGTCAGTCAAATGGCTATAAATTTGCGACTCAAAAATTCGAAGCTCAATCTACATTTATGGGCAGTTTTATTTTGTTACAGCTGAGTTTGTGACAGGATCAACAGCGTGGCTTGGCAGAGGTTTGTCCTGTGTCTGCGCACAGAGAAGAGAAAGTGATGCTCGACCCTCTTTTGATTTAACATCAGCCCAGGTAATGGTTTTTGTGACTTAGTAGCTGAAGCAGTAATTTAATACCGTTCAGTAATTATGTTAACTTTTCTCTTGGGCACTGCAATAAATAAATGGAATTTTATAATGTGACTTTGTTGATGAGATGCTTCATCATACTCGTCTTTTAATGAGATAAGCTTCTTCTAAACTACTTACAACAGCAAGCATAGCCTTTTCTTCATAGAAACATATTGAGCAAAAATTTGTATTGGAACATCTTCCATTTTACCAAATAACAAATGTTTGCTTGTGATTTATACCTTCTGAGATGAAAATAATATACCACTCTATGCTTCTTTTTTCTATTAAATATTGTTTATAATTATGGATGACAAATTCTCAGTGCTGTATCTTGAATTCTCAGGAGGAGTGCTTGCTGAGGTTACAGAGTCGCATTGACATTCCATACGATAGTTCTATTCCTGAGCACCAGGTATCTCTTCTATTGATATTGTTCATGTCACGGTGAGTGATGTGGTAATGACTATGTATGAAGTTCATCAAAGACTTTAAGCCACCTGCACATAACTTTATGTGCTTCTGATGCCTTACCATGTGTTCAACCTTTTATCTCTTAATATAATTTAGATTTTTTTTATGCTTTCTCGTAGGATGCTCTAAGAGCTTTATGGAGTGTTGCATTTCCTGAAGAAGAACTCCGTGGCCTGATCTCAGAGCAGTGGAAGGACATGGGCTGGCAAGGGAAGGATCCATCAACTGATTTTAGGTAGATATTATTCCTCTTGTTTTTATCTCAATGCCATAAACTGTCATCACTTTATCTACTTGTTTCTAATAGTTTCTGTTTGTGTATATTTTGGTAGGGGCGGTGGTTTCATATCATTGGAGAATTTATTGTTTTTTGCTAGGAATTTCCCGGTATGATCCCATTCTGTTCTTTTTTATAAGGTCTTTTTTTTCTTTTTTTTACACACATTTTGGTATTGTAAAAAATATTTAAGGTCATATTTTGGCCGTAGTGATTTATTCTTTTGCTTTATCTTTGACATATAAGTGTAACATTTATTGGTTTAGTTGAATTATAAATGAGAAGAGAATGGCATTGAAATTAATTGATTTTGTTTTTCTTTTGCAATGGTCTCTCTTTGTCAAAGTACACCAGCCTCTTTGTAAAATATAAAGCCACGGAACTTCACTGAATATTTTTTTTCGTTATTCACTGTTTGCTAGATGTTAAAAATCTGTACCCGTAACTTAATACATTTTTTGAATTGTGATAATATATACCTTAAACGCAGAGAATATTTGCTGATAATTTTCTAAAATATGGTATCCTCTTTTTTATGCACTAATCCCTGGCTTCTTGCATATATTACTTTCTTGGTGATGAATAAGCATAAACTACAAGTTTCATTTGTTATGAATGATTCCCAATTTTTGCTTTAGGAATATTATGTATCAGATTCTTTTATACTCTTATTCCCACTGGGTTTGTCCATGTTAATCTAGTCTTGGTGCACTCCTTCAAACACTTTCGCAGCAACCTTGAGTTTTAGCAATATCTGCTATTCATATAACTATCATAAAACTTGAACACTTTTTTTTTTTTGTAGAAATCCTTTCAAGATCTTTTACGGAAGCAGGAAGGAGATCGATCAGTGTGGGAATACCCATTTGCTGTTGCTGGTGTTAACATCACATTCATGCTTATTCAGATGCTTGATCTTGAAGCAGGTTGTTTTACTGTAGCTTACTAGTCTCAGCATACTTCATGTATAAAACGATGAAAAAGGGATGCCTATACGTATAGTGGGCATATTAGTTTCGCATTCTAGTCTTGTGTTTTAATCCTCTGAATGTTATGCTGTTATAAATTGCTTAGGATATTTTACCAATTATTCTTGCATACTTCAGTATGACTAGTTTCCACTGATCATTATCTGAGTAATGGCCAGTGCCACATTGTAGTTATGAGGGATTAGATTCGATGTGTCTTTTGGCCTTTCTCCTTATCCCGGGAGCATAATGCTTTTACTTTATTTGAAAGAATGGAAGAAGTTGGTAAATGACAGGCCAGCCTTTATACATCCACTCTGTACTTTAAAACATTTTCATTCAGTTTTTTGCATGGTATTTAAAATTGTTCTTCAAGTTAAAAGGTATATCTCCATGTCCTTGGATTTAAATAAATTGTTTTGGACATGCGAATATGGATTTTTATCGATTATAATATTTTAATTGTATTTTCTGATGCGGGATATCACGAAACTGCATGTTTCTTAATGCAGACTGTTGCATATGTTTTTCACAAGTAATTAATTAAGTTTGATTATTAGGTTTTCTGTTACTAATGTAATTTTTGTTTTACTTGACAGTCAAACCTCGGACCCTGGTAGGAGCAACTTTCCTAAAATTTATTGCAGGTAGTCTTTATTTTTGCTCTCGTTAATCATTAAATTTTATTTGTAATTTTTTTTCAGTTTACATCGGAAGCAGGAAGGTGGGAGCTTAAGAATAATAAAATGCTAAATGTTACAAAAGTATTTGGGCCTGTTTCGAAGAACTTCTTCACAAACTCCCAGAAAATAAAAAGGAAAAGAAAAAGGAAAATTGAAATTAGTTCCTTCTTAAGCTATCTTATGCTTAGTTATTTTATAGAAACTTTCTCATAACAGCACTACTTTAAATTTTTATTTTAACTTATGAGTAACTTAAAACTTAAGGAGCAGTTAATTCGTTTTTATCATGCTTCAAGTTTAAATTTTTGTTTTTCTTTCTTAGAAGGGTTTATGGAAAAGCTCATCCAAACAAAATCTTGATACATTTGTTTTGATTTATGAAGGCATTTTTTAAGGAACATGTTTCTTCCACTACCTCTCACTTTTCTTTTCTAACTTTTTTCTCCCACACAAATGGTGCTTCATAATTTGTGATAGGTTCATGAAAAATCTTTCCTGCAAAATGGCATTGCTTGGGAAAAATACTTGTGTTTGTAGTTTTTACTTGATAGTGGTGGTCTTCTTTTTATGTTAGTTTCGTTCTTAAAATTTAGTAAATTAATTTTTATGCTTGTCTAACAGAAAATGAATCAGCTTTTGATCTTCTCTATTGCATTACATTCAAGATGATGGATCAACAATGGCTTTCTATGCGTGCGTCATACATGGAT
The DNA here is from genome assembly GCF_029865625.1 of Vigna umbellata. Lineage (NCBI taxonomy): Eukaryota > Viridiplantae > Streptophyta > Magnoliopsida > Fabales > Fabaceae > Vigna > Vigna umbellata. The sequence goes on along the minus strand of NC_142168.1, from coordinate 8,805,873 downwards.
TTTAATGTATGTATTCCTGATCATGATATTATTCTTCATAGATAAGGAAATATATGGAACTAGCAAATTTAACTGAAGTATGTATGTTTGTTTGGGTTGTAAGTGATTATCAACATGTTACTTGTGTTATAACAGACAGTAATGAAATCTACACGACGTCAGCTGGAGAAAGAGCTTTTGCTTGATGACATAATGCGGCTCGAAGATATTCCTTCATACAAACTTCTCACACGATAGTTATCAGTGCTTACTTGGAGTCTACTAGTTTTAGACAGAAGGTTGTACTTGATGTGATGCTACTCTTATAATTTTCTTTCCTTCCAATTCGGCATTTAACCTTCTAACATCTGAGCAAGAGTGAGGCGAGCCTAAGTATGATATCATCGAGGTTCTAGAGGCAGCAGGTAAGATTTTAATCTAGTGGGAGGAAGATATTGTGGGTGGGACAAACAAACTGTAAGGAGAGTATGAAATGTAGGTTTGCTTGTAATGAATTGTGGTTTGCCTATATATTTCATCAGTGTCCATTAATTGGAAAATATAGTTTGCAGTATTGTAATTCAGGCAGGAGTACCTCGGTAGATAGATTCTGCCTGGGCAATGTTTGTTGAGGAATTAATATACTGCATATTGTTGTCTGAGTTGATTGGCCAAAAGTACCCTGTTTCTATTGTGTGCATATTGTTTTAATCTTAGTATGGGAAGCGGTTTTTCATGGTCTTATTCTGGTTGGTGATGTCGAAAGAATCAACTGATGGTAAGATCTGTTCGAGCTGTGCGGAGCTACTTGGACTCGTGATGAAGATACTGCAAATATAAACCAGCCGAGTGAGTTATGTATCTAAATTTAGACTCGTGGGATGATATTTAATGACTCGGGTTAGTTGATTAAGTGGGCAATTTAGTTTCTTAATAAAACTAGACCAACCCACATAATATTAGACCGGTGCTCTATTTTTTTTCTCTTCTAATTCTAATTTTTTGCAAAATAAAGAAAATTAATTATAAAATGAGGCTGAAATCATCCATGCCTTGTCGTGTACTGTTTATCCACGCACTTTAATTACTATGTAGCATCTTTTTCTATAATCGATTAACCTTTGTAAATGAGGAAAGAGAGAAAAAAATTATTTGTGCAATTTACACTGAACTTCTTGGGACTTACAAAAGAATATCTAATGGTTGACAACGTTAGGTATGTGATTTGAAAAAGTAAGTTTTGTTACACAAATACCTCTATCTTTATCTATTGAAGTAAGGGTGCAGCGTTGGCCATTGTCCTATAAAAATGGAGGCGTAGCTGTTGGGGTTTTTGTGGGGGATAAAGTAAGAAGATTCACTGTGAATGAGAGATATGAGTTGTCCGTACAAGATAGTATGACACCATTCATCCAAAACTTCAACATTATGCGTTATTGGATTTTTTCTTCTTCTTTGATACTCAAGCTTTTTTTTCGAGTCAATATAATACTTTCAATTTATATTTAGATTATTAAGGGTTTGTTTTCCTCAAGTTACTTGAATTTTATAATGATTTTTTACCATTATAATACATTATTATCCCATCCATTTATCTAAACAGTATTCCTTTGGTCCTATTTGTTGTTGAGTTTTTAGCGTAATGGGATAGTTAACCACACAAATCATTGACTGTAATACTACTATTTATATCTTTATAGAGATTTCTAACAATTTCTTTAAGTGTGAATTAAGGTTTTACATTATACTTTTTGATAAGATAGACATTATCAATGTTTTTGGTATTTTACTTTTTACTAAAAATTAATTTATTTTCTCTTTAAAATTTTAGACTAATTTAGTCCATCGGTTTATAATTACATGATTTAGTCATTTTAACCACATTTTTTTAAGTTTATTTGAGATTTCAAATATATTTCTCAACTAACATTAAAAAAAATGTGTCAAACAGTGTAAACAACTCAAATATTATCATGAAATAGGTTTGAAATATCAAATAAATTTAACAAAATTTGATTAAAAAGACTAAATTCACACATTTTTAAAATTAAAAGACTAAATTAGATTAAATCTTTGAAGAGAAACTAATTCTAATTTTCAATGAAAGTTAAAGAAACAAAAACATATTTAACCTTATAAAATAATATTATCTTCAACCTAAAACAATAAATATTAAGATTTAAGTTAAAGGTGATGTCACAATTTTTTATATATACAATTCATACCTCATTATTATTATATCTTCTCAATTTCTCATTTTAAAAATTCTAAAACAATAGCTTCTCATTCTATTGTGAAGAATTTTTCATCTTGGAGCTCATTGTCTTGAAAGTGCTCTTATTATAAATATCAATTTTGTATCATGCTATTTTGTTCTCTTCAATTTAATTTGTTTGTCTTCAAATGTAAAATTATATAATTTTGCAATTAATAACTTTGTAATTCTATAATTTTACAATTTTATCATTTTATTCTAAAATTTATTTCCATGACTCTTTTGTAATCAGTCTCAAAGCAAATGTTACATTAAAGTATGTTGCAACAAAATAACATATTAAAGAAGATGATAATACAAGATAACATCCATGTTATCCAGTTATAAAAAAAAAGTTAAATAACATGAACTTAATTAAAAAATATATATTTTTCTAATATTTAATAAACCATAACAATTTAATAGAGAGTCGATTAAAAATATCTATTTTTTTATCATCAATACAAATGTTATTCTTTGCATTTATTTTTTATTTGAAAATGTTGATTAAGAAAATTTTCACTCAGACATTGATTTGAATTGTTTGATAATAAAATAATTTTTGGTATTGAGTACTAATTGAAATACTTTATTCAAATTAGAAAATCCAAATTTAATAAATTTAAATTAATTTATCCAAATAAATATTTCTTAGAAATGAAACAATATTTAAAATACATTAATTCAAATTTAACATATTTAAATATCCTCAAAAGTGGATTTTCCTATCCACAGAGCATTGACGGTTATGCGTGACTGATTTTTCTTGGTTGAACAAATTGACGCATGAGACCAACTCAACCACTTTAGCCACCAGAATTTAAGTTCCCAAAAGTTGGGGTAAAGCCCAAATTTGTGCATAAAACAACAACATTTTTTCTGAATATTCTCAATGGAGAGGAGGTAGTTCTGAGAAACGTAGATCTAACAAGTGAGAATGAGCTAAATTGGCCAGAAATCTGCAATTTTGTTATGATCTTTACGTAATGCATGTACAATCCTCGTATGTTTTTTATTCATTAGTGTAAATATTTTTTTACCATGAATTAAATGATAACAGTCAATGTACCGGTACTGCAAAAATCAAGATATCTTATACACAGTGAAAGTTCATGACATCCCTACACCTATATACATTTGTCTTACCTAAGTAAAGAGTAATGATAATAAAAAATCTATGTATATATTGACAAAAAAATGTTCCGTAAATATGAACCAAACAATATCTTTTATGGGGGTAATGGTTCCCTCCAAACAGGAAAAATAAGGAGAAAGAAATGTAAGGAAAGTTGTAATAAGTATACATATACAGAGGTTTCAACTTTGAAGAACGTTGAACTCTGTGACAAGTACATGACAACATACGTATCAATCAAAGTTGCTTAATTAAGTTGATAAATACACGTAGATGATTATAACCTAACGACCAACATTGACCTAGAAAGAGGTAAAGCATTCATGCTCCGATGAATTTGAGTCCTCGCAAGGAGAGTGATTGTGTCTTCCTTCGTAAGTGGTTATCACCATACGACAATCCTCTGAGAGTCGTTCAACTCTTTTCTTCACCCTGCAGTTGTTGTGGGTGCAACGGTAATAACTTCTGCAACATCCAAAACAATGTTGAAACAAATACCTCAGAAACTCCAAAGATATATTTAATTTTTTTTTGTCATCATCCTAGTTCAATGAAAGACTGTAAATTCTTGACGTGCATGACAGAAACTGCTTACAATAGTTGTAGCTGGTCTGTGTTCATTACATTTATCATCAGAAAGGTTATTCTTAGCAGAGAACTATATAATAAAGGATAAAAATTTGGATGAAATTTGTAAGAGTACTTTTGGTTTTGGTGCTATTTTTCAACTCTTGATGTTTTGTTTGTGCAAGTTAGGTTAACTTTTGTAAACCTCTACTAAGATCATACTGAATTCTGATTTTAATAATACAAAAAATAAAAAACTAACCATTTAAGTTTTTTCTAACAATTAAACCAGTCTTACCTCTGCCCACTAGGGTTTGCTTAGAAGTAGAGTTTGATTATATGCTTGAAATCATATGTTTATTGTCATAGTTTTTTTTTTTAAAGAACTTAAAAAAAACAACATTGTATAAACTCTATATATATATATATATATATATATATATATATATATATATATATATATATATATATATATATATATATTCTATGATTGGTTAGTGTTATATGTTGTGCTTTCTTTAAAACTTGGCAATCATTCTTTTTTACATGGATGGTGTCTTAGTGTGCCATTACAGAGTTACTTAACAATGAAATTGCTTTAAGACAGTAATGTTGACATTAATTAGAGTTGTGATTTTTACGAAACACCAATTTTTTGTCATTATAATACATCTAAGATAGATTCTACTAACCCTTTATCAGATTCATTCATGAATCATGTCGTCTTTCAAAACTTTTATATAAAGTATAGGTATAAAGACAAGGTTATTGTGTGCTTAATATTAGTTAAATATACTATGCATGTGACAAAAGAAATTAATGAAAAATTAACAGAATTATCGTACGCAATAATATGTTATTGATAGTATAAAAAGTGCATATTATTATTAACATTTTGATTGTTCATAATGCCTAATTTTTTTATTCCCTAACAAATATTTTTCATGATATAAATAATCTTTTTAATAGATAGGAAAGAAAATAAATAAATTTATATTAAATATGTTTCAAAGGTACAAAAATTAAATGTTTTTATAATTAGTTAAAGTATTTAGTTTTTTGAAAAAATAAACTCTTAATGATACATTTGAATCCTACCAATAAGAATAAGGCATTTAAACCACACTAAGTGAAACTTTTAACCTCAAATAAATGACTACACAAAACCTTAGGGTATATCAAATGCGACATTCTTCTTATTTTGTTTAAGGAATCCCTATTTAATTTTCTCTTATACAAATAAGGTTAGGTGGCCTGTCAATATCATATTCGTAAAACAAGTAATAATTATAGACTTTTTAAACAAGTATTTAATTAAATTGGAAAACAAGTATATAATAGTTATGTATTTTTAAAAAAAAAATTGAAGTCTTTATAAAAGAACTAGTTGATTGGCCTTACGATCATATTATATAAGATAATAAATTTAAGAAACATGTAAACGGATTTAATGAAAATACATTAATATATATATGTAACTTCACACCATCATCTAATATGTTATATAGCTAATTATAGGTTGCTTATGGTAAAAAATATTAATTCTTGTAAAATCTATTCTAAAAGTCATTAATAATACGTTATATAGATAATTGGTCAGAGAAAACATAATACTGAAAATGTATAAACTTTAAATTTTATATAATTTAAAATTAGAAAAATTTAAGTTTCTTGACATATCATTCATGTTTCTATCCTATCTACAAGTGAGAAATAAGGGTGGCAGATATTTATATAATTTCTTAATGCAATTAAAAGATATAAAGTAAGATTTGGTATGATTATTTAGTTTTTTAGATGTACTTCTTAGATATTTATGTTCAAAAGCATGGCATTAAAAATGCGTAATCCTCTCAATAAAAATTCAAACTTAAAAAAGAAAATCATATTATGTTTTAAATATATTCTACTTTTTCTATTTAATTTTTATAATTATATTTCTTTTAAGAGTAAGTTCGCAGTTCGCATACATATACAGCAAATTAATGATGAATCAGTAATGAAGTCAAGCTGTGTCCCTTCATAAGAATTTAATTTAATTTTTTTCCTTGTTCTTTACATTCCGTGTTTGTTCAATGTTCGAACTATAATAAGCAGAGAGAAAATTTTCCAATTTCCAAATGTCAGCGTAAAATTTGAATGGCTAAACTAATAATAAAGAAACATAGAAAACATCGGTTGCTGAAAATGATAATAAATCTTGTTGGTTTCACATAATATCATCCAATTAATTTAAATTGGAAATTTTACTAAAAAATGCATGTGTACCAACTTATGCTTCTTATGTATACCGAAATAAAAATTAAAAAAAATCATCAAAACGTATTAAATATTATTCTAACCCAAATAATATATATGAAAAAAAAACATAAAACTCTAAACTATTTGCCAATCTCATAATATATACCTTTTTTTATTATTAAAAGAATCAACTTGTAATATGATGATAAAGTTTTATTTAATATTTTTCTAAGGGATAAACAACATAAATTCCTATGATTTGTTAAACCTGTCACTTAAAATATAAGAATTGATCACTGATATGTATTAAGTTATATATGCATATAGTTCCTTTGTCGAGAAACAAACTATTGTTTCCACACCGGTATAATTCCTCTATTTTATTTTATTTTAAAAATGGCTATCATAAAGGTTGGTACTGCATCACTTTATGATGTTAATAATTGTTTTTTAAACAATATACATTACTGTCATGTCCCATCATCCTATTATAAAACCTATTTCTGCTAATTCCAGTTCCATGAACCTTCATTCCTGAAGTCATTTCAGCTCTTTCCACTCTCCTAATTGCACTTATAAGTACATATCTTTAAGTGCAATCTTGTGACGATGATATATGTATATGATATCTTGCTTTTTAGTTTAAGGATATTGGATTTACATAGATGAAACTTTGACCATTTCCATTCACAAAGTACCTTTTCAGTAAAAATATTCTCACTGTTTCTTCCCATGCACGCAATACACAAAAAAAAAAGTTTATCTTTTGAGTCAAATTACTAGTTACAGATATGTAAGGCAATGACAGTGTTTGAAAAACAAAAAATTTACTGTTTGAACACTAGCTTGTTAAATAACCTAGATTAATAAAGCTTGTTTAATTAATGCATGCATGATCGATTTGCTTATCATCAGATCCTGTAGCATGTCTCCAATGTTGTCAACATTTTAGAAAGATCCCATTATATGTTTCAACTAGTCCAGCACACAATAACTGGTTCATGCACAGCTAACTTATTCAACTCTTAGCTTTTTATCTGTTGTAGTAGCTTTGAGACACATGCCAATAACTATTTTCCCCCTTTTCTCATTCAAGATCAAATTTATGTAAAACCTTTCATCATAATGTAGCTCAAAAATAGATTTATTGTGCTTTATCAACTTTTTTGTCCTATATATGTCAATTGTGAGTGTCTAATTAAAACTTTATTGCCACATATATAAAACTTAAATTGTATCAATTCAGTAAAAAATAAAAAATAAACGATAATCCGAAACCCGTCCTAAACCTTAGTTTGCTGATACTTTTTCTTAAAGAAGAACCTTCAGATGTTCTCACAATATTATACAGTTGTGCAAATTTTGTATGGTGTTATTACTCCATTTAAGCTCCGTGCATGGAACCGATGAATTAGTTAAATTAAAGTAATAGTATAATTAAAGTAATGAACTCCATGCATGAGTAATTAGGTTTATTTAGATAGATGAAAAGAAATATAATTAAAATGGTAACAGTTTTTATGAGATTTTAACATAAGCAAGAACTGGATTTGGAAAACTTATATAGATAAATGATTGAGTTAGGAGGAAAAACTTTAAGTTCAACTACAGCTTTTACAGAGATGGATGAATATGTAGAGAACTTTTGTCATAGAAATACCACGACAAAATGGATGGTTTTGAAATAGAGTACGAAAGAGGGGACCCTATAGTGCATCTTACTGTCAAAACACTAATAATAGCCCACCAAATATTACAAGTGATTATATATATATATATACCTATTTTCTCCCTTCCCTTTCGATTAGCCTGGGCTCAGTTAATATGCATCAACAATGCATTATTCTCTTCTGCATTTTATGTGGTATATATATTGAAAGAAATGATAATGAATGATTCCTTCTATATATATATATAGGTGATAGATTCCCTGTATTTCTTTTGTCATCAGACTTTGTAGCATCCATTTGTTTCTGAGAAACAAAAGTCTAAGATGAATGATGCCGATAAATGTTGTGACTTGTGATCAGGATTTGATTTAAATTATTCACCACCGACACACTTTTCCCAGAAAAAGACATTTTACCTTCATTCCCCCGGGTATAATGCCTCTGATATTGCCAGTGTACTCAACCACAAACACTTCTGTTCATAGACACTTTCACACACCAAAAGTATATCACATACTTTATATTTATTTATTTTTCAATATCTTGTAATTATTATATTCAATGAATGTCATTTGATTGGGTGGTTGAGAAGAATTCTTCAGTTCAAATCCTAGTTATTATGGCTTCCTTTTATCCAAACCAACTGCTGCTTTAAATTCAGTTTTGCAAACGTATATCAATGAATCATTTCATAGTTAGAAAAAATTGAACTTTCACGTGAATATATATATATATATATATATATAACTCATTATGGTCATTAAAATTGAAGAAAATACATGGCTTGAGCAAATATATATAATTAAAATGCATATATGATTAATGAAGATTTGAATATTACCTCGGATGAAGGCTATTTTTGACAACTTTCTGGCCATATTTCCTCCATTTGTAACCATCATCAAGCACATCTACATCGCTTCTTGTTTGAAAACAAAACCTTGGTTCTCTTAGCTTCCTCCTTATTTTCACCTTGTTCTTCTCCGAAGCTGCGCTCCTCCACCTACCACAACAATATATAACGTAATTAACTTCATTCGAAATATTCTTTATACCCGAATTGAAAGAAAAACAAAGACAATTAAAGAAAATCGACAAGTGATCTGTCTGAGAGAGAACATGTGAAGTCAAGGATTCAGAAGGGTTGTGATTCGTTTCAGTTCTTGATGTCGCAGAAAATTGTAGAGATAAATATATAATGTGATCGCATAAACTAAAACTTGTGGGTAAATGCGGCACACAGTCCCAAACTGTTTGCAAAATACTATCACAAAAACTCAAAAAATCTCGATGTTGGGAAAAAAATTGGAACTGTCTTTTAAAACCTTGAATTCAGACAAAGAATATATCTCTTTAACTGGATATATAAATAAATATCTACGTGCATGCACACAGACAGAGAGAGAAAGGGAAGATAAGAGAGGAAAGAGGGACATAAATATATAGAAATAGTTATATATACCAAGAGTTGTTGTTTCCTTCACTAGCGTTTCCAGTGCAGTTTTCTTCATCGACAGCCTTTGGATCCAGAGTTTCGACCTGAAACAATAGCGTAAGCGAAAAATCCTTCTGAAAATAATACCCTAAGATCGAGTTTATTGAGTATTAATTGAAATTAAGGAAATGAATTTTGGAAAGTAGAATAGAAAATGAATAAGCACCTGGTCGTTGTTATTCCAAGTTTTGGTGAGAAGTTGAGTGTGATTCATGAATCCGATGGTTGCAGCAGTTGTAGTGGCAGAAGAAACAACTACATCGGAGTTTAAGGATTGAGATTGTGAAGAGGGTGACAAGAAGCCAAGGAGCTGGTTTTCTTCATAGTGAACAAAACCCAATTCGTGTATGGGTTGTGGGGTGTTGGAGAAGGAAACTTGAAGGTCATAATTGGTAGCAGCAGCTCTCTCTCCTTCCATATTCCACTTTTGGAATGCTTCCAATTTGAATTTGACTCACTGAGTGGTGTTTTGATTCGTCTGCTTCCTAGCTATATACCTAACTATGCCTCTTCTTCTCGCATAATACCTCAAATCTTATGCCCAGTGATTGGAAAGAACATAGAAATTTAAGGGTAATTGAGCAGGGCCAGGACAAGGGTTTTGTACTTGGTCAACTGCTACTATGGAAATTATTATTCCTTCCCTTTTCTTTAAGGTAGTCTATTCTATTCTACTCTTTTACACACACTCTCACACTCTCTATTAGAATACACGTGCATTGTCCCACAATGTTTTTCAAGCGACTCTCTCTCAATTATCGAATTACCAATGTCCTGTCTTATTTAATCGCCTCAACTTGTGTCCATATATATCTCATATTTTAAGGAATTAAAAAACAAACAAAACCCTTGTTAAAACTTGTACAATATTTAAATGGATTTTTTCTTTTTCGCATGACTTTAAATATAGACTTGTCTGGGTTCTTCATAATGTATTCTATACAAACTTATTTATCAAATTAAGATATTGTCATTATTTTATTACAATATAGTTCATCTTTCTACTTCTGTATAGCTCATCTGTACATAACAAAAAAAATCATCTCACCTTAAACTCTTCACATTAATTAATATTAATTAAACTGAATTTTCATAGAACCGAATATATTAATAAATTTTTCATTGTTTATTCTGTAAACTTCACTTTATGAAATGACTGTTTAATCCTTCCTGAAGACATTCATGTAATCGCAGAATCAGATGCACACTCCTTATATTCTTATCAATCACACTCGATTCAATTATATATAAAAATAACAGATTAAATTTATTTTCCTAGATAATAAAATAAAAAGTTCAATTAAATGTTGAATGATTGAGAATAAATTAATTTAATTCGTATGCGTTCCTATTTATTCCGTGTAAAAATTATTTGAGCAAATTTCTAATGAGGTGCTTTTTTTTTTCTAACAAAATGTAGAAGAAAAAACTGACCAACATTGTTGAATTCTACTCATATTCTCTCTTCTCGGTAAATCTTGTCATTCTGAAAGATTAAATTTTATCAAATGTCAATTGGGTCGGCAACATCTCTCCATCTAAGCTTTCAATTACATGATTGACACAATAGGCAACCACGAATTACCCTTGCAAATTATATTAAAAGAAACTGCTATAATATAATAGATCGCTATAGAATGAGACGTCTTATTTTGTTGAATAAAAAATAAAATTAATCACAAAATAAAGTAGAAAAAAAAAATCCTTCAATCAAAATATTTTTTGTTGAATGGTTTTTGTTATATTTTTAATAAAATATATGAGGTTTATTGTGGATAATTCAATACTAGATGGAACAATATCTCTAATACACTACAAATTTCATTAATTAAGATTTTTAACTTTGATTAATCTTATCAAACATTATAAGATAAGATTCACACTCATTTATACTATGAATTGGTTTTATTTATAATTATGCTCATATTTTCAATCATTAGTATCTGTTTAAGTTAAACTTATCCTAAATGGTTTATCTAATAAGGAATTGTAATTTTTTATATGAGATGTTAGGAGAAAGCTAGGTGGTCAGGAATTACATTTGGAGAAGGAATTAATTTTTGTTTGGGGTGAATGTTACATGTACTCTAAGTTTAGTGTCACTCTCTTGATGGATGATTTTGGAGAAATCATAGACTTTGTGAGTATTCTATTAAATTTTCTCTTGATTTTTTGCCTGCTCATAATTTACTCCAAGCTAATTATGTTTTAGATAATACTATGTTTGATAAATATGGAAGTGTTTTCCCTTTCAAAGGTAGTTTAACTTATCATCAAGAATGCTTCTAGATAAGGTTCTTACTTGCGATAATCTCTTTCAAGAGAATGTTATTTCAGATGTTGATTTTACTCATGTTCATTGTAATATATGTATTTGAAACTTCTCTACACCTTTTATGTCTGATTTTTGTTCATAGGTGTGGTATTGAATATCTGGTTCGTTTTCTAATCTGAGAAAAAAAGGGTGAAGTTATTATAACATATTTCCCTTTTTTTATTGAGTTTATTTTGAACTCGTCATTTAATAAAAAAAGTGTGCTGATTTAACTATATAATAATTAATTTGAGAAGGCTATTTATTAATTTTAATGACAACTCAAGCTTAATAGTATATGAGAATTAATTCGACTTTGTTTAGATAAAAACTTCTTACACAATTATTGGAAAATATAATTAAAAAAAAACACAAGCTTATTGGTCATATGATAAGATGAGCTTATATAGTTTAAATAAGTTTTTTTTTTCGAAAATTTAAACCTAACAATGTTTTAGAAATTAATTTATACGTTCTCATAAAAAAATATCATTTAAATTTTATTCTTTATTTTTTTCTCTCTTAAAAGATTTATGTAAACTAATCCAAATAAAACTTAAATAACTCTAACATGCTCCACAAAAGTTTTATTTTCCAAAACTTATTCTTAGACATGGATGAATCCAAAAACTTATTAATTGAAGAGATTGAAAATGTTTGTGAGGATGACTGCAAAAATTAAATTACTTCAACAATTATATATATATATACATATATATATATATATATATATATATATATATATATATATATATATATATATATATATATATATATATATATATATATATATAATCGATTATAGACAGAATTAGATTTTGTTTGATTGAATTTGCAGAAAGGAAAGTTTTAAAATAAATAATTTTATTTTAAAGCAAAAAAAAAACATTTTCATAAAAGATAAAGAAATTGAAATAAAAATGTTAAAAATATTCATGAATTACAAGTTTTCATATTCATAAAATGGTTTGTTTTTCAGATTTTTCTTACAAATTCTTGTTTCAAATATATTCCACTCAAGTTCTAAACATTTTTTTTTGTCATTTTAAAACAACTAAAATCAGTATTAATACTATTTCCTAAATATGTTGTGTGATGTGACTAATCCAATCAACTAAAATTCTATTGGTAGAAGAAATTAAATATTTTTATAATAAGAATATGTATAATGTTATATATTTGGATTTGAGGTCCCTTATTCAAATTACTCTAAGTATGTCTTGAAAGTTGAATGAGCTTTTTAGTGGTCATTCATACGTTGTTCGCTCTCCTTCTTACCTGTCAAAGTCGTGTGGGTGAGTAATTGTCAAAAGACACTCTGACGCTCAAGTCAGTAATATAATCGATCGGTTATTACAATAGGTGATACATATAATGCGCATAATCCCCTAAAGTCATACCTGAGACTTTTATTTATATTAGTTGTGATGGACTTTTATCTTTTACGGGCCTAATGACGACCCAATAACACCTTAATTTGGAGTGTTACTCCCTCCACCACCACATAGTGCTTCCTGCACCTCCCCATTCTTTTTTTACCCTTCCATATTTAATGTGATGGTTAAAAATTTTAACTTTCTCCAACTTCCAACCACTTCATTAATGATTCCCACCAATATATGAATGCACCCTCACACTTCACCACTTCCAACGGAAATCAAATTCTTCTTCTTTTTCTTTCCCCTGTAACTGTTCTTCTTTAAAAATAAAACAATTCGAAACAAAATCAATTAACTTTAATTAAATTAATAATAATTAATTCATTAAATAAAACAAAATTAATTTTATTATATATACATAATTTACTTAAAATATAATTATAATTAAAATATAATTACTTAACTTTAAAAGTATCTAAAAATTAATTTACAAATTAATAAATTAATAAACTAAAAAGTAAAAAAAATAAAAGAATTTGTTCAGCTTTCCATGCTTTCTTTTATTTTTCCTTTTACAAACACTTCATTTATAAATAAATAATAATATAGAAAATATTAAATTAAAATAATGTACAAAAATTAACAACCGAAATAAATTAAATTAATAACCTAAAAAAACAAGAAAATGAAACTCTAAGGTCTCAACAAAGAGATCCGTTGGACCGTCAACGGAGGAAAACACCCAAAACGTTGAAAGGCTTCAACAGATATGGGACATTCGTTAAGTCTTCAACAGATCTTGAGATTCATCCACGGATATCGAGATTCGTTGAAGGCTCAACGGATGTCCCATATCCGTTGCAACTTTTGGCGTTTCTCTTCTTCTTTGTTTAACACAAAATAGAGGTGCATATAGAATCACTAACTTGGATCAGAGACAACAACAAAGGAAGCACCAAACTCTACAGCACTATGAATCCACCATGAATCAAGCAACAGCAGAAACCCACCACCAATCAAGCACCAGCACGAACCAAGGAGAATAAGAGAGGAAGAGAGAAAGTAAGAGTCTGGGATGGGGGTGGGGGTGTGGTGTGCAACTCAGTGAATAAGAGAGTAAAAATTAAGGTTGGGTAAACGTAAATAAGGATATTTTTGGAATTAAAAAAAATTAGGGAGGTATAGGAAGCAGTGTGTGGTGGTGGAGGGAGTAACGCTCCTTAATTTGCATTAAGAGCTTAATGAGTCATTACCGTTGATAATCTTACCATATTATTAAGTCATATTAGGCACAACCTAGGCCTAGATGGACCCATAAGGACGACCTGGATAAATAGACGGTCTGGGTGGATGCCATGAGAGGACAACCTAGGTGGTCGTCCTGGGTGGACGGCCTGAATAGATGACTTGAGTGGACAACCTAGAAAAACAACCTAGAAGGACTACCTGAGTGTTGCTTAATATACTTTGAAAGAAAACTGAAGGAGACATAATAAGTATAAAAATAATCGTGAGTGGATGTACGTTAAAAATTTCTTACCAAAAAGGTCCAAGGTTATAGGTAGAAAATGGAGAATAATTTAAAATATAAAACGGTGTAAATGTTAGACCTAAACTTTCATAATTACAATAATTAATAAAGAATGAAAAAAAACTATAACAATTTTTCTTATTTATAAATATAAAAATATATAGTAAGTAATACGAGATTCTCTATATAATTCATTCATTAACATCTCAAATTGTGAATTTTCTTATTCGAACTATTCTCTTTTCCAATCCAAACATCATTTTCAAAGATTATAATTCCATCTTCCTAAGACTCTATCATTAAATTTTCGATAAAGATAAAATATAGTCTCGAGAATGCATATGCTAATTATCTTCTTCCCAATTATCTATCCTTTCAAAATCTTATCTTTTTGTGTCATGATATAATATTTGCTTCATAGTTAGTAGTCTATCATTCTTCATATATTTTTTCTATAGTCAATATGTGACACTATGCTATAACCTAAAAAAAAAAAGTGTATGATCACATTTCAGTTTGCATTAAAAAAGTGTATGATCCACATTTCAATTTGCATTAAGAGCATAGTTAAATATGTTTAAATTTAAAAATATATCAAATCTTACCTCAATTTATATCCATACGTATTTAGAAGTGTTTCAAATTGTAGGGTTAAGGTCAATGTCCAAGATCTATACAACAATCTAAAAGATTTCATAGTTGTCCTTCAGTTCTGATTATAATGGTCATTCGTCCAATACTATTCGAAAAACACTTGTAGAAGATGTTGTGATGTTAAAGTCAATTTTAATTTCATAATTATAATATTAAATACATAATAAATACAATCACTTATTTTTTTATTTTAAACCTATATTTATAAATTTCAGAATGAATATATAATTAATAAGTACTAGTCAGTAAAAAACAAATCTAATAAAAAGATTGATAAAATAGACTGCTAGTACAACCATTTTTGGATCATAGAGTATATTAAATTTATTCATTTAAGATAACCATTTTTAAAATAATATTAACAGCAGTTTCTGACAGAATAAAAACATATTTACAATATAAATTCATTAATCTAAACTATACCCAACCCCAACATATACCACATCAGCCCCTCCCTTCAAATAAATTATGGAATTCCTCCTATTTAAATTAAACAATATAGCTTTTATATGTCTAATTCTCCCGCTTATTTTTAAGAAAATAAAGAACATTAAATTAGATTGACCCTTGAGAATAACGAAATACCATTTCTACAATAAAATGTTATAGTAATATTTGCATGGGAAGTAAAATAAATGACATGATGAAAAATAAAATATAAAAAATAATGTTATGGTGAAAAGAATTTTATTATTAGAAAAAAGAATGCGAGAAGGTATGAGAAGAAAATTGAAAATAGTGTTTCCAATGTTTCTTTCTTTTCCATTATTGACTTAATCTAACTTTCTTTGCCCCTTGAAAAGAGTCACTCATGTCACCTTCACCTCTACCATTTTCTTCTGCTTCTTTCTCTTCTAACTTATCTTTTCTTCTTTTTAAGGAATTTCTTTCAACTTTAAAATCCTATATATTCTTTGGATCCCTTTCAAGACCAACTATATATTATAACCGAAACAAAAAAAAAATACAAGACTTCATATAACAGTTAAAGATTATTTCAGTTAATTTAAATGTTAATACGCTAAGTTTAAACGATAAACTATTTCATAATCTTAAATATATTTTTAATGTTCTCAATTAAGTCAACTTGACCTAACTTACGTATCAACACCTCTGATTATGTATGTAAGATAGTTTACATTAATTATTAGAAAAAACATACAAAATTATTAGCATCCTAAGAGCACGTGATCTATTTTATTTTATGTTTCACTAAAACATTCACTATATAAAATAAAATAAAAATTCAACATATCATTGTTATATTTAGCTTATTGACTTAAACATCAATTTTTTATTCTTAGATATATATATATGGTTTTTACATTCAAAATTAACTATTTTTTATACTTTTCAAATTGATAAATAGAACTAGAACTATTAATAAAAGCTTAACCTTTTTAACTTTTAAGAGTATGATTAGAGTACATTTTGATTACGACTTTATACCAGCAGCCATTCACTTAAAACAAACTTAAAAATGAAGTATTTTTTATTTATTAATAAAACTATTAATATGTTTGGAAAAAAAGTAAGTTTTGTTTCTCTCTCTAAGTATTGAGGTGAGAGAAGTTAATGAGAAATCTGAATGGTTTTTGGTGTTAAAAATAGGAAAGAAACAGTGTGTCACTGAAGTTGATGAAGATACGTTTTAAAAAGCGTTATCCATATAGTGGTCCCTCCTACAGCTATGGTCTTCCCATCAACTTCCTCTCTCTATCTCTTTCGATTTCTCTTATGCATCATTTTATTTTTGTTTACTCTAATAATGTCCATTAATTATCCACTCTTTCTATCTCTATATCAAGATATTTTCATTTTTATATATTTTTTCATATATAATTTCTTAGACTGTTCAAATATACAAAAACAATTAATAAAAGCATGTATGCATTACGTGCCAAAATTTGTGGATTATATTCATGCTCAAGAATAGTTATATACTCAAAAGGACAATTGACACTTGAATATCCTATTAAAGTTATAATTGACTTATATATTTACACATTTTTTTCAATTTTACTTTTTAATAAATAATTTTTTAAAAATAAAATAATCATTTTATCACTTTTACCGTTTAAGTGATATTTTTTCAAATTTTGATATTTTATTCAATTTTTTTTAAAAGTTAACTTAAACTAAAATAATGATCTATGATAAAAAAAATTAGCTGCAAAATAAATAAAAAATATTTAAAATAAAATTGTAAAAGTTATTGATATTTATTTTAATAATTATTTTCACATCCAAAATACACGAGAGAATACAACACGATCATTGCTTACCTATTTTTCATGAACCTCCATAGATAAAAGCTTTCAACTCCCAAATAACTTTATACACGTCTTGTTATTAGGTTCCCATACCCATAGATCTTTCACATCAGCCTAAATTTGGTCAACTTGTAATTCTTCAACACCTCCATTAGTTAAGGGATTGATAGTGAAAATAGACTTAAATTATTTATTTAAAGAATTAAAGTTTAAATAATTTTACGAATGACTGATATCATAACTTTTATTCTTCAAATTTCACACGTTGAAATCTATATTAGATGTACCAAGCATTTTTTGTGAAGTAGGTATGTGGGAGGTTGAGTTATGCTTTGTTCATACGCATAGACAATGGGAGGTTAGGATTCGACAGCAGTAAAGAATTAAGATAGTGGAAACATCCACAGTTTATGGGTTTGGTGGATAAAATTAAAATAATTATGAAAGGTGCTATATGCTTATGTGTTATTTCGGTTAATTCAATTATTTTAGTTTTAAAAAAATATTTATTAAAAAGTATATATGTACAGATTACTTAATGATTCTGGATATTCCAGTCCAATGCCATGGACTGAAGACCTTCTTTAGTTATTATTTTTAATTATACTGATAATATTAACAAACTAATCCTCTAATAACATTCTTGATACTGATAATATTTATTTAATAGGAGCAAATGTGCCTGAGAATTCGATCCTTGTTAAGTTATACTTATTATACCTTTTATCTATAGCAATTAATACTCCCATGCAAAACTTTATATGAGAAAAGTGCTTGATAAATTGTAATTTTATCCAAAAAAATATGATCAAATCCCCAATTTGGCATATTAAATAATAAAACAATAAACCTTAAAATTGCTTAAAATGTATTCGACAAATTTTATAAAAATCAAGTTTATAAATTAGTTCGCGTAAATAAATTAAACTTAAACAGATTTAGGCAGTGAACCATGTTGAAATCATTTACGCCATAATTAGATGCAATCACTGAGGGTTTTTTCGTACGGATAAATAACATTGATCCGTTGGCAAAATGTGACCTACCAGAATACTCAATCATGGTCATGGACCTCATTTCTCTCTAGAACAAATTATTTTCTTAAATATTTTCTTTTTCCTTTTTAACACTCTGATTTGAAAAAGTTTGGTTTTATTTTATCACGGTAAAATACTCTTATTTTTTTATATAAATTTTAATTAATTTGATCGTGATATGGAAAAGAAATGGGTAAAATAAAACAAAAGTATCAATATTTTATTGAAGGCAAAAAAAAAAGGAGAAAATGAAGTTGTTTTTATAATATTAAATTTAAAATTTATACTAATAATTTTTTTTGATTGATTAAATTGCAGGGGTTTACAGTGTAAGTGTGAAGTGAGCGGTGTGGGAGTTGAAGAGAGAAAAAAAAAAAAAAAAGGAGAAAACGGGAATGGGAAGAATAAAGCAAAGCGAGAGGGTCAGAAAAAGTCATGATTTCAAAATATAAAGTTCAAAAGTGTAATAAATAATAGTCGAAAAGGAGGGTTAGGAATAGAGAAGTTTTGAAGCAGTGGTATGATGGAATGGTATATGTGTGCTGAATTCCATGCAGCAATCATGGCTCTTGGATCGTTTTCAAAGTCTTCCAAGATCTAATCATGATGGAGTGAAGCATCACATATAACGTGGGTCCCATTGTCTCCAACACCTTTTCTACCTTCATTTTCTCATCTTCACTTTCCTTTTGTTAGGTTTACAATGCCTATTCGAATCTTCTTTCAACTGCTCTAAACCTTTCCATCTTTACCAAACTTTCCCAACCACAATATTTCGTCATCAAAAAATAAATCACTTCTCATTTATCTTTGCTAAAAAAAATCATCTTCAGGGTCTTTTCAGAAAAATTAATAATATTCTATGTCTCTGTCTCAAGGATTGGAATGAAAATATATATTTTTGTGGCTATATTCTTTATCTTTAAGCTGGGCTTTTCATCAAACTGGGCCTCTTTGTTTCCTTTTGGACTTCTTACGGTCCTTCTTAGATGGGCTGCTGCTTGCACCCTTGCTTTTTGTGCATTTTCAGCATTCTTTTATAAAAATAATTAATTCATTAATTTTCAGAATTGTATTTTTTTTTAAGGGTTAAATATGTTTTTAGTCCCTAAACTATTGACCGTTTCTGGTTTTCGTCCCTCTTCCAAACTAAGGTACAATTTGGTCCTCAATCTTTAAAAAACGTTCGTTTTAGTCGAAAAAACGAACGTTTTGAGGACTAAAACAAGGACTAAAAACAAAATTTTGAGGACTAAAACGAACGTTTTTCTAAAGAATGAGGACTAAATTGTACCTTAGTTTGGAAGAGGGACGAAAACCAGAAACGGCCAATAGTTTAGGGACTAAAAACATATTTAATTCTTTTTTGAAGGAAAAGTTGACCTGATAAAATTATTTTAGCCTTAATAAAATCATAAACTTAGAAGATTGTTTGGTTTCAAAAACATTAAAAAACATTTCTTAAAAGAATATACCGTTTTTTACTCCTGCACTTGATTTATGAATTTATTTAACACTAAAAAAATATTATATTTAATAGAGGTTATTTACCAGTAATAGATTTAAGGGAGGTTTGTTAAGTTGGGTTAAATTTCAAAGGTTTACTTGTAAACTCCAGAAAAATGCTTTTAGTTTTGTTTTAAACCTCAGTAAATAAATATAATTAAATATTTTTTATAAACAAATAATTTTAATAAATTTTTGTTTTATTTTTTTCCCTCTTTCTCTTCGTTCTTTGTTCTAAACCCTACGCTCCACATCAACGCTCACCGCGCATTACCGCCTCAACCCCGCGCCACCTCACCTCCGCACCGCCGCATCGCTGCACTTGGAGCTCGGATTAGAAGGAGATCAGATCTTTGCTTTGCTTCCAGAAAAAGGTTAGGTTTCTTCTCCATTTCGTTTGGATTCCCTTTTTGCATTGGGTATTGTGTTATAGATTTCTAGTGGTTGGGAATTTGCAATTGATTGTTTTGGGTAGATGGTGAAGAAGAATTCCTTTGTTGTTTAAAATAGTTGTGGCAGTGTAGAAAAACATAACAGAGAAGAGTGAGTGAGTGGTGACTTGTGAGAAAAAAAGAGGAGTTCAATTCAACAGAGAGAGAATAAAATCCATTCCACTCGACCTGAAGGTGGTTTGGTTTGTCAGTAAACGGTGTCTTTCTTTGTTGTGGTTTCAAACTCTAATCTTTTGTCTTGTACTAATCCCTTTTATAACGATAGATTAATTGTGTTTGTGCCATAAAAAAAAACATTATTAGTTCTGTTCAGTATCATTTTTAATGAAAAACATTTACTATTATTAATTATTTATTGGATACGATAAGATCATCATCAAGACCCAACTAGTAATGGTAATTGGGATTCTGTGTGGGTTTTAGCATAACTGAGGTTTCAGAAGTGTGAGAGTGTATTTACAATAGTAGTGGGTTACAGAAGAAATTGGCTACTGGCCTGAACTATCTATGAGAGGGAAGGTTCTAAATATATAAATATTCATTGAATGATCGCAATACTATAAATATTTCAGATGAAATATACACACTTACTCTGTTTTTGTAATTGAAGCTCGTTTGAAAATCTAGTCTGTCAAATATCAGTTTATCATTATGAGTTATGTATTCATATTTACTGATATTTTCTCTGGGACAGTCATTTGGTTAGATGCCTTCAACATAAGGACCCATCAAGTTAATAAATAAGATGGATTCAAAATAATGATATAGATGCCAGCCTTTCTTTTAGATGTTGGTTTCTTAACTATTTTCCTTATTCTTAAGGCCATCAAGATTTCAATTGCTTTATTTCTTCCTCAGTGCCACTTTTTCTTCTATGCCTTGAAGATATCATAATTTATAGATGAGATGCATTCGATCCCAATTTGTTGAGGCCAAAAGTTACTGAGCGCAAAGAACATGAAAAGACTTTCATAGAAGTAACTCACTGTACTGATTGAATGAAAAAAGATACCAGTGAGTTTGATACATGCTCTATTTATAGAGCTCATTGAATTAGTAATTAACAACACCAAGTTAACCAACTAATCTCAACAGCCACAATTAACCAAAAACTTGTAACAAAAGAAAATCAGGTGAGTAATTTATTTACCTGATCCACTAATTTACTACCTCAGGTGTAAAAACACCTGCTCCTGACCATAACCTTGTTTGGTTCTAGTTTTCTAGATGTATGTTGATTTCTTTTTGTTTCTTTGCTCTCTTGTTGTGCCATTATCTGTCATATAATTTAAAATTTGGGCTTCCAAACTACCCATTGAGATGATTCATGCTAACTTCGTTTGAACGCAAAGGTTTCACAACTTCTGCTCACAAGAGTTTACTTGGCGGCTAATGCAAACACTTGAAACTAGGAAACTACACAAAAGTGCTTTGCTATTTTTTGCCCCAGAGACCCCAAGATGGTCAATCTATGATGAGCCAGTTAGAAGGAAACATTCTTTATATTTTCTGACATGTTTACATATGATATGACATTATTTTGACACACATAAGATAACGAAATAACGTCATAATATCATGTGTTGAAATTTTTAGTGGTGGGGGTATAGATTTTCACCGATTGTTAATGGATTACAACAAGCTCAAACATAACAAAAATAGCAAAAGAAACATAGAAAGTAGAGACCCAAAAAGGAGAGAGAAATGTGGCGCAAGAACACAATTTTCTTGGCACTTATTGCTGCTTTGATCACAAATGAAGTCATGGCAGGACGGCATGTAGTTGGTGGAAGCCAAGGTTGGGATGCATCCACAGACTTTAAGTCTTGGGTTTCAGGCCAGACATTTAATGTTGGCGATCAACTTGGTATGTTTCTTACACATTTCTTAAATGATGAATTGGAAAATTTCCCCCGACAATCAGGGACCATGCCCCTTCAGTATTGTTTTGAATTGAATATTAACAGTTTCTTAAACTTAAAATTTCCTCATTAAATTTAACATTTCTTAAATTCATAATTTTTGTGTAGCCTCCATTATTATTTAGCCTCTCTAAATTCCGTAAGGAAGTTGAACCCATTAGTTGTTAATGGTCTCTGAATTTTAGAATTTTCTAAGTAATATTAATGAATAAAGAAATGAGGAAATTTGGAATAATGAATTGTGTAGGCGACAATGTAGGGCCATTGTTGATCACTTGGCAGACAACATCACTGACCCTTTTCCTCTTTCCTTCATTTCCTTAACCTTGTTAGTCACAAACAAAGTACTGTTCTACAAATTTGTTTTAGTTACAATGGTATCACAATTCAGTCCATTTTTAAGCGCAAGATACCACCTCCAACATGATACCAACTCCTTATCTGCTCTAGCTATTATATATTCATCTTTTCCAACCATGTTAAATAAATTTTGATTATGCACACACTATATGACATCGTCCCTATTTTCTGGTAACAAAGTTTTGGTTTGCCAAATGGCCCGCATCTAACCTAGGTAATACCTATATGTGATTAAAGTATAAACGATGGCTATTCATCTTTAGGATTTTGACGTGTCATACAATTGCAAAGTAAAAGAGTCTAGGAATATGTACGTGATTGGTCGCGGTCATATGACATGTCTATGGTTCAAGGTTACACTTTTGCAGACTTGAAAGCCTTGTGATGATGAAATGAAATTTTAGTTATAATATATAATTTATATACAGAAATATTAATTCATCATATATTAATTAGCATCCATTAAAATTAAATTAAAAAATTCCTTAGGATCTGTTCCAAACATTAATAACTAACATGAAAGGATTTTGCTTTTCTTTTACCCCTATTTGATTCTCACCCTCTCCCTGTGCTTTTCCTTTGTCTCCCGCTTCTACAAATTTCTTTTACTTTTTTTACCTTTTCAATTTTCACTTTTGGACCCTTCCTTCCTTCTTTTGAAAATTAGGGTTTTATTTTCAATTAGATCTTCTTTGTTAGGGGGTCGTAGAGAGAGAGAGAGAAGAAGTAGAGTCCGAACAAAGTCTCGTAGCTGAGAGATTAGGATCGGAATTCTGCT
Source organism: Vigna umbellata (assembly GCF_029865625.1). Lineage (NCBI taxonomy): Eukaryota > Viridiplantae > Streptophyta > Magnoliopsida > Fabales > Fabaceae > Vigna > Vigna umbellata. The sequence goes on along the minus strand of NC_142168.1, from coordinate 8,782,326 downwards.
ACCGTTCTTTATCATTTTGCCGTCCTCTGTCCTCGCTCACCTTCAACCTTAAATTTGTAAGTTACCTTTTCCCTCTTTTGTTTTGTTTACCTTAACCCCTAACCCCAAGATATTCAAGAGTTCCAAAAAATTTATAAAAAGTAAAATTTACAATTGATCTCTTTTTTTTTATGCATGATGCTGTGCCAACAACAATACAACTAGTTTTTTTTTTCTCTAATTGAAATAATTTTTTCTCCTTGCTTTTTACTAGTGCTTGTCAAAGGAAGAGAAGGAGTAACCACATTTATATCTCCAAGATATGAACTCTGTGGCAAGGCGCTTATCAAGCTTATTCGGAACTTCAGGTTTCACAACTGAACCCTTCAAAATTGGGCATCATCAAATGCAGCAGCTTCAACAATGCAGAGGCATACGAGTTAGGGTCCTAAATGGGAACTTGGAAATGGCATTGGGATTGATGCAGCGTAAGATGCAAGGAAGTGGGATCGAGAGGATGATAAAGCAGGAGCAAAGGTTCCATATCAAAAACTCTGAGAAGCGCGTTTTAGCCCAAAAGAACTTGGAGCGAAGGCTTCGATCTGAGGATTATGCTAGGAAACTTAAAGCCATTTTGCTCAAGAAAGTCAGGTATTTAGCGCTTATATAAAAGACTAAAATTTTCTCCTTTATTAGAGTATTACTAAAATCTGCACCTTAACTTTACATCACATTGTTTTCAAGTAATATTTTAAATACATGATGTTTAGGTAAATTGCAATGAATTTCCCTCAACGACATGAACTCCAAAATGTAAGACACTAGCACAAACCACACATAACCTTCGCTGAAAAGGATTATAAAGGGCCACTATTTACAAATAATGACTTTATGTCATTGTAAAATAATAAAAAATAAGATGGATTTTACCCTGTTACGTGGACTTGCCTACTCTGTAAACGTAGTGATATATATAGTTTTGCATAAGAGATCAATTGGCCTGCAATCTTTAAACTTGAAGATATTAATTTGGGATCGGTTGTTTTGTTCTCTTGTTAGTTTGAAGTTTGGACGTAATGGTATCCTACATGAAAAATCTTGAATATGTCCATCTTCCTAACCAGATGCAACTTCTAGTCTCTTGGACGGATTAATTTGTTATCAAATGTAAAAAGCATTTATTGGTTGTCTGTATCCACTCATGCTAGTGATTTTGTTTCTGTCATGATTTCAAGTTGGCGTCATTGACTTTGGAACTGAAAATGTTATTGTGTGGCATACAATAATATAGGTGGCCACGTGAGAACTTTATTTTGAGCAAAGGCATATTATATTGTATCAGACTAACATCTGGATTTTATTCCACTTTATTCCCTTTGCTTAAATGCTTACCACTTTGGTCTTTGTGATGTTCACATTTTACATGATTGTGTTGCTTTCTATTTATTCTGACATTTTGCTTATTCTGTTGGAATATCACAGGGGTCTATGAGGAGTTTGCATTTCGCACAAAAAATGAAGTTGCGGTTATTTTATAATTTCCAATTGCCCGGATCGGCTCGTGTAGTGTATTTTGTAGCTATTATTTTGGGTAGCATGGGATAGTCACTCTGAAGTTTTAGAGTTCTAAAGTTTTAAGAATGGACATGAATTGGGATATTGAAACCTTGATAAGGTTACTTTTGTCCAAATAATTTTTAAAACACCAGATTCCCAAAAACATGAAGAAGAGAGGCACTTTAAATTAAATAAATTAGCTCTTCTAAGATTTTTTAAAAACTTCAAATTCATGTATGAATTATATAAACACTTAATTTGGTAGATAAGCTCAAAGAAAATCTCATTAGGTTGTTTATGGTAAAGTTTATCAATTATCACTTTATTAACTAATTGATAGTTGTTGAACTCAATTTATTAATAAAGTTTTGCTGCTGATGAATTGGATTAGTTAATAATTGTACCAATCTCAAGTTTATCCATTCACCGAGAGTCAATTAGTATATATCTAAAATATTGTTGGTTTTGAAATTTTCTTTATCATGGTTTTTGTTTTTAAAAGATTCTTTTGTCCAACATGGTTTTGTTCTTAAAATAACTTTAAAAAGATAAAGAAAAAGTATACTTGTAATGAGTATAGTAAAATATGTCATAATACAGTCTGGTCCTAAGGTTGTTAGTTACTAAGATAGTATAAGATTTTAGAAGATTGAAGAACATTAAAAAAGACGTGGTGGATGATTTATGTATGAGGAAATAGAAGAGTATCACTTCCAATTCTTGTAAAACTTTTCATCACCCCACATCAACATTCTGTTCAAGGGAATGCTAACACCCCTCTCCTTCAAATGCAAGTGCCTTGGCACAATTCTCTCCTTCAAACTGAACCCAAAGTACTGAGGAAACTTCTTCAACTCCTCCAAATCCCTCTCCATTTCCTTCACAAGATACACATACTTTGGCCATAGATTGTTCCCTACGTCATACCCAAAAATGGCCGGCACCCTGGCACATGCTTTCAGTGCCTCCTCGTACTCAAACCCTAATTCCTGCAAGAACTCAACCTTCGCGTGCAGCTTATCCACCCGCGTGTTCAGTAAGTGCGCGTTCCGCGTAGTGGGCTTGTTCAGCCCCTGGATGCCAATCTAAACAACACTAATCAAACTATCAGTTTTCCTTTTTTCCTCGAAAAATAAGCAAACTACATATCATTATAGTTCATTTACAGTGAGTTTTTTAAAATGATTTCATTTATCTTTATCAAAAGAACAAAAAATGCTAATTCAAAAGAAGAAAATGATAAATAAATAATTTAAAACATATTCATTAAAACATGCAAATATGACTTTATCGTTTTTTAGTTCTTCCATAAATTATTAGTTTTAGTTTAGTCTCAACTTTTACAGCATTTGCATTACTTTTTTTTATATTTATTAAATACCTAAACTTCTATATATATATATATATATATATATATATATATATATATATATATATATATATATATTACAACTTTAGATTAAAAAATAAAAATATTAAAGTTGTATTTTTTTTATAATAGTTACTTTAGAGTTTCTAACTGAGTAATACATTAAAACTGAAGTCCTAACATAATGACATCCAATCATACTTTCAATATTTATAATAATTACTTTTAAAAGATATACAAATAAGATAATGGTTAATCATTAACCGTATAAAAATACACCACAATAAATTCAAAGCACTCTATAATTCTTTAAACATTGAATTATTTATATTATTGAATTAAAAAATCCCGTATTTTTATGCAAGAAAAATATATAATTTAAAATAAAATAAGAAAATGAAATCCATGAGTGCGGACCTGGCGGAGAAATTGGAGCGTGGGTCGGAGGCAGAGGTCGACGTGGGAGAAGAGCAGCTTGGGGCATCGGAGGATGAGATAGCGAGACTCCGACGCGGTGGCCGGAAGTTCGTCGGCCAGGAATGAGAACACGGCGGCGACGTCGGAGGGGACGACAGCGGTGGAGAAGAGCTGAGGGGTGAGGTAGTTGAGGCGGGGGATGTCGGCGTCGGAGAAGGAACGTGACTTGAGGAACGTGAGAGTGCGGAGGATGTGGTCGACATCGTTGGGGAGAGGGAGGTCCTCCGGTTTGGTTTTGGGGTCGATTATGGTCAACGTTCGAAGGTATCGGAGGTTTTCGCGGTACCTGGTTTGGAACTTTATGTAACCGCCGGTGTTGGGAGCGCTGGTTGATTTGTGTGAGTAAGAAGATACTATTGGGAGATGAAGAGAGTAACAGAGGAGCATTTCCGTTTGGGGTTTGCAGCAAACCAAAGAAGATACTATTCAATTTCACGTTTTCTTTTTTCCTTTTCTTTTTGAACTCACTCTAGAGAGTAATATCTTTGAAAACATTCATCCATCAAACGGTCTACAATAAAACACATCTCCTTCCACTTATCATCATATAAAAGTAAATAGATTTATAATATGATAATTTATTATAACTCGAATTATAATAAATTTATTATAATTCATTAATAAGACATTTAGTTCATATGGATCCAACTTCGTATTAATCTTAATTTATCAAAATCAAAATGACTGGAAGGGAGACAAAACTTCATTGAAAATCATTGCTAGAGATCTTTTAAATATATTTATAAAATATATTTATAAGCCATTTCGACAAGTGACATGAGGTTAGAATTTATAAAATATGACAATTCCATTTGAAAGAACAAATTAAACAAATTATCCCAGAAAAAAATCATAGCAAAATGCTGCATCTACTGTTCCTTGAAAACTTCTTTCAACACAACTAAACAACATTCAACGTCTTGACCCAGATTAAAGAATTAACCCAGCAATTCTTACTTATCATAAAAACAAATACTTTCTATGTTGGAGTTTGGAAATGCACATGTATGCTACCAAAATATATGTTATAAAACATGCGTTTTATATATATTGCAAAATTCTTGTTCTCTTGTGGTTTATGTTCGAGTTCGTGTTTGTTGAATTTGTATTGGTCAAGTTTGTATTGCCAAGCTATATTAGTTGAGTTCGTGTTGGTCAAGTTTATGTAATTGCATTTATGATGGTCAGGTTGATGTTAGTCGAACTCATATTGGTGAAATTTTTTGTATAGACTGAGCTTTGTTGGTCGAGTTTAGATTGACCAAGCTTGTGTTGGTTGGTCCTATTTATTAGTCATTGTAACAAGTTTGGTCGATCTCTTTTTCTGCAAGACTCAAAAAGTTGCATCTGTAGGAAAGGTGAGAGTCGTTACTCGACTTGTGCTGCAAAGGTGCAGGATATCTTTCACACATTGTCCTTAGTCGGTCTCTGAACATCTATAAATAAGGATGTTGTGCTTTTTCTAAGAGCACGAAACACACTTTCGAACTCTCCCTCTCATAATCAGACCTTCCTCAAGCTCTGCCTCTTATTTCTCTTTGTTCTCTCTTCTTTGATTTATTTTTCCTATATTATGCCGAGTATTTACTCTTTTCAGAGTTCTTTGCTAGTTATGATATCCTCAAATATTTTTAGAAAGTTCCTGTTATATCTTAGGAGACTTATGCAACATATCATGAATAAGTCCTTAAGGACAATGGATCTACACGTCTTAGAAAATTTTTGTTCGTGATTTTGTCAGCATTTTACAACAATCTTAAGAACTTATGACTGACATCAACAACCTAATTCCAGAGAATCAAAACATTGTTTTCAAAACTCATATGGTCTTTGAGAAATCGTTTCACGATGTGTCAAAAATTGAGGTCTTCTTTAGGTAGAACTTTTAGCGCTGGCAAGAAGATGTGTCTAACCTTTTACACATATATGGACTTGCTACTGCTCTCTCATCTCCAAAACTCAACTCCAATATACCCTCAAATTCAAAACAAGTTGAAGATTCATGCGAATAGACTATGTCAACATACTTTACTCAGTGAACTTTCTAATGACTTGTTTGATGTGTACTATTCTTCTAAGGAAGCGAAAAACATTTGGGATTCGTTGATTCTCAAATATATTGTTGAAGATGTTGTCAGACAAAGATTTGTCATAAGAAACTACTACTACTGAGAGATGATTGAAGATAAGGACATAAATTCAAATCAACGAGTATCAAAAGTTGCTTGAAGAGATCAAAGCAGAGAACATACTTCTACACGATGAGTTTGTTTCAGAGCTTGTCATCGAGAAATTGTCGCATTCCTAGACTGACTACAAACAACAACTGAAACACAAATACAAGAAAATGTTGTTTCCAATTGTCATTACCCACATTACTATTGAAGATACCAATAGAAAAGAGTGTGCTACTACAAGGGCCAAAACTTTGTCTACAAAAGCAAATATGGTATAAGTCAAATATGCTTTCAAAAGGTATGAACACAAACCTAATCACAAAAGGAAAATAATTTTTGAATTTTTCTTTCAATGGATCTAACCCCACCTTTAAAAAGAAGGAAAGTTTCTTTGTATGTGGATAGTCGGACCATCATGCACCATAGTGCAGGCGTAGAGCGAGAAACGACAATTCTCCTATGACAAATATAGTCGAAGGAGAATATACTATTGTTGCGATCGTTTCATAAGTAAATATGATTACCAATGTTAGCAAACAGGTGGTAGACTCTGATGCTACCAGACATATTTCTGCAAACAAAAGTGTTTTTACCTCCTACACTAGTGTAAGAGATGGAGAAAAACATGTTTACCTCGGTGGTTTTAGGGCACGTTTGGGAACAATGTGGCCTTTAGTGATGTGTTGCATGTGCCCTCTATCAAAGTTAATTAATCTTTATAGCACTATTGAAAAAAGTGAAGGTGAAAGTGTCATATCTCACAAGATTGTTATGACAAAAAATCATGCTTTGTGGGAAAAAGATATTATGATAAAAGTCTCTTTATATTCAATATTTTTGAAATTATTAACGAATTAAGTTTTTCTACTTACATTGTTTACTTGTATGATAAGTGGCATGCTAGACTAGAACATATAAATTCCTCGTATATTTTGAAATTACAATGATTAAGATTAATTAATATGTATGATAAATAAAGTAGTAAATGTATATATGTGTGGAATCTAAAATAACAAAGAAAACTTGTTATCCTGTAGATAGTCAAACTGAATTGTTAAAACTAATTCATATTGATGTAGCTGATTTAAAATAAATCATGTTTAGAGATAGTAAAAATTATTTTATAACCTTTATATATGATAATTTTATATACATTAAAGTGTACTTAATGAAACATAAGAATGAAGCCTTTGATGTGTTTTTAACTTATAAAGTAGAAGTAGAAAATAAATTGAATAAGAAAATTAAGAGGATTATATGAGATACAAGTGGTGAATATGTATTGTTTAATGACTATTGTGTTAGAGAAGGTATTATCCATGAGGTAACCCCATGATATTCACCTGAGTCTAATGGAGTTGTTGATAGAAAGAATAAAACTCTTAAGAAAACTGGTAAAACTGGATACTTCATGTCTTTTACTAAGTAGGATACTTCATATGAAAACTGGTAAAACTCCCTATGAGTTGTCGAGAGGTTATCAACCTAATCTTAAATATTTAAGAGTGTGGGGGCGCCTAACTAAGGTTATGTTACTCAATCTTAAGAAACGGAAAATAGGTTCCAAAACTTTTGATTGTATGTTCTTAGGTTATGTTGAACATAATGTTGTATATAGGTTTCTTATTCTTAAAAGTGATGTGATTGAGTAGAGACGAAAAATGTTGAGTTTTTTAACATGTTTTTCCCTTAAAGATTAGTGAGACATCTAAACCTATTAATAATAATAGTGATGCCTTGTGTGAGAATTTGAGAAGAAGTAAAAGAAAAAGGAAGGAAACTTATTTTGGTAATGATTTTTATACTTATCTTGTTGATAATGATCCAACTAACTTTGTAGAGGCTACTAGTGTTCTTGATGCAAAACTGTGGGATAAGGTCATTAGGACTGAAATTAAATCAATTCATAAAAATAGTACTTGGATCTTAGTAGATTTTCATAAAGGAACAAAACTCATTGGTTGTAAGTGGATCGTTAAGAAAAAATTATCACCTTGATGGATTTATAAAGAAGTATAAGGCAAGATTAGTAGAAAAAGACTTCACTCAAAAATCCAACATAGATTACTTAGATACTTTTGCCCTAGTGACTAAGGTTTCCTTTATTAGAGTATTGTTAGCTCTAGAAGTTATCCATAAGCTAGTGATACACCAAATGGATGTTAAAAGTGCCTTTTTGAATAGTGATTTGGAGGAGGAAATCTATGACTCAACCTGAAGGGTGTGTTGTACTTGGTCAAGAAAATAAAGTATGCAAACTTTTAAAATCTTTATATGGGTTGAAACAAACACCAAGACAATGACATGAAAAACTTGACTATGTATTGCTTTGTGATGAATTTTCACCTAATGATGTTGATAAATGTGTGTACTCTAAATATGAAAATGATGATTGTGTCATTATATGTTTGTATGTGGAAGATATGTTAATCTTTGGAACTTACAATGAGATTGTCGCTAGAACTAAATTGTTTCTAGGATCAAATTTTGAAATAAAAGAGATTGGTCAAGCCAATGTAATTTTAGGTGTTAGAATCAAAAGGAAGAGAGATAATATATTGTTATCCCAAGAACAATACATTGAGAAAGTTCTTAAGAAGTTTGGGTATTATGACTTCAAACCAGTGAGTACTCTTTATGATATTAATTCTAAATAAATGAAAAATAAAGGAGAATTTATCTCTCAACCTTAGTATGCCCAGATAATTGAGAGCTTATTACATTTGATGAACTTTTTGAGACTTTATATTTTTTATGCAGTAGGTAGATTAAGTAGGTACACTTAATGTCCAAATTAAGAACATTGGGATGCACTTGTACTAGAGGGATACAGTGATGCTAACTAGATCTTTGATACAGACGAGACAAAGTCCATTGGTTATGTATTCACACTTGGGGGTGGTACGATTACATAGAGATTAGACAAACAAATCATTATTGCAAAATCAATTATGGAATTTGAGTTTGCTGCTCTCGAAATGGCTTGTAGTGAGACTTAGTAGTTGAAAAACTTCTTAGCAAACATTACACTAGGAACGAAACCAACCTCATTGATGTTAATGCATTGTGATTGTCAATCGACAATAATTATAATAGAAATATTAGACATATACAATTGAGACACAATTTGGTGAAGCAATTACTAAAGAGGAACTATTTCCATTGATTATGTGAAGTTAGAACGAACTCTAATAGTTCCTCTAACAAAACCCTTAGGAAGAAATATGATTTTAGAAACATCGAGGAGAATAAGAAGACTCAAGCCACTTGCAAACAAACAAGTGATGGTAACCAAACCTTTGTGATTGAACATTATATGAATAAGGTTCGTATGGGTTAAAACAAGTCACTTGTTAGTTCTAATAGCACGAAATTGATTTTTAATCAATTATGTTCATTCTTATGGTGTGTGTGAAAGTGATAGAAACTGTATTATTGAGAGATTAAACTTTGTAATTAAAATTCCATGTGTTGTAAGAATTTTAGTTTAAACATGTTTTTAATGATTTTCATATCTCTTAAGGGTGATATATGATTTACAGCATACACTTGATGAAATCAAAGATACGAGTGTCGAGTAAGGCCGCTTGTATGAGATATTGGCATGATTTCTAGAACATTCATGAATATCTGGCATGTGCATGGTCTAATAAGCGCAACACAGTGATAACATTAAGGATTATGGGGATGTATTGTGATTGATAAACCGCTAACTCATAAAGTGTTTTTGGTTCATATAGTTTGTTATATCAACTACACTGTATGCTATGTTTCTCAATCTAGAGTTAGTTTATATAGTTTGCTATACCAGTTCTAATGCATTACATCTTATAAGACCCATGATTTTATTCTTTCAAGCCTTCTTTCTTACCTTTTGCAAGATGTGGGGAATTTTTATAAAACATGTATTTTATATATATTGCAAAATTCTTGTTGCCTCTTTTGTGTGGTCGAGCTCATGTTGGTCGAGCTCATGTTGACTGAGCTCATACTAGTCGAGCTCATGTTGGTTGAGCTCATGTTGGACGACCTTATGTGGTCGAGCTTGTGTTGGCCGAGCTTGGGTTGGTCGAGCTTGTGTTGGCCAGTGTTGTTTGTTGTCCGTTGCAGCAAACTTGTTGGTTGATCCCTTCTCCCACAAGACTCAAAAAGCTACATTTGCAAGAAACGTGAGAGTTATTGCTCACTCAGCTTGTTCCACAACGTGTGAGATATTTTCCATCATGGTCTTTAGCCGGTCTCTGAACCTTTATATATAGGGGTATTATGCTTCCTCCAATAGCACGAAACACACTTTTGAACTCTCTCTCTCTCTCACATATAAGACCTTCCTCATGCTCTCCCTCTTACTTCTCTTTGTTTTCTCTTCTGTGATTTATAATTCTTATATTATCTTGGTATTTTACTGTTTTTAAAGTTCTTGTTGTATCCTGATAAACTTGCACAATACGACACGAGTAAGTTTTTAAGGACAATAGATCTACACGCTTCAAGACATTTTTGTTCATTTTTTGTCAACATTTTGCAACAAATAAAACAGCTACAAAATACATATAACGTCAATCGATCCGGATAATTGAAAAGAATGTGTCAAGTGCAGTGATCGCATGCAAATTATAAAATAATTGCAACTTATGGACATTTTTTGTGCGGAATGCAACATCCTCGTAGACCCGTGTGATATTGCAACATAATAAGCAAAATATCAGAACAAATAGAAAGCAACACAATCCTGTAAAATGGTGAACATTCACAAGACCAAAGGGGTAAGCATTTAAGCAAAAGGAATGAAGTGGAATACAATCCACAGGTTAGCATGATATAATATTATAATATGCCTTTGATCAAAATGAAGTCCTCATGTGGCCACCGATATTATTTTATGCCACATAATAACAGTCAATGACACCAACTTAAAATCACGGCAGAAACAAAATCATTAGCATGAGTGGATACAAACAACCAAAAAATGCATTTTACATTTGATAGGAAATTAATTCGTTATATGTCAATTACAATATAACTTCAGTAGTTTGGAAGAAGATGTGCCTATTCAAGTTTTTTCATACGGGATACCATTACTTCCAAACTTAAAACTAACTAGTGAACAAATCAACAGATCCCAAACTAATATCTTCATGGTTAAAGATTGCAGGCCATCTCTTATGCAAAACTATATATATCACTAGGTTCAGGGTTCTAAAATTTTAACAATGGCATGAATTGCAATATTGAAACCTTGATAAGGTTACTTTTATCCAAATAATATTTAGAACTCCAGACTCCCAAAAGTTTGAAGAGAGAGGCACTTGAAATTAGCTTCTAAATTAGCTCTTTTATTATCTTCAAAGGCTACAAATTCATATATGAATTATATAAACACATAATTTGGTGGAGAAGCTCAGAGAAAATCTTATGAACCGTACACTATGGAACAAATTTACAAATACATAAGAACTTACAAATTTTGTGCCAAAAGGTACATGTGAGGATTCTGGATTGTTTAACATTCTATAAATCTTTCAAAAGGAAAAGATGGCGGTCTCTTTTACAAGAAAGAACTCATTTGTTCAAATCTTTGAGCTTTCTCTAGTTGACCATTGCGGGTAAGTAGTTGCACCAAAATTGCAAAGTGTTCCTTAGATGCTTCAATTTTATATTTAGGCATTAAATTGAAGATTCTACAAGCATCATCAACAAATCCAGCTCTGTCACATATAGATAGAATGGCTGCAAAAGTGAAGTGATTCGGAGAAGATCCCATATGATCAAAAAGGCTAATTGCATCGTGATACAGTTCATTATATCCATACGCCTTTATAAGAGCAGTCCATGTTATAGAATCTTTAACGGGGACTGCATTAAACACCAACTTAGCCTTGTTAACATCTCGAAATGAGCCATACGTATTTATAAGTTCTGCAGAAACAAAAGGAATTGATCCAAAGTTCTTTTTCAAGATCTGCCCATGAATCTCCTTCCCAAGCTTTACAAGTTTTAGTTCACCACAAACACTCAACATCCTTGCTATAGCAACAGAATCAGGCCTGTACTTTGTCAATTGCATTGATCTCATCACACCAAGTGCTTCACACAGATGTCCATTTTTTATCAATGAATCAATCATGGCAGTCCACGAAATCACATTCCTTTCTTCCATATTATCAAATAATCTTCTAGAATACTCAACAACACCACACTTAGAGTACATCATCATCAATTGAGAAGTTATAGACACATTAGGCAGAAACCAACGTTTCAAAGCATAAGCATGAATTTGCCTCCCTTGTTCCAGAGCCCTCAATTGTGCACAGACTGGAAGAACAGTCGCAATCGTCACCATATCAGGCTTGAATCCTTCTTGCTGCATCCAAATGGTGGACCTCAATGCCTGCTCAAGTTTTCCATTCACAGCATACCCCGCCATCAGAGCCGTCCAACAAACCACATTCCTCTCCTTGGAACCATAAAAAACCCGTCTAGCCGAAATCATATCCCCACACTTGCAATACATATCAATCAAAGCAGACTGAACCGGCACCTGCTTAGAGTAAGATTTCGTTTTCAAAACATAAGCATGAAACTCCTGACCCAACCTCCTTGCACAAACCTCCCCAACCACAGGAACCGCAATTGCAATCACAACCGAATTCGGCTTCACTCCCTCCTTCACCATCCACCTCACGTACTCCAACACCTCCCTCTGCATTCTATTGTGTGCAAACCCAGCAAGCATCGCCCCCCACGCGACAATATCCCTCTCAGGAATTTCCTCAAACACACGGCAAGCAAGCCTAACCTTCCCACACTTGAAGTACATATCAATTAAACTGGTTCTAAGAATGTAGTTATCAAAAAATCCATTCTTAATCAAAAGCGCATGAGTCTTCAAGCCTTCCGAAAACGCCGATGCGCCGGCGAAGCTCTTGATCACATTGGAGAAACTGTACACATTCAGCTGAACCCCCAATGCCCTCATCTCCGCATAAGTCTTAAGCAACTCAATGTACTGCCTTTCCCCAGAAACCACAGTCCCTCTGAGCAAAGCGTTCCAGGGGTAGACACTCTCACAGGGCAATCCATCAAACAGTTTACGCGCCTCTTCCGACGACCCACATGAGGTGTACATTTGAACCAACTTTGTCCGCAAGAAGACGTTGTTTTCGAGTCCATTGATTCTGATATGGATGTGAACTTCCCTCCCTTGTGATAATGACTTGGTACGTATGCACGCGGCGATGACAGAAGAGAAAGTTGTGGCATCCACGGGAATGCCACGTTGGTCCACGTAGTCCAAGATGGTCAGAGCTTCCTTGAGCTTGTTCTCGCGAGCGAAACGCTTTATGTCTTTGTAGATGAAGATTGGGTTTTTGTTGTGGAGAGGTAAGGAACACGGAAACGCGTCCTTTTCTGTGAACGGTTTTATCTTCTTGGTCCTGTGCTTTCTGGGAGTGGTGAATCTGGGAGGTCTCCTTTGCTGGGTTTTGGAAGCTGTAAAGCTGAAGACTTGGAAAATGTTGGGTGTTGAGTTTTGATGGAAACCCAAAGAGAGAGATGAAACAGAGTTTTCCATGGCTAACTCTTACCTAACAGAGGATTTCTTTTCTGCTGCATGCTTTTAGCAGAACACTAGATGTCAGATATTTTTTCTGATGCATGTCTTTTAGCATAACATTATCAAACTGCTATTTTTTTTAGGATTAATAGCCAATTTAGTCTCCACTTTTATTGAAAAATCTCAATTTAGTCTCTCGTTATAAAAGTGTTTTACATTAGTCCTAACTTTTAAAATAGTGGGTCAGATTGGTCCTTTCGTTAAATATAAGTTAACGAAATTAAAGGATGATGATGTGACACAGCTTAAAGCTGATGTGTTAGATTGGTCCCTCGTTAGCTTTAAGTTGTGTCACATCATCATCCATTAATTTTATTAACTTATATTTAACAGAAAGGACCAATCTGACCCACTATTTTAAAAGTTAGGACTAATTCAAAACAATTTTATAACGAGGGACTAAATTGAGATTTTTCAACCAAAGTGAGGACTAAATTGGCTATTAAACCTTTTTTTTATTCAGTTTCAAAATTAAAGAAAAATTAAAATATTCTTCATAGCCTAAGTTAGTTAAAATCATCTTTTATACAAACTAATATGAGAGAAGTTCAAAATTACTTTATATAAATTAATTTTAATTTATAAAAGGATGTTATGTCTCTTATTTTCTTCTTCCATATGTTTGGAAACATTCGCAACATTACTCCAATTACTTCAACCACCAATAAAACAATACAACTTAATCAACATTTTGATATTTTTATAAATAACGTAGAATGTATTTTTTTTTAATGAACGTGATAAGGTGAAAGCAAGACATACACAAAGGAAAAAATATTTTTTATTATTATTACAAAGTTATATTAACCAAACCATTTTATTTTATTTATTTTTTGTAACATTTTACGTTGTACACACAAAATGTAAACTCGATGAAGGAATTTTGAGGATTATATTATAGTATTATTATCATTGAATGTTCAATTCGTGGCTAAATTCATTCAACGGTCTTATGCATTAAATATTCAACATTTGTAAGTTCATAGAAGGTCCCCAATTTTGACTTCAATTAGTCGCTTGCCAAATATTTTACTAGCTATCCTAACCTAAGCACTTAAACAAAAAAAAGAACACTACATATTTTTATTGCATTAAAATAATATAATTCCCAGAAATTTTCATATTTTTATTACATTAAAATAATACAGTTCCAAAAGATATGTACTTTTATAAATATAAGTTTTTTATAGTAATTACTTTTAAATAAAAAAAATTATATAATTATTTTTGTAAGTTGACAAATGATACCAGTTTATTATGTAAAATTGGTTTTTGTAATTTTAATTGTATTTATTTAGATAAAAACACTAAAATAATGTAGTTTCTTTTTAAAATTATTAAAATATAATAAATTAAAAAATTACGAAAGTGAATAAATTGTTCTATGATTTTAATATAAAAGATCTTTTATATTTTAAGTTAAAATCATATTAAATCGCAACAACTTTAGTATAATATCTTTTAAACTAAAATCGTATTAAGTTGATATAACTTTAGTTTAATATTTATAAAAATTGTGTTAAACTAACATAATTTCAATTTAAAATATTTTATAATGAAGGAGTGTAAATTTAACATACTTCAATTTTAAAAATGTTTTAAACTAAAGTCACGGTATATTGACATAACTTTTTCGCAATAAAATTGTCAGTTTAATATAATTTCTCTATTTTTGTAATTTTTTTAAAATGTTTTATTTTTGTAATTATCATAAGTTAGACGTATGGAGATAGAAGGAGTCTTCCATCTACATTTAAGTTTTGCTATTAGCCCAATGCACACTCTGCATAACTTTCTTCGCTTCCCTTTGTTTCCTTTTGACACGAAATCAACTTCAGCTGAAAGATACTATACTTTGTATTAAACTAATCTACAAACTTATCTGAAGGACTTTTAAAAAAATTCCAAATCTTGAGACTAATCCAATCACAAACAAACAGTTTTGCTCTTTCTCCCTAATTACCAATACTAGAGAAATTGTGATGCTATCTACAAGTCTAGAACTAGGTAATTAAAAATTAACCAATAACTACAGAGTTTTATGGTGAAGTTTGTATTCTGTGGGTAATGGTTGACAGGTTCTCAGTGCGCAAATTATTTTCAAAGTCTTCTTCTAGTCAACCAGCTATTCTGAGAGCAATTTCTTTGAATCTGTTATTTACATATTCTATATATGCATCAAGTTGGTCCAAATTAAACTCAGAAAGTTATATACGAGTCTATATCCTCCTTACTATCTTACTAGTTTTCTTTGAGACGTTTTTTGAGTAATCTTTTTCATATTATTTGTTCTTCCAACTTCCACTTCAAGTTTCATGGCAAACTATGGAGCCAAACAGAGAATTCCTTCCTCTCCACCACCACCATCATCCACTGACCCTAATGAACGACAACCAAAAGGGTCTCAAGAAATTTTCTATGCCAACTTCAGAGTCTACTGCCCCATCAACATACCACCATCATCAGAAGCTGCAGGAGTCCGAGTCATGAGAAACATAGGGAGTTTTGGCTTGTACTACACACTCTTCGTGTGGATCATACTCTTCATAACCCTCATCCCTAGCCGTAAGGTGTCCTTGATTCTGTTGGTGATCATGACCTATGTGACAACCATTTACTGTTTAATTCTGAGGGCGTTTCCAAACTCTGTTGTGCTTCACAGAATCATAGATAAAAGGGTTGTGTTGACTTTGCTGGCTGTTGCAACTGCAGTGCAGCTGATTTTGACAGAGGCAGGTATTCATCTTGCAGTGACTTTGGCCAGTAGTGCGCCCTTAGTTTTGGTTCATGCTGTTTTGTGGGCTAGTTTTGATGCCTTTGAGGTTGAGACTGCTTCTGCTAAAGGAGAACTGGTTCCTCTCACTGGCCATGATGAAAGTGTTGCTGAGAATAATTCTGATGCTGTTTAAATTTTTGTGGCCTCAGTCTTCACTATCTTTATTTAGTGTTGTTTACATAAACATGATGGATGATTTTATTTTTATTTTTTAGAAGAAAAGCATTGTTATACTTCAAATAATATTGCAAAAAATAAATTAAGTACGTATGGATGTAATAAAAGTAGGCAAATGGATCCATATGCCCCAAAGTCCAATGGATTGTTATGTACCATTCAATGATAATTAATGCATCTTTTCAAAATTTCAGTTCTAAATAAATCATCTTAATTTCCAACTGTGGGGGGATGGCGAATTTATTATACACTTATATGTACCACACACATCTATGTCAACTAATATTTAGAAAAATTAAGTTTTATTAATTTTTACTACATCTTAATTATTATATAATAATTTTTGTATTTAATTTAACTACTTTTTGTTAATCTCATTTTATGACTAAGATTATTCTTAAAATGTAAATTTTAACTTAATTTAACTTTATAAAATCAGTTTATATTCATTTATATATTGTAAATTTATGTTATTTTTAGTTTATTTAAGATCTTTAACATTTTCTCACAGTGAAATATATACATATTAAATTTGAAACTAGATACTAATGATGATTTCATAGCAACATGATAACAGTGACGTAATAGACCTCATAGCAAATTTCATTAGGATACATTTCGGATAGCCCTGATCGCATCTTAAAGTGAGGTTTATATACTTTATATGTTGTAAAGTATTCTTAACTTTAGATGATGTGCTGTCTCAAACAATTACAACTTAGAATTTTCCCTTGGTTTGTTTTTAGAGGACATTAAAAAATTCGAATGGTTGCAAATCACCAGCTCGTTGGAGAACATTGTTTTCAAACAATCAACAAAGTCATGTCGAAATTTTCATCATTCAAACCATAAAGATAATCACCAGCTATAGACAATGGAGAACCCTATTTTCTATCTTAACCGACTCAGGGGTAGAAAAGTAAAAGACCAGCTGCCTTTACCCTTAAACGAGTAATACACACGTGACAAGAGAGAGAAAAGAGAGAAGTCGAGAGTATGAGAGGAAAGGTAGAGCGAGACGCTCTGCTAGGGTTTCCCCCCTTCTTCTACAAGCGTCAGACACAGCCTTCACACACCGGAATCAGCCAAGTAACCAGAGTCAGAAACAGCAAGCAACCGAGAACACACAGGTACTGAATAATACTTCTTCAATTTTTCATTAACAAGAATAGTATGAGATTACAGCTTTTATACATGAAAATAAACTGAAACTAACTGAAAACTGAAATATTGTTTTGTTTATTCTAACACTCCTCCTAAACAAAACATGATTTTCGAAGAAAAACCCCTTTTCACCGATTGAATCGGTAAAACTCTTGCCTCTGCTAATTCTAAGTGTTTTCCACCGATTAATATTCGGTAAAGATGCTTCCTTTGACCTTGGAAACGATTTTCACCGATTAAACTCGTGAAAACACTTTCCTCCAGGCAGATCTCCTCTCTGAGATGAAAACCCTAGGTTTTCATGGCTCTTTTCTGTTGACCTACACTGATCTCCACCTTTTTTACTCCGATCTGCTTTCTAAGTATTAGAAAGCGTTCACCTTTCAGCGCCTTAGTGAGTATGTCTGCAATCTGGTCCTCGGATCTGCAGTATACCACTTCGAGCTTTCCTTTGCTAACTTGTTCCCTGATGTAGTGGAAACGAGTTTCAATATGTTTGCTCTTGCCATGAGATGTAGGATGTTTGGTCAGGTCTATGGCTGACTTGTTGTCCACAAGTAGTCTGACCTTCCCCTCTACTCCAATCTTCAATTCACTTATCAATGAACTCAGCCAAGCTGCCTGACATGTGGCTTCACAGGCTGCAATATATTCTGCCTCGCACGATGAAAGAGCCACTACTGGTTCTTTTATAGAGCTCCAAGAAATTGGTGCTCCACTTAAGAAAAATACATACCCAGCAGTACTCTTCCTATCACTTTTGTCTCCACACCAATCTGAGTCAGAGTAAGCATTAATTCGTACCTCTCCTTCTGATTCTCCTCCTGGCAGTAAAATCCCAAAGGTATGTGTACCTTTTAGATATCTTAGAATCCGTTTAATGGCAATCAGATGGGAAATTCTAGGATTTTGCATATATCTGCTAACCAGACCCACACTGTAACTGATGTCTGGCCTAGTATTACACAAGTATCTTAGGCTTCCAACCATTTTCCTGTATTCAGTAGGGTCAACACCTTCCTCTTCAGGATCCTTCTCAAGTTTCAACCCTACCTCTGTTGGAGTATTAGCAGAGTTGCAATGAAGCATGTTAAACTTGTTTAACATGTCCAATGTATATCTGGACTGATGCATCACCAATCCCTCATCAGTTTTAGTGACTTCAATCCCAAGAAAGTAGTTTATCTGCCCCAAATCACTCATTTCAAATTCCTGTAACATTTGGACTTTGAAATTAGCAATTTTTTCAACACTGCTTCCTGTGATTAGCATATCATCCACATACAAGCATACTATTAACATATATTTTCTTTCATTATGCTGATAACACTGAACGTACACTCCATGTTCAGATGCACACTTCTCAAACCCGATGTTACTCATGAACCCATCTATCCTCTAGTTCCAGGCCCTTGGAGCCTGCTTGAGCCCATACAGAGCCTTCTTCAATCTGTATACTTTGTCAGGATGCTTCTTGACTTCAAATCCCTGAGGCTGGACCACATACACTTCTTCCTCCAGATTACCATTTAGAAATGCAGACTTTACATCTAATTGATGTAAGGTCTAGTTGAGTTGTGTTGCCACAGAGGCCACCAGTCTAATTGTCTCCATTCTGGCCACAGGTGCAAATACTTCTTCATAGTCTATTCCTGCCTGCTGCAAGAACCCTTTTGCCACCAATCTGGCCTTGTACCTCGTCACCACACCTTGTGGATTTATTTTGGACTTATAAATCCACTTAAGTGCTATTGGTTTCTTGTTGGGAGGCAACTCAGTTAATTCCCAGGTCTGGTTCTTCTCAATTGAACCTAGTTCTTCTAGCATAGCCTTGTACCACCTTTTGTCTTTCACAGCTTGTTCAAACTCCATTGGTTCAGATTCTGCTATCAAGGCATAGTGAACAAAATTTCCCTCTGATGAAACAGTTGCATCATAGGCTAGATCATAATCTCTCATATGTGCTGGTAGCTAAGTAATTCTAGATGACCTTCTAACACTCTCCTCCCTCCTGAATACCTCTGGTTCTGCTATAGGTTCATCTTCCAACTCAATGGTTGGTCCTCCATCTTCTTTTGACTCCCACTGCCATGACCTAGTTTCATCAATTATCACATCTCTGCTGATAGAAGTTGTCCCTGTTGTAGGATTATACAGCTTGTATCCACCTGTAACATGATACCCCACCAGTATCAATGGAACTCCTCTATCATCCGGTTTCTTTCTCAGTTGATCTGGTACATGTTTATAACATAGGGAACCAAAAATCTTTAGATGCTTTACATCTGGTTTTACTCCTGCCCAGGCCTCCTCTGGTGTAACATCATTTAGTCTCTTTGTTGGAGATAAATTCAAGATATAGGTGGCTGTCATCACAGCCTCACCCCATAGAAAACTAGGCAATTCCTTGCTCTTCAACATGCATCTCACCATGTTTAAAATAGTTTTGTTCTTCCTCTCTGCTGCCCCATTGTGTTGAGGTGTGTAGGGAGGAGTAATTTCATGAACTATTCCCTCTCTTTCACAGTAATTTCTGAACTCAGTGGAGGTATACTCTCCTCCTCCATCTGTTCTCAGAATGTTTAACTTCTCACTTTGCCTTTCAACCATATTCTTAAACTGTTGAAACTGTTGTAGAACCTCACTTTTTCTTTTCAATAAGTAGACCCAACACTTTCTGGTCCAGTCATCTATGAATAATAGAAAATACCTGCTGCCCCCAAGTGTTTCTACTTGCATGGGTCCACATACATCTGAATACACTACCCCAAGTTTTTCTGCTGATTTATGGGGTAAGACCTTTTTAAAACTTCCCCTTGTTTGTTTGCATTGAACACATTCCTTGCAAACAGTTCCTAGAATATCAACCTTAGGTAAGCCCATCACCATATTTTTTTGGCTTAACTGGAATAGATCTTGGAAATTTAAATGTCCAAATCTGAGGTGCCACATCCATTCCTCCTTACTCTCTGTTGCAGTAAAACATTTGTGATCTACTGCCTACATTACTACTTTGAAAGTCTTATTTTGTGACAGCTGAGCCTGCACAACCACTATCCCATTCTGATTAAAGATGCTAAGGCAATTGTCCTCCATCTTCATCATGTAACCCTTCTGTAACAATTGTCCCAGACTTAGCAGATTAGTTTTCAAACCAGGTACAAACAGTACCTCTTCTATTATTACTTCTCTGCCATCTTCACCTCTCAGCACCACTCTGCCAGATCCCTCAGCTTCCAAACTGCTGTTGTCAGCAAATCTAATTTTCCCATGTTCAACCCCCTGCATTCTCACAAACCAATCCTTTCTCCCGATCATATGAGTGGAGCATCCCGAGTCTAGGTACCATACTGTGCTTTCTGGTTGTTTTTCATCATCTTGGGCCATCAATATCACTGCTTCAGAGTCTGAGTCTTCCTCCTGTGCCAAATTTGCCAATTTCTTGGGTTTATTTTTCACCCCTTCTCCTTTCCAGCACTCTTTGGCATAATGACCTAGTTTCTGGCAGTTGTAGCATTTTACCTTCTTCTTGTCAAATTTCCACTCAGCATCTGAATTCTTTGAATTTTTCACCTTCCCTGACCCACTAGACTCTACTCCTTGTTGATCCTGTGAGTCTTTCCCTTTTTAGAACACTTTTACTCCTTTCTTGAATCCTTTCCAGCCTTTCAACTGTGATCTGGCCTGTAGGGCTTGCTCGTGACACTGTTTGTGCTCATTGATGCGAAATTCATGAGCCTCTAATGAGTTCAACAGCTCTTCAATTTCCATGGTTTCCTTCCTTCGGGTCTCCTCAATAGCAACCACAACATTGTCAAATCTGGATGATAGAGTTCTCAAAATTTTGTCAACAATGTACTCATCAGAATTTACAAGCCCTCATTTTATTCACCAATTCTTGTACCTTATCAAAGTAATCAACCACAGTTTCACTCTCATCCATGACTAAAATCTCAAACTGTCTTCTCAATGCCTGCAATTTCACCTTTGTGTTTCTGTCTCCATCACCATAGGTCTTCACTAGGATGTCCCATACCTCCTTAGCAGTAGCAGCCTTGGAGATCTTGTTAAAGATCTTTGGGCTGACACACTGGTATAACAAGAATCTTGCCTTGCTGTCCAGTTTCACTTGCAGCTTGTAATTCTTTTTCTCTTCTTCAGTAGCCCTGTCACTCAACTCAGGCAATTCGTCTTCTATCACCTCTGAAACATCTTCGAAACCGAAGATGGCTTGCATCTTGATGCGTCAGTCATCAAACTACTTCCCATCAAACACTGGTAATGGTCCTTGTATTCCTCCAAATCTCGCCATTCTTTCTTGCTGAAATCTTGTGGTTTCTTTGATTTTCACACAGCCAAAGACTCCTACTTTTCTCTTTTTGATACACCCACTTCCAGATAAAGATTACACACCCACTTCACAATTTCACCAGGAAACAGCCACAACTCTTGATACCATATTAGACTCAGGGGTAGAAAAGTAAAAGACCAACTGCCTTTACCCTTAAACGAGTAATACACACGTGACAAGAGAGAGAAAAGAGAGAAGCCGAGAGTATGAGAGGGAAGGTAGAGCGAGACGCTATGCTAGGGTTTTCCCCCTCCTTCTACAAGCGTCAAACACAGCCTTCACACACCGGAGAACACACCGGAATCAGCCAAGTAACCAGAGTCAGAAACAGCAAGCAACCGAGAACACACAGGTACTGAATAATACTTCTTCAACTTTTCATTAACAAGAATAGTATGAGATTATAGCTTTTATACATGAAAATAAACTGAAACTAACTGAAAACTGAAATATTGTTTTGTTTATTCTAACAAACCGTGTGACAAATTCATCCTATTACAAATGAGATTAGTCTTTCACCAAAAACTATGGCAGGAAAATTATTCAAATACCAAAAAATTCACCATAACCCAACACTGGAAAGACACCAAGAACTCATCACTTTGCTCCTCCATCTTAGCAAAAAGCACAAGCAAGAGCAGAACAAGAAGGATCAAAACAAAACCAAGAACCCCTAAACATGAAAACAAGATGCCACTCAATCTAAACGTGCCACAAGCGACATTAAATCCTGATGCTATAGCAACCAACACAGATAAAGAGTACAGAAGAGCAATGCACAGCATAGAGATAATAGGCACCCTAAAAGCCAAAGACCAAACCACCACTATTGTGTACACAAAACTCACTATGAACATTCCACTCCATATTATGGCCGGTAAGAACCCAGTTGAGGCTTGCCACAGACTTAAAATTGGTGTCTTTGAGATGTTTGTTGAGCTTGTTAAGGATTGGGATATATTCTGAAAAGGGTTACCCAAACCAGATAAAAGTGCTACTTGAACTCCACACAACTTCACTGCTAGTGCAGCACGATGTTCTTGTGGACAAATTATCTCTGTTGAGCAGAACTGTATGAATTCTTTGCACATGGAAGCACTAATGTAAGAATCATTTTCTGTCAATCCTAGGCCTCCACGCTGTGAAGTTTTGCTTGTGTTTTTTATGTTTATCACATGGGAAGAGGAAGAAGATAAAGCACATTTCTTGTTTCTGTCCATAGTAGAAAGAATCAGTCAAATAAATTACTATGATTCTCACTGATGTTTATTCCGATACAATCAAAATTCTCATGTCACTTTGTGTGTCTCTAAAAGTAAATTCTTTATCCTTTATTTTCTTAACATGGCTTTTTAAAATAAAAGTGTGATAAAATTATCAAATACTAAAGTGCATAATGTTTGTAATGTGATAATCTTAATATCATTATAGTGGAATTCAGAATAGTACTGATTTCAATTAAATTTGAATATGATTTATCAATTCTTTTCCAGAGGAAAAAAACTATTCTGGGAATTCAAGATTTATAGGTATTGGAAATGTCCAACCTTAATTAATACTAAGGTACAATTTTTTTCTAGATTGAACAAGCAAATTAATCAGATAACTAACATTGTCAATGTAGTTGCGTTTCTTTCTCTGGTTTTTGGTGAGTGTGTACGTAGAGTCGTTGTTGTTAGGCTTTTGAATTGACTTTTCAAGCTGCTTTTGGCCCTTTTCCTGGTCGCTTTCTGTGATCCACTCTTCTTCATCTTCCTCCTCAATAATACAGGCTTTATTGTTAGGCAATATTTTATCATGCTGCATTGCATTTGGAGTAAAAATCATATATACAATTTAATGATCTCAGCATCCCTTCAAAGTTCTATATGTAATTCAAAAGGGTACTAAAATGAAATTATGGTGGTGATCTTACCTCATAATATATGGCAGTTCTCAAGTACGCTATTGTTCTCAGTAACTCCTTATTTGTAGGGTACTTTTCATGCAAACACAATGTATATATATGTTAGAATGGAGGGAGGGGGAAGAAAAACAAAGAAAACACACAAAACAGAGATGACCATAATGATAAACTTGATAAGAAGGAAGAAAATATCAGGGTAAGAACTGTTTAGACCTTTTAATTTTTTTGGCAAAAATGGTCAAACTGATACTCAGATACTAGTTTTGTTATAAATCAATGAACTTGTCTGCTAATTTTAGTGTCATAAGTTTCACTGAAGAGAGACCAAGTTCATCTTTTATGATAAATATATGATCAATCAAGTCACATCAAGTCACATATTTTTAAGATCTATGAACTAAATGAATTTTGAACCAAATTTGAAAAATAAAAAAACTCATTTAACCTACAAGATTGAATACATGCTTGATTAAAGTTAAAAGAACAAAGTACTTTTATTACAGAAACAACAATTATTTTCTTCTTCTATTCATACATTAGAATGCACAATTCGATCTCAAATTTCATTATGTAACTTCAGATCAAACATATTCTAACACTTTCAAACCTCAATTTGTTTCTCTGGAATTCTTCCTGCAGACCCTCGACGCGATTTCCTGTATATGATTGGATTTGGTTGTCTTGTCTTTGTTGTAATTTCGAAATTTGCAACACAAAAAGATCAGTTAAAGCAAATAAGAGAGTCAAGTTTTAATAAGAAATGCTCATAGAAAATATTAACTGCATAACTTGCAGAAAGCACAAGGCTACTTTTGTGTACAAAATTAAGTCCGATTCAACTGAGAGAAAGCAAGGTGTACATAATAACTTACAGGTTTTCTTGGAAGCAAGAAGTTCTTGTTTACACTGTTCTCTCTGACATGTTCAGGAACTGAAGAAATACTCAAAGAATCCATGATCATACGAGAGGATTATCAAGATGAAAAGTGTAAAATATTTCGCTTCCGGCTTCCAAGATCACACCACAGAAACTTTAAACCCTCTAGTCAATGTCAGTGGTGGAATCAATTTGTTACTGCTTAATTAGCTCATTCACAGAAGTTTCTTCCCCCTATGCTTTGTGTTTTTCAACGACAATTTTTGAATTTTCAAAGTACATAAATGGTGTAAACGCCGACTTTTTTACTACATAGTTTTATTTTTAGTATGTGTACATTTTAGCAGTTTGGTACCGACATTTGTATAATTTTAGAGGTGGGACATGGACTATGATTTAGACGTGGAGATGAGATTAAATAATAAATAATATTCATATCTTTACTATAAATAATATAATAAATAAGAATATTATGAGTTTGTGGAGATAGTTTTTTTTATATTTGAGATTATTATTTTATTCTTCGATATGTCCTATAATTTCTATCTAACCAAGAGAGTCTTTCTCACTGTATACAAAAAAAAAAAAATAGTTGAAAACTTAAATTATCTTAATATTAATGGTAGTGACGTTTCCTTTGTCATTAACGGTGACTCAATTCTTCATTTGCAATCATTTGAATATTAAAATACATATGTTAGAAAACATTTACTATATGTTACACTAATCATCCTAAAATTTTCTTGATGTTAATTGAACGGTATCTCTTTATGATAATGATATTATCCAAGATCTTATATTTAACTTAATTTCTTGGACGAAAAGTGTTTGTGCAAAATTTAATGCAGAAATAAAATATAAAATTATGACCTCCAATTAGTTGTAGATTTGTTTGGTTTAATTAAATTATAATTTGGAGATGACAATTATACTGCTTTTCATATTAACTGTAATTTTACATTGGATAAAAAAATAAAATATATTAAAATTGATTGTCATTTTATTAAAAAAAGTTGTATCAAAAAATATAATAACTGAATTTGTTACCTCAAATGATTAATTAGTATATATTTTTAGTATGTTTTTCCATATACTTAAAATTAATTATTATAACAAGTTTGATACGATTTATTACAGTGTATTAAATGTTGTTAAGATATTAATAGTTACAATATTTTATGGTAGTTAAAATATTATATGTATTTAAACTTAACTTATATTTTCTTTTATTATTTTTCAGTATAAATATATTATTTTATTTGTATTTTCTGCACAAAAGAAATTAACCTTATGTCTAATTTTCACAATATATATGCAAAAATATTGTCCTTTGCCTCAACCTTGATCACCTATCTTATCTACTTAGGATATGGTTGATCACATGTTACTACCAAGGTTACATTAAACATTAAGAAATTTGTGAGAACTTATTAATTAAGAACGTATGATTGTGTGGGACATGTTATGTCTATGGTGACCGTCTAGGGTGATTACGAATCAATCTAATTGGCTTATATGTCGAATTTTGAGAACTAGCAAAAATAAAAGTTAATTATTTGAATTGGTGAACTTTTCGTTTCATTTATAAATGTTTTTTATATATTTTTTCTCCAGTAATGTTTTACCTCAATTGTATGTGCTCCTCTCAGTACAAAAATATTCCACGAAATAATTCATGTTTATTTTAGCTTACTAAAGCCGAGAATGAATTTAAAGACTTTTAACATCTCATCAACTTAAGTAGTTATTTCTTATTACCAGATTTAAAAGTCAACACTGACAAAAAAATTTAAAAATACGTTTAAATAGATATATATTTAACTTCTTAAACTTTTTTATTTTGATGAATTTAAAAAAAAAAAGTGGTAAAATTATTTTATAACCTTTTAAAATATTAAAATTAGTTAAACCAAGCACATATTTTGTTATTATCATTTCGGAAATCAAGAAAATAAATACTATTTTTTTCTAAAATTATGTTCTTAAACTATATAAGTCCCTGGTTACCCAAAAACTACATAAATCCTTATTTGTTTTTTCAAAGTTTAAAAATTCGAAAGCTCACTCGAATCATCTACAAAGAAAATTATATATAAGTAAACAGATATTATAACTATGAACATTTTTCCTTTAATTTGCAAGAATCCGCAGCTACCTACCACCTTGCAATGGCAATTTAAAACCATATGTACACAACAAATCAAACTTTAAACATTATCTATGCCCTTAGCTCCACACGTACATCTATTATGACAAGCAACAGAAGCAAATTCTCTGGTACAAGAATCATCCTCAATCTCAAAGGCATGGTGACTAACCCACAAAACTGCATGCACCAAAACCAAAGGCACAGCACAAGCCAAAGTCACTGCAAGATGAATCCCAGCCTCAGTCAAAATCAGCTGCACTATTGCTGCAAACACTAGCAAAGCCAAGACAAACCTTTTATCAATGCTTCTGTGAAGGAAAACAGATTTCGGGTATGCCCTTAGAAGTAAACAGTAAAGGACTGTCACATAGGTCATGATGACCAGCAAAATCAATGAGATCTTACGATGAGGAATGAGGACAATGAAGAGAATGATCCACACAAAGAGTGTGTAGTATAAGCCAAGGTTCTCCAAGTTTCTGATGACACGAAGTGCTGCAACTTCTGAGGTCAAGGGCATGTTGAAGGGCCAGTAAATTTTGAAATCAGTGTATAACTTTTCGTGATGCCCTTTTGGTTCATAAGTGTCTAAGGTGGATGATGAAGGTGTCGTGGTGGTGGAGGGTGTTCTTTGTGTAGCTCCAAAGTCTGCCATAAGATTTGAAGTGCAGTTTGGAGGATCACAGAATGGCTCAATAGAAATACCTCTTCTGTTAAACCACAAATTAGTGAAGTTTATTGCAAATGCACCACAGAAAGTAGAAGGGTAGAAGTATGGTGGGTACATGTTGTGTAATTGAATGAAATTCATATAGGTATATAGAAGCTTTGCTATTGATTTTATTTTCTAGTCCAGGACAAGACCTTTTTCTCATAAAGACTAGGAGAATGTCATCAAGGAAATTTCGTAAAAGAAATGCACAACATTAGGAAGCTTCTTTGTTGTTTCTGATGTTGCTCTCAGTTTAACTTTTTGGACCTTTGTGACTGTGTCCATCCAAAGTAGCTTAAAATTTAAGAAATGTTGTTCTTAATTTATAATTTTGAAAGAGTAAGGAATGAAAATAATGTGTTTAGACAAACCAACTTGGATTTAGTGATATTTACACTAAAACTATATTGTCAAAAAAAAATGTTTCTAAAATAAATTTTTGCAAACACATATTTAATCACCTGGTCAGTAATAATTGCGATAAGTATTAAAAAGGGTATCTTATTTTTATATCTATCAAACAGAGGACTAATATGAAATGTGTGTACTTAAAAGAGGAGTTTAAACCACTGTTCATATTCAGTGTTTTCTACGATCATATTCAAGAATCCCAGACTGAAAACACAGGGAGAGAGATTCAGCCCTTAACTTTGAGAAATGTTTCGAATGTAAAATTTTAGACTGAGCTCTGATACCATCTTCAAAATTGATCGCCTAAAGAAGACGCTGTCTGGAATAAATAATGAAAACAAGTACATCCTTTTGGTCACACTCTTATCTAATTTTGACTATGATGTGCAATGTTACAACACGCAAAACAATTCAACAAAATTGATAAGTTTTGAGAACAATAAGAATTTGAAATCAAATTTAATAGGAAAGAAAGCCTACAACTAAAGGCTTCATTCCAAAATTCAAATATTCGAATAAGCTAGCTTCATCTGTATTCAATTCATTTCCACGGCCACGGGCAAATAATTAACATCAACAAGGGAGAATATTAGTATCACCATGACTAAATATGATCCCTATCAATGATACATACAAAACAAGAACAAGTTTCTAATGGGTTTAACGATCAATTTTGACGAAACTTAGGCCACACTGTAATTACTCCTGGTCTCATCTCCTCAAAACGGTACCTGCATCACAATATATACAAACAAATGAAATAAGAATTAAAGCAAACCTTGTTCCTAGAGACACGCAATTGTATCTCATGCACTAGGCTACACTTTTTTTTACTAGTTTTCAATGCTCTTAAATACAGGTACGAGGATGAGAAGTGAAGAATCCCTAAAATGATACGTTTACTCATCAAGAAGGAAGCCATATAGATAACATAGGGCATGAGGAGATGTGCTACCTGTTTTCATTGAGGAAACTTCTAACAGCTGTAGGAAGGGAAGCCTGTCCCCGACTGTGATTACCAACTCCTGTAAAAATGAAAACACAATTAAGGTCCACAAAGATGATTGTTGGTTCCAACCAAGGACACAGGTTTTCTAAATGAATAGTTAAAATCCTAATTTTCTATTCAAGAAAATGATAAATTTTCAACAAAATAAACAGTTGCATTGAATGGTGCTAGGGAAGCAACAAGAATCATAACTAGAGATTGGGAGAAAAAGTTTAAAAGAATAACAAAGAAGAGTTTACTTGAATAAAATGTTCCTTTCCTATAAGTAGAAGAGAACTATCAGCAGAAACAAGTTGAGACTTACAGTGACAATTAGATTAGTTGCATGCAAAATGATGCTTAGTATTTTCACCTTTAAAATTGTTAGAATTGCATGATTAATTTATATGGAAAAAAAATTATTAATCTTAACAGATGATTACATTATTCCATGAATAAGAGAAGTCTAAAAGTGATAAAATGCCAGATTACACAGGATTTTAAAAAATATAGAAGCAAGGTGATCACTGGGAGAATATGACATACTGACATATCTTCCAAACGTTATGAAGAACTTACAAGAGAATACCAACTTATCAAATCTGAGAAAATAAATGGTTGACCAACAAAATAAAGAGAGCGCAAAAACAATGAATGGATGCTTATTTATATGACTAATGAAAGGGTTAGTCAGACTTTGAAGAATGTTTGCTTCAATCAAATGACAACTAACAGACACTAACAAAATGTAATTTAATGTCCAAATATACATGAAACAAAACTGTTGAAAGAGAATAAACAATATAGGAGATAGAAACATAAAAGAAAATAGAAAGCTACCCTCACAATAGCCTATGTATATCCATGGTCAAAAGAAGCCAACATACCTGTTATGACATGTAATGCCAATGGTCTAAGCCGTAATGGTGCTTGGATGTCCAATTTCGCACTGTTGATAAGAGTAGATTGTCCAATCCCATTTTGTTTCATTCCATTGGCTGAACTCTTTGAGAAGCTTTGGCTTTCAATTCTGTAGAGATGTTGTTGCAATGCTTGAATAGCTTCAGTTGCATGAAGACCATGCAAATCAAGTCTCCAGATATCATTTTCATTATTCCTGATACTTAAAATTTTTCTGGCTGCATCAGAATTAAGCTCTTCAGCAGTATGCCATTCCACTCGAGCTTTCATTGAATGATGTTGAGCTGAAAAATGATCACCTCTTAAAAAAGCAAAAGAAGCTGCCCTAGAATGTCGCGATGCTGACCTGTTTCATTAAAAAGGAATGAAGTCTCAAGTCAGAGTGATGATCTGAATACAGAAATGTGAATTTTTCAATATAACAACCATTGTAAAATTCTCAAACGTATTCATCTCGAATTATGGACAAGGATGAAAACTCTATGATTGAAAGTGTTACAAATGAAAATTTATGAAGAAAAAATATATAATAGCACGGATTTAGTCCCTTCGATTCTAAAAGAATGTGCAAAACTAGAAATGCTATCACATAGAATTAGTATTTCTAGAGATCTTTCTCAAAAAGTTATTGCAAATCAATCTAAAACCATATTACTTTTTACTGACATAAAGAAAATAGCAGGCACCACCGTGGAAATTAACTCGTTACGCAAGGACATTTTCATTGTAAATGATTAAGGTTAAGGTGATCTGTTAATTCGTTAATTAATAGTAGTTTGACTTGTGAGACCAAAGACTTTATAGGTATATCAGATAACAATACAGGAATTTGTGCAAGTTATCAACTAAATTACAATGTGTTTAATTTGGAGACTTCTTGATAAGTTCAAAGTAAGTCAAGCATTGAGCAATATGTTTCATTGCACGTAGATCCCATCTTCAATAACGCGTTTCACGGTCATCTTATTAAAAATAGACAACAGAAGAAAAAACATAGATTCATACATAAATAAGTATATATTACATGAGGGGGGGATAGGCTGATAAATAAATAACCATACAGCAGAAACACGTAAAAGCAAGTAAGACATAACAACTACCACCGCTCCAGAAAGAAAGAATACAACTGTTAGAATTCGTACCTCATTGTCTTTAATGCATCTTTTCGATTGCTAATGTAAATATCATCATCCTCCCATTCAGGCTCTACAGGAACAGAATTCAAGAGGTTTTGAATCGGGGAAACATTTCTATTCTCCAAGTCTTTATCATTGTCTTGGTGATTATCAAAGGGAATATCATCCTTGACCTTTCCCAAAGTAAGACTTTCATTAGTTTTATTCTTATATGGGGTATCATATGTCGTAGTTATCACAGCAGATGATACTTTGTAGTCTTCAAAATTAACTGCAGAGGCCATTGTTTCCAATAAAGCTGAGGCCTTATCAACATTGTTATTAACAGCAGCCAATACATCATCTATCAAGGTATGTTCAGCCCAAAGATTCTGCTCTCTAAGCTTTTTGATAGCTAAATTAACATCCTCCTGAGAAGGGGCACCACAATATTTTTCATCAGAATCAGAACCAGATACTGCCTTTTTGTTATTCAAACCCTCTTTCAACGGTGGGAAATGTTTAGTCGGCAGAAGTACTGAAGAGAAAGGCTTTGCAGGAAGATGGTTCTTCTTGACTGTAGATTCAGAAGTGCCTATAGCTGGGAAATGATCTTTATCAACTTCAGATTCAAAATTGCTGTTCTTTTTCTGTTTGAGATCAAAAGCTGTCCAACCAGCGGAGTGACCCTTAGCCCACGACATCTTCTTAACGGAAGATTGGGCTGAAGCAGTCACCTTGGTTTTACAGCATAATTGGAACTCAAATCACTTTGCAATATCTCTGTCAGAATAATTATGCAGATATAGAACTCAGAAAGCCACAATGTCAAGATCTTGCTTGCAAAAGGTCGAAGTCAATAACTGTAAGCACCATACCATGAATCAGTATGTTAGATAATCACGTTATTATATATAGATGAAAACGTGATATGATAAATATTTCATATCATAGGATATAGTTTTTAAAATGGCTAAATTTTAAAATTCTGGTGCGTTAGCTATTTGCATTTTAAGTTGCGCTTAGAGAATTTTCTCTATAAGTGTTTATAGAAAAAGAAATCAGATGGTAAATGAAGTAAGCTTCTCCTACAGGTTAAAATCAACCTATGCCCCTTAACTTCTGCAGATGTTAATTAAGTTAGTTCATTTCAATTTGGGGAAGAACTCAATGCGTTTTTCATTTTTATTTTCTTCTCTTGTAAGTAGTTTCAAAGAAGTTTATGCAAGAGAACCTCGAACTATATTATGACATAACTACTTGCGTATGTGTGAGGAATATCTTATAAAAACAGATTCATAAACTTATTTCAATAAATACAAATAAGAGCTTGAATAACAATTTACAATTTATGCAGTAACAATTTAAACTTATTCTTCCATATAAAAACAACTTATATACAAGATTACGTGATAACAACTTATTTGTCCAAGCACACCCTTAACCAGATAAAACACCATCAATCGAAGCCTGATACAATAAGTATGCTTAATAATTTGAAAACAACACAAACCATCATACATCGTTCTTAACAAACCCAAAACTAAATATAAAAACACAAGAAAAGAATCCAGCTAAAAGATGAAAACCCACATGAAAACTAACCTTATTTATCTTTTCAGAAGAAAAATTCAGGAGAAAGAAAGTTGCTTTAATGTTATCTGTGACTCAGAAAGCGTAGCCAAGGAATGAATCTATCGAAGGGTTGAAAAAGCGACGGAACCACAAAGTCAAACACTTGTCGGTGGAAAAAAATTGCGACGGAACAGTGCTGCAGTGATTTGCACCTGTTATCCATAAATCTTCTGTATAGATATTGCAAAGAGAGGAGGAAGAACAATACTTTGGGAGTTTTCTGGCGTTTCTTCCCAGAGGGTCTCTCAGAGGCCACAAAAAGATTTTGGAGAGAGAAAAGAACACGCGAAAAAAGAGATTTGACAGCCGCCGCGGCGTCACCGTTACCGTCACAGAATCAATAACGACCGTCAAGGAATCAATATGCGAAGTGCAATCATTACTTGGGAATTTACGAAAGCCCCCTCCTTGATTTCCGGTACCTATTATGGTATCTCCGGTGATTGACAAAATAAATTGAGTTTTAATTGCTTTACTGAATTTTTAATTTATAATTAATTATAAATAAATTTAAACATTTATGATAAATTGAATTATAAAAACAATATTTATATTGTATCATACACAAAATAAGAAATATATGTTATTTAATTATTATAGTCCCATTAATGTGAGTTAAATTTTGAAAATAGTTATGGAAGTCTATACATTTAAATTTAAGGCACATGAAATTGAAAATAAATATTTGAGGATTTTCGGTTTAAACATGTTTCTTATTTTATTTTTATTTTCAATGATAATACTCCAGAAATAATATATGAAATAACTGTAATACTTATATATTATACTAATAACTATAAAATAAAATTTATTTTCACATATTAAAATATCTTATTTAGTTTAGAAATCAATTTTACCATTTAGTATGGACGGGAAATCTTTCAGAAAGGATTATTTTTCGTAAACATTGAATTAAGTTTCTTGTTAGAGAAAAATGTTCATAACTATTATTTTTTATACATTCATTCATATCTATGTTTTCATTATGCATGGAACATAATTATTTTGAAAACGATGTGTGTGGCAAAGAAAAGGTTATACACAACAACACGAATCACAATTTTATTTTTTTAAGTTATCAAAAGTATGATAATTTAAAAATAATAAAATTTAATTATTTTAATATAAATAATTTTGTTATTAATAAGACTTATTATTTTAAAACGTATTTTTTTTCTATAAATTATTATTTTATAATTTTCTTATTTTTTTCTAAATGTTTTTTTTATCCTGGTTTGATTAAAGAACTAAGATTGTAAGATTGATATTTGCGACGTGTTCTTCAATTTGAATGGATAAACTTTATGTTTGCGTAAATTTAGTCTTCCACTTGCATGCATTTTTTTAGTCATCATTACAAGTTTCTTTGAATTAAATCCTAATAATATATTATGATCGTTCTTAGGATATTTCTATGTATAGATAGAGTATCTGCAAATTAGGAAGAGTTTCATTGCTTAGGATATTGTTAGTTGTTTGGTCAAATAAGGGATGTTAATCTTAATTTATGTGGTGTGAGTTTTATTAATTGAGTATTTTGTATGTTGTTGCTTTATCGCATACTAGAAATGCAATTTCATTTTTTTTATGAACTTAATTTGGTATGTATGAGTGGTTTGATTTGTATGATTTGGATTATTATCCATGCTTAAATGTTTTGGTTCATTTTGTATTGATTGAGGAAATAAGAATATGATGATGTAATTAAACAAATTGGCACG
This sequence comes from Vigna umbellata, assembly GCF_029865625.1. Lineage (NCBI taxonomy): Eukaryota > Viridiplantae > Streptophyta > Magnoliopsida > Fabales > Fabaceae > Vigna > Vigna umbellata. The sequence goes on along the minus strand of NC_142168.1, from coordinate 8,748,249 downwards.
AACTCCAATGTTTTAAAATTATTTTTTTACCAAACCATTAAGAGAGGAGTACCAAATTTATCAATTCAACATGTTTCATTTTCCTAAATCACAAAATTTTATTTGTTAATATCTGATGTAGAGTTGAGTGGTGGTAGACTAACGTTGAGTGTCAGTCTTGTTGTGAAGGCCTGGAAGCTTTTTTGCTCCAAGATGTTGAGTGTTAGTTTGTACAATTGAGTGTCATGTTTTGTTGTTGAGCAACATGGCATTATTGAGCGTCATCTTTATACTGTAGATCTGTAGCATTTTAGCTCCAGGACTTTAGCGTTAGAAAGTGTTGTTAAGCACAACCTTTTGCGAGAAAAATAAAGTTGAATGTCAATATTGTTGTTGAGAGTCACTTTTTGCAAAAGGTTTGACACTAAGCGTCAATTTGTATGTTGGATCTGTTTTCTTTTGTATTATTTTAGATAGATATGTGATGGAACTAATGGATGTTTATAATGTTGTTTATTATTAATTAAGGTGATGTTATGGCTGTGAAAATGTATGATAATGATGATGTTAAAGGAATTTTAAGAAAAAGTTCTTTATAATTAAAGCATGAATACTACTATAGTGCACACCGTCCATGATTTCCAATGTTGAAAACATGTATTTCGATAATTAAGTTTAGAATAATTTGTTTTGTGTACATATACATTCCTTGTATTTTATTCATGTTAGTTTATATATATAATAGGTTTAAATGCTTACTTCGTCCCCATGTTAAGAGGTGAATTTCTGTTTAGTACCCGGTTTTAAAAATGAAGACATTGGATCCCTATGTTATGAAAAGTGTATGACTTCAGTCTTATCCATTTAACGAAGTTAAAATTGATAACGTTGAAGTTACTGTGGATGTGAGGTGTGCAATGAGTTGGCCTAAATTAGTTGACGTGGCAGCCAATAGAAATTCGTAAAACATAAAACATTTGTTTTCATCTATTACATTTGCTTTCCTTAAAGCATAAAACATTCTTCAACTCTAAATTGGTTCTTCTCCATCTTGTTGACCCTCAGACAATGAATTGGGTTCTTCTCCCTCTTCCTGTACTTGGTTTTTCTTGGGACAGCGTTTTCTGTTGTGACCCACTTCCCTACACATGCTACATCTCTTCAGTAATCCCCATTTTGACATTCTGGTGCTACTTTTCTTCAACTCTCATTGGTCTAACCTCCTTTTCTTCTTAGGACGACCAGACATCTTTCTTTTTGTTGGAGGCATGACATATGGATATTCGGTTACATCCAGAGGTTGTTTCCATTAATGGGATAGATAATGGAGGAATAACATTCTTCATACGTGGACTTTTGAAAGCATACATTTATGTAGTCCTTTGCATCTATGTTGAGAAACCTCATTGCTGCCAATGCATGAACACAAGGTATGCCACTGATGCTCCATTTCCTGCAGGAGCATGAATATTGATCTATATCCACCACAAACTTATCCCCACTTTGGGACACATGTTTGACTTCAAATAGCCTTTGTGCAGACCAGTTGTCAACATAAACAAATAAACAGAAACATTAGTTATATTGCTTAATGGGATAATATAAACAAAGAAATACATATCTGATACTGAGTTGGATACTTGGGAATCCAATTCTTTGTTAGTAGATTCTCCTTTTGCAGTCTACTGAGTATTTTTGGACAAATTGATGACTTAAATGACCTTACCCTTGACCTATTAGTGGCCCATCTCTTCATCATGTAAATTATGATTTCCTCTAACATTGTAATAATTGGTTTTGTCCTCGTTTGAACCAAATTAAAGGCATCTGACATATTATTTACCAAGGTGTCACATTTTGTTGTGCATGTGAACCTTGATCTGGACCAAAACCTTCAATGAAGATGTATGTCATACAATGATTATGTAAATTAATCAGTAAGCAAAACATATGTAAACTGCGATAGGCAAACCTTGGAGGAATACCCATCAAATGTCGAAAAGCGGCTTAGTTCACCTCTTTGATACTTCTCATCTTATTCTCCCATTTTTGTGGGTGGGTTGCTGTAGCTACCCTCCACATAAGCTTCTTAAGATTCTTTCCTGGGAATTTCTTCCTGAAGTTGGCATATAAATGCCTTACACAAAATCTGTGTGCAACTCCAGGAACAACATCTTGTACAACTGGTAACAAGCCCTGTGAATGAGTGATCAAAAAGTTAGATGATATTGATTTAAAGTCATTTGTATAAGATAAAAGACAATGAATATAATGCAATTTACCTTTTGTTGATCTGATATCAATGTCATTGAAGAACACACCTCAGGTCCACCTAGGTCTTCAATCAATAGCTCCATAAACCATGTATAAGTCTCCTTGTTCTCGACCTCTACGATAGCATTTGCGAGTGGCAACATTTGGTCGTTTGCATCTCTAGCAACAACAGTTAATAGCTCACCACGATGTCTGCCTTTTAAAAAGGCTCCATCAAGGCCAATGATGGGCCTACATGACAGGAAGTTATCTTTGTATGCCTTTAGGCATGCGTAAAACCTCTAGAATATTGGTTTTCCATCATTTTGCTCAACTTTGACCTTGATTGTGGACCGTGGGTTTCTTGCTAATAGCTCATGAGCATAATCATAAATTCTATTATATTGCTTAATGAAGGACCCTTCCACTTCGTCTGATGCATAGGCTTTAGCCCTGTAAGCCATATTCTTAGATATTGTTATGTTCCATTTCCTACTAATTTTATCTCTCATATCAACTCCATTTACATTAGGATTCTCTCTTATTTTTTTTCCAATTTTTTACTTAGCCATTTTGCATTGAATAGGCGCAACTTGTGTTCCCTACTGCATGTATGGTTGTCAACCACAGTCCTCAGTTGCCATGATTTTACTGCATCCATGAAACCAAAATATGCCACCCACGGACATTCTCCTTTTGATCCCAAACATTTAACCCTTATTCTTTCTTTTTATCATTCTTAACAAGTTTCATATTTTTACCATTCTCTACTGCATAACTTTTTATGGCATCCAAGATGTCTTCTTTATGCACAAAATATGTTCCCACTTCCCACTTGAAATCAACCATATTTCTTGGTATACTAAATGTAGAAAGTTTTCCATAACCCTCTCCTTCTTCACTTTCTTCATCACTTATGTCAGGAGAAGTTAAGTCCTCAGATTGTCATTCATCATTGAACAAACTAGAATCATTAATCTCATCTTCTTCCATATCTGACTCAGACCCAAGTAAAACACATTCAACCTCCATATTACCAGAACTTTCACTGAAGCCACATTGCACATTTATGTTTACTAACACATCCTTACTATTCACCTCACCATCATCACCATCATGTGATGTACTCCAATCATAGGCTTGTTCTTCTATATCCTCCAAGTCTTCTACTTCTATTGTGTAAGCCTCACCATCCTATGGTTATGTCCTCTCAACCTCAACATGACCTTCATCAACTTCTATCCTTAAACGCTCAACTTCATCTACTTTTGTCCTCTCAGCCTCACAATGAGCTTCCTCAACTTCTATCTTCCCACCCTCAACTTCATCTACTTTTGTCTTATCACCATCACCTTGGTCAACTTTTATTCTCTTTGCTTCTGTCTTATCACCATCCTGTGCTTCTGTCCTCTCAACATCAACATGACCTTCATCAACTTCTATCCTTAAACCCTTAACTTCATATACTTATGTCCTCTCAGCCTCACAATGAGCTTCCTCAACTTCTATCCTTTCACCCTCAACTTCATCTGCTTTTGTCTTATCACCATCACCTTCGTCAACTTCTATTCTCTCCACCTGAACTTCATCTGCTTCTCTCCTCTCAACATCACGTTCATCAACTACTTTTCTGTGACCCTCAACACCATCTGGTTTTATTATCTCAGCCTGACCAACAACAACTTTTATCCTCTGACCATCAGCACCTACCCCCTCATCCAACTTTTGTCTGATACCATCATCTGTAGCCTCACCAAACTGTGCACCCTCACCACCCTCATTCACCTCAGGTGCAACTTCGTCACCTCTTTCATCAACATTGTATTCAATCATGTGAATGACATCAGGTTGAGACACAATGTGCACAACATATAAATGAACTTGTCCATTTAACTGAGCTAAAGTGACCATATGCATGACACTTAAGTCATCACACATGGCTTCTAGCCTATCATCTAATACAATACCACATCCAACAGAAAACCACAACTACAACAAAGAAGGGATTTACCCATGGTCAATATCCCTCGGTAATGACAAAAAGTCGACGGTAAAGTGTGTTTACCGACGGCCTGGCGAGGGCCAAAAAGCTGTCAATAATATGCGTGTTTGAAACATTATCGACGACGTTTTGGCCTTCGGTATTACCGACGGGCAAAAGCCCTCGGTAATGCAGAAGACCAAAAGGCTGTCGGTATTATCGAAGGGCAACGACCCTCGGTAATTGAAGGTGAAACTCAATCCTTTTAGCGACAACTTTAGGCCGCCGGTAATACCAAGGGGCAAAAGCCCTCGATAATGCAGAGGGAAACTGGATAGGTTTTACCGACGGGTTTAGGCCGTTGCTAACGTGCATTGTTTTTTCAGTGCAATTTGTTTCTACATTATACCCAAAACCTACAAATAACCAATCAATAATCCCAAATGTCAATTCATCCAAGCAATTCAAATGCAATCATTCAACATTCATATTCATCAAGAATACTTTAATCATTCTAAGTTTCAAAAGTTCCTAAATACAATTATCGAATTGTGCTTGCAACTAATGGTTATGCATGTTTTAGAAATGCAGTTATGGAGCGGTGGAAGTTAACAAACCTGCTAAAGAGCTCGACAACAACCTCTGTAATGGTAGCCCCAGCCCCAATAGACTAGTACACCTCGACCACTCAACGCAACATCCACAACACGTCACCACCGCAATGCCCTCGTCACGCTATCCACGAAGCATGACCCCTGATGCCACAACCACAATCCAATATAGAATGACTTGCAAGGAATTGGAAGCAGGAAAACAAAAAGCAATCAATTAAGGACCAAGCGCCAAAGCTAAAATTCATATGAAAAGAACACACTAACCTTTACTGCAATCCCTCAACGCAACAAAGCAGCGGCAACACCCTCCCTACTCCACGACAGCCGCAGTAAATGCCCCAATCACCATCCACCAACACCCTTCTAGGAGAATCACTCAACAAAAGCTCCAAGCATACCGAAAATCGTCCAATGCGCCGCCTCAGTCACCAACCCGTCCTCACACCATCAACGACAACCGCTGTATCGCCTCACTACAACGATTGAATGAAGGACGACAATGCGGGAAGAAAGGATGACGCACTTACGCCTGAGAACAACCGCGACAGTGAGATAATGCGCCTGAGGAAACGATTGGCAGGGGAGAGGGAAATAAGGCTTTTGACCGACGAGCTCGAAATGAGAGGGAAATAAGAAATTTTGGTTTTAATCTATCCTAATATGTTCCGTCGGTAATTAAAATCACCACTGAATTACCCACGACCTAAGGGCTATCGGTAATAGGTCGCCGGTAATTTCTGCTTTTTTGTAGTTAAGTCCTTAAATCCATCGTACCCAAGACTTTTGACTACACTGACTACAACAAAATAACTCCATAAGTCAGGATAAAAAAACATTGTATCACTTTGCCCTTCATACTTCAGGTAACCGTCATTCACAAACTTTCTCCCATGATGAATAACAACCTCGATATCATCGTCCATCACAGACAACACAATCAAGAATATTCTACACCTAGAAATAATCCTAAAACGACAAAAAACACCGCTTATTAAAGTGATAATGATAGAACAAACGAAGTGTAACTATGGGGGACATGGGGACCACAAGCGCAGTATGCAAACACCACATTTTTAGACAACCTCAACTCCACATTCAAAAAAGCATCGCCAGATAACAACAAAAAGTACCGAATATTAAATTCATATCTATCTAAAGTAGAGATACTAACCTTCCACCAAATTCTAGTCGAACCACTTCACGCACACGTTGAACGAATTTGCGATTCACGTTGAAACTCCAATGATGAAGCTCCAAAGCCCTAATTAAGTTTGTATCGTCTCCACTAAGGACTTCGCGTAAGGTTGCAATGCACTCTCCTTTCAGTTTTTTAATCCCAAATTGAATCCCAATTTCAATTTTATTGAACCCTAAATCCCATTTAAGAATTCCATAATATTATATTATCACATTTTACCAATTTCCACGTATAAAGCTCTCAACATGCCACGTTTAAAAAAATTGACACGTCAACCTCCAACCTCAGCTAAAACTTAACCCGTTAAGCCAATTTAATGGCAGGGGCTCAATTGTTTTAAATTAACACTATTTAGGATTCTATTGGAGATTTTTAAAAAACGAGGATCAAAATAAAAAAATCCTACATAAATAAGGACAACTAAAGGGTTTAACCTTTATTTAATAATATACTAGTCATTATATATTATATATTATTTATTTAATTTATTTCTAATAAGTACTTGTTTTCTTCTATATTTCAATTATTTTTGTTCTTTCTATTTAATTTACTTTCATGATATAATGATTTCTTTATTCCTTAATTTATTTATATTTTTTTATTCATTTTTTCTTCAATTATATACTATTATAGTTCTTATGTTTATTTTGTTTATGTTTTTTCTCCAATTGTTTAAAGTCGTTCTTTTATATTTTTTATTTTGCATTATGTTATAAGACATTGTTTATACATTTTTGTGTTGTTTTATGCTTAGTTTTTTTTAATTAATTTTACTCACTATTTTTATTTTGATAAATTAATTTATCATTCAGTCAAACATTTTTAAACCAATATCAGTTAAGGTAACTAATTATTAACTAATTTTGAGGCAGACCCTTAATAATTCCAAATTATAAAGGTTTACAAAGATTAAAATTTTGTTATTTCTTCAATCTCATTAATAAGTAAATAGATACTTATTAAACAATCCATTTGCATTCCTTATTGTGTATATCAACCACATTTGTAGTTTTTGTAACCATTTGTAGTTTTTGTTAACTAATTCTAATCCGTTATTTTGAGTTTAAGTTTAAAATGATAACAAAAAAAAATCGTAAATTTTGTAAACAATATATATTACTCTTTATAAGGAGTAAAAGTAGTTAGATTGGTTTATTTAAAATAATTTTTATAAATATTCAAATATTTATTTAAACAAGATTTTATTCCATATTTAAAAATCTAAATCTTTTTCAAAGTATTATAATTTCCCTTATTCTCTTTCTCTCTGTCTAAAAACGACCGATATAATAAAATTTGATGTAAATTATTTAAATTATTCTGTTCCAAGTTGGTTTTGCTAGGTCATTTATTGTTAAACATTTTAGTTTTAATTATAAAAAAAACATTTATCTTCTGAAGTATGGTTATTTTTCTTCTTTAAGAAAACGTTAAGGATATAAAGATAAAAGCTTGCACGCATTCATTTTACAAAACCATCCTTTACAATTTCATATCACAAAGTTATTATAACATAGGAAAAATTTATTGTCTTCTTCTTAAGGAAAAATTACTTATTTCCCAAAAGAATCTTCGCCATATATTCCTATTGATTACTATTAAATGATGCTGAAGTAAAAGGAAAAACAATTTTCATTAAATAAGACCTAAATCCAACTTCAAACAGTGTTAATTTTTGTGAAAGATAAACTTATTCAAATCAACTAGGATTATAAATTTTGATTTTAAAAAAATTGTTTTGCAAAAAGGGTAAAGACAGAAAATAAACTCAATTTTGTTTTGAAACTGTTGTTTGCCATAGTTTGAGACTTGAGTTATTTTAATAACATTGTTGGGAGCATACCTTAAAATTCTGAAAAAAAGAAAAAAAGAAGTAACATACCTAAGACCTTGAGAGAGAAGAGAGAGGAAGTAGAGTCCCAAACAAGTCTCTTAGCTAAGAGTTTAGGATTGGAATTCTGTCACAGCTTTTTATCATCTCTGCGTCGTCGCTCACCTACAACCTTAAATTTGTAAATTACCTTTTCCCTCTGTTTTTTTTTACCTTATTTTCTTTAAATTCCCATTGGGCACAAATTAAAAAAATTATTTTTTTATCCCACAATTTGTTTTTTTTTTTCTTGGTACAACTGCTTTAGTTTATTCCCTGAGCCTTTGATTGAATGTCCTGAAACCCATTCAAATTGGGTCTCTCAACAAAATTCCATTCTGGGTTTTGTTTCGTGTTGTTGGTTTGGCTTAATACATTTCTCTCCTTCGAATTTCCGAGGCTGATGCATAGTTTGGTATGGATTTTTCAATACATGTGAAGCTCTGGGGAAATTTCAGCATGTGTATTGATATCATTGATTCTTGGCATCGATTTATTGTTAGTGTAATGCTTTTTCTCCTGTATTTAAGATATTATGTGGATTTGGGACTCTAACTTTACCTCAAATTTTCTTCTTTTTGTTATTGTTTTGATTAGGGGATTGAAGAAGTCGTGAATAGATATTTGTGGTGCTTGGTAGAGGTTACCATAGGTTATTATTATTCTTATTGTTGTTTGTTTTCTGTCATGATTCCTTGCTTTTATTCTTTCTGGCTTTCTTTCTTTATTCATAATACATTTCTTCTGTCTCCTGATGGAAATAAAGCTTTGTTTCTATCTTTATAACTATTTGACCCAACCTGTATCGGCTGTTCCTCGATCATCCCTTTGTGAAACTGTAGAATTCTGAAATGCAGATTATCATGTCTTTGATGGCTGGCTATGGAATGTCTTTGCTTAAGATTTTTTTTTTTCTTTTTATGTTCTTTGGTATATCTTTCAACTTTTGTTAGGGCATAGTAATGGGCATGTATTTTGGGAAGTTTCTTTATTTCATTATTTACCTTTCTACTAGCAGATACTGGCACAAACTTGGTTTGCTTCTATGAGCCAATCCTGGTCCTTTCTTCAGCTTCATAATGGTATTGAAAGGTTTATGTGAAAGGATTGTTGCTTCGAAATGCACTTCTAAAAGCTCAACCGAGACTGTAGATTCTACTCAGGTGCCTGCTTATTTAAAAGCAGGGTCTAGTGACAGTAAGTTTCCCAAGGCTTCCTTCTGGTCAAGCATCTTTACATCTGGTTTTTCAGTGGTTGAATCATTTAGTGAATCATCGGCTTCTGAAAAGAAAGCAGTTCATTCTCGAAGTAGTGGGTGGGCAGCTGCTGTGAGGAAAGTTGTAACCAGTGGTTCAATGAGGAGATTTCATGAGCGTGTACTAGGGTCAAGCAGGACTGACATTTCAAGTTCTGATGGTGATATATGGCTTCTAGGTGTCTGTCATCAAATTTCACAGCAGGAATCAAGTGGAGGTGTAGATACCAATAATGGATTGGCATCATTTGAACAAGATTTTTCCTCAAAAATCCTAGTTACCTACCGGAAAGGTATGATGAGTATGTACTACTTTTTTTTCTGGAACATATTAAGATAATAGATATTAGACTAACAAATTTTAATATGCGTACTCTATAGGCTTTGATGCTATTGGAGATTCAAAGTATACTAGTGATGTTAATTGGGGCTGTATGCTTCGAAGCAGTCAGATGCTTGTTGCTCAGGTATTACGTCTACCATTCAACGATTGCTTTTGACGATAGAATTGTAATACAGTACCTTATTATAATCTGTCTTCTTTCGTCCTGCTTCTGTTGTTTTTCAAAGTGAAGCAACTAATGTGGTTTTCTTGTGGTGTGCAGGCATTACTTTTTCATAAATTAGGTAGATCGTGGAGAAAATCTGTTGATAAGGTCAGGTGATTGATATGCAATGTGTTGTTTCAGTAATTGGACTGTTTTTTCTCTTCTACCCTTCTTTTGTTTATCTATTTGAATGTCTTGTTTTGCCTTGAGATATATTGTACTTGGGTTGACTCATTGTTGTATTTTTTCTATTCCCTTAATTTGCAGCCAGTGGATAAAGAATATTTAAAAATCTTGCAACTTTTTGGTGATTCAGAGGCTTCTGCCTTTTCTATTCACAATCTTCTTCAAGCTGGTAAAGGTTATGGCCTTGCTGTTGGGTCATGGGTGGGACCATATGCCATGTGTCGCACTTGGGAAGTTCTTGCCCGTATCCAGAGGGAGAAAAATGACCTTGGAGAACCACCACTTCCAATGGCTATTTATGTTGTTTCTGGAGATGAGGATGGGGAACGTGGTGGAGCACCGGTTGTCTGCATTGAAGACGCCTTCAAACACTGTTCTGAGTTTTCAAGGGGCCAAACTGCTTGGACACCTCTTCTTTTGTTGGTTCCTTTGGTTCTTGGACTCGATAAAGTCAATCCAAGGTGTGTTACACTTCAAGGTCATTGTTACTATTTAAGTGTTTAACAACTATTATGGACAAACCTGATCACTCAGGTAGACTCCTGTAATTATTCATCTGTAGCCCTGCAGAAATGATTGTTGGCTTAAACTTAAGCCATTTCTGCATAGTGATGTAACCCAGATAATTGCTGTCTTTAACTCTCTAAAGATTTAGTATCCAATAAAGATAATAATTAGGTGTAGTAGGTGGTTGTATGCAGTCCCATAATTATGGGTAAATTTACCTATATGATATATGTTTGGCACATGAAGTTTTTAAAACAATGTTTACTGCAGTGCAATCACTGATAGTTGCATGTATAAACTATTGTCAGGTATATTCCGTTATTGCACTCGACTTTTAAATTTCCCCAAAGCCTTGGCATCATGGGTGGCAAACCAGGTGCTTCAACATACATTATTGGTGTTCAGAGTGAAAAGGCATTCTACCTTGATCCACATGATGTTCAGACGGTAAGAAAGTATAAAAATTATGCTTATTGCACCTTATATACTTTTGAGATTGTGAAAATTGTATCATATTTCTCAATATGAATTAACTTATTGAATGTATAATTTACTGGCACGCTATGCTCCATCTTGATTTCAAATCTGCTATCAATTACTGAAAAAAAGCTAGTATTAGATGTTTTTGTGTATTGATATAATAAATGTTTCTTTTCCACTAAAAAAATATTCTAACTTGTTAATCTTTATATATATATATATATATATATATATATATATATATATATATATATATATATATATACATATATTTAAGTTTAGAATTCAATGATCTTCCTAAATGTTTTGCAGGAAATAAAACCATGCATAATTTGTTAGTTATTGTGCCATATTGTGATCTTGAGTTTGTAATGGGTAGGCGACAAGGGGATCTTGAACTTTTGGTTACAAGTTGTTGACTATGATATAGGAAAAGGCTAGTAGAACTCAGTTAAAAATGTAGTTATACACATATTTTGAGATTGGCAGAGCTTGATATGGTTTTTGGTATGTAGAGGAAATTCGGCTCTCTTTGCCAATCTTGAGTTCTTCTAAACAAAATACCAAAAAAGAACCTGTAATCACTGAAAGGAAAGGAAGTGTGCAAACATATGGATCCATGATAACCTAGTTGTTGGGAGGGAATGAGATTCTTTTTTTTTTTCTGTTAAGTATGACTTCAATCATACAATGTTTAGGTTGTTATTGGGTTGCTGAAGCATTAATAGTTCACTAAGTATGTCTGAAATGGTTTTCAGGTAGTTAATATCAGCGGGGATACTCCGGAGCCTAATAGTACTTCATCGTACCATTGCAAGTAGGCTTTATATGAGCATTTATTGATTTGATTTTATTCTGTTACCTATAATTCGTTCACTCTGATTGTCTAAGTTTTTCAAAACTCTTATCAGTGTTATGAGGCACATACCCCTAGATTCAATCGATCCATCCTTGGCTATTGGATTTTACTGCCGAGACAAAGGTTTGCTGGTTACTTTGGCTTAATTTCTTGAGTTCAATAATTATGGCTAATATGTAAGCTTTCTCATCGTCAATGGTGTTTGGCAGATGATTTTGACGATTTCTGCTCCCATGCTTCCAAGCTTGCAGAAGAATCAAACGGGGCACCATTGTTCACTGTAGCTAAGTCTCGGAGTTTCTCAAAGCAAGTCTCTAGTAATGATGTCTCAGGTGACAACACTGGATTCGAAGAGGATGCTTTCCTTGGCACCGACCATGTTAACGATGCAGGAACCAATGAGGATGATTGGCAACTCTTATAAATGCCATTGCCAGACAGAGATTATGACACAGATTCAAAGCACTGCGTCAACAAATTGTTGCTTGGTTCTCACGGGCCTAATTGCCACTGCATGTTGGGTTGATCTCTGGCATGAGGCTCCCACTCTTCAAACATTGTTTAATAGTCCTGTAGAAAGTAATTTAAACTCATTATGATTCTTTGGCTTAAATCGTTATGTGCTCATTTGTTTATATAACTAACCAGAATTTGTTGTACATTACAGCAGCTAGTTTGATCATATTTGTTGCGTTTACCCCTTTATTGGCTACAAAAATGTAGTGGATAGTACTGTGGGGCTACAAATAAATGGTAGAAAGCAGTTCATGTTGAGATGGAATGTTTTCTTTAGAAGACATTATAAACTAATCACTTGAGTCCCTTGATATAAACTATGGTTCAAGTTTTCTGCTAGCTGTTCTGCAGTGATGTTGCATTAGCCACTCATGTGAATGATGAGTATGTGTGTTTGGTTAGACATTTAAGCATCTGTTTCACATGCATTAAGAAATCAAATGTGATTGAAGAAATTTGATGGATTTAGGTTTAGCACATTGAACATTTTTATAATCGCATCTTATGACATGTCAATAATGCTATCACTTCCATGTGTTGTATTTGGATACTCAAGCCTTTGCTAGTTAGCTTGTTGGAGATCATTTCAGTGGATGTTCTCTCAATTTATAAACTATGTTAGAGGGCTTTGAAATGATAATATAGTTATGAATCACCTGGGTTACATAGTTTGACTTTCAACCGAATCTAATGGTTAAATTATAGTAACTAAGTCTCTCTAATGAACTTATCAATGACAAAAATATCTGAATAATTTGATCTGGAAAAATCAAAGTTCCAAACACAGGTAAAGCTTTCCTTTGAAGTGTTTTGCCACTTGCAGAAAATCAGAATAAGCGAATATATTCTGTCAAGCATTTGTGAAGTAATGCATCATGTGCTGATAAAGTAGAATCAAATGTGTACCTCTTTATTATATTCCAATGACTCAAATTAGTACAAGCCAGCTAATTAAACTGCTAGTAAGCAACGCCATATTCAGGAAAATGGAATGGTGGATTCGTTCAATTTGAGCTTAGCAAATTAGAAATGATAATAGTATTCAAAGATACACAGAAGAAATAAGATGATAGTAAAATGATTCAAGTGTGTTTATATTTTAAAAGATAATATCATGTCACTCTTAATGTATAAACAGGGTATAAAATAATTTTTGGTTAATATAGTTTTTCTAAACATAATTAAAGTGAAAAGATTTTTAATTTAATATTGAGTTTTCAAAATAAATTATTGAATTAAAATTGTTTGAATAGTATAATAGTTTCTAGGATTATACTGGTACAATAATGTAATCATGCATATCTGAATGTACATACTCTTATTTAATCTCCCACTTTTTTTCAATATTTCTCTGATTTCTTTTTCGTGAAATATTGTTGCATTATATAAACACTTATACTCTCGAACATCATATACATTATTATTATTATTATTATTATTAAATCTTAATCAAGAGAATTTTATTGTAATGCCTTAATTAGTTTTTAACTAGTACAAATTTGAATACTTTTTAACTAGTTTGTATTAAATTTTTGTAAAATATTAAGTACTTAAAATATTTCTATTCTATAATTAAGTTTTTATCATTTTTTTAATTTGGTGACTTGTTTATTGTCATAACTATCGTCACCTTGTTTATTTGTGTTCTCTTATTCATAAAATATGAGATTTTGTAATTAATGTAAAATAATATAAAATTCTAATTAATATGAAATGATAAATGATTTTTATTATTTTCATTAAAGATAGTAAAGATTGTCCCTTACATTGGTGATAACCATAATTGTTCACTGAATGCTTATGATAAGTAATAATATAGAAGTCCTTAAAACAAAATTTTTAATTAAAATAATAAAAATTACTTGAGATGGTAAATAAATACAATATTATTTATATTAATAAAAAAATCTCACAATTCTATATGGAGACAAATATGTTAATTTAATTAATACAAAAATTTAATGAAAAAGACTTAATTAAAAAACATTAAAAAGTTATACTCAATTAACAAAAAATTTAATAAAATTTAATTAAAAATATCCCAGAGACCTTAAACTTAGTTTTATACTTATATTTATCATATAATTTTTATATAATGTTTCTTAAGATTGAAGTGTAAATATTGTCCAAAAATTGTGGTGAATGAAACATTACTCACATGATAACTGAAACTCGACAGTAATATTTAGGAGCGATTCCTTGTAGCATTATCACTGAATAGACGAAGGTACAAGTTACGTTTGTTTCTCTCTCCAGATCTGTTTAACTTCTCACTTCTCACGCGTTTGAAATGTCCCACAAACTTTCCTTACTTCTCAAACATTGACAATGTCGTGCTGAATTACTGCATCTTTTCTTACTTCTCCTCTCTGCAGCTTCATTTTCTGCAAGATGGATCCGTCGCCATTGCTGTTTAGCCACCTCAAGGTTCGTCTTTTCTCGCTGATTATGAGTCTCTGGACTCTGAATTTTTCTGGGTCATGGGTACAACTTCTTTTTTTGAATTTTTTTAAGGGTTGTGTTTCTTGGAATCTCATCAGACTGCAGACCCGTTCTTCCTGCTAGCGGGACCTAATGTGATTGAATCAGAGGATCACATTCTGCGGATGGCTAAGCACGTCAAAAGCATTGCATCTGAGTATGTAGCTATCTTTATTTATGATTAATTTTTTTGTCTATGGGAAAATAAATGTCATTTGATGGAAATGCATTAGGACACTGCTACTATAGCACTATGAATTTTCAAACACGTATTAGGCGTTGATTTTAGAATAAAGTAGATTTTGGCAACTCACCTTAGATGTTTCCTTTTCATGAGAAAAAGATGGATACTGGAGTAATACTCATTGGTTTGTAGCAAACTTCTATTTTGTCTTCAGTATGAAGTTAAATATTTTCTCCTTCTTAATATTTAAAGTAAAAGCAAATTAGAGTAACACTGCATAAGATTTATTTAGGTTGTGCATGATCTTGTGTTTTTTCTTTTAATGTTTTTTGGGTATCAGGGGTGTTGATGTAGTATATTTCAAACAATTAGAGGTGGTCGTTCAAGATAAAAGAGGTAGGGTTATTGGAGGGGATTAAACGAAATCTCAGGGGGTATAAGTGTGCGTTACTGTTAAAGTATGGGTATGAATATGGTAAGAACTAATTGAAAAACTGTAACATGACAAACACATGGTTTCCTGATGGTGCAGCAACTTACACATCATTGTCCAAGTTTAAATCGTGAATGAAAATGATAAGTAGATGTGATGTTAATTATTGATGGCTAACGAGAATATATGTGTGTCTTTCAGAGTTGGAATACCTTTGGTTTTCAAGTCAAGCTTTGACAAAGCTAACCGAACATCATCAAAATCATTTCGTGGCCCGGGGATGGTTGAGGGATTAAAGGTTCATATTTCTGCTGTTCTGTTATGATAATATCCCTTGTGGTTGGTATCTTGAGGATTCTAGGTGTTGTAATTGTCCAATAACTTGAGACTATATTAGATCTGTGTGAATTTTTCATGACTTTAAACTAACCCCAAAATATAGCTTGAGAGAGGCAGGGGTGTTTAGTTTCCAAATCATAGTAAGGGGTACTTTGGCCATATGTCCTGCTAATGATTTTAACACGGTCCTTTATGTTTTTTCTGGTTCCACCTATCCTCGAGATTCTGGAGTTAAATGTTGTCAGAGTTGGAGGTAGCTTCTCTACACTTTATTGCAGGGCCTTGAAAAATCTCATTTTTCTAGGTTCCTTGTAAGGACTTTCAAGGTTCTGAATTAGCAGTGATGTCACCTTGCAGTGCCAAAACGATAAGATATTATACTGGTGATACTAGTTGAATTTGAAGTCATCTTTGTAGTATGTTTCTTTATGACCTATATTAGCCGTTGATACTGGCACTGGTACAGTAATAGACATTTAGTGTATTTGTTGAAAATGTAAGTTCCGTTACCTAAATCATCGTATTTGTGTTGGATGATGCTATTTATCCTAGTTGAACGTTTTCCTTTTCTTATTTTTCTGTTTTATTCTCAGATACTCGAGAAGGTTAAAATAGCTTATGACATCCCTATAGTGACAGATGTGCATGAGACCACCCAGGTAAAGTATTTAGTTTTATTCAATTCATATTTCATGGCCTTCTTGCAGGTGTTGAGTACTGACATTATTTGGCATACCAATCAGACTAGTTTGATTTTAATTATATGTTGTTTCAAAAGGATATCATTATATGCTTGTTAGTGCCGAAATAAGGAAATGGCAAAAAGTTTTTCTTAATTGTTTGATAAATGGAATATGAGCATCATGAAATAGTTGATACCTGGTTTAAATTCGTATATGTTCTTCCCCTCGTGTAATCAGTTGATGTAGAACCAGTAACTTATAAAACATTTTGCTTGGATCTTTCATTGGTATGAAACTATATCTTGTAAATCCAAGTTTGCCTCTCTTATTACGTGATATTTTCCTTAACAATTTGTTGTACCCATCTAAATTTGAAAATTAAAATGTTTGGTGCCTTTATTTTTTTTTTTAATGTTATCATATTGAATGATCAAATTTATTCTTCCAGTTTATAATTGTGAATGCTGTGTGGTATTTGTTATGTTAGATTCTGACTCATAATCTACATTGGACACATATCTTTTTTGCCAGTGTGAAGCAGTTGGCAGAGTTGCAGATATCATTCAGATTCCCGCATTCCTGTGTCGCCAAGTAAATAGATATTGCATTCAATTTCAATATCCATTATAATTGGCTATTAAAATTTAGTTGACGTGTCACCTTTACTTGTTTCATTCATTTTGCTTCTAATGACAGACAGATCTTCTAGTTGCAGCAGCCAAAACTGGGAAAATTATCAACATTAAGAAGGGCCAGTTCTGTGCTCCTTCTGTAAGTATACTATCCAACTTTATGAGTTACAATTTCAATAGTTAGCAATGACTTAACTTAAGTCTCGGAATTTGTGTCTACTGACTTTTACCATCATGGTTTCGTTGTTTTCATGTCTGTAGGTCATGGCAAATTCAGCTGAAAAGGTTCGGTTAGCTGGAAATCCTAATGTGATGGTTTGTGAGAGAGGAACAATGTTTGGATACAGTGAGTAATTATTGAGGTTTTCTGTATGTTTCTGAATTATGTGAATCTTGCAAGAAACATTCAATAATTGTGATAGGCCTTTACTGGTATATAGTAGAAGGAAAACCGGTACACATACCGGTACACAACCTAACTGCCAAGGCAGTTAGAGTGGGTAGTTAGGAGGTTTGTATATAGGGGCTGAGAGGGTAGGTTGAGGGGTTAGCGAAGTAAATACTATTGTATCTTTGACTGTTTGATGGATAAAGAATCATTGTTTTTCAGTACTCTTGTGTTGTGTTTGAGTGAAGAGAAGTGAGTTACATTAGGTTCTTGATTAACGAACCTAACAAATTGACGAGTAATTGCTTTTATGTGGAGAAAATTATTGTTTTCCCTTTCAATCTCTAATGCTTCATTTCTAGAGCATTTTTCTGTACTGCAAGATGTGATTTGTTATATGCCCACCTGTTGTAAGCAGTCTTGTGTTCTTTTCGCTTGTCTAATTTTAAATTGAAATCTCAATTTTGTTTTACTAATCTGTTACCCGCCTTCTTGGCCTCTCATTTTTAATCAAAACTTCTAATGTATATTGCCTTAGAAAATCAATCATTGAAATCAATTGCTTTTTTGCATTTTTGTTTACAAAACCCAGAATGATTAAAATCTTTTCCTTTTTCATGCAGATGATTTGATTGTTGATCCACGTAACTTGGAGTGGATGAGAGAAGCCAATTGTCCCATTGTATGTAAACCTTTCTTTTATAGCATGCTTTAGGATAAATTATTTGAATATTTATATTCTTTCTTACTGAGTGAAAGATTAAAGTGGAGAAAGGGCATTTTCTTCCAGCAGCTTTTCTTGATGGCATTGTCTCAATCATTTATTTGATGAAAATATTTTAGTTGATTGGATGACAATTCCCTGTGAACACAATCAACCTGATACACAACTTTTAATATGGACGATGTTTCTTCAATTGCTTACCCTATGAACATTTTCTCTCATGCTGCCATCTCTCCTTTCTCTGCAACTCACACTGACTTAGGATAAGGTTGATTCCATAGTTCCTGAAAATATTTTTTTCTTCAGATGGATATATTACCCTAGTTTTAACATGTAGATGACTTTGATCAATTGTCTGTAGTAATATCCTTAAAAAGGTAGAACTAGAGTATTTTATTTTGAATATAAAATTCAAAGAATTGATTCTAGTGTGGTTTAGAGGGTATAATTCATTTTTTGTTGATCTTTTAGTCAAAGAGGTGTATTAACATTTCACTTTTTTGCAGTCTCAAATTTATATATTAGCTATTTACTCAATTTATGAATTAAAAAAGGAGGAAGCTAGAGTGCATGCATTTATTTTTAGTATTTATAAGAGTGAGACTTAATTTAGTTCTTTATTATTCCCTTATTACGTAGAACTATTCTTTTATGCAGTCTTTTATGTCAATTTAAATTTCCTCATGGTGATGTTTCTTGCACCTATCTTTGATGTTGTTTGGTTTTTGGAAAACCCAAATATTTGATGTTGGTGTTTGCCTCAGGTAGCTGATATAACGCATTCGCTACAACAGCCTGCTGGAAAGAAGGTATGTTTACTATTGTTGACACTCATATTTGTTTGATATTAACTTCATTTTCAGCAGTCTATTTCATGTGATACAATTTTAGCTTGCAACATAAAATAGTGGAATAAACACTGCTGTAGTATTGGTGTTGACATTATCTGTTAGAATATTTGAATTATTAGTTTATTTTCCAAGTCTTATTATGTTAGCAGTCTTTTTGGGCTATAGGCTTATTTTAGTTTGCTACACTAAAACATGACCGAGTTACTAGTAAAACCACACAAGTAGGTTGTTTGCAGTATGTATTTTAAAATACAACACCTTAATCTTCTATCAGCCATTGACAAGTTTTTTTCTCCCTTTTTCTTTCACATCAATCATCTCAATTTCAACCATCTCTTTTATATATTTGTGTTGGGCATGTTGGTATGTGAATATAGCATAGGCCAACTTTCACTCAATTTTGCTGGGAGAATTACGGATCACAGTATTCAGATTTACATTGCCAAAAGTTCATGCATTGCTTCTATGCTTTGCTCATTTATGAGGAACTGAGAATCATTTAGTATCTTTGACCGATGAGATTTTCACTCTCTGTGTGTTTACTGTATAAACTTCTATGCTATGCTGCATTAATATGTTTAAGTATATTGACTTCTGTAGTTCAAGCTTTTCATTGACATTCTGAAATGACCTTTCCAAGTCTTACACCAGTTTGGTTGGATTAAGATTTTGTTTTCATGAATAGTTGGATGGGGGAGGTGTTGCAAGTGGAGGTCTTCGAGAACTAATACCTTGCATTGCAAGGACAGCAGTTGCCGTTGGAGTGGATGGGATCTTCATGGAGGTATAGAGAATAGGCTATGCCAATTATAATTTAGTAGTACTTTATAAAATAAGCTGTTTTAGAGTAAAATTTCATCCATATAATTTTCGCTTGCAATTCCAATATCTTCCATTCAAAGAGTGTCTTTATCTGTTTAGTTTGTTATCGCTGAGCTTCTAAAAGCTTTCTTGGGCTTTCAGGTGCATGATGATCCACTGAATGCTCCTGTTGATGGACCAACACAGTGGGTGAGTTGTTGCTTATCGCAGTTATTCAGATTAATACACATAATATCCTCGATATTTGTTTTCCTTTGGATGTTCCCTGTATTTTTTTTTTAAACTAGGGCACTTAATGAACTATGTTCAAAATCCTCTTATGTGACAGCCTTTGCGCCATTTGAAGGAGCTGCTTGAGGAGCTTGTAGCTATTGCTGTAAGTTGTTACTTGAAATTTATGATTCTAAGTCGTATGATATAACCTCTAAATAGGCAATTGGGAAGAGTCTTCATACCCCTACTGCCTAGGAAATATATTATTGAAAATATATCAAAGCTTGTTTGTTATTAAACATCTTACCAACAAAGATGATAATAAATCCTCTTTTAGGATAAATTTCCAACTCAATCTATTCTGTTCTGTGATTGGGAGGTTGGTTGATGAGATTGGTACGTCAAGAAGGTTAGGGTTCTAGTTATGAGATCAATGGTCATTGACCTATAAGAAAAAAAAGGGTTGATAATGAATCTGTTTTTTATTTGAGTTAGATCTTCAACAAGCTGAATTTTTCACTCTCTTGAGTGAATCCTAAGTTGGTCTTGGAGATCAGAAGATTGTTACACTTACGCAATATTAAAAGGATTGAGCTTCTCAGTTTTCTATCAGTATAAAAAATTTAATGGACTTATGTGATTGGTCTATATTCCATATTAGAATAAGTTTGAAAATAAACAAACTCCTCTTGAGTTCAACTTTTCAAAGAGAAATACTACTTACTGGCAAATTCAACTTCCTCAAAGGAAAGGATTTAATCTCTAGAATTTGGATGTGATGAAAAATCAGAATTCCTAGTTCAGCTGATGTATATTTTATATATATGAAAAAAAAGGAAGATTACGTTATATGGAAAAATTTTATCTTGTAACATTCAATCCTTTGTACCCTGTGTTGGTATGTAAGGAGAGGGGGTGGAACAATGTCAAACTGGTTTTCGGTTGGTTGGAGTCAATAAGCTGCTATGTAGTTTTGAACCTGAATTCGACTAACTCCAGTTTGATATCTTGTAGAAGGTAAGCAAAGGGAAGCAACAGTTCAAAATTGACCTCACGCCATTTCGTGAATGATGGTAAGAAATGCTTTTCTTTCACCATATATTCATTTATATTTTTGTTTCTCCAGCTAGTTAAGGTCCCTTTTTCTTTGTTGATTTTTGACTAAAATTATAACCTGCAAGTATGTGATTTCACATCTTATTGTGAAAGCATGTTCTTAAAGCCATTTTCACAGGGTCTAAAGGCAAAATATTTAACGTACTACATGAAATATCCATTGATAAAGATAAAATCAAATTTGAACTTTAAAAGTCAACCATTTGTACAAGTTATCCATACACTTAATTAAACACTGAGCAATCGCTAGATTGTTATCAAACTTACGGAAACATCGAATGAGATTTTAAATAACCAGAAACTTCTAATGCAAAACACGACCAGGAATGCAATGATGAATTCAGAACTGATTATCCTATTGTGATTTGAGATAAATTGGAAGTGATTTTACCTATTTTAAAGTATAAATGCATACACATCTTCTAACCCGAACTTTGTTTGCAGGTGATGGCTTTCGGTCGTGCTGAATATGATTATGTGAGTTTTGATCTTTTAAGATTGCTCAAGGTTGAATCTATGCTTGTTACTCTGAAGGGGTAACAGCACCAACTAATGTTGGTCAAATATCGTGTGTAGCCTAAATCATATCAATTGTTAAAGATGAGACAATTAATTGAACACTGTTTATTAACTAAATTTATTCTCAGGAGATTAATTTATTATTTTCTGCCATTTCTCCAAGTACTTTCTTGAACATTTTCAAGCCGTTACTAAAATATCACGAAGTAAATTGGGTCTGGTGTATAAAATTTTAGCCAAGTAGCTTAAGGATATTCTTTACTTTTTTGGAGAAATTTCAGAACTGATAATAGAGGATGAGTAAATAGTCTACACTACTGTTGTGTTCGTATGGAAGGATGTACATTTAAGACAGATAGATATGCCACTGACCATTATGTTTGATTGTAACTATTTGAGTGTGAGTGCGATCTAGGATTTGCAAGATTGGAAAGAGATTTAATCTTCACATAGGGAAGGAGATTTGGAGGTGAAGAGTCAGATTTTACAGTGTTACCCTTTCACATGAAACTATTGCTGTCCATGAGGCAGATGATATTCATAATGTTGGAACCGATTCCAGCATATACTGTATCCCCAACTTTATTGGTTTGATTTTCTAACTTTTTTTTTTGCATTGTTTTGAAGATTTTAATAATAATAATAAATAATAATAATAATAAAGATAAAAAAGTAATATTACATTTTAATTTATTAATTATTTTATTTTATTATATCTGTCAAATCTTTTACAAATTTTATTTTCAAATTTACTCATTTTCACCTTCAAATCTTTTAAAAAAACACAAACTTTATTTTTCAATTCATCTGCCAGTTCTTTCTTAAACCCATCTTTTTCATGTGAATAATACAACCTAAGAATAATAAGTTTAAGATTTCAATAATAAATATTTTAAATGTTCTTTTTAATATTTATTTTAATGAATGACTTAGTAAAATGTTTTCCACTCAGTACATAAAATATGAATTCAATTGACAATATTTTAAAATAACGAATTAGGATATATGTCTTGTTTAGTGTGAAGATATTGTAGGAAAATAAGAAAATAAATTATTGGAAGAAAAAAAAGAAATAAATTATTGCAAGAAAAATATTTTTTAGATATTTAAATGTAATCAACGTTGACCTAATGCATTCTTGGGATGAGGTATTAGAAAGAAAAGAAAAAGGAAAAAGAGGAAGATTTTTCTTTGTTTCATAATCAAAATTCTCCATACACAAGGAAGATAGAAATTCGAAGAAAAAATATCACATAATTATTTTAAGCTGGAAAAAACTGTTTACAAAGTAAAGAAAAAGCTCGTAAAACGAGATATAATAAAGAAGCAAAACTTAGTTTTCTCCAAACTTGCCGTTGAAAACTGAAAAAGATTTACACTATAATAAGTTATAACGGTATATATAATTGATTACCTAGCTAATATTTTATTAATAATTAATTAACTTAATTTATAAAGTAGTTTATTTTAATATATCAATATTTGGTTTAATCATATAGACTTTTCCTATTTCTTATGACTTTTTTTGTCCTTTATTTTTTCTTCAATTGAGTATTTATTTTGGAAAATTAAAGTAATTAGGTTAATTTTATCATGTGATGTTTTAAATACTCTTTTAATTATTTTTTATTTTATAGAAATTTAAAAATAATTATCATATCAAACTGAGATGGTGTTGTGTGAAACGAATCGAATTGAGTTGAATCAAATTGAATAGAATTAAGTTGAGTCAAACCAAGTTGAATCGAATTCAATCGAGCTGAGTCAAACTGAGTCAAGTCGAACCAAGTTGAACTAAATCGAACTGAGTAGAGTTGAGTCGAACTGAATTAAACTGAACTGAGCCTAGCTAAGTTGAATCGAGCTGAGTCGATCATGTCGAATGAGCTTAGCCAAACCTAGTCAAACCAGCCGAAATTAAATCGAATTGAATTGAACTGAAATGAACTAAAACTGATTGAACCAAATCAAACAAAACCAAACCGAACTAAATCAGATCAAGCCAAACAAGTTGAGCCAAACAAATCGATCCAGCCGAATCGAATCGACTACAGTCAAAAGCGACAAAATTTATTCGAAAGTACCCACCAGTGTAAATATTTTTAGCATTCCTGCATTGATGAAATTGTTATCTTCAAAGAAATTCTTTAGGTATAAATCCAAGAGAGCTTGTATCTTATTTGTCTTTATTGATTTTATATATTCTGATGTCGTCATCGTTTTCTAATTTTTTTTCTTACAACTTTTTGCCTAATTTAGCTTATTATAATGTTTTTATATCTTTTGACCTAAGTTTTGTTCCTCCAGGTCTAATTTGTTTCATATTTTAGTGTTTTTATACTTTGAATTTAATATATCTCATTCAATTTTTTATTTATTTCTGCTAATCTTGTCTGTCTCACAATGTTAGTATCTTTATTTTTTAAATTTAATTAATCTCATATCTTTATACCTAATTTATCTCTTATTCTATTTTATTAATTGCATATTTTATTTAATTTTCACCCTACAAAACATTCTTAATAACCACATGCCACTTATTCCTTTCCAAGGGTTTTGCCTTTGCTTTTGAGTTTGTTCCCTATTTGATTCTCAACCTCTCTCTCTCTGTGCTTTTTTATTGTCTCCCTCTTCTCCAAATTTCTTATCCTTTTTTCGCATTTTGTTTCACTTCAATTTTCATTGGTCTTCGACTTTAACCCTTCCTTCCTTCTTCTGCGAATTAGGGTTTTATTTTCAATTGGGTATTTTTTCCTCCGGGATAGTTTCCTCGATCTGCTTCAATAACTCTGCGACAATGCCTCCGAGGGTAGTGAAGAGAGGCGCTGCAGCGAAGAGGGCGTCGAGAGGATCCTCGAAGGCTGCACCTGATAACCAGCGTGAGCCAGAAACTGCTGAAGTGGAGGCCAAAAATCATGCAGAAAATTCAGCTGTTGATGTTGGAATGGAAGAAAAACACTTTGACGTGGACCAAGAGCTTCCGGAAGCCCCAAATGGGTCGGCTAAGGTGGAAAGTAAGTCTCTTTCTTTATTTAATTTATATATTTTTGAGATTTTTTATTTGGATCTTTGGAGGGTGAGATGCGTGCAGTGTTATATGTATTTCATTATTTGCTGCATGTTCTGAATTATGTGTCATGGGGATTGTAGAAAGTTCAAAATTTTACTTGGACTTTAAGGCGGGGGGGGGGGAAAAAAAAAAAAAAAAAAAAAAAACAAGGTCGTGTGAATTTCGGTTCTGCAAAGGTTTTAAATCGCGGTTGTAATTATGGTCATAGCTTCCTCCCAATACTTCACACTGGGGAAAATTGGAGACAGTTGTGGTTTCATCACAATCGAAGGTTGTGGTTTTCTCACAATCCTTGGCATGTGGGAAATTGCAGACATGGCGGTAGTTATTGTTTCATCACAATCATTGGCTTTGCGGAAAATTGCAGACAAAGATGACCACAGCTGTGGTTGACAATTGTGAGATTGTGGAGAGCCCCAAAACCTTGACGATGCAGCCATAATTATGATTTCAGACAGTTTTTTAAAGCCTTGTGTTCTGCATCCGTGTATTGGTTCTTCGTCAATATCTTAATTTGATTAGGAAATAACTGGTGAAAATATAGTTTGGTTGTGGTAAGGAGAAATTGATACAGCCCGTCCACCCAAACCATTTTTGAAAATTATGGAAAACATTCTTACGATGTATTAGTTTGGATGGTGCTGCCTCTTATTGCTCCTTTTTGTATTCATTGTGTAACTTAAGATGGAAGCCGTTATATGGGATGGATATGCTACGAAGATGGGTTTTATTTATTGATTTATTTTTTCTATAGTTCCTTTCCTGATGCATATTAGTGCTGTGTTCTGCACTGGTGGATGTATTAGACCAAGAATGATGAGGATTGATTGCGAAACACGGACTTCCTTATTTTATTAATTAATGTGATGATAGAAGGGTTGTGTATTTGACTGGGGTTTTAAATATTTATTTTTTGGCAGACAATGAAGAGGAGGTTAAGGAGTCTATAGATGAATATGAAAAAGGTGAACATTTAGATTTAGAGGATAATTATCCTGAGTATGAAGCAGAGGATTATGGTGGTGTTGACTATGATGAAAAGGAAATTGAACAAGATGAAGGTCAGGATGAGGCAGATGAAGTAGAGGAAGAACCTGAAGAGATTATAGGTGACGAAGAGGGTGATACAGGTGATGAAGAAGTTGAATATGTTTATGAAGAAGTTGAGGATGACGATGATGGTGAACATGCTGGTGAGGAGCATGAGCATGATGAGCATGCCCAGGTGCCTGACGTGGAGGAAGAGGAACACCGCGAAGTTGTAAAGGAGAGGCGAAAGCGTAAGGAATTTGAAGTATTTGTGGGGGGACTAGATAAGAATGCTACCGAGCATGATCTGAAGAAGGTTTTCAGCAAAGTTGGGGTAGTTACTGAAGTCAGGCTGATGATAAATCCCCAGACTAGAAGAAACAAGGGATTTGCATTCTTGCGTTTTGAAACTGTTGAGCAAGCAAAAAGAGCTGTGGTGGAGCTAAAAAATCCAGTGGTAATTTTTTATCTTATTGTTTAAAGCAGGTTTAAAATTGCTAGCATATTAAATCGTGTTTTTATTGCCCCAATTTCAGATTAATGGTAAACAATGTGGTGTTACTCCAAGTCAGGACAGTGATACTCTCTACTTGGGTAACATATGCAAGACTTGGAAAAAGGAAGCTGTAAGTTTTTCTCTTGGTCTATTTCTTGCTGCCTTTGATACTCAAGTTATCCTTTCTAGTATTATTTCTTGCCACATTCGAGGCTTGACTTACTGCTAATTGCAACTTCTGGTGCCAGTTGAAGGAGAAACTAAAACATTATGGAGTAGAAAATGTGGAGGATTTGACTTTAGTAGAAGATGATACCAATGAGGGGATGAACCGAGGATTTGCATTTTTAGAGTTTTCATCTCGTTCAGATGCTAAGGAAGCCTACAGGAGATTGCAAAAGAGAGATGTTGTGTTTGGAGTTGATAAGCCTGCGAAGGTTTCCTTTGCTGATTCCTTTATTGATCTGGGTGATGAAATTATGGCACAGGTATCTTTATGAATCTGATTTCCTTGCTTTTGCCAAGGGTCATTACATAGGAAATACAAAAAGTATGGTTCTTTGATCTTATGGAAGCATAAAATCTACATTGACTTCCAACGTAGTGCTTCAGCAGTTTTTTGAATGACAGTACTTTAGGGTTATGACTTAGTTTTCTACTGATTTATAAAAACAATACTGTGGCTTGACTTTATTGTTCAATTAAAAAATTTCCACAAACTTAATCCAATTTACTCTGGAGGAAGGTTAAACTTTATCATATTTAAGAATATTTTCTGTCTCTGTGATGGTCATGGGTGTTTAGCTGTTAATAACTTGAAATGATCATGTGTATGTAACTGCAGGTTAAAACTGTATTTATTGATTCACTACCTCCGTCATGGGATGAAGATTATGTCCGGGATCTTCTCAAGAAATATGGAGAGATTGAAAAAATTGAGCTTGCTAGGAACATGCCAGCTGCACGCAGGAAGAACTATGGATTTGTTACATTTAGTACACATGCTGCTGCTGTGGAATGTGCTGATAGCATAACTAGTGCAGGGTTAGGTGAAGGTGACAGAAAGGTTAGCTTGACTTTTAAATACATTGTTCATTTGCAACTGTTAAATGTGTCATTATATAATGCTTCTTGGTTGTTTCAGGCAAAAGTTAGGGCAAGATTATCACGGCCCCTTTCCAAACCTCTTCAGAGAGGCCGTGGGAAACACAATAACCATGGGACAGACTTTCGTTCTGGTCGCAACTCTGGAAGATTGGCAAGACCTTCACGGGGTCGACCTGCTCCATCTAGTTATCCTACCCGTGTGGTTAGAGGCATTGGAAGTCGTGCTCCACCAGTTAGACCTGTTAGTGTTAGAAGTAGACGTCCTGTCACATCCATGCTAGAAAGAGACAGGCCAGTTGCTCCTCCAGCTAGAACCTTTGAAAGGAGATTGACTGGTATGAATTATATATCTATCTATACATGTGTACATATCAGACCTCCCCTTGTTAGTGTGTCTTTATGAATAATAATATTGTATTGTTGCCTGTTAGCTCCTGCATATTCAAAAAGTGGCATGAAAAGAGACTATAGTCGACGTGAGGATCTACCGCCTCCAAGAAGCAGAGTTGCTGCAGATTATGGCTCTAGGATAGCATCTCAGAGGCACACATCTTATAGGGATTATCCTGCCCGTGGTTCTGACTACCCTGAGCTACATAGAAGTAGTTCTCGTGCTGCACCAAAGAGGGGTTATGTTGATGATGGCTATGGCCAAAGATTTGAGAGGCCTCCTCCTCCCCATCTAAGTTATCGAGAAGGACGACCCCGTGACTATGAAACTATAGCTGGCTCAAAACGTCCTTATACTGCTATAGTAAGTTTTATTTCTTAAATGTATACATTTATTTTAACTAGATCATTTTAATTGTCATTTCAGTTTTCTTTTTGATAAATGAAATGTTTTACATTAATTTATCTCATCAGGATGATGTTCCTCCACGGTATGATACTGGTGCTCGCCAATCAAGATCCCGTTTAGATTATGAATACGGAAGTAGTGCTTCACAATATGGAGATGCTTATCGTGATAGGTTAGTTTTTATCTGAACAAGGTTCTTGCATTCTCCTTGCCTCAACCCTGGTGTTTTTAGTAACTTATCCCGCATTTTGATTTGTAGACTTGGAAGGTCTAGTCTGGGATATAGTGGCAGCAGAACTTCCATTTCTAGTCAAGAATTACATGGGACGTATGGCAGTCGACAGGGCATAAGTTATGGTGGAGGTGAATATTGTGGCACATATAGTCTTAAGTGTTATCTTAAACATTAATTGTTAAGGCTTACATCTTATTGTGTGTTGCATGTCAGGTTCTTTTGGTGGTAGTGATGGTGGTATGTACACATCAAGTTATGGTGGTGAATACGAATCTCGTGGAAGTGATGTAATGTTTCTTGTCTTTCTCAATTATAAGTAGTGTGTTTTATATTTATCTATCTGCGACATTCGCATATTTAAGTGTATTGTTGATGTTATAGGTTGGGGGCCGCTCATATTCGTCCATGTACTCTGGTAGAGGTGTGGGTGGTGGTAGCAGCAGCTATATGGGTGGTGGTGGCGGCTCTGGGTCTTATTATTGAGGTAAGTTTTCTAACTTGATGCCATTGCATTTTGTAAAGTACATGCAGAAGCACCAGACTATGTAAATCTCATTTTCTCTGAGGTTTCTCTATCCTCGAATGGCATCTCCATATTTTTCGTAAGGGATGACTGGTAAAGGTTGAACACCTGGTCACTAGTGAATTTGTCTATGAACAGATCTAAATACATCAAAAAGACTGCTGTAGGGTGTGGAATTTGAAGCTTATACTCAATATGACGCCCTACCATTTGGAGCTGAGCATTACTAAGTAATTGCCTGGTTTAGGAATGTCACTAATTGAAGGGTTATGTCAATTCAAGTCTTCTCTCGATGGACAAGACAAATTCCTACTTCTTGAATTTGTGCTGTAAGCTGAAGTTGATTATAATGGAAAGAGAAATGCTGAGCATATGATGTATAATTTAACTTCGTATTATAAGGTTCCCTCATGGGTGGGAAATGTGAAAGATCACACTCCATGTCCTGTACAATTGGAAAGAACCAAGGCCCTGGATATTACTTTTTGATTACGGATTATTGGATTTTTTCCTGCTGTCATAAAGTCGGTTTTTTTCGTCACAACAGAGATATTTTTCTTTGGATTGATTATGTATTCGCCAGTGGTATGATCACGAACAAGAATGAACTACGCTGCACTTTGTGGAGCTACCATTGATAGTAGTAATATGAGCACTACTTCGGCAATAAATAAAGGAAAGTTTACGAAATAGTAACACATCCTAGAAAGTATGATGAACTGATAGTGTGTTGCTGGAGTGTTTAACATGATATCTTGTACGGAGAGGGGGAGTACAAGATCCAAATGGAGCATTGTATAATTTTCCTTGAGATCCTTTACTTGCCCCCCTCGGAATTTTTCTTTTTCTTTTTGCGATGCATCTCTTTTCCATACTTCATTACTATCCAATCCAGTTGCGTAATATCTGGAAGACCAATTACCCTTATGCTATATCATTGGAAAATGCAACTTTACGAGGTTGTAAAGTAGCTGAATGGATTCAATATCATCTGTGTTACTGGAAGATTTTGAATTTCAAGAAATTAAGGGGATTGGCGTTTTATATCCAGGTTATATATCCTGCATGATTTAACTAAACTCATGCCCCAATGGCAAACAAGAACTAACCAAAATGTCATACTAAAAACTGTCTTCTCGTGAATTTTTTAACTCCAGTTGGCTAGTTAGTTTCCAAGTCGCCTTAAGTAGCAAATACTTTTTAAGTATTTAATATTTTTGGAGTCTTAAAAGGCCTTGGAAGCTGATGCCTGTGAAATTAGAATTCAAATTACTGACTTTTTTATATTTAAAAGATTCTTAGGATATTTTAACAGTTCACCTGCCTTTCAAAAGTGCTTCCAATCCATACTAGGTTTAATATAATGATGTTTTCTGTTATATTTCATGCAAATCCGAATTCTCTACATTGCTTTATGTTTATTTAGATCCTGTGCTTCTTGTGAATGATTGGTCTCTCAGTCTGGATTTGCATTGTTCTTAGATTCTTTTTTGTTGAAAGGCTTTCATTTCACTACCCTTCATGGTGTGTGGGATCTTAACTGACTTGTTGGATTTTAGTTTCCAGTGTGCTCTTTTTCTGCACTGCAGGGTGTTGCCCCTCACCAAGTTCTTTTATAAAATTTGTTTCTGCATTGCTCTAGAATTTTTTGTGGTTTTTATTTGACACTACGATCTCGTTACAGATTATGTAAATTGTTTCATTCATGACATTGTAATTCTGGGTAAAATACCATATAATGCTAAGTTTCGAATTACCAGTCTCGTGTTGTGGTTATGTGTGCTATTACACACTCTCGAGCTGCTATTTTTTTTTATGGGGTTTTGTAAAATTCTTAATGGACGAGTTATGTTTGCTTCTGATTAAATACAGACATGGTTGTTAACATTTTGTAGTTGATGTTTTACTCATTTGTCAAATCAATCATCAACTTAAGAGTAAAGCATAGCCAATAGAATCTCCGGAACTACTAAAGTACCGGATTTTTTATTTGTAATCACTACAGTGGAAGCCAAAAAAAGAAATTACAATAGATACTTTATTTGCTGAGTATGAACACAGTTGATCTTCTACTGAATGTTGCCTAAAATGAATCCAAACACGAACTGGGGTGAGTACATGTAAAGTTGTATTACAATGGAATTAATTTTAAAATTTGATTTAGGTAAAATGAACTTCGAAGAATAGTTTTGTTTTTAAAATAAGAGTGAAATTATATCTTTCTATTTAAAATTTCAATTCAAAAAAGGTAATTATTTAACAGAGCTAAATATGAAAACACTTCTGTACATTAGCACTCAAATTTGTTGTTTTTCCTGCACTCTTGCGCATCACACGGTTTTTCACTTCAGTCCTATCTGAAATATATTTTAGATTAAGTAATTTAAAATATAATTTCAGAATTTATAATTCAAACAAAGTTATGTAATTAGAATATGATTTTGAACTGCGTAACTTGTAATATTTTCTCATTACATAAATGTAATTTAAAATATGATAATAGATTAAGTAATTCAAAGTACTATTTAAATTGCATAATCTAAAACATGATTATTTAATCCGAAATATAATTCATAATTGTATAATATAATATTCCAAATTAAGTACTTTAAAATATAATAATTTAGAAATGTCCTGGATTACATATTTTAGGATATAGATGAATTAATTATAAGATATAATAATAGCAAGTAGAATTGATTATTGAGTATGGGATATTACAACAAGGACATATTGATATTAGATATGGTGAACAGTACAAATGTGCAAATGTTCATACAATAATACAAAAACATCACATTCTCCAAAATTTCTGACATTGTTATAAAAAAGTATTTTGTAACTTAAATCAATTGAATTGCGTTAATTCAAATACCTTTGCTTTATACTTTTTTTTTTAATTCTTACTCAGTCTTTTGAATTTATGATATTATAATTCATCTCTTGAAAGTATACAAATATCATATAATCCCCCAAAACATTAAAGGTGATTTTTTTTTTAATTTGAAACTAGAAAAGGGAAAAATGATAGCTATTTAATAATTTTAATCATTAAAAACATTATTATAATTTTAAAGACTAATTTTAGAGCTACTATCCTTAATTAGCAAACTTCCATTCCTGACAAGAGAATAACATTAAAATATAATTAAGAATTAGTAAATTAAGTTTGAATGGCAATAAAAACTATTTTAGTGGTATTATAAAAAACATTATTAGCTAAGCAATGCGTCATCATTCCCTGGGTGGAAAGTAGGTTGTTGTCAAAGGTTGTACAGTAATCTTGTTTTGCATGGACTTTGCAGGCACGCAATGTGAGGTGAAAATAGTAACAAGAGTCAGAAGACAAAACTGAGTGCATAAATCACAAAGAAAGGAAAAGAAAAAAGAAGGAAAAGAGGTAAAGATAGATTGATGAGAAATAACATGTGGTTTTTATTTGCAGTGGAAGCATCACCTTTCTGTTTGTTTCAGCTTCATAATGAAAAAGCCGCCAACGATCTCGTCCTCTTTGCTGTTGTTGATGTTCACGTTTCCTCTGTTCTCCATCCCCCAAACGTAGAAAAAAGGAAAAGCCAAGAACGAAGCCACCCCTTTGCAATTTCTCTGCATTCTGAAAAATGGGTCGTCGCCAAAACGATTCAGATTTTGGTAGGTTCGCGCTTTTTGCCCTCTTCTTGATTGGCACAATCTCCTGCTCCGCGGTGTACCTTTTCCTTTCCGTGATCTTGAGACCCAACAGTGAATCTCTGCCTTCGGTGGAAGATGAGGGTCCAAAAGAAGAGCAATGTTGCAGAGGGGTTGAGAATTTGGAGCTTTGGGGTGAGGCTGTCAAATGGGGTTCTGAATTTGTTTTGAATTCCTCCGAAGAATGTTGCATGGCGTGTAAGAGAATGTGTAACGGTGAGGGAGGACCCTGTTTGTGTAATTCCTGGGTTTATTGTGGAGATAGAGAGGCGTGTGGACCTAGATTTGGTGAGGTATCGTGGCATTTCTTTTTGTTTGCCACTCTAGATTTAATTTATCATATTAGGCATGTGATGTAGGATATTTAGCGTGTTGATTAGCTCTTGCACTTGCTTTTGGCTTCACGTGTAGTGTTTTTTTATTGTTAGTGTGCAGTTTTCATTGGGTATACTTCCCAATGTTAGATCTTGCCCAAGATTCAGTTTTTGTGCCACTTGTTCCCAAAGCCTGACCCCAGTGGTTGTGTATTGGGTACTCGTGCTCCATATTGGAGGTCCGATTTGCTCATGCCAATGAGCCTAAAGCCAACATTTCCTATCCTCAGAATTTAAATGACGCTGTTCTCAATTTTTTCCTGCCTGCAATTGGGTTTTATCATACTTTATATTCTGATTGCTGAATACTTGATACATGGCGAACACTTGGAGATTATCACAAATACGAATCTAGTTGCTTCATGCCTTTGTGCTTTAGTTTAATGGCTTGATTTGGGAATTTGGTTGGGCATAAGAGTATCATCGTTGTAAAGATTGCTGTTCTAGCTTGGTGTAGTTTTTTATCATTGCCTTGAATTAACACTTGAATAAGAATGAAATTTTAATCCTTATTTTTAAGAATAGAATTTTGGAGGTACTTGATAGTTGATTCTATTTTCCTGCTTTCGTTTCAGTGTTGGTTAAAAAAGCAACAGGATGCTTTAAATCCCGATCGACGAGACTCGGGAGATCTTGTAATGTGGACTTCTGGGTTGGTCTTTCGTAAGGGAGAGGTAGGAATATTATTTATTATAGTTTGTTCTATCAAATTATTTTATTTGGTTTGTAAAAGTATTTTCTTTTCTGATTAAAAAAATCATTGCAACAAGTGAAAAACTAGAAAAAAAAACAAGAGATTTGTCATGGAAACCTCCTCAAGAATCCGGTGTTAAGCTCCAACCATATGCATTAGATTGTAGAAATTTTATGTCATGGAGTAACCTGTTTATGGATGAGAAACAAGGTAGAAAGAACTGCAAAATGTTTTTCCTCTTTGAATTGTTATAAAAGGCAGAGTTTTGCTATACAAATGAATATGTGGTATTGTATTTCCTGCCAGTTAATCTGTCAATGTTTCGACCTTAATGCTTTTAAATCTTCTCAATTACTCTGGGAGGATCTTCTGATATGATGCCGCATTACTCCCTATATGTATTTTGAGAATCCTTCTTTAGGTTAGAATCACTTCATTCTAATGTGCTTATCAGTTTTTGCCCTTAATTGTATCCCATCTTTTTTATCATAATTGAATTGAAGTGTAAGCATTATGCAATGATTTATGTTCACATAATTTGCTCAAATATATATTCTCAACATCCTTTTGTTTTCTGCTCAGCATGAAGCTATGTGATTGTTGAATACTAGATCTTTGAGCAACATATAACTTTTCCTTATACACTTGTATTTTTAGGAAATCGTTGGTATGGAAACGGACCATGGAATTCTTCGTATAAAAGTAAGTAATTCTCTACATACCCACTGTATTATATCATTTTCATTTGCACCTTTTTACCCTTGTTATTTTACATCTGGTATGCCAGATATGTTTTTCATTTTTATGTTGTTTCTATCATGTAATTCTTAATGTTAAATCTAACAAACAAACGAGACACGTCCAATGTGTTTGAAAAAATAGAAGTCATCTAGCTCTTATTAAATTGCTTCTCTTTATGTATTAATGTGTGTGAAGGGGAGGGACCGATAGATGGCATACATGTTTTGGTTTATTAGTATTGTTTTTTGTATCATTTAGTCATTTTACAGATGGACTAGGAGAAGTTTGACTATGCATAAGAAGTTTGTTAATTGGCTTGCTAAGAGAGAGAAATAAGGAAAAGAATGGGAAAGGAGCATCTCTAAAAGCTAAATTTAGCTTGCAATAGAGAATAAAAATTTAGGAAAATTATATGAAGTAGCTTCTACAAATTAGCTTTTGCATAAGTTAGTTTTAACTCTTAGAAAATCTCATTTAATTTTTTTTTCTCTCGTACTTATCTTTGTGGAGAGATGCTTGTTCAAATGTACCTGGAGATAAAGAGAACATAGATTTTTACACTTTGTTTAGAATTTCTAGTAACTGCACCTATTTTTGTCTTTTTTCCAAAGCAGTATCTAATCACATGCTTTTCACATGCTGATTATTTTTCAGCTTGAATCATTCATCTATTATCTACTTGGTCTGATTATTTTTGTGAAGCTTTGCATAAGTTGCAGCTGATAGCATCAGCCAAAGGTTTGGAAAAAGCTGATAGCATAAGTTGCATATTTTGTGAACAGATTATGTAAAGCAGGCTATTGGAAAAAAATAACTTTGAGCAGATTATGTACATATGTGACTTTTTTGAGTGATTTAGGTTCAGAGACATTTGAAAAGGTAGTTCTTTTAATGCATACAAGCTTGGAATACAGGATTATCTAGTTCCAAGGAAGATGGCTTGTTACTAGGGTTGATGCTAAGTGCACTTGTCGACCAGTGTTTAAGTCAAGTTCAATATTAAAAATGCAATTTTGGATAGCGCAGTGAGTGATTTCTGTGTTGACATATTCTGTACCAAGTAGTAGGTGTAGCTTGAAGATGTTGCACTTGCACATACTGTCATCCAGCCTTATACTTTTAGTTTAGAGTGTCACTGGATAGGAGGGGGAAGGATTTTTTAATTTTGAACTCTGCTTCAACTTTTGCCCTTATTTGATGAAGATTCTGTCTTCTCTGAGCCTTAATCATGTTGCTAGCCTTCTAGTAAAATGCAAAGTTATATCATGACCAATATCTAGATATAATGGCTTGACTTTCTACAGATATATGTATCTGGGACAGTCTAATGCTCTCCTAGTTATGCGATAGATAGATTGAGAGGAGGAAACTGAAAAAAATGTGTTCTAAACTTTCATTGCCACAGCTTTTACCCGAATGCGCACCAAATTCTGTCTTCTACATTCTTGAGCTCTTGGCACTGCCTCACTGTATTGGTTGTCAGATTCATAGAGCTGAAAGCCGAGGAAGCTTTTGGGATTCAAAAGGAAATCACATAAAAAGGGTAAGATTTATTATGTTAATAACTATAGAAAATTGTGCATAAGTTCTGCATAGATTTGCTGCTTGTTTTAATCAATTTCCTTGTGAATGAATTGATTTTGGTTGACAATGTATCTGCTCATCTGCTCATCACATGACTGGTTGCTGTATTTTTATACTGCCTGCAAATGTTACTTAAATGATTTTTTTTTCCTTTTCGGGATTCTTTATAGCAATATTTCGTGGTAATTATATTTGACTTGGTTACACTCTGTTCTTCTGCATTTTATTCATGGTTAACTCAACTTTTTGTGGCCCTCTGCTTCTTCTATCGGCCATTTAAAGGAAAAAAAAAAGAGAGGATAAATCAAGTAGTGGATCCATTTGTGTTTAATACTGGTTCTATCCTATACCTGCATCTGCTTAATTTTTATCCTAGCTTTCTTGTTTTGAAGTAGTTGAAGTTTCTTCCTGAATGGTGGAAACTTGTCCTCTGCTGGCTGCTTTGTTCTTAAATTTAATTTCTGTACAACTTACCTCCAGATTATTGATTATTGACAACCCCCTTTTTTTGTGTTTTTGAATTTGAATGTTGATGTAGACTCCATATGGTCCTCCTTTTGCACTTATTCAAGGAACATTGGAATCCCATGGGTCTATTTTCAAGGATATTCCAAAAGAGTACTGCCCTACCGTAAGAAGAGGATCTGTAGCATGGGTTGGTTCTGGTCCAGAATTCTTCATCAGCCTTGCGGATCACGAGGAATGGAGAAATCCATACACCGTTTTTGGCTATGTTCTATCTGAGGATATGGAAGTCTTAGAGAAAATTTCTCAGCTTCCAACTAAATCTGAAATCTGGAATAGCATTAAGATCTCTATCTTGGAGAACCCAGTTTCATTACGTTTTCGAAGAATGAACACAAAGTCTTGAATTCTCAATTTCATTGATTTGTTCTTTCAAAATTTTCCTTATTTGTTAAGTGATAAGGGGTTCAATATGGATCTTGGGCTCAAGTTGCTTTCAGCCATTCTAGCTGATTGCAAATCAAATGGAGTAGAGTGAGTGAGTATACAAGTTTTATAGGTATGTCTGTGGATATTTCGTGCTTCTGTTATTTCATATTTCCTTGCACATAACTTAGTGTAGAAGAAAGGGCAGCATCATTCTCATCATCGTAGACAACAAAATCATACTGGAAATGGGATTATGTCCCAAGATACTAGCTGATGACACCCATTTGCAGGCATTATTGTGTGCTACAAAACTAGTGAACATTTCTTCATTCACCATCAGATTAGGTGGACCCATAGAACAGAATAATTGACTCATTGTATTGAAGTTTGTGCCTTGCACTTCTTGCCTTTCATCACACAAAAATATTTTTTGAAGTTTTAGTATTTTCTCTTGTTAGGTAATATTTTGTACATTTCTGGAAGGAACTTCAATT
The DNA here is from genome assembly GCF_029865625.1 of Vigna umbellata. Classification (NCBI taxonomy): domain Eukaryota; kingdom Viridiplantae; phylum Streptophyta; class Magnoliopsida; order Fabales; family Fabaceae; genus Vigna; species Vigna umbellata. Next base: position 8,710,891 of record NC_142168.1, on the reverse strand, counting down.
TTTGACATATCAACGTGGCAAGTTGCTTCATATAAATAAGATATTGACAAATATTGGACCATTTATCTATCCAGATAACTTCTAATATAGTCCAAAAGCTTGCAGTTTTCATGTGTATGTAACTTTCTGGGAACCTAGAAAATCAATCTATTTAAATTAACAATTACTGGTTCAAGTGGTAAGACTATGCAATAGTAAGCTGATAAAATCAATATAATTATAGGAGAAGAATAAAAAAGCGTTCCTTTAGAAAGAGTCAAAAGGGAATATCATAGTTGACAAAACAGGATACAGTAGACCGTCACAGAAGGAGTGAATTTAACTCTATTACATTCTGTAACAATTTTGGAGAGAGACAGAAGGTTTTAAGTGTGATTATGTCTGTTTGAAAGCTCGAATTACGTTGTGGTTAAAAGGAACTTCAATGATAACAACCCGTGAGCCAATTTTATTTTTTTAATTTAAATTTAATTAAACTCAAGATGATATTAAAGACCATTAAAAAAAACAATAGAATCCAAAATCATTATAAATTTTAAATACAGTCTAAAAACAAACATAAAAAATAAAATTAAGTGAGTGTACAAGATTCTTAATAAATAAAATTAAGCGAGTGAACCAAATTCTTAATAAATTAGACTTAAAATTAATCGCTGTGAAAATTTTAACTTTTTTTATTAATCTAATCCGATTCAATCGTAATGAACTAGACTCTCAAATTTCAACTCGATAAGTACTCTTATTTTTGAATAATCAGTATTTTTCTTTAGTATTTTTACTTTAAATATTTCTTAAACAAATTTAGAAAAGAACCAGTTTAAAATAAATTTAACCAAAATAATTACATAATAACCTTTAAATTAAACGAATTATTCGAGTAACACATGTTTGTTTGATTGTAGGATAGATTTCGGTATAGTATCAGCAACAATAATTATCAATACTTTAATTGGAAGTTAATTTTGTAATACTTTTAGAAATATAAAATAAAATGTTGAAATATTAGAAAAAAACGAAAGCTTAATTTGTATTAGTATAGAAAAGGAAATAAGTAGGAATTTAGGTAAAAGATGATGAAGGTTTATGGTGGGTAGGATTGGGGAATGTTAGGTTTTTACAGAGGGTGATTTTAGGGGTAACCCAGTGTAAGAAAAAATGAGTTGATAATTTTAGAAAATAAAAAGTTGATAATAAGAATTAATGAAGAAAGATGAGAGGAGAGGAGTGGAGTGAAGGGAGAAAGAAGGAGGTATAGTGGTAGTAGTAGTGCAGTGGTAGTAGAAGTGAGTGCTGGGTCAAGAAGGCATTAAAAATGTTGGGAAAAGCACACAGCCCACCCTTGGCGGTGGGTAACTTTAATAACACCCACCAAGTGCCCACCCCACAAACAGCTAATTTTGATGATAAGGGAAAGGGAATTGGTCATGGCCAAAGTCAGAGGTGGACCTCTCTCCCCCGCGGCGCACGTTAGCCCCTCTCCATCTCTCCCAAGCGGTGGTGGCCTCCTCATCCACCCACGTCACAAATTCAGCCGCACATCCCTCCCCACTTTAACAACAACCATGCTCCTTTCCCTCCACCACACCCAACAACAACAACAACAACAACAACCCAAACAACCTTTTCACTCTCTTCTCCTCTTCCCCTCCTTATCCTCCGCCCCTCTCCTCCCTATCCTTCACCCTCCCCCTTAACCTAAAAACACTACCTTTCTTCCCATGGCCTCCCCTTCTTCCCCCACTGATTCCAACCCCCCCTCCGCCCTCCCCCTCACTCTCGCCGCCCCTCCCTCCACCTCTTCCCGCCGTCTCCCTCCGCCATGCTGGACCCCAGAGGAAACCTCCGCCCTCATCGACGCCTACCGCGACAAGTGGTACTCCCTCGGCCGCACCAACCTCAAAGCCACCCACTGGCAAGAGGTCGCCGATGCCGTCACTGCCCAGTGCCCCAACGCTTCCCCCACTGCCAAAACCGCCGTCCAGTGCCGCCACAAGATGGAAAAACTCCGCAAACGCTACCGCACCGAAATCCAACGACTCCGCTCCCTCCCTCTCCCTCGCCTCATCAACAACTCCTCCACCGCTTCCCCCTCCTCCTGGGTTCACTTCAAATCCATGGATTCCATGGAAAAAGGCCCCAACAAACCCCACGCCGACACCACCACCACCACCGCCACCAACCCCAACACCCCCACCAACAACCTCAATTTCCCCGACGACGACAACGACGACGACGATCTGTACGAGGAATTCAAGAACGCCCCCGGATCCAACACGCGCAGCCTCAATAAACTCTACAAGAACGGTTTCGGATCCGGATCCGCCTCCGGGTTCCGGATCCGGATCCCGGCGGGGGTGCCAAACCACACCTCTTCGAAATTCTTCAACGCGCCTCCTCCCGGCATGGTGCCGCGCAACGGCGCGAAGAGGGAGCGTGAGAGCGACGCGGTGGCCGAGATGGTGGGCGCGATAAAGGTGTTGCGTGACGGGTTCGTGAGGATGGAGCAGATGAAGATGGAGATGGCGAGGGAGATTGAGAGCATGCGAATGGAGATGGAGATGAAGCGCACGGAGATGATCCTGGACTCTCAGCAGCGGATCGTTGAGGCTTTCGCCAGGGCCGTTTCACAAAAGAGGAGCAAGGGCAAGTCCACGCCTTCTCCCTCGTCGCAACCCTGATTATGAATATTGGGTGCTTTATGCCTCTAAGGTGTTTGATTAATCGTGATTAGTATGTTCTCTTTCTGTTTTAGGTAGGTTCATATTTCTATACACTTCTCCTGCAACTTTTGCTCTTGTCTGGGATCTGTTTATTCATGTTCAATACTCTAGGCTCGGTCAATATGCTTTTAAGCCTTTCATCTCCTTAAGTCTATTTCTCTGTCTCTTTACAAATTTCCTCCTCGTACTTTTCTTGCATTACCTCTAACTCTCTCTACTTTTTCATTATTCTAATTACCTTCTTAGCTCCCCTTATGTTTATATAATATTTTCTCTTTCAATAACATTTTTCTGTTTGTAAGACCAAAACCATTGCCTTGACTTAAGCTAAAGTTGCACATAGGCTCTAAAAATACAATTCAGGTTGTAGTAAATTATGTGGGTGCCTTGTGTTTAAAAGAAAATTATTCAACTGGGGACAAAAACTGAAGGAATTTGGCAGAGGATTTTGAAGCATTTATAATGAGTTAAGATGGAGATTGAACTGAAAATACATGAATCTCTTTTCATGTTTCATGTGGCTTGATCAGATTAAACTGGACGACAAAAAAAAAATACAAACATATTATAAACTTAAGGATAACTTCAAAATGCGCAAAAATTTATTTACGGGTTATCTTT